>NC_134715.1:23705833-24986666 GCF_049634645.1 Pelodiscus sinensis
TATTTCTTTGTATTCTGATCTAGTTGTAGGCTTGCCAAGATCAACTTGTAGGATTTGATTAGAGCCTGGCCTACATTCATGACCTGCTGTATGGAAGCAAGAGCTTCTGCATATCCACTGGGCCAAGTTTTGCATCAAGTTACACCCCTTTCAATCCCATTAAATGTTGACAGGTTTGCCAAGTATTTGAGTCAGGGCAGAATTTCTCCAGTAAGGGCCATAGTTTTATCTCAAGCATCCCATCCCTGACAAACCTTTTTTTGCTAACCAGTGACAATGTGCGTTTTAAAACATGGCATTTATAAAAAGTAGAGGAGCTGTCCTAAATTTGCTTCAGCATACAATGAGAAGTTCTCTGCTGTACAAAATCAAGACCATTTTTTGTGTGGGTTGGTGCTATGTGTGCTGAGCATTCTTTAAACTCTCATGTTAGTTGCACTACAGAATGCCACCAGTTAGAACCTTAATTAGCCTAACAGGAGACAGTATTTCTCAAGAGTTTTGTCATTTACGTGTCTATGGATTTTTGCAGAGGTTGGAGATAAGCAGGTAGGTAAACAGAAGGTCAAATACTGAGCATCTCACTCATTCTTCAATTAGGAAAAGCTCATTGACTTAAGTGGATATTTTGTCAGGACAAAAAACTCTGGCTTTAGTCCAGATATAGGAGACAGAAAAGCACAGAAGAAAATACACCAACATCATTTCAAGTGAGAAAAGGTATGAAAGCAAGACAGCCTTCAGTTTGGCAGTGTTCATATTATATGGCAGCGATAGGCTAGTGAGTGAGCCACAAGAGTGGGCCTCCATCACAGTGCGCTTCAAGATAGTCGTAACCAAGACCGTCTCTTGTGATAGGGCTGTTTTGCTAAATGCACTTGTGTATCTAGAATTTGTGGGGTGTGCCAATTGAGTCATAGCAGCACTTTGGCTGGATGCAGGGGGAACACACAGCTCTCACAGTCAACGTTGTATGCACACACCTCACGTCACATGCCCTTTCTTTACATGCATGTCACATTAGTAAAAGGGGTAGGAAAAAAACGACATGTACAGAAACCAGCAGAATCTGGAAACCCTGTGCATGGGCAACAGTACACAAAACACTTCATGGGCCACACAAAGCCACAATGGGCCATATGCGGCCCACAGGCTGAGGGTTGCCACCACTGTTATATAATGTCATGTTTGCACTTAGGGGTAGCTGAATTCAATATGACTTAAGAATCCAGCTTCCATTTGTTCTGCCTGCACCTTGTGCCCTGCTTGCCAGCCAAATGAGCCTTTCCTACTCTCAGTTTGTGTTTCCTTATCACATCTACCTGTGTTGAACCTGACTGTGTTTGGGGGCAAAACAGACTATGGAACAGAACAAAATTCATAAGTTTACCTTGGAAATTACAAGCCATTATTGGCCCAATATGAGACCTCAGTAAAGACTCAAAGGAATATATCAGGGGGAGAAAACCACCTCTAGAGGAACTAAAGTTCGATTAAAAGCCAGAGTAAATTCCATTACAGCAAATTGATTTCAGATGTTCCCACCTGCTAACAGGCAAATCCCCCAAATGTTTAGAATGCAAGCTAAGGTTCAGTTCAGATAAACAGGGCTCAACAAATCAGTGCATCTACTCGCCCGTGGTGAGTTGATTTCAGCCCGTCGCCCCATTCACTGGCGGTGCACGCATGTGCAGTGCCGGGCTGGCAAGTAGATTTCATTGCGGTTTGTCAAGCCCTGCAGATAAGCATTCAGCATTCAGTTAATTATTCAAAGCCTATTCAATTCCTTGAGTCTGCAAAACTGAGCTGATGAGCTATTACAACGTTTGAAGTCTCAACCAAAACAGGAGGGGAACAACATCAGAAAAGGGACACAAAATGGGAGAAAATATATTCATATTTGCATCTAGTTTTTAAAACAGAGGAAGATTTGTGTGTACGGGGACATGGACAAGGGCACGAGAACAGTTTGTTCCCAGAAGAGATGGACAATTAACAAACTTAAACATACTTTCAGACTTAAAGCACATCTAAATAGAAATTCAAACAATCCTCACTTGAGAGTGCTCCTGCTAATTAGTATAGTTTATCTCAAGCTGCAATCTGGTGGTTTGGTTTTTCTGGTTACAGGGATGGAGTGACCCACAAAGCTCAGTCGTGTTCAGATCTGGAGGATTTAGGACCATCTTATTTAGGGTTTGACACAAAGTCTAATGAAATCAGTGGAAATACCTCAATTAAGGTCAGAGCCCTTTGGCTCAGGTCCTTTGTGCCAAATTCTGCTCCTGCCTCCGTCCCACACACCTGCCCACCTACGCAAATGTAATAGCACCGTTCTCTGCCAGCACTCCTGTTTGTTTCAAATGCCTGATTTTGACAGGAGAGCTTAGAGGGCAAAGTCACTATCAGGGAAAGTCACAGAAGAAGGTGCTTAGTGAATATACGTACTGTGCTTTGAAGAAGAGATGCACTGTAGAAGTGTTAGTATTATTCTATAAGCACATGCTAACGCCTACACACTCCTGAAATATATTACAGAACAAGCTTCACTTTAGTCATGCTTCATTTCTTCAGGAAAATAAACCTTGGTGCTGACTCAGAAGAAGTGTCTGCATTTGATCATCACTATTCCATAGTTCACAGGCTCTCTGGCTCCATTTCTCTCCCTGCTGCCCCTACAGAGTGTTGGAATCACGATGAATCAACACAGGAAGCATTTCTATGATGAGGTACATAAATATTTTGCTGCAGACTGGGATAGCAGGAAATGTGGTTGAGGCCAGAGCACTTCAATTCCACAGCTAAGGAATTCCCAAGTCCACTGTGGCGTTTGGGATCTCTAGGGAAGAGGAGAAGCCTTTACACTGGAATTGAGTTGTCAGGAAGGTTCTGGAGCTTTTATTTTTTTCATTCAGCCTCCAGTAATATGCTGGTGAAGGGTAAATGCCTGTCGAAATGCATAAGAGTCCAAAGAATCCCATAGCCAAAATTTTACTGGGAAAATATTGGGAAATCATTGCTAGCTCAGACTGAATATAGATCCTAAAATTCTCCAGTCCTGCCCATGCCTCTCTCTGTCTTTGTATTTGCTGCTTGTAGAAAGCTGAGTCCAATAGGTATCAAGCTGCAGTTAACCCGGCATGCCCTTTGGGAAAGAACATTCCAGAACACTGCAAATCACAAAAGGTAGAGGTGTGTGGGAGGTGTGTGGTATGCAGACATTCCAGCAAATCCACAAATGTCAATGAGAATTGGGCCCAAGATGCAATTTGGATGCTGGTCCAAACTTCTCCATGGTTTTAGGATGGTGTCACACAGCAGACTCACCACCACAGTGCCTCCAGCTGGTTGCTCTGGGAATTAGCTTGTTGACTCGCTGGATGCCTCCATCTAGCTGGTGTCTCCCCATGTTCCTCTATGACCATGGTGTCCTCTTCAGGACACTGCCCTCCGGCAGTGCCCACTCCATTCGCTCTGCGCCCCCTTCCGGGGGGTGTTGTTTATCCAACCACACACTCCAGGGTCCTCCCCTCCCACAGGGCACCCAGTTCTTCTCCCAGGGAACACCCAGGTCCCCTGTGCCCACTTTGCCTCAGTGACCCACTGCCTGTCTTCATCTAGCCCCTGCCTGAGGGGCAAACTGCAGTTTGTAATATCCACTCATCACTGGCACAGGGGTGTGGACCTGCTTCCCCTGCCTACCATGGCTGCCTCTCTCTAGCCCCAGTAGTTTCAGGCCTTGCTTCAGGCACTGCAGCCTGGGGGCTTGCTTGGCCAGAGCTTCCCCAGCCCTGTCTTCCTTCCTTCCTTCCTTCCCCAGCGCTGCTCTACCTCCAGGAAGCCTCTTGCTTCCCTAGCAACCAAGTCCCTCCTGCTCTCTAGCCAGAGCAAAAGTAAGCTTCCCTCTTCTCCCTCAAGGAGCCCTTCTTTATATAGCCCCCAGCTGGGCCTTAATTAGCCAGAACTGCCTCAACAGGCTCACTCAGCCCTCACGCAGGGTGGGGTTTTTGCCCTGAAAGGGTCAGTGCAGGGCAAATGTCCTGTCACAGATGGAAATGTTCACAGGTTAGGTTATGATTTGTCTAAATTTGTTTCTTAAACTACGTATAATCCGGAAATACAACCATGCCTCCTAATGGGGGAAGGGATCCTTTGCCTTGATGCAATGGAGGTATTTATACTCCATTGCACAAAAGGGGATGCACAGGACTGTACAGTTTTGAGATGCATTTGAGTGGCACTCAACATATCAGGAAGTGGACAGAATCTGGCCCACTGTTTTTTAAACGTGGCATTGATGAAAAAGATCTGAATATGATAAACAACTGAACACAAGGGTCCACCTGTATTCTCTAACTACATTACTCACATATTGTTTATATGTATTATCTTCCAAGAGACCTTCTACAGTGATCTGCCTAACAACTTAAAATGCTGATGTGGCAACACAAAGGGGGGGGGGGGGGAACAGTATTCTGTGACTAAAGTATAAGTGCAATTCAGACAGATAAGGAAGGCACCTAGGAGTTGTCGCATTCGATCAGCTACTCTGGCATTCTGCCTCCATTAGTAGTCAATATCTGATGCTTCAGAGGATGATGAATGCCCTCCCCACACACTCTATAAAGCTCCACACCATTGTAAAAGGCAATACAGTATATGAAGCTACAAGA
Organism: Pelodiscus sinensis; assembly: GCF_049634645.1. Classification (NCBI taxonomy): domain Eukaryota; kingdom Metazoa; phylum Chordata; order Testudines; family Trionychidae; genus Pelodiscus; species Pelodiscus sinensis. Next base: position 23,710,507 of record NC_134715.1, read on the forward strand.
AGGGGAGACCATTGAGAATCTTCAGGGTATGTCTAAAGTGCAGCTGAATGCAACACCCCTACCCTTGGCTGTCAGACACTTGAGTTAGCAGAGCTACAAACAGCAGTGCAGGGGGTTACATCTTCGGGTCTCAAATCCTCTTGAGCCGAGCTTGAGTAGCAAGTCTGAATTTCTGCCAGAGTTGCAACTTCACACTCTAGCACAATCCCCACCTGAACCTTTTCACTTCGGTGACTGCTAGCTGCAGTGAATGCATCCTGTCAGAGACTAGGGGAGCAGCCAGCTAGCTCTCAGGGGGGCCAGTTACAAGACCCCCTCAGCTGGGAAAGTAATGAACATGTCACCTGACTTTAAAAAAAAGGCATTTTATTTAAAGAGACACTGTCAACATAAATCACAGTTGCTGACACTTTTTATAAGGAACACCTAAGATTACTGTAATCAAATGAAATTGAAGGAAAAATAACACTCAGTTTTCTCAGTTTGTTCACTTGGAGCATTTGACAGAACTTTGTGTGTACAACAGTTTCACTCTCCCCATATAGACAATTTTCTCTGGGCGGGTCTTTCACAAGGCAACAGGAGAGAAAAATATTTTTAAAAAAACAGGAAACCTGGGATTAAAAAACAAGAAACTAGCAGGGGAATTCAATAGCAAGTGTAGTACCTGAATTTACTCATCTTGTTTTTGTTTTTTTTAAACTGTCCAGATTTCAAGTTGACAGTGTCCCTTTAAATAAGATTGTGTCAAACATAAGATGCATGAGTGGATTCTTTTCTGTCTTCCACAGATTATCAATTTACAAAGTTTTCCAGCTCCACTCATTTGTATGGTAGAAATGGAGACATACTACTTGTATTTTTCCACCCATAATCTTCATTTTTTTCTTATTATTTTACCAGTGGAATTTCAGCATAATGTCTGCCTTGAGTTTTAAGGTTATTTTAAACAGAATAAAATAATTAAAAGCAAATGTCCATTATTTGATGATATTTGCTAATTGAGCATGATGAGCTCTGCCTTGCTACTACAATACCCAATCATTCCTATTCAGCAGCAGGAGAGGCGTTAGGAAAAGCACTCTGCAGAAATGGTAGCTCTCCTGTGCACCCCCTTTAACCTGAGCATGTTGCTGTCTAATAAGTTTTTACAGACGGCTCTGTTGAGCCATCTCCTACTGATCTTATTCCACCTTGCTTTTCAAAAGTAACATAATGAATTCAAGATTTAACAATGGCAGGAAGGCTGCTCATTCTAACCCTAGCAGACAGAACATAAAATAGCAGCCCAAACATGTATTTTCAGAGTTCATACTGACCTGGTATGGTTTGAAAAGCAAATTTTCCTGTAATAACAACATTGCTTGTCAATCTCCATCAGGTGCACAGGTTACCATACACATGACACACTTGTTTATTTGGGCTTCTGTTTCTAACACGTAACCCAAGTAAAAGTTTGACGGGTCAATGCCTGCAATTACTTAATCCTTTAATAACAGATTTTCTGTTCATTGGTTAGTAGCCAGCCACTGAAAGCTCGATCCTCTAATGACTTCTGTAAAAGCTAGGACTACAGATCTACATAATGGACCAACAGACAGAGAAAATCAGCTTTCATTTCAAATTAATCCTTGACAAAGATGAGATAGTCATTTTAGTTATAGTTGCTTTCCTCCTCTCAGTAAAGATTTTTTTCTGCTTTGCATGTACACAAACTTTTAATCAGAAATACATTGGAAACAACAGGTTAATGGTCATCATGTCACATAGGGTATGTCCGACAGAGGCATGTAAAATAGACTACCCGACATAGTCAGTGAAGCGGGGATTTAAATAAACCCCACTTCATTAAAATAAAAATGGCTGCCGCGCTGTGCCGGCTCAGCTAATTGTCGGCACAGCGCGGCAGTCAAGACGCGGATCAGTCGACAGGGAAAGCCTTTGCCGACCGCTCCCTTATGCCTCGTGAAACGAGGTTTGCAGGATCGGTCGGCAAAGGCGTTCCCAGCCGACCGATTCACATCTTGACTGCCACGCTGTGCTGACAATCAGCTGAGCCGGCACAGCACGGCGGCCATTTTTATTTTAATGAAGCGAGGTTTATTTAAATCCCGCATCATTGACTATGTTGGGTAGCCTATTTTACATGCCTCTGTTGGCAGAGTCATGTAGTCTAGACATACCCATTCTGGTTGGAGCTCCCTGGTCCAGTGTCCTCAGGATCTGAGCAGTCCTAAACTAGGGAGTTTGCTGGACCAGAAAAGGTTAGCGGCCTCCTGCTGGCTGCCCCGCTCCTGGGCTCTCCTTCCTGGGGCTCCCTACTTGCCAGACCCACTGTTGCTGAGGGTTCCTCTGCCCAAGGCTCTCCGGCCACCACCTGGATTCTCTGAAGCCCAGGGTTCTCTGGCAAGGACGGGTATTCCCCGCCACTTTTTGGCCCAGTTGACATGGGAGGGGTTTCCCCACTGACATGGGGGTTCCCCAGCTGGGGACGAGGCTCTCCAGCTGCTGCCTGGCCCAGTCCAGGCTCCCCAGCCCCCACATTCTCCCAGCTGGCTCCCTCTCCCACCTCTGGGGCTCTTTGGTCCAGCAAGTTTCCGGACCATAGATGTTGGACCAGAGTGTCCCAGATTTGGGAGGTTCAACCTGTAGTAACACCATCCAATATTTGAAGACGAGAGTCACTTTTTCACATTGCAGAACTCAGACACTCCTGCCCTGTGCATTGTGGAGCATTGCTACAAGCCTACATGTATTTGTGGTCAACATAAAGTGGCTTCTGATAAGCAGACTTCACCAAATTCATCATTGGTGTAATTCCAATAAGGATACACTGAGTCTACTATAAGTTTCCCAGTGTATTAAATGGTATTTTCAAATCTAGTGACAAACATTTCAATGCCTTCAATGCCAAGCAAAGCTCCCCAAAATATATTTTTCAAAGGAGAAGAGAAAAAAAAATCTTTTCCCTCCAGCTGGAGGCTTTTTAAAGCCTCAGCTTTGGGTGGCTCATGACAGCTGGATAGAAATATGCCACAGAAACCGACTGGTCAGTCTCCTATTTTCACTACAGATATTTCATCCGATTAAAAGCCAACAGCCTCCTTGCAGTGCCTCTTTCTCCAAATGCAGAGTACTCAGCTTGTACATGTGGGAACGAACCACTGGGTTGCTATCGGACAGCAACATGAAGCCTTCACTAGCTGCAAACTACAAGGAGAGAACTGTGCCCAAACACACTTAACTGCTTACCAAGAAATTCAAAGGAGTGACAGACAAGCAGTTCAATCTTACCATTTGTAGCGCAGATTCTGAACACAGCTAGAGAGAAGAGAGCAGCCCCAAACAGCTTCATGCTTGTAAGTCTGTCGCATTGGCATTCCCTTGCAGAGCCAGGCAGGGTGTGTTCTCTCTCTGTGAGGCAGGCCCTAATTAGTAAGTGGAAAAGGTGTACAGTGAGTGTGCAAAGTCACTGCCCATTCCTGCTTATTTTGGGGACTTTGATAAAGACCAGGAGGAAACAGAGCCTATTCCCTCTGGGAGTTTGGTACAGAGGAGACTTATTGTTTAAATCCTTACAGGAACTCCTTTCCTTTGGCAGTCAACTGTGTTTTTGTTAATACTTTATTTTGTTCTTCTTCAGCCCAGAGGTCAGGAAAGGTTCTAAAGAGAGGCAGATCTTACTTTAGACTATGGTATACATCAGACCTGGGTTTTTTTGTAACTGTTTTGGGATATTTTTTAATGAGATATTTATTAATAGTGACAGTCCAAACAGAGGACATTTTATAGCAAGGAATAAAAATACAGAGCAAACTGTGATTTGATAGAGACAGCAACCCAATAAATGGTAATATATTAAGACAGGAAACCCCTAGAATCCCATCCCCAGGGTCAGAGATGACTCAGAATCAACAGTGAGCACCAGGTGGCCTGGCATACAGGTAATTGCTGCTGGTCTTTTGCAATCTCCTAAGAGAAGGGAATGCATTCTGCACCTAGAATACCCCTTCCTTACCCCAAGGTTATGTCCCAGCATGAGAACATCTAATTAAGAAATGTGGTCTGAGCAAATCATACTCTGCATTTGATATGAAATGGCAGGTCACTTAACAGCCACATTCCATACCCAGGAGGGGCCTGTGAGAATCTTAAATTGACTAACTCCCATTCTGTTCTCAGTGCAGCACTACTCAGATGATTCTTAGCCAATCACTACTGAAAGGGCTGGTCACAGATGGACTCAAAAGAGAGACTTCTGGTTTTCTCTAAACGTTTTTGAAGATTTCAAAACCAGCTCTAAGCATTGTATCCAGAGTCTGACTCATAGTACCAAGAGGTACAGTCTTGTTCTACTGTGTAGTGATTTCTAATAGAAATTCACTGCACCTTGTGAGGAGAATATATCCTTAGAAATGCAATGTTCTAACAGGCTTTCTAATGAGCAAGAGTCAAAGACACCCCCATCTACTTTGCAGAGATTTATTTGGGAAACAGTATGTTCTCCTTTCCCACCATACTTTTAAAGAGAGACCCTAGTGGAGCTCTGTGATACTCATCGGTGAAAACTGGTAAAGGGTTCACAGCACCATGCCAGCAACTCCTAAAAGGCCTGACAAACTCACTATATCTAGCACTGTAAACATTTATCCTGCAAGTGTCTCACAAGGTATGTGATATACATGAAAGCTGGTGACATGCACTGGTCATTAATATCATAGTGAAACGCATACATTAACACTACATGAGGAATTACGTATTTTCTATTGAGACAGAGCTTTCAAATCCGTGTCCAAAGGGGAGACATATTTCGTCCAGACTAGAGTAAAAGCAGTTATCACTTTGCAATATTTAAATTAAGCACTAACATGCTGGGAGCTACATTTATAGCTGAAGTAACAAGAAAAACAAGTTAACATGGTAATGAGAGGGCGACGTGATGCCAGCACTCTGGAAAACAATGAACTGGAACACATTACAAAGGTTTACTGAACTATAATAGAAGATGCAAGGACAACATCCTGTTATTTAATCCACTGAAGAACACTCTTGGAGGAGGAGGTTTTCATCATTTCAATGTTGGTTTGCCTGAAAACCAGCGATTTCTGCAGAAAGGCAGCAGGTGAGAAAAGAACTTTGTAGTCTGTTAAGATTTAACATGAGAGGAAGAGGGTCTCTCTCCACTGCGCACCTGCTTGGTCACCTGCCCTGGGCTCCACTCTGGCTTTTCCTGTGGGGAGGGGAGGAGCAGCTCACGTGCACTTCTCCAGAAGTCAGATGTGGTGCAGAGCCTCAGAGCTTCCCTCCCACCCACAGGAAGCTGGCACTGGCTCCAATCTTGCAGGGGGCGTGATACTGGATTGCCAACATGGGCTGGGGTCAGGGTGGCTTGTGGAGGTTCAGGGAAATGAGCGAGACGGGGGCAGGGGGATGTCCAGCCCTGCTAGGGGCAGGGTCACAGTCCACGGTGCTCTTGCCTTCTTGCCAGGGACCAGGAATTCTGGGTCTGATGTGGCTTTGGGACAAGGAGATCCCCCAAATGTTTTCCTCTCCCCATGTCCCCTCAGCTGCCCCCACCACTGACCGGCCCTGAAGCTGCAGCCCGGGCAGCACTCACTGACTAGCACTGTGGTTCTCAGACTTTTTGGTGCTTGGACCACCTGGCTCAATGCAAACCTTTCCACGCACCAATTGCTAATGGAAACTCACTGTTAATGACATAATTATGCCTGAAATTATGAAACAGATTAAGTGTTTCAAATTTCTTATGTTAGTTCATCAAATTTCATTTCAAATAAAGTAAAATATTCATTTACATCCAACACACAAGGTTTCAATATTTTATTTGTTTATGGAAGGGGTGGGAACTATCAGTTGTGGACTATGCAAGTGAGAAGCAAAAAAACTACTTCAAAATCCCTCAACCCTTTGAGTCTGACTCAATCATACCCCAGTCCCCAATTCTCCCATTACTTCCTCATCCTGGCTCCCACTCCCCCCACCCCTCCCAAGCTCTGTGTGGTGTCCCTGTGCTGACCAATGGAAGTGGGCGGAGAGCTGGGGTGGCTCTCGGGGGCACCAGAGTCAGACTTCCCCACCCCATTGCTGCCTTTTCGCCCAGCCCCCCCCCCATTGCCTCATCACTTCCCCAGCTCGTGATGCCCCAAATCCCCCCTGCCCATCTTGTGCAGTGGAAGCTGCTTGGATGGTCCTGGCCACACCCCGGGGGCAGGGCAGCCTGTTCCACACCCCCACCTGCAGGTCCCTGCATGCCGGTGGGGCTGGGGCAGGCAGCTCAGCAGTGGCGCACGTGCAAAGGCGGGCCCTCAATCCCACGGCTCTGCACAGGGTTCCTGTGCTACCCAGTGGAAGCAGAGGGGGAGCCAGGGTGGCTCTCAGGGGCACCAGTGGTGGACTTCCCCCACCCCATTGCTTCTCCCCTAGCTCCCTAGCATGCAGGTGAGGCCGGGACAGATGGAGCTGCAGCAGGGTACATATAGGGGTGGGGCCTCAATCCCACTTCAGGGGGGAGGGGCTGTCCTGGGTCAGAGCAGGGTCTCTGTGCTGGGCGGAGGAGGGAGATGGGGAACACTTGGGGACACTGGGGGGGATGTGAGTCAGGGCTTTCTTCACCCCCACCCCCATGTGACCAGAAGCCGGAGCTAGTGCTTCAAGCCTGGAGCTCTGGTGGAGGGGCTTAGTTCCCACTGTGGACTCTGAGTACCACTGAAAATCGGTTTGCATGCCACTTATAGCACACGTGCCATAGGTTGCCAACCCCGGTACTAGACTTTAATGCTCTGTCCACTTTGCACTTTCACTGGTAAAACTTTTGTTGCTCAAGGATGTGAGAAAACCCACATTTCTGACCGGCAAAAGCTTTACCAATGAATAGTGCTGGTGTAGACAGCGCTTGATTGGTAGGAGATGCTCTCCTACTGACAAACCTACCACCCCTCATTATTGGTGGTTTTATCTGGTCTGCAGGGGAGCCCTTTCCTGCCGACAAAGAGGCACTACACTGCGTTCCTTACAGCGGCACTGCTGTGGCACATAAGACATAGCTTTAATACCAGGGACTTAACGGAACACTGGATTCATGGTTTATTACAACATCTGTAGCCCACTAATCCCCTCTTTTTGTCTGATGACTACAGAGGTGTTAATAGCCCACTCTGCTTTGAATGGTCCCTTACAATATGTGCTAAATATTTATGTTAAACAGTCCTTTCTACCTTGCATGTTGCTGCAACTCTGGGAGTTCCTTTCCCAGACCTGAAGGATAGCTCTGTGGCTAGAAACCTTGTCTCTCTCACCAACAGAAGTCGGCCCAATGAAAAACATTACCTCACCCAGCTTACATCCTAGACAGTTGTAAAATACTAGCCCTATCACATATAATTTGATTAAACTTCTGAGGTAGCCATTAGCCTTACAGCAGATATCGAATTGCATATATACACCTTTATTTGTGACAAAATAGGATCGAAGTTTCCTCAAAGCTAAATGGGTGTAAACGTAGTTTATCTCCCCTGTGCCAAAGCCTCAGCTGGAGTAAATCACTGTAGCTCCATTAAAATAATAGCACTATGCCAACTGAGGATCTGGTTCATTAGCTTTTGTAGCTGCTCCAGAATTATATGGTGTAATTGAGAGCAGAACTTGGCTCTTTTTGTTGTTACTTAGCAACTAAACCATCCACCGCTTGGCTGATTCTTGCCTTTATGATCAGAAGTCATATTCCTGACAGAGAAGAGGCAGTGTGTTGGTTGACAATAGACATCCCTCTCAACCCCCCAAGAACAGGAGGAGGATATGCTTTTGAGTAACACAAGAAGCTGTATTCTCAAGGAACTATTACACCAATCTGCTAATATTGCCACATCCCTGATCAGATGCAGACCCAGTTATGCTTGCAGAGGCAGGGGAGGGAGGCTGATGGAGAGAATGTAGCTGGCTGCATCAAGTCAAATTTCATGATAATGGGTGGGGAGTTTAGATATTATAAACAACAATTCAGGGGGAAATTAAATATGAAAGCTTACAGACTTGTGTAAGTAATTGTATGGCACATAAAGACTCCCAAAACATGTTAATGAGCTTCGCATCCTGTCCTGAGCTAATGAAATGGGAAACAATGAATCAGTCTCAGATTCTCTTGTTATTTGAAACTCCTGGAAAGATCATACTCTTGGCGGTCTCTGAGGAAACAAAACAGAAGTATATGTTCAGGCCAGGACTTAATTTTCCAAAAAGACTTGAATAAACCCAACTGCTATGGGTATGTCTACACTACCCCGCTAGTTCGAACTAGTGGGGTAATGTAGGCATACCGCACTTGCAAATGAAGCCCGGGATTTGAATTTCCCGGGCTTCATTTGCATAAGCCGGGCGCCGCCATTTTTAAATCCCGGCTAGTTCGAACCCCGTGCCGCGCAGCTACACGGCACGAAGTAGCTAGTTTGGATTAGGCTTCCTAATCTGAACTAGCTGTACTCCGCATTCCACGAGGAGTACAGCTAGTTCGGATTAGAAGCCTAATCTGAACTAGCTACTCCATGCCGCGTGTAGCCGCGCGGCACGGGGTTCGAACTAGCCGGGATTTAAAAATGGCGGCGCCCGGCTTATGCAAATGAAGCCTGGGAAATTCAAATCCCGGGCTTCATTTGCAAGTGCGGTATGCCTACATTACCCTCCTAGTTCGAATTAGGAGGGTACTGTAGACATACCCTATCTTTCCAGACACAAATCTCGTCTTCATTGTGTTCACTTGCAATGAGCCAATTCTCTTTGACATGGCTTAAAATAAACCACAATGTGGGAAGACTGGTACCTAAAACAAATCTCAGTACTGTGCCTCCATAGTTACTCCCTTTTCCCCTGAGAAAAATATATCAACATTCTTATCCCAAGAGGGCATAGAACAGTGTTTCCCAAACTATGGGCGTGGCTCGGTAAAAAATACAGGGCCTCAGCGTGGCTGCCGGGAGGGGAGCAGAGTGGGCTGGGCTGGAAGGAGGGGTGTGGGAGGGGGGGAAACCGGCCGCTGGGAAGCAAGGTTGGGGGTAGCGGGGCTGACCGGCGAAGATCGGGGGAGGAAGGGGGATGGAAGCAGGGCTGGCCGGGGGCCAGGGGGGGGACTGGCCAGGGGAGATTGGAAGGAGGAGGACGGGAGAACCAGCCGCCAGAAGCAGGGCTGGACAGGGGCAGCAGGGCTGGTCAAGGGAGATCAGGAGGAGAAGCTGCGGGGGGAGGGAGTGAATCGGCTGGCAGGAAGTGGGACTGACCCAGGCACATGCAGACCCGGGCACACAAGTAAGTCCAGCCCCGGGGATTCCATTTCCCACCGCCCCTGTGGTCATTCTGCAGCATAACCATCGCATTCCAGGCACATTCCATTGTCTTGGCACAACCCAACCCTGACCTTGCTTTAAGTTGTGATAAGAGGCAGCTGCGTCCCAAATTTGGTGGTTCTAGTCTTACCGTTTAGGAGGAGTTCTTGAACAAATGGACTCATAGACAGACAGGCAGACAGATGCACATTTCTGAAGTATATAGATAGGCATGAGCTTTTTGTTAAAACCTTTAGTGCCCAACACCAGTGTTTTATCTTAGTCATAGAACATTTGATTATGAAGAGTCCATAATATGTAAATATAATACAGTATTATAGCTTTCTCAGAAACAAAAACTATGGTTAAGTCTGCAACCCAGCTTCTTTTATAAAACTTGTTTTCATTCACTCATGATAGAAATTACTGGAAAAGAATTTCTCCAACTTCCATGAATGTAAGATTTGTCAGGGTCTTTCTGTCTCTTGACATTTGTGCTTTTTACAGGAGTGCATGGGAGATTCAGAGGGTGGAATATGGGGCTGCATCAAGAAGCTTGCAGGTGGTTTGACAGCTCGAAGGAGCTAGATCTATGATAAAGATAACGATATATAAAGGTAATAATGGATTGGATGGAACAAGATGTTATCTTCAATGTTCTCCTTTGTCGCTGCTCTATCATGGGGTTAGGCAGGATTCATAATTTGTGGCAGTTTCTGAAGCTAATAAGGTCTTCAGAAGCTTCAGGGGGTAGCCGAGTTAGTCTGTACAGAAAAAAACAACAAATGGTCTGGTAGTTTATAAAGTGCTACCAGACCATTTTAAGGTCTTCAGAGTTAACCATTTATGACTCTTAATCCACTTTCCACCTCACATAGTTTATTGGGAGGTATTTTGTTGTGGAAGGCCATTCATGCACTTTGACACTTCCTAGTATTTTATCTATGTCCTCCAGCTCTCTGTCCATTACTCCAATCCAGCTTTCAGCATTGACAGGCTTGCACTATTGGCAGCTTGAACTGCTTAGATAGAGCAACTCCTCAGTGTCTGACTTCCCATTCTTTCATTCTTTTGGTGTTTTTCAGACTTCCTCTTGCTGGTATCACACAGAGCCCTGCCAAACAGGCATTTCTTAAGACACAGCAAACAACAATACACATCCGATTTAAAATCTTGTCTGATAACGAGGAGACAGAGTATCCAAGACAAGAGGGTAAAGTCTTTGAGAGGTGCCAAAACATACTCCAAATAATTCAGCTGCTCAGTGAACTGCATATCTGCTCCTTTACAAATATTTTCCAGTTCTGTTTCCACTTTCCAATTTATATCAGATATAAAGGGAATGAAATATTTTCCTTCGGATATATTGCTATCAATTTAGCCAGTAAGTGTCCAATAGAAAATAAAAGTATCTATTTTGCTAAAACCAGGTATTTCAGATTATCCACAAATAGTTGGAAAGTGTACAGATTTTTCACACACACATTTCCAGTGATTTGTTAAATCTCTGGACAGTTAGTTCCTCATTAGGAATGCTCCTGTATACATCTGTCTCTACTTATAGCTATTCCAAATTCTAAGTCCAGACAACTTGGATATGCCTGCAACTTCTTTTTCTTTTTTAAAGCCTGGCCACGGTGTAAAAACAGCATAAAAAGACTATACCTGCATTTCAGGAATATTGCATTCAAGACTGTTCCATAATAACGGGGATTGATTATATTAACATAGGGCTGATTCAGTATCTTAACTTGTTAAAACTTGTTTAAATCTTTTTTTTTTTTAAATCAAAGCACTGCACTCTCTTCAGTTTGGAATATATTTAGATTTGTAAATCTATGAACAGTGACTGAGTACTCCTCACACATGTCTCTATTTGTATTTTAATTTGGGTTTAGATATTTGGATAACAATCCATATTCTAAATCAACTCCTATTGAAATACATTCTTGAACCAGATTCAAGGACAGTGAAGCAAAGAATTACACTGAGGGCTACTCCCTTCCTATGTTTCCCATGTGGAACAAAAATGTTTAACCTAACAATATATTTATAAATAGCATTCTTTTGCATATTAGACTTATGAAGTCATATATCACATCACATACTAATCCTTTACATGAATTAATTTGAAAGTGACCACTTTTACAGATTACAATTTGCACACATCACATATATCAAAGAGCTATATGGCATATTAACCCTACATATATAAACACACATATCCTAGCCATAAGTCAGCTCATCCCATTATTTACAGGCACATTAAAGGCTTAATAAACTAACTTTCTCTAAAATTTCAAGGCAGTCAAGTAAATTACTCAGAGTGGTTTGCTATACATCAGCTCCTTTTCACTCTCTTGGTTTTTTATACAAGAAGCCACTCTGAAGCAAAGGTGCAAGCTGAAAAGTGGTTAAATGCGTACATCTGCAACACTATTTCCGAAATAACTAGTGCTATTCTGAAATAGCTTAGTCCCCATCTACACAGCCGGCAGTTATTTTGGAATAGTGTCAAAATACTGTCAAGCTGGAGGACTGCTTACTCTGATGCCTGTAGCATTCATTGTACGAGGAGTAAGGGAAGTTGGAGGAAGAGAGCTCTATTTAGACACAACTGCTCTGTAAATGTTCTCTATTTTGAAATAAGCTCTTTTGAAATAAGGTACACAATTGACATAGCTCAATTTGCATAGCTTATTTCAAGTTAAGTTCTGCTGTGTAGAAGCACCCAATGAGAGCAGTGATAGAGGTTCCCAAGTTACATTCATCACACCGTCCAAACCCAGCATGATCTGCTGATGAATCCTCCCTTCCCCCTAATAATATCTCTCTGAGCTATCCTAGCCTAACAGCTAAAGGAGATGGTTGTGACTATAGGTTATCTTAATAGCATCCTGCAAAGGCTACTACTGCAGTTGCTGTTGTCCAGGGTCTTTTCCAACCTGAACTAACTTGTCTCTACATGGACACTTCTACTTCTGCTCTACAGACCTCTAGAAAGGATTAAATGGCAAGAAAATACAGTTCTCCTATTGAACTATATACATGATGCTCTGGGGAAAATTCAGGTGTGGAGTCCTCCAAAGCATGACAGTGTCTTGGAGGTGTAATTACATCACCAGTGACTGATGTAATTTATGTGTATTAAGCTGGAAATGCCACAGAAAGCAGCACTTCATCCAGACACACAGCAGCAGTGTTGTGGCCTCTTGTTTTCCCTCTTTGGCACATGAACCAGATCATTTGACTTCTGTTTCTACAACATTGTCACCAGGTTTATTCTCTTCGTTATGCCTAAAGAACAAGAGAAGGGCAAGAATATAGTGACAGTCAAAAATGGCAACCATCTTACCTGCTTTGCCTGGAATACAAAGAGTTGTGTTAAGTTCCTATTAAAAACAACTCAAAGTATGTGTGCAGAACAGAGCAACGCAAGTAACTTAGCAAAAAGGCTGAGTCAAACAAGCAGAACTTGCATAATTCTGAGTATACAACCCGAGAAAGTACTTGAGCTACACTAAAAGCAAAAAGATAGAACACATGAGATGATACCTCTAAATGAGGTGGACTAGCCCCGAAGTTCTGAAATTTCTTCTTCTCCTCCCTTTGTTGTTGTTAAGGCACAGAACTATTCCAGTTTGAAAAAGTGGTTATGCTAAACAGCTGTAGTCTCTGAAATTTTTAAATAGCTAATGCAACAGAAACTGATTACAAATGAACTCACTCAAATTTCTCTATACTGAGGTTTGTTTTCCAAGAGATTATTTTTGGTTTCTAGCAAGGTATTGTTTTTTCTTAGTTGCTCTCACAGCATACCAGTCTGCTGCTCTAATTACACTGCTGCCTGCCACATTGTACCCCAAGTTCTCATCTATTGCTGATTTTGAGAGTTCATCTTATTTAATACAAAAATCCTGAGAAAAAGCATGGCCCCCTAGCCTACTTCTCTTTTTTTTCCCTAAACAAAGCTCCAAAATACATTTATGGCACTGAAAAAGTTAAGCTCATGTGCGCTGTAAGACTGTTGGTTTGCTTTAATTTCTGCTAGTGATATAAGTAGCTGGTTGACAGCCATTGTTTCTAGGTTATTATTTTTGGAGAGGACACTACAATACACAACATCTCCTTATTTCAGGTGTTATTTCCATAATCTTGAATAGATGGAATCATCATTACTCAATTCAATTTTTCTATATGTTGCCATATGAATTAAATTTTCTCACGATGAGCCTGGAGTTATTCTTCTTGCTGTGGTTTTAGGAATGAGACAGTCTTGTGGTCTGGAAGGTTTATTATTTAATCCATTCAAGTAACTGTGATTAGAGTGCATTGCAGACTCAAGTTCATCAAGTATTATTACAAGACCTGTGGGAGCTCCCTTAAAAGCCTCATAGCTAGTGTGTGTCAAACCCATGAGTTAACAAAGGATGGATGTTTAAGATGATGGAATACATGTTACTGAAGCAGAAAGGAAAGCCAAGGAATAAGTGATTTAGTCATTAGTCATTTACAACATTTTCTAATATGCTCATTTCATAATGGTGATATCAATGTCACCATTACAGCATGTGACTGAAATCAGTCAATGTAAACCTAATGAACTGGTCAAGTTTGGACCTGATTCTTTGCTCAAGTGGAAAACCAGGTGAGGAAAAAAAATAGGTGCTACAGGAGGAAATATTAATGTATTAGTGTTAAATGTTATTTGGAAGTGTTGTCAGTCAGAGGAAATAGATCCAAACATTCACGTTAGAGTGGCCATTCACGTTAGAGTACCCACATCTTAAATACCACATGCAGATCTGCTTGCCTCTTCTCAAAAAAGACATATTGGAATCATAAAAGGTTCAGAGAAGGGGTAACAAAAATAATTACAGAGATGAGACAGCTTCCATATGAGGAGAGATCAGCAGGCTGGGACTTTTCAATTTGAAAAAGAGAAGACTAAGGAACAGCAATGAAAAATGTGCCGCTCCTCAGCACCACACGCACACAGAAACAAAAAAACTAGCAGAGAACCTCAAAACCAGGTAAAATAAAAACCATAAATGCAAATGACCAAAGCTCAGTCTCATTCCATGCCCCCTATGCTGCTCCATAAGTGCAAAGGGGTTTAGAAAGCTGGTTTAAACAGCCTGCTGGGAAATTCCCAATTTTAGGACTGAAGTCTTCTTTGGATTGGGTGGTTCATCCAGCCATTATATTAATTCCCACTGTCAGTGTTCAGTAGGCAAACACACTTACTTGGAATAGGGCCGGCTTTAGGAAGTGCGGGGCCCAATTCGAACCGTTTTGGCAGGGCCCCCTGTGACGTAGTGGGGGAGTAACTTGCTAACTCACTGGCTGCTGTCTGTAGCACCACCGAGCAAGACAAGTGATGAGTCACTATGCAAAGAGGGTCTCAACCTGTCTGACCAGCCACCCCCCATGGAGAGGAACAAAGGGAGGTAGATGCTGCCCCTGTCTGGGGGGCAGGGCTGGAGGGGAGTTAGTTAGTTGCTGTCTGGGAGCATGGAGGAAGCAGCCTCAGCCACAGGCTTAGGGGTTTAGAAGCCGAGTCTCCCTCCCCCATATCAAGGGGGGCTGAGGCATCCTAGGCCTGCCCTGTAACCTGATGACATCTGTGCTGTGCTGTATGCTGGAGAAGCAATAAACCACCTGTAGTCTACTGGCTGGTGGAGTCTGTTCGTGCCATTTTGGGGTGCAGGAGACGGGGGACCCCAACGCGCCGTCACACTGGTGTCAGAAGTGGGATGCACTGCACCCCGTGGATGGAGCTTCCAGCGGCGAGCGACAAGGAGCAGTGGAAGCAAGAACCCTGGAGCAGGCATTCAGGAGACAGAGCGAAGCGGTTCCTGGGAATCGTGGGGCGCTGCAGCACTACACTGGTGAGTCTGCACCGAGGGGACCAGCGGACAGATGGCCTACACCCGACTCTTGAAGGCAGAGCTGGTGAAACTGTGCAGAGAGAGGGGCTTGCCTGTGCGGAACGCAACCAAGGCCCAGCTGATTGCCCGGCTGGAAGAGAATGACCAGCCACAGGGCCAGGATCTTGTCCCCAGGGGGAGCAGCCAGACCCCTCCTGAGAGTGTGTCAGGCTCAGAGAGGGGGAGGAGTTCTGGAACCCAGCGGAGAGATGAGACAGCTTCCCCCAGGAGGCCTGCAAGCTGTAGCCCATCTAGGGCAGGGGCCAGCCCAGCAGAGCTGCGGCGGCTGGAGATCCAGCTGCGGATCAAGGAATTGGAAGTAGAGGACCGAGAGAGGGACCGCCAGGACCAAGAGAAGGAACACCAAGATCGAGAGAGGGACCGCCAGGATCGAGAGAGGCAGCGACAGCATGAGCTGGCCATGGCAGAGCGGAGAACCGGCGGGGCACCGGCTGCGCCAAGTGCGGATGGGCCCCAGGGTCCCGGGGCTGCCAGGCGCTTGGAGAGGCTCGTGGTGGCCCAGTTGAAGGACATGGGCGACATAGATGGGTTCCTCAGCTCCTTTGAGAGGGCCTGTGGACTGCAACGGGTCCCCCCAGCTGACTGGCTGCAGGAGCTCATCCCTGCACTGAACCAGGAGGCGGCCGGAGTGCTCAGTCAGCTGGAGAACCTACAGCCAGGGGATTACAACCGAGTCAAGGAGGCCCTGCTGCACAAGTTCGGGCTGACCCCCGAGATGTACAGGAAGAAGCTGACCCTGAAGGGCATAGACGGGTCCCCGTTTAAGGTGCCTGTAGCCAGGGTGCATCTGAAATGGGGGGCCAAGAAAGGTCTCAAGGAAGTGGGGGTCCACCCGCACTTGCCCACCGAGGTGCTGATGGGGAATGACCTAGAGGAGTGGCCCCATGAATCCCAGCGGGCTCTAGTTACCACCCAGAGCCAGAGCCAGTGAGGGGCTGGCAACCTGGATCCAAGGAAGGACTCCCGGCAGAGTCCTCAGGGTCCCATCCCAGTGGACCCAGGGTCCAGCCAAGCGGGGACTCCGGACCTAGGCAAAGGTGGGGGACAGGTCCTGATCCCTGCCTCAGCAACTGAATTCCAGGCTGAGGTGCAGGCAGACCCCTCCTTGCAGAAGCTGAGGGACCAGGCCGGCTTCCGTGCAGCTCAGCCCCGGAGGCAAGGTGGTCAGGAGAGATTCCTGTGGGAGCAGGGATTCCTGTTCCGGGAATGGCTTCCCCCCAGGAAGGTGAGGGCGGGGGTGGGGGGGGTCCAGCGGCAGTTGGTTGTCCCCTGAAAGTATCGCCTCAAGCTGCTGTATTTGGCCCACGACGTCCCCGTTGTGGGCCACCGGGGGATCCGGAGCACCCGGCTGAGGCTGCTCCAACACTTCTATTGGCCGGGAATATTTACAGCCGTGCAGTGGTACTGCCGGTCCTGTGACTCCTGCCAGAGGGGCGGGAAGGCCGAAGATAGGAGGAAAGCGGCTTGGGGGTCCCTACCCCGTATGGAGGAGCCTCTGGGCTCGCTGAGAGAGTTATGGGAGGGGAAGACCCCCCTGGATGGAGCGTCGGGGGTGGAAGCTGCCCTGGCTGTCCAGAGAAGGCTCGCTGGGCTCATGGCCCCGGCCCGAGAGACCCTGGCCAGAGATCAAGGCCAGCGGAAGGGTGGGTGTGACCCCCGAGGACAGGCCTGTGCCAGTCCCCCCGGAGCGGGGCAGTGAGTGGACAGAGGGAAGCCAATTCATGTGGGGCCTCACCGCGGCCAGCCCGAGTCAAGGGGAGCACCCATGTCCCCAGGGCAGGTTCCCACACAGAGGACCCGAACTTCCCTAGGTCACGAGCGGAGTGACCCTTCTCAGTTCGCTCTCGGAGGGAGGAGAACTGTGACGTAGTGGGGGGGGGGTAACTTGCTAACTCACTGGCTGCTGTCTGTAGCATCACCGAGCAAGACAAGTGATGAGTCACTATGCAAAGAGGGTCTCAATCTGTCTGACCAGCCACCCCCCATGGGGAGGAACAAAGGGAGGTAGATGCTGCCCCTGTCTGGGGGGCAGGGCTGGAGGGGAGTTAGTTAGTTGCTGTCTGGGAGCATGGAGGAAGCAGCCTCAGCCACAGGCTTAGGGGTTTAGAAGGCGAGACTCCCCCCCCTTTTCAAGGGGGGCTGAGGCATCCTAGGCCTGCCCTGTAACCTGATGACATCTGTGCTGTGCTGTATGCTGGAGAAGCAAGAAACTACCTCTATTCTACCAGCTGGTGGAGTCTGTTCGTGCCATTTCGGGGTGCAGGAGACGGGGGACCCCAATGCGCCGTCACACCCCCCACCCAGGATTTTTTGTTGAACAAAAAAAAAAAACCACCCACACAAACCACAACCACACATAAATATCACATCAGAAGCAGATCTGATCAAAATGTACATTTTAAAAAAATGCCATCCTTTATTATGCAAAATTTTACACAAAATTAAATCAGTTGCCTTAAGTGTAGGTCAAATATTTTCAATTGCAAACTATCCAATATTTTCAATAAAGTTTAATTTTTAAAAAGTTACCAGAGAGCATTGATTTACTTTTTAAATAGCAAAAATGGAGTCTTTCTTAAGAAAGTGTCAGTTCTATGGTCAAGTTCCAGTCCTTAGTGATTTCAGCACGAATGATTTCACTAGGTAATATGGTACCTCACCACACCACTGCCTCCTTTGCACTGCCCTTCAACACATTGCTTGCATGTTGAGTCCAAGGTCAGTCTACACAAGATTTTACCAATGATTTTTGCTCAAGCGATCACTGAGACAAGACAAGGACTCTCAATTGATTCTAGTCAGCTCTGCCTTTAAACACTGGGGCTACATCTATACCAGCCCCTTCTTCAGAAGGGGCAAGCTAATTTTGAATTTGGGAATAGGGAAATCCATGGGGGATTTAAATATCCCCCGCGGGATTTAAATAAACATGGCTGCCGCTTTTTTTCCGGATTGGGGAAAAGCCGGAAAAAAGCGTCTAGACTGGCGCGATCCTCCGGAATAAAGCCCTTTTCCGGAGGATCTCTTATTCCTACTTCAAAGTCTAGACGCTTTTTTCCGGCTTTTCCCCAAGCCGGAAAAAAAGCGGCGGACATGTTTATTTAAATCCCGCGGGGGATATTTAAATCCCCCGCGGATTTCCCTATTCCCAAATTCAAAATTAGCATGCCCCTTCCGAAGAAGGGGCCAGTGTAGACGTAGCCTGGATGTAAAGGGTCAGATATAATTGCGGATTCCCAAATAGACTCTATACGACCAGAAATAAAACCTGTTTCCATCTTCTGTGACTTTCAGTTAGATGTTACAGTTGATTAACAGATGGCAGTAGATAGCTCATTCAGACCACTGGCTGATAATAGTTAGTCACCCTGACCAGTCATTAACCAGAGTCATGGACTCACCCTACTCTCCATTGCCTCTCTGATTCTCTGATGACCTGTGACAAAAAAGGAGGGTGGAAAGGGAAACTGAAGGGAGAGACCTCTCTAAATTCACCAATGAAAGAGCAGTATTGCCAACCCAAAAATCACAAGGAACGCCTACACAAAGTTATAAGACTGGTCTACAAATCATAAGATTTTAAAAAAAATAAAACATGTTGGATTTTTATTGGCCTTTTGTTTGAGTATTTAGGGTTCATGATATAAAACTTTCCTTCTTAGCTGTAAGGCCCAGAAGTATAGAGAACTTTTTTTAAATGAAAGCTGAGATTCCTACATAATCAATTGACTCCAGGTCTTTAGAAAAACACCAAATGTTTTGAGACTCATGGTAAAACAATGGAGGAATTCTTGTGAGCCCATACTTTGCCCACAGTATAAATAAAAAATAAATAAAATAAAACATACACACACACACACACACACACACACACACAAACACACACTATCTTCTCCACTAAACATCCTAAAGAGATACTGCAAATGAGGAACTGAATTCAAATGCGGAAATGAGCTTCTGATATGAACAGGTGTCAACCTAGTTTTTCATATTTGAGATGGGTTACCAGGAATCATACATGACAATATGAAATCTTTCCACTCTCAAGTCAGCATAGTCACAAAATACCTATAATTTTGATCCATGCATTTATTGGATAGTGAAAGAGAAAGGAGGGGAATTAGTGTAGATAAATGTTCAAATTAAAAAAAAAAAAGCCCGAAGGAATTAGGACTACAGTTCACATTTAGAACTGACTAGGACATTTATGACCAGATTTTCAAAGGTGTGTAAAGATCAGATAGATATCTTTGAAGATCCGAGTTGGCAACTGTCTCTTTAGGAGCTTAATTACCTTTTCAAAATCTGAGCTTAGATTTCCAAGTCCAATTTTCAAAAATGACTTTAGTCACTCAAGAGCTTTTCAAAATTTTAACAGGGGGCCTAAAGAGACAAACATAGACAAAAGGCAGGAGATATGGTATTCCTTTTAAAAATGTGTGACATCTATTTTTAACTAAATTTTATATTATTTTTCTCCCAGGGGCAACTGACCCCTCTGGCCCCCTCACTACGCCTATGCCAACCTCCCCCCCCCACCTTCCTGCAGATCTATCATCTTATGTATGTGAGAGCCATCCCATGACTCTGCAGTTATTGTCTGCCGGCTTCTGGGTGGTGTCTCAGTGCTGCCACATTCACCTCCAAAGAGGGGGCTTCCCAAAGCAGGCCCTTGCTGCAGACCCCCAAGGCATCCACAGGTCCAGTCTCCTTTCAATAGGCCCACTTTGCAGGGCTCATTGATCTTGGATCTGGCTTCCATCCTCTCTCCAACCTTTGCAACTGCCCAGAGGTGCCCACCTTCCACCTTATCCATTCCCACCTCATTCACCCCACAGGGACAGTCTCCAACTCACTTGTCCTAGGGACTATTCTACCGAGATGCAATACAAAGTTTCTATGTAAAAGGACTCAATACAAAGCTAAAAAATTCAATGAGAGAATGATTAATACAGAGATGTGTCTACATCTGCTGCAGGGAGACACCTCTGCCTGCCTTCACTCCTGTGCCCCAGAGTCTACAGCCCCATTGCAAAGCAGGGGAACATAAGAACATAAGAACGGCTGTACTGGTTCAGACCAAAGGTCCACCTAGCTCAGTATCCTGTTTGCCAACAGTGGCCAGCACCAGAGAGGGTCGACCGAAGACAATGCTCAAGCGATTTGTCTCCTGCCATCCCTCTCTAGCCTCTGACAAACAGAGGCCAGGGACACCATTTCTATCCCCTGGCTAATAGCCTTTTATGGACCTAACCCCCAGAAAATTATCTAGCTTCTCTTTAAACTCTATTATAGTCCTAGCCTTCACAGCCTCCTCTGGCAAGGAGTTCCACAGGTTGACTACACGCTGTGTGAAGAAGAACTTTCTTTTATTAGTTTTAAACCTGCTACCCATTAATTTCATTTGGTGTTCTCTAGTTCTTATATTATGGGAACTAATAAATAACTTTTCTTTATCTGCCTCCTCCACACCACTCATGATTTTATATACCTCTACCATATCCCCCCTCAGTCTCCTCTTTTCTAAACTGAAAAGTCCCAGTCGCTTTAACCTCTCCTTATATGGGACCTGTTCCAAACCCCTAATCATTTTAGTTGCCCTTTTCTGAACCCTTTCCAAGGCCAAAATGTCTTTTTTGAGGTGAGGAGACCACATCTGTACACAGTATTCAAGATGTGGGCGTACCATAGTTTTATACATGGGAAGTAAGATATTCTGTGTCTTATTTTCTATCCCTTTCTTAATAATTCCTAGCATCCTATTTGCCTTTTTGACCGCCGCTGCACACTGTGTGGAAGTTTTCAGAGAACTGTCCACGATAACTCCAAGATCTCTTTCCTGATTTGTCATAGCCAGATTAGCCCCCATCATACTATACGTATAGTTGGGGTCATTTTTCCCGATGTGCATTACTTTACACTTATCCACATTAAATTTCATTTGCCATTTTGTTGCCCAATCACTCAGTTTGGTGAGATCTTCTTGGAGTCCCTCACAGTCTGCTTCTCTCTTGACAATCCTAAACAGTTTGGTATCATCTGCAAACTTTACCCCTTTCTCCAGATCATTTATGAATAAGTTGAAAAGGATTGGTCCCAGAACTGACCGTTGGGGGACACCACTAGTTACCCCTCTCCATTCTGAAAATTTACCATTTATTCCTACCCTTTGTTTCCTGTCTTTTAACAAGTTCTCAATCCAAGAAAGGACTTTCCCTCTTATCCCATGGCCATGTAATTTACACAAGAGCGTTTGGTGGGGACCTTGTCAAAGGCTTTCTGAAAATCTAAGTATACTATATCTACTGGATCCCCCTTGTCTGCATGTTTGTTAACCCCTTCAAAGAACTCTAAGGGTATGTCTACACTACAGCATTAATTCGAACTAACTTAGTTCGAATTAGTTAATTCGAACTAAGCTAATTCGAACTAGCGCATCTAGAACTAAAAACTAGTTCGAATTAGCGTTTTACTAATTCGAACTAGCGCGTCCACACTGATTGGACGCAGGGGGGCATTTAAGGGAAGCTGAAACAGGTTCTGGCAGGGCATCAGGTCAGTAGTTGCTTTGTGTGGCTGCTGTCTGAGGCTCGAGCTTAAAGGGACCCCCCCTGGACAGCCGGTTCTCAACTTTTCCTGCTTCCCTGCCAACCTCGCCGAGGGACAGCAAAGCGTTGGTCTCTGTGCCCGTCTGTGTCGGTGCTTCCCTTCGGGGGGGCTGCCGCAGGTGGCAACATGGAGCCACAGCTCGCCCTGCACCTTCTGGTGCACTTTCTGGACTTGCTGCTGCAAGCCTGCCACCAATGGCTCGAGGCTGCCTGGCACCTCCTGGTGCACGTCAGCCCCCTGCCTCTCCGCCTGGCCGCCCTGGGGGCCGTGGAGGAGCCGCGGTGGTGCCCCGGCACCAGCATGCCCCGCCGTGTCTGGCGTCTGGACACCAGCACCGACTGGTGGGACCGCATCATCCTGGAGCACTGGGAGGACCGACAGTGGACCCAGAACTTCAGGATGAGGAGCGACACCTTCCTGGAGCTCTGCGAGTGGCTCGCCCCTGCCCTGCGCAGAAGGGACACTTGCATGAGGCCCACCATCCCCCTCCAGAAGCGTGTGGCCATCTTCCTATGGAAGCTCTCCACGCCGGACAGCTACCAATCCGTCGGGAACCAGTTCGGCGTGGGGAGATCCACCGTCGGAGCGGTGCTCATGCAGGTATGGCACTCGTCGGCCACCGAGCCGGGGGGGAGGGGGCTGCGAGGAGGGGATGGGCCGCCCCAGGGACAAAGGGGGGGGGCAGGAGGAGGCGAAAGTGCTCCGCACCGGAGGGGTCAGTCTGTCCCGGCCGTACTACACACCGCCAGGGGGGTTGCTACCGGGAGTGGGGCGCGGGGCACTGCCAGGGCACGAACGCTCCCAGCCACCCGGGCGCCCCACTGATTGGCGCTTTGCTGTGTCTCTCTCCGCAGGTGGTCAAGGCCATCAACCGGGTGCTGCTCCGCAGGGTGGTCCGCCTCGCCGACCCGGACACCGTCATCCAGGGCTTCGGCGCCCTTGGCTTCCCCAACTGCGGGGGGGGGGGGGCCATCGACGGGACGCACATCCCCATCCATGCCCCGGAACACCAGGCGTCCCGTTACGTGAACCGCAAGGGGTACTTCTCCGTGATCCTGCAGGCCGTGTGTGACCACCGGGGCCAGTTCCCGGACATTAATGTGGGCTGGTCCGACAAAGCACACGACGCCCGGGTGTACCGCAACTCCTCCATGTTCAGCGGCTGCAGGCCGGGACCTTCTTCCCCGACCGCCACATCAGGGTCGGGGACGTGGACATGCCCGTGTGCCTGGTGGGGGATGCCGCCTACCCACTGCAGCCCTGGCTCATGAAGCCCTACACGGGGCACCTCAATCCCTCCTGCCAGGCCTTCAATGCCAGGCTGACCAGGGCCTGCATCGTGGTGGAGGGGGCCTTCGGGCGACTGAAAGCCCGCTTTCGATGCCTCCTCACCCGTCTAGACCTGGCCGAGCACAACATCCCTCCCGTGGTGGCAGCATGTTGTGTGCTCCACAATTTGTGTGAGCGAAAGGGGGAGGCTTTCCTGCCAGCCTGGATGGCTGAGGCTGACTGCATGGCTGGACACTACGGTCAGGCCCGCACCACCGCCATCTGGGAAGCCCAGCAGGGGGCCGTCCGGATCTGGGAAGCCCTGCGGGAGAGCTTCCTGGTGGAGGAGGAGGACTGACCTCTCCCTTGCATGCCCCACTGGGGCCTTCTTCCACCCTACCCCCCTTCACCTTTCCCCTCCCTACCTACTGTAAAATAAAGACACCTGTTTTTCAACCAAAAACGTCTGTTTATTTCACATAACTGGGGTGGGGGGGAGGGAGGAATGAAGGTGGGAGAGGGGAGGGGGAAACCTGGGACGAGGGAGCTGGAAGGGGAGGGAAGGGAGGAAGGGAAAGGAAAGCTTAGGGGTGGGAGTCCGGCTGCCTCTCCCGTCTCGCCACACTGCGGGTCCGGGGGCATCGGTGGGAAATGGTTGTGGAGGGGGGGGACAGGAGGGACAGGGGGTGTGGAGGAAGCAGGAGCTGGAGCAGGAGGGGGAGCAGGGGGAGCAGGAGGAGCAGGGAGAACAGGGGGAGCAGCAGGAGGAGGAAATGGGAAGCGGTCGAGCAGGCTCTGGAGGTGGCCTCGCAGGGCATGGTCCTGCTCCTCCAGGACCTCCAGACTCCTCCGGCGCAGCCTCAGGTCCTCCTGGACCCAGTGGTCCTGGGTGCGGAGCTGGTGATCCATGAACCGGAGGTGCCACCTTTGGTACTCCTCCTCATTCCTGGCTCTCCTGCTTGCCCAGGTACGGGCAGCTGCTGCAGGCGGGGTGGTGCGCCCTGCAGGCCCAGGTTCTGCAGCTGTGGTGCAACAAGACCAGTGGTCAATTACCCCAGGGTCTCAGGTGTGTGAAACCCAGCTCCCCTCTGCAAGGCCAGGGCCCCTGCAGGATCCCCAGCTGCTGCTCCTTGGTGGGCAAGGCCCAGGCGCACGGTCCCGGGGCTCCCTCTCACCCCAGCCCCCCGTACACATAAGGGGAATACGATGGTACTCACATGTGGACGCCTCCCCGGCCTCGGACGACACAAGCGAGCGGCTCTGTGGGGTGCCTCGGGGGTCCCGAGTCCCGGGCAGGCTGGCGGCAGGCTCCTGGCTCTCAGAGCCCTCCTCCTCCTCCTCCGTCTCCTGGAGCGGGCCCTTTGCCCCGGGGTCTATCACGTTCCGGGGGGCAGGGACGGCATGAGCCCCCAGGAGGCGGTCCAGGGCGTGGAAGTGGGGGCAGGCCTCCGGGTCGGCCCCTGGCTGGCAAGCCCGGGAGTAGGACTGCCGCAGGTCTTTGACCTTGCAGCGCACCTGCTCCCGGCTGCGCTGGTGGCCCCTGGCGGCCAGGCTGGCAGCCATGCGGCAGTAGACGGCCGCGTTCCTGTGGCTAGTGCGGAGATCGTGGACATTGGAGGCTTCCCCCCAATACTTGATGAGGTCCACGATCTCTGCACTTGACCAAGCGGGCACCCGCCTTTTGCGCCCCCGGGCAGGCTCCTGGGAGCCGCCAGGCTGGTCCTGGGGAGCAGTGGAGGGCTGGGTGTCCTCGGGTGGCTGACTCATGGTGTGGCAGGTGCAGGGTCTGCTGGCACAGGTGCTGGCAGCCTTGCAACTGGCATAAACTGTGTAGCCAGCCCGTGGCCCTTTAAGGGCTCCGGGGCCGGGAGGGGGGCAATAGAGTTTCCCTGGTGTTGGCCAGAGTGGCCACCAGGGAAACCTGGGAAGCATTAGCCTCCCACTAGTTCGAATTAAGGGTCTACACAGCCCTTAATTCGAACTAGCTAGTTCAAACTAGGCTTAATCCTCGTAAAATGAGGTTTACCTAGTTCGAACTAAGCGCTCTGTTAGTTCGAATTAAGTTCGAACTAATGGAGCGCTAGTGTAGCGCCTATCAAAGTTCGTTTGAACTAACGTCCGTTAGTTCGAACTAACTTTGTAGTGTAGACATACCCTAATAGATTAGTAAGACATGATTTCCCTTTACAGAAACCATGTTGACTTTTATCCAACAAATTATGTTCTTCTACATGCCTCACAATTTTATTCTTTACTATTGTTTCGACTAATTTGCCCGGTACTGAAGTTATATTTACCGGTCTGTAATTGCCAGGATCGCCTCTAGAGCCCTTTTAAAATATTGGTGTCACATTGGCTACCTTCCAGTCATTAGGTATGGAAGCCAATTTAAAGGACAGGTTACAAACCACAGATAATAGTTCAGCAATTTCCCATTTGAGTTCTTTTAGAACTCTTGGATGAATGCCATCCGGTCCCGGAGATTTGTTAACATTAAGTTTTTCTATTTGTTCCAAAACCTCCTATAATGACAGTTCCTCAGATTCATCGCCCACAAGGACGGAGCAGATTTGGGAATCTCCCTAACGTCCTCAGCCATGAAGGCTGAAGCAAAGAAATCATTTAGTTTATCCAAAATGGCTTTATCATCTTTGATTGCTCCTTTTATATCTCAATCATCTAGGGGATCCACAGGTTTCTTAGCAGGCTTCCTGCTTCTAATGTACTTAAAAAACGTTTTGTTATTTCTTTTTGAGTTTTTGGCTAGCTGTTCCTCAAAATCTTGTTTTGCTTTTCTTATTACATTTTTACACTTGATTTGATAGTGTTTATGTTCCTTTCTATTTATTTCACTAGGATTCGACTTCCACTTCTTAAAAGATACCTTTTTGTCCCTCACTGCTTCTTTTACATGGTGATTAAGCCACGGTGACTCTTTTTTAGTTCTCTTGCTATGTTTTTTAATTTGGGGTATACATTTAAGTTGGGCTTCTGTTATGGTGTCTTTAAAAAGTTTCCATGCAGCTTGCAGGGATTTGGCTCTAGTCATTGTGCCTTTTAATTTCTGTTTCACTAACCTCCTCATTTTTGTGTAGTTCCCCTTTTTGAAATTAAATGCCAGGGTGCTGGACTGCTGAGGTGTTCTTCCCACCACAGGAATGTTAAATGTTATTATATTATGGTCACTATTCCCAAGCGGTCCTGTAACGGTTATCTCCTGGACCTGATCCTGTGCTCCCCTCAGGACTAAATCGAGAATTGCCTCTTCCCCTGTGGGTTCCTGCACCAGCTGTTCCAAGAAGCAGTCATTTAAGCCATTGAGAAATTTTCTCTCTGCTTCTCTCCCTGAGGTGACGTGTATCCAGTCAATATGGGGATAATTAAAATCCCCCATTATTATAGAGTTCTTTATTTTGGTAGCCTCTCTAATCTCC
Source organism: Pelodiscus sinensis (assembly GCF_049634645.1). Taxonomy (NCBI): domain Eukaryota; kingdom Metazoa; phylum Chordata; order Testudines; family Trionychidae; genus Pelodiscus; species Pelodiscus sinensis. The sequence continues at coordinate 23,737,102 of NC_134715.1, forward strand.
CTCAGGGAGTGGAAGGAAAGAGGCTGAGGCCCATCAATGGGACTGAAGCAGTCATAAGCAAGCCATGCCTGGAAGCCATTTTCCTGTCCATTGCTGGTGCAGTGTTGCTTCAGGCACACTGAAATGCAGTCACCTCTAGGGTGGGCTGGACAGCTGTTTAACATCTGCACAAGGTTTCAGGAACGGGGTAGTGCAGGCTGCCTTCCTGCAGAGCCCCATCAGAACTACCATGCCCTCCTGGATTAGGAAAAGAATAAACAGGAGGACTGGAAATTAACCCGCCCAGTCTCATGTCCCTTAGGTAGGGAATGAGCCCAGCTGGAGTATCATGTCCAGTTCTGGGTGCCACATTTCAGGAAAAGTGAAGAAACTGGAGAAAGTCAAGAGAAGATCAACACAAATGGCGAAAGGTCTAGAGAACATGAGATATGAGGCAAGTCTGAAGAAATTGGCCTTGTTTACCTTGGAAAAGAGTAGACCGAAAAGGGAAATGAGAGCAGCTTTCAAGTATCTAAAAGAGTATCATAAGGAGGAGGAAGAAAATTGTTCTGCTTGACCTCTGAGGTTAGGATGAGAAGCAATGGGCTTAAATTGTAGCAAGGGAGGTTTAGGTTGGACATTAAGAAAAACTTCCTGCCTGTCAGGGTGGTTAAGCACTGGAATAAATTGCCTAGTGAGATTGCGGAATCTCCATCACTGGAGATATTTCAGACCAGGTTAGACAGACACCTGTTAAGGATGAGCTAGGCTAACTCAACTTTGGAAGCCCCAGGGGCCATACTGATACTTACAGAACATGCTGAGGGCCTCAACTTAAGTGTGGTTGCACATGCAAGCAAATATATACAAATAGCTTCTCTCACACTCACAGGCATGAATACAAAGATTAAGGCAAGACTACACAACACACAGGCCACATTTAAATCAGTTCTGCTGATATTGATAAAATGCAATATTTACTCGATTTCTACCCAGGTGACAGCACTTTTCATGAGCAATGACAGTCCAAGAATTTAACTACTGAAACACATATCAACAGAAGATCATTATAATGACTACTTTTTTGTTTCGGCTCCCACTCGCCGGCCACGTGTTGATCCCCACATAAACCCAAACTGCACAGCAGATCGCAAACAAACTGGCCGTGGGCAGCATTCCAAGTTATTAATAAATATTTTATAAACCTTGACCTTTTCTCTCTGCTGCCATGTCTCCTCTCCTTGCGTCATCATCTCCCCTGGTGCCTGCTGCCCCTCAACTCCTCACCCTCCTCTGCTGTCCTAACTCCTGCCCTTCTCACTGCCCTCAGCCCTCCTGCAACCTGCCCCCCTCCACCAGCCCTTCTCTCCCCCCTGTGCCCACTTCTCCAGTAGCCCCACTCTGATCATGTGAGTTACCCCTCCTTGTCCTAACACCTCCCTCTACACACCTGCCCTGCCTCTCTCCTCTGATGCTGGTCCCTCCCCTGCAAGTGTCTGCCCTTCTGCTTCACCTCAGAATCCCCTGGCCCCTTCACCTTCCCTTAGCCCTGCACTCTCCTGGTGCCTCCCCCGTCCCTTTCTGCCCTGCCCCCTTTTTCCCTGATACCAACCCCCTCACCGCTCTCTGCCACATTCCCCTCCTGCCCCTCTGGGCCCTCACATGCCTTGCTCCATCCCCACCTTTCTTATGTCCACCCCTTCTTTCAAGCCTTCGCCCAGCACCTCCTCCTCTAGCCCTCAATGCCCTTCCCCCCCCAGCATCACCCTGTCCCCCCTCCCACTGACACCTCCCCTCCTGCCCTTTCCCTCATTGTCTGAACTTGGCCCCCTGGCATTTGTCTCTCCTGCACCCCTGTCTCTTGGTGCCTTCTCCTCCCCCTGCCCAAGCTCCTTCTCTTTCCACCCCTCCCCCTCTGCCTCCTCTCTTCTGCCCAAGCCCCTTCCCTTCCCCCGCCACCGCCTCCTCTCTCTCTCCCCCCGCCACCGCCGCATGAGCGATCCCTACCTTCTGCCTTCCCCGTTGTTGGGCCGGAGTCCGTGCTCAGGCCCCAGAGGCTGAACCCGGGGCCAGCGAGGCCCTGCAATGTGCTTCCCAGGAGTTTAAAAAACCTGGGCCGTGACATGACGTCATGGCTCGGGCGTCCTCCCCGCCCACGTGCAGCACCACGCATGGACAGCAGCAGGCGGCGAGGAGGAGCCGCGCGCAGCAGGGAAATTTCGGGGTCTAGGGGGATGCCCTGGGAGTGGGGTAGGAGGACACGCAGGGGAGCCAGCGAGGGGGGAGGGGCCAGGGCCCGCTCCAGGCAGAGCCAGGGGAGAGACACAGCTCTGCATAGTGGTGGAGCAGGGACCCGGCTCTGTCACTTGCCGGCACATCCAGGTGCAGGGGCACGGGGCCTTCATAAGCACAGGGCCCAATTGGACCGAATCGGCTTAAGGCCGGCCCTGACTTGGAATACTTGGAGGATCCATGATTTCATCCATGTGAATAGTCTCGCCACAGAGGAGACCGCAACTTTTCCATGCCATTCTGTTTTGTGCAGTTCTTGTCAATGTCCTTCCATGAATCTTCCATAAAGGATCCACCCAACATGCTGGAGGTCTTCCTCTTGTTCTCTTTACATCTCGTGGATACCAGTGAAGTATACGTACTGTCCATCTGTTGTCTCCCAGTCTTGCTGCATGGCCAGCCCATCTCCTTTTCTGATTGTACATTACTTCGTTGATATCATTGACACCACTTCTTGCAGCAGACCATCGATAGTAACATGCTGTAGCCTATGTACACCCACCATGCGTCTTTCCATTGTTCCATGGGTGATTTAGATCTTTAATTCTTCTGTAAGCATCGCGTTCCAGGTTTCTCAGCCATACAGTATTACTGGAAGGATACTGGTGTTAAAGAGATGGGCTTTCACAGTGGTGGAAAGTTTGGGATCGACAAAAACACTACACAGATTCCCAAATGCCATCAAGACCGACCTCCTCCTCCTGCTCAACTCCTGGCCCAACTCACTGTCCATCTTCAATGCTTGTCCAAGATATACCTATTGATCCACCAGCTCAACAGTGTGTCCATCCAATTGCATGACGTAGGGCAAATGCACACATTATTAAAAAGTAACTAATCTGACACTATTGATAACTGGGAAAGACTTTTACACCATGAGGAAGTTAGAGCTGTGAAGAGGTGCCATGGGATTCCTGTTCAAAGGGTTCTTTCCACATCTGACTTCTCAATGTATTTTAACATGACCGTCTAAAAATCTGCTTAAAATCCTGGTCTTCTCCCCAAAACATCTTAACATCAGAGCAGATATAACACAGACAGCCACAGAACATACCAAGCTTTCCTGCTACCCTGTCGGAAAGTATCATCTCCATGGATCACCTGGAAGGACAAATTAGTACATACGTGCTCGGCCTCTCTACATACAAATTCCAACCCTAAGCTATTTGAACTGTTAAACTAGAGTCAAGAAGGCTGTGTGTGTCACTACTGACCCACAGGCAAACCACTCCTTAGTTAACTTTCCACTTTGGACTGACAGTACCCGCTGCTCCTCAATGTTTGTGAGGAGCTGCTGTACATCAGTACAGTCATAGCAACTTGTAGTTAGAAAGTCTTCCATTTTCCTGAGATTATGTAGTTTGGATGGGAAGCACTCTTGTGACTCGCCTAGTCCACCCTCCTATCACCATAGGAAAAGTAACACTGCCCTGCTTAAAGGAATGTGTGACATGGCTGCTGTATCCAGACTTGATTGCTGGCTACTGATGTTTATGACTGCCCTGGAAAAGTGCTCAGTTAATTCAAACTATGTTTTTTATTTCACTTTGTACCCTCTTAAAAAACAATTTATCTCCAAATTCTCTCAAATGATACACAGTAGAACTGGTTGAATACTTCATCAAGTACACTGTTTGGTGAATTTTACTGCTTTTTTGTTGAATGATTTAGTCAATGAGAATAGTGATAGAAATGTAGCCGTGTTAGTCTGGTGTAGCTGAAACAAAATACAGGACAATGTAGCACTTTAAAGACTAACAAGATGGTTTATTAGATGATGAGATTTCGTGGGCCAGACCCACTTCCTCAGATCAAATAGTGGAAGAAAATAACCATATATACCAAAGGATACAATTAAAAAAAAAAGGGAACACATATGAAAAGGACAAATCAAATTTCAGAACAGAAGGGGGATGCGGGGGGGGGGGGGGGGGAGGTAAATGTCTGTGAGTTAATGGTATTAGAGGTGGTAATTGGGGAAGTTATCTTTGTAATGGGTAAGATAACTCTCAGACATTTACCTTTCCCCCCCACATCCTCCTTCTGTTCTGAAATGTGATTTGTCCTTTTCATATGTGTTCCCTTTTTTTTAAATTGTATCCTTTGGTATATATGGTTATTTTCTTCCACTATTTGATCTGAGGAAGTGGGTCTGGCCCACGAAATCTCATCATCTAATAAATCATCTTGTTAGTCTTTAAAGTGCTACATAGTCCTGTATTTTGTTTTAGTCAATGAGGATTTTGTTTTTCAACATTTAGCCACTTTTATGGCTGGCTGAATTTTATTCAAGTGTTTCCTTTGGAGAACAATAGCAATGTTTATCTTTTGTTGCAGTATCAAACCACATGCACAGAATAAGATTTTCAAAAACCTCATCGCTAGCCTAACTCTGTTCCCATTGAAGTCAATATTAAAGTGCTCACTGACTTCAATGGGCACAGAGTTAGATCAATGCTGAGCACTTTTGAACATCACATCGCTAATGCCTAATTGAATCACAGATTAATGGCTCAGATCTGTAAACACACAGACCCACCTTTCCACAAGAGCTTATTCCCATTAAATTTTATTGGGCCAATTAATGTATATAAAGTCACATATGCAAGTGTTCACAGAACAGGCCATAAGGGTACACAAGGGTATTCCAGGCGTACATCAACTCATCTAGAAATGTGCCTAGTTTTTACAACAGCCTACATAAAAAGCACCAGTAAAGTCAGTACAAATTAAAATTCCATACAATGACTTTACACTGCTATATGTATGATACACTGAAATGTAAAGACAATATTTATATACCAATTGATTTATAATTATGTGGTAAAAATGAGAGAGTGAGCAATTTTTCAGTACTAGTGTGCTGGGGCACTTTTGTATTTGGATGTCTGATTTTGTAAGCAAGTAGTTTTAAAGTAAGGTGAAACTTGGGGATACGCAAGATCTATCAATCTCCTGAAATGGGTAAAGTAGTCAAGAGAGGTTGAGCGCCACTGCTATATCTAAACCAGACTGTTAGCATCTCAGAGCAGGGATCCTCTTGAATCTCTCTGAGAAGCGGTCCACCCATGTATGAGCCTGTATGCAGATGCTCAAATAATAACAACAACAAATTTTCCAGCATATCATTGACTGAGTTAGGAGTGGCCCACCTGTCCTAGGTTCTTATGGCAACCATTTTGTGAGAGTGTAGCTGTAGGCAGCACTACATAAAGCAGGCGACATGTTGTCTACTATTTATTGCAAAATAGAGATCTACCACTAGAGCTGCCAATTTTGGTGGACGCATTCCTGGACATGTAAAAGTTGCAGAAATTTAACTAAGCTTCTTTAGAAACTGATTTAGTGTAATCAGTGCGGTCCCCTTTCACAGACATGTCAGTTGTTAAAAGACGCCAACATAAGTTTTTCTTGCAAGTCAATTCCTTCCTGCACCAATTGTTGTATATAGAGCAGTGCTCAGTGCAAGATGAACCTGTATGTGCACAGCTGTCAGAATTTCTGCTGTTACCCTAGAAAAGGGGGCTATATTATAGTTTGGTTCAGTGGGTTCCATTTTGAAAGAGACAGTTCCTTTTCTCTACATGATGGAGGTTTTCCCGCTCAAACTGTTAATTTGCACACGGTACTACCTTGTGCACCCCTCTCAAACAGGCTGTGCACCCGTTACTATCTGGTGCACTCAGCACCAAAACCGCTGCACACAGCCCCTAGGAAGCTGCACTCAACACCTACGTTCATTAGCATACTTTTCCCGCCTCTGGGCCAATAAAAGCTCTGAGGTATCAAGGGCTCGGGTCCTTGGATATTCCCCAGCCTTGGATCTACTCATTTGTTGCTCCTCTGTATTGTTTGCCTGAAGCTTGGATACCATCTATGTAATCAGAGGCCTGGACTTTTGAAATGTGCTACCCTTGTGTGGTAAATACCCACAAGGTTTTCCTGTTTGCATTGGTCACTGGAACTGGGATTCTCTTTTCCTATCATCTTCATTGGATTACCCGCCTACTGGATCAGACGGTGTTGTCAAAGGACGGATCAGACTGTGTCCAGGGGGGATTCCTTTCCAGATCGAGGATCCATATTGGGGTCGTCTCTTCACAGAGGACTCACTACCGTGGGATCTCCCTGCTTGTCCTCCCCAGAGGCTTACAAATAGCCCAAGGGTTGAAGGTCGCAGGCATCGATCGCCTCAGGCTTTGTATATACCTTATGTATCTAGGGAACTGTTCTATCTCCTTTCTTCGGGTTAGGGAGGGTTGGTTTATTGAAACTTGCTGTTAACTGTATATCTGTTCCACTATTCTACTCAAATACATGGTTTGGCCCTAAATTGTGTATGCCTGATTTGTGGCTAGAGATCCACCGATGATTAGATACGGCTCTCAGGTCGGATCTTTCTTCTGTGTAGGGACTCCTTCTCCCCGTTTTATATCCACACCACTGGCCACTTTTATTCTAAATTGCTTGTCCACGTCCCTAGGGCAACACTGCAATACTGTAAGTATCTTTACAAATGCAAGTAGTCTCTTCCTTTGACTTCAATGGCAATGCTGACATGCATAAAGGTACTCATTTGCTTATATGTCTGCAGGTTCGATCGAAAACTGAACAGTGAAATCTATAGTCGATAAAATGGAATTTACCAGATGCAAACACTTTACTCAATAAATTGCTGTTGTTGGCAGTTTACTGAATGAATTGTTGATGATCTGTGAAGAACATGGGAGATATCTGTATTTTTTAAATGAATCTGTGGTTAAATAGGGTTAATTCCAGCTGGAGCTCTCCAGTTTTACCAGGAACCATTCAATGAATAATCAAATAAATTGCACTCAGATGGACTATTCAGTGAATCCATCACTGAAAGTCTGCCTCCAACCCAACTGCAAAGGTTCATAAACAAAACTGATTGGGTTCCAGGGTTCTGGGACAAGCAAAGAGCTTTTGAAATGAATAAAACACTGCCTGAGAACTCAGGAAAGAGACACTGATTAGGGAATCGAGGCAAAAGCTGGATTGAGGGGTATAGTCTGTCTCACGGAGCTTACGGGGAATACCTGAGACAAAAGGGCTTACTTCATCATGCAAGGAAAGGCTAAGGGTTAGATAAGCTAGTGGTCATATAGGCCTTTCATTATTTTAACTTTTCTTTCTTCTCTGTGTGCTCTTTTCCTATGGATAAATAATCCTTTGTTTTGAACAAGCTAGGCAATTTGTCCCAGTGCTTATTAACCTCTCTGACAGTTGGGACATTTTTTCCCTCACATCCAACCCAAACCTCCCTTGCTTCAATTTAAGCCTTTTGCTTCTTGTCCTATCCTCAGATGTTAAGGAGAATATTTTTTCTCCTTCCTCTTTTTTATAACACCCTTTTAGGCACTTGAAAAGCTGCTATCATACTCCTCTGAGTCTTCTCTTTTCCATGCTAAACAAACCCGATTCTTTCAGTCTTCCCTCATTGGCTGTGTTTTCTAGACCTTTAATCATTTTTGTCACTCGTATCTGGATCTTATCCAATTTCTCCACATTTCTCCTGAAATGTGGTGCCCAGAACTGGACACAACTGAGGCCTAATCAGCACAGAGTAGAGTGGAAAAATTACTCCTTGTGTCTTGCTCACAATACTAATGCTAATACATCCCTGAATTATGTTTGCTTTTTTGCAACAGTGTCACATTGTTGACTCATATTAGCTTGTGGTCCACTATGACCCCTAAATCTCTTTCTGCACATATACATTCACTAGCTTGTCCATGAGGCTGTTGGAAAGACAATGCACAAACTCCTAGTCCCACCTCAGTGTAACAGACTGCTCAAAGTTTAGATCCAAAATGCTCCTAAGTTCTGGGCTGGTGATATAGGAGGTTTGGATCATGCTTGTTTATCTCTAAAAAGTAACTACCATCAAGTGCCCATCCATCAGTCATTGACAAAAGACAAATCAAGTGGCAGGGCTGGACAAACATGTGGTAAGTGAAATATGCTGCAATGAAAGATTTGTGTGTGTCGAAGAGTTAACAGTTGTGACAAACTGGTTTCCTACGTTCATCACTACTACAACACTATGATAATTTTTGTCAAAATATGCCTTTGAGTTATCATTTGAAAACTCAATCTCTGAAATTTGTCTGGTAAAATGTGTGTAGCAACAATGCATGTAAAGTTAAGATTTCACAGTAAGACATGGTTGAGACATGCTTCAGGTTTAGAAAAGCAGCCTAAATCAGTTCCTCAAAAGACAAAAAGCAAATGGACACAACAGCCAGGCATCTTTGGCTGGAAGACTGGTTAGAGTGAGATACTTACATTTTGACAAACAGATGTACGGTTCCCTGAACTCTAGCTGGAGATAATTTTCAAAGGGAAAAGAAAATGATAAGAAATGAGAAGAAAGCCCCCAAAACACTTCTCTCTTTCTCCCTGCTCATGTAACTGATCCCTGAAGGAACACTGAACCAGGGGAGGGATCCTGACTGAAAGAGTTTAGCCAGTGAAAGCAGGTGGTGAGAAAAAAACTTTGTTTTAAATTAATTTAGCTCGGTAAGTTAGGAATTAGTCTGCATTTTACCTTTTTATTTTTGTAACCAATTCTGATTTTTATGTCTCTCTACTTGTAATCACTTAAAATCCATGTTTCTGAAGTTAATACACTTGTTTTATTGTTTTATCTAAACAAGTGTGTTGAAGTGTGTGGCACCTCCATTTGAGATAACAGGGTTTGTGCATATCATTTACTATTAATGAAATGACAAACTTTCTATGTCAGGGTTTATACTGCAAAGAAGGAAAGAGCTGAGCAGTACAAGACACAGTTCTGGGAAGAAGTCTGAGACTGGCATTTTTCTGGTATCACTCTACAATGTAATTTTAAAAATGGCTGGTTAGAAGCACTCATATTTATTTGGGTATGATTTTAAATGTTGATGGCTGCATGTGAACAGGCCACTGTTGCTTTGTTCTCACAGCAAAGAAGTATGAAAGGCACCTCAGGTTTGAGGTTGAGAAGACACAGCTGTTCAGCTTATACCCAGGGGAATATCACAACAGCATAGGGATGTATCGCTTTGAAACAGATCATCTTAAAGAGCAGTTCAGTATTGCATCAAGGAAAACTTGAAGAGGTTTGAATGTGAAGACATTATAAAACAGTGAAGCCACTGTCTGTAAGACCTTATAAATGGAGCTTTTGCTTCTGTAATTATAGCTGGCAGCTTTTTCTGAGCTGCTAGAACTGCATATCACTTAATAGGCAGAGTGGTCAGTGAAACCTCTATGAAGACAAAGCTGTGGGCAGTAAAACTTGAGTGAATCACTGATTTCTTTCCTTTCATCCTGCCAAACACTGGTTAAAATATTGTTTGGTGGATTATAGTTCAGGTCGTACCCTGAGCAAAGTACTCTTAAAACCTGAATATAGGACAAAACCTCTAGTCAAATTCCCTTTGCTTGGCAAGTAAGCAAATAAATGCACAGAGCTAGAAAAAAAATCAATGCAGGCAACCTATTTTGAAATGGATAATTATTATTTATTATTTCTATAAGATACTATTGTGTTAGGGGCTGGACAAACATGTGGTAAGAGATAGTTCCCACCCAAAGAGTCTACACTCTAGTAGACAAGATAAACAAAAGATGCGATAAAGAAAAGATTCCACCCATTTTATAGATTTGGAACAGACACATGAAAGATTTAGGCCCTGATCCTGCAAGTTACAACATATGAACAGACCTTGTCATTGGAGCTCTGCACAAACACAGGGGTCACGTCAAACTCTGTAATTTGCAAAATTAGGGCCTAAACGATTTCCCCATAGTTATGCAGGGAGCCTGCAGTAATTCACTGAACTCCCCTCTCCTGTGGACCAGTCTTATTACAAGACCAACTTGCACAGACAACATATATGAAGTCCATATATACAAAACAGTTTAAGGAATCCATAGAATAGGAGATGGGTGAACATCTCTTATCTTCTTGTGTTTTAACATGGTGAGGAAGGCACAAAAAATCATTTTATTAGATCACCATAGGACAGTGAAAAGTGCCACTTCTGTTGCATGTAGAAAATTATAAAAATAGGGGCCATCAAGCCATCTGAAATCAATGGGTCTGATTTTAGTGAGCAATGGATTAGCTCTTAATATTTGTTGACATCACTATCCTGACTGCTTTATTCACATTTACTTCAGCGAGAGCAGTGTTAGGTCGATGCTGCTCGCGGCTGAAAATTCTACTCTTTAGGTTTTTTACCTTGAAACAATCTGTTGCTAAGCTACACTATTTCAAAATAGTTTTTTTAAACATTCAGAAGAGGCTGCACAGCCTCACTGAACTGCTTTTTCAACTCACTCTTCTATTTGCTCGCTGTTTTAAAAAGCAGCTTTTATTTGAAACAAGATTTAATATGTATGTATTACAAGAGATAGCTCTGATTTCTCCTCCCTGCCTTAAGTCAATGGGAGTTTTGCCTTTTATCTGCAATGGGAATATGATCTAGACTTAAATGAGGTAAAATCGAGGCACTCATTAAAATAAATGTCAAATTCATACTAATTTCTGTGGCACCAGCATTTCACACTAAATTTTTTGTAATTTGCTCCTGAAATTTAGAAATGATGTGAATCCCACTGTGATAATACCCTAGACATTTCTCACATTTTTTTAGCCATAAATTTGTGCCCATATTTCCTGTCAATTGATTATAAGGTAAGAGAAACCAAAATCCCACATCAGGAATTGAGTATATTTAACCATTCAGTTTAGGTGCTCCGTCTTGTTATTTCCAATGGCACATTATTACTTCATACTGGGGACAGTTGTAAGGCTCAATATTCATTAAAATCTCACTGAGATAATGTAATGTAATGTATCCAGAACAGCTACTTTTGAACTCATCTCCTCTAACTTCTTTTCCATTCATTGGTTTGTACCCCCAATTCTTCTGTACTGGCACCAGGAGCTCAATCAACTTGTTTTTCCAAAGCTTTGAAAACAAAACTGACCTAATTATTTGGCTTTGCTGCAGCCCTTCAAGGTTCTTTGATTCTAGTAATAAAACAATGAGTGAGAAGTGGAGCTTGTTTTGTATTCCTAGTTCCCATTAAATATTAGTGATAGTGTGGACAGCAAAGAACTTCAGCAGATAAGATAGCTCAGTGATACATCAAGTCCTTTATAATTGGAGGTGCCATGTTGTGGATTACATCTAACTTTCATAGACCAATTCCAAACATCTATGCATATTATACCAGACTATTCTGCAAAGTCTTATGAATTTGCTTATATTTAAGCATGTGTTTGGGCCCGTTGACTTCAATGGACCTACTCACAAAGTTAAATATGTAATTAAGGTTTTGTAAAATCTGGCTTTAAGAAATACTTTTAAAGTCTGAATACTCAACATCTCTCTCTCTCTAAATACAGGGAGTCCCCATCTTCAAACTTCATTTGTAAGTCGATTGTTTGGAACTCCAAAAGCATTTTCCAGTAGAAACAGTGTTGATAAATGCAAAGTAATGCACAATTATACATATAAAATAATGGCGTCTAAATTAGCTGTTACACTCAAGAAATATCTTGGAGTCATTATGGATAGTTCTTTGAAAACATCCACTCAATATGCAGCAGCACTCAAAGAAAACAGAATGCTGGGAATCATTAAGAATGGGACAGAGAATAAGACAGAAAATATATTGCCTGTATATAAATTCATGGTACTCCTGCATATTGAATACATGATCATCTCATCTCAAGAAAGGTATATGGGAATTGGAAAAGGGCTACAAAAGTGATTAGGGGTATGGAATGGCTTCTGTATGAGGAAAGATTAATAAGACTGGGACTTTTCAGCTGGAAAAGAAGACTAAGGAGTATATGATAGAAGTCTATAAAATCATGACTGGTGTGAACAAAGTAGATAAGGAAGTGCTATTTACTCTCTCATAACACAAGAACTAGGGGATCATCAAATAAAATTAGTAGGCAGCAGATATTAAACAAACAAAAGGAAGCATTTCTTCACACAACACATAGTTAACTTGCAGAACTCCTTGCCAGAGGATGTTGTGAAGGCCAAGGGTTTTTTAAAAAACATAAATAAATTAAAAGAAAATAGGTCCATCCATGATAATTAGCCTTCATGAGCAAGGATGGTGTCCCTAGCCTCTGTTTGCCAGAGGCTGGGAATGAGTGACAGGGAATGGATCACTTGATAATTAGCTGTTCCCTTCATTCCCTCCGGGGCATCTGATACTGGCCACTGTCAGAAATCAGAATACTGGGATAGCTGGACCTTTCATCTTGCCCAGTATGGTCGTTCTTATGTTCATTTAGCAATATCCCAAAATAAGATATAACAATTGTATTTAATTTGAGCTGAAATATTCAGTCCAATACAATCATATGATACTAGGGCAGAACAATGTAGCACTAAGCCAGCTCCCCAGTATCAGGGCTGGCTGGCGATGCCCCAGTTCTCAGCATAAGACAGAGAGGCCATTAGATTACTCTCTCTTATACCAGTTGCCAACAGCCTCAATAGACCATCTGAGCATCTGGGGATCAGCTGCATGCAGTAGTGTCCAAGCCACTTCCTCTTTGCCTTAGTCATGTTCCTGCTCCACTTGAGGAATCCCAGAATGGCCACAGTATTTAGATTTAGGTCTGCTTTGAATCAGTGAAGCTGCACAAATCAGTCTCAACCAAGCCAACTATCTGCTTCTGTGTACACTGTGAATGTTGCTATGTGCCAATAAAAACTTATATATATATAAGAACGAGTGCATATGAGTGCACAGCATTGAATGGCCCTGGAACTGAAGCACCACCTCTTGCATAGAAGGCTAATCTCCAGAGAAATGTTGATGCAGTTTCTGTGCTACCATTAGGCTAAATACTGATTTATTTACATAGTTTCTATTTACTCTTTCCTCAGACAAGCTTCCATTGCAAGTTTTTCCAGCGTAACAACTCAGTTAAATACTGAGTCAGCACCTCCACTTCGGCCCAGGTAGCCTTTACTTAAGCACAGACTTTTAAAATTTATGGTAAAACTTAAGAAACAACGACTAATCTAGCAGCACCTTAAAAACTAACAAAACATGTAGATGGTATCATGAGCTTTCGTGGGCACAACCCACTTCTTCAGATGACCGGAGTATTAAAAGTCCATATCCAAGAATAAATTAGGGAAGGGAGGATGGGGGCTGGGGGTAGGAAAAAAAGAAAAAAAATAGGATGTAGTGGCTGATATGGTTGGGTCCAGTGATGGAATCACTTGTGAAGATGTGTGGACAGAGTTGGCACCAGGGCTGATTGCAGGCATGGGTTCCTGGATGAGCATGATAGAAATGTGTTGTGTGGTTAATGGAAAGAGTTTGTTTGAGGTTTGGGGGGTGTCTGTAGGCCAGGATTGGACTTTCCCCCAAGGTCTGTGAAAGTGAGGGGTCATTTTCCGGGATAGGTTGTAGATTGTTGATAATGCATTGGAGGAGTTTAAGATTTTGTGTGGACTGATCCAGTCTGAGGTTATGGCTGACTTTGAACAACGTTTCATCAGCTCTCGCCTTCTAGAACCCTTACTCTATTTATGCTACATTGATGACATCTTCATTATATGGACCCACAGGAAAGAGACCCTTGAAAAATTTCACAGGGATTTCAACAACTGCCACCCCACCATCAATCTCAGACTGGATCAGTCCACACGAGAGATCTACTTCCTTGACACTACAGTACAATTACATGAAGGACACATTTCCACCACCTTATACCAGAAACCTACCGACCGCTACTCTTACCTTCATGCTTCTAGTTTCCATCCAAGACACATTTCCCAATCTACTGTTTACAGCCAAGCCTTAAAATATAACCAGATTTCCTCCAATCCTACAAAGACAAACACCTACAAGATCTATATATAGCATTCTTAAAACTGAAATACCCAGCCAGAGAAGTGAAAAAATAGACTGACAGAGGCAAAAGAGTACCCAGACATGAAGTACTTCAAGACAGGCCAAGAAGAGAAAACAACAGAATTCCACTTATCACCTCTAGCCCACAACTTCGTCACTGGACCCAACCACATCAGCCACTACATCAGGGGATCGTATAACTGCACATCCACTAATGTGATCTATGCCATCAAATGCCAGCAATGTCCCTCTGCCAGGTATATTGGCCAAACTGGACAGTCTCTACGGGAAAGAATTAATGGATACAAATCCTATATCTGAAAAGGCAACACACAGAAACCTGTTGGAGAACACTTTTATCTGCCAGGGCACTCATTAATGGGTCTCAGAGTCACCATGTTGTTTCAGGCCAATTCCACAAGCCAAATCCACAGGGAAAGGTTGGAATTTAACTTCCTTTACTAGTTGATTCCTATTAGAGAGAAATTAATAAAGACATTGGCTGGCTCACACAATACCTTCCACATCCTAATGACTTAACCAACTAAACAATGGGTACTTAAAGAGGTGCAAAATGTTCTTCTCGGCTTCTTGTAACTTGAACAATCTAATTCACTATTTTTTTCTTTTTTCTTTCCTCCCCTCCTTCCCACTCCCCTTCCCTTATTTATTCTTGGATCTGGACTTTTACTGCTCCAGTCATCTGAAGAAGTGGGTTGTGCCCACGAAAGCTCATGGTAACATCTACATGTTTTGTTAGTCTTTAAGGTGCTGCATGACTATTCATTGTTTTTTAAGTTTTCCAGTTACAGACTAACTCGGCTACCCCTTTGAAGCAAAATGAATGTGTTTAAGATAGTTTTTAAAGGATGACTAAGTAGGATAGGGGAAGGCCATACATTACCACTGTGTGGGCTATTGTTGGTCTCTTTCTTTATTCTACTGAATCCTCCAGAATCTTTCATAAGTCAAATTCACTTTAAAGGAAAAGATTAAAGTCAAATCAGTCAGAGCAGAGTTAGGCCCAGGCTAAGCACTTTTGAAAGCCCCACAGGAACAGCACGTGAACACTGCAATCAGGCACATATGGCTGACTGACTCAGACTGAGCTCTGGGACTCTTCCACCTCGCAATGTCCCAGTGCCTGTATTCCAGCCTGAGTCCTGCATTACAAGTAAGCAGCCCCACAGCCTGAGCCCTGCAAGCCTAGATTAGCTGGCATGGGCCAGCCATGAGTTTTAATTCCAGTATGGACATAATTAAATGATCCGAAGACTCTTGGGATGTGTCACTAAGCACAAATTTCACTGCAATTCGAGGCTAGAAATAAAACCTTCAGTAGTGGAACATCTACTACAGAGGAGCTGGTCCTATACTCACTGGTATCAATAAGAGCACAAGTGGTTAGTTGAGGGAGGAAGAAAGAAGTCATTTCATTTGTGCTTTCTCACTCAGAACTCCCCTATCGTTCTGGAGCTATTGGCTACGGCTCCTGTGATGGGGGAATAGCTGGACCGTAAACAATTATCTCTGCTTCCATATTTACTTAAGACTGTTATATTTGGCAACATGTTTCCAGTAGCTGAAGACTCATTTCCTGATATCAGCATGCAATCTGGCACTTAATGCAAATTCCCCAGAGAAACTCATGGCATGGTTGGAGCACAACATTATTAAAGTTCTGCAGGATTTAAATACCCTGACTAACCTGCAATGTCCATAATAAAACACACACAAATATATAATACAAAAGAATTAAGACTGACATAAAACCAAGGAAGTGGAAAGATACAGTTGCCAGAACAGCAACAGCCGCTTTAACTGCGCCACACTGGCATTGATTCTCTCCCTATGTACCATGTCCAAGTCCTTTTACCCTCGTAAGTTCTCTTTACAAGAATAAAAAACAAAACAAAGAATACAATAACTCCCACATAAAATATTTACAGCCATCTGCAGAATTAGCTACATTGTCCAGTGTAAGAAGCAAACAAGTGACAATGCTGTGGCCACCTTATCCAGATATGCAGAAACCTGATTATCTCTTGCTTATGTCATTGAACACATGTTGTTTCATTAAGAAACACCTCTGCTTTATTTTAATCTACTTACTTAATGTATATTTAAGAACAACTTCCAGTCACAAAAACATTTCACTAGGTTACACAAACAAATGTGTGCGACTTCCTTGGGAAAGCTATCATTTTAATTTGTTTTTGAAGGAAGTCATTTTTTTCATGGCAGATCAGATAAAAACAATTGCCTGTGATGATCTAATCTGAAGGTTATGTCAACCTCATATTATTAGTGTGTCTACTCAGTAGATGCAAGTTCTGCTGCCACCAGCCATCTTGATACATGCCCACAAATTAAAAGCAACACCAGTGACTCACTAGTAGGCCCCACACTGCAGCAAGTATTCTTAGAAGCACACAAAACAAAAACAAAACATGCCAGTAAATTGCAAGGAAACTCCAATGGAAATCAAGAAAGAATAAGATGCAGCAATGCCCCACCCATTGCTACCAAAAGAAAGTCGATCATGAAATGTGACCACACACTATTAAGTTCCAGAGGAATCTGGTGATTAGGGCCATATTGGAATCTAGATAGAGTATCTGAATAACATGCGGTTATGGATAAATTACTTTATCCTTCTCACAGCCCAGTGAGGAACTGAGGAATGTGCACAGAGTAAATGACTAGGCCAATGTCACACAGGGCCTCTGTGGTTGAGACAGTGATTCAACCTCTATTTGGTCATCCCCAGTCCCTATTTGGGGACACACACACACACACACACACACACACTAAAAATCTGCAATAGGGAAATATTTCTTCCCTACCACTAATTTGGTGCTAGCTGAAACATATGGGTACAAGTAAAAAGAAAAATCACACACATTAATATTGAATAGATAGGTTGGACATCTGTAATCCAAGACTTTCTAGTCTGGCAACATCCCTTGTCTGGCAGAACCACAGATGTTCCAGGACGAGAGAGTCCCGGTGGAGGGCTGGCAGCGAGGCTCCCTGCAGCTGAGCTGCCCAGTGCACCACATCTAGGCAGCCAGGCACAACCCAGTAGGCTGCCCGGTGGGGCCAGGAGCCTAGCATGCTGCAGTGGGGCTGCTCAGCAGGGCCATGAGCCCAGCGTCTACACTGTCCCTTCTTGTGCAAGAAAAACCCTCTTGCGCAATGCCGTTATACCTATTACTTTTCAGGAAGAATGGCATTGCGCAAGAGGGTTTTTCTTGCGCAAGAAGGGGCAGTGCAGACGCTCCTTCTTGCACAAGAGCCTCTTCTGAAAAAAATGGTGGCTCATTAGGTATGCAAATGAGGCTCGGCGATATTCCACGTTTAGCCTCATTTGCATATTACTCGCGCAAGAAGCCCCAAGTGTAGACATAGCTGAACAGTGCATGTACACTATAGAACAAAAAGTCCTAGTACTGCAACACATCCCCACATTGAGAAGGAAAAAATTCAATTATTACTTCGATAGCTGACTGCTCCCATTCTGCACATCCTGTAAAGGCTTTCACTTGGAATAACATTTTGAACAATTACAAATGACGTGAAAATGTATCTTCATGCTCCCAGTGCACATGGAATGTTTAAGATCCTTTGAATGTAAGGAAGTTCCTTCATTTGCTGATTACCTTCATGAGTTTCTGTGACTCAGGTTATTTTTTTTTCACATTACATCTGGATTAGGACTGAGCCATGAAAAGTTGGACTCTTCTCTAAAGTCACCCAAGTTTCAGGCTTATAAGTGGTTCTGGCTTCAGTCTTGATCTAGTATGGACCAATCTGCCCCAGTGAGCAGGAGCCAGGGCAAACACTGCCGGGGTGACCTCTGGAGAGACAGAAAGGCAACGTGAGGGATTTCCTTCTTTATCAGACAGTATTTTATAGGAATATAAGGACTACCATGTTGGGTCAGGCCAGCACATCCATCTACCCTGTTCAATACCCCCCTCCTAAATCTCTGGTACTAGTCACTGCTTTAGTCAGGGGGTATTGAACAGGGCAGATGGAGTGATCTACCCCTGCCATCCTCTCCTTGCTTCTGGCTTTCAGAAGTGTAGGATCCCAATTATTAATGGTTCCCAGTCATCCTGGAGGAATATAATCAGTGGGATTCTGCAGGGATCAGTTCCAGAACTGGTTCTGTTCAATATCTTCATCAGTGATTTAGATAATGGCACAGAGAGTACGCTTATAAATGTTTGCTTATTATACCAAGCTGGGAGGGCTTGCAAGTGCTTTAGAGGAAAGGGTCATAATTCAAAATGGTCTACATGGAGAACTGGTCTGAGGTAAATAGGATGACATTCAGTAAAGACAAATGCAAAGTACTCCACTTGAGAAGGAACAATCCATTGCTCGCATACAAAATGGGAAATGACTGGCCTGAAAGGAGTACTGCAGGAAGGGATCCAGGGGTCATAGTGGATCCCAACCTGAATATGAGTCAATGGTATAACTGTTGGAAAAAAAAATCATTGTGCATTAACAGGAGTGTTGTAAGCAAGATACAAGAAATAACTCCTCCTGTCTACTTAGGGTGACCTGACGAGGGGGGTCTGCTGATGCTTGGGGTTTAGCCCTGCGGGGGGGGGGGGGGGGGGGAAGGGGAGAATTGCCAGCACTTAGGGCATCAGCCCCTCAGCGGGGGAGGGGAGGAGCTGCCAGAGCTCGAGGCTCTAGTGGCTGAGCTCCCAGTGCCAGCGGCTCGCCCTGCTCTCTGCAGGGATGAAATTCCCACAGTTGGAGCGGAGGGGTTATGAGGCTGAAGCCCTGAGTGCCGGTGGCTCCCAACCCCCCAAGGCTGAAGTCCCAAGCATTGGTGGGTCCTTTCTCCCCCTCACCCCCCACCCCCAACCTCTGCAGGGAAAATATGGGTTAATGTGCCTGATTTTTTTTTTTTTAATTTTAAGTTGGGATGCTGGGAGGAAGACTTATATAAGGGACTGTCCTGGTAAAAATGGGACGGATGGCTACCCTATCTCTACTGTGCACTGATTAGATGTTGACTGGAGTACTGTTTCCCATTCTGGGCATCACATTTCAAGAAAAGATGTGTAGAAATTGGAGAAAGTCTAGCAGACAGCAACAAAAAATATTTAAGTTCTAGAAAATCATGACCTACGAGGGAAGTTTGAAAAAATTGGATTTATTTAGCCTGGAAAAGAGAAGGGGATACTAATTTTCAAGTATCTAAATGATTGTTGCAAGGAAGAGGGTGAAAAATTGATCTCTTTAACCTCTGATGGCAGGACAAGAAGCAACAGGTTTAAATTACAGGAAGGCTACGTCTACACTGGCCCCTTTTCCGGAAGGGGCATGTAAATTTCAGCAGTCGTCGTAGGGAAATCCGCGGGGGATTTAAATATCCCCCGCGGCATTTAAATAAAAATGTCCGCCGCTTTTTTCCGGCTTTTAAAAAAGCCGGAAAAGAGCGTCTAGACTGGCCCCGATCCTCCGGAAAAAGCGCCCTTTTCCGGAGGCTCTTATTCCTACTCTTATTCCTACTCCTATTCCTACTTTGAAGTAGGAATAAGAGCCTCCGGAAAAGGGCGCTTTTTCCGGAGGATCGGGGCCAGTCTAGACGCTCTTTTCCGGCTTTTTTAAAAGCCGGAAAAAAGCGGCGGACATTTTTATTTAAATGCCGCGGGGGATATTTAAATCCCCCGCGGATTTCCCTACGACGACTGCTGAAATTTACATGCCCCTTCCGGAAAAGGGGCCAGTGTAGACGTAGCCGAAGGGAGGTTTAGGTTGGACATTAGGAAAAACTTCCTCACAGTCAGGCTGCTTCTAGATTGGCATGATTTTCCGGAAATGCTTTTAACAGAAAAGTTTTCAGTTAAAAGCATTTTCGGAACAGAGCATCTAGATTGGCACAGAAGCTTTTCCACAAAAGCACTTTTTGCGGAAAAACGTCCGTGCCAATCTAGACACGCTTTTCCGCAAAAAAGCCCCGATCGCCATTTTCGCGATCGGGGCTTTTTTGCGCAAAACAAATCTCAGCTGTCTACCCTGTGACTTTTGCCCGAACGGGAGCAGCATAGTATTTCTGCAAGAAGCACTGATTTCTTACAGTAGGAAGTTAATGCTTTTGCCGAAATTCAAGAGGCCAGTGTAGACAGCTGGCAAGTTTTTCCAGAAAAGTGACTGATTTTCCGGAAAAACTGGCCAGTCTAGACAACCTCAGTGTAGTTAAACACTGGAATACCAGCCCCGTGGTGGGACAGTGGAGTAGCTGGAGCACCAGCGTGGGCTCCCCAATGCAGGGGAGAGGGGTCCATAGCTTCAGTGGCCAGATCCAGACAAGCCAGGGGCTGCATCCGGCTCATGGGCCTGAGGTTCCCCACCCCTGGTTTTAAATATTTGGGTTTTGGACACAGCCATAGGGACAAGATCAGGGATTCTGCACATGTACTACCCTATACGAGTAAGAATGCAGGGAGGGAATGAAAGGGGACAGAGCCAGTGTGCCACGTGACAGTTAGCTGACTGGCTTATTGGGAGAGGAGTACACTGGCTCCTGTAATGATACATTCTAACCACTAGATCAGCGGTGCGCAAAAAATAAAAATAAAAAAAAATTGCTGCCTTTTTTTTTTTCCTCAACAAAAAGTTTCCCAGCCCTGGGAGGAGGAGGGGGTGTCACTAATTTAAAAAGATTGAGCATCAACACACTAGATGATGATTCCACATGCCAGCTACCAGTTTGGAGGGGGAAGGTTATGGATTTCATTGAGGGATTCACCCACTTGCCATTCTGAATATATCATTTATAAATCCAGGTCAGCCATGACAGCACAAATGTATGTTATTTCTCTTCTCAGGTAACTAACTCCCTCAAACAGTATTTTAAAGTGGATACGGTAATGCAGTTCTGACAATGTTTCATATTTTACACAGTGTGCACTAGATGGTGCTAGTACTTAAAAGAGATGACAACAAAGTTATTCTCTACCCCCATGGTATACAGCAGTTGGGATACTCACTGGGGATTTCTGCAGAATTTAAGCTGTTATTTACAAATGGAAAGATTCACCATTACATAGTTATTTGATGCCGTGATTTCTACTTCAGTTTGTAGAGAGCCAGTAATGATAGCTGTATTGTGAATTGCCACTACAGTAGACTCTTATTTATTCAAGTGGCCAGGGGAACAAGAGAAACATTTGGATAATGAAGCATTTGGATAAACAGAAGTGTTAATTTGAGCTGCAGTTTCACCATATAGAAACTTTACTGAAGAAAAAAAAAAGGTCTCAGTAACAGCAGGTAATCATTCAGACCTACTATACAAATACAAAGCTGTTGATTAGCACTCAACAGGAACCAGAAGCTATTAGTGGATGATTAACTATGGTAGAGCTACCTGGGAGACACATAGTGGATTCACATAACTAAAATTTTAGGAAAAAAAGAGAAATAGGATGGAGTGGGGGGTTTCTATATTCATCTCAGTAGGATGTTAACTCTGAAGGTTACTGATTATAGTTTAAATTATTACAGTGTTATTGCTGATCATTTTAGCAGGACTATCTAGCTAAATTCAAATTCAGTGTGAGTGGATTTCACAGGAGATAAACATAAAAATACCCCCAAAAAACCCGTAAAAACAATGAATAGTCCAGAAGCACCTTAGAAACTAACAAAAAATGTAGATGGTACCATGAACTTTCATGGGCACAACCCACTTCTTCAGCTCTTCTTTTTTGTTAGTCTCTAAGGTGCTGCAGGACTATTTTCACTTTTTTTTTTCTTCATTTTTTTCAGTTACAGACTAACATGGCTACTCCTTGGAAACTATAAAAATACTTGTGAGGTCTGATTACCTCCTTTGGTACTCTGGCTATGCCTGGCTTTGTTGTGTCTTTGGAGAATTATGGTATCTATCAGAATAAAGTGTACAGGGTGGGGAACAGAGCGGATGAAAGAGTACAGTGCTATATGATCTGAGGAGTTCCAGGAATATCAGCAGCATCTAGCCTGAGAAACTTGTAAGAAACTCATTCAGCAGCTAATTCTGCCAGGCTCAATGAAGACTTCATTCCCTCCACAAGGTTAATTCACTCTTTGTAAATCTGAAGCTATATCTGATAGCTGAAAGTTATATTCAGGTATTTAAAATATTAAATTTGGTGAAGCTGGGGAAAGTGAGTGCCAGTGGTTGACAGATACTATGAACTAGAAGAAAAATGAGTCTTTTTCTTACAATTGCAAAGGCAATAAGAGGAGACAGTATACTGTGCTTGCAGCTGCATATTTTTCTGTGCACCAACTTTAATCAAATGGCCTTTCGCACTCTCACTTTCCAACACAAAAGTTCAATAAAAACGTGGCTAACAGAAGTCCCTATGCTAAAATGGTGAGAAGCTGGAAAGTTTGTTTGAACAGTGACACAGAAACTTCCAAAGACCAAACAAAATTATTTTACAGCTGAAACTGAGGAAGCAGAGACCAAGTTTGTCTCCATTTGAGTGATTTACAGTGCTCTAACTCAAGTTTGGTCAAGGAAATTTACTGAATGTTAATAAATGTCCAACAAGGGAGAGATATTCAGATCTACTGCTGCTGTTTGTGCAGGCCTTTTGCGCGAGGAGAACTTTTCCATTACAAATCAATACAACACAAGCTTCAGGGGGTAGCCGAGTTAGTCTGTTACAGAAAAACAACAACAAATAGTCTGGTAGCACTTTATAGACTAACAAAACATGTAGATGGTATCACGAGCTTTCATGGGCACAGCTCACTTCTTCAGATGACCGGAGTTATGAGTTTAGGATGTGTACACCCAAAATAAATAGGAAAGGGAAGGGGGAGGGAGAGGGAAAAAAAGGAAGTGGGTAGGTGACAAAGAGCATCAGTAAGTATCTGAAACAAAAAACAGGACTATGTAGCACTTTAAAGATTAACAAAATGGTTTATTAAGTGATAGTCTTTAAAGTGCTACATAGTCCTGGTTTTTGTTTCAACTAGACTAGACTAACATGGCTAAATCTCCAGTACTATTCTAAGTATCTGAAGATTGGGTAGTTAAACTGAAGCAGATATGAATCAAAGTCACTGGTTTGTCTTATCACAAACCAGTTCTACAAGCCAGATCCACAGGGAAGCATTGGAAATACAGTTAATCTGCAAATTCAATTCACATGCTAATGGACTCAATCTTGATGAAAGTTGGTTGGGACATTACCAGTTTAACAGCCATTGAAGGTGCAAACAGCTCTCTGTGTAGTATCCTTCCTGACATGGGAGTCAGTCTATTGACTTTGATTCTTATCTGCTTCGGTTTTAACCTTGAGGCTTTTTTCGGCACCTCCGCCTCCGAGAATATTTCCAAACCACCAATGAACATCAATCTGACTTACCAGATCCCCCCTATCAACACCAAAGGAAAAATAATTCTATATGGACTCCCCCTGACGGTCGGAATTACAATCTGGATTTCTATATACAAAGCTTCTGCAACAACGCACAGACTGACATTATTCGCAAATGACAACAAGCGACACACAATCTCAGCCGTGCTGAATACCATGCCATCCAGAGTCTCTAAAACAACCTGGACATTATAATCAAACCAGCTGACAAAGGGGGTGCTGTGGTCATTATGAATAAGGCCGACTATAACCAGGAGGCAACCAGACAACTCTCCAACACCACATTTTACAAACCCCTCTCCTCTGATCTCAACTCGGAATACCAAAAGAAACTACACTGTCTCCTTAAAAGCCTCCCTAGAGCTACTCGGGAAAAAATCCACACAGAAACACCTTCTGACCCCCAACCAGGATTGTTCTATCTGCTTCCCAAAATCCATAAACGTGGACACCCCGGACATCCCATCATCTCTGGTATCGGCATGCTCACTACTGGTTTATCCTGCTATGTAGACTCTCTTCTCAAACCCTACGCAACCAACACCCCCAGCTATCTCCGAGATACTACTGACTTCCTAAGGAAACTACAAAACATCGATAACCTCCCCGATAACACCATCCTTGCCACTATGGATGTAGAAGCTCTATACACCAACATCCCACATAAAGACGGATTACAAGCAATTAGAAACACTATCCCAGCAGACACCACTGCCAATCTGATAGTAGACCTATGTAACTTTGTTCTCACCCACAATTATTTCCAGTTTGAGAACAACTTATACCTCCTGATCAGTGGCACAGCCATGGGTACATGCATGGCCCCACAGTATGCTAATATCTTTATGGCTGACCTAGAACGTTTCCTCAACTCCCGTCCCCTTTTACCCCTTCTCTACTTACGCTACATCGATGACATTTTTATGATCTGGACGCATGGCCAAGAAACATTGGAGACATTCCACAGAGATTTTAACAACCTACACCCCACCTTCAATCTCAGCCTGGACCATTCTACACGAGAGATCCATTTCCTGGACACCAAAAGTGTCGACATGTGCCGAAAGTGTCTGTCTGCTATGTACATTGGACAAATGTCTCAGACACTTCGCCAAAGGATCAATGACCACAAAACAGATATTAGACAGGATCACAAAGAAAAAATAGTGTCTTGCCATTTCAACCAGAAAGGACATTGTCTCAATGACTTGATTACCTGCATCCTGCTTCAAGGACCTTTTAAGACTACACTTGAAAGAGAATCCTCTGTACTGTCATTCGTGCTTAAATTCGACACTTTACACCTAAGTTTGAACAAAGACTTTAATTATCTTACCCATTACGAAGATAGCTTCCCCAATTATCACCTCTAATATCATTAGCTCTCAGACATTTACCTCCCCCCCCCCCCCGCATCCTCCTCCTGTTCTGAAATTTGATTTGTCCTTTTCATATGTGTTCATTTTTGTATCCTTTGGTATATATGGTTGTGACAATTTTCTTCCACTACTTGATCTGAGGAAGTGGGTCTTGCCCATAAAAGCTCATCACCTAATAAACCATCTTGTTAGTCTTTAAAGTGCTACATAGTCCTGTTTTTTGTTTCAGCTTCACCAGACTAACACGGCTACATTTCTATCACCAATTTTCAGATACTTACCGATGCTCTCTGTCTCCCATCTCCTCCATTTTTTTCGTCCCTCCTCCCCTTCTCCTCTCCTATTTATTTTGGCTGTACACATCCTAAACTCATAACTCTGGTCACCTGAAGAAGCCCACGAAAGCTCATGATACCATCTACATGTTTTGTTAGTCTATAAAGTGCTACCAGATACAGTCACCTAAAAAGACACACACATGTGTGTGGTCTCCATATAGAGGCACCCGATGTGTATTCTATACTAAGTAATAGAGAGGCTCCCATTGGCCTGAATGGGCTTTGGATGGACTCCTTCAAAAGTAGATAAGAGCTGGACTGAGAGCCAGGTCTCGCAGGCTGCTGACTCCATGGCATGGAATTCCGGAAGCCCTGGTATGGAAGATTCCCCAGAGCTACAGGTCCTGGAAGTTCTAGGGTACCTAGCATAGGACTGTCTGCACAAGGGGTCTGCCCTGGAGCCAGAGATCCTGGAAACAATCAAGCTGCCAGGCCACACACTTACGTGCTTTAGGAATACTGGACTATTGGGATGGCAGTGAATAGATCTTGCATCGTTGCCATGCTTTATCTGAACTTATTCTCCAGAGAATTTGATTGGGATGGTTTTCGGTTTGTTTTTACCTTTAAAAAGGGAGAAGTCTAATATCCTGAAGAAATCAGCTCTTTCAATGAGAATCCATAGCTCTGTACTTTACATCACCACTGTGTTGTTACTGAGTTTCCTCTCGTAGCTGGGTTCCCATGCAGTTTAGGATTTAATTGAGAGGCACTTAAGGTTTTAAAGGAACATATTGTCCTACTTTACCATTGCATTTGGCCCAAATCCTATGATGTCATGTGCCAAAACCCTAGGATGTTGGGGAGTCGTGAATAATTTGTTCTGTTTTAAAGTAAATGAAAGAATCAATGCTTCCCATAAGAGTAATGGAAACCTTAATAATAAGCTAAATGTGTTCCCAGAAGGAGAAATAATGGAGGCAAGAAAGGAGGAAAAATACCAATGAGTAATACATTCATTATACTAGCCCAGCACTAAACATGCTGAAAATGATCATATTAAAAAAAACCCACCATCATGGAAAAATTTCTTCCTTTTCTTGATGTGTACAATTTCTTCACTGCAACCACTATATTAATAGATCCAATGACACCCATTTTAAGTGAAATAGCTTTTACCATAACACGACAGATTCTTCTTGTGAATTTTTTCAGTCAATATGTCCTCTGTTAGGCAGTGGCTTGGTCTCCTAGCAACAGTTTAGGGAAATCCATCAGAGGCATGGAATTTAACTGCAGAGTTGGATTGATACATGTTCTTTTTGCTTAGAGTCCTCACTGAAATATGTGAATGTGTATTCATATATGCATGTGTGTGTTTGTGTGTGTAATGTATGCTTATTTAATTGCAAAATGCTAGAATTAATCCTACATTTTACATAAGTTTACGGTTTAAATCCACAGAATCCAGGAAATTCAGAAATGACCTGCTTCTCACTAGAGAGCTGATATATTACAATGAAAAATATGCAGTATGCAACTATTGAGTAAAAAAGAAAGACTTAATGGTTTGTAGGAGGAACTCATTTTTTTCAAAGCCTTTTTAAAATCCTCAGTTTTTCACTCTAACACCACACCATTGTCCAATTTAGGGAAGTTACAAGTGAACAGAAATACTGTTCTGAAAAACAAGAAGGATCCCAATCAGGTCTAGTACTCCTTTGATGCATTATACCTGCTTATTATCAAGATTGAATGTGTCTCCCATGTTTGGCAATTGCCATGAAGAAGACATAAAGAAGAAGCAGGCACCATTCCAGCCTAGAGCCTGAAAGAGCCGACAGGGGGCTGCGCTGTAATCCCCTGGCCTGCCTGTATGAATTTCCTTCCCCTAACTCCTGTTTAGCTCCTTGCCTGGATGGTTCCACCTAATCTAGAGTCATTCACGTTTGAGATGCCATGTTTTGAGTGTAACCTTCCTTCTAGCATCTGATCCAAATTCTAATGCCTTGACATCTGGATCAAAAAACAGGACTATGTAGCACTTTAAAGACTAACAAGATGGTTTATTAGGTGATGAGCTTTCGTGGGCCAGACCCACTTTCTCAGATCAAATAGTGGAAGAAAATTGTCACAACCATATATACCAAAAGGATACAATTAAAAAAATGAACACATATGAAAAGGACAAATCAAATTTCAGAACAGAAGGGGAATGGGGGGGGAGCGGGAAGAAAGGTAAATGTCTGTGAGCTAATGATATTAGAGGTGATAATTGGGGAAGCTATCTTTGTAATGGGTAAGATAATTAAAGTCTTTGTTCAAACTTGGTGTAAAGTGTTGAATTTAAGCATGAATGACAGTTCAGTGGATTCTCTTTCAAGTGTAGTCTTAAAAGGTCTTTGAAGCAGGATGCAGATAATCAAGTCGTTGAGACAATGTCCTTTCTGGTTGAAATGGCAAGAAACTGTTTTTTCTTTGTGATCCTGTCTAATATCTGATTTCTGGGCATTGATCCTTTGGCGAAGTGTCTGACGGACACTTTCAGCACATGATAGCATAAATTATATTTCTGGATGAGCAGGAATATGTTTCTTCCCATTTCAACCAGAAAGGACATTGTCTCAACGACCTGATTACCTGCATCCTGCTTCAAAGACTGTGACAGGGCACTCCTGCCCTGCACTCAGAGCGCGCTGGGGGACGCCGGGAGGACACACCGGGGGGTGGAGAGCACGGTCAGGCCCGCCACGTCGGGCTGCATGAACGCGCCGGCAGTCGGCGCAGGGAGTGTCGGGAGGCAGAGGGCGCCAACCGGCAGGGCCCAGGAGGGAGGGGCCGGCGAGGCGCGGGCTGATGAGGTCACGGGGGAAGGGTGGCTGGAGAGCGTCGCTGGGGAAGTGACGGAGAGGGGGAGCGGAGCCAGCGGGGAATTTAAACCCGGGGTCGGCACGGTGCAGGGGGAGGAGGCGAACGGAGTAGAAGGAAGGAAGAAGGAGGGAGAGGTGAGACGGGAGATCACAGGAGGGACAGGCCAGGAGGCCTGGTGGAGTAGGAAGCGGCCCAGGGCGGGGTCGTGGAGCCCGTGAGCGGGTGCGTTTTGGGGCATTCCCCCATCCGCTAGGGAGGGACCGTGGGTCCCTGCCTTTAGAGCCCTGGGCTGGGGTTCGGAGAGGGGGCGGGCCCGAACCCCCCTACTCCGCTGACCGCCGG
Organism: Pelodiscus sinensis; assembly: GCF_049634645.1. Classification (NCBI taxonomy): domain Eukaryota; kingdom Metazoa; phylum Chordata; order Testudines; family Trionychidae; genus Pelodiscus; species Pelodiscus sinensis. The sequence continues at coordinate 23,765,563 of NC_134715.1, forward strand.
ATCCGGCTCGGGTGGAAGCACGAGCGTGCGCAATAAGAGGGCCATCGGCCGTGGTGGTGGCTACTTATGGTTGACTTTCTGTGGTAGACTAGTTTGGAGTTGACTCTCGGTAACGGACCTGTTCACAAAGACCTTTTAAGACTTCACTTGAAAGAGAATCCTCTGAACTGTCATTCATGCTTAAATTCAACACTTTACACCTAAGCTTAAACAAAGACATCAATTATCTTACCCATTACAAAGATAGCTTCCCCAATTATCACCTCTAATATCATTAGCTCACAGACATTTACCTCCCCCCCCCCATCTCCCTTCTGTTCTGAAATGTGATTTGTCCTTTTCATATGTGTTCATTTTTTTAATTGTATCCTTTGGTATATATGGTTGTGACAATTTTCTTCCACTATTTGATCTGAGGAAGTAGGTCTGGCCCACGAAAGCTCATCACCTAATAAACAATCTTGTTAGTCTTTAAAGTGCTACATAGTCCTGTTTTTTGTTTCAGCTACACCAGACTAACACGGCTACATTTCTATCACTATTTGACACCTGGAGAAGTTCAGAGACAAAAGAGACAGGGGGAGTGAGAAATATGTCTCAGTGAGGTGTATGCGCTTGTTTAGGGAGCTTGAGGAAAAGTGGACAGTTAAACAAAAGGGTGTTTACCATGGCCGATAAGACCATGATGCTGTAACAGACATCTCAAATCGCCAAGGTATTCAAATGATCATCACAGAGCACTCAGAGCATGTCTACACTGGGGAGTTATTTCAAAATAAGAAGGCAAACTTCCATACTACCGAGCCTGCTATTTTGAAATAATAGGCTTGTTATTTTAATAAAAACTCCTGCTTGTGAAGAGGAATAAGCTTATTTCGAAATAGTTATTTTGGGAGTTATTATTTCAAAATTACTTACTTCTAAGTAACCTGATAGTGTAGACAGCTTCAGCAACAGTTACTGTATATACTCGAGTATAAGCCGGCCCGAATATAAGCCGAGGCACCTAATTTTACCCCAAAGAACTGGGAAAAAATATTGACTCGAGTATAAGCCTAGGGTAGGAAATGAGGCAGCTACTGGTAAATGTAAAAAATGAAGATAGGGGGTCAACAAAAACAATATGGTTCTGCAGGCACGGCCACAGCTCAGCCCCCGCCCCGCAGACCCCACGTTCCGGGCCCCCTCGCCTGCCAACGAGCCCCCTCTAAACAAGCCAGCGGGGGGGGGGGGGCTGTGCGAGACCCGGGCCGGGCGTCGATGGGCCAGTGAGCCAGCGGGGGGAGCGGGTGTCGGTGCTGGCTGGATTTTACCACGGGAGGGGAGGGGAGGGGGAGCAGGGAGCAGCGGCTGGTCCTTGTGCACCTGCCCCAGAATCGGGCCCAAGCTCGTGATCAGGGCTCCCGGGCGCTTCCAGAACAGACGCCCACGGTGCCGAGTCGGCTCCTGGCCCAGCTGTTCCCGAGCTCAGCGCTGCACCCGAGCGTCATGGCGAACGGCCCCAAACGCCCTTCCTCCCACGCGGCAAGGGCCCATGGTGCCGGGCAAGCAGGGGCTGGGGGGCCAGGAGAGCCAGGAGGGCAGGGGCTGGGGGGCCGAGGGGGCAGGGACTGGGTGGGCCAGGAGGGCAGGGGCTCGGGGGGACAAGGGGACAGGGGGGCCGGGAGGGCCAGGAGGGCAGGGGCTGGGGGGGACGAGGAGACAGGGGCTGGGGGGGGCAAGGGGACAGGGGGGCTGAGAGGGTCAGGAGGGCAGGGGCTGGAAGGGCCAGGAGGGCAGGGGCTGGGGGGCCGGAGCTCCGGGCTCACGCGTCTAGACCCGGCCGGCGGCAGAGACGCGCTGAGCCCGCCCGCGAGCCCCTAAGCCGAGGGGGGCATTTTTCAGCACAAAAACTGTGCTGAAAAACTCGGCTTATACTCGAGTATATACGGTATATACTGAGTCACAGTATACATTACATGGCACAGGAGTACAACCTAGACTTGGTGAGGACTCTTGTTGGGCTAAGTTTGACAGCATTGTCTGACATGGCCTGGCACTTCACCCAAAGGGGGAATTTATATTTCTGATCTAGAGCCCAGTGAAGTCCAGGTAAGACATTAGATCACGACATATATTTAGTTGAAAATGCATTGCCGGGGGGCATATTTTTGTGTGTTAAGAGTATAGATTTTTCTCCTGGTTTAGCTGAAAAGGAATCAGTTATTTTGAAAAAAAATAGTGATACAATATTTCCTGGCTAGACCATCTCTTTTTCCTATGTTCACTGAGGGTATCCAACAATAGTTAGAGTTGCTTTTATATGTTCCCTAAAAATGTCACTAAGGATTTGAACTCTATCAGCAAAATACTGATTTTTTTCCTAATGAGAGGAGAGGAGGACCAAGAGAACAGTGAAGAACATCAGAGGGACAGAAATAACATAATTGTTCTCACGGATCCTTATTTTGGGAAAAGGCAAATTTTCTAAGTGGTTAGACTGTCATTATTGAACTAACCTCAGGCTGGTACTATCCCCATGAGAAGCTTTTAGAGTATAATCAAAACTAGATATGTTGTTCAATTATGCTTACATAATCACAATTTAGGTTTTTTTTTAAGGTGACAACATAAATTAATACCTCTGTGAAGAAGCATCTGCTCCACGCTAGTGGAGAAATGTTTAAAAGCAGCCCTGGTGAGGCTGCACATTAGGCAGCCAATCAGAGAGGGGTTGCAAGGAATAGCCAATGAAGATAGAGCAGGCCCACATATAATGAGGGCTGCAGGGGAGAGGAGTCATTTCCCTCTTAGGAGCCCAGAGAGAAAAGACTGGATCTCTGAAGGGCTGAGTGAATTGCCAAGATCCTGGTCTGAGCAGTGCTGGATAGGATAAGTTGGAGGAAGAGGAAGGTGGCTGATTACTGTGAGAAACAGGCAATGACTCAAAGGCACAGGAAGTGCTGGGAACTGCTGTGAGAAAGTGGTCCAGGAACATAGACTGAAGATTTGGAAGAGGGACAGAATGTGACTGCTGGCTATAAAGTCCCCTGGCTTGGGACCTCCCTCCCCTGCAATTGCCACTGTGGGTGTGACAAGCGAAGGTCTCTGTTCACTACTGAGGCAAGTATCTAGAACTTACACTGTCATTGGCCACTGAGGAAAGTGGTTGGACAGATGATTGCCATTTCCCTGGAGGTAGGGAGAACGGAGTGGGGCACAGCTGGAAGGCTGTGTCCTGAGGAGACACCACAGCCCGGGTAGCTCTATGGGTCTGGTGCTGAAATGACGGTGGCAAGACAACACCAGAGTAGTGCACCCTGTGGAAGGACTGACCTAATTCCCAGATCAGGCAGCAGGAGGAGCTGTGGTGGTGAGTGTCTTGTTACGCTCTCCTATTACAAAATGCAGTAATTCAGATTTGGGTTGGGGTGGGGAGAAACAGGCTACCTTTGGCAGACTCTCAATCCTTTCTAAATAAAAACATAGTCCATTATAACCAGGATAGCCATATTTCTTAAAGTAAAATCAGGACAGACTGGGGCTTGCCTGAACCCCCAGCCCTCCACACCCAAGGCTTACCAGGGCCAAGCTCTTCACCACTGGAGAGTGGGGTGAGGGAAAATGGGAGTTCAACTCTGAAGGCAGGACGAATTTCTCTACTGCTTCAGAGGGGTAGCTGAGTTAGTCTGTAACAGGAAAAACTTAAAAAACAACAAATAGTCTAGTAGCACCTTAAAGACTAAATAGTTACAAGAGGATGATAAGAACCATTAGTTTGCACTTGGAAAGGAAGATGATCAACACCAGATTCTATACAGACATCAAGAATCATTAGCCCCTTTGGTTGGTTGGTTGGTTGGTTGGTTAAGTCATTAAGATAGAGATGAAGCCGTGTTAGTCTGGTCTAGCTGAAACAAAAGACAGGACTATGCAGCACTTTAAAGACTAACAAGATGATTTATTAGAAAGCTTCACCTAATAAACCATCTTGTTAGTCTTTAAAGTGCTACATAGTCCTGTATTTTGTTTCAAGTCATTAAGATGTGGAAGATACTGTGTGAGCCATCCAATATCCTGGTTCATACCATTTGCATAAGAATTAAACTTGTGAATGAAGTTAAGTTCCAACCCTTCTCTGTGTATTTGGCTTGTGGGATTGGACTGAAACAAAATGGCAACATGGAGATCCATTAATGAGTGTCCAGGAAGATTAAATTGTTCTCCAACAGGTTTTTGTGGTCGCCTTTTTGGATATCTGATTTGTGTCCATTAATTCTTTTCCGTAGAGATTGTCCAGTTTGGCCAATATACATGGCAGTGGAACGTTGCTGGCATTTGATGGCATAGATCACATTAGTGAATGTGCATTTAAATGAGCCTCTGATTTGGTGGCTGATGTGGTTGGGTCCAGTGATGAAATTGCTTATGTAGATGTGTGTGTAGAGTTGGCACCGGGCTGATTGCAGGGGTGGGTTCCTGGATGAGTATGATGGCGGTATGTTGCATGGTTACTGGAAATAATTTGTTTGAGGTTAGGGGGTTGTCTATAAGTGAGAATAGGCCTTTCCCCCAAAGCCTCTGAGAGTGAGGGGTCATTTTCCAGGATAGGTTGTAGATTGCTGATAATGCATTGGAGGGGTTTAAGTTGTGAACTATAGGTGGTGACAAGTGGAATTCTGTTTTCTCTTTTGGGTCTGTCTTGAAGTAGTTCATATCTGGATACTTTTTAGCTCTGTCAATCTGTTTTTTCACTTCTCTGAGTGGGTATTTCAGTTTTAAGAATAACTAAAAATGCCACCCCTAATCCCCGACCAGGAGCTTTCTATCTGCTACCCAAGATACACAAACCTGGAAATCCCGGACAACCCACCATCTCAAGCATTAGCAAACTTATAACAGGATTATCTGGCTATATTGACTTTCTCCTCAGACCCTATGCTACCAGCACTCCTAGCTACCTTCATGACACCACCGACTTCCTGAGGAAACTACAAAACATGGAGGTGCTAATAGTTCTTGATGTCTGTGTAGAATCTGATGTTGGTCATCTTCCTTTTGGCTATCCCTCTGAAGCTTATCTACTCACTGTCTCTTTTTCCTTCCTCCTCTCCATTTTTTCCCCTTCTTCCCTCACTCCCTCCTTCCCTTATTTATTCTTGGTTCTGGACTTCCAACACTCCTGTCATCTGAAGAAGTGGGCTGTGCCCACGAAAGCTCACAATACCATCTACATGTCTTGTTAGTCTTTAAAGTGCTACTCCCGTTGGCAGAGCTGCATGCTACCCAGCACGTCTCCAGGTGGTGGATAGGAGGGGGCCTCTTTTCAGGGGTTTGCTGCAAAATAAGCGAGCTTTGTCGAGCAAATATGCAGCCGCGGACCAGCAGCACCAACATTACCAGGGTGTCTCTTGAGCATCTGCTCTTGGCTCTGCCTTGCAGTTGAGACAAATGCCCAGTTTTGACAAAAAAAAAAAAAGGAGGGTTAGCTGGGACAGAGCTGCAAAAGGAGACTTTCCCAGTGAAAACAGGAGAATCCTCATTATTATCATTATATTTGCTTGTATTGTGATAACACTTTTAAGGCCCAGTCATGACCAACACCCCATTGCGCTAGGTGCTATACAAATCCAGAATGAGACAGTTCCTGCCCCCAGTGTCACCCTCACCATACTCTGTCTGAACTTTGCCCCTTCAGAAAGTCAGCACACAGCCTCTGCACCATTCTAAATGGCTACACTGCATTTAAAAAATGTAGTAAGTCTAAAACTCTACAGACTTGGGGCCACAAACAGCAGTGTCAACTCTGAGACTCAGCCCAGCCTCTGTCCTCACTTCATAACCATGCCCAAACAGCCATGCAACTGTTTTTAGTGTCACAGCATGAATACCATAAACTCAAGTCTAAGATTTCCTCCAGCAGTTTTCAAAATGCAGATTAGATGTGCCCTTGGATTCCACATAAGCCTTCTGTTATGTGAAATTATTTGTCCCTTAAGAAGGATGAACTGCACGCTCTGACAAAAAATTGTCCAAATTCCTATGAATTTAGATGTGAAGTAGACAGCATAAATATTTCTTCCCATGCTGTATTCACTTTTGAATTTTATTTATTGACTTGCACATACGTACAGTATGTAGAGCAAACAACTATAGTGTGAAACAACATCATATACAATGAGTCATCAGCGTGCTAGCTTACAGCTATCCCACAGAGAGCTTGTGCTGTCATTCACTCTGGCATTTGCAAACATAACTGCAAACACATAAAACCAATGGGTTCTCTTGTATAACGCTTTAAGCTAATCCTCCTTAAAACAACAGAAACCATGTTGACAAAGACATGGTTGAGTCAAAATAATGGGGTGCTTTGTAAGGAAATGTTTGGGGCAACTTGAATCTGAAACGACAAATTTTGTTTTATAACCTTTGATTTACAGAGGAACCTGTCCTAGTTTCTATGGCAATGCAGAACAATCACCAGGCATTAGTTTCTAGTGTACAGAAAAGAGAAACTGGAACTGGGGAATTGCACTAAATGAGTCACTAGAACTAGCTCCAGTCATCTTGATACCACTGTATTATTGACTGATAAACCTTAAATTCCTTCATTAGCTGCATGCTTCCTGCATTATTTGGCCAGCTTTAGGTCTGACATGAAAGTCATATTGGAAAATAATTTATTTGCTGAATCTAGCCATTAGACATTAAATAAGTTATTTGAGCAATAGTCACCCAGCCACAGAATTAGCTGAACACTGCAAAAATGTAATGACCTCCTCTGCAGAGGTGGGCTTATGTCCCACCTAAGTCCCGCTTAAGTCCTGTTTCGAAGATTTGATTAATATATGAATCTAGTTGTCTAATTGCTGAAAAACTGGATATACATTATTCAGTGACTAATATCCAAACAGCTCTAATCTGTCTGTTACTGACACATTGCTGTATGCACACAGTATTTATTATATTAGCAAATGAATGCCATTGCAGGGTGCCCTCTTATGACTTGAGGTGACCCTGAAGTTGCCCTGCCCTCAGTTATCTCCTTGGTAACAACTCTGTCAGGCCAGAGTATCCTTCTCCCACCTTACTGGGGAAGAATTTTTTCCCCCCTCAAAAACAGATTTTAAGGCTCTACGGCCATCCTTCTCCTTTGTTCAGGAGTCCCATAGATCTCCTTCTTGGGGCTGGGAAAGGGTAGCACACCTTTTTCTCCTGGTGTCTACCCTGTTCTGAGGGAGAAATATATCTCAGCTCATTGGGAGAGAGGGGAGTTTTGTGCCACCCACATCACAAGGTTTCTGGTCCCAAGTCCTGAAAACAACAACAGTTCAGGTTTCCCCCAGACATTCTTTCTTCTGAGATCAGCTTCGTCTTTCCCACACCTGCCTTTGCCCCTCTATACATCATCTACACTAAAAGCCATAGGAATCTTAAATGGACACCTTAGAACAGCTGTTGACTGATTCCTAGTCCCTACTTCCTTAAGGGGACAGCCACCCATTACTTGATTTTTTTTTTATTAAAATGAAGAGCTTGACTTGAAAACCTACTTAAGGTTGCTAAGATACAAAAACACCACAGCAATGTAGTGCAACACTTATGTACAAAATCCAAGCACTTACAAGCAAGGAAATGAATAATTAAGGCCATTCTAAATTTTACATTGCTCACGTGATAAATAGATCAGCGTTCCAAAGTAGTCTAGGGGAAGGTGGTACCCATCTCCCTTAGACTACTTTGAAAATCCCAACTATGTTCTTAATAAAGAGAAATGGAGATTTGTTTACAAAAATCACCACCTTAACTCTTGCCCAGCAATTAGAAGCTTGTTTATCAAAATATCTTCCGGTAAGGAATGCCATGTAATGGCAAAAATCAGTTAACCTTTATGAAATGACAGAGCAATAAGACAAGGTGGGTGAGGTAATACGTTATTTAAGTATTTATTCATACAGTTTGAAAAATAACTATTGATGTATAGCACAAATCTGTAGGTACTAGATTGGCATTGAGTATCATTTATTTGGGCTCAGTATTAAAAAGCATAAAATAGACAAGAGGTTGTTTTTTTTCTGCACCTAGAACAGCAAAATCCTGCTCCAGGACTTGGGCTCCTTAGTGTTATGGTAATACAAATACTAACCAGAGAATGACAACTGCAGCACAAGCTGTACCATGACACTCTCTGACAAGTAGCTTCAGAACAACGGGTATCACTGCAAATGCTTGTAAAGTAAGCTGTCACTCCACTTCAGATAGGGCTCAGATTTTTCTAGATGTGATAGCTGATAAATTCCTGCATCAAGTAGTTGCTGAACCAACAAGGGGGGATGCTATTTTAGATTTGGTTTTGGTGAGTAGCGAGGACCTCATAGATGAAATGGTTGTAGGAGATAACCTTGGCTCGAGTGATCATGAGCTAATTCAGTTTAAATTAAATGGAAGGATAAATAAAAATAAATCTGAGACTAGGGTTTTTGATTTCAAAAGGGCTAACTTTAGTAAATTAAGGAAATTCGTTAGGGAAGTTGATTGGACTAAAGAAATTATAGATCTTAAAGTGGAGGAGGCCTGGAATTATTTTAAGTTAAAGTTGCAGAAGCTGTCAGAAGCCTGTATCCGTAGAAGAGGGAAAAAATTTATAGGCAGGTGTGTTAGACCAAGCTGATGAGCAAGCATCTCAGAGAGGTGATTAAGAAAAAGCAGAAAGCATATAAGGAGTGGAAAATGGGAGGGATCAGTAAAGAAAGCTACCTTATTGAGGTTAGAGCATGTAGGGATAAAGTGAGAAAGGCTAAAAGTCAGGTAGAGTTGGACCTTGCAAAGGGAATTAAAACCAATTGTAAAAGGTTTTATAGCCATATAAATAGGAAAAAACAAAAGAAGAAGTAGGACCACTAATTACTAAGGATGGAGTGGAGGTTAAGGATAATCTAGGAATGGCCCAATATTTGAACAAATACTTTGCTTCAGTCTTTAATGAGGCTAATGAAGATTTTAGGGATAATGGTAAGTTAACAAATGGGACTGAGGATAAGGAGGTAGATATTACCATATCGGAGGTGAAAGCCAAATTTGAACAGCTTAATGGGAGTAAATCAGGGGGCCCAGACGGTCTTCATCCAAGAATATTAAAGGAACTGGCACATGAACTTGCAAGTCCATTAGCAAAAATTTTTAATAAATCTCTAAACTCAGGGGTTGTACCATTTGACTGGAGAATTGATAATATAGTTCCGATTTTTAAGAAAGGGAAAAAAAGCAACCTGGGTAACTATAGGCCTGTTAGTTTGACATCTGTAGTATGTAAGATCCTGGAAAAAATTTTGAAGGAGAAAGTAGTTAGAGACATTGAGGCTAATGGCAATTGGGACAAATTACAACATGGTTTTGCAAAAGGTAGATCATGCCAAACCAACCTGATCTCCTTTTTTGAGAAAGTAACAGATTTTTTAGATAAAGGAAATGCTGTGGATCTAATCTACCTCGACTTTAGTAAGGCATTTGATACAGAACCACATGGGGAATTATTGGTTAAATTGGAAAAGATAGGGATTAATATGAAAGTTGAGATGTGGATAAGCAACTGGTTAAAGGGGAGACTACAGCGGGTCATACTGAAAGGTGAACTGTCAGGTTGGAGGAAGGTTAATAGCGGAGTTCCTCAGGGATCAGTTTTGGGGCCAATTTTATTTAATCTTTTTATTGCTGATCTTGGCACCAAAAGTGGAAGTGTCCTAATAAAATTTGCGGATGACACAAAGTTGGGAGCTATTGCCAATTCAGAAAAGGATCGGGATATCATACAGGAAGATCTGGATGATCTTGTAAATTGGAGTGATAGCAATAGGATGAAATTTAATAGTGAGAAGTGTAAGGTTATGCATTTAGGGATTAATAACAAGAATTTTAGTTATAAGCTGGGGACACATCAGTTGGAAGTAACAGAGGAGGAGAAGGACCTCGGAGTCCTGGTTGATTATAGAATGACTATGAGCCGTCATTGTGACATGGCCGTGAAAAAGGCTAATACGATCTTGGGATGTATTAGGCGAGGTATTTCCAATAGGGATAAGGAGGTGTTAGTCCCATTATACAAGGCATTGGTGAGACCCCATTTGGAATACTGTGTGCAGTTCTGGTCTCCCGTGTTTAAGAAGGATGAATTCAAACTGGAACAGGTACAAAGAAGGGCCACTAGGATGATCCGAGGAATGGAAAACCTGTCTTATGAAAGGAGACTCAAGGAGCTTGGCTTGTTTACTTTAACCAAAAGAAGGCTGAGGGGAGACATGATTGCACTTTTTAAATATATTAGAGGGATAAATACCAGGGAGGGAGAGGAATTATTTAAGTTTAATACCAATGTGGACACAAGAACAAATGGATATAAGCTGGCTAGTAGGAATTTTAGACTTGAGATTAGACAAAGGTTTCTAACCATTAGAGGAGTGAAGTTCTGGAACAGCCTTCCAAGGGAAGTAGTGGGGGCAAAAGATCTATCTGGTTTCAAGATTAAACTAGATGGGTTTATGAAGGGGATGGTTTGATGAGATAACATGATCTTGGTAACTAATTGACCATTCATTATCAGTGGGAAATAGGTCAATGGAGGGATGATAGGAGTTACTATAGAGAACTTTCTGGCTGATGAGTCTTGCCCACATGCTCAGGGTTTAGCTGATCGCCATATTTGGGGTCGGGAAAGAATTTTCCTCCAGGGTAGATTGGCAGAGGCCCTGGAGGTTTTTCTCCTTCCTCTGTAGCATGGGGTACAGATCACAGCTAGAGGATTCTCTGCATCTTGGGGTCTTCAAAGTATTTGAAGGCTTCAATATCTGAGATAGAGGTGAGAGGATTATTCTAGGAGGGGTGGGTGAGATTTTGTGGCCTGCACTGTGCAGGGGGTCAGACTAGATGATCATAATGGTCCCTTCTGACCTTAAAGTCTATGAGTCTATGAGGTCAGCAAAACCTGACCCTCCCACATCACTCTCTCTATTTTGTGGAGATTATAACATTTGTGATGTCTTAGAATGATTTTTAGTAAGTGAGATTGGTTCCTTGCCTGAATCTACTTCTCTGGCAACACCAAACCCCTTCCCCCCAATTCAGCTGATAACAGTTTTTTCCCCCCAAGATCTAAGCCCTATACATTGCAATTAATCACCTGTACAAGAGCTTGCTATTATTACAGTAAATTAAGGTAGTGTAAATTAAGTAAGTGTAAATTAAGGCTCTAAAAGCTATGTAAGATTTTGTGAGGCACACCCAAAGAAGGGCTGAATTTGTTAAGGAAAGCCCCAGGGCATTGTATAATATATAGATTATATAACATGCCATTGACTATGCTTGGGGATGACCACAGCTGCATTGTGACATTCCTTCAGGTCTAGATTGTCTCCTTGCAACTTATTCTGACTAAGGGGCAGTATATAGTTATGCGGTCCCAAAAGCAGAGCAGAGATCACACTGTGACTCAGTGACTGTCTGGTGCCTAACCCTTCTCAAGAAGGGAATCAATACATACAGGCACCTTTCATAATACAACTTGCTACCTCTTTCCTTAAATTCAGTTTGCCAGCACAAAGAGAGAGGGTAGGGTGGAGCCAATACTTCCAAGCCCTGCCCATATACTCTTTACCTACCTATATGGAAGACAGCTGCTCTTCCCTCATCCCCATATTGCTACTCATGATTATATAGATAGCTAGGAGCAACTTCTAGCCCTAAAGCTGTAGCTAAAAATACTGAGCCAAACTATGCCAGTTTGTACCAGCTGGAAGTCTGGCCTGTCAATGTTAAATACTTGCTGCTTTTTTATTAGCATGTGCTTTGACTCATGGGATAAAATCTGAAATACTGCAAGGTGCAGATGGTCCAGCTTCTTCTCAGAAACACTGTGTTTAGAGTTCCTGTTCAAACAAGAACAAAAGCTCAGTGTCACGTTAGAGAACATGCATCATTTAATTCATTTTAATTGTAACCCCCTTTTTCCTCCCCAGGTTACTGGGAAGCAGGTCACACTCACAGGTGTGCCTGGACGCCTGGTGTTTTAACTCAAAAGAGATCCTGAGTACCCCAGTGGTGATGGTGTTTAGCTGGGGAAAACCCTATCCACCCCCTTGCTGCAGTCCCTTGCTGGCAATGAATGTAAAGTGGCGGTGCCTCCACCTGGCTGGCCTTGTACACACACTAGTGCCTTGAGAGCCTCCAGGAATATACTCATTCTAACATAAAGCTGGATCTAATTCCAGAACAACTACAAATCATATACATCTAATAGAACACTTTAAAATAAACCATCTTTACTTAACTAAACAGGGATTAACAGATTAGCAAGAAATAGCATTAACAAAACACATAACAATAACTGAAGCTTATATAGCTAGACAACAGTGACCCCACCCCAGAGTGTGCACACCCTTAGACTCAGTCCCAGACGCTTGCGTTGGCGCGCTGATGTTGCAGCTGTAGTGAGGATTTGGTCCAGGCTAAACAGCAGCTCTGTCCCAGGCAGCACTCTTCCAGCAAGGCACAAACTTACTGCCTCATGTTATGCCTATAGGAAGCAGCCTGCTAACTCCCAGTTCCAACAGGCATGTAGTAGCTGCACTCCAACAGCCCCTGCACTGGGTCAATGTCCTTGGCAGCAGCCTGGCTCCCCCTTTGGTTCCAAACTGCAAGGCAGAGTCCCAGACTGCTAGGCCTCTTCTTCAAGCACATGGAGAGAGCCTCTTCTCTCTCACAAGAGTCCCTCCTACCTCTTTTGTTCCAAGGGCTCATGGGAATTGTAGTCTGGATTGCAGCACAGGGTCTTTTTAGAATAAAACAGAGGTGCCTTTAGTAAGGGGACTACATAATTTTTTAGCATTTAATTTTCTAGGACATCCCTGGGAGAAATTTATTTCAGAAAGCCAGAAGGGAAACTTTAACAAGCTATGCTCAAACTTGAGTCCACATTGACCATCCTCAGTTCCTGGTGGTGATAGCAAGAAGTGGTGTCTCCCTTGAAAATATGTCACTTAGGGTATGTCTTCACTGCTGGTTAAAGTCCAGTTAAAATATGCAACTTCAGCTACATTAATTGTATAGCTGAAGTCGAAGTACCTTAACTCGGTTTTTGGTGCTGTCTACCCAGCAGGAAGTCGAAGGAAAAACATTCTTCCTTTGACTTCCCTTACTCCTCGTGAAATGAGGGCCACAGAAGTCAGAGTAAGAAGCCTGTTATTTGGAAATTATTTTGAAATAACGGGCTTGCTGTGTAAATGCGCACTCTGTTATTTCGAAATAAGCGTTCAGTGTAGACATAGTCCTACATTGAGAAGTTTGGACTATAACAAAAATAGCCAATTAGAAATCCAGAATCAGTGCAAATCAGCTTTAATCTCTTATTCCCATGAAAGGGGAGGCAATAATTGCTTTGTTATCACTAGACTTTTACCTTGGCTCAGACTAAGACTCATAATTTCAAACTGTCTAAATAACTCATGCCTATCCAACGCTGAATAAACTGACTAGATGCAATTACTTGATTCGGAATCTTAATGAAATCTGTGTGCCATATTAATAAGACCTTCTGTTTGATTACCTCATTTTTCTAGGGCTTAATTGAAGAAAATTCAACGTTGAAAGACTATAAATCCTCTTTGCTCATTGAGGCATTAATGCTATGTTAGGGAAATTCATTCTGTATTTGACTGGAGTTGATTAAGAATCCCCCATCTCCACAGTCAAACTCAGGTCCCTGGATTTATACGTATATGTATATATACACTTACATGAAATTTCAGTTTATGTAGAGAATGTGGGTGTTTCTCTCCTCCATTCCTCACCCCACTTCTCGTTAATTTGGGAACAGAGAATTCAAATTCGAGTCAGTTATCTCTGTCACAGCAAACTATTTCCAAACCATCTGCTACCTAATAAAACAACCCATCTAGACAAACTCCAAGTCAAACAACAAATCTGATATTGTATTTGAAGTCATTGTAAGTATTAACAACCTGCCATTGCTCACCCATCACATTTTCTGACTGGGAAATTGGACTCAAGGCTACAGTTTAAAAGGAAAGAGGTCTTCATGATAACATGAGCAATTAGCTTGACTCCATCATTAAAAATGAAGGTTCCTGAAAAGATTATTAATAGTTCTCACACTCTTTTGTATGAATGATAACTTGGAATATGTGGAGTCAATATGGTCCTTTATCTCATCCCTTGTACATGTACAGTAGATCAATTTTTTTATTTGTCTGTTTGTAGATTTGGCTCCCACATTGATTTATTTGCTAGAAATTGATTTTTTTTAAATCCTAGCTGTCTACAAAATATAAGATGAGGACTGCTTCCATTGAAATTAATGGCAGAGTGGCTGTTAATTTCACCAGAGGCAAGAGAAGGTCAACCTCTTCCTCACTTTTTCCTCTTTTTTAATTGAGTTGAGTATAGAAAATGTCATCTCTCTGAGATTGAATGGCTATCAAACACACAGAACGCAACAGCTCCAATAACAGGGATCCAGTGCACAAGTCTTTAATTGTTCAATTCACAGTCAAAGTCAGAGGATCGCAATCATGGCAGAGAGGATCACAGTCTGTTGCAATAAAGAGGATAGTTCAATTGTTACAGAACAGAGAAGAAACAGAGTTTTTCTAGCCTTTTATTTGAGGGTGCATAGAATCTCTGCGGGCCACTTGGCTGTCTGCGTGAAGGCCCTTTCCTCTGAAACAATTCTAGCCCCTCTCCTTGACATTACAGTTCCATTGATGCAAACCTATCAGAGTTGCATCAAAAACCAAATGGTCCAAATGTGTCCCAATGGTCTCCTTTAAAAGGGGAACCCTTTGTGTTTATGTGCGTGTGTGTATGGGGAGAGAGGGGGTTGGATGATGATGCAGAAATGAAGTGAAGTGCCTAATTCACTTAGAGACTTTTGTAAACCCCACTATGTTCCTATCTGCATCTTTAGGAGCCTAAATGCCTTTCCTATGCTAAACCTAGGCACTTTTGAAAGTTGTATACACTGTCAAGCAAGTTTTGTTCAAAACCTATGGGGTCAAATTCCTCCAGTTAAGTCGGGGGAGCTTTGTGAGAACAAGGCAAATCAGATTTGATCTAGTATCTACAGCGGCCCAATTAGTTATTTTACAGACCACTGTTTTAATGCTTAAAACACTAGTGATTTGTAGTGCTATATTATATTCCAGTCTCAATAGGGCTGATTAGTCTATTTCATCAACTGAAAAACATCAAAAATGGTGCAAGGCTTTGAAGAACATGTCATGAATAAAACAAGATGTTTTTTGGCAGGAGTACTTTAGACATGCTCAGGTATTGTTAACGATATTTTTAAAGTGGAAAATGCTGGACAAAGAACGTAAAAGCGTTATGGTGCCCTTTTGAAACATACAGGTGATATTATACTATACTAATTATCACTCAATTAAGATTACATCACAATGCTATGCAAACATGGGAGAAAATGATTGACAAGTGTCTGCATGGAAGTGTTTGAAATTTGGAGATGTTGAAAGAAATGAGACTGCAACAGGGTGTGGTCTTTGTGGGCTTGAAGGTGTACACAATTATGTGCCAAGAGAATAAGTTTGGTGGGTGTGATGGAGAGGTCTGTCTTATTTAAGATACATATGATGGAGTGCTTACTATAGTGAAAATAAAGCAGAGATGCAACAGAAAATTTACAATAAAGATTGGGCAGTATTCGGGGGCCAGCATTGAGCCTGTATTTTTTTCCATTTTGTTTTGTGGTTGTCTTGCATGTGATAAGCGAATCTCTATGAAGGGAGCTCTTCATTTGGCATATGCTGTTCACTGATGACTTAGTGATGCATACACCAACTCTGAACAGTGGCAACACAGTTTTGAAAAGGTGGAATTTGAAATAAATGTTGGTTAAGCTAAGGCTGCGATAACAGAGACGAGAGCCTACTGTAAAGAATATTCCATACAGAGGATATATAAGAATGCAAGAATTTAAATGTTGGCTGAGAATGGTGCCCTCATGAGTGATGCCAAAACCACTTGGTGCAAATGACTGGAGCTGACCCCAGTTCTCAGTGATAAGAAGATGCCACTGAAAAATAGTAGCATGCCATTTGACCCATCCTACTCTAGGGAGCAGAGACTTGGCCAGGCACACAGAAAGCAAGCAACTAGCTCGTGACCACAGAAATGAAGATATTCAGATGGTCAAATTGTTCATCACTCCATGAGAGCAAAGAAGATGAGGTTGTGAGGGGCCTAATGGAGGATGACCCAACTGAGGTTAATTTTTTTTTTAATTAATGGAGAATGCCTATCTCCTAGAACTGGAAGGGACCTTGAAAAGTCATTGAGTCCAGTCCCCTGCCTTCACAGCAGGACCAAGTACCATCCCTGACAAATTTTTGCCACAAATGGCCTCCTCAAGGATTGAGCTCACAACTCTAGGGTAAGCAGGCCAATGCTCAAACCACTGAGCTATGAATATATTCAACAGAGATTCAAAATTTTTACTGGTAAGACATCTCTGGTAATGACTGATCATGGATGGAAAGGAAAGGGAAGCCAAAAAATCAGTACATGGAAAGGATAGCAGTGGATCTTCAAGAGACCAGTCTGCACAACAGTCAGGCACACAAACATGAACATTGAAAGATGACAATAAAAGTCACCAGCTCTGAACAAAGAAGAAGAAGGTTTTGACAGACTATAAAGGCTCAGCTGGAAGGCCCAAAGAGGAGGAGGAAGTTGCAGCGGCGGTGTCAGGACACTATATTAGATAGAGAAAGCTGCCATGGAGAAAAAAAAGACAGGATGTGGGGGAAGAAGGAAAAAGGAGAGTCAAATGACTCTCAGGTCACAGTTCTAGATTGCAGAGAGGTTTAGTGTTATCAAGAGCAATGAGTGCTAATGGAAGAGAAAATAATGAGCTTAACTGGGCTATGTTGAGTTTGAGGTGAAAGGAAGTGATCAATAAAGAGACAAAAAATGAGGCTGAACTGTAAGACAGATTTGGAGTGGAAAAGTGTACTTGAAAATTGGAGTAGAAGGGATAGTTATACAATGCAAGTGCGTGAAGTTGCCCAAAGGTAAGATACAGAGAGGACAGATTCCTGGAGGGACTCCAGAAGAAATCAGAGGGGAAGGAGGGGCTATTAAAAAGATGCACAAGGAATGGTCAGAGGTAAAAAGGTGATTTGACTCCCCTTTCATTCTACATCATTGTATACGTAATAAAGGGCATAAGCAGTAGCTTTTTAGAATTTTTTCACTGCCAAGGGATGTAATTCATCATACATTATACCAGTCCAGGGGAGCAAAGGGCAGCAGAAGATGTGAGTGACTGCTTTAGATAATTACACATATAAAGCAATTGTTCCTTTGGACTGTATGGAAATGGATTCTGTAGTAGGTGGATAAGACAATTTACAGTACAGCCATGTAACCTTTAGCAATGTGTCCAAGACCATCTTAAAACCAAATTGGATATTAAGAATTACAGTCCTATTGATTAAGAATTATGGTCAGTTTGGTGGCTTCCTCGCTGCAACGTAGAATTAAGCAGTTAATCTAAACTATGTTAACTATTATAAACACATCCAGTTTGATTAAGACATTACCACAGTAAATATGTTGTCATAATGACATTAAAATACCAGCAGTAATAGTGGTGTGACAGGTCTAGATAAATTTCACTGACATTAAGATAATAACTAAAATTGAAGAAAATATTGATCTTCAGTGATTAATAGTGTGACAAAGTACGCAGGGACATGACCAGGCTGGGCTTAGTGGATGAATAAGCAAAGGACAAGAACAAATGGCAGTGCTGTACTGCTCCCCATGTCTGTAATGATGCTTTGGGACAAGAAGAAGATTAATAGGCTGTTTTAACAAAAGGAGAGAGGAGCTGCAAATACAAGAATAGGACTGAAGAACAGAAATATTAATAGTGAACCTAAGTGCTGGTCCAGTGCAGTTAATACTTCACAAGATATTACAGAGGCACATTCCAGAAGGCTGGACAGGGGAAAGTACAGCACCAATCTATATAAAAAAGAAATAAGGGCAACCCAGGGAACTAGGTTATGTCTATCCTGCACACCTTACAACAGCGCAGCTCTGTGGCTACTCTCCATCACAGAGAGAGAAAGAGAGAGTGTGCTCTTTCGGTGACAATATAAATCCACCCCAAATGATGGATGCTAGCTTCACTGATGGGAGCGTGGCTTCCACCAAGGAAGTGCTGTCCATACCAGCACTTTTTGTTGCTAAAACTTCTGATGTTCGAGGGGGGGTATTATTTTCACACCCCCGAGTGACCAACATTTTAGAGTTGAAATTCCCAGTGTAGATATAGTCTTGCAGTACAGTCAGCTTAACTTCAGTTCCCAGAGAGGTTCTGGAGCAAATAATCAAGCAAGCAAAATGAAAACATCTAGAAGATAATGAGGTAAGTCAGCATGGATGTGTCAAGAACAAATCCTGTCAAACCAATCTTATAACTTTTTTTGCAGGGAAACAAGCTTTAGAAATTTGGGGGCAAGTGATAGCCGTGGTATATCTTGACTTTGTATCAAAAGCTTTGCTAATCTCACATGACCGTTTCATAAATAAACTAAGGAAAAACATCCTAGATGTAGGTGCAGTTACTACAAAGTGGGGCATAACTGGTTGGGAAACCATTCCCAGAGACTAGTTATCATTGATTCATAGCTGAGAGAGAAGGGCATATCAAGTGTGGTCCCACAGTGATCAGATCTGGGTTTGGTTCTATTGATTACTTTCATCAATGATTTAGATAATAGCATAGAAAATATATTTATAAAGTTTGCGGATATCAAGCTGGGAAGGGGTTGCTGGTGCTTTGGAGGATAGGATGAAAATTCAAAATGATCTGGAGAAATGGTCAAAGGTACATGAGATGAAATTCACTAAAGACAAGGGCAAAGTACTCCACTTGGGAAGAAACAATCCATTAAACACATAACAAATGGGAAATGACTGCCTACAAAGTACTACAGAGAGGGATCTAGGGGCCATAGTGGACCACAAGTGAAATATGGGTCAACAGTGTGAAACTGTTGGGAAAAACAAACAAACATCATTCTGAGATTTAGGTGTCATAGTTGATTCCAAGCTAAATAAGAGTCAATAGTGTAACACTGTTGAAAATAAACACACACACACACACACACACACACACACACACACACACACACACACACACACACCAGAAAAACCCCAAACATCATTCTGGAACGCATTAGAAAGAGTGTTGTAAGCAACAAGACAGAAAAAGTAATTCTTCCACTTTAAGGAGAAAGTACCACCATGTTGTGATACAACTCAACTGGCATATTGTGTTCAGTTCTGGGTGTCACATTTCAGATTGGATGTATACAATTGGGGAAAAAAATCTAGAGATCAGCAACAAAAAGGATTAAAGGTCTAAAAAATATGACCTGTGAGAGAAGATTGAAAACAGTGGATTTGTTTAGTCTGGAGAAGAGAAGACTGAGGGGACATAACAGTTTTCAAGTACATAAAAGATTTGTTACAAAGAGGAGAGAGAACAATTTTCTCCTTAGCCTCTGAGGATAAGACAAGACTGCAGCAGGGGTAGTTTAGGTCGGACATTAGGAAAAACTCCCCAGTTGTCAGGATATTGAAGCCCTGGAATAAATTGCCTGGGGAGGGTGTGGACTTCCATCATCTGGAGTTTAAGAGCAAAGTTTACACAAATATCTGTCAGGGATGGTCTAGATCAGGGGTAGGCAATAATGTTTGACCAAGGGCCACTTCAGAAATTTTTGAAGTGGCCCCAGGCTGCCAGGAAGAGGCAGGACCTCAGGCAGAAGGGGCGGAGCCAAGACACATCCGTGCCTCCCCACCCACAGACCCTGATTGGTGGGGAGGGGAAGTGCGCAAAGTCTTTGACTCTCTCAGAGAGAACCACCAGATGTTTTGAACAGCTGGCAGTTGCTTCTAGGTGCCTGTGCCTCTGGCGGTGGGAGGAATCTGATCAATCAGAGCCTGGGGTGAGGAAGCATGTGTAGTCTTTCACCCTGCAAGGGAGTGCTGCGCATAGAGTCAGCCGCCAGCTGAGCAGCAGCTGGAGATTGACTTTAAGTGCTGAGCCCCTTGTAGGGTGGGAGGAAACTTCTCGTGCTTCCTCCCGCCCCCAGGCCCTGATTGGCCTGGGGAGGGGAGGGGGGAGAGTAGCAGGGCCTCCACGGGCCAGATCAATTCGCTTGGCGGGCCAGATCTGGCCCATGGAGGCCCTTTTGCCCACCCCTGGTCTAGATAATACTTAGTCCTCCCATGAGGGCAAGGCACTGGACTGGATGACCTCTTGAGGTCTCTTCCAGTCCTACAATTTTATGATTCTTAACTATGCAATAGGATCAACTAAAGAAGTGCCCTTTTTTCTGGCTTCTAGAGTCATCACTGACCCTTTCTTTGCTATTATGAGCACAATCTAATATATAAAGGAGAATGTTTGTGCTCTAATAACTTGGACACTATAAGACCTACCACAACCAAACTTTCCATGGGATAACCTTTCATTCCGGAGAAGGATTTAAGGGGGAGGGGTCAGGAAGCAGAGCTGGGGGAGGGGGGCAGGGGCAGCAGGGCTGTCCGAGGAAGATGGGGGGGGCACCGGCTGGAAGCAGAGCTGGTCGGGGGAGATCGGGGTTGGGGGGCGGCCGACGGGAGCGGGACTGGTCAGGAGAGATCAGGAGGAGGAGAACTGGCCAGCAGGAAGTAGGGCTGGCGTGGGGCGTGAGAGGGAGAGAAGCAAATCGGCCGGCGGGGAGCAGGACCGAGCAACGCCAGGTAACTCCAGCTAGTTTAAATTAAGTGCATAACTTTAATACATTTATATTAAGTGCAAAAGAAAAACTGTGTGTTTGTATAGACAGGGGAACAAAATGTTTTCTGTTCTTCTTCCATTCTAGAACCCACATTTGGTAATGTAGGCTTTGTGCTTATGAACACATAAATGTGTACTTAACTTTACATATGTGACTATCCCCAAAGGACTTTTACTTGTGTGTCAAGCTAAGCATTTGTGTGCATCTGAAAGATGAGAGTTTTGAATATGCTCTCCTTTGAACACTAAAAGAATTGTTCTTAATCCACTAACACAAGCATCTTCAAAAACAGAACTCGTGCAAGGAAACCATGATTGCTGCTTATCATTTTTCTCCTATCACTTCTATCTGCCTGTTGTCTGAATGCGGGGGCCACCATGCTGTGCTATGGGATGGCTCAGCAACCACATTCAGAAGTCTCCATGTATCCTGTATCCTTGGCATTGCATTACTTTTTGCAGCCTGACTGAAATAGAACCACTTCCAGTTCTCTGAACAACATCTATTACAATTACATTGTTTAAAAGAAAGAAGATACTAGAAGCCAAGCCCATTTGTTCCTTTCCCACATGAAGTAATCACGCAACAACTGACAAGACTAAACAACTGGGATTCCACCCAATAGATACCTGAAGGCCATATTTGCATGTCCCACACCTACCCCTTACTCGCCTAGGTGAACTTCTGACCAAGTTGAGTTTTTTAGCTTCTTTTGCTCCCTCCCTGTTTATAACTTCCCATATTTTCCCTATTGTGACCATAGATACATCCCAAGATGCAATGCATGTATGGAACATCGGGAGAAGGAGGATGAGAAGTGGGACACAGGCCAATTCCCAGTGGACAGGTGTTTCCATCACAGAAGCTGCCGCTTCATTATTCAGGGCTGTTAAGCCACTACTTTATATCAGCATTAAAATCACTAAGCAACATTCAAAACAAAAGTGGTGGAAGAACTGTAGAATCCAGATATTTGCCCCTGCAAGAAGCTTCCTGTGTGACCTTGGACAAGTCTGTCCCTCCATTGTCCCATATATACAATGGGATAATACTACTATCCTACTGTTCAGACACTGGAGTGAAGAGAACCAAGGAAGACTCAATAAATAAAACAACAAACTCCAGCATATTTAAAATATTTAATCCTTCGCATTAGCTCAAATGATATGCAAACCTCCTCACACATTTTTCAGGAGTGAAAACCTAAACTACACACAAAAACTATACATTTACATTCTAGCTGTAAGGAAAAGCTAGTTCAGAAATGCTTCCAAAATTCCTTTGCAGAAATCAGGCTTCCTCTGAACAAGGAACTGTGTCTACTGGTAAGTAGTGATTAATGCTCTGGAAAATACTGTTCCAAGTTCCAAGAAAATTAATATGACCAGCTGTAAATCAGTAAGTCACAGGAAGACAATAACTGCACTAAAAAGAAACTATCTAAGACTTCAAGCCAAATCTCTGAGATAAAAGAGAAAATTATTATTTTGCTCTTGGTGATAGGAAGTAGGAAGTTTGATTAAAGGAAAGTTTTTTCTACTTGGCAAAGTTTCATGGTTTGGAAGAAGGGGAAGAGGTGGTGATTAAGGAATAAAATAAGGTATGAGAAAAATCAACAGATTGCTCATATCTAACAAAAATAGCCCCCACTCTTCCCTCATTGTCCTGCAGCTTTTGGCTTCATTATATCCATTGTGCATTTCCTTTTGAGGGAACAACACGGTTGTCCAGTTTCCTTGCTTGATTTCCTACAGAAACTAATGGCAGGAAAAGACTGAAACACTTTCAAACAATTCCTCACAGGTATTTTAATGTAACCATCCAGAACTGTGCATCTGTCTCTCTCATGGCAAAAGAAGCCCCACATCAACAAAAACCTTCAAGCATGAGCTTAAGTGTTTCCCATCTCAGGGCTCAACCTCTTAGTTTCTTCACCCCTGGAACTTATTACACATGTAGACAGGCTTATTGAGTGACTTAGGCAGCTTTCTGCCTCACGGGCCACAAGATCATAATCTTGGGGAAGGGTTTTGTGTACAAAGATTGTGAAGGCTGTATTTACGAGCTCTGACTCATCTGCAAACCTGCAGCAAATGTTTCTCTCCTCTGAGGAATGTCCTCGCTGGCTGGATGCTATGTGATACTCCTTGGACAAAAGGTGGTGGGAGGGGTGTCTGTCATTTCTCATTGATCCTGGAGACTGTTCGTGAAATAGATGAAATATCACAATATGGTGGTGCTTTCTCCACCTGTGTAGAAGCTTATTGCACTCTGAATGTGGTCCGCAGAATATTAAAACGCTTTTATCTTACTATTTATTTTGGAAATGTGCATCTGTCAGTCTGTCTGTCCATGAGTCCATTTGTCCAATTTGGTAGGCAGTTATCTTTTAGCATAACTTAAAACATGGTAAGGTTTGGTTGTGCCAGGAATTTGATTGTTTCTCATCAAATGGAAAGGGAGGGATCTGGTAGGAGGGACAGTTATGCTGCAGAATGACCAAAAGGGCAGCAAGGGGCCAGAGATGGGACAGCTATAACAAATTGGACTGGCAGGGGTGGGAAAAGGGATAGCTATGTACTATCTATTTCAGAGAGTTTGTTGGACTCTGTCTGTGTGTCTGCCTGTTCCCCAGTCGGGGGCCAGACATCCCTTCTGCAGTTGTGCTCCCTGCAGCTACAATGGACAGGCACCTCTCATCTGTCCCCAAGCTGCTGTGGTGAGAGAGTGCTGGGGTTATCCCTCTCCCCAGGGCAGCCTGCATACTGAACCCCTCACCCCAGCCCTACCCTAGAACAAAGTAAATTAATAAAAACAAAAATTGAGTTCAGGAGCCAAGCAATGCTAGGTAAATCTTCTAGGAAAGCTACATTTCTTCTGCATCCAGATCAAACAAACCTTCCTCTTTAAGTTAATTTTATTGAGGACATCAAAAATAATTGTGGAGAGAGGAAAAGAGACACACATTTTGGTATGGGATTGTGTGGTGGAAGGTATCTCATTGTTATCCCTAATTACACTATTTATTTTGGGCACCCCCACCACTGCTCAGCATTCAAAAAGGTCCTAGCTCTTTCTAAGCAGACAAGCTCAAAAAAGGAAAATATTCTTGCATCCTCTGTCAAAATGAAACAACAAACACTTATCAGAGCTTCCTGGATAAAAATTCAAGATAAAAATATTTTCCTAGCTCAACTCTTCTCTCGGTAATTATGGTCATATCTGGACAAGTGGTGTGTTAGTCCTCATGTTCCAACCAATTAAATAAACTTCACTTAAATTAATGTTTGTTTCTTTTCTTTTTTTACCCTGGCCACCAATAAATATTATAGGATGAGTGAAAATCCAAAAGACATTTCAGAATTTTTCATTGATTGCTCTCAGCCCTGATCATGATCAGTTCTTAGCAGAAACTGTTTATTTTTGGTTTTGGTCAGCTTTAAAACAGTGACAAAAAGTTATTTAAGGCTGTTTCAGTCTTTCAGAAAAATGACACCTTGGGAAACAAATACTCTTCATGTGAGAAATAAGATGAGGAAAGAGGCTATAAAACAACCACCATAGGTCCCTGTGCTGTAATGAATTTCACAGAGTTTCTGGGTACCACCCACATGGAGCTCACTCTAGGATCAGGACCTTAGTCAGGGATCCCCAAGTTAATCAGGTTTACAAATTACTGACAAATTCTCTTCTCTGACTCAAGCTCAAACTAAATTCCCCAGCATCTAGTGCAATATTCACCTGGCAGAGGAGAATGTCACATAAGCTCAACTCAAATCCAAACACAAGCTTTGTTTATTTTTTGCTGTTAGGTTTCCTAGTGTTTGAGTTAAACATGGTGGTAATTTAATTATTTTCCTATAGCACTAATACCAGTCCCTTAAGTTAGCATTTGCAAAATGAAAAAAAAAATCCCACACTAATTAGAGGGCAATTGAGGATGCTTTATAATTACCCATTGACCAGATGATTGTTCTGTGTGCGCAATAGCTCATTTAGATACATTAGGAACAATAAAATGCAAATTCATATTGATTAGAGATTTGGAAGAATATGACATTAAATAAATGCCAGGTCAATTTCTACTGCATCAAAAGCAAGTTGCACGGGCAGGTTTGGAAGAAGCAATTTCTTGACAGGTTAACAAAACCTACTGTGTCGGGAGAGGGCGGGGAGAGGAAGGCAAATGTGTTCAAAAGACAATCACTTTTGATTCTTGGCAGGGATGGATTTAAGAATGAATTGGGGGTAATAGTAGGTTCCAGTGTGGGTGGGGATAAGTAATGCAATATTGCCTATTCCTCTTCAGTCCCCCTTCTGTTTACATCTTGTTCCAAACTGTGTATCCATTGTCTTTAAAATCTCTAAAACCTAGTTATTTTCATTACCATGGTAACCATGGTGAGAAAAGCTGCTGCTACAATCAAAGATAGGCTTCACCAATCAAAGTGACATTTTTATTTTGTTTTTATTTTATTTTATTACCCTAGAGATTTGCTCAGACTGTAGTTTTTGTTTATCTTAAGGGAGCTCACCTCCAGAGTTTGGTTAGGCCCCCTGTAAAGAAGGGGGGCATTTGCAAAATTAGGACCTGGATTTCAAATGCCACCAAGTTGGTCATATCCAAGTCTGGTTATGATTTGGCACCATACCCCCCTTGTCACAGGAAAAGAAATTAAGTATGACATCTTATTCCCTAAGCACATACATTATATGAATTCTGCGCACACACAGACTATAAATTAGAGTTCAGGTTAATCTGTTTACTAGCTATGCTGATTTTCTGCCACTCTTATTTAAGCCCAGTGATTTTGGACCAAGGAACTTTCTTGTGAATTACAGGTATTAACACCATTTCTGAAAGGGGGCATTGGGCCAAATTTTTAGAATTCCTGAGCAAACATGTACCTGTGGTGTACCACCATTGCTCTTGCAACACACCTACTTGCATGCCCATATCATTCTGGCACATAAAGCTTCTTGGGTCCACATGCATGCTGAAATGTAGATTTGGCACATGGAATAATAGTCCATGTTCTGTAAGCATTTTCAATAGGGTTCATCTAAAATGTAGCCAGAGATGATGACACAGGAGATGCTAATAAAACAAAGCTAACAATAGGTATACAAAATAGCTATTTTTTTTTAATTCAGAATTTTTTTCCTTAAGAATTTGTTTGGATAAAAGAAAGATGGGGAGAAAAAAATCACTGACCAGGCAACAGTTTGACGGTGTTCTTGAAAATAACACATTTGGGGCAGGGAGAGGGAGGGGAGAAAGGGAAGGGCTGGTATCATGTTAATGAGTTTCTCATTAGCACTGCATTATTCTAATCAGACCACATCAGCTATAACTTTCCTGCCAGACTGCCTTAGTTGGCACAGCACTGAGAATTTAGTTGTAGTGATACCTTCTTTCAATCTTCTGGGGCACAGATTTTGCCAGGTTTAAAGTGAAAAGGAAAAGAGATGCAGATCATTGCACAGATTTACATAGCTGGAGTCATGGTTAATATCAAGAAGGAGTCCTTGTCAAGCAATATTCTAATCCATTTTGCTGCTGTATGCAGTGTTTATGAACGCCATCTACTGGTACAAAAATACTCAAATCTGGACATGCCAAAAATTTGTTAACCCCATGTTCAGAATAAACATCTAAATTTATAGGAAGGCCTGAAAGTACTTTTTTTCCCCCCTAGAATCTTTTTTGAATAGCATCTATTTGAAAAGAAAGGGTAAATAAGGAATGGACCAGGGGTGAGGAGAGAGGTGAGCAATAAAAATCACAAATTTTTTTGGCACTCTCTTCTTTTTCAGGTTGCTTATTATTAAAGTAAGAAAACAGAATTTCAGAATAGATGGGCACTTGCATCAGAGTTTGAAGATCAAACTACTTTGTATAAATTAGCCAAAGCTGTATATCCCAGCATTTGAGGACCTTACGTTTTACTCTGAAATGTCAACACTCACTTCCAAACTTTTGAATCTAGGATTTTGGTTCACGCTAGTACAAAATTATGAATTTTGGATCCAGATCTTTAAGTCTTGAACTTCTCTTTGGAGTGTGTTTTTCATGCCCACAACTAGTGCATACTACTTACAATATATTTTGTACATAAAGCACTTTCCTACAAAAGCATCCTACATGCTTAGAAACTAAACAAATACAGACTAAAAGATTGAGTTCATAGGCGATTAAAAATAATTACACTTAGTATAAACTACCAGTGTGACTCATCACTCAATTTCCCACCACCATGCTCCCTGCCATTTAAAACATACCTCCCTGCAGTTTTTCACAATTCTTTCCTGCAGTGGAAAGGGGAAAAAAACATCTTCTGGCTAGTCCCTTCTTATTAGGCAGAATTCTGCAGCTACTACTATAAATTACTGAAGTACCAGGGGGTACATCTTAAAGAAAATGATACAAAATATCCCAGTTTTTGCATTAGACTAAGCACAATATTAGAATAAGTCAATATTTAACATCGGTCTAGAAAAACTCAAAGCCATTTTAGCAGGCAATTCCCCTTTCTGACAAAATCTCCTTCTGGACAACAAGTGTCTGTGCTCCATTTGCTCACTGCAGTGTATCAGTGCTGCAAAAAAGTTCAGTCAAGCAGTGGAATAGGGTGACAGGACAGGTCTCTAGATATTTAGCTCTGGCGACTTATTGAAAAATAGTAACTTCAGCATCAACAGCTGCAGAGTACAGCAGAGTCTCAGGATTTTGATGAGTAAATTAAGTTATGAGCTGAAAATCAACTGCTGTTTTACTTATTAGCAAACAATTATGCTATCTCTCTCCCCCCCCCCCATACATTAATAAAGTAATGTCATTAGGAGGTAGCATTTCTTTACACTAAAGTTAATAGGTCTCATTTGTTTTGTAGGCAGACAGGAAAGCTGCGCCACGTAGTAATTCTATGTTATAATTAAGATAACATATTATGTCAGGACTCAGTCATATCTTTGGATGCTGCAACTTCCACAAAGCATCCTGGAAAGACCTTTGCTGTGATTAAACATTTTTGATAACCCTATAAATATAAACTTTTCTGTCTCAGTTAAGTTTCTGATAACCTCATTCCTTTCAGATCATTCTATTAGCACAGACAGAGAGGTTCTTTCAATGAGACATAATGTCATTGTCTCTGGGAAGAAATGCACTTCCCAATGACTGTTTATCACTCTGTAATTACAGTGCAGTAGCAGCTATTCTCTCTATTAGGAGTCCTTTTTTGTGCCCAAGGATGCAGCCAATCTTTGTTTTAATTTATTTTCCTCTTAAATACCTCCTGCTATTTAAGCAATAATTCCCTGTAAATCAATTGTTAGCAGCAGTTAATGACTGGGTGGTTAATTAATAGCTCAAAGCAAAGCTGAGGGTGTTCACTGTTCTAACAAACAGCCAGACATGAACTGTGGTATTATTGCTAATGTACCCTATAATTAATGGTTTCTCAGAGCTACAATGCAGCTTATTTATAATTTTTAAAAGGGACCAGCTGCATTGCAATAGGTGGCAGCATTGGAAAATTCAGTCACTGATTGATGATTTGACTCATATTATTGTTACCAATGAGCAAGGGTATCAGCTCTGATGGGAAATTGTTTTGATAATCAAGATGATGAGTGAAAGCCCAGAGAGTCAATAGGAGTCTCTCCACTGATGTCAGTGGGTTTGGATAAGGGTATTTTTGCAGCCCTCTCTTAAGTGCTTATTCACACTATCAGTTTAATTGACTTCAGAAAAACTGTGCGCACCAGTGCTCAGCAAACCTCTCCCTTAATAACAGCAGGAAAGGTGACTTTAAGAGGTAGATTGGGTAATTTGCATAAACCTTGGAGTAGGGGTGGCTGGAGTGATTTGCTCTCCAGCAGGAATGGGGACTGCTGCTCCCCTTGGCCCTTCCCCCCAGTCTGCCCCTTAATAGTTACAAATTATCTAAGCCAGTGTCTTTCAACCTTTTTGATATCAGTGACCCCACCTTACTGCCTTCCTAAACTATACCAAGGACCAACATTGGTTCACGGATCAGTCATCAAGAAACACTGAAGTAGGCAATTTAAAGTTAGAGATGGTCCCTTCATCACAACAAGCCTAATCTTACATTGGGTTAAATCAGGAATTTAGTTCATTAACATAAAAGGGAGCTACACTGGTGTAATGATGATCACACTTGGGCTCACTATGTGATAGGGGATCAGAATTGCAACATTTCCAATCTTCTGGGAAGGGCAGACCTATCTCTTTATTTTATCTTACTCCTACAACAGTCTGCAATCCTCATCTCCTGGTAATCAGGTGAGTTCTTTTCACGAGCTCTGTTTAATATTTAGATGAGGCCTTATTTTTGCTGGGTTTATTTTTATAAATTGCTCTATGAAGTAATGGTGCCCTGAGGGGAGGGGGGAAAGACTTCTAGCCAACCTGCACAGACTTCCCACTGGTTTGGCCAGAAGGAGGATGACTTTGGCATGATGATGTGCAAAATACAGAGCAATGTATGAAGAATTTACTGGTAAGCATACTCCAGCATCTAATGCCTGGCCCCAAAGCCCAGTCAAATCAATGGAAACATTGTTGGACCTGTGTTGGCTTGAGACTAGACTTCTATTTACTAGGTGGTAAACAAAGGACATTACTTCTGGGGGCAGATGTACAGCTGAGAATGGTGGGGAAAGCAGAAATCTAAAGAAAGGGGTAGTGCTGCATCAGTGGGGACTTCTCATAACCAACTTCCTAAAGTTTGGTTTCAAGAGAAGTTTCCATTTCAAGTAATCAGAGTTTTTTGCTGAAATGAAGTATTGCCCTGTTCTCAAAATATAGCCTGCAGCTGCAAGTCAAACAACAGAAATGGTGGCCATAAACCATCTCTAACATCAGGTAAGGACAGTGGTAATTTGGATGTGGAAAGTTGTCAGGGCTGCTCTAAAAAAAGTGATGTACTAAATTCCATATTTGTTTTACTATAAAATGCTGTGGGTTGCCTCATTTGGTAACCACAAACGCTATTGGATTTGGAGCTTATGCTTTCCACGTAAATACAGAGTTCATTTGTGGCATCAACCAATCACTGATCCTGTAGCATCCAGTAGGAAAATGACTCTGCAGACTCTATCAACTGCAGTAAAAGAGTTACCTTTACAGAAGCTTTTATAAAGTCTTTTGCATATATCCCTTTCCTTAGAACTTAATAGCCACTTAATAGCAACTCTTCTCTAAAAGTAGTATGCTTGGTCATTTATAGATCATACTGGGTTCCCCCACACACTTTGAGGGGCCCTCCCCTGAAATTATCCTATAGAACACAAAGTAAGTGGTATTTCATACTCAGCTATCCATTTAGAGAGCTAAAATGTCAGAATCCCTTCAAGAGATCATCTAGTCCAAGCAAGACCAAAGTGGTTCTGGTCAGACCTGGGAAATGCTTTGAAGAGCTAGGTGAGATGCTGAAAAGTCCCCATCTTCCACTGGAGGCACACAGCCTCCATATGCCAAAGTGGTACAAAGCCTCAGGGCCTGGTTTGACTCCTCACTAAATGGGAATGATCAGGGAGTGTCAGCCTTCAGTTCTAGATGAAAGTTCACCTTCTAGGAACCACCATCCCTTTTCCTCAGATGAGGGTGTGGCCACAATGATTTATGCGTTTGTCACCTCCAGGCTGGATTACTGTAACCCACTGTCCCTGAAGCTGAAGGTGATACTGCTCAGGGTACAGAAGCAGCTGCCCAACTCCTCCCTAATCCAGCAAGGGGAGCGTCCACACAGCAAGCCCGTAATTTCAAACTGATTTCAAAATAACGGGTTTGCTAAAGCAAAATAATAGCTCCTCATTCTATGAGGAATAAAGCCGGTTTTGCAACTGCTATTTCAAAATGAGATGAGTGGGGATGCCCAGCTGTGCTTATTTCAAAATAATTGGCCTTCAGGGCTTCTCACAGTTGCCCTGCTGGCCACACCCCATAAAACTCTACAGTGTCTCTTCTCCTGCAGGCTTTAAAGCTGCAGTCTGAAGGGAAAGGGCTTGTGGTACTACACTGATCTGCCAATCCCGTGCCACACAGCACCCTTTGTAGCTGCCATGGCAGACCCCAGTGCTCCCTCCAAGCTCTTCCTGGCTGCAAGCGAGCCTGCAGCCACCTCTGAAGCCTTGGGGGTGAAAGAGGGCATCTTTGTGGTCTAGTGAGGAGATGCTAGATCTCACTGAGATCTGGGGGGAGGAGAACAACATGAGGGGGAAGGTGGGAAGTGAGGGGTGGGAGAGGCAAGGCACAGAGGAGCAATGCAGAGGCCCCTTGTGGGGAGGCCTGTGGAAGAGACCAAAGGTGGCTTGGCTGAAACTCTTCCTTAAAGCCTCCCAGATGCACATCACCCATGATGCAGATGGGTATGTCCACATCCCCAACCCTGATGGTTCAGTCAAGGAAAAAAGTGCCGGCGTGCAGCCTCTGGAACAGACTGGAGTTCTGGAATACACGGGCATCGTACACATTCCCCGACCACCTGACATCCATGAACCGGCCCCAGTGGTCTACAAGAACCTGAAGCACCACTGAAAAGTACCCCTTCCTATTGATATAGTCTCAGGCGCAGAGGTTGGGGACCCACATAGGGATGTGGCTGCCATCAGTGCCCCCCTCCTACAGTTGGAGAAGTAGCAAAGCCGGCGACTTAGGGGTTAACATTGCCCAGGGTGATGACCCTTCACATCAGGATGGTATTGATGGCCCTCACCACCTGTAAAAACATAGGAACCCAAATTCACAGGGTTGCAGAAGCCCTTGGGAGGCCCCCAAGTCCCTTCACACACCAGGAGCAACCCCAACTGCCACATCCCTGACTGGGATTTGGGAAGCCAGGATTGCAAAACCTCTAGGGATGTAGATTTTCACCCCCCTCATGGAAGCCATTGCAATAGTTCACTGCCCTCCTAGGACAACAATAAGAGAGTCAAAACCTGCATGAGCATGGCCCTGATGCTCCATCTCCCCACGCCACACTGGTTCCTAATGGAGCGGTAGCTGTCCAGAGTGGCGAGCTTCCACAGGGTGATGGTGACTCACTTCTGCAGGTGTTGTGTTGCCAGATGGCAGGGGAAATCCAGTCACAGAGCTCCGGGACGGTGTCCTTCTACATGTGGAAGTTCTGGAGCCACTTCTGGTTCTCCCACCACTCTAAGATGATCTGGTCCCACCAGTTGGAACTGTTGTCCTGGCACCAGAAGTGGCAATATAAGGTGTGCAGGGGAGGATAGAGAGGGGACTGTAGGTAGAAGGAACACCTGGGCCAGGGTGAGGAGGTGCCCTAGTCTGAGATGACCATCTTGGTGCTGCAGATCCATGAGGGTGGCCTGCATTAACTGTACCAGGAGGTTCAGCAGGAGGTCTAAGAGCCCCACCATGCTGTGCAGCAGGTCTAGCTCCATGGTAGAAGTTCTGTAGCATCCTCATGGACAACCAGAGCATGTGTTGTGAGGCTGCTGTCCCTCAAGGAGGTAGGTAATGGAGAAGGGTCTGAGACATGGCTGTAAAGAGTAGCCCCCTTAAGCACAAGCCTCAGATAGTCTAGGGCAGCAGCTATAGGAAATGACTGCTGTCCTGATGCCCTGCCTAGAGTGCTTTGAGGGGGGAGGGCCTTAAATGTGATTCAGTCTCCCATCAGTGTGGACACGCTATTTTTATATAGATCTGCACTATTTCGATGGGGATTTGTAGTGTGGACGTGTTATTTCGAAATAACCTTGTAGTGTAGACCTAACCTATGAGCACACCAGGCCCATGTTTAAATCCATTCACTCCCTGTCTGTTTTTAGATGCCATTTTAAGGCTTTCATCCTAATCCTCAAAACAATTAACGGATCATGTCCCAGAGACATCAAAGACTGAATTTTAATTCACAAACAACTGTGACAACTGCTCTCCTCCAGGACAATGAGGACCACAAAACTGCAAATAGCAGCATGTGAGAACAAGGAATAAAGCACTCTCATAGAATAAGCTTCCAGAGGAGATTATGTGAATCCAGAATCTGTCTTTAGGAAATGCTGCGAAACCTTTTTCTTAACTCTCACTCCTCCCCTCCTCTCCCAGCCAAAAAAAAAAAAAAAAAAACCAACCAACCAAACAAAAACAACCAACAAGGGAGGGGAAAAAGACTTTTACACCATAGCTAGAATGAAATTCATAACACCATACCTATTCTCCCTCTTTCCCAAAAACTCCTGAAGGAAACAAATCAGTCAGCAAAAGCAAAAACCACCACAGTCATACCTCAAGCTGAGTTTTACCCCAAAAGGGAAAAGTCAGGGACTCCATAAAGTTCACTAGGGACTTTTACATGGAATGCACTCAGATACCATAGAGGTGGGCAGCAGTATAAAATAGATAGCACAGGCCTCCCCGGGATGAATTTGCACATATTATTATTCATTATATTCTTCTAGGGGCAGATTTTCCAAGGTATTTAGGCCCCCAAAGACACAGACTGGTACAGAGTAGCATTCCTCCAAACAGTGGGAGTTAAGATGCCCCATGAGAACAAAGATGGAAAGACTGGCCTGGTTTTCCAGGGGAGTTCCAGACCCTTTGGGCGCTCTGCCTGGAGCAGTAGGGCCCAGATAACTGCTAAAGTAAGAACTGACCATGGAAATCCCATTTGGGGCTAGGAAGAGCAATGCCCTGGAATAATTTGTTTTGAATGTGAGGAAAATGAACATGTGGAGAGGTGTTGCCCTATGTATTGTGACCATTAATTCTGGCTTGGGATCCCCCATGCCATGGTTCAGAAGGTCATGTGAATAAGGAACTAATTGTCCTGTTATCAACAGACCAACCACTGTCCTCTGTGTAGTTGTATTCTGTACGCAACTCCAGGTAACTTATCCAGAACTGTACATTGTCCTTCCCATCTACTTGGAAACTTGAGGTAAAATCCCTTTCTTCTGTGAGAAATATAGTCTGACATAAAAAAGCAAATGTTTTCAACCCAGCACATGGCCTCTCTACACGCACATCATGCGCTATAAATACAACCCCACATCTTTTGCATCATATATTTGTTTTTTGTGACATGTTTCTTTTCCAGAAGTTGTGCTCTAACAATTTCTGTTCACTCTGAAAACTTTGTGTTTTAACAGGCTTATGTCCAACCTACACTTAGTTTAGTGTCTCTTGTTTTAGCCTTAAGTAATCTATTTAAAGATGCCAGTATCTTCATTTCTAATTTAAAATTCCTACTCCTACTTGTAATTCTATCTTCAGTTGTAAAGACGCCTTCATAGCTCTTTGGATAGGAGCAAGATAACTGCTTCTGGTGTCCCAATTCCAGCTCTCGTTCAAAATTCAGTAATGTGATGGGCCAACTTCTGTTGCAATGTCTCTGAACTATCTGATTCTTCAGGTAACAAAGAAAGGCCATCTTAGTCTTGTTTCAAATATTAATTATTCTGTTGGACTGACAGCTCAAACAGTCGTCATACCAGATTGGGTGTCTTTAGAACTTTCCCCCTTATCTAAGTTTTCAATAGCTACTTTGAGTGAAGACTTTCAATTTTGCTTTTACTGCATGAGGTATCACTAGGGAAGATGCCACTAGGAAAATTAAACAAAGGCCTTTGGAACCAGAGGAATCTCCATTCAATTCTCTCAGTACAATCTTTATTTCTGGGAAATCACAGATATCCCTAAAGTGCTACTCCTTAGCTCTGTCAATGACTCCCTCCAGAGCCTTGGATAAGTCACTTTATGTCTTCTCCTCCTGAGTTTCCTCACCTGTAAGACCTGAATATTATTTACTTATCTTACAAGTGTTGGTGAGAAAAGTGTTTACACAGCATTTTTCAATGATGTTCCCTCAAAACTTAGTACAATCCCCAGAAAAGCAATCCCACTTTAGCATAATATATTCTGAACCTCACACTGAAGCTATTTACGACAAAAATCAAACAAATGAGAGGCTTAATTGTCTTCTTAAAATTAAAAGCAAGAAGATAGGTGCAGAACTTGGATCAGGCACTTTACAATGGCATTCGATTACTTGTTTTCACTGCACAATAACAAAGGGTAAAATAATCACTACAGATTTGCATTGATTGATGTAACTGACATTGGTTTTGTTTTCGATTGCCTCTGGGTCTGCAGTATCAGTGGCAAGCAACATGGTTGTACATCTGTGAACAGAATGCTACTTGTTACTTCAACTGACAACATATAATTGCTTTCTACATCACCTGAGCAAAGATGATAGTCATACAGAACTGCAGTGCAAACAATAGCTTAGACCATGTTGCATTGCAGTAGTGGTGCACTCAATGGTCAGCGCACTCCCTATACACACAGGCCAAGTCATGCACTTACTTATACTGGATCCACTTCTACATTTTTACTGAGGCAAAATGTCCTTGAAAATTAGAATTTGAGAAAAATTACTCCGAAATACTATAGCGTCTATAAAGAAAGGGAACTTTTCTGTAGGCTCTTTTGAACAATTTAGTGAAAATTCTCTCTCTACTTGATAATGCTATAGGACGGTCCTTCCCTTCCCCACCCTACCCTATAAAAACACATACAAAATCCCATACCCAATTTACTGAAAAGTTAACATTTTCTGTAGGACTTTCTCCCACATTCACTGTAGGTAGAGCAATTTCACAGTTTTCAGAGGAACATGTCATATCATCTTCTTGGGATAGTACTATTAAAAAACAGCAGTTTAAACTGTTGTGAAATTAGCTTATTTTTATGCAATTAAAAATCCATACCCAAGAGTCTGAAAAAAATGTATCTGTATGAATGATGGACTGAATAAAAGCCATGTGTGCAATAAGATGGCAGTAATCATATTGCTGAATGTTTATATAGGGTTCATATGCTAGATACCTTTCTATTCCTGTAATTGCAGCAAGTAGGACTTAAAAGATATTCCTTTCTTCACATGCTGAGGTGAAGCTGTAAAAGTTCAACAAAATTATTAAAAGTTAGGGATCTAAATATGTATTTTTATTCTACTGAGCACATCAGTTTTAAAGTCACTGGAACAAAATAATTACACATTATCAGTACCAGCTTTTATTCAGCAAATATAGCAGCTCTTGAAATTGTACAAGTATGATGCACACTAGCATTACATTTTAAATATACTTATATATTGCTCTAGAATAATTAATAAAGGAAAGAAAATTAACTTTAACCAATCATGTACTAAGAAATGTTTCTAGAGCTAGCGTCACACAGAGCCAGACTACATCTCCCATGATGCATTTCAAAGCTCAATGAAAGGAAGAATATGATGCATCGTATGAGATGTAGTTCAGAGAGCTCAGTCCATGGGTATTTCTAGGAGCTTGATGTATCCGAACTATGTTACCCATAAGGCAATGCAGCAGCCCAGAAACCTATAGGTGACCTGACTCAAAACAAATTGTTTTTAATTGGGTCACGCCAATGCAAAATGACATTATATTTTTATTTTTCCTGTGTGGGGGAACATGGGGAACCTTTGGAAAATTCCTGTGGAAAATTTCAATTTCTGAAACTACCTTTTCAGTCATTTTTTGACAAAAAAAATGCGTCATCAGCTCTTATTATAGGTACATCAGTGTATTACAATTGGATTAACCATTTATTAAAACACCTAGTAATCGCTTTTCATCTCTTCGCAAATGGAACCTTTATCTTAAGTGTGACTGGATTAACACACAGCGTATTTCTGACCAAGGCTGGTAGTGAGTTAGAGCCAAGGACCCTTCAATATTCTTTCACATGAGCCCTCACCACCCTGAAACCAGTCACCTCCTTTTGGAAAAATAGGGATTCTACACCCTCTCCTCCCTCCTGCTAGCTAGTCTGACCACCCCTCCTCAACATACACTCAAGGTTCTTAGTGCCCAGCAACCTGCCTCCTCTGCATACCCTCTCTGACTCCCCCACTGCTCTCATTCTCTCCCCTCATTACCACATCTATTACTGCATAGACCATCCCTGCAGAAGATCGCATGGCCAAAGCATGGATGCTAAGTAACACCATCTTAAATTTCTCATTCCCTGATGAATAGTAGGCCACATGCTAGATTCTGAAGCTGTGTTTTTCCATTTGCCAAAGTGCATACGGGCGATATCTTAGAAAACTATAACCCCAGAGATTAAAGGCTAACACTGTAACTTCTTATTCCACCTCCATAACCTGCTCAGTTAATCAAAACAAAGAAATCACAATGAAAAAAGTTGTATGTTAGATGTGGTGCCAATGTGTCTAGTCAGTGGGATCCCTCCAGCATAAACTCAAATACATTCTAGTAGCATAACATGCTTAATCTTGTGCATTGGTAGTGAAAGTGTTATTCAGTTCTAGTCATTTACCAACTAATCAAAATGAATTAGTCAAGAGAAGAAAAGACTGCTCTCAAATCCAATAAAATGATAGACACTTTAATGCTTTAGGGAATCATTGCATAACTCGCTCCGTTATACATCATCACTGTGGGCTACCCACTGCTGTCATTAGACTGCAATTGTGGGCAATTCCAGTTAATCAGAAAACCAACTTTCCCTACTGAGTGTGTCACTGGTTTTCAGAAATAGCTGTCAGTCTAGTTTGTCTCAGTGGGATGTTTACACATATTTGTTTTTGTGTGCTTTGATTATTCTAATAAGAGAGATAATGGGATTCTCTCAGAGCTTTAATTGAGCATGACACTTGCATTTGGTCAGTGCTCTGTAATACCCACAAAGTCAAAAAGGTGTGAAAAACCTGGTGTAAGACTATGGTGATTTAATATTTCCTTGGGAAAGAAAAGCATACATGAGTTTCCAGCTACTTCAAAGTGTTGTGGTCCAAATTTTCAAAATGACCTTAACCCTGCCTCTCGTTTACAGGTTTTGCAGGTGATAGTATTTGCATATCCAATATTTGTGCTCTACAACAATGTGCACACAGATAATAGCATTTATACACTCAACTCTACTTTCATATGACCGTGTCTGTATAGGATTGTGGGGATTGTGCATGTGAAATCTATTATGAGGATTGTACACATGCATCAGGGGCTACTGAAAAAACTAGAATTAAATACATATATAAGCAAAATCATTACTCCCACTTTCAAAAAACTTTGAGGACTGAACTGCCAATCTCTATAACTATATTATGAACCAAAATCTGCTGCCACTGAAGTCAATAACAATTATCCTATTTATTTCCTTATGAGCAGGATCAGAATCATACTTTAGACAAACATGTGGAGGAACTAAAAATAAAAAAAGACAAGTTGGTACTATGCAGAGATGATAGCTTTTCTGTAGCTAGGATTACAACCAACTTCCATTAAAAAGGAAACTTATTTCTCTCCTTTAACTTTGGCTTGAAAAATTAGTTTAGCTTGAAAATTGCCAGATTTCCTCTGAAAGCTGACAAAAGTGTTTCTAAAAAGCCCAAAGAAAATTCAAACAGTTTTGATTTTGAATCATTAGAAAAATTATCCTGATGTAAGATAGCGGCCTTTATCTAGCATAATTGTGTCTCCCTTCATCTTACCTATAGGGTAGATTTGATAGTCTCTAGAACTTAACTCTTCAGTAGTATATACTATTCCCACAAGCTTTCCATATACTAATGTCTCTAAACATTCAAGAGCCTCCTCCTTGAAGAAAATGCTTTTTAATAAAATAAAGTTAATTTTTTTCTTTATTTATAATAATTCTGGAGCCAGTGTTCCTAGGGGACACCAAATACAATTAATCGGCAGCAGGTTTAAAGCTAATGAATGGAAGTATTTCTTCACACTAGGCACAGACAATCTGTGGAATTCTTTGCCAGAGGATGTTGTGAACACCAAGACTATAACAGGGTTAAAAAAGGAGATGTATTCATGGAGGATATTAGCCAGGATGGACTGGGTTGATGTCTCTTGCCTCTGATTGCCAGAAGCAGGGAATGGGCAACGGGGCATGCATCACGAGATGATTCCCTGTTCTGTTCATTCCCTCTGAGGCACCAGACATTGGCCACTGTTGGAAGACAGGATACTGAATTAGATGGACCTTTGGTCTGACCCAGTATAGCTGTTCTTGTGTTCCTTTCACTGATGCCAATGGGAAAAGATTTTTTTTTTTAATTTTCCACTGATGTCAATGGGAGCTGAATCAGTTACTATTTGAGTCTAGTGCCCTACACTGTTGGGGTGCAACTTTCCAGAATAAAATAGTTACCAAAGTTTACTTTAGCTCAATGGTAGACACCTGTGTTTTTTAAACTATCGAATTTGGTTCTAGTTCGGACAGGCTTGTATGTCATTTATCATGGAAAAAGTATAGACTCTCTATAGGTGAGCATAACCGTGAAATACTCCCCCTACCCAATTAAAGTAAAGCTGCTGTTTGTCTGGTCCTTGGTTGTTCATGGACTCATTCCAAATATGGAAATCAGAGAGGAGGTGGCTTAAAAATCCTTCTTCTGACATTTCAGAGTGTGTTTTTGTTTTCTGGAGTCACATTTAAGTACTCTGAACATCAGTTTGTTACTCTTTAAAATATCTCTAAGAATGTAAGTTGTAACAGAGACCACTTTGGAGATTATACTAATACATATATACTTCTCATATATTCCTCTGGTGATTTTGTGACTGAGATGAAAAAAGATTTTTCCCTCCCTTACTCTTCACTTTATTGAACAGTTCCTCCAAAGAGACAAGAAAAGAAGATACTGTACGTACAGACAAATGAGTATATACACACCCTGCAACACCCAAAAGTAATGGAAAAAGATGAAGGGGTGATGAATTTCTCTTTTATCAGGTAGCAATCCCCTTTCGCTATAATAGCTTTAGATGTTGTTGAAACTGCCAAAGAATTATCCTTTATCTGTCCAATTGCCTCCTTCATTTTCGTATATATCACTGATACAATTCTGTCCGCCATTCAAGTACTACAATCAATTTGAATCTAGGGTAGATTTGCTAGTCTCTAGAACTAACTCTTCAGAAAAGAACATTTGAAAACATGCAGGAGAAAAATAGTGAACAAAAAGTCTTTTCTGCCAGTACTAAGACCCTCATAGGTGTTTTATTAAAGACAATATAGTTCATAAAAAGTGAGCTTTGTGACAATAATATTAAATTGCTGTAATAGGATATATTTAAGTAAAAATCATTTTTGGATGTAACTACAGCTACACAGAAGCTTAGAAAGAAATCACTGATGCTTGCATCCAAGTAGATATCACTTGAACTGTATCATTACATTTTCCTGCAAAGCTCAATTTGATGGTAGACTGAAAAAAAGCTTCATCAAAATACAAAAAGAGAAACAATGTTTTTTAAGTTCATATCTGAAATATGTCAATGAAGGACAGAAAGAGAAAGGTCTGGAAGAATCAGAAGAGAAGTTTATAACAAAATCTATACTTTCCGGTTTTCATTTAACTGTTTTGTTATGCTTTGGTACCTCACTATGCTAACACAAATGTATAGACTTTCCACTGCAGTGAACAACAGCACTTTTCATCTCAGTGGCCAAACCAAAAAGTCTGAAATGGATTTGTTTTTTCAAAAATATTCATTTTGGAAATTGCTTTGAAATGAAATGTAAAATGTTCATTCTCCTGGGAAAATCATAGTCAAATTGTTAGCCTTGAACACAAGATCTCATTAAATGAACCTGCAAATT
The DNA here is from genome assembly GCF_049634645.1 of Pelodiscus sinensis. Taxonomy (NCBI): domain Eukaryota; kingdom Metazoa; phylum Chordata; order Testudines; family Trionychidae; genus Pelodiscus; species Pelodiscus sinensis. The sequence continues at coordinate 23,806,093 of NC_134715.1, forward strand.
AACTCTCCTTTTGTCTGGTTTCTCTACAAGAAGGAGAACTCTCAGAAAAGCCCAACTGCCCATCAAACAAAAGATGAGTGTTTTAATGAGGTTAGTTCCTTAGCAGTCATCTAGGTGCTATGACTGCCCAGAGTCTTGTTACCTCTTTCTTTCTATAATCTATGGTTCATACTGTGCACAACATTAGCACTATTTGCCATAATAGGGCAAACAACAACTGAAAATTAGAAGTATTTTTAAATAAATAATCCTTGTAATTTCAATTATTCAGTTAAGTCTCAGAGTCAAAATACACACACGCTAGTGCCCTGAGTGTCCAAAGAGGGTCTGGTATTGATAGGAACAAAATTTCTATTGCCTGAACAATACAGTTCCTCAGACTCGTGAGAAGCTGAGGCTACGTCTAGACCAGTATTTCTTAAACTGTGTTCCGCGGCACACAGAATTCAAAATGGCCACCCTTAAAGGATGTTTTTAAGTCTGAAGAACACCAAACAATTTTTTTTTAATGAGGAACACCAAGGCCCTCAGGAAATTTTCTCCTGACCCTTCTGCCACCTCCCCCCCCCCCTTTTTTTTGTGTGTGTGCTTAATAAAAAAATCTTTGGTGTTCCTCATAAAAAAATAATTATTGTTTGGTGTTTCTCAGTCTTAAAAAGTTTAAAAAACACTGGTCTAGACTGCAGACTTCTTTTGGAAGAAGCTTTTCCAGAAGAGATATTCTGAAAAAACTTCTTCTGAAAGAGAGCGTTCACACTGCCAAAGCACACTGAAAAAGCGATCTGCTTTTTTGAAAGATAGCGTCCATTCAGTGTGGATGCTATCTCACATTTAAGCTCTAATTACTATGGATGGAGTGGCCACCAGGACACCTGTGCTTTTTCCTCTTTCCTCTTCTTTCAAAAGAACTCCCTCTTCCCCATCCACACACACCTTTTTTCCGAAAGAGCTCTTTCAAAAAAAGGCTTCTTCCTCATAGAAAGAGGTTTGCCAATGTCAGAAAAATCCCTCTGTTCTTTCAAACTGAGAATGTAAGTAAACTCTCTAGTGTGGATATAGCATGAGTTGGTTTCATCAGGCTTAAAAAATAGGCTAGTAATAGGTCTTGTGTCATGCTGGGGAAGGTGTTCTCTAGCCTCTGAAAAGAAGCGAAGAGCATTACTCCTGCTGATACCATGTTCTCATGCATATTGTAAGAGCGGAATAATGGAGGAGAGATTACAATTGGGCAAACCTGTTTAGAGGGGAAAAACTTGATTTTTCTAAAGTGTTGATTTGATGGAATTTAATTCTAACTACACATTTTGAAAGGTATTGAGAATCTGATTTCTCTTCCAAATGGTGCTTCCCTTTGCACGTATGAAGTTAGAAATATTGAAAGGCTGTTTTGAGTTACGAGTATTTTCAGGGAGAAATGGGAGTTGATAGTGCTGCTTCTCTTTCCCTCATCTTATGCCACTACCCCCCAACCTGTTTGTCAGAACCAGAAATGCTAATATCTCATGTAAAAATTGTCAAGGGGGTTGCCGGATTTTCAGCATAATTGTATTGGCTTGGGAGATCCAGATATTCATTCAAGCTTCTGAATTCTTATCCAAAACAGACTCCAAGAGACTGACTCCCTCCCTTCCTCAGTAACATAGATGTTACTTCTGCAGAGGGAGAGCATGACTCTCTAAAGTTTTGGGAATTATTCTCTACTAGCTGGGATCTGGCATGCATACCTGAGAGGAGAACATTGTCCTGAATGCAAAAGATGACAAAACTGTTTCTCCGGTAAGGTTGTAATAGAATAATTTGGGAATCCTGGGTATTTCCTTTCAAATGTGGGAAGCCTTGGGCTAGGATTTTCAAAGATGCCCATGAAATCTGGATTCGCCAATTCTCATTAAATGGCATCCAGATCCTTTGAAAATCTCAGCTTTACTACCCATGTTATCTCTAAAAATGAAAGCAACGTGTGTGTAGTTCTTGTAAAGACTGTGAACGGGGCAATTCAAAATGGAAGGCAGCTGGAAGAGGGGAAAAAAGACAGTTATGTACATTTTGAGTGGCCTACTACAATATTTTTAGTCATGGACCGTTATGCCTTGTTGTCTGAAAATGCAGGAACAAAGGATATGATGAACCAGTTTAGGAGCAGAGGACATTCTGCATCTCTGCTAGGTAGTTGTCATCTGTAAAGAAGAGCGTGCACCAGCCCTGCTCAGGCATTTTTTTTAAAAAAAAGTACCTGAAAAATAGGCCATATCTTGAATTGGTGATACAATCTAAAACATATCAAACCAACCAAGCACTTTTTAATTAAAGTGAATTCAAAAATTGCATTTCAATTAGATTTCCCCCGGCCCACCTTCCTCCAACCTTATTAGGGTTTTCTCAAAGGATTCTGCATGTTCCTCATTTTCTATCTTTCTAATTTTATTTATGTCTCAATTCTACTAGGGTGAAATTCACCACTGTGAAGCACTTAGCTCCTATTTATTAAGTTCTTTTGGACTGCCTAGACCAGGGTTTCCCAACCGATGGGTCGGGACCCAAATATGGGTTGCCATTACATTTCAAAAGGGTCACCAAGTGTCTCCCCAGATGACTCTGCCCTCCCTTCCTCCCCCCCCCCAAGTCCCCCTGTTTTTGAATTGTCTTGCATTACCAAGTCTTCCTGAATTGTCAAAATGTGTCCCCATTCGGAAAAGGTTGGGAACCGCTGGCCTAGACCCAGTGCTGGCTCACTGTGCAGAGGAGAATCTCACTCATGAAGAAAGTGTTTTTAGTTACACATTATCCACTCCCCCATTGTATCACTCTCCTTCTCTATTACCTTGTTAGGAAAAAATGTTCTATAGAATTTAAACACAGCCCAGTAACTTTCCTGTAGGCTTCTGGAGGCTGAAAGAACAGGCTCCCTCCTCTTGAGCATCGCCTGCCAACTCTCACTCCATGTCTATGACTGTCTTCTCCCTCATTTTGTGCTATTCTTTTGCCCATCTTCAAGATGGTGTCTTCCCCCTGCCTTGGATTCAATTGCTCTATGAGATTTGCATACACCTTCCCCATGGCTGCTAGGAAAGCAGCTAGATTTGCTCCTTCAGATGTGCTACTGTTTTCCCAAGCCACTCTCTACCTCTGAGCTCCTTGCTGCTTTTTTCTTCCCTGCAGCCTGTGCTTAGCATAGCCTCTCCTCTTGGTTCCCAGACCTCTGCATTCTCCCTAGGTCCTCCTTGCTCCTCTGCTGGAACCCTCCCTCAGAACTGGTACTTTATATCCTGGCCCTTTTCCAGGGCCCCCATTTTTCCAGGGTCTGAGTGGCCTTCCTCAGTTTACCTTCACAAAGAGAGACAACAGCCTTCCTCTTTCCTGCATTTCTCTGTCTTGGGTCCTCCACTTCTTCTTGGCCCTCCATTCCTTCTTCTATTACAAAGATCCTGCTTGTCAGGTCTGACAAGTCAGATACACCCTCCAGCTGCAGCCAGGTGGGTCAACTGAGCTCTCAAACTCCTGTTAACTTTTTGTTTACCTGAATGGAGTGGACCACATGTCCCAGACCCATCCCACAGAATTTTTTTTTTTTTTTTTACCAAACTATATCATTGGTATAGGCTTCTATAGTAGGATTCAGAAAAGCTAAAGAAAGATGATCATTCTATTGCATTGGTTTTAGAAAAACATAAAGAGAATCCTAATACTGTTCTATAGAACTCTATTGGTTATGTCCCTATTGAGGGGCATATTGTGGTTTACGTTGTGAGTCCAGGCCGGGTGGCAAGGGGAAAATAAAACTATATTACTCCTTTGCACTGGTTATCCATAATGTATACAGCAGTGCTGACAGAAGATGTGTCTCCATGGGGCTGCTATGCCTCAGCTGTTCATGCAGGCTGAACTTTGAATCATCTCTCCCTCAAACACCCAAATCAGCATACAGGGCTAAATGCAATGTACATTCCCTGCCTTTTCCCCCTTCTCAGAATCAGAGAGAAACCAGGAGGCAGCTCAGTTGTGTAATTCCACAGGACTTTTGCACAGGAGGTAGAGTGTCCCTCTCTTTGTCTCTCCTCAATTTGGGTTTACTGAAGATCTGATCACATGATGCTGCTCTATATGTAGCAGTACAAAGATCAGTTCCACAATGCTACAAGAGGGTTTCCTAAAGAGACCCAATTCCGATCTGACAAAAATAAAACAGCCCCTCACCCCCCCCCCCCAATTTCTTCCACTAGAAAGCTCACAAAAGTGTGGAAATAGCTAGATAAGAGGTTGTCATCACTCAGCTCTGATGTCATTTGGATTTTTTTTTTTTTTGCCCAAGTTCAGGGGGTCAGTAGATCATGCAATCTTTTTTGTCTCAGGTGACCTTTTCGAAGTTGACCAGGCAAATATAAATGGTTGATACAGTTCTGAAATACATTTTTACTTAAAGAAAAAATGAAGTGCAACAGTCCAAAAGATGCTGACTAAAGTTTCTCCATAGCAATTGTTGGAATCTCATGACAACGATACCCTGCCACTGGCTATTTCCACTGAATTTCATTCCAGTTAATGCTGAATTCTGAGGAAATGACAGGGGAGAGATATTAATATATCCTGAGATGGTGAGGGAGCTGTTTTTCAAGGGAGATATCAACAACGAGCATTTTGAACACCTTATACATCAACAAAATCCAGTTTTCTACTGCAGGTTTTGCTCTGAAACAGGAATGTGCTTGGAAGCCAGAGCTCAGAATTCTGAGAGTCATCTAATAATCTGCATAGAAATGATTGTCAGCAACGAACACTTCTTGTTCCTTTGCTCCTTGCAAATCCACCTTATAGTCTGCAGCCCTGTGAACGTTAGCCATTGGAATTAAGCTGTATGCTTGGAGGGTATTGCAGAGAATCCAGATTGCAGTCAGCAGTTCCTTCTGAGGCTGATGAGAGTGATTGGACACTTTCCTGTTCAACCTACTCATGAACTCGTTGCTGGGAGATAGACTGGGTAAGAGGCTGAGTGGGGAAGTATATAAAAATGGGTTAGAAATGGGCACCTGGAAAAGAAAAAACAACTAACACAATGTGTAACTAGCACATATTTGACCAGACAGAAATCATAGTACAGTAGTAGTCTCCTGAAGGTATTGAAGACAATGGGAATGCTGAAATCAGTTGAAGTGGAGGGCTCCCAAGACCTGGCACCAGAATAGATAGCAGGTATATTCAATTATGAGCCATCAGGGTGGTTTCTAAAGAATGGCTTGAGCTGTATGCAGTAACAAATCAATAGCTTCCTATTATTTCATGGCTGCACTATGCTGCATGTTAGTTTCACTCAGAACATATTTGCAGCTGTTGGGATACAATACTGATCCTTCTTCTTTAAGGTCTATTGCAAAGACCACAAAAGTTAATGGAAACCATCCCATTGCCTTCAAAGGGCTCTGAAACAGGCCTGAAAAGCAGATGCCTTTACCAGATAAGCTAAAGTAGCTCATTGGCTGTAGCAGCATGAGGCTATGGCAAAGAGGGTACATCTTCACTGCCAAGTTAGCCCAGGCAATCAGCTGCCATCTGGGCACCAATTAGCACAGTCCAGGTTCGAGTGTCCCCACAACAAAGCCCTGGTCACATTACCATGTCGTCTTTGTCTAGGGGCACATGCATTGGTTCTTTGGGATTCATGACCCGGTCAATTGTGTCAATTGCAGCGGGCATTGTGGGAAGAGTATTGAAGGACTATGTGCTCAAGTGATTTTTTTTGCCTGCATCCACACTGCTAAATAGGCAGGTTCCTGCCTAAACACAAATGGAGCCCAGGTTCTTAACCAGTCCCCAGCTGGTAGGCTAGACTATGCTTCAAGTACTTCCCACCCGGGCTCCTGTGTGAATGGTAGGAAAGTTTAAAATAAAACCTAGATAAAATCCCACGTTAGCTGTGCAGTGAAAACTTACCCAGCAGTAGCCCTTCCTCTTCCACTCAGAAGAGGATAGTTGTACACATGTACAATAGCCTGTGCTGTTCCAACCTGATTGTTTCCTACTGACAGATCAGCATTATTTACCAAGATAAACACATTTACTACACACTTTAAGCTTGTCATATACCACTTCTGGCCTAAATATATTCAGTTCTAATAGCACTGCATCAAGAATAGCTCCCAAGTGAGATAAACATGTTAAGAAAAAATAAGGCCTTTTGCTCTCCTGGAAATAAATGGTATTCTTTTGTCCTTCTAAAAAATAATGAGAGCATTAGTGCAAAACATCAGGAAACATTTAATAGGACATAAGTGGACCTGATAGCAAATTGTATAATGGCAACATTTTTCTCTCTGGGGGGAAAAAACAACTTGTGGATCTTCATATAATTGAACAGACAAGATTGTATCTCTTGTTCCACCATTTGAATGGGAGCCTTGTATCTATACCAAAAAAATGTTATTTAAGATTGGGTCAATGACCTGACCGCAGGAATTTATGGAGCTTGTAGTTTTGTTATTAATCAGTTTTCTTGCACTTCACTGAGGATTAGCACTGACTGCCAGTTTTATCTACATTGAATTAGAGTACTGGAAGTATCAAGAATGCAGCTGTATGCTGCTGCTGCTGCTGCTGCTGTAATTTCAGTGATTTCTCCCATAGAAATGCACTATTGCCTGCTCAAGATTATTCGGCCGTTAGATAAAGTGAACACCTCCAAGACATGCCATTCTTTTCTTGTTTGGAGAGATATTGGAAAGGAAGGTGGGGTGTGGCACTGGTGATGTGAACTGAGACCTCTAGCAGAACTGGTGCTCGTGTGCTGGAGTCAGCACTTCCCTAGAAATTAACAGCTGCAAAGATATCACCATCACAGCCAACAATAGCTTGGGCCCCACACAACTCACGCATGTTGATGTAATCCGCTCAGAGGCTGGGTGTGGTTCACTCTCCTATGTAGTAGCACTTAGAGCACTCATAAAATGAGTTTGTTCTACAGCCTTAGCTCATGCACTAAGCTCTAGAGGTCCCATGTTCAGTTCCACCTGTCAGCATTATGCTGACACTGTGATTCTTGGGAACCTTTACAATAGCAGGGCTAAACTCAGCTTTCATTTTAAAAAAATAATTAGTGGCTCGCCCTGTTGAGTCTTAAGTTGAGGAGTCTGAATACTGAAGGCTGTCACAGCTAACCAGAGCTGGGACTTGAGACCCATGAGCAGTTATTAGGGGGCTCTGGATCACTTCATTCATGGAGTAATGGAGCATGTAAGACGTTCACTGCCATTGTGCTAGATCTGTGCACTCCTCCCTAGCAGCCAGCCTGCAGCTAGACTGTTTGATCTATTGAGCTGACAACACAATCTCCCATGACAACGGTGGGCGTCCCAGTGGAGAGGTTGGCTCAGCTGCAGGAGGGAAAAGAGGAGGCAGGATTGGGAGTAAAAAGACGCCTGGTGTCTTCTCCACCCACACCCTGCAAAAATACCAGCAGCAGCCTTTGAGCTGTTTGCTAGCTATTGGGGGCAGGAGAGGGTCAAAGGAGAGGTAGCTTCCCCTCCCCTCCAGCTACTGAGAACAGTGCCACAAATGCAAACAGCTGGTAAAGAGGAACCTTTCTAACCCTGACAGAAGAAGCCGATCAAGTGAGCATAGGTGAGAGAGAGGGCAGGCACAAAAAGAGACAAAAAGCCTCATTGGAAAGGAGAAAGGCAAAGCAGGGGAATAGAGGGAAGAGCACATAATGCAGAGGACCACCCAGTAAGTGGAAGGGGTGAAGAGAACGGGAAGCAATAGGAGAATGATAGAACATGAGAGCAGGCTTGCATCTCAAAAAAAAAAAAAAAAAAATGTGAACATCCGAGGAATAATAATTTTTTAAAAAGGGGTGGGGAATTGAACAGAAGGGCAAAATTGAGAATAGAGTACTTGGGATAGGTTTTGGTTTGGCCCAATAGCTTTTTCTAAGTCTTACTAGAATTTTCTTACTCTATTGTTTAAAGGCCTTTTCCTGCAAAGCCCACCCACTTTCTAAAAGCCCCTCCCCCAGCCTTGTGGGAGGGACAACTGGACCCATGGTTCAATTAATTACTTGGGACAAATAATGACAAAAAGAGCAAGGAGTGCAGGCTAAAGGTTTATAACTAGAGAACTGGATGGGGACACCGAGCAGAGAACCCTGGACAGCGCCCACTGCTCCTCAAAGCTATCGATGGAGCCAGTGGACGCCACCCAGAAGAACTCTGCCCGGATTCGTGACATAAGGGAGGAACGGAAATAGGCCCCACAGTCGCAGAGAACCCCCTTGTCCAACATCTTACTCCTGGTATTATAGATGGCGACCTTTCCTAGAGCCAGGAGGAGGTTGACGAGGAGGTCTCGCGACTTTGTGGGGCCACGGATAGGGTGTGCGTAAATAAAAAGGTGAGGGGAGAAGTGCAGCCAGAACCTCAATAAGAGGTTCTAGAGGAGCCAGAATAGGGGCTGCAACCTGGCGCATTCAAGGTAGGTGTGCGCCAGGTTCTCCCTCACGCTGCAGAAGGGGCAGGTGTCCGGGATTGGGGTAAACCGCGCCAAGTACACGCCCATGCTCACGGCTCCGTGAAGGAGCTGCCAACTGATGTCCCCAATGGGCCACGGAATTAGGTCGGAATAGACGCTGGTCCATTGGGGTTCCCCACCCTCTATAGGTCTAAGGTAGTCCCGCCACTTGGTTCTCCTCTGTCCAGGCGTCCGGGTGGAGCTCACGGGCCAAGGAGACAGGCAAACAGGGATCCGATCCCCAATGCAGCGCCGACACAGATGGTGCTGCAGTGCCCGTCCACGACCCCGGCAAGGGAGGGGGGCGGCGGAGGGAACAAGGCAGCCCCTAACGGGTTAGGAACCGGGGATACAAATACCACCCCACGAGAGCCGCTCGCAGCTAACGGAAATGAGATGGCCCTCGCGGGGGTGGCACTGGCAGACCTTTGGGGGGGGCAGCGGGGATGGGGGGATGGCAGCGGGGGGGGGGAGGGTTCTCCACAGTCGGGGCAGGAGAAAGGGTGGGCTCTAGGCCGGATGGTGGGTCGGGGTTAGGGAGTAGGGGGGAAGCAGGGATAGGAAAGGAATCGGGAGCAGGGGAGGGCTCGGGAATGGAGATGGGTTTGTAAAGGGCAGAAGTGGGGATGGGGGAGGGGTCAGGATGTAGGAGCGGATCAGAATCCCGGGCAGGGCCTGGGGGGGGGGGTCCCCCATGGCCATCCCACCAGGCTGCGGCGTCTCTCGAATGGGGACCTGGGAATCAGGAGCAGGAAGTGGGGGGCCCGCACTAACGCTGGGCTCAGATGGAGAACCAGATATTGGTGCCTCGCCGTCGGCCAGTGTGGTGTCTTTTTCCAGGCCACCAGCAGGAAAGGGGGATGACCGCCCCGCCTCAGTTGTGGGAGAGGGGGCATCCCCAAACCCAGGACCCGGAAGTTTGGTGCCAGCCGTCGCCCCTAAGGGCTCAGCGGCATCCGTTCCGGCGCTCGAGTCGGCCGGGCCAGTGGGTAACATCAGAGGCGCCCCGAGCATGAGGACGGGGTCGGCCACCTGGGACACGGGGTTGGGGAGAGGAGGGGGTGGCGCCACAGAGTTGCCGCCCAGAACGAGGCCCGCTGGCAGAGGGTTGTCCTCCCCCTGGGTGAGCGGGGTCAGACCCAGGGCCTCGATCTCCTCAAAGATGGAGCTCAACTCCATCCCCTCGGCCCCGGAGCCTTCCCTTCCGACCGCTGAGGCAACAATTACCTCAGCGGGGATGGAGGGGGGCTCAGTTGGAGCCGGGGCTCCACGAGAGGTCTTCTCAGGGATAGGCTCCGCAGGGGGGAGGTGGTCGTCCCCCCTCGCTGCCACGGCTTCCTCGGCCGGCGCCTCCCGTTGACGCTCGCTGGGGGCGATCTTGACAGCGCTGGCCCCCCTCGGGATCTTTCGGGGGGCCTTCCCACCCTCCCCATCGGAGAGGGCTCTGCGCTTCCCCTGAGCGAGCATCCAGCCCTCCGAGGTGGAGGTGGAGGGCTGGTCAGCAGGGGCAAGGCCGGGGGGGACTTGATATTCGGGGAGGGCGTTGTGGTAAGGGTTGGGAAAGAGGGGGTACCTCCACCTGGGGGGGGCCCTCTCCCTCGCCCGGCAGCAACCGCACCACCCTCTCCTCCTTGGGCCCCATAGAGACTGATCGAGTGGAGGCGGGACCCACCTGCCTGCTCAGGTACGCCGGAGGGGATGCCTCCAGCTCCCGAGCAGGGCTGTCGGTTGGAGGAGGGGCAGCCACAGAGCCTGGACTACCAGGGGGGCCGGCAGTGGTGGGGCCGGTGCCCTTACGGGCCCCAGGGGGCCCGGACACCTCCTCCAACCGGGCCAAGGGACAGTCCCTCCGGACGTGCCCCATCGCCTGGCAGAGGAAGCACCGGGTCTCCCCCGAGGAATAGTGAATTCGGTAAAGGGCCCCCTGGTAGGGCACCATGAAGGACCCCTCGAGCGCCTCCCCACCAAGCGCCGCCAGCAGCAGCTGCAGCTGTACCTGCCGGCGGAAGGACAAGACGTGGCGGAGGGCGGGGTCCTTACAGCCCAGCGGGAGAGGGCTGATGGTTGAAATTGGTTTCCCCAGGGTGGAGATGGAAGGTAGCAGGGCGGCATTAGGGAGGAAGGGCGGGACGGAGGTGAGGACCACCCGTACGCCCAGGTCCTCCAGTGGTTCGGGGGGCATGTGCACGCCCCCCACCTCCAGGCCCCTCTCCACTGCCTCCTGGGCGGCGGCCTCCAAGGCAAGGAAGAACACCGCCTTGCCGTACATTTTGGAGGCCGCCACCACGGCTGAGGCCCCCACCACCCTCGCCAACGCCCGCACGTACGTTTCCACGTGGGGCGAGGCAGCTACCAGGAGGCAACGGACGCCGTGCCTCCTGGTCATGGTGGGAAAGGGGCCCCGGCCACCAGGGATGGAGCTGGAGGCGGCAGTTGGGGCAGATGACCCGGCACGTGGGGGGGCGGCAGCGGCCACCTGGGCGTACACTCTGGGGGGCTTGGTTGAATCACCCCCAGAGCCGGTGGGGGGAACGGCAGGGGAAGGAGGAGCTGTGGCAGGTGATTGGGCCACAGGGGACGGGGCGGCCTCGGCCGTGGTGGGTTTAGTCTTTGGGGCCTTTTTCCTCCCGCCGCCCTTTTTCCTGGCCGAGGTGGTGGCTGTTCCCAAATCTGAGGGAGCGTCAGCCGTGGCAGCGGCGGAGCTCGGGCCTGAGGTCGGGAGGTCGGCCGCGGCATTCTTTGGGCCTGGTGGCAATGGGGGGTACCATGGGTTCGACAGGGGCAGGGGCTTCCTCCATCACGGAAGGGAGGAGAAAGGAGGCGCAGGTAACAAGAGGGGGGAGCAAGGGTTAACCACTCCTCCCCACCGGACAACAGGCAGGGGAGGAGGGTGTCCGTGAGGGAGAGGGTGGGGGAGAGGGAAGACGCTGGTTTCGGGAAGGGCGACTGAGGATGTGGGGTGGGTGGGTTGGCAGCCTCTCCTCCTTGCCGAGGCTGTGGCATAGGAGGAGGGCGCTATTGCGGGGGCAGGGACACACGAGGGAAGGGGGTGTACAATTTGGGGGGAAGGGGAGAAAAGGGGAGGGTCAGCTACTCCCTCCCGCCGACTGGTTCCTGGGAGGGAGGGAACCAGAAAAGGGCAGGATAGGGACCGGGAAACCGAGCGGCCAGCAACCACTCCTCCCCGCAAGGCTGGAGGTGGAGGAGGAGGGCGCTGGCAGGGCAGACAGGGGGCAGGGTAGCGGGTGCTGGGCGGGGGCCGGCTCCTCCGGCTGCACTGGGATACAAGAGGGGGGCTATGGGTCCGTTGGGAAGGTGCAGTGAACAGGGGGACTAACTAAAAGGGAGGGGGAAGGATGGGGCACAAGCGCTCGAGGCGGGGGCGGGACAAGGCAGACTGGGTAGTGCTCGAGGGCTGGCGGGTGGCTGGGGGGGAGGATAAAGTGGAGGCAAAACAACAGCTGGGTGGGGCGGGGCACACACACTTGGGATAGCTAGGGCAGGGGCGTGGCAGATAACTTTGGGAACAGGTGGGGTGGGTAAGTATCTTTGGGAAGGGAGGGAAAGAAACAAACTAGGCTAACAGGGAGGGGCAGGCAGTGGGGAAGAAACCAAGCTGCTGGGGTAAGGTGGGTGACCACGGGTAAGGGTGGCCCCCCAGCCAGATGTAGCTGAGGGAGGGGGGCCAAGTCCAAGGGGGGAGGGGAGGGAGCACACCCACGAGCACTGTGTGGGGCTGGACCTCGCCCACCACTGCGGCAGAGTCCCAGGTGGAGGGCGGGGCAGCAAACCCCGCCAGGGGGATAAGAGACAGTCTAGGTAGTAAGGGGCAGTGGAGGGGGCGTTGGGGGTGGTGTCAGTGGGAGAGGGGCATCTGGACTCCGAGCCTCTCCCCCCAACCCCCCTTTTAACAACTCAGTTCACCACCACCCCAGAGCAGATGAACAAAAGCTCAGTCTTTAAACAAACCCCCTCCACAGTTCTCGATGGTGATGATCTCCTCTTCTCCCCCTCAGCGGGGTGCAGCAGCAGCAGGCAGGCAGCAGGGGAAGGTCTCCGGGTGGTGGGTGCTGGTGGGGTGGTCCTCCTTCTCTGGAGGGGAGGCAGGGCAGCCGGCAGGCCCCCCCTCCTGTCTCAGGCAACAGGAACTGCTGGTGGCGGTGGTAGGCAGTAGCAGCAGCAGCAGCGTCGTCCGGGGGGAGCAGCCCAGTAGAGTTGGGGTCTCAGCAGGCGGTGGGTGGTGGCTCGGTGGGGTGGGGAAGGCTCTGGCTGGTGCAGGAGCAGGAACCAGGGGGGAGAAGGAAGAGGGCAGCCCCTGCACCCTGCTGCCTCTCCTCCTTCTCAGGAGTGGAGAGGGGGCACCTACAGAGCCAGAGGTGGAGAAACCCCTCAGGGAGCCATTTTGGGCCCGGCCTAGCCCCGCCCCCTCACCTGACCGGAAGTCAAAGGGCGGGGCTAGGAGTATAAGAAGGCCGCCGGGGAGCTCAATCAGGGTCCAGCCTCTGAAGGAGATGGAGGCCTGTCCAGAGTGCCTGTCAGGGGAGGCTAAGACCGGGCCTAGACTGCCTCCAGTGGTCTCCCTGGAGGCCAGCCAAGGCTTCTCTGCCAGGGCTACGGAGGCCTTGCCACACCAGCCAGCAGAACCTTCCGTGGACCCAGAGGACTGGCCCGAGCCGCTGGACCAGCTGGAACCCTGATGGGTACTGGAACGCTGGGGCCAGGCAAGCCCATGGGACGCTGCAGAGTTCTGACCCCTTGGCCCCCTGGATTGGGCCAACCGGACACTGCTGGGATGACAGCACTTCGACTCCCCGACAGACCTGCTGGAGGTACAGGTACCAGCGAAGGGGGAGACAAGAAGTAGCCCAGGAGGTAGCATGGGCTGAGAACAGCCCTAGGCCAGCAAGTTGCGGGCTGGAGCCCCTGCTGAGCCCGTAGCAGCTGAACTGCTGTAGCCAGGGCCCCTGGGCTGGGGCGCAGTGGAGTAGGTGGGCCTGCACCCCCCTGCCACCCACTAACCGAGTGGCAGTCTCCCCCTTGCCACTGCTGCAGGTGCACTACCTGCCCAGCTCTTGAACTAGGAGCTTCTACAAACCGGTGTGTTTGTTTGCGGCCACACCTTGCGTCAGGGCCTGGCCGCCATTTGCTGCCCCGCCCTGAGTTAGGGCCTGCTCAGCTTACTGTGTTTTGCCGCCCTGCCCTGCTTGAGGGCCCGGGCTTCCGTATGGTGGTTTTGGTACCTGGCCAGGATCCGAACCGGACCATTTAAAGGGCCAGGACTAGGACTGTTGCCCTGCCCCTAACTGAGTTAAGAGACTTGAATATATGGAGAATTTCTTCCCCCGTGGCCCGGGCCTGAAGCAAGGCCGGGCCCCTGAACTATTGTCTCTCACCCCGACCTGAAATAAGGCCGGAGATAGACTCGGACTATTTTAAGGCACGGTAGGGCCATAGGGTGGACTAGCCACCCATTGTACCGGGGCGGAGGAACCGCCTCCTAAAGGCCTGCCGACCTACAACTAACCGTCCCCCGGAATAAGAAAGCCAAAGCTTCACCCCTTTTCATCCTTCTCAACTTCTTTCTGCAGAGGTACATCTTCTTGAGACCCCCAGGCCCAATTAGCCCACCTATGAATGTGTGAGGGTGATTCTTACATCACCTTCCCTCTCTCCAATGCAAGAGTATGTAGTCTAATTCATAATAGAAGCACAGTGTGCCCAACACTTGGATGTTATAGTACTACTGACCGCTCTGGGGAATACAATAGATCATAGTATCAAGGGACCTAGGTAGAAGTCATAATCATTTTGATTGTTTTTAATTGTTCATGTGAGGTGTTCATGATGTCTTTTTTTATTATTATTATTATTATTATTATGAAGGTTACAAAGCCCCTGAAAGAATTTTTGTTCAGAAGCTTGTATTTACTTTTTAATAAGCTAAATGATTCGCTGTGTATCCTCACAGATGCAACTATGTGTAACCAGACAGCCCCCCCCCCCCCCCCATCTCAAACAATCTTGCTTGCCCTCTGAGATGTCTGTGTACAGGGCAGAGAAGGAACAATAAGAATCAGCATAGCCATTAAGCTTTGATCTGCTTTGATGCGAGACCAGGATATGCAAGTTTCTCTGTCTCTGAGTAACGATTAAGGAAATAAACTGAGCTCGAGGCTGCAAGAAGTGCCCGGCTGGCACCCATGTTGATTCGAACACACACAGTCCCTGGGAGAGGAATTTCCCACTGAGAAAAAGAATGTCCAGTACTTCCAATTTAATCCTCTCAAGTCTCTCTTACAAGTGTAAATTAAGTTCACAACTTCCTTGTAAGAACTGGTCTCACAAGACAGACCAGCACCATTTGGCATGACAGACAAGAAAGAGAAATACGTGACCCAATGGGTATAAAAGATGGGTCCAGCACACACTCACTTTGAGTGTCAATCTACCATTTACCTGCTGGTCGGGTTAGGTGTTTGACCTCCCGAGGTTCCACGGGGACGCCCACCTCGTATTTTTGTCTTTCCGAGGAATTGAGGGACCGATCCTGGCCTGACATGCTGGGACAGAGTAACGCAGAAAGGGGTAAAAAATTGTACCTGTATGTGTCCTTTTGTTTTAGTGAATGCATAGAATAGAGCTCTTTAAAGATTAAGCTGTCATTTGGTACCATTATTTTCTATCTTTATTTTCTTTGTAACCATTTTTTTAAAGATCGATCTATCTATCTATGCCAGCAGTTAAGAAATAGAACAATAGCCATTGCAACCATATGGTTTATAAGCTTCCTCAATAAACCTGTAACTGTTTAAGCTTTAACCTGACTCCTTCAGTTGCTGTAATAGAACCAAGCACAATTTAAAAGAACTTCAGCCGGTCATAAAGGGACAGTTATAGGAAGAGCTTGGGCGTTTGGATCTGTGTTACTCCCAGGTGACAGGGTCCACTGGGGCACTTCTCAGCCTTTCCTGGGCTGTACGCTGCGAAGGAACTCTCCCCCCCCTTCTTCCCCCTGTGTTCTAGCAGCTAAAATCTGAAGTGTAATAAGCTCTTCCTACACACTGGGGCATCTGTTAGCCTGTTTGGCTACCCTCTGCGACTGGACCTCGGTCCTAGCAGTAAAATCACGGACGTTAAACTCTCGGGGCTCCTTTCAGCCTTCTGGGCTGCCCGCTGCGACGAGACTTCGTGTCTTAGGAGCTAAAGACTTAGGAGACACACCCACACACACTGCCCTGACCGTCTGCTGACAGAATTGGTGTAGTCGGCAGGATTGTGCTACTGGTTCACATACAGCAACATGAAGCCTGTCATGATAGACATGGATTTTAGTGGTATAAAGGGTTTGCCCGAGAGGGATGGGGTAACCCTAAATGGGACAAAGAGATGTTAGAGAGATTGGGGGAAATCCCAGGAGATCTGGGAACAGTTTCATAGCTGGTGAGCCGCTTGTAAGATCAAAAAGGGAAAGGCTCTTGCATCTGGCTGTTAAAGGGTGCCTGGCAGGCAGCCTGTGCTAGCTACTGGGACTTAGAAACTGAGCTGATAAAGGTTAGAAATGAGAAGGAGGAACTGCGGAAACAATGTCAGAACTTAGATACCCAGGTGCGGACACTAAGTAAGGACATAGAGCACCTACAGGGGCGGCTCCTCCCAATGTTAGAAAAGGAAGGGATTGCACGTAGAGAGAAATTGGAAGCCAAGCCACGAAGCATTAACAGAGCCAAAGTAGAAACTGCTCTGTGGTTAGATCCAGATGATTGGGACGGAGACATCTGGGATTCATCTGACGGAGAATCAGTTTCCTATTCACCTAACGAAAGGAAAGCAGCCCCAGTTCAGATGAGACCAGTTGTCACCTTGAAAATATCAGGTGAGGATGGAGGAAGCTCAGGCAGTGAGGGGGAGGAAACCTCCGCCTCTGGCACTCCTGATGGGTGTAAATCAGACAGTCAGAGGAAGAAAGGGAGCCAAACAGAAAGGACTACACGAACCTATAAGCCCGCAGAATTACGGGCAATACAGGCAGAATTCACTAAGAGACCTGAGGAAGGAATCATAGATTGGCTAGTCCGTATATGGGACAGCGGAGCCGGACACACGCATTTATCCTCCTCAGAGTGCAGTAGGCTTAATCTGGGTGCTGGAGTATTTCTCAGCCACTCAGATAACCGAGGCCAAGAAACTCTCTGGGTCTTAGCCTGTAGGTGGGCTACAGGAATCTTTTGGGCAGACCGAGGCAAGCCTACCACTACACCATGGGCGAACGTAGATGAAGTTAAGCGAGCCTTGCAAATAGCAGCCACTATCAGCCTGTTGAATCGGATCAAATCCAACCCCGAGCGGGAGGTAGGGAACCCCTGGGAACAAAAGGGCCAACTAGATGAACTCAGACCGCTTCTGAAGGGAGCACCCAGTGCCCATAAGGCTATGTCCCTAAGTCTCCGAGACACCGTCCGAGCGGAGCCGGACACCACCTATCAAGGGTTACTGACGATGATACAGTACTTCCGGGAGTTTGGGGAAGGCGGCACGCCACCAGCTAAAGCCAAGGTGCGGGAGCTAAAAGGAAACCCCAAAGGTAAACTAGAGGGTTTCAAGCCCAGGCGTGAGGTGACTCCGGAAGAAAAGGAGCTCCAAACTAGACTCTGGAAGCAGTGCTTAGCCTTAGGCTACCCCAGAGATGTAATTCACGGACTACCAACTGGAAGATTAAAGCTCCTGGCCCCTTTTAAGAAAGCTGATTCAGAGGGGGCAGACACAACTCCTAGTGCCCCTCCTGCTACAGACACCCCTTATACGACACTGCGACAGCAACTGCATGAGCTGCCACTTTCCCCAGTTAGCTGCGACCAGGGAAATTAAATAGTGGGGGTCAGCCTCCCCTCCACATAAACGAGCTCAAAGGGGAGGAAAATCCCAGCAATGACCCCTGGATCCAAATAATTGTAAATGATAAACACACAGTATCTTTTCTGGTGGATACTGGAGCTCAAATATCCATGATTAGGCAGGAAGATTTTCATGGCCTGCCACCTTCTGGCCGAAAGCAAATACTAGTTACCGGAGTAAATGGCACAGTTACAACTTATCCCCTGGTCAAAGTAAAATTGGATATTCCCTTAAAACCCCACAGACAGCCCTGAAAGCATGAAATAGTCCTTGGAAATGCCAACATACTTGGCATGGATATCTTAAGAGGAAGGGAGGGAGTGATTAATGGAGAAAGATGGACTTTTGGAGCTGGCCTTAAGTCACACGTGACTGTCCTGGGTGATACAGACACCCCGTGCTACAAGATTAGTTTGCTGACTCAAGCCTCTGCTCTCCCACCTTCCACGGTAACCACAATGAAACAGTACAGTATCCCAGCCGAAGCTATAGCTCCGGTCTCTGAGCTAATCAGAGACTTGGAAAAATGGGGAATCTTAGTTCGCACTTACTCCCCATATAACTCACCAGTATGGCCAATAAAGAAACCAAATGGGAAATGGAGACTCACTATAGACTATCGAAAACTAAATAGCAGCACGGGACCTTTAACGGCTGCAGTTCCTAGCATGGTCGACATTGTAAACAGTATACAGACTTGGAACAAGCAGTGGTTGGCTGTACTAGATGTAAAGGATATGTTTTTCATGGTTCCCCTGCAACCTGCAGATTGGGAAAAATTTGCTTTCACCTGGAAAGGGGTTCAATATACTTTTACTCGTATGCCTCAAGGCTATAAACATTCCCCAACAATCTGCCATGGGGCACTGGCAAGAGTCCTAGATGGCCTGACCCTGCCACCGAGTGTCCAAATATTGCAGTACATAGATGACATCTTAATAGGAGGAGATTCCTCCGATGAGGTCCAAGAGGCCATGAATCAAGTAAGAACAACATTAGAAGGTCTTGGTTTGGATTTAACACCGGACAAATGCCAAGGCCCCTCTCATGAGGTAAAATTCCTGGGCACTGTCTGGATGGGAGGCAGGAGGATGGTCCCAAATGAGACAGTACAGGAACTTAGCCAAGCACCATCCCCCGAGGATAAAACACAGTTGAGACAATTGCTAGGAATTTTGGGATTTTGGAGGAAACATGTACCTGGTTTTGTGGTCATAGCTCGACCATTGTACAATTTGCTTAGAAAACATGCTAAATGAGAGTGGGGCCCTAACCATGAGGAAGCTATGAAACAGCTCATAAACGAAATACACACTTATCAGTCAATGGGCCCCATACACCCTAATGCCCCGTTCCATTTGTACCTTACCGTGGGAAATACAGGAATGTCCCATGCCTTATGGCAGGAAGGTGAAACTGTACCCCGTCGTCCTATACAGTTTGGCTCAAAGTCATGGCAGGGGTCACAGTCAAATTACTTGCCTTATGAAAAGGTGGTTCTGGCAGCCTACACAGCCCTAAGGGAAACAGAGGAGCTAACCCAAGCTCAAACCATAACACTACACACTCCTCTTCCAATCATTAAGCCCATACTGGAGGGAAAGGAGTTGCCACCAGGCGTAGCCCAGAAAATGACTGTACAGAGATGGGCACTTTATTTGCACCACAGGGTAGGCGGGGCAGATACTGCACAAAACCCCACCATGATTAAGGAGTCCCTGTGGAGGGTGGGAATGCCTGAGGAATACCATCAGCCCCCACAGCAATCTCCTATTAAGGATGCAGCCCCATTTAACCCATCACAACCCGGGGGAGTATGGTTCACAGATGGCAGTGCCAAACTAGTGAAAGGAAAGTGGACAGGGAAGGCCGCTGCTGTATCAGCAGACACATCTGCTACACCCCTGACTGCAAACATAGAGGGATCAGCCCAGCTTGCAGAGCTGGCGGCAATTAAACTAGCTTGTGAGGCAGGCGCCAACACCATCTATACTGACTCCTACGCTGTATGGGCTGGAGCCACCCAGTGGATAACTAACTGGAAAAGTAATAACTGGGAAATAGGAGAAAAGCCTGTTTGGGGAGTGGAATATTGGAAATGGATATACCAGCATGCAACCCAACATGCACTGAGCATAGGCCGGCCATGTGGCAGCTCACCAAAAGAATAACACCCCGACTGCACGGCTGAATAACCTGGCAGATGCAGTAGCACAGATCTCTGCTGTTCAGGTGGATTGGAACCGCCTGTACATTTGGCTACATGAAACCTTGGGACACACAGGAAGCAATGAACTAGTACGGCAGGCGCATGCCAGGGGGTGGCCTATCACCCACAAACAAGCCAGAGAATTGGTCCAAGCTTGCCCCCTGTGTGCTGAGCTCAGGAAACATATAACAGAAGGACAACGGTTTGCCAGATTGAGAGATGGAAAGGTACTATGGGCAACCTGGCAAGTAGATTATATTGGTCCATTACCCATCAGTAAGCAAGGGTGGAAGTATGTTTTAACTGGAGTAGAAGTTATTTCAGGAATTGGTTTGCTTACCTGACTCGAGTGGCAACAGGATTATCTACAGTCATGGGACTAAACCGCTTAATAGCCCTTGTCTCAACACCCCAAGAAATCCAGTCCGACAATGGCTCACATTTTAAAAACAAGCTGGTAAATGAGTGGGCCCTCCGCAATGGAGTCCAGTGGACTTTCCACCTCCCGTATCGACCCCAGTCTAATGGCATAGTCGAACGCTGGAATGGACTGTTAAAATCCCACCTGAGGCCTACGGATGGCAAATGGGGAAACAGACTGGATACTGTGGTGCAGAGATTAAACAACCGGCAGACCCCTACGGGCAGTCCACTCCACAAGGGATTTTCCCTACAGGGAGAACCCCCTCCTAGCCCCACTGTACCACTCAAGGATCCTAAATATGCACCTGGAGACACTGTGGTAATCAAGCACCCCAGCTTGGGGACACAAACACGTGTACTACACTCCTACAAGGGAAAAGGAGTCTGGACCACTGCCGATGCTGAACTAACACCAATAACCATTACTGAGGCTTGGATCGTATCCAAGACCGGCTGACCTTATGTTTTATTCCAGGAAACTGAGGCAATGATCCCGGACAGTGCTCCAGCGGAATGGACCCTTCCCAATGCTGACTTGAATCCGGGAAGCTGCTATGAACTTGTTGTATATACACCACTCCTTACTGTGACGCTTGCAATTGCTGTTGCTAGCCATAGACTGAACTTTGTGAGAAACCCTAAGCTGAAGCAAGACATGATACTCCGACTCACCATAGTTTCCATCCTCATCTCAACTGTTGCTGCCACACCAGAACATCCGCTCAAAGGTGCTATTCAAGCCATCGCCTCCTCTGCTGGGGCCACGAACTGTTGGATGTGTACCTTGCTCAATTCATCCACTGGACTAGGAATTGAGTTTGTCCCTCTTAGCCCGAATGACTGGTGGAACAAGAGTGATGTTTTCCGATGGGGGCCGGTATGGTTTGACGACAGCGACCACCACACTCCTAAAAATGACTCTTGGGGGGAACTCGAGGGGTGGCAAGGAAAGTGGCAACAGACGGTATGGGGTAAGCCAATAGAATATGTAACTGGAATCTCCACAGACATGTACCCCATTTGCTTCAAGAATAAGGAAGGCAGTGGACTTCAACTAGGTTGTTTTGAGGACCACCAATGCACCCACATTGCAACTTTTAATAAAGGATCAGGGGCCTGGGATATGTATTCACATCAGGATAGCCACACCCACCGAGACACCCTAAACTGCTGGGGGAACATTCTCAATGTCTCCCTTTGGCCACAGACTCCTGTTTGGCATTAGCAATGCCACCATTATCCCCCTAAACTTTAGTCAATACCCAGAAAGTAAGACCTGGCATAATAATTCCCTCTTCATAGTCCCTAGCACTGGACACATTTATAACCCTACGCTGGTAAAAGGCAATAGCCTGCTGCCTGGCTAGTGTGCTAAGGAAAATCTTTTTCGACCAGACCAGATCCTACAGGACCTATTAATTGCCCTCCAGTGCTCCATCACTAACAACAGCTACTGTGCTGCATATCATGCCCCCAAAGAAAAGCCCCTGGGGAAGGGTTGGTATAAGGGACCATATTCCTCTATCCTTAACAAGGAACCTGGACTATTTTTCATTTGTGGGGAAAAGGCCTATAAATACCTGCCAGTAGGCTGGACAGGACGGTGCTCCCTGGGACACGCTGTGCCTGGAGGACTAACAGTACACCCACACATCACGGCTCCAGGTATTACCAACCTCAGAAGCTTCCTACACAGATTCTGGAGGAAATTCACCCTAAACCCTCTCATAGAACACCCCTCAGGTTTTCACGCATTTGCC
The DNA here is from genome assembly GCF_049634645.1 of Pelodiscus sinensis. Taxonomy (NCBI): domain Eukaryota; kingdom Metazoa; phylum Chordata; order Testudines; family Trionychidae; genus Pelodiscus; species Pelodiscus sinensis. Next base: position 23,827,870 of record NC_134715.1, read on the forward strand.
TGTGCATTTTGGCCTTGGCTTGGAGTAACTGAGCTTGAACAAGCCGTAGTAAATGTTTCAGGACAGCTGGAAAGAGCCCTCAACCACACTGCAGATGCTCTAGGCATACTCAACAAGCAGATTCAATCCGTAGCACACTTTGCCCTGCAAAATAGGATTGCATTAGACGCAATTTTGGCTCAACAAGGAGGAGTTTGTGCTGTAATCAATCAGGCTTACTTTTTTTATGTAAACCATTCAGGGCAGATGGAACAAGATGTGTCTGCCATAAAAGATGCAGTTAAAGTACTACATGCTGTAACTAAAGACGGAGAACTCTCGTGGCTGAGTTGGTTAGCCCACCAGCTGGGGCTCTCTTTAACTCCCCTTCTGCATTTTATTATAACCACTATTCTGATTATTTTGATTGTAATAATTGCCTTTTGTATAATATTGTGTGTTGTAAAATGTTTAGTTAATACAGCCGTTTCCTCTGCGCACATTCGATATACAGCGCTGGAAAAGGATCCCAGTCAATTCCTCGACCCCGAGCCCTCTAATCAGGCCATCGGGTACTTTTAAATTCCTCCAAGGTGGGGAAGAGGTACTGGCAAGCCACCATCTTGCATTCCTGGGACGTGCTGTGTCGTATCAGGGAGTGGAATGTAGCCAGACAGCCCCCCCCCCCCATCTCAAACAATCTTGCTTGCCCTCTGAGATGTCTGTACACAGGGCAGAGAAGGAACAATAAGAAAATCAGCATAGCCATTAAGCTTTGATCTGCTTTGATGCAAGACCAGGATATGCGAGTTTCTCTGACTCTGAGTAACGATTAAGGAAATAAACTGAGCTCAAGGCTGCAAGAAGTGCCCGGCTGGCACCCATGTTGATTCGAACACACACAGTCCCTGGGAGAGGAATTTCCCACTGAGAAAAAGAATGTCCAGTACTTCCAATTTAATCCTCTCAAGTCTCTCTTACAAGTGTAAATTAAGTTCACAACTTCCTTGTAAGAACTGGTCTCACAAAAGACAGACCAGCACCATTTGGCATGACAGACAAGAAAGAGAAATACGTGACCCAATGGGTATAAAAGATGGGTCCAGCACACACTCACTTTGAGTGTCAATCTACCATTTACCTGCTGGTTGGGTTAGGTGTTTGACCTCCCGAGGTTCCACGGGGACGCCCACCTCGTATTTTCGTCTTTCCGAGGAATTGAGGGACCGATCCTGGCCTGACACGCTGGGACCGAGTGACGCAGAAAGGGGTAAAAAATTGTACCTGTATGTGTCCTTTTGTTTTAGTGCATGCATAGAATAGAGCTCTTTAAAGATTAAGCTGTCATTTGGTACCATTATTTTCTATTTTCTATCTTTATTTTCTTTGTAACCATTTTTTTTAAGATCTATCTATCTATCTATCTATCTATCTATCTATCTATCTATCTATCTATCTATCTATCTATCTATCTATCTATCTATTTGCCAGCAGTTAAGAAATAGAACAATAGCCATTGCAACCATATGGTTTATAAGCTTCCTCAATAAACCTGTAACTGTTTAAACTTTAACCTGACTCCTTCAGTTGCTGTAATAGAACCAAGCACAATTTAAAAGAACTTCAGCCGGTCATAAAGGGACAGTTATAGGAAGAGCTTGGGCGTTTGGATCTGTGTTACTCCCAGGTGACAGGGTCCACTGGGGCACTTCTCAGCCTTTCCTGGGCTGTACGCTGCGAAGGAACTCTCCCTCCTTCTTCCCCCTGTGTTCTAGCAGCTAAAATCTGAAGTGTAATAAGCTCTTCCTACACACTGGGGCGTCTGTTAGCCTGTTTGGCTACCCTCTGCGACTGGACCTCGGTCCTAGCAGTAAAATCACGGACGTTAAACTCTCGGGGCTCCTTTCAGCCTTCTGGGCTGCCCGCTGCGACGAGACTTCGTGTCTTAGGAGCTAAAGACTTAGGAGACACACCCACACACACTGCCCTGACCGTCGGCTGACACTATGAGATTAGAACTATCCTGAACGCCAATGTAAGAGTATCACCTGCATCTTGAAACTGGTGTTCTACAAAAAAGCAAAAGATAAAATCCTATTCGCAGTCAGAATTATGAGACTGTAAATAAACATTAGGCTAATTGCCTCAGCTCAGTGATGCATTTCAGCCTTAATTGTTCCAAGCACCTTTTTCACATCTTACAAGCAAAATGGAGAGGAAAGACCCAGTTACAACCAATCTCTTCAACTAAAAAAAGCCAACTCCATGGATGGCAGCTGAGCTTTGTGGCCATTCCAGAGCTAAGGACCAAGAGGCAGAGCAGTAGACAAAAATGCCCCTATGCAATGGAATCCCATCTCTTCCAATTTTCTCCCAACATAATAATTTGGATAGCCATCGGTGGTAATAGAACTCTGCTGAGATAGTGCATGAAATCTACTTGTATTGATACTAGAGAGAGAGAGTTCTCAAGACTGGCTGGCAGCTGTCCAGTTGCTCAACAGCCACAGAGAGCCTTAAAGCAGGCAACAGTATCTACTTTAATTGATAGTATTACTATGTCTTTTACTCTTTATGCAACACACATAATATGAAGGAAGGACACAGGTATGAGGACCACGTATATATGACTAGTAAACATGCTTGACATGGAAGGTCTAGACCACATGCTGCTCTTACAGTGTTGCGGTGACTTCTGAAGCCTAGAAGACAGTAAGGGTGTACATGTTTACTTATACAATATTCATTAGCCAGGGTGGATAGAAATGCTGTCCCTAGCCTCTGTCTGTCAGAGACTGGAAATGAGTGACAGGGGAAGGATCACTTGATGATTACCTGTTCTGTTCACTTCCCTGGGGCATCTGGCATTGGCCACTGCTGGAAACCAAGATTCTGGGCTAGATGGACCTTTGGTCTGATCCAGTATGGCTGCTCTTACGTATGTATCCTACAGTGGAAGCTTGTGGTAAGTAGAACTTGTGTTAGCAGATCCTGGGTTTGCTTACTTATCTCCTGAACTCATACTTATTAATAAACTCAGGATAAGAAGAGTTGACTCCTGGGGCCTAACTTGGTATTCATGCATCTACACTGCATTGTGTAAGCTCAAATCCAACCACCCATCTCTCACACATCCTAGTATGCTCCCAAAATGTAGCCACTCTAGCTTTTTGCTCATGGAATACAGTGGAAAAATTTGACTGCCCAGAGGACAATAAAATACAGGACTATGTAGCACTTTAAAGACTAACAAGATGGTTTATTAGATGATGAGCTTTCGTGGGCCAGACCCACTTCCTCAGATCAAATAGTGGAAGAAAATAGTCACAACCATATATACCAAAGGATACAATTTAAAAAAAATGAACACATATGAAAAGGACAAATCACATTTCAGAACAGAAGGAGGATGCGGGGGGGTGGGGGAGGAAGGTAAATGTCTGTGAGCTAATGGTATTAGAGGTGATAATTGGGGAAGCTATCTTTGTAATGGGTAAGATAGCTAGAGTCTTTGTTGAGCCCCCCACGTAGAGTGTTGAATTTTAGCATGAATGACAGTTCAGAGGATTCCCTTTCAAGTGCAGATTTAAAAGGTTTCTGAAGCAGGATGCAGGTAATTAAGTCGTTGAGACAGTGTCCTTTCTGGTTGAAATGGCAAGAAACTGTTTTTTCTTTGTGATCCTGTCTAATAGCTGTTTTGTGGGCATTGATCCTTTGGCGAAGTGTCTGAGACGTTTGTCCAATATACAAAGCAGACGGACACTTTCGGCACATGATAGCATAAATTATATTTCTGGATGCGCAGGAATATGTGTTCTTGATCTTATAACTCACTTGGTTAGGTCCAATAATGGTATCAGCAGAGTGAATATGTGGACAAAGCTGACAACGGGGTTTGTTGCAAGGGAAGGTACCAGGGTTGGTATTAGTGTGGTATGTCCTGTGGTTGTTGGTAAGAATCATCTTGATGTTAGGTGGTTGTCTATAGAAGACTATGGGTCTGTCTCCAGAGGACAATAAGTCTTCTTGTGAGCTTATGAAATACTTTTGGTATTTGGGGGGGGGGGGGGGGGGGGAGCACGAGGCCAGAGAGGCTGCATCATGTTACAAGTTTGTGCTTTGATGGGAGCTTTCATAATGCAATTTTCTACTCCCTGACATTTGTGTACCACTTGCGCCGCCGGGCTCCTTAATTTTGTATGCATGCAAGGATGTAGGACATTGATATTATTTATACTAAAACTATAAAAGATGCAAATAAAGAAAGCAAACTCAAGGAGACGTGTGTTTAAGCTTCTCTTACTTCAGAAGGCTAGTGTCACAATACATTTAAGCCCTGGTCCTAAGTGCAGTAGCATGATGTCAGTTGATCCATGTATGTCTAGTTCTTCTAGCATTAATTGTGGTGTTTGTGTTTGTGTCTGTAGCAGGGAGCAGCAGGCCTGGGTACTACATATGGGTTGTAGTGATAGCTACAAGGATGCAGTGATGGCTGGCACTGGCAATGAGAGAAATATTCTGTCCTCCCAATGACATGTACAGAATTCCTCTGTGCATGTCACTTTGTCCAGACTTTGCAGAGCAGTCCAGAATTTATCCCTTTGCTTGTTTTTTTTTCTTTACTGGTATTTTGTGTCGAGTTTCACTCAATCCAGCAGTCCAAAAATGAGAAAAGAAGAGGCCACCCTGTGTTGTTTTGTAGGATTTATTCTTGTACAATGCTGCTCTTGGAAGAAGGCAGCTGCACTGACACAAGTCAAACCATCCCTCCCACCAAGATTCAAACTTCTTCTGTGTAGGTGGACAGATGAGATATTTTAAAAAATCCTCTATGATAAATGAACAGGGATGCAGGCCATACTCAGTGCTTACACAGGCCATATTCAGTGGTTTTGCATGCCTGGACATAGAAATTGCATGCCTGGACATAGAAAAGTTTGGGTGTGGGTGGGAGGAGGTTCAACTTGTTATAAAGTTATTTTCAACTAGTTTCCTATCCCACCAGCTCTAGGAAGCAACATTTTGATGGGAGGAAAGTACTGAGCACCCAGCATCTGCTATTGACTTTGCTGGGAACTGCTGGGCATGTTCAGCTATAAAATTCAGACCATTTATTAGGTGACTAAATATGGATTTAGGAATCCAACTGTATGCACTAATCTTTTATAATATTGGCCCAAAATTAGAATGTATACACATGTTCACTGAGCAAAAATGGATCCGTCTACAGGGCTTACAAATCTGACATGTGCACAGTGGACCAGATTTTAAAAGTATTTAGACACCTAAAGGTGAAGTTAGGAACTTAGTGGGATTTTTCAAACACCTAATTGCATCTTTAGGTGCCTAAATACCTTTACAAATCTGGGTCATGGTACTTTTCAATAGCTACATATGCTAAAATTTTAAAAAATCATTGTGCTGAAGAATCTAAAGTGTCTGGATTTGGCCCTACTCTCGTTCAAGTCAGTGGAAAAAGAGCCAGCGACTGCAATGAAAACAGAATGAAGCCCATAAAGGAGGAGAATGGTCTCGTGGGTTACAGCCATGAGATAGGGCTCTGACCTGGATTTTGCCAAGAGATTTTCTGTCTGCATGACCTTGGACAAGCCATTTCATCTTTGTGTTTATTTCCTTGTCTGCAGCATTTTATTTTACACGGGTGATGAGAGGTTCCATTAATTATTGGTTGTAAAATGCATTATTTAACACATTTCTTTATTGAAATTTCTATGGGGCTCATAACTAGAGAATCTGGAGACCTGACCTTCAAACCTCGCATTGCTATAGTTCATATTACTGATGGAAACCTGGGACACACAAAAGTTAACTGACTTGTCTTGTCACACAAGCTGTTCCAAAGCAGAACCAAGACCGCATAACTTCTTGTGCTGGGTGCCGGAAACTGTATGTGATGACCGGTTTATGTGAATTGCCTTCCTATTCTTGCTCCCTGAGCTCAATGTTACGGTTTCTTTTCCTGGGAGTATGAACAGGGCTAGTTGAATGCTGCTATTCAAGGCCTGATGCTAAATATCTGCCTTTCAGACTGTTGTTTTATTCAGGCTGTTGCTGACTTGACTGTTTGTGGTTATTACATGTTTTGATTGACAACCTGCAAATCTTCTTTAGTTTGGTTAGAAATTAGTTATTTAGTTATATTATTTAGTTTCATTTGGATTGTCATCTCAGGGGGCGCATCTGAGTGTAACACCGCAGAGCCCTTAAGTGCAAGAGTGGCCCAGCCAAACATTTTACAGCCTATGGAATTTGAAACTTGACAGGTCAGTTTTTGGTCACTCCTTCTGGGCATCAGACAGCTGCAGGATCAGACTTATCACCCTGCACCTAAGGGAGTCCCCAGACACTGCCTGAAAGAAATCATTAGCTGTTTGCTGATGCAGGAGTCTTAACATGGCAATGGGAACAGATTTCAGGGACTTTTGAGTGTCTGACATCAGGGCTGTGTCTACACTGGCAAGTTATTCCGGAAAATCAGCCGCTTTTCCGGAAAAACTTGCCAGCTGTCTACACTGGCTGCTTGAATTTCCGGAAAAGCACTGACGATCTAATGTAAAATCATCAGTGCTTTTCCGGAAAAACTATGCTGCTCCCGTTCGGGCAAAAGTCTTTTTCCGGAAAACTGTTCCGGAAAAGGGCCAGTGTAGACAGCACAGTAGTGTTTTCTGCAAAAAAGCCCCAATCGCAAAAATGACAATCGGGGCTTTTTTTGCGGAAGAGCGCGTCTAGATTGGCCACGGATGCTTTTCCAGAAAAGCGTCCTGCCAATCTAGATGCGCTTTTCCAAAAAAGCTTTTAACCGAAAACTTTTCCATTAAAAGCATTTTCGGAAATTCATGCCAGTGTAGACGTTGCCCAGCAGTAATGGGAAAGGGAGTGCTGAGGATGGTGGCTGATTGCCCTGGGCAGATGTGGATTCATCACAGAATGACTATCAGGATTGCCATGTGGAAGGAGGAGAGAGGTGTGTTGGGTAATGAAGGTGGGGGCCAGAGACTGACTGATCATTTTGCCCTGAAAGGGATATTAGCAGGCAGAAGTCTTTACACACAGATGGATACTTCATGTAACGCAACATGAACCTAACAACTTGATAAAATGTGATCTTATTTCTGTAACCTTTATCCAAACATTCTCCTAGTTCCCCTATGTATCTGCATAGCTCTCACTTTCTAGATCTTTCCACCGGTAGACGATCAGTTCCTCAGGGCAAGTATGATGTTGTCTTATATATTTAGAAAGGACCTAGTACATTTTTGACGCTACCACAATAAGTTAGAGTAATTGCTATTATCCATAAGGCCATCTTTCCTTAGGGGACAGCGAGAACCTGAGTAGGAAGAACATTATTACCACTACAAAGCACTATTGCTACAGAGGTTTTTTCTTAATATTTTGCATGACTACTGTGCATGCCTCAGTTTTCCCTCTGTTACACAAATTACATAGGTGGTGGGATAAAGGTGTGTGACTTTTGCTGAGATTCTAGTGGGTTGGTGTGGCTACCTCTAGCTGCCTGCACGTGGATAATGGTCAAAATACTCCATAACCTGGCAACTAATGGCTGGGGGCAGGTGAGCCAACAGATTTTCCAGGCCCCTGGACAAGGTTGGGAGGGCTGGCTCCGCACTCCTGGAAGGGGTGTGGTCTTGGGTGGAAGGGGCGTAGCCGGAGCAGCCTGTGTCCCTCCCTCCCCCAGCGCTGTCTGGAGTTCATAGCACAATGCTCTGTAGCGTGCCACATGGGGTCCCCTAAGGTGATTTAAAAGGTGTGAGGCTTTGCACACTGCCACTGCTAGAATGGCAGCAGCACCTGGGAGCTCCTGGCCCCTCTGAACTGCTGGGCCCTGGGGCAGTTGCTCCCTTTGCCTTTGGCCTGAACATGTCAGAGGAGGGTCAACGGGCGTGTCTGAGGCACAGCTGCAGGAAGCTAGTTAGGCTCCTGGTTCGGGACGCAGGAAGGAGAGCCAGGCCATGGGTCCTGGATTCCCTCCCTGCTAGATGGCCTTTACTGAATGTTCCTGATTCCTGTGCTAACGAGATCTGTTCTATGCAGCACTCCCTCCTTCTTTTACTAGACTGGCTGAGAGTCACTTCTGATGGCGGATTTGCGGTGCTTGGTCCCTCTGGGATGTGTGAGGCTTCCCCAGGTGTCCCATTCATGTAGACTCACTGCCAGGAGCTTCTAGAGGCTACGCCTACACTACAGCAGTTTGTCGGAAGAGGAAACGCAAATAGAGTACTCATTTGCAAATGGAACACTCCTTTGCAAATCCCGCGCTCTCATTTTCATATTCTCTTCCGATCTTTTTTGCAGAAGAGGTTTTTGCAATACAAAGCCCTGTGTAGACGGGGCCATTTGTCGGAAAACCACCGTTCTGCGCAAGATCCATTAGTCCTCAAAAAATGATTTACAGACTCTTGCGCAACATGGAGTTTTTCCGGTAAATGGCCCCATCTACACAGAGCTTTTTAATCAAAAACCGCTTCCGCAAAAAGGATTGGAAGAGAATATGCAAATGAGAGCGCACAATTTGCAAATGAGCCCTGCATGTGCATTTCCTCTTCCGACAAACTGCAGCAGTATAGATGTAGCCAGAGTGAACAGGGGCAGGGCCAGCCCTAGACCAAATGGCGCCCCCAGCGTGGAGTGTGTTTGGCACCCCCACCCGCCTTCTGCAGCAGAGGCAACTAATGTGGTGGAACACAAGAGGGCACCAGCCAAAAGGGACTACATGAGAACTCCCCATGTGTGTTCTCCCCATGTCCCCATCTGGCAGGGGCCTTTCCTCCCTGCCTCCCATCTACCAGGGGCCTTTCCCCCCATTTCCTTCCTAGCTGGTGGGACTCTTTTCTCTCCTCCCTCATCCAGAGGGGATCTTTTCTCCCCTTCCCCCTCCCACTATCCAGCAGGGCTCCTTTCTCTCCCCCATCTCCTCTAGCAAGGCTTTTTCCCCAGCCTCTCTTCTGCTCTGGTGCTACAGCCACTGTTTTTGGTGGTGCAGCTGCCACTAGTGGTCACTCCACAGTTCTTGAACAGAACACTCAGACAGAAAGATGCATGTTTCTAAAATAGACAGACAGACAGATAAGTAGGCATGGAATGTTCAGACATTCAAGCTGCTGTTCCTACAGTTGCAATGCACAGTGGCAAAGGGGAGAGACATATTCAAGTTCCTCCTGCAATCTTCTGCTCCATTCCCTTAACATTTTTGCAAAGGCTCAAGCCTATGATTAACTTTTCATTAATAAAATAATACCCATCAAAAACATCAGGTACATTCTATGACTGCTGTTTAAATAACAGCATGGTTTCTGCCTTTGGGCTTCATGCTGCTACCCATAAGAAGGCAGGGCGTATGATATCCTCCTCCTCACCCAGCAACACTCCTGTGCAAGCCCCATAGGGGCCAAACAGAATTCTAGTCCCTATGTTCAGGGGAGCACAGAGACTTATCTTTCTGGACTCCCTAAGCAACATATAGCATCCTCAAGTGGGATGAGGGTGGGCCTTGGCTCCTGTCCTCTGCTTCTCTTCCTTGTATCTGTAGATTGCCTCCCCACCCTACCCCCGCACAGGTGCATAGAGCTTGCTGGCAGCACAGTGGCTCAAGCATCCTCTCCCTGCTCAGTCAGTCTGCTTCCTGGTGTTCCTCCAGAGTGATAAGGCTCAGCACCGCTCCTTGCAAAGAGCTGTTTGCACCATTGAACACTTTTGTTACTAGCTAAAATAAAAATGCCCCTCCACGTATTGAGAGCCTAAGATAAACTCAGCCCTTTCCAGTGGCATCCAGCTACGCTATTGCTCAGCTTCTGCGTTAGGGCCCACTTCTGCAACCTTTGCTTACACTGCATAGTGCTTCGCTGGGGCTACTTGCACAAGAAACTACCACTGAGGGAGAATAAGGGTTGCAGAATCAAGCCCTTACCAACTGAACATGGAAAGCATCCAAAGAGAAGCTTAATTCTAATGCCTCAGTATGCAGTCACTTTTATTACACCCACCATCACCTCTAAATTGTTATTCTTTAGACTACCCTGCTGTATCTTTTTGGGCCTCACCACCATGCGCTTAGCTACTGGATCCGTGCATGCACTTGCAGAAATAAGTAATGGAGGGTTTGATCAGGCAATAGGATTTTTCTCAAATGACACATTTTTGTATGAAAAAAAAGTGTATTCTGTTATTCTGCAAGCATGGAATAATAAAAACTGTAGCTTTTCCCTCCCAGCCTCTCTCCTTTAAATCTTGCAATGCAGAAATGATCCTTGGCTTGTAGGCTGTAGCAGCCCACGGAAGCTTTGAGAATAGTGTCAACCTACATACCTACACTGCTAATTGGAGCCTGGATTATTAGTGACACTTTGGAGAGTCAAGCTGTCATTTAAAAGAAACAAGGAGGAACTCTGCAAATGCTGAAGCCTGACATTTTGTAGTGGAGGGAGGATGGTCCTATGCCACTGGAAAAAAAGGAGTGCTGTAATTTTCTCATGTAGAACATGGTCTGTGAAATCAAATCTCTTTTCTGTGGGTCTGTTTCAGCACTCTTCATCCCTCCACGCTGCTTGAAAGACCCACAGGATACATGAAAATATGGAGGAAATGTGCTCTGTTTTCATTTTGAGAGGTGCATATTGTTATTCAAATTCACTGCCTGGAACTGCTGTTTTTATTGTTCAATCAGTTAAATTCTCAAAGACAAAATAAAGAACAAAAACCAAAATGACTGATGTTTAAGATGCCCCAATGAATCTTCTTTTTGTTTCTCTGGTCTCCTGGGTCATTTTTAATTGCAGTCTGAATCTAAGGCAATGGAAGGGATTGAGGCAAAAACATATTTCTTCCATTTCACAGTTGGGTGAGGTAGTAAAACACAATCTTTCTAACATATACTGCAGCCATAAATAATCCAAAGGGTTGGGAGAGCTGCACCTACATAAAGCTGATTTTTTTAACGAACTTTCAAAAGTGCTTCAATATTTATTTCTCTCCTTTGGTTCCCCTAAAAGCTATGAACCCCACAGTTCCCATAGTAAGCATAACCCCTCTTAGCACCTCACTTGCCAATACATGGCAATTTTTCATTTGTTAATATTAGAGCACTTTACAAAAAGGCACATTCTCTGTTTCCACATGGGGAAACTGAGGCACAGCGTTTAAGGCCAGGATTTTCCAAAGCTTGTGGGGAGAAGTTTGCAGTTTGAGTGGCTAAAAGCGTTGTTTGGTTCCTCTCACCTCGCGACTGGTAACTAGGCCAAGGAGGGCTCAGGCAGCCATGGGAGAAGCATGGGGGAATGGAGGCAGGAAGAGGAGCTGAATAAAGAGGCAGTTCTGAGACAGGTTGTATTATGGGATTTTCAAAAGTGTTCATCCCCTTCACACACACACTCCTTCTCACTTCCCTCAAGCAAGAAGGTGCCTCTGTGACCATCTCAGCCTCAAGGGACAGCTAACTCAGCAGAAGCAAGCCCTACCCTTTACCTAGCTCCATGTCAGATTAACCCAAGAACACATTTTTCTGAACAGACACATGACTCCAGGATAATGCAAAGCTAAAACAATACTTACATGTGTTATTGGAGGAGGGGAAAAAAGGTGTTGTGGGGCTCGATCTGCAGTATAATATAGAAAAATTACAAACTGGAAGAATTAGGAGGTACATACCCACATACATGCTCACACACAGAGAACACTCCTGAAAACACCTACCTTCCTGGGTGTGTACATGTGTTCTGTCTTCAGCCAGGGGGCTTTGGCATTCATCCAGAAGCCTGAAACAGAAAAAACAGAACGGTAGCCCCTTTTTCCCTAACTGCATTCTTCACCGGTACAATTCCCATCACGAGTATGTACATAAATGACCCTCCCAGACGTTGTGCTGCTTCTATTAGCCCTTTCTGTACTTGACATTACTTCTAAAGCAATGTTCAAACCCACTCCATGGCCAGATTCAGTCCCACCTGCTCCTGGTACAGTTTTATCTTTCAACCATGCACCGTGTATGTCATACAGCATAGGCTGCCATCACTTCCCTGCTGGTCAATAAGCCCCAGGAATCACCTTGCAATCCATCAATACTGCAAAAATAGCTGGTTCTTCTCTGCTGTAATTTCATATCCCACAGCTCAGCTAATCTATACAGCTGGCTGGGGAAGTGAATTTCATTTCTGTAAAAAATGTCATGGTTTGGGGAAAATAAATTGCCCTGGGTTGGGCCAAACCCCCCAAATCTCAAAAAAAAGGTGGAAATGAAATTCCACAATATTTTGCAAACAATGAAACTGTGAAGGTCCTGTGAAGGTTCCCAGCCCACTAGGGGGTTTTCTTCTAAGCATTCATCAACATGGACACGTCCCCATGTTTGACAGATTAGTATTTTCTGTCTAGCTACTTCAGAAAAGGCACCTTATTATCTGGGCACTTAGAGGGTACGTCTAGAGAACATGGCTCCATTAACGGAGCCATGTAAAGTAGTTTATTCGGCATAGTCAATGAAGTGGGAATTTAAATAATCCCCGCTTCATTAAAATAAAAATAGCCGCAGCGCTGTGCCGACAATCAGCTGATCTGGCACAGAGCGTCAGTCTAGATGTGGCGCGGTCGACAAGGGAAGCTTTTGTCAACTGCTCCGGTATACCTCATATAGGTTTACCAGAGCGGTCGACAAAGGCTTCCTTTGTCAACTACGTCGTGTCTACACTGCCGCGCTGTGCCGGATCAGTTGATCGTCAGCACAACACGGTGGCTATTTTTATTTTAATGAAGCGGGGATTATTTAAATCCCCACTTCATTGATTATGCTGAGTAAACTACTTTACATGGCTCCATCGACGGAGCCATGTAGTCTAGATGTACCCAAAGTGTGCCCATCGCTTGAGTGCTGTGAAGAGGGATCCGTTGTGTATCTCTTTTGTTGTTATCACTCTAGAAGAGTTTGTAGTGGAATGCCAACATTTATCAACATTTCCAGCAAATGGATCTGGCCTTTGGAATGTATAATTTGAACAAACCTGGGCAGAGTCCCACCCCCCTAAAGAGAACAGGGCTTGAGTTAGAGTTGACTTTCACACCCTTCTTTGCCCTGTTAGTAATTCACATGAAGAGTACAACACAAGCCTGAGTGAAAGATTTCTCCCTGAGCTTGGCTTTCTCTTCCCCACCCCCCAGGACCTTCTTTGTCCTCGCTCCCTAGTCGCTTCCCTTTAAAGAAACTTTCTTATTTCCTTGCGTCTGATGAAATGGGGTTTTCCCAAGAAAAAATATGCCCAATACATAAATCTGTTAGTCTTTAAGGTGCCACAGGACTCCTCGCTGTTTCTCCCACCTCTATTATATTCAGGGTGGAGGTAATGGCTCAAAGCTGTTGCAGTTAGACAGCAGAACTTCAGCAGCCCTGTGGCAGCAGCAGTGGCTGGAGCCCCATGCCTTTAAAATCACTATCAGCTCTAAGGGCTGGAGGTGTCAGGGGAGAGCTACCACAAACCTGGTGGCACTGAGGGCTGGCTTCCCCTAGCCATACCCCTTCCACCCGAGGCCCCATCCCTTTGGGGAGTGCGGAGCTGGGTCTCCCCATACTTTGCCCAGGGATCTGAGGATGCTGGCAGCTTTTTGCATGTTTCTAACACCTGTGAACAGGGTGGGTCAATAGAAGGATCTGGTTGCCCTGTTACAGGTATGTTTTTCCAATATACATTACTCCAACATGTATAATTAGTTTTTTGTTGTGCAAATCATTACATAAGCTATTGCAGAGGGCAGGAACAAGTAGCTAGCACCTCTACAATGTGAGACACATATAAAAGGTACTGTGTTCTCCTAGCAACGAAAGTTGCAAAATAATGCAATGATATCCAAAATGATGCGATGAAAACGATATAATAGTGGTTTAATGTTGTTATGGCAACATACAGAGTTAGATTTAAATGCATGTTTCTAGAATTTTAAACAAATAATCTAAGCAACATATTTTTGCTAATTAATCAAGCCTATTCAATTTACAGACATCATTATTCATTAGTGTTTTCTACAGATCTCTCTTGAATTCTGATTTTAATTATCTTTGTATTACTTCAACCTGTACTATTTTAATTTTAATTTCTACTGTCTACTCTTTGACCTAGGTAAAGTAAAATTATTATTTCATCCCTGCTAGTGTATATGACACAAAATGATGGTTTTGTATTTTAATGCTTCATTTACACTATGGTTTTTTAATATATGTGTATTCTGGTTGCATGTAGGAACACGGGAGTCATGATGATTTCCTGGACACAACTGGGGCAATTAGTCAAAACAGTACCATCAGAGAAGAGTGGAACACCAGTGAAACATGACAACCTGCCTGCATAGCACCACTCTCAGAGATTTATAAGTTATGAAAATTATGATTGTTGGTTAGATTTTAAATCTTTTATATATTCACATTATATTTTTGTGCATATATATCTGTTGTTCTAACTCAATTGCTTTTCTGTACAAAATGTCCATGTTGAAAACTGTGTAGTGTTAGGAAGGATGAAGGAACAGCAGGCAAGAAGAGAGGAAGATCTGACCTCCATGAATCTCCTGAGAAATGCTGTGAAGATGGTGTTCCAGACTGGTCTTCTTATGTTCCTGAAGAAATAAGAAAGAACATTTAGACCAGCGTCACATATGCTACTCGACTCCATGTGTTATGCTGTGCCTTTGTAGCCTCTGTTACACAGTCTCTTCATTTCTAATGGAAGGTACAGGGAGAGAGGAGATGTCAGATGGTACAGCTGATTGATAGAAGTGGTTGACAGGGGAAGGTAACATTTTTATTAAGAGTAGAATTTTTTTTTTGTAATAAATGAATTCTGGAATTTGTCAACATGTGACTCCAAAAGCTGGGATCCGAAGGATTGGCCTTTAATATTTATACCTTACTCCAACCGTGTCTTCATGGACATCAAAGGAGCAATGCAGATTTGCATCAACTGAGGATCTGTTCTAAGTACTTCTATATGTACATTCCTATTATATGATTCATTTACAACATTGGAAAATAGGGGTTGGAAATTCCATTGGATATGCTCTCAGCTGAGGTTTAAGTATCCAGACACCCTGCACTCTCCAAAATGTGAGCAGATTTTCAGACCACATGGAACACTTCACCTGTTTTTGAGGACCTTAAACCAGTCAAGGAAAATTTCTGCTTACTGCTCAGGTAAGGGATTTTGATAGCTCAGTTTCACCATCTCTAAAATGGGATTAAAATACAGTCACCTTTGTTAATTTCCTGTGAGATATTCACATTCAAAGTAATGAATTCACAAGTAATAACAATATTGGTGGCACTAACCGGGCTAGTCCTTGATAGCTCGCATGTTCCCACAAACATCCTGAGCATTCCTCCAGCTGATTTCATTTGTCTGGCTACATGAGAAAAACACAATCAGACAGTGGTTTAACATTATACATGAAAGAAAAATAAGGAAAATTTAACTTTCAGAAGTTCTGCAAACCTCCTCCACTTCCACTGGTCTGCCGGCTGACACGCCACCTCTTGTTAGCACAGAGAGGAAGCACTGGTTCCCAGAGGGCCAATTTAGCACCATGCCAGCCTGGCAGGCAGGAGTGCTTTAAAAACTTTTGCTGTGCAGTATTCTCTTGAGGTTGTCCATTTTGAAGGCAAAAGTGAAGAAAAACAAGAATGTAATTTGCAAGTGGAAAGCCAGGCACCAGCTTCATTCCACAGAGCCCAGCTTAAAGGCACAAAATTAAATAATCTTTTCCCTTCTGCTTTGTTGTGCCTGTTTTCCATTATCTGCCTCCCTGCCTGCAGTAAAACTGCTTTCTCCCAGAGCTCCTGAACTTATTTATTTTTCACCTGCTGCCATGTCACCCAAAGCAGTGCTAATGTACCACAGAAGGTTTTGCCTCATTCAGTACTGAGGGGAAAAAGCTGTTCAGTGGCTTGTTTCACACTAGACTCGGGGTGGAAAGGCATCTAAAACATCAACAAGCAGCCTACCACTCCTGTTCCAGCCCCAAAACACAGCCCCAATGGGACACTGGCCAGGAGCTGCCAGCAAAACCCCTATGTCTATGGCATCCCAATTTGATTCAAAGTCTTCCTTTCCCAGCACAAGCATAAAAGGAGGATGTGTCATAACCGACACCACATTTCTCTCTGTCTTTACCATTTACATTTCCCCTCTTTCTCCCAAAGGCAATTCCTTTGGTCCTGCCACTGCCCAGATTGTCCATTGTCTATGGACAGTCTATGTGCACGGCCAGGAAAAGGAAACCCAAAGAACTGGGCTCCTTGAGTAACTGATGCAAACCCCGTTTAAGAACACCCATATCCTTTGCTTCCCAACCAGTGACCTTACAGAAAGCCATTTTTATCCTGCATTGGAAACGACACAGTTCATAACTACAGCCCCATTTTTTAAAAAAGGAATCAACCCGTTCTTCTTGGTAGGTGCCTAAACATTCTGCTCCTGTCCTATGATATATAACTTCTTATTACACTGTGCACTTGCACTTATGGCTTCCCTGGCAGGGAGAACAGCCTTGGCATATACCAAGGGAGGTAGTGAAAATTCCACTGGCTGCTCACTCAGTTGGGGGATGAGTATCCAGACGTGCTGTACATGCCAAAATGTGAGTACATTTTCCAACACGTAGAGCGTTTAAAACTTCTTGAAAAACCTCCTCCTGTTGTCTGAGCACTTTACATCAACCAGACAAAAATCTCTGCTGGCTGCTCAAATGGGGAACTTTGGGTGGGCTTATTGCAAGGCTTTATTCCTGACTGTAGACATTCTGCAGAGTGTGTGTGTGAAGCAGAATGGCTCCAAATCCTATGAACACTCCATTTTTTCTGTTCTTTACAGACATTAATAGATCTTTAGCTTGTGGGTTTGTTTGGTAAGATTCTTTGTAGTAATATACAGGTATCCTGACATTACTGCATTGTGTACAATATTCCTAACATTGATTCCAGTTAAATTTATATTTGTTATATTAACTCTCTGAGAAACTGCCAACTGCATGATGTGTGTGTGTGTGTGTGTAAGCGCATATCACTGATTCTAGAGGATAGAATGTGCACGTCCCTCTCACAGATATATCAGTTCCCTTGACTGAATAAATCTCAGGTTGTGATATTATTTAATTGAATAGCACTTTAGGCTTGGATCCAAAGGGATTTAGGTTTTGTGATACTGAATGTTGCAATGCCTAACTGTTAGTTGCTTAGACAGCCACTGGAATAACAATGTGATCCACAAAGCCTGAGCTAGGTACTTAAGTTGAATGGGCAGCCTCTGAGCACACCCTACAGATCTGGCTCTACAGGTGAGATAAGGGAACTTCTGTCTATCTTCTCCCCAATCCATGGATAACACTAGGGCTTAGGAAGCATATAGGCAATCCAATGCCTACAATGAGTCAGCAGTGTGTACGCCCCAAGGAGGAAACTTAGGCAGCTAGGGAACTTTTACAGCAAAATAAGTAGGCGGTGAGTGAGTTTACATATCTACAGTATTAGGCAGCGATCAAGTTGGAGTTGTATAAATTGCAGTGGTACCTAAAACTGTGACCTAGGGGCCTAACTATTTGAGTTAGCCCTTTTGAGCTTAAACTGATGTTTAACCAGCCAGGAAGAATTATTAGAGGGCGAGGTTTAAATGAAGGACTGGACAGGAGAGGCAAGTGAAAAGTTAACAGGCATCATAAATTTGTAAGGTACCAGCACAGAGATGATAGGTGGAAGTGGGAGAGTGGATGAGGTCTTTTAGAAATAAGTTTGGAGGTGAAGAAGGAATAGGAGATGCTTAAGATCCAAATTCTCCTGCACAGTGAAGATAAGAGAAGGACGCATCAAATATGTAGATACCATTTTATGTTTAGCTAGAAGCCATCTTGTATAACAGAAACCATTTCAGCTTTTTGCCTTTGCACGTAGATTAGAGTGAACTTTTTATCACCCCATGTGCCAGGCCAAGACAGATGTGCTATTGAAATGTGTTAAATGGGCTGGTTTAGATAGGAGAGGTACTCCCTCGTACCTGTCCGCGATCTTATTGACAAGGCTTTATTTTTCCTAGTTTAATTGATGACTTCTGTAATTGGATGCCCTGACGTCAGGCTGTCTGGTCAAGGGTATAAAGATACTAGGATTGATTGTATTAGGTAGCTTCACTGGGCCTGGCTTTGCTGGGACCACGTTTAGCTCACTTTGCTTTATTGGCCAATAAAACTATCAATTTAGCAGCGTAAACTGAGTGAAGTCTTGGCTTTGACAATTATGACGGAGCAGTCAGGGACATAAGAGGAGACCCATGTAAGACCAAGGAGACTGCAAAGCTCATGATACCAAGTCATGGACAGATGGCAGTGGAAGCAGATAGATTACAGCTTTCAGAACTGTCCAGGAAAAACTAAATATTAACTATAGTGAAAACAATGGAGAGTAAAAACCCAATTGGAAAAGATACAGAAAGCCACTAGAGACAAGAAAGGGAAGGCATCAGCTGCAAAGAGTATATTTACCAAACTGAGAGGTGAAAGGACTAATGGAGTTGGGGAAATAGCAGGAAAGACAATAAGGAGAAGAGTGATGTTTTTGACTATGGGGAATCTAGGGCATGTTTATACTTTGAAAGGAAGGCACTAAGGAAGAAGAGGAGGTTATGAGCTGCAGAGAAAAAAAATCTGTCTTTGTTATATTACCTTTTTAAAGGAGTGGTTGTTATGCTTAAATTGAGTGTGAAAGGCAAATTACAGTGTGTATATGCATGCATGGGAACACTCAGTAAAAATAACTAAGGCACACAAATTTTATATATGCACTTTGCTTTTTAATGATCTTTGAAGCTCTCTTCTGCTTTCAAGTCTTTGAACATACATTTCCATTGATCTTTCACTCCCTCACCTCTTCTGCAAAGCACCTTTACAATGGGAAAGAATAAAAGAAATTTACTAAACACACACAACATGCCCAAATGCATAAATATATTCCTGTGAGAGTCAACAACTTTCAGATTTGCCACTAAAGACTCATTAATTTATACAAAGAGGCCTTCTTAGTGGAAAGAAAAAATCAATTGCACATGTCAAGAGCAAGAACTCAGCACAATTTTTTATTTTTGTCATTCAGCTAAAATGCCATCTTCATATTTTTATTACAAATTTAACCCAAAGCAGTGAAACCTCCTGTCTCAATTTGATCTTTTTTGGATCAATTTGTTTTGAAGTCAACAAAATGCCAAATTCAGCCTATGATTTGGTTTACTAATGGAAAGCTAAATAGGAAAAAATACTTAGTTCCTTTCATGTAACTCTGAGCATCATTTGAAATCCCAGAAGTCTCGGAGCACTCAGTAATAATCCCAGAATTAATATGTAAATTGTTGGGGAAATATCACACAAAAATATCTTGTATTAATTGCTAACTCCTCTGAGGCTCTTTACATGGCTTTATCATGGTGAATTATGCCACAATACAAGGGTGGTTCATTTATAAATGATGGACAGAGGAAAAGAGTTTTTGTTCTGGTTGATAAAAGTGAATCAAATGCAAAACAGCAAAACGCATCATAAATTTTCCATGGAAAGTAACAAAGTCCATTCAGGTAGGAAAAATATGTATCTGGAGATTTCAGACCATTCCTACAAATGTTTAAGAAATTGACTAATATACTATGTGTGTAGTTGTTTTAGTAAGTAAATAGAAGTGTAGATCTAGCAGTCAGTAGACAGAGTGGGAACTAGAAAAGATGGTTCTAATCCAAGTTCTATCTTGTTTTCCTACTGTGGCTGATACCAGATGTATGAGGGAATTAACAGAATAGTGAAATTAGCCAGTGATCCATCCCCTGCTGACTAGTCCCATCTTCTAGTGGTCAGAGGCTTAGGGGTATCCTGAGCAAAGGATTGCATTCCTGACCCTGTTTGCTAATAGCCACTGAAGGACTTATGCTCCATGAATTTATCTAATTATTTTTAACCTAGTCATGCTTTTGCCTCTTAAATCTCCTGACAATGAGTTCCATAGGTTGTTTATGTATTATGTGAAAAAGTATTTGTATTTGTTTTAAACCTACTGCCTAGGTTTATGTTTTGCTAACATAAAGCAAAGCTAAGCTGGGAGCAAGAGACAGGTCCTGCTCACAGAAACTTGCCACGGACAGGGCTGCTGATATTGCAGAAACACACATACCTAGGAGGGACTAGGCACAGGCCATGCACGTAAAGACTCCAGGAGGATGGTAACAGAACATCTTGCTGCAGAACCAGCTCCGTACCAGTGCACTCCCCATAGATAACAGGGATGTACTGACTCAGGGTCAGGATGACAGCATGATGGATAGTGATGTTTTGATAGAACCACCATAAACAAGATAATGGGAGGTATTTAGGTATGTCAGGGGTGTCAATCAAATATGTTTAAGGGTGGCACCTTGAGACGTAAAAAGTAATGTATAACTTGTTTGTATCTGTGTATAAAAGTGTATCTCAGAGGGGCTGTCTTGTCTAGCCTAAGGGATCGCAGAAACTCCTGGCCACTAACTGAGCTGAGATCATTGTCATGTGTAGTGGGGTCTATTTGGAAAACCATGGGAGGGTTTCTAAAAGCCCCTCCCCAGCCTTACGGGAGGGACATTGGACCCATGTCCAATTAATTTCGGGGGACAAATAATGAAAAAAGGATCAGAGAGTGCAGGCTAAAGGTTTATAACTAGGGAACCGAGCAGAGAACCCCAGACAGCGCCCACTGCTCCTCAAAGCTATCGAGGGAGCCGGTAGACGCCGCCCAGAGGAACTCTGCCCGGATTCGTGAAACAAGGGAGGAGCGGAAATAGGCCCCACAGTCGCAGAGAACCCCCTCGTCTAACATCCTCCTCCTGGTATTATAGATGGTCACTTTAGCTAGGGCCAGGAGGAGGTTGACGAGGAGGTCTCGCGACTTTGTGGGGCCATGGATAGGGTGTGTATAAATGAAGAGGTGAGGGGAAAAGTGCAGCCAGAACCTCAATAAGAGGTTCTGGAGGAGCCGGAATAAGGTCTGCAACCTGGCGCATTCAAGATAGGCGTGCGCCAGGTTCTCCCTCATGCCGCAGAAGGGGCAGGTGTCTGGGATGGGGGTAAACCGTGCCAAGTACACGCCCGTGCTCACGGCTCCATGAAGGAGCCGCCAACTGATGTCCCCGATGGGCCGCAGAATTAGATCGGAATAGACGCTGGCCCATCGGGGTCTCCCACCCTCTATAGGTCTTAAGTGGTCCCGCCATTTAGAGTCGGGGCGGGACACGAGGGTGGGGAAATGCAGGGTGTGGAGCACGAGCATGTACAGATATTGTCTTGGCGCGGTTTGGAAGCAGACCAGCTGCAGATTTTGCAGCCGGCTGGGGGTCCAGGGATGAGGAGGCCAGGGGGACCAAAAGCTGCCCTCTGGAGCTTGGCCAGGACCTCCGGGGCCGGGCGCAGGGTGTTGAGCCTGTGCCAGAGCATGGACAGGACCAGCTGATTGAGCACCAGCGCTCTCCCGTGAAGGGAGAGACACCGGAGCAGTCCCGTCCATCTCCGCAGCCGCTCACCCACCCTGGCCTCCAAACCTTGCCAGTTTTCCGGCGGAGAAGGATGCGTGGCGGATAAATAGACGCCCAGATAGAGCAGCGGACCCGCGCTCCACCTGATGGCCTGAAGCGCGGGTGGGAGGGAGCCGGCCCGCCACCCGTCCCCGACCACCAGGCCAGAGCTCTTGACCCAGTTGACCCGGGCGGAGGAGGCTGCCGAGTAGACGGCTTGGCAAGCCTCCACCCGCGCCAGGTCGCCCGGGTCCTGGACCACGAAGAGCACGTCATCGGCGTACGCCGACAGGACCAGCCGCAGCTCCGGCTCCCGAAGCACCAACCCCGTCAACCTCCTACGGAGGAGACAGAGGAAGGGCTCGATCGCCAGAGCGTACAGCTGGCCTGACAGCGGACACCCCTGACCTACCCCCCGCCCGAAGCTGACCGGCTCGGTCAGGGTCCAGTTGAGCCTGACCAAACACTCCGCGAGGGCGTACAGCACCCGGAGAAAACCCACAAACCGGGGCCCGAAGCCGAAGGCCTGCAGGGTGCCCAGGAGATACCCGTGGTCCATCCTGTCGAACGCCTTCTCCTGGTCCAGGGACAGGAGGGCGAACGACAAGCCGTCCCTACACCCGAGCTCTAAGAGATCCCGGACCAAATACAAGTTATCAAATATACTACGGCCCGGGACGGTGTAGGTCTGGTCGGGATGGATCACGTCCGCCAGCATGGACCGCAGTCGCAGCGAGATGGTTTTCGCTACGATCTTGTAGTCCGTGCTGAGGAGCGAGACGGGACGCCAATTCCGTAGGTCGCGGAGGTCCCCCTTCTTCGGCAGTAAGGTGAGCACCGCTCGCCTGCACGACAGAGGGAGGACCCCGCTCTCCAGGGACTCGGCCCAGACGGTGACGAGGTCCGGGCCGAGGACGTCCCAGAACACGCGGTAGAACTCCACGGTCAGCCCGTCCATGCCCGGGGTTTTGTTGTTGGGCATGAGATGGAGGGCTTCCGAGAACTCGGCCAGAGTGAGAGGCAGCTCCAGCCGGTCTCGGTCTCCGCAGCAGGCCCCCCCTCTCCCCACAGGCAGCAGTGGCAGCTACAGCAGCAGGTGGTTGTGGTGGTGGTGGTAGGCCGGAGCAGCAGCAGCAGCGTTCTCCAGGAGGAGCAGGCAGGCAGGCAGGCGGGCGGGCGGCTGGGTGGAGAGGGCTCCGGCCAGTGCAGAGACAGGAGAAGGACCAGGAATGGGGAGAGAAGGAAGAGGGCAGCCCCTGCACCCTGCTGCCCCTACTCCTTCTCAGAAGTGGCGTGGGGGCGGGTCTATTTGAAAACATGGGATGGTGGGCGGGCAAAGCCCGCCCACCTTCTAAAAGCCCCTCCCCAGCCTTATGGGAGGGACACTGGACCCATGTCCAACTAATTGCTTGGGACAAATAATGAATAAAGGATCAAGGAGTGCGGGTTAGAGGTTCAAAATAAGGGAGCCGGATGGGGACACCGAGCAGAGAACCCCGGACAGCGCCCACTGCTCCTCAAAGCTGTCGATGGAGCCAGTGGACGCCGCCCAGAGGAACTCTGCTCGGATTTGTGACACAAGGGAGGAGCGGAAATAGGCCCCACAGTCGCAGAGAACCCCCTCGTCTAGCATCCTCCTCCTGGTATTGTAGATGGTGCTCTTAGCTAGAGCCAGGAGGAGGTTGACGAGGAGGTCTCGCGACTTTGTGGGGCCACGGATAGGGTGTGCGTAAATGAATAGGTGGGGGGAAAAGTGCAGCCAGAACCTCAATAAGAGGTTCTGGAGGAGCCGGAATAGGGGCTGCAACCTGGCGCATTCGAGGTAGGCGTGCGCCAGGTTCTCCCTCACGCCGCAGAAGGGGCAGGTGTCTGGGATGGGGTGAACCGCGCCAAGTACACGCCCGTGCTCACGGCTCCGTGAAGGAGCCGCCAACTGCTGTCCCCGATGGGCCGCGGAATTAGATCGGAATAGACGCTGGCCCACCGGGGTTCCCCACCCTTTACGGGTCTTAGATAGTCCCGCCATTTGGTATCAGGGCGGGACACGAGGGTGGGGAAATGCAGGGTGTGGAGCACGAGCGTGTACAGATGTTGCCTTGGCGCGGCTTGGAAACAGACCGGCTGCAGATTTTGCAGCCGGCTGGGGGTCCAGGGGTGGGGAGGCCGGGGGGGCCCGTGGAACAGGGGCCCAATAATAAGGGACGGAGGCTTTGCAGGAGGCGGGGTGTACCCTCTCGCAAGGACCGCTGCAGGAAGTCGAGAGCGGGCCGCGGCAAAGCCGCCTTCACCTCCTGGAGTAGGCGCAGATGGGTTCGGGGGGTGGAGAGCCCCATGCGCCGAGCGAGCGCTCGGGGATCCACCCAGTCCCCCCTGTCGTAGTCCAGGAGGTCTCCGACCATGGTGGTTTCTGCCAGGATCAGCCTCCGGCGCACCGAGGGAGATTCCGCCACCTGCACGCACAAGGCTGGATTGTGGAGCAGGGGCTCCGCGAGGAGGTCTGCCCCCTCAGAGGCCACAACGGACCTGGTCGCCGAGAACAGCTTCCAGGTCTGGAGGAGGTCCTGGTAGAATTCCGGCAGCTCTGAGAGGTCTCGCGGAAGACCCCTCGGGTGGATAAAAAAGAGCTGCCGGTCGTATCGGAGCCCTCGGAGGCGACGGAGGAAGGCGCGCGCCAAGGTGCCCCATGCCGGACTACCTGCACTGAAGAGGAGTCTCTGCAGGGCCTGGAGGCGGAAGGTCCGGACCTGGCTGCGTATGCAGACCAGGCCCTGACCCCCCTCCTCCAGGGGAAGGGACAGGACCCCTGCAGAGACCCAGTGCAGTCCTGGCCAAAAGAACCCCAAAGCTGCCCTCTGGAGCTTGGCCAGGACCTCTGGGGCCGGGCGCAGGGTGTTGAGCTGGTGCCAGAGCATGGACAGGACCAGCTGATTGAGTACCAGCGCTCTCCCGTGAAGGGAGAGACACCGGAGCAGTCCCGTCCATCTCCGCAGCCGCTCACCCACCCTGGCCTCCAAACCTTGCCAGTTTTCCGGCGGAGAAGGATGCGTGGCGGATAAATAGACGCCCAGATAGAGCAGCGGACCCGCGCTCCACCTGATGGCCTGAAGCGCGGGTGGGAGAGAGCCGGCCCGCCACCCGTCCCCGACCACCAGGCCAGAGCTCTTGACCCAGTTGACCCGGGCGGAGGAGGCTGCCGAGTAGACGGCTTGGCAAGCCTCCACCCGCGCCAGGTCGCCCGGGTCCTGGACCACGAGGAGCACGTCATCGGCGTACGCCGACAGGACCAGCCGCAGCTCTGGCTCCTGAAGCACCAACCCCGTCAACCTCCTACGGAGGAGACAGAGGAAGGGCTCGATCGCCAGAGCGTACAGCTGGCCCGACAGCGGACACCCCTGACGTACCCCCCGCCCGAAGCTGACCGGCTCGGTCAGGGTCCAGTTGAGCCTGACCAAACACTCCGCGAGGGCGTACAGCACCCGGAGAAAACCCACAAACCGGGGCCCGAAGCCGAAGGCCTGCAGGGTGCCCAGGAGATACCCGTGGTCCATCCTGTCGAACGCCTTCTCCTGGTCCAGGGACAGGAGGGCGAACGACAAGCCGTCCCTACACCCGAGCTCTAAGAGATCCCGGACCAAATACAAGTTATCAAATATACTACGGCCCGGGACGGTGTAGGTCTGGTCGGGATGGATCACGTCCGCCAGCATGGACCGCAGTCGCAGCGAGATGGTTTTCGCTACGATCTTGTAGTCCGTGCTGAGGAGCGAGACGGGACGCCAATTCCGTAGGTCGCGGAGGTCCCCCTTCTTCGGCAGTAAGGTGAGCACCGCTCGCCTGCACGACAGAGGGAGGACCCCGCTCTCCAGGGACTCGGCCCAGACGGTGACGAGGTCCGGGCCGAGGACGTCCCAGAACACGCGGTAGAACTCCACGGTCAGCCCGTCCATGCCCGGGGTTTTGTTGTTGGGCATGAGATGGAGGGCTTCCGAGAACTCGGCCAGAGTGAGAGGCAGCTCCAGCCGGTCTCGGTCTCCGCAGCAGGCCCCCCCTCTCCCCACAGGCAGCAGTGGCAGCTACAGCAGCAGGTGGTTGTGGTGGTGGTGGTAGGCCGGAGCAGCAGCAGCAGCGTTCTCCAGGAGGAGCAGGCAGGCAGGCAGGCGGGCGGGCGGCTGGGTGGAGAGGGCTCCGGCCAGTGCAGGAGAAGGACCAGGAATGGGGAGAGAAGGAAGAGGGCAGCCCCTGCACCCTGCTGCCCCTACTCCTTCTCAGAAGTGGCGTGGGGGCGGGGGAATGGGCATCCACAGAGCCAGAGGCAGAGGAACCCCTCTGGGAGCCATTTTGGGCCCAGCCTAGCCCCACCCCCTCACTTGACCGGAAGTCAAAGGGCGGGACTAGGACTATAAGAAGGCTGCCTGGGAGCTCAGTCAGGGCCCAGCCTCCGAGGGATCCGGAGGCTGGTCCAGAGATCCTGCCTGGGGAGGCTAAGACCTGGGCTAGGCCGTCCGCAGCCACCTCCCTGGAGGCCTGCCAAGGCTTCCCTGCCGGGACTACTGAGGCCTTGCCACACCAGCCAGCAGAACAACCCGAGGACCGGTCCGAACCACTAGACCAGCTGGACCCCCACTGGGTACTGGAACGCCAGGGCCGGACAAGCCTGCGGGATGCTACAGAGCTCCGACCCCTGGATTGGGCCGCCTGGACCCTGCTGGGACAACACCGACCTCGACTCCACGACGGACCTGCCGGAACTACAGGTACCGGGGAAGGCGGGGACGAGAAGTAGCCCAGGAGGTAACCGGGCGGGGAGCAAGTTTTGGGCCGGAGCCCTGCTGAGCCAGTCGCAGCTGCCCGGCTGCATTCATGGCTCCTGGGCTTGGGCGCAGTGAGGTGGGTGGGCCTGCGTGCCCCCCTCCCTCACCGCGGTTGCTGATGCCCTACCGGGCCCGCTCCTGAATGAGGAGCTCCTACGAATGTGGGGTTGGTTGGGCCGCCCAGCTTGAAGGCCTGGCCTAATGGACTGTGTTTGGGGCCCGCCCTGCTTGAGGGCGCGGGTTTACCTACGGTACGTCTGAGACCGACCGTGTGTCGGGCGGGACTAGACTGGGTTCCAGGTCCTGATCTGTGCAATAATAGACTGACTATGGCCCGGACCTGAAGGAAGGCCAGGAGAGACACGCCTATTAAATTAAGGCGCAGTAACGCAGGGAGGCAGGCGCATCTCCTGCTGCGCTGGGGGGCTGAGGAGCCGCCTCCAGAGGGCCTACCGGCCTATCACAAACCTGTCAGTCCCCCAGAAGGGAAAAGCTTAGAGGCTACGGTTGTCACTGCCGGAGGGCAGTGACCTAAAAGGCAATGTGGCGACGAGAGCCACCCGCTACACAGGGCTTGCATATGTACTAGTGTAAACTGTTGACGTCTGGTCTAGACGGCTAGGGTGCTAGAGACCGTAAGTTGTTTGACAATAAACCTGGATCCAGTGCCTTTGTACCTGGTCTGATTTGTGGTCAATGGGGGCTCTTAGAAGTCTGCGGTGTTGGCTACCTGCGCAGAGCATTCAGAAAGAGCACAAGTATTCGAAGAGAGCTCACGCACCTCACGCAGCCGAACGGTTATCTAAACTGAAGGGAGCAGAACAAATGCCAGAGCACCATAATGGTAGCGGCGTCTGACTAGAGTTATGGGAAGGGGTAAATGTCATTTTTTTATTCACCTTGTACACACCATTCATCATTTGATAAACCTCCATCATATCTTTCCTTAGTTGTCTCTTTTCCAAGCTGAACAGTCCTTGTCTTTTTAATCTCTCCTTATGTGGAAGCTCTTTCATATCCCCAATAATTTTTGTTGCCATTCTTTGGGCTTTTTTTCTAATTCTAATACAGCTTTTTTTGAGATGAGGTGACCAGAATTGCATGTAGTGTGCAAGATGTCAGTGTGTCATGTATTTATATCCATTATTATGTTATTTTCTGTCTTATCTATCCCTTTCCTAATGATTTGCTAATATTCTGTTAGCTTTTTGGTCTCCCTCTGCACATTGAACATATATTTTCAGACAACGATCCACAATGACTCCAAGTTCTCTTTCTTGAGCAGGAACAGCTAATTTTGACTGATTTTGTATGTATAGTTGGGATTATGTTTTCTAATGTGCTTTCCTTTATATTTATCAACAGCAAATTTCATCTGTCATTTTATTGCCCAGTCACCCAAGTTTAATGAGATTTCTTTTCCAGACTTCAGCTTTGGATGTAACGGTCTTGAGTAATTTTATATTTTCTGCAAATGTCACTTCCCTTTTCTAGGATATGTATGAATATGTTGAACAGATTGCAATATAGATCCTTGCTGGCCCCACTATTTACTGCTCTCCTCTGTGAAAAGTGACTGTTCATGTCTACCATTTGTTTTGTATCTTTGTTCCATGAGAGAACCTTCCCTCTTATCCCATAACA
The DNA here is from genome assembly GCF_049634645.1 of Pelodiscus sinensis. Classification (NCBI taxonomy): domain Eukaryota; kingdom Metazoa; phylum Chordata; order Testudines; family Trionychidae; genus Pelodiscus; species Pelodiscus sinensis. The sequence goes on from NC_134715.1 coordinate 23,855,885, forward strand.
GCTTACTATGTTTAAGAGCCTTTGGTGAGGGACCTTGTCAAAGACTTTCTGAAACTCGAAGTACGCTATATCTACTGGATCACCTTTGTTCGCATTTTTTGACATCTCTCTACGGTTAAAAGAAAATCACGTTTTCAGCCTTGGTTTTTCCCCTAACACAAAGATGATGATAATACATGATTTTTAGTGGTTTTGTAAGGAATAGTTTGTATGAAAATCTCTGGGAAGCAAAGACGTGCCAAGTTTTAGTAATAAACGTATGGTAACTAGCATTTAGTCTAGGTCTATAGGCTGTAAAAGCACATTTAAATCCTACTTGGAAACTAATAGTGAGTCAGTGGAACGCAAGCTTGTTTCTGTGTCAGTAAATAAACAAATTCCTTCCTGAACTTCTTGATCTAAACATGAGAGAGCACCATTCTGCTACAGGCATTAGGCAGATGGTGAGCCAGAGTTGGGAGGGAGAGGCGTTGGTTGTTTTTGTTTTTTGCTTTGATTCTTTTATTGTGTAACATTTCAAAGCAATCAAGATTTTATTTCCATTGCAATTGCATGAAGGGATTTGTTTAGATGAACATGTGCTTGCAAGTAAGACAGAAGAAAAGTGTAAAGCAGCAAAGTGTAGAGAAAAAGCAGTTTGAGCACACATACTTATCTAAACACCCTTTTCAGATAGATCCAGGTTTAACTGGAATACGAACTGGCAACTGTGCACGAAAAAATGGGCAATGTCATTTCAGTTTCAGAAAGCAGTTTGCAAGAATTCACTAACAGGCAATATTTCTAGAGCTCTGCGCAGATATAAAGTTGGTATCCACATATGCATCAGAATTCGCAAAAGTGACTGCGGATAGCCGGGTCCACATCCGTGGATGCAGATACCCATGGATAGGCATAGCAATTAGAGATGGAAAAACATCTTTGACCTATTCCCCCACCAAGTAAAGCATTCTGATTCTGGGAAACACTTAAGCACGTGCTTAAAATGAAGTGTTTTCTTGGATTGATATCTAAGGAAATATTTTTATCAGTATATAAATGCATTGTGGTGTATAATTTTTTATCTTTAATTAATGACCCTCCCCCCAAACCTCAACATATTACCTGACTCTACTCAGGGTTGTTCTAAAAACATGAAAAAATATGTCTAAACTAAAGATGTCAATTTACAAACTTCAAGACTGGCTTTTTCCATGATTCATCAATGTTAGAGTTGGTGTTTCAGTTTATGAGTAATCTGTATTTTATGCCTGGATATTTTTCTCAGCTGTCCCTTGTTATAATGCACAGCCTTCATTATATTTGATTTTTTTGCAATTTAATTTTTGAGCATTTGTATGGACAAACCCACAGAGAGGAAAAAATAACTATGACTATAATGCATACGTATATTTAGAGCCAAAGTCTATGTAACCTATTCATACTGTAGACTGAACTATAATAGACTAAAGGACAGAAGATACTAGTAGCTAAAAGGCCATGCTGTTGTGTGGGTGTAGTTCACAAAATCATATGAGTTTAAAAAAAAAAGATGGTGAAGAATTTACAAATTAGACAATAACAGGGAGCAAAGCCCAGTGATGACTGAACCTGGTGATGACTGAACCTAACTAATACGAGCAGCAATCATGTTTGTAGCAGTTTCCATCACTTCACACTAACTTTCCAGACATTCTAGTCTTCAGAGTGCTGGTTGTGTTGATTTGTGAGTTGCTCTATTGACTTGTCTGAAGGGTTTTGTGGTGGGAGCGTTATGTGGATTGTTAAAGGGTATGTGATGCGATGAGGGGTTGTGTGTCTGGTGACATTGTGCATGTGGCAACATTGTGCGTGGCAACATGTTGTGTGGATGATTGTGTTGATTTGCATCTAATGTGGTTGTGCTGGGAGATTTGTGTTAATTCTCATGGGTGATGAGTGATGGCCTGTGTGTTTGTGGTTATTGTGTGTGCTGACCATGATGTTGTGTGAAGAACTGTAGCAGTTGGATCAAGAAATCAGCCACCTGTGAAGTCTCCCTCTTGTAATCAATGAAATTGTTTCATGCAAATTAGCCGTGAAGTTAAGCGTGGCAGTTGGTTGAATTACCTCTGATATCCCAATAGTCTAAGTAGAACAGTCATATCTATTGGACAGTTTGAGACAGCTGCCCTGGGCCTTGCACTTTAGGGGTCCCTGTGGGAAATTACCAGGGGACCTAGCACTGACAGCAGAGGTTGGCCTGCACTCACTACAGCACACTACAACACTCACTACAGCAGCAGCAGGAAGTGGAGCAACCTGGCCCCAGCCTGCTCCATTCTTCCAAGCAATCTGGCTGGGAGCCGGGCTTGGGGGAGTGGAGCGGAGTGGAGCGGGCTGGGGCTGGGTTATTCCACTTCCTGCCACCGCAGTGAGTGTGAGAAGAGCCCAACCCCTGCTGCCAGTGTCAGGCCCACCAGTCATTCTACAGTTCACATCACTCAGGTGAGGGAGCTTGGAGGAAGGGGTACAATGGGGCAAGAAGGGGCAGAGCAGGGAAGAGGTGGGCTGGGGTGGAGTATGGACCCTGGCAGGAGAGGGAGATGGGCAGAGGGAGGGTAGAGCAGGGGCAGGAAGAGGCAAGGTGGGGCCTGAGGTGGAAGGGGAGCTGTCCTGGCCCCGCACATGCCTATGGATAGCACTGGGTTTAGGACACTTGATATGTATGACAAAGATACATACAAGGGTGTAATTTGTAAAGTCAAAATGGCTGAAAATTTATCAATTGAGCGGTATCAGATCAAAATGGTCCAATCTCATGATATTGCTTCACATAGACTCACCAGACACTCTAGGTGTCAGAATGACACACAGACAGGTTACAATTCTGAAATCTTATTGTATGGGTTACAAAAATGGGGGCAGAGACAGCATCTTTATTCTAGTTCAGCACCTAACACATTGGGGCTTTTTTAGGATCAATCTAAACAATAAATAATAATACGTGTCACATGCTCTCTGGTATTTTAAATTAGTATTTGTATGACAGTAGCACACAGAGACCATTCTGTGTTCAGGGATGGTATACAAAGTATAGAAAAGACTTGTTTTTGAAGAGCTGAGCTGTGCACACAACTTGAAAGCACGGAGGGTTTTTTAAATTGCAAATCTATCAATCAAAATGACTGTATCTGTCATATTTTACTTTAATTATACATCTCTAAGAAAGAAGGCAAGATTTCTTGGAATTTTTGACTCGCTTTTTAGTTCCAAATTGCCTCAGACATGTAAACCCACAGGGTAAAATCCTGAACTCATTGAAGTCAATGGTAAACCGCCGACGAACTTCAATGGGAGCAGGATTTCATCCACTGTGGATACCATTCTGCCACTGTAAATTCTGCTACACATTTTCATTGCTGGGGGATTAACTGTTTTGCAGTTACATTAACTCTCAGCAGAAATTTCTTTTGTTCTTTTATTAATATTTAATGCAAAATTTAAATCTTCAAGGACAAAGATCTTTTGATTCATGGGCATATCTAGAGTCATTATCATATTAATCCTCTTCACTACTTCTTTCCAAAACTATGCATTTACATATGCACCATTTCATAACAAGTGAGGTATAGCCGTTTCCCACAGTTACAGCCTAGGACAGCTTTTATAATACAAGATGGATCCGCTCATGTCAGACCTGAACTTACTTTCTTCCATATGTGGTGTTACTCTTTTTCCTCCGCCTGTCCCACATTACCTACATCAGAAGTACATTACAGATACATTTCAGAAGCAGGAAAAAGAGGTTTAGACAATATTACACGTGCTTAATTTAATCTCACACATTTCAAATTGCTTAATTGTTTTTGTTTTGCTGCTGTTGGACCATTGCTCCTTATTGAGTTCAGAAGTGTGGATAGGGAAAATTCTCCCCAAAATTTCACAGTAAGGGCATTCTCCTGCATGAGCTAATCAGAATAAGATATAGCTAGGGCCTTACAAAATTCACAGTCCATTTTGGTCATTTCCATGACCATAGGATTTAAAAATGGTAAATTTCATTACTTCAGCTATTTAAATCTGAAATTTCATGGTAGGAGTACCATCCTTTTTAGAGATGTAATTGTAGGGATCCTGACCCAAAAATGAGTTGCGTGGGGGTTGCAAAGTTATTTTATGAGAGTTATGGTGTTGCTACCCTTACTTCTGTGTGGCTTCTGGCAGCAGCACTGCCTTCAGAGCTGGGCAGTTGGAGAGTGGTGGCTGCTGGCCAGGAATTGAGCTCTGAAGGCGGAGCTACTGCCAGCAGCAGTAAAGAAGTAAGGATGGAACGTTATGGCATTGCCACCCTTACTTCTGTGCTGCTGCCTGCAGAGATGGGCCCTGAGTCAGCAGCCACCATTCTCTGGCCACCCCGCTCTAATAGCAGCAGTACGGAAGTAAGAATGACACAGGCATGGTGTTACCACTCTTACTTCTGCACTGCTGCTGGTGGGGTACTGCCGCCAGAGCTGGACACCTGGACAACATTACAACCACTCTCCTTTTTCCCAGCTCTCAGGACAGCACGGAAGTCAGGGTGGTAATACCATAATACGCCTAAAATAATCGTGTGATCTCCTGCAGCATGCTTGTGGGTCAGGACTCCAATTTGAGAAACACTGGTCTCCCCCGGGAAATCCGTGTAGCATAGGGCAGATTTCATGGGAGGTCACCAGATTTCATGGTCTGTGATGCACGTTGCATAGCTGTGGATTTGGTAAGGCCCTAGATATAGCACTTAGACCTATTGTCTCCACTCACTTAGCAATTGAGCATCTTACAGTCTTGAATATCTTGAGCCATCCAACAGCCTCCTGAGGCAAGGACCTTTCCATTTTACAGACAGGGAACAGAAGCATAGAGAGGCTAAGCAATTTGCTCAAGGTCATTGAGCGTGTTTTTGGGAGAGCAGTGAGTTCAACTCAGGTTTCTCAAGTCCCAAGTGCCCTAATCATTGGACATCTTCCATCTATTCATGTGTAGATCTCAAAGCACTTTAGAAACAAAGGTTAGTATCATTGTTCTTATCTTACCAATGGAGAAACTGAGGTACCAAGAGGAGCAGTGACTTGCCCTCTGTCACAGGAGCCTGAAAGAGCATCCAAGGTCACTCCCAAGTTCATGTCAGCAAAGAATGTGTTATAGTCGTACCTCTGCCATTTAACTGGATTCAACCTCTGACACTGCTAGATGCGTAGGTTTAATTTTCAAGGGGCCCATCAGGATTGAAAGTACACAGGTGGTTGACTCAGAAAAGCTTCTAGATTAGTGAATCTTGACTTCCCTGGTCATATTTCTTTTTGGGGGGGCGCTGCATCAATAACTATTGATACCACCTGTCTGGAAAACTGCAGCCCTCTTTGCTCGGCTGCCACCTCCCCCGTGTGTTTTTTTGCCTCTGTTAATGCCAGAGTATCACTAGTAGCAAATAAGCCCATAGTGTTTATATGCCAGCCTACCAGTGTTCATTGATGATGAGTGTTCCCCATGGATAAATCGTCCATCAGATATTAATTCCATTATATGCCTATTCGAGAGGTTGTCAGCATAAAAATAATCCCATCCATGATGAGAGAAAACATGCACTTTGAGCTATGGTACTTCTAACGGAAACAACAACTGTCTTGTTGAATCAGGATTTAGGATGCTTGGGGAAACCACTGAGTTAATCCATTGTGTTGCCTTACAGGCTTATCCCACACGCACTTTTGCTACAGAAGAAAAAAATCCGAAAGAAGAGAGGTGCTAATGAGAGAAAGCTAAGTGTATCTGAGAGCGAGTGAAGAATGAGCAGAAAGGAAACATTATGGTAGGCCCTCAGCTAGTATTAACTGGTTTATCCTATTGATTGCAGCCGAACTACACCAATTTACACCAGTCAGAGATCTAACTTTGTGTTTTTTCCACTTGTTTATTTTATTTTCTCATTGGGAAGAAGGTGTGTAGTGGTTAAGATATGAGCTAGAGTATCAGATGTTTTGCATTCTATTCCCAGTATGCCTCAGGCCTTGAGAGACCTCAGAAATCATGAACCCACTCTGACAACAGTTTCACTAACTATAAAATAGGGATAATACTACGTCATATGGCTCTTGTAAGATGTAATTCGCTAATGATATATTCAGGGCCTAACTAAAAGCCCATCTTGCCTACATCTTTTGAACCATGCTGGGAGGCTCACTTAGGGAGCCTTACACCAGGGCCCCTTACATTTGAGGCTCCCTTTCCCTTGGGACTGCATTCCTGACTGCCCTCCAAGCTGCTGGATACCCATCTCGATGGCCAGTTCCAGCCACTAGGCTCCTGGATCTCCTCGTTGTCTCTAGCCTCCCAAAGGTCTCTGGTCCAGGAGCATTCATGGTCCTCTTGAACCATGGATGCTGTCGAACTAGAGATTCCCAGACCAGAGAAGTTCAGCCTATATATGGTAGATTTACCTTTTGTCACTGTCCAGCAAAAAATGGTAACTATAGTCCAGATAATACGATAAACTAACCAAGCCATTGCATTCATAGATTTCCCAGAATGTTGCTGACACATCTTGAAAAGGTTTATTTTTATTAGAAATGTTATTTTCTGAGGCCTGCTAATTCTCTTACATTGTTGTGTCAGCTAAACAAGGGACTTCTAGGACTTTTGTAGAATTTTTCTTGAGGCAGCTAATATTGCTTTAGCAGGATTTTTTCTTTTGTTACCTAAATCCTTGAGTTTCTTAATATGCCCTAGAATATAAATCAGTGGGTCTCAAGGCAAATCAGTTTGCTTTATAATTAGATTAAGTCTTTCTGTAGCTTAACTACTTGGAATTTACAGAGTGCACTGAGCAGTGTGTCATTTTGCAATATCACATTTCAAACATTTATGGACAAGATGCTCCTTTGGACCAAATTTACACTTGGCCAAGCGCAGAAAAGCAGAGGGGAAGTCAGCTCTATACCCATAATATGTTCCCAGTGGTAACTGGAGGGTGGGAAAATGTGGAGCAAGAGGCTCAGCTTCCCCTTTAGGACATTTTTCTGTCTGCTTTAGTGTTTCCTGCGATAGCATTAGGCAGGTGCAATAGAGGTTGTGAATATGGCCCAATATCTCATCTCTATCTTCTGCATCTTTTTTCAGTGTCCAATGTATAGATAAAAGGATTGCCCTCTGTCTTCCAAATGAGGCTCGCTGGGCAAAGAAACTGGAATTCAGATGAGGAGCCTGGAAAATAAGTAGGTTGGGGACAAGGAACAGAGGGTGGGGAAAGAGACAGGAATGAAACAGGGATGGACTGGAAGCAACAGGGCAGGAAGGATCAAGCCTGGAGGGAACAGAGATAGAAGCATGTGTGAACGCAAGAACACGGTTCTCTGTAGAATCTGGACACCAAGATTTTTGGGTCTCACCATTCATCTGCCATCGGCAAATATCTTGGAAACCCAACGGTAAAGGGTTGAATTCAATTGTCAGATCTGGTACAAAAATTCTTCTAGGGATAATGGATTTCTCAATGCAATTTTGCCATGAAAGATTTTATGGCTACTTTCATGGTTGTAAAGAAATCCCAGTGCCCTCTGTTAGTGTCCCTCTGCCTCTGTCGCTCAGTTTGTTTCCCCACCCAGGAGAGAGTGGTGATTCCAGGGCTTCTTCTCCTAAAGACAGTTCCTTGCCCCAAGCTCAATTCATCATAGTCTCACAATAGCTCTCCCCATGGAGCTCTAGGTGATGTACCTGCTCCCTCAGCTAGCCAATTAACTCTGGTCTTCTCTCCCTCCGATCTGGACTGCAACTAATTGCTGCTGTGCTTTGCAGCTCCTTTTATACACTTTGCTGGGACCTTATTGACTGGTTCCTCTCGCCTCCTTGGAGGACTTCTCTATGCTCTTTTCTGGCCGTAGGGACTAGTCGGCCCCATCACCATGGATTTTTTGCTTCTTATATTCCCCAAAACCTTATGATTATTTCAAATAGTTCTAAGTACTGAATCACAATCAAGAAACCCAATTCTATTCTCAGTTACACGTAGATCATCTGGAGTAATTCCAGCAGTCTACTACCTTCAGCCACACATTCTCCAAGAATTCTGGACCAAAGCTCAAAATATGGCTCAGTGATGTTGCAGTTTACTGACTATTCTGACCTTTGGATGTTTCATCAAAATCAGTAAAGAGAGCAGGGATATGAAAAAGGAAAAGTGAACTATTTTTAACTGTATATGCTCCTCCACTGCATTGGGGCAAACCCCAAAGACACTATTGAACATCTAATAGAAAACGAATAGCTGTTAACATTTAATCTACTGAGATTTTCATAGGCAGAAAGGGTAATTACGCTCTCAACTTCCATTGTACGTCCCTGGGATTTAAGTTCCTGAAACTCTTAGTTCCTTTTGAAAAATCGCAGTATTGAGGCTCATTTCCCATTTTAAAGAATGTATTTTTGAATTAAAAAAAACTGATTTCAAAAGGAAGCGCTCCATTCTTTTTATTAAGAAAATTTCAAAAATAAGAAAAGCTGATTTTCAATCAAAAATGACCTTTCTTGTCTTAATACTTACACCCACATACTACAAAACTTTCTGCATCTTCCATCTAGCCTCATCAAGGATTTCTAAGGCAGAGATCAGTTAGGCACTGCATATGACTGAACCAAGTCCTGTGAACTTGTAGCAACGTCTTCCTGCAAATTACAGTTATAACCTCATTGAGTACAGAAATCCGACAAGGGAGAAAGATTGGAAGGAGAACACTCATCAAACCTGCAAATGTTGCTGTTAAAAACTGTAATCACCTATGTTGAGTACACTTCAACCCTTTGCACGCTGAGTACACAAAGCCACTATTTAAAATCTACCAGAAATTCACAGATGTTATTTTAAAATTCCAATGATTTTTCAAAGTCAGAGAGTGCACTGGGGCACCCAGGAACCCACTGGAGCACGGAAGAAGCAAGAAGGGGGCGGGGGGGATCTTGCCAGAGGATGTTGTGACAACCAGGACTAACAAGGCTCAAAAAAACTAGATACATTAAATGGTGTCCCTAGCCTCTGTTTGTCAGAGACTGGAAATGGGTGACATGAAAGGGATGACATGTTTCCCTGGTATGTGCACTTCCTCTGGGGCATCTGGCATTGGTCACTGTTGGCAGATAGGCTACTGGGCTAGATGGACCTTTGGTCTGACCCAGTATGGCTGTTCTTATGGGAAATGGGCCTCACTGGTGTGTCTAAGGTATACCACCTCCAAAGCAATCTCTGGTATAGCTTGTGGAAGGCACAGTGTATCTCACTGAGAACTATTAGGCTCATAAAATATTCCACCACACCAATCAAATCATGCTGAGTTTTGATCTGTGCCCTTTAGACTGCCAGAGTGTAGAACACCACTCTACAGATTACTAGTCAGAAGTGTTTTATGTGGCACTCATGCACTTGCAGCTTTTTGCAGACTCTGCCACTAGCTTATATTTCTCAGGGGCTGAATTGAATGAATTCATCTGTAGGTGCTTCTCTGGCTAGTATTTCAGGACAGTTGGAAGGCAGGAGCAAGAAGGAATGAGTTCAGTCCAATCAGAGCCGGAGAGCTGGAAAAGCCATCATAAATTGTTAAAGAAATTGAGCACAACTGGGAATGCTGTAATGCTGGCACTGCAAGCATCCTAATCAAGCTCTGCTGTCTATTAATAATTCATTAATTTCACCAATGTGTGGGCTGGTTGCTCAATAGCAAAATGAAATCGGTTCTGTTCCAGGAATTTAGAAGCTGCTAAAGTGCTGAGACAGGGAAGCCTGGTTTGCAGAGGGAATGGCTAGGAACACAATCCCTCATTCCTCCCATCACGCCTCACACACGATGAGTTGCACAGAAAAAAAACGTAGAGTAGGAAACTTTACTTCCCTGTAATGGATGAAAGTAGGTCTTGTTTTACACACTGGAGATTCCTGAGGAAAAGTTTGCATTTGAGAAAGCATGTTTTATTTTGTATGCATCATTACTGTAAACTCCCTGTGAGCATACCTTATATACATACCCCACTGCTGTGCTATAGCTGCAATGTTTGTCATGGAATCTATCCCTTACTACAGAATCATTTTCCAGAATCTGTTTTCATTAGAAAATAATATTTTAGCCTTTGTGGCCATGTGGAATGCCCTGAAAGTGTGAAAAGAGAATAACTGATGGTGTGGTTAAATCTGCTTGAATATGTAGACACCCTGCAAAAATGGCTCTGAGGATGCACAGTTCATTGCATTATTAGCCCAGGTTTTTACCTCTGTTTTAGCCCAAAATCACCTATCATCCATAGCCAAAAATATTACAACCATGTTCATACATGCTTTGAAGCCAGGCTTGCTTACGCAGCTGGAAATATAAGTTACAGCTAGGATTTTGCATAAGCACTGGCTCTAATTTACCCCACATTGCCCCTTATCTGCTGCTTTACCCCATAAGAACATAATAATGGCCATACTGAGGCAGAACAAAAGTCCATCTAGCCCTGCATCCTGTCTGCCAACAGTGGCCAATGCCAGGTGCCCCAAAGGAGTGAACAAAACAGATTATCATCAAGTGAAGGAAAAAGAGAAATAAAAACAACCCAGGAAACTACAGACCAGTTAGTTTAACTTCTGTGCCAGGGAAGATAATGGAGCAAGTAATTAAGGAAATCATCTGTAAACACTTGGAAGGTGGCAAACCAATCTGATAGCTTTCTTTGATAGGATAACGAGTCTTGTGGATAAGGGAGAAGTGGTGGATGTGGTATACCCAGATTTTAGTAAGGCATTTGATACGGTCTCGCATGATATCAATAAACTAGGTAAATACAACTTAGATGGGGCTACTATAAGGTGGGTGCATAACTGGCTGGATAACCGTACTCAGAGTAGCTATTAATGGATCACAATCCTTCTGGAAAGGTATAACAAGTGAGGTTCTGCAGGGGTCTGTTCTGGGACCGGCTCTGTTCAACATCTTCATCAACGATTTAGATATTGGCATAGAAAGTACGCTTATTAAGTTTGCAGATGATACCAAGCTGGGAGGGGTTGCAACTGCTCTGAAGGATAAGGGCATAATTCAAAATGATCTGTACAAATTGGAGAAATGGTCTGAGGTAAAGAGGATGAAGTTTAATAAGGACAAATGCAAAGTGCTACACTTAGGAAGGAACAATCAGTTTCACACATACAGACTGGGAAGCGACTGTCTAGGATGGAGTTATAGTGGACCACGAGCTGAATATGAGTCAGCAGCGTGATGCTGTTGCAAAAAAAGCAAACACAATTCTGGGATGCAGTAACAGGTGTTGTGAGCAAGACACGATAAGTCATTCTTCCGCTCTACTCTGCGCTGGTTAGGTTTCAGTTGGAGTATTGTGTCCAGTTCTGGGCATCGCATTTCAAGAAAGATGTGGAGAAATTGAAGAGGGTCCAGAGAAGAGCAACAAGAATAATTAAAGGTCTAGCGAACATGAAGGAAGACTGAAAGAATTGGGTTTCTTTAGTTTAGAAAAGAGAAAATTGAGGGGGGACATGAGAGCAGTTTTCAGATATCTAAAAGAGTGTCATAAAGAGGAGGGAGAAAACTTGTTCATCTTGGCTTCTGAGGATAGAACAAGAAGTAATGGGCTTAAACTGCAGTAAGAGAGGTTTAGGTTGGACATTATGAAATAGTTCCTAACTGTCAGGGTATTCAAACACTGGAATAAATTGTCCAGGGAGGTTGTGGAATCTCCATCTCTGGAGATATTTAAGAGTAGGTTAGATAAATGTCTATCAAAGATGGTCTAGACAGTATTTGGTCCTGCCCTGTGGGCAAGGGACTGGACTCGATGACCTCTCGAGGTCCCTTCCAGTCCTAGTATTCTATGATTCTATGAAGTGTCACCCATTCCCAGTTTCCAGCAGCAAACAGAGGCTAGGGACACCATCCATTAATTTATCCACTTCTTTTTTGAACCCTTTCACAACATCCTCTGGCAGGGAGTTCCACAGGTTGACTGTGTTATGTGAAATGTTCCTTTCATTTTTTTTAAACCTGCTGCCTATCAATTTCACTTTCTTCTCACCAGTCATTATTTTATTTTATAGACCTCTATCACATCCACTCCCCATTTAGGAATGAAGCCTAGGTTACCAAACTTCACCTTTGATAGTCCTCTAAAGTCTTCCCGCAATACATTTCCTGCACTTCAGCATCACTCATTTTCTTTGCACCAGAAGTTACCTGCTAGTTTATACACAATCTTGAACCCTGTCCAGGTGTGTAGTAGACTGGGACTCAAGAATCCTGGGTTCAATTTATCACTCTGCCACTAGGTGATTTTGGGATGTCACATCTTGTTCTGTGCCTCAGTTTCTTCATCTGTAAAACAAGTATAAGGATACTGGTTTCCCCTGGAAAGTGCTGAGAGGTATAAATATGAAAAGATCTATATAAAGCGCGAAGTAATATATTATTCTGCACAGCTCACTCACACTGTGCTAGACAAATGATACCTTATGACGACATACTATTAGTTGTCCAGAGATGTACCCCAAGGTTCTCTATGCACCCCAGTGCTTAGAGAAGGACAAAACTCAGAATTTTTGGTTCATGGAAAATGTAGACTTTTTGAAATCTGCCATGTAGTGAAAAATAAAATAATTTCGGAAACACTACTATGTGGTTTTTCCACATGAAATAAACTCCAGACGCACTGAATGAAATTGATATGGCATGGCTGTCAGTTTCACAACTGCTATTCAGTTGTGGACAGCCATGAAACTGACAAGAATCACATCTATTTCAGATACTGCGTTCCAGGGTTCGTGGCTCCAGGGAAATCCATGAGGCAGGCAGCTCTGCGGCCAGGGCTTCCCGGTCTCCCTATCCAGCTGGCTTTCTAGACTGTCTAGCTCTTAGATTTACCCTGGAGTCTGGAAGCCCTAGGATTCCCAACTCTGAGGAAGTCCTTATGGCATGATAACCCTGAGGCCACAGATTCTAGAAGCCTACCCCAAGAGCCTGGAAGATCCTAACCCTCCCCCCCCCCCGCAAGTTCAACCTATCTTGTACACTGGGTACCCACCCGTACATTAAAGTACAAAATACAATAAAAAGCTTTCTTTTCATATTATCAGTAAATAGTCATATAGTCCCTGTATCCCTTCAGTCCACTTCCTTCCCAAAAGTCTGAGGGGAAAAGAGGCATACAGCATTTCTGGGTGGTTAATAAACCTAGACTGTGGTTGAAGGATGGGATGAAGGAGTTCCAAAGATGAGGATCCCTTGCATAGGACATACTGCTGACTCTCCTTTACAGTGAGGATTAGAATTGCAACTTCTGGAGCCATCTGGCACTGGAAGAGACAACCCCTTAGATAAGCAGATACCAAACTATATATGGCTTAATAGGTTAACCTCAGTAACTTGAATTTCACCTGGCAATATACGGGTGCCCCTTGCAGATCCCTCAAGTTCCAGGGGTAATTTCTCCCAGCAGAACATCCCACTTAAGAAAGGAATCACATTTTACACTAATGTCACCTGCCAGTGGTCCTGTGTGTTGTCTTTGCAAAGGTATGCAAAAGCACAATGCAAACTGGAAATGGGGGGGAGGGGAGGGAAAGCTATAAAAAACAAATTGAATTAATCAGCCAAATAAATAACCCAGGGCTAAAAGGCAGACAGTAATCTTCATCTGCAGATTTAATGTATTAAACCCCAACATTTTAGAATGTAAATGAACACTGTAGTCACATTAGCATTAGAGTGCTGTAGAAGCCAGGAAACTTGGTACTGGAATTTAGGTGGTTATGGAGAACATGGAGACTTTGCTCATGTGTCCCTTTCAGATGTCACCAGTTTTTATAAATAAGCACATATCAAATTGAACACTCAGCCAGCATAAGCTCTGCAATCCTCGTCCTTCGGCTGAATGTGTCATCAGCTCCGAGTTCCGACAATGAATCCAGTGTTGAATCTGGCAGTACTACAGAGATACTCGCCAAAGATCCACTTAGGGATAATTTCCCTGATGTTCTTACTTCCTCAGCAAATCCCTATTGCTGGCTTTTTTCTTATTTCTCTTGTTCTCTCCTTCCCTCCCCACCCTCCACCCACAAGAATACCTGGCATCAATTCTTACACTGCTGTATGATCTCAAGACCTTTTCCCCTTGCTTTGCTTCTTTGGTCATTATTTATTATTTGTGGAAGATCTGTGGAATAATATTTCTCCATCTTTCCTTTTTTCCATGCCTCATTCATCAAACAAGATCTATTTGTCCTTTTCAGGAAAGTTAAAATCAAGAAGGACTAAGCCACTCCAGGAAACCTGGATGTTCTCTGGCATGTATAAACTAGGAACTGTAACTTTTGGCTGTTTTCAACAAATACAGTTATTCCTCCATGTAGGAGACACATAACCCCATATATTATCTCATTATATTTTCAAGTACATTCAATTCCCATGACCAGCAGCTCTCCAACTCATAAAACCTTACAAAATACAATGGAAAACACTTGCATGAATTGTATCATTGCCACTTAAATTCCATTTTTTTTTCATTTAGATCCAAATTCTGTGCTCGTTTCGCTGCAAGAGGATCTTATATCACAATTAGTGCTACGAAGATAACTCAGGGTATGTCTACACTACCCTCCTAATTCGAACTAGGAGGGTAATGTAGGCATACCGCACTTGCAAATGAAGCCCAGGATTTGAATTTCCCGGGCTTCATTTGCATAAGTCGGGCACCGCCATTTTTAAATCCCGGCTAGTTCAAACCCCGTGCCGCGCGGCTACACGCGGCATGGAGTAGCTAGTTCGGATTAGGCTTCTAATCCAAACTAGCTGTACTCCTCGTGGAATCAACTCACTGGCATTCACCTTCCTCTCCCCCCCGCATCCCCCTTCTCTTCTGAAATGTGATTTGTCCTTTTCATATTTGTTCATTTTTTTAAAATTGTATCCTTTGGTATATATGGCTGTGACTATTTTCTTCCACTATTTGATCTGAGGAAGTGGGTCTGGCCCACGAAAACTCATCACCTAATAAACCATCTTGTTAGTCTTTAAAGTGCTACATAGTCCTGTATTTTTGTTTCAGCTAAACCAGACTAACACGGCTACATTTCTATCACTATTCAAAAATGTAGATGGTATCATGAGGTTTCATAGACACAACCTACTTCTTCAGATGAATGAAGTAAGGGGTCCAGGTGTCAGCCGACGGCCAGGGCAGTGAGTCCCTTATGACCGGCTGAAGTTCCTTTAAATTGTGCTTGGTTCTGTTACAGCAACTGAAGGAGTCAGGTTAAAGCTTAAAGAGTTACTATTTTATTGTTACAGGGTAAACTTAGTTGTTAAATGCTACTACTGTGTTACAGATAACACAGACACTACAAAGGACAGGACAGAAATTACACTAATAAGTCACTTACAGGTACCATGAAACCCTTTGGTTCTCTGAGCTCTTATTAAATGCATGCAAAATAGACACATAGCAGGTATATATTCTGACCCCTGCGTTCCAGACTTGGCGTGGCCAGCGTCTTTCTCTCAATCCCTCGGGAAGAAGTAGGGCGAGGTTGGGCGTCCCACAGACCTCGGGAGACAATCAATACCTGCCAGCAGGTATAGATGATTGGAGCTCAAATGAGGTGGGCTGCTGAACCTCTTTTTATACCCCTTGGGTCATGTAGGCTTCTTCCTGGTTTCAAGTGGCCAATTAGGAAAAATGGCTTTGAATGCCAAGTTTCCCACGAAGGGTGCAAAGCATAATTTACACCTGGGAAAATGCAGACAATGGGCACCTCTGGTATGTGATGGGCGAAGATTCCTCTCCTGGGACAGTGCAGGCGTGTCAATTACTGGTACTAGCCATCAGGGCGACGGGAGGCCCCGGGTCATCAGCTAGCCCATTTACTGTCTGGTTTCTGTTTATGGTAGAGTCAGGGACAGGCAGCAAACCTGTGTTCCCAGGGCATCAAAGGCTGACTGCCTTTCTCTTGCTCTCTGGGGGGGGGGGGGGGGGAACCAAGATGGGGCTCGTGGAAAAACAAGATGGGGATTTTGTGTCTGGCTACATTCCACCCCCTTGACACGCCTCACTATGTCCCAGAACGCAAGATGGCGGTGATGCCAGCACCCTTTGCCCTCCTTGGAGGAAGCTAAAATCGCCCTATCAGCAGGGTCTGATCAGATAATTTGGATCAAGGGATTGATTGGGATCGCTTCCCAACGCCATATACCAGATTTGTGCAGAGGAGGCAGCAGTGTACACAAAACGCCTAACAATACATAGAAGCATGCAGTAAGCAATTACAACAAGTAAAATGGTTAATATAGTATTTACAATAGAGTGAAGGAATGGAGTTAACGAAAGTCCTAGGTGTTGGGCTAGCCAATCTAGCCATGAGGCTTTACATTTTTAGTTACAGCATGTCTTATCCCATACCGTTTGTTGCCACTTCCCTTGCCTCCCCTCTTGACCTCCCCCCAGAGTTATTTAGAGGATTGCGGTAGTCGCTGTCATCGAACCATACCGGTCCCCATCGGAAGATGTCACTTTGTTTCACCAGTCATTTGGGCTGAGAGGGACAAACTCGATTCCCAGTCCAGTAGAGGAGTCAAGTAAGGTGATCTGGTACAGCAGTAGCAGTTGGGATGAGGAAGAAGACCATGGCGAGTTGGAGTACCATGCCTTATTTCAATAGTCTGTAACTAACAACAGTGGTTGCAAGCGCTACAACAGCAAGCGGTGTATATATATACAAAAAGTTCATGGTGGTGTCCCGGATCCACACCAGCATTGGGAGGGATCCATCCCACTGGAGCGCTGTTCAGGGCTATTGCCTCAGTTTCCTGTAAGAAAACATAAGGTTTGCCGGTCTTGGATACAAGCCAAGCCTCAGTAATGGTTATTGGTGTTAGCCCAGCATCTGCAGTGGTCCAGACTCCTTTTCCCTTGTAGGAGTGCAGTACATGGGTTTGTGTTCCCAAACTGGGGTGTTGGGACCAGGGCTATTAAGTGGTTTAGTCCCATGACTGTAAACAACCTTGTTGCCACTGGGGTTGAGTAAGCAAAAACCAATTCCTGAAACAATTTCCATTCCAGTTAAAACATACTTCCACCCTTGCTTACTGGTGGGTAGTGTACCAATATAATTTACTTGCCAGGTTGCCCATAGTATTTTTCCATTTCTTAGCCTGGCAAATCATTGCCTTTCTGTTATGTTTCCTGAGTTCAGCACATAGGGTGCAAGCTTGTACCAGATCTCTGGCTTGTTTGTGGGTGATAGGCCACCCCCTGGCATGTGCCTGCCGCACCAGCTCTCTGTGTGTCCCAAGGTTTCATGTAGCCAAATGTACAGGTGTTCCCAATCCACCTGGGCAGCAAAAATTTGTACTGCTGCATCTGCTAGGTTATTTAGCTGTGCAGTCAGGGTGTTATTCTTTTGGTGAGCTGCCACATGACCTATGCTTAAGGCATTTTGGGTTGAATACTGGTATACCCATTTCCAATATTCCAATCTCCAAACAGGCTTTCCTATTTCCCAGTTATTTATCCACTGGGTGGCTCCAGCCCATATAGCACAGGAGTTAGTGTAGATGGTACTGGCCCCTGCCTCACAAGCTAATTGCTGCCAGCTCTGCAAGCTGAGCTGTTCCTTCTATGTTTGTGGACAGGGGTGCAGTGGATGTGTCTGCTGAAACAGCAACAGCCTTCCCTGTCCACTTTCCTTTGAAATAACCAGGCAGCCTGTATTTACATATAATGTTGAATTTAAAAGCAAGCCAAAAGTGTTATCAACTCAGCCTTGAAAAAAAACAGTTAAGTTTCAAAGCTTGAATTTCTAAACTAATAATTTGGTTTCTAGAAAGTTAAATGTCCTTAAAAGTTGAATACCCAACACAAGCACTAACTAATTTGTGCCTTGTCTGTTTGCAATTTTAAGCAAGAGGACATTATCCAAAGCAAAATAAAACTAGTCAATTTGAAATCCACAAAATAGTTACAATATATAGAGCTCATTCTTTTATGCAGTTAACCAATTAAGTTTCAGTAGAATCCTTAATTTTCCTTTGCAGATTTAACAAAGGGGTCCATAGACAAAATGTTTACATTTGATTGTTTCTTTGCCTACATGATTTGCACAGTGCTTAAGGAAGAGGCTGCAAAGAAACAAGGTGTCATTTTTAAAACAAGATTTCCCTTCACATATTACTACCATTGCTTAATTCCTTCCACACTCCCATGGAGTCCACCTTTTATCTTCACATTCCCTCAAATCACTTGCTTTGTCCTTTCAAAGAAAATGTCTCATTCCTAGTAACTTTCCAATGTCTGCTTTACTTTCCTTATTCCTTCAACTATGCCCATAGGGCTCCAAACTTTCTGCCTTCCCCTTCTTTTGGTCCATCCTAATTCCTGCTAAATGACTTTTTACAATGACACATGTTTGTCTACTATTAATTTGGTAAGGAGGGTGAGCTTGTTCACTAAGCCTCATACCTCCTGGTCCTTTTCTTAAACATATTCCTGAGGGAAGAAAAAAAAAAAATAAATCTGAGAGGTGCTTTAACTCTCAGCACCCATCCTTAAGGGAATCTAGCTCTGTCTGGGTATTGAGGGACATGCATTTCTACCTCTCCACTTTTGCAGCAGAGGCTTTTACATTTTTCCAGTTTCATATTTGTATTCTTATATTCAGACAATTTTGAAGAACACCTCATTACAGGGTTTCCATAGAAGACAAAAGCTGCAGCTGTTTCCCTCTCCATTGGAGCCAAGGATTTACATATTTACAGGTAGTTAGCCACTTTGTCTTTTAGGTCTGAAATTGTATGGACAAGCAGTTAACACTTGATCAGATCAAGGGCTATGCCCGAACCTTTGCAAGATTTTGTTCAAAAGGGGTAACATCTTTTACAAATGCCAATTTTTCAGTCTTCTCTCTGCCTTCTTAAAAGACTGCTTACATTTAAACTTTTCTAGTATACCCAACCTGCTATTGGGACTAAAATAGCAATACCAATACCTCATTTTTCTTTCTTTCTGGAGGGCTACAATTTGAACTTTCTGGTCTCAGGTAGTTTGCTAATCAAACTTAGCTATTACCTGCAAAGCTTCTTTGTGCTGCCAGCTAGGGCATTTGCACCACAAAGGAAATCACAACCTGTTGTGGCTCCTGGAGCTTTCACAGCATTTTAGTTTGTTTGCAGTTTTTACTCATTCTATAGTTTACAGGAAAATGTGCAATCTTTGTTTACAACACTACTTAGCCACATTAAACTTTGCATAGAGTGTAACTCTTTCTTTATGCTTACAGTTTTCCTGTACTTTCATTAAACAACTTGGACTAAAAGTAAACCAAACCAATTTGTTTTAAACCTACAAACAAACAAGATTACTGGACCTTGAAAACTTCATATTATTTACACTATATATATATATATATATATATATATATATATCTACACACAGATACACATACATTCTCTCTGAACCTTTCTTACACTATTTCTACATAGCTGTACAACAGTTACATTCCCTTTTTATTCAATGGGGTAGTTCAGTTCCAATAGAACCCCTCCCTTTAGAGTTCTTTTAGCAGTCTCTCTAATCAAATGTTCAGATTTGAATCAAATTTGCCTGGATTATTTACAGATATTCCTTTGGAAAAAGGGCCCATTTTTCCTTCAGAATGACTGTAAAGAAACCACAGTTTTCTATCTACACCATTTTAGCATTTGCACAACTGCATTTGCTCTCCATTCTCTGCAGAGTTTAAATTCTCTGATTCTCTTTTCTTAAAACACTTTCTTATCTCTAAAATAAAACTGGCCTTGTTTCAGATATTACTCTTGTAAGTATGCTTTAAGGATTTAGATTTCCAGTACTTACTGCCTTTTTCTCAGTTCTACCACAAGGCTTTCAATCTTATCTGTTACCTGCCTGCTTGTCTGGGCCTGATCCTGTTTTCCTTGCTAAATGGAAAGTGGCTCCTTTCCACAGACTCAGGCTTTGTCCCATTCTTTAGCTTGCAGGCAGTTCTATACTTACAGAACTGCACCCACAAATCCTCAGGATTTCCCCAATCCTTTCCTAACATTTCTCTATCCCATTTTGGGTTGCCCCAACCTTCCTGGGCAAACCCTTTCTCTATACCACTAAAATCCATGTCTATCATGACAGGCTTCATGTTGCTGTATGTGAACCAGTAGCACAATCCTGCCGACTACGCCAATTCTGTCAGCCGACGGCCAGGGCAGTGAGTCCCTTATGACCGGCTGAAGTTCCTTTAAATTGTGCTTGGTTCTGTTACAGCAACTGAAGGAGTCAGGTTAAAGCTTAAAGAGTTACTATTTTATTGTTACAGGGTAAACTTAGTTGTTAAATGCTACTACTGTGTTACAGATAACACAGACACTACAAAGGACAGGACAGAAATTACACTAATAAGTCACTTACAGGTACCATGAAACCCTTTGGTTCTCTGAGCTCTTATTAAATGCATGCAAAATAGACACATAGCAGGTATATATTCTCACCCCTGCGTTCCAGACTTGGCGTGGCCAGCGTCTTTCTCTCAATCCCTCGGGAAGAAGTAGGGCGAGGTTGGGCGTCCCACAGACCTCGGGAGACAATCAATACCTGCCAGCAGGTATAGATGATTGGAGCTCAAATGAGGTGGGCTGCTGAACCTCTTTTTATACCCCTTGGGTCATGTAGGCTTCTTCCTGGTTTCAAGTGGCCAATTAGGAAAAATGGCTTTGAATGCCAAGTTTCCCACGAAGGGTGCAAAGCATAATTTACACCTGGGAAAATGCAGACAATGGGCACCTCTGGTATGTGATGGGCGAAGATTCCTCTCCTGGGACAGTGCAGGCGTGTCAATTACTGGTACTAGCCATCAGGGCGACGGGAGGCCCCGGGTCATCAGCTAGCCCATTTACTGTCTGGTTTCTGTTTATGGTAGAGTCAGGGACAGGCAGCAAACCTGTGTTCCCAGGGCATCAAAGGCTGACTGCCTTTCTCTTGCTCTCTGGGGGGGGGGGGGGGGAACCAAGATGGGGCTCGTGGAAAAACAAGATGGGGATTTTGTGTCTGGCTACACCAGGGCACAAATAAATAGCAGAGAAGGGCGGTGGAGTGAGAAAGAGAAGAGGGAAAAAAAAAGAAAAAAAAATTGGAGTGGCCATGCTAAATGAGGCTAATAGAGTGGTCTGTAAATATCCGGTACTTAGCTTTTTATGTCAGTAGGGCAAGGGTGGCCAACCCGTTACAGAGAAAGAGCCAAAATAGTGGTGGATAAAGTACAAAGAGCTGAGGGAAAGAAGTTGTTGAGAAGGAGAGAGAAAAAAAGCAGGCTGCTGCATCGACAGATCTTACTGTGCCAAGTAGGAAGTTGGTGAGAGAAAAAAGGCTGCCCCTTTTAAGAGTCACGTGTACCCAAACAGGCTTCTGGCAGCCACACCATCAAATCTCGCGCCTTGCCCAGACAAAGAAAAAAAGGTCAGAGCAGGGGACCGCGAGAAGAGCTGCGGGTGCGGGAGTTGCAATTTTTCCTTTGAAGAGTTGCATGCAGCTCACGAGCCAAAGGTTGGCCAGCTATGCATTAAGGTGTGGAATGTAGCAGCCCATCTAGTTCAAGTCTTGGTTTAAGACCTTGATTACAGGTGTCAAACTTGTAAATGAAACCAAGTTCCACAGCTGCTCTCTCCAGCTGGATTTTGAAAATGCTTTGTATTAGTCTAGTCACTTTTAGTTCAATTAATGAATGCCTGGGCAAGGTAAAATGTTCCCCAACAGGTTTCTGTGTGTTCTTATTTTGAATATATGATTTGTGTCCACTAATCCTTTGTCATAGAGACTGTCCAGTTTGGCCAATATACACGGCAGAGGGGCATTGCTGGCACAGATCACATTAGTGGAAGTGCAGTTGTGTGAGCCGCTCATGTGCTCCTACTTGGTGTAAAGGCAGCAGAATCTGGCTCCTCAATCATTTTAGCAGTGTTCACGCTGTAGTGAGCTAAGAATAAAATGTTTATTGAAATGTTAAAGAAAAGTAAACATTATGGCCTTTATTCTCCTGTAAACTAACCTTCTTGCAGTATTTGGGCAGTATCAAGTAGGTGTAAATGGATACTAACGCAACTGGGAATCAGGTCCTCAGCTTCTTATTGCATCTCACAGGTTAACCAAGATTGGGTCTGTAAGTATGGGATGGGAGATCCCCTAAAAGAAATCCAGGGTGCTGCAGAAAGCCTGACAATTCAGTAGTGCTCCCTGTTCTCTCTTATCAACATCAAACCAGTGCTTCAGTGCTGTGCTGCCAGAAGTGCTGTCTTTCAGGTGTGACAACATATAAGGTCTTTGGGACAAAAATGAACTTTTCATTCTGTGTTCAGACAGCACCTAGAACAAAGGGGCCCCGATTCACAACTGCAGCTCCTACAAGCACTACTTCAATATAACTAACAATAACATACCCTGCATGATGAAGAGTTATACAGAGAGAGAACCGTGTCAAGCTGATCTTGGTAAAACAAAAAAGCTGTCATGTTGCACTTTAAAGACTAACAAAACAGTTTATTAGATGATGAGCTTTTGTGGGGGCAGAAGTGGGTCTGCCCCACAGAAGCTCATCACCTAGTTAACAAAATAGTTTAAGTGCTACATGACGGCTTTTTTTTTTAATAACATACCCTGTCCTGCAAAGAAGATGGCACGTTCTATGGCAGCACATTTTAAACAAATGCAAATGCTTAAATGTTTGCATTATGGCAGTGATAGCTTGTTCAAGGACTTGGGATCCTTTAGGTTCAAAAGTGTTGTATAACTGTCAGATGCTGAAACTACTATTTAAATTTCCTGACACTGGTCAAGCTGTGGAGTGCATGTAGGCAGCATGATAACTTGGGAAGGTAATTTATTGCACCTTATCAACCCTTAAAGCAGATTCTGAAGCAAAATCAAAGTCAGACTAACTGAAAAATTAACAAAAATGAAAGTGTTTACTATTCATGTATTTTAAACATATGATTGCATTTTATTCATTTTCAGGGTACAGCTCACCATGACAGGCAAGTGAAATGGGCTGATATTTATAGAAATGTTTTATGTAAACATATTTTCATATATCTTACTAAGTGTATGCATAGTGCCTGACACAAAGAGTTCCTGATCTTAGATGACATCTGTAGGTCCCATTTTACTAAAATAATAAGCAATATTCATAAAGATAATGTTTCCAGCCTTCCCCTACTTCTGTTCAACCCAAACCAGGAAAGTACTTAAACACATGTGTAACTTTCAGCACTGATGTAGTCCCAATGATCCCACGTGCTTAAACATATCCACATGCCCTCATGATTGCTGAAAACTAATGTTGATATGCAGAAGTCAAAGAAAAAAGTCACTAAGCGTGTTTACATTTGCCCCTCTCTGTCAACAGAGAGCATCCACATCTTTAGCGTTCCTGTAGACCATGGGAACAATGCATTGTGGGTATGTATTCCACTGTGCCTGGTGATGTCATCAATTGCTAGGTGTTGTGTGACCATAGAACAGAGCGCAGGACGTGTTGGAACCGTACAAAATGTCCTTTCAGGCACCGCTTTGATTAGGGGCTTGCAACGTCCTTTCACGCCTGTTTTCCAAATGACATTGTCTGCTGTGCACTCTGGCATCTGCAGCGAGAAAGAATGGATCCAGCGCTTCTCTTACATCAGTGTTTCTTAAAGTGTGTTCCTTGGCACATGGGTGTGCTGTGAGGCAGTCAGAGGTGTGCCACAGAAAACAGAGTTCAAAATGGCCACCCTTAAAGAGGCAGGCAACCTTTTTTTCCCCTCAATAACGTCCCCCAACCCTATTTTTTCTTTTTTCGCTCAATCACTTTTTCACAGCCTCTTTTTTTGCTCAACAAAAAATCCCTGATGTTCCTCATAAAAAAAACTGTTTGGTGTTCCTCCATCT
The DNA here is from genome assembly GCF_049634645.1 of Pelodiscus sinensis. Lineage (NCBI taxonomy): Eukaryota > Metazoa > Chordata > Testudines > Trionychidae > Pelodiscus > Pelodiscus sinensis. The sequence continues at coordinate 23,879,834 of NC_134715.1, forward strand.
TAAAAAGTTTAAGAAACACTGTGTTACATGCTCAGTTAACTGTCATGAGGACATCACACGTAGCAGCGGAGATCATCTTGAAAATACCGACAGAGGAAGACGACTCAGAAGAGCTTGACAGTGTGCATGAAATGGTCAGCAGCAACCTGTCATTGTACTTGGCAGTCACAGAGCAGCTGGACAGGCTAGATCAGCGCTTTTGGACTAGAGAAACCAGCACTGGTTGCTGGGATCACATCATCATGCAGGTGTGGGATGAAGACCAATGGCAGCAGAATTTTAGGATGCATAATGCAGCTTCCCTGGAACTGGGAGCTGAGCAGCCCCCAAACTGCAGCACAAGGACACTAGAATGAAAGCTGCCCTCTCAGCTGAGAAGCAATTGATGTGTGGAAGCTGGTGGTGCCCAAATGCTAATGGTCAGTTGCAAAACTGTACAGAGTGAGGAAAACTACCATTGGAGCTGCCGGCTGCAAGTGTGCAGGGGACACACTTCTGCTATGGAGGACAATGTGCATGACATGGAATTTCCCAGCTGTGGGGGAATGGATGGCACACATAATCCCATTATAGTGCCAGCCCATCTTGACACTGAGTACCGCAATAGGAAGGGATACTTTTCGATCATACGGCAGGTGTTTGCACATCACTGTTGCTATTCCGCAGACAGCAATGTAAGTGGGTCTGGAAAGGGGCGTGACACGTGTCTTTAGGAACACTTTGGAAAGCTGTAGGCAAGGCATTTATTTCCAGACCACTAGATTATAGAGGTGGATATGGAAATGCCCATTGTGATCCTGGGAGACTTGGTCTACCTCTTGCAGCCCTGAAACTGCACATGGGGCACTGAGACAGCAGTAAGAAGCATTTTCACAATAGGCTGATCATGTGGTGATTGAATGCACCTTTGGGTGACTGAAGGCAAGGTGGAGGTGTTTCTATGGCAGGCTAGACCTCACTGAAGAAAATATTCCCATGTTTATTGCAACTTGTTGCATTTTGCATCATGTGTGAATCGACGGGCTAATTGTTGGCTGGAGCACTGAGCGCAGTTCCTGGCTAGAGTTTGAGCAGACAGGCACTAGAGCTGTCAGAGGAGCTCAGAGAGCTGCTTTTAAAAACAGAGAGGCATCGAGGGGGCATTTTCAGCATGATGGACCCTGAAATAATCCTCTGTTACAGTTGCTTCCAGGCTGCACCTCCCCCCATGCCACAGATAGCCAAGAACAGGCCTTTAAAGCCTGCACCTGGTATCACAGTGACTGGTCAGTGAGAGTGTTAAACAGTAAATAAGAATGGTTAGAAAAGTCAGTGCCTTTATTCATCAGAAAACAGGGCACTGGCATGCAGTAAAGCTCCTCCCCAAGAGCTGGTAAGGGAGATACTGGCAAAGGGTTACAACTCACAAATGTGGGCAGGTCCAGGTATGATAATCAAAGTTGTGAGAGGTGGTGGAGTACATGGGAAAATTAGGACTCCGAGGGGGGAGGGTAAGCTGGACACAGGATTTTGAATCTGCTGAGGGGGTGTGAACCCAAGTGGGCTCACTGTGCTGCTTCACTATGCGCTTGAGGATCTCAATCTGTACCTTCATCACCCTGAGCATGTGCCCTGTGGCCTGCCTGGGAAAGGGCTGGTTGTCCTTGTGGTTTCTCAGTTCCCTTTCCAAGTGTTGTTCCCAGCATCTGCGCCCACTTGCTGATTAATTTAGTAGTGCTGTCAAGCGATTAAAAATTTTAATCGTGATTCATTGCGCGATTAAAAAAAACAGTTTCTGGCTACCAGACACACTTGGCAACCTTGAGGGGAGCACCTGGCCCTTGTTTACCTCAACCTCATCTTTTACAACTCATCCTCTGGGTTAGGTCCTCTGTGTACTGCCTATAGGCCTTTGGATATATCCATGGAGTTCTTGGCGGTGGAGGTGGGGGGGTCACCGTGGAAGATAGTGTCCAGCTCCTTATAGACACAGCCAGTCTTTGGTGAAGAACTGGAACATCAGTTCAGGTCACAGGCCTTATGACAGGCTTGTCTGCATTCTTCAATCTTCGCGCGGCACTGCAGCATGTCCCGCTGATACCCCTTTTCACACAAAGTGTGAGAAACGTGCTTGTACGTGTCTGAATAGGGATCTGAATGGACTCCTCTCCCCATACACTGACCAGAGCCAACAGCTCTGCAGTTGTCCAGGCAGGGGGGAAGTTGGTGTGACAGCCAGGCATGGGCACCTGAGAAGACTCCATGAGACCATGACATGCTGAGCCAGCCTGTGGGAATGGAGGGGTCCAGTTGGTCAGGCAGTGGGAAATGGGATTTAAATGCAGGGCTCGTAAGGGGGCAGGATGGGTCGCTAGTCACCTGGCTGCACATTAGCAGAATTTAAACTGCTGGCCAAAGTGGCTCGTTGGGATTGATGGGCTACTTGAATCAGCAACTATATGGCTCCAGTGGCCCACGCTGCTGTTTGTCCACAACACAGGGAGAGAAAAAGGAAAGTCCCTCGTGGAAATTTTTTGTCGATGCAAATGGCCATTTTTTCACGATAAAAGTCAAATTGCAATGTGAATACCCATGCAGTGTTGTCAACAAAAGGCACTTTTGCCAGTGTTCTCTTCAGAAGGTCCGAGGCACTGGGATCATGCACTTTTTCCTAGTGCATTGTGGGTAAAAGTATAAACAAACAGCAATAACAACAATGAAGAGATCTCAGACTCACACCTTTGTATAGGTGGAGGAATTAACAAAACAAAAACATTGCAGAAATAGCTGCTTTTAGGGTATAAGACACTGTAAGATGGTTTCTTCTCTTTTTCACTTTAACAGTTCAGACAAGTGCAATTTTGGCCATCATAAGCCATATTTAGCATGCTGTAGTGTCACCGTGGTAACGGGCTTTGCTTAAACATAGCAGTGTATGTAAGTGTGGTCTAAATTAGTTGAAGAAAAGGAAGGCAATACTGAGAGCTCACAAAGATTGCAACTACTGTTTAGCAGAGAGTGAGATTTCACGTATGCAGATTTAAATATTTAGTTCTTTTGGAAACTAATAGTCTGAACTTTTGGACTTGTCCTGTCATCATAAACCACTGATTAAAATAATTGAAAAATAACTGGCATAGTTAATAAAATGTGTGTGCACGTGCACACACACACCATAGTTTAATGCCTTTTCTATATACGTACTCTATGCCGCTTGACACTGGAATGTCAAGAATAAATTATTTTAGAGTATCTTGGATCACACTTTCAACTAACCTACAATCTGAGAGTCACTTAGGAGGTACAATCTAACTAAGAATGCATTATATTAATTTGGAAGAATTTATTCAAAAACTGGTGACACACATTCTTACATAGCTAATACCCAAACTATAGCAGTAACATCACATGCGCTGTACCTTAGTCCTTGCCTATACTACAAACTTATGTTCGTATAACTACTTTGCTCAAGGTGTGGAAAATCCACCACCCTGAGCATCACAGATATACCAACCTAACTCCTGGGCTATGTCTACACTGGCAGCTTCTTGCCGGCTGTCTACATTGCACAAGTGTTCTTCCAGAAGTAAATTTACAGTATAATGTTGTAAAACAGGGCTTCTTCTGGAAGAGTTATTCTTCTCCCCACGGGGAATATGTATTCTTGTGGAAGAGCTCTTCCAGAAGAGGGCAGGGTAGACAGTCAACATGAATTCCTTGCGCAAGAAGCCCCTATGGTTAAAATGGCCATCAGTTTTCTTGTGGAAGAGAGCATCTACACTGCCATGATGCTCTTGCGCAGAAGTGCATCTCTTACGCTAAAGCACATGGCAGTGTAGATGCTCTCTTATGGAAGAGTTTTTGCACAAGAACACTTCTGCAAGAAACTGCCAGTGTAGACGTAGCCCCCAGTGTATACAGTATGATGATGATGGGAGGGCTTCTCCCTTTCACATAGCTACCGCCTCACTAAGAGGTGGAGTGTTTACACCCATGGGAGAAGCTCTCCTGTTGGCATAGCTAAGTGCTTCACTAGGAGCTATAGTGACATTGGTGCCCCACTGCATTGATTTCAGTATAGACAAGCCCTTAGAATTATAACCAAATAAAAACAGCCCTTTTACCAGGCCCACTGTGCCTGAACCCTGACAGCATGCTGAAGAAGTGCTGTAAATCATGCCCTACCGACCAAAAAAGAATTCTAGGCTAATCTGTGATCATGATTGGCTCTGCTACGAAGAACATTCAGCCTTCACTTTGAATTAAAATGAATTATACCTGGAAAAGAAAACTATTTTCGTTTTTGTCCTAAAGGCCCATACTTAGCAAAAGATGGTTGAACAATGCAGCACAGCAGGACTCACTGTGGATTCATAATGGTGATTTCTGCAGATATGGAAATCTGCCCTACAGTTCCAGCGTGGAAATTGTAGTTTTAAGGGCTGTGGCACTGAAAAAAGTCAACATTTTGGGGAAGGGAATAACTGACTAAAACAAACCAACCAAAATAAAGCCAGCACAAGAGAAAAATGCCACTACCAAGACTTCACATGCTTTTGTAACTCAACCATTTACTTTCACTGTATTTTCCGGGACCTGGAGTACTTTCCTTGGAAATATTGTGGTGTGTGTTTCGGGCGTGGAGTAGGAGATGGATTAGATGACCTCTCAAAGTTTCTTTCAGCACTAAATGCCTATGATGCAATCTCCCATCCCACTCAAATCATGTTTATATTTCACTCAGTTTTCTTTTTATAATGTCTCCGAGTTGGAGCTGGTATGCTTTCCCCAGTAGATTCACTGCTCATGTATTCATACAGCACAGTAAAGTAGGATTATGGTTTCCATAAACAATATGGTGCTTAGGTACCAGCTAGGATGACAGGCGGACAGGCAGATGAGATCTACCTTGATCTTGTTTCCATTTAGAACAATTCTTCCTCAGCTTTTCGGGGCAATCTCAGGTTTTCCATGTGTTGCGTTTATTATGGGATCTGCATTCTTCATTAAAAAAGCAACAAAATGCTGCCATATGCCCTTCAACTGTTTTTAAATGCTAAAATGAGAGGGAGGCAATGACTTCTAAATTACTGGGTACACTTCCAGGGACAGTATCCCTGGGCTTGGCACACACTGGTCCAGAAGAATAAATATAACAAGAAAATTCCTGTGTGGGAGAGGAGAAGCACTTGATTGCTTTTTCTTATGCGCTTTCTTTATTCTGGCTCTTCAAAAAAAAAAAAAATTTTTTTTGCAGCCTAAAAGGTTTTCAGTGAGTGGATTGTCTGTTACTCGGCAAATTGTGTAGGTCAGGGGTTCCCAAACTTTTTGACACGGGGACCAGTAAATCCATTCACAAACTTTTGGAGGACTGGTAACATTCATTTGCATATTCATTAATCAAATTATGACTATTCAAATAAGTTGTTTCTGGTCCTCCCAAAGCCCCCAGTGCCAGCTTTATAAAGCTTTTGATAAGGTCACCCACAATATTCTTGCCATCAAGTTAAAGAATCTGGATTGGATAAATGGAGTGGAAGACAGACAGAAAGCTGGTTAGACCAGGGTTTCCCAAACTTTTTACTTCAGTTGGAACCCTTTCTTTTTCAGTACTGTTTATTGCAGCCCAAAAATATAAACACATAAAAAACAAACTGAGAAAATACCAGACATAACATGTCTGGTATTTTCTCATTGGATATGTTTTTTATTACTAGATGTATCAGTTTGTAGTTTCGAACTGCCTGGCTGCTAAATGTGCTCAGGCTGCATGAGTGTGTCTACCAGCCAGACAGTTCGCAACTACTCGAGAGGGTGGTGTGGGGGGGGGGGGGGGGGGAGGGCACAATAGAATCCACAGGCTGACTCACTCTTGCTTTGCGGGGAGGGTAGGGGGGCAGCGCCCAGAGACCTACATATGGCCGGGTCAGTCCCACTCCCCCCCTCCCCCCGCACACACCCCCACTGCACCTCTGGCCAGCCCCACTTCTCCCAACCCTCTCCTGGACAGCCAGTTCTCCCCTGCTTCTCCTCCCAATCTCTGTTAGCCAGCCCCGCTGCCCGTGCCCAGCTTCTGCTTCTTCCCCCCCCCCCCCAACATCTTCCCTGGCCAGCTCTCTATCCCCGACCTCGCGTCCCGCGGCAGCCCTGCTTCCGCCCCCCCCCCCCAGTCTCTCCCGGCCAGCTCAGATGCCCCAGCCAGCTCTGCTTCCACCGGCTGCCCCCTGCCCCAATTGCCAAAGCTCGCCCCGATTCCCCTGTCCAGGTTATTAACACCAAAGTAAAGTGTGTGCAGAGCAAAGGAAGAGAAAGAACCAGTGATCACAGGTGTAGGGCCAGGGAAGAGACGGCAACATTGATCATGAATCTTCAAGGCTTCAAAATCACCAAACTAAGGAACATGTGGCTGTTATGCTCAAGGACTGGTAAACCTTTTGGGGGGTCTGGGGCTGAAGGAGAAGGACACTCCCCACCTTCCCCTCATACACCAGAGTCTCGGGGGCGAGGAGGGCAGGCTAACAGATTTTGTGTGCTCCAGTCCTGTGGAAGGATGGCGGGGTGAGTGAGAGTGAGCGGAGCACCAGCACAGACTCCCCAATGCTGGGGCAGGGGGGAGCCCCAAGCCTTGAGGGCTGGATCCAGACAAGCTGGGGGCCAAATCCAGCCTCTGGACTTTAGGTGCCCCAATCCTGTTGTAGACAAAGACTCGATGCTTTATATCATCAGAAACCTTGTAATCCCAGTACACCGATGTCTTTGGTGGGGACAAACACATGAGCATCCCATGCTTGGACTAAAGGACCAGAAACTTACAGGCAGCAAACCTCTTACATCATCCTGCTTACATCATCCTGCTACTAGAAGAGGCCATTGACTGGTTAATGTGGCTTGAAAATAATAAAAAGCATTCACCTCAGCGTCGAAGAGTTTGGTTCTATGGTATCAGAATTATAATGAGCTAAAGGAAGCAGGGTAGAGGAATCGCTGCTAAGTTTAAAGCTTCATTTAGTTATTAAATGAATATTTCCAGAATTTTCAAAGTCAGTGTATTTTATCTCTGTATATGGTATTTTATACAGTTGTTTCACAGAACGTAAAGATATCGGTATTTTCCTCTTGGACTATGTGGTTCCTGGTTTCAGCGCAAGCCACAAAGTGCCACTTTAAAAGCATTTCCTGTTTTCACATGAAAGAGGAGCTAAAACTGCCCAATGAAATTAGGAGGAGACAACAACAGGCAAAATGTGAATGAAGTGTAGGATTTCTCCTTTGAAATCACCTGTGAAGTCAGCAGCATGGGACTAAAACAGGCTGTTAAACTTGACTAGGAGGTACGTGTCACATAGTCATAGGATCTTAAGTTTGAATGAGTTACTGGGGAGAGTTACAACTTAGGCGGCACCCACACATCACAATCCTGGTGCTCAGACTGATCACGGTATTTTGGCATAGACTTTTCAGCACTGAGCAGAGCTAAGTGGCTTGGCAGTCTGGCTCATTTTCAGATGGGACTTTCACATTGGCTTTCACTGAGACCCAGGCCTGATCTGTTTCTAATAGTTTTGCTGGCAGAACATGGTTGGTCTCAGGAAGGGGGGTTGGGTTGGATTATTAGCCAGTTTTTTTGCAAGTATAAACTGGTATAACTCCCCTACCCACCTCCTAGTTTAGCCACTCTAGTCTTCCAGTGTGTCGACACACCAGTAAACCCTTCTAAAATGGATAAAGCTGCACTTTGTGAAAAAGGAGACAGGATCCAAAGTCACCTATGCCTTGGAACGCTGAGCTAAGTTTAAAAATTAGTGCCATGATGGTTTGAAAGAGAAGAGAACCTCTTTGGCAGAGTAGTACAGATGCTTTCAGGACCAATACATTTTTTGAGCATAGGAATTGAGACAGTTCTCAGAAGGAACATTTGTTGATACCTGAGTCCCAGCAGTGCCATTTGTCTGCACCCACTCACTACTCCCTCCTCCAGCATCTTAGTCATCTGTACATCTGACCAGTCTGTAGGGACATTGTCTCCTTGCATTGAGGTATAAAGAGGGGGCAGACCAGGTTATCATGGAAGTGGAGGTGAAGGAATTTATGTTTCTGCAGTAGGAAAGATTCATGTCCATTAATAATACTTGGCTGGCTCTTTATAGTGCTTTTCATCTGTAGAGCTCAAAGAAAAAAAAGGGCATCATTAACCTAATTTTATAGATGGGGAAACTGAGGAGACAGGTGCTGTGATTACCAGAAATAAAATCCCATCCTCAGTTCCCAGTTGTGTGCCATATTTTTGGACCATTTCTTTTTCCATTTGTAGCCTACATTTTTGGAATAGCATTCTGGTACATGTCCAAGCCAGTCAACCCCTGGGTCTTTTCCTAAAAGGTTACATATACAACTAACGTTTTAGCCTTTGGATTTTACTATAACAACATAAAATGTCCACATGAGCATAGCCTAATTTAATTTTTAGCCTTCTGTAGAATATACTTTTCTCTGCTCTTTAGCTGCAGCATGGAGATAAATTATGTATTGAGGCTTTTGACAATTTTATTAAAGTTTCATTCCCATTTGATTTCTTTCAAATCCATATTTCAGGGATTTCCATCTTAGTTAATCTTGGTGACAGTAAGAAAAATAGGAATGTGGTTTTGGAAAAAAATGATTTCTAACATCTACTGAAATCACATTTGCCCTCCATCCTCTAGCTTTGGTTTTTTCACTGAACTTTGAAACCAGAAGGACTGCACAGATGCTCTAACACATGTTACACTAATTACTGAAGCCTAGAATCCATTCCGCTCTTGATAATAATTACAATTATCCCATTAGACGTAAGTTTACGTCTAGGAGCTGCCTAGACATGGACTGGAGCTGTGTCCCACTCATTGCAGCCCAAGAGACAGCTCAGGTTTAGGATCAGGTCTGCAAGAGGGTAAAAGAGAATTTATGGGTATATGAAAAAACCTCCCCCAAAAAAGGAGAGTCCAAGATTTTCAGATGAGGTGGTTAAAGTCCAGTAATTATTGTAAATTGATATTTAGGCATCTAAATAAATGACACAGTTTTATAAATGACTTAATGCCCAGCATATATAATGGAATATATATGGGTACCCAGCAGTTTGCAAAATCATTTCTATGCCTAAATATCATTATGCATAATTATAAGCCTAACTTAAGCCACCCATTTTTGAAAAAATTTACCTCACTTTTTTCCTATTAGCAAAGTAAACAAACTTTATTTATTTTAAACGGACATTATGAACCGTGTCTTTCTGAAGGCACTGCTACTAAATCTCTGATATTCCTATTTTAAACCTTAAGTTGTCAGTTGTAAACTTTAACATAATGACCCATCCCACTCAATTTTTACTTATCTAGCTTACACCTGATATCAAGGCCAGCTGTATTGTTCGGGATAGGGTAAGGGCAAAAATATTTCTGCAATAAACACAATAGATTCAAATGGTTCAAACAGTTTTATCAACTCCCCAAGTGTCATCTAAGGATCGTTGGGTCTCACTTCAGAAGATACATGAAAAAAAAGAACAGACAAAGTTTAAATAAAGCAAGACTAATGGAAAAAATCTTTTGGACTATATGTAAAAGATATCTTCTGTGCTCTCTTGGTTATTATACATTTCTTTGGCATTCTATTTCCCAGGAATAACTTGAATTTTACCAGAACACAATCTCTAGCACCTCAATTCAATACAGTAATTACATTCGCTAATGCCCTCCACATAGTGACACTTGGCCAAGATATTCAGCTCTTCTCACATCACGGTGTGTTATGCTGCTGTGCACTGTTTAAATTCTCCACCAGCGGTGACTCAGTTTCAGCGGAGGGCTTGTGAAATACAGGTGACAGGAATGCTGCTACAGACATCAGGATGACCGCTTCAACTGAACGTAGAATGCAGCCAGATTTCGGCGTGACCCAAAGGGGGGGGGGTGTTCTGAAACACAGACGCTAACCCAATCTTGCGTGTTGTAACAGACAGGGGCAGCTATTAACTTTGGTACCTCTCCTATGGAATGCACCCAACACAGCTGCTAAATATACAGGACAAATGATAGCTTAACCCTTCCACTGAGCTCAGTGGAATGTTAACAGATGATAGCAACATAGAAAGTGCCAGGGAGGAACCACAAGCAAAACATCCAACAAGGCCCAGCCTTGCTGCTGGTGAACCAATCCGTTATTCTTGTTGCTTGAAAATTCGCTCACAGAGAGTTTCTGGTTTTCAAGAGGCTCTGGCTCTTTGGGACAGTAACACCTACAAGGCCCAATACAGCAATTATGACAGGAAGCAGCACAGGGGAAGAAGAAAACAGTGAAAGATCTTGAGTTATGCATATTGCTGCACAGACACCTTGACTGAACACTGAGCATCTGAGAGGAGCTGCACTGAACTCGCTGCCCTGCTGGAATGGAGAAGGCTTTAAGCTATCTTTGAACCTCCCCCATCCCCGAGGGAAGGGCCCTGGAGTAGTTTAGAAAATCTTGGGTCCTATCTAAGTTATTAGAGTCTATTAAAATTATGGGAGCTTCCCTGAGCTGACTTATGGGCTGCAGAGCCACATAGAAGCTCCACCATGCTGCAGCCCCATACTTGACACAGCCTGTGTTGCCAATTCTTCCTATTTCAGCAAACAATGAAATATTGAACCCTATTGGAGATGGTTTCTAGATGAGAGGAGTACTGCAGCTCCAGCCCAAAAAGAGTTTCCATTCCTGCTGGTGGGAAAAGCCCTTCTGATTGGCTGCCTCCCCTTGCGCCTGCTGCCAGGGGAAGAACAGCCAATCTGAACTGGCCTCCCCCCTAAGGAACCAAGATGAGTTTTTGGGTGGGGAGCAGCCAATGCATTCTCACAAGGAGCAGGGGCACAAAAAATTGATCATGACCAATCAGTGCAGGTTGGTTCCCTCGTGGGAAAAGGGCGCTGCCCCTCCCTGTTCTCCTTCCAACATCATTTCATCCCTTCAGCACCAGTCCTATGAAAGGGAAGGACCACCCAATAGAACCCCCTAGAACAGCAAGAGGGGCCATTGAGGAGCAATGGGCACATTTAGGGATGGGGAAAGGGCAGAATGAATGTGGGAGATTCAGACTCTTTCTGTGCTGGGCAGAAGGACAAGGAAGATGTGGGGCGTGGTGGACAGTCTGCCCGGCCCTAGCTCAGGGTGGGACAATAAAGTATTTAAGGAAGCTCGGGCTAGTTCCCTGGCAGACCAATAGTTCACAGGCCCTGTCCCTTATTCAGGGTGAGGCAACAGGCACTTTAAGACTCAAGTCTGTCCTCAGGCTGAATGAGAGTCTCTATGCCCAGGCCCTTGTCAGGGAAGGGCAGCGAGCAGCTTAGTGAGCTCAGGCATGTTCTCAGGATGAGTGGCAGTCAGGTATCCTTGCTCTGGCACATAGCCAACAAGTGCAGGGGTTTTACCGGAAATAGGGGGAATCTGCCATCCTGGGAGTTGGGTGGCGGGGGGGGGGGGATGCAGGCCCTCCCACTCCACTGAGTCCCAACCCAGAGCCTACATCCTCCCTATCACCCCAGTATTGACTGCCACTGGGTCAGTGGGGATCCTGGCCAAAACACGCTGCCCATTTCACCTCCATTTCCTCAGCCAGACATGGGTCAGCTATCTCCGTGCAGCTTCCCAGTTCCCCTGTGGGCCTACCTGGATCCACAGGGAATGAAGACTCTGGTTGGGTTTCCATCGGCTCAGGGTCCGTGTGGTCTTGGATAGCCTTCAGGGTCTGGTAGTCCTGGCCAGTCTTCGGGGCCTGCCAGTGGTCATGGCAGCCCAAGCCAGTTCTCCACTTCTTGGCAGTGTGGCCAAGCCACCCCCCTCAGGAGTTTGGCCAAGCCATCCTGCTTCCTCGATGGCTGGGGCCCAACTGAACACCTAGCTTCAGCTATTATACTTTCAGCTTCATCCCTTTGTTTCTGGGGGGTGGGGCTGGGGCTGGGTTGCTCTGTCAATTTTCTATACACGGATGACAGTTCAGTTTTTGATTCCTCTATTGGAAACTGAGTAAGCAGGAGAGAAAAAAAATTTCCTTTCTCCTTGACTCACTCTGCTAAGAAACTGTTGCCTCCTACTTTGTACAGCTCTAAGGAAAATCATCCCCCAATGGGATATAAACTTCAGCAGAATGTATGGAAGCCAAGCCCGGGCTGTTTGGCTAACTGCAAAATGCATCATCAAAAAAACTATACATGAGAAAAATCCTTCAGTCTGGTGCACAGCCTGTCACAAGACCGTACAGCCGTGAAATGATCAGCAGAGGAAGAAAACGGAGCAACTGCAGTGCTGCTTTACACAGTTAATGGTCTGGCACCTACGGCATCCCAGTAACATGCAAGCGCAAGCAGTGCAAGAGTTCATTTCATGTGTGTGAATACTTCTGACAGCAGGAAAGTACAAAACCATCTGACGAGAAATAGGCATGTGGCAGAGCTGACTGTATGTGTTGATCATCAGACCGGTCTAATCTAGAAATTATATTATTTCCACTCTGTTTTCAAGGCCATTACAAGCAACCTTGAACTGCAGGTTTTAATTTGCCACATGCTTCTATAACACTCATCATCTATCATCATAGCCAGGTAGGACAAGGAAATGTTATTATCCAGGGTCTACCTGTAGCCTCTGCTGAAGTCTAAATCTGCTGGCAGTCAAGTCCTGCTTTGTATTGCCAAATCCAAATGGGATTAACTGCAAGTCTCACATTGCAGTTTTTGTAGCTATTGGATCAGGTGGGGGCATAAGACTGTACAGTTAAAATGGAGAAACTCTGTCGAGGACTGAGCTTTTAGTGGTCAAGAGAAAAGGTGACTGCAGTCATCAGATGACTGTTCTAAAGGGTTTCACCATATCAAGCAATCTCATTAGTGACCCTTATTAACAAGTTTCATTGCTCTCTGCTCTGAATAGTACATTGTGTTCATTAAAAGTGCAAGCTGGCCTAACACTTAGTTTTTAATACCACTTACCTTGGTTTTGGCTGGTACGATGGGAAAAAATTCAATAGGCCACTAACCATGCACCCAAGACCCTCATGCATCTCTGCTCTTTCTCTACTGCACACACAGTTTCAGACGGGCAAGTTTCCCCTCCCACCCCAGTCTGAGGCAGGAGAATGAAGGTCCCTGTACTCACTTCTCCTCTGTTTCCCTCTCTTTAGTAAAGCAAGAGCTTGCTTCACATAGGCAAGAAGAATCACCACCCGATGGATGACTACTATAAGCCAGCACTGGATTCAGACCATGGAGACAACAAGCCACTATTAAACCTCTGAACCAATCCAGTACTTTAAGAGAGGTATGTGTTGACCATGCGAATCCCTGTGCTCACAAGTTATGTTCCAGTGACTCAGGAAACTGGTGAACACAGGGAGCCATTTTGATGAATAGCAGTTTGTCCTTAATTAAAATTTCCACCTTCAGAATGCTGATTAATACAATGCTATGGCAGCCTTATGGCCTTTTCCCAAAGAAAATGCTCTAAAACACATGGCTTCCCATTGGCTTTAAAATGATGAGATTTTAAAATAATGTATTTGGTGGTCTTTGTTATTGGCTTTTTTTAAACTTTTAAGGTTCATGCTTTAAAGTTAATCTCTCAATGCTGGATAACTAGAAATTTAACTTTTTTGAAATGGAAGTTGAGAATCTGGTGTATTCACGGCTCCCACATCTAGAGCTTGAAGAAAAATATCAAATATTCAGAAAGTTGTGGAAGCAACATGAGAGTTGGCAACCCTACTCTTTTACTATGTTTTGCCTATGCCTGCAAGCCTGGACATCCTCTCCCCTCAGGTTAAACCTTCTGACCCAGCTGATTTGCAGCAGGGTCTGGCCTACACTAAAGTTAACAAATACAGTACTCATGGATGTAAATCATTCATGTTCCGGAACACCATAGTTAAGTTGATTTAACCACAGCATTCTTCAAACAATGCAAGAAAAATTCTTCCATTCACTACCACTGTTCAGGGAGGTGGATTACCTATCAATGGAAAAAACATCTTCCATTGCAGTAGTGACAGCTGGCGCACCTACACAGCCCTATAGCTGTGCACCTGCAAAGTCAATAGTGTAGACACATTCCAAAAACATCTACATCAGGAAGTGCTAGACATGTCTTAAAAGGACTGAAATGTGAATAGTCTACATTGGCCTGACATATCTTTCCCTTGTCCAGTACGGAAAGTAGGCAAAATTCCAGAGTGGATTCCAAGTTTCTTTTAACATCCAGCGTTTGCTTCACTGGAACAAGATGTGTCCTTACTCAAAGACTTGCAGAAAGCACACTCTTTAGTGCAGCCACATTGTTCAATCAGTTTGCTGTTACATCCTAAAAATATAGCCTGTATACAAGAATTGTCCTCCATTACAGCTCATGTTCTCTCTTACTCCCTGATTTCACTGCAGCTTAGAAACTAGAGGTAATTGTAGAGTTAGTTTTCTGGAAGATAGCATTATGTCAGGATCTGTAACTGTGGACAAGCTTTCCAGCTCAAATCCACAGATTTGTGGTTGTGGGGTTCAAGCTAACGTAGTAATAAAACCTGTGTAGATGTTCTGGCTCTGGAACGCAAACTCTGAGTCTTCGTCTGGCCCACCCCTCCAGCCGTGGGGCTAAAGGTACAAACTCAAAGCACCATGTTTAGCACAACTCTGAACTCAGGCTGAGAGACTCACTCCCAGGCATACTCTGTAACCTGCCTTTTTTGGCAAATGCTGCAAATCCATCTATTTCCATGTGAAAGAGCAGGCATGACTCACTCTTTGTAAACAAAAGCTGCACAGGCAAAAAGGTTGCAAAGCCTGGAAGCTGGAAGAGAAGGGAAATGAACCAAATGTATGTATGTGTCCCCCCCACCACCCACTCAGTAACTTAAATCATTTTGTGGATGCTAGTGTTTGATCCTTTCCACTAAATCAATGCTATCATTTATTAATGCTAGCTTTCAGCTAGGCTGACCTTAACACTTCTTGCAGGTAAGGCAAAAATATGTGGTAATCAATGCACCTTTCTTCCCTGCCAAACACAAACACACAATCATGACTGCTCTTAACTGACCTTTCTCCATATACCTTGTCCTCTAGGGAAATACACATTTGATGTTACTGCCAACGAATGGTACAGTTTGAGTAAGTGTCCCTGAAAACTGGTAATGTCCCTGTTTTCTGGGCCTATCCCAGTGAAGTTAATAGAAAACTGTTCTGTTCCAGTTGTAAAACTCCAACAATTTGGATTCCGGAAGGAACCATTTGTCACCATACTCTCAGGCTATCTAGACTGCGAGCTTCTTTCGGAATAAACTTTTCTGGAAGAGATCTTCTGGAAACACTTTTTTTTCCGAAAGGGAGTGTCCACACAGCAAAAGCACAACGAAAAAAGGATCTGCTTTTTCGAAAGATAGCATCCACAGTTATTGCACGCTATCTTGCATTTCAACTGCAAAAACTTGGAAGATAGTAAGGTGACAGGGAACAGCTAGCATGCGTTTGTAAAGAACAAATCATGTCAAACCAATCTGATAGCGTTCTTTGATAGGATAACAAGTCCTGTGAATAAGGGAGAAGCGATTGATGTAGTATACTTAAACTTTAGTAAGGCATTTGGTACAGTCTCGCACGATATTCTTACCAATAAACTAGGCAAATACAACTTAGATGGGGCTACTATAAAGTGGGTGCATAACTGGCTGGATAACTATTCCCAGAGAGTAGTTACTAATGGTTCACAATCCTGCTGGAAAGGTATAACAAGTGGGGTTCCACAGGGGTCTGTTTTCGGACCAGTTCTATTCAATAGCTTCATCAATTATTTAGATATTGGCATAGAGAGTGTACTTATTAAGTTTGCAGATGATACCAAGCTGGGAGGGGTTTCAACAGCTTTGGAGGATAAGGTCATAATTCAAAAATCTGAACAAATTGGAGAAATGGTCTGAGGTAAAGAGGATGAAGTTTAATAAGAACAAATGCAAAGTGCTACACTTAGGAAGGAACAATCAGTTTCACACATACAGAATGGGAAATGACTGTCTAGGAAGGAGTACGGCAGAAAGGAATCTAGGGGTTATAGCGGACCACAAACTAAATATGAGTCAACAGTGTGATGCTATTGCAAAAAAAGCAAACATGATTCTAGGATGCATTAACAGGTGCATTGTGAGCAAGACATGAGAAGTCATTCTTCCGCTCTACTCTGCTCTGATTAGGCCTCAGATGGAGTATTGTGTCCAGTTCTGGGCACCACATTTCAAGAAAGATGTGGAGAAATTGGAGAGGGTCCAGAGAAGAGCAACAAGAATGATTAAAGGTCTAGAGAACATGACCTATGCAGGAAGACTGAAAGAATTGGGCTTGTTTAGTTTGGAAAAGAGAAGATTGAGGGGAGACATGATAGCAGTTTTCAGGTATCTAAAAGGGTGTCATGAGGAGGACGGAAAAAAATTGTTCTTCCTGGCCTCTGAGGATAGAACAAGAAGCAATGGGCTTAAACTGCAGCAAGGGAGGTTTAGGTTGGATGTTAGGAAAAAGTTCCTAACTGTCAGGGTGGTTAAACACTGGAATAAATGGCCTAGGAAGGTTGTGGAATCTCCATCTCTGGAGATATTTAAGTGTAGGTGAGATAAATGTCTATCAGGGATAGTCTAGACAGTATTTGGTCCTGCCATGAGGGCAGTGGACTGGACTCGATGACCTCTAAAGGCCTAGTATTCTATGATTTAAGTTGTGATTAGTATGAATGGAGTGGTCACCAGGGCACCTCTGTTATTTCCTGGAGGCCTCTTCTCTTGTAACAGCTCTTTTGGCCTTCTCCGTTTCCCATATGATGCCTTGCTCCATTTATCAGCACCCATAGCTTGCTATAACTATGGTTAAGTTCCTGTTGCTGCTCCATCAGCTTGTACATTATCATTGCTTTCATCTCCTTGTAATCCCTCTGAGGCAAACATTAGTCTGAGTTGTGTATTGCACTATTCAGATGGTTGTATATTAAAACCAGTTCCAGACCCTCCTTTCTTCCAACATTAGGGTTGACTTTTAGCTTTGGGATAAGTGAGAAAAGCTTTGCTATCTTCAATAATATTGTAAACGGTTTTACCAGCGCTGAATTTGGCACTAATTGTCTGAACCCCATTAAAGCCAATGACGAAACTCACACTGATTTCCATGGTGCAGATCTGGCCTTCAGTCACTAAAGCATAATACACCAAAAATTAAGAATATTCAGAGTATAAGTTGAAATTCCATTGCTGTGCTTTTCAATGAATGATGTAATCAGTGCCCTAAACTGAAATGTATTTGCTTTTAAGCGTTAAAAAGGAACCCTCAGAATATATTCTCAGTGCTGATGCAAGAGGATATACATGCAAACCTTCACTCATCAAGATGACAAAAGTCCATTTTATGGTATGACAGTATTGTTCTACTTTAAAAAAAACAAAATTTATGCTTGCAGTGTACAGGGGTGGGGTGTTTCCCATCAAATAATTTGTGGGAATTGGTGGCAGTGGCTTCTATGGTTTAGAAACCAGCCAAAGCAGTAATGCAGCTAGACCTCGCATGTTGTTTACACATGGTCATGTGGATCCCACTGCGGCCCCTTTCATTTAATCATATTATAGGTTTTGTAGAAAAGCAAACAACGAGGATGCGATCTTATGCCAGGAACATTGTGAAACAGAATGACTGCAAAGGCTGTGTGAAAATGAAATTACAAAGGAAATGACATCTCTGCCCCAATGAGTCTGGGACTCAGCTGTCTCATTTCTGTACGTGGGGAAAAGAAGGTTAAAAGCATCTCATTATTTGGGGAAAAATGGATTCATTTGATCTCTCGGTACAGGACAGCCCACTAATATTGTGAGACAAGAACAGTACATAAAGAACTAAAGTTAAGAACAAGGAGGCAAAGATGGTGATTTTGCTGGGAGTAATAGGAGCTAAAATTTCTAACCTGCCTCATGAGACCCGGCATTGTGCCAAAGCTGCTTGATGCAAAAGGCAGGAGCTGACTTAAGTTCTGTCTGATAAATACAGACTACTCAAATTAAAATGTATAGTATAGAAAATGATACTCTGACTCATCCTAATGCACACGACTTGACAGATTACAAGAAATCACTATGTTCTAAATGAATGTGTTAAGCAGACACCTGGAAGTTATACTGGTAGAATGGTCGTTGCAGTGATGATGGACAAAAATTGTCCAAGAAGGAGGCCAAAGATTCTGGGTTCAAGGTTTGGCTGTCAGCAGATCTCTAAGAGATCAATTGACACAACAGCCGGGCATACACAATGATGAGTTTTAGAGGACAACTACCAAGTTACTGACCCCCAAATAGGGAAATGACAAGAAAGTAAGGGTACGTCTACACTACAGCGATAGTTCGAACTAAGTTAGTTCGAACTAACGCATCTAAAACTAAAAACTAGTTCGAATTAGCGTTTTGCTAATTCGAACTAGCATGTCCACATTAAGTGGACCCTGAACCGGGCTTAAGGATGGCCGGAAGCAGTGCCGGCAGGGCATCAGAGGAGGACTTAGAGCGTGGAGATGCTGTCTCAAGCTAGCCAAGGGCTGCGCTTAAAGGGACCTGACCCCCACCCCGGACAGACAGTTCTCAGGGGTGCCCTGCTTGCAAACCAGTCCTGGCTTGGAGTGCCCGGAGTGCCCACACTGGGCTCATCACAGCACTCGGCCATCAGACCAGCTGCACTTGCCGCAGGCTGCCATCTGGGGAGAGGGGACAATTGGGGGGCTGCAGGAGAGCTTCCACCCCCAGAAGTCCGCAGACCCAGCCCAGTCCTCCCCATCGGGGGCTCGTACCCCATTCCTCCCTCACCTCCTTCCACTTACCCTTCCCTAGCCCCTTTTCTTGATGTACAAAATAAAGGACAATTGTGTTCAAAAATGGAATCTGTCTTTATTGAACAAAACTGGGGGAGACTGGGAAAAGGAGGTGGGAGAGGGGAAGAGAGAGGGTGGGAGAGGGGAGGGCAACTACAATGATCAGGGGTTGGGAACAGGTCCCATATGAAGATAGGCTAAAGAGACTGGGACTTTTCAGCTTAGAAAAGAGGAGACGGAGGGGGGACAGGATAGAGGTCTCTAAAAGCAGGAGTTGGGTGGAGAGGGTGCATACAGAAAAGTTCTTCATTAGTTCCCATAAAGAAGGACTAGAGGACACCAAAGGAAAGGAATGGGTAGCAGGCTTCAAACTAGTAACAGAAAGTTGTTGTTCACAAAGCAAAGAGTCAACCTGTGGAACTCCTTGCTGCAGGAGGCTGTGAAGGCTACAACTAGAACAGAGTTTAAAGGGACGTGAGATCAAGTGATGGAGGTTGGGTCCATGGAGTGCTATTAGCCAGGGGGTAGGAGTGGTGTCCCTGTCCAAGGTTTGTGGAAGGCTGGAGAGGGATGGCACGAGACAAATGGCTTGGTCACTGTCTTCGGTCCATCCCCTCCAGGGTCCCTAGGGTTGGCCGCTGTCGGCAGACAGGCTACTGGGCTAGATGTACCTTTGGTCTGACCCAGGACGGCCATTGTAAGCTCAGGGTCGGGGGTCTCAATGGACCCCCTTGATTTTCATGCACACCTGCTCCTGGGTGTGGCCAGCTCCTGGCCAGGCTGGCAGCTCTCCTGCCCTAGACGGCCACTTTCCTGTGCCTAGTGCGGAGATCATGGACGAGGTCCACGATGTCCGCACTAGCCCAGGCAGGTGCCCGCCTCTTGCGGTCTCGGGCAAGCTCCCGGGAGCCGCCAGCCTGGTCCCGGGAAGAGGGGGAGGGCTGGGGGGCATTGGGTGGGTGGCTCGAGCTTTGCCAGGTGCAAGGTCTGCTGGCTGGGTGCTGGCAGGCTTGCACCTGGCACGGGCACTGTAGCCAGCCCGTGCCCCTTTAAGGGGTCCGGAGCCGGAAGGGGGGCAATAGAGTTTTCCTGGTGTTGGCCAGAGTGGCCACCAGGGAAACCTGGGGAGGGCTAGCCTCCCACTAGTTCGAATTAAGGGGCTACACACCCCTTAATTCGAACTAGCTAGTTTGAACTAGGCTTAATCCTCGTAAAATGAGGTTTTGCTAGTTCGAACTAAGCGCTCCGCTAGTTCGAATTAAGTTTGAACTAGCGGAGCGCTAGTGTAGCGCCTATGAAAGCTAGTTCGAACTAACGTCCCTTAGTTCGAACTAACTCTGTAGTGTAGACATACCCTAATAGTGTAAAACCAGCTGTTAAACCAGCAGACAACACAATAGCTGAACTATGGAAATTCTATGTCACCTGCTCCAAAAGTCACTGGTTATTACAGAGCATTTCTAGTTTTATAATCAAAAGTAAAAAAGAAAATGGGAACAGGGCTGCAGATGTGGCTGCATTTTGGTAATTAAACAAACATTTTCTGTTTGGAGAGAGCTTAAATAAGACATTAATGCAGTGGTTCCCAACCTTTTCGAGCATACAGACCCCTTTTCAATCTATTACAATTTTATGGACCCCCAAACACTATAGCTCTTTTCAAACATTCCATTACTTGATAATCATTTGAAATGTATAATAGTTCATATTATCTGAACAAATATAGTAGCATTGAGAAATATTACACGGTGGCCACATTGAAATGTAACAACTTTGAGGTGCCATATATTTTTGTTGAAAAAGAAAACCTAGCCACCCAACTAAACCCTTCCCACCACTCTGATAGCTTTTGAATGGTTAGAGCAGGGTGATGTATTCAAAAGAGAGAGAGAGAGAGAGAGAGAGAGAGAGGAAAAAAGGTAAAACGTGACCGACTCATCTATAAGCCAACACCAGAGTATAGTAACAGCTTGTCAGCTTCAGCATGGACTGAGGGACATGCAGACTGAACGGCACGGAGCTTCTCAGGTCCCATTGGCTACTGTTCACGCACGCTGCTTGCTCAGCTCCTGTCCCCTCTATCCCCTGCCCATGCACACAGTGAGTGGGCTTTTGTGGCCAAAGGGCGCTCTGGAGCTGCCAGCTCCTCAAGGGTGGAATTTTGGGAAGGTAGGGGGCAAGGGTGGAACTTAGGGAGCACGGAGTGCAGGGGACAGCAGTCATGTGCTCCGGGTCTCGGCTTGCTTCTGATCCTGTTCCTTAGACACCAGGGCTGTGTGTAGACTAGCCAGTTTTTTCAGAAAATCAGCCGCTTTTCCAGAAAAACTTGCCAGCTGTCTACACTGGCCGCTTGAATTTCCACAAAAGCACCTACTTCCTACTGTAAGAAATCAGTGCTTTTTGCAGAAATACTATGCTGCTCCCGTTTGGGCAAAAGTCCCTTTGGCGCAAAACTTTTGCGCAAAAGGGCCAGTGAAGACAGCTGAGATTTGTTTTGCACAAAAAAGCCCCGATCGCGAAAATGGCGATCGGGGCTGTTTTGCGCAAAAGCGCGTCTAGATTGGCCATGGATGCTTTTCCGCAAAAAGTGCTTTTGCAGAAAAGCGTCCCTGCCAATCTAGACACTCTTTTCCGAAAATGCTTTTAATGGAAAAATTTTCTGTTAAAAGCATTTCCGGAAAATCATGCCAATCTAGACGTAGTTTGAATTAAGGGCTATGTAGCCACTTAATTCGAACAAGTTGGAGGCTAGCCCTACCCAGGTTGCCCTAGTGGCCACTCTGGGCCAAACCAGGGAAACTTTTCTGCCCCCCTCCCAGTCCCAGAGCCCTTAAAGGGGCACGGTCTGGCTACAAAGCTTGTGCCAGTTGCAAGCATGCCAGCACCCAGCCAGCAGACCCTGCACTTGGCATGGCATGAGCCAGCCACCCAGCCCTCTGCCTCTTCCCAGAACCGGGCTGGCAGCTCCCAGGAGTCTGCCCAGGGCCACAAGAGGCAGATGCCTGCCTCGTCTAGTGCGGAGATCATGGACCTCATCAAGGTTTGGGGGGAGGCCTCCAATGTCCACCACCTCCGCACTAGGCACAGGAATGCAGCCGTTTAGGGAAGGATAGCTGCCAGCCTGGCCACCAAAGGCCACATGTGAACTCAGGAGCAGGTTTGCATGAAAAACAAGTTGGTCCAGTGAGACCCCCGATCCTGAGCCCTGAGCTTAGAACATAAGAACGGCCGTACTGGGTCAGAACAAAGATCCATCTTGCCCAGTAGCCTGTCTTCCGACAGTGGCCAACACCAGGTACCCCGGAGGGGATGGACTGAAGACAATGACCAAGTGATTTGTCTCTTGACATCCATCTCCAGCCTTCCACAAACAGAGGCCAGGGACACCGTTCCTACACGCTAGCTAAAAGCACTCAATGGACCCAACCTCCATGCATTTATCTAACTTCTCTTTAAACTCTGTTATAGTTCTAGCCTTCACAGCCTCCTGCGGCAAGGAGTTCCACAGGTAGACTATACATTGTGTGAAGAACAACTCTCGCTTATTAGTTTTAGACCTGATGTTCATTCATTTCATTTAGTGTCCTCTAGTCCTTCTATTGTGGGAAATAATGGAGAACTTTTCTTTCTTCACCCTCTCCACACCACTCATGCTTTTATAGACCTCTATCATATCTGCCTTCAGTCTCCTCTTTTCTAAGCTGAAAAGTCCCAGTCTCTTTAGCCTCTCTTCGTATGAGACCTGTTCCAAACCCTGAATCATTTTAGAAATCCTTTTCTGAACCCTTTCCAAGGCCAAAATATCTTTTTTGAGGTGAGGAGACCACATCTGTATACAGTACTGAAGCTATGGCATACCATAGTTTTATACTTCCCCTCCTCCTCCTTCCCCTGGCTTCCCCCTTCCAGCTCCCTCCTCCCAGGTTTCCCCCTCCCCTCTCCCACCCTCTCTCTTCCCCTCTCCCACCTCCTTTTCCCATTCTCCCCAAAGGTTAATCCCCCCCCCCCAGTTTTGTTAAATAAAGAGAGTTTCTATTTTTGAACACACATGTCCTTTATTTTTTACATCAGGAAGGGGGGCTAGGGAGGGGTAAGTGGAAGGAGGTGAGGAAGGAATGGGGCACGATCCCCCGATGGGGAGGACTGGGGTGGCTCTGCGGGCTCCTCGGGGTGGAAGCTCTCCTGCAGGGCCTCCTGGATCCTGACAGCCCCCCGATTGATCCCCCCAGATGGCAGCCTGCAGCAAGTGCAGCCGGGCTGATGGCCAAGTGCTGTGATGTGCTGAGTGTGGGCACTCAGAGCACTCCAAGACAAGACATAAGAACATAAGAACGGCCGTATTAGGTCAGTCCAAAGGTCCTTCTAGCCCAGTATCCTGTCTACTGACAGTGGCCAGCACCAGGTGCCCCAGAGAGGGTGGACCGAAGACAATGATCAAGCGATTTGTCTCCTGCCATCTCTCTCCAGCCTCTGACAGACAGAGGCCAAGGACACCATTTTATCCCCTGGCTAATAGCCTTTTATGGACCTAACCTCCATGAAATTATCTAGCTTCTCTTTAAACTCTATTATAGTCCTAGCCTTCACAGCCTCCTCTGGCAAGGAGTTCCACAGGTTGACTACACGCTGTGTGAAGAAGAACTTTCTTTTATTCGTTTTAAACCTGCTACCCATTAATTTCATTTGGTGACCTCTAGTTCTTCTATTTAGGGAACTAATAAATAACTTTTCTTTATCGGCCCTCTCCACACCACTCATGATTTTATAGATCTCTGCTTTGCTGTCCCTCATCGAGGTAGACAATCAAGAGGGGAACCCTGAGAACTGTCTGCCCGGGGTGGGGGTCGGGTCCCTTTAAGCACAGCCCTCGGCTAGCTTGAGGCAGCAGCTCCACACTCTAAGTCCTAACCTGATGCCCTGCTGGCACTGGTTCTGGCCAGCCTTAACTTCGGTTCAGGGTCCACTCCATGTGGACATGCTATTGTGAATTAGCAAATTGCTAATTCTAATTAGTTTTTAGGTCTAGATGCACTAATTCGAATTCACTTAGTTCGAATTAAGTTAGTTTGAATTAGTGCTGTACCCTAAGGGAGCGAGGGGAAAGTGCTTGCACCCCGTGCATGCCTCTCACACACCAGCCAGGAGTGAGAGGCATGCGTGGCATGCAAGCAATTTCCCCATGCTCCCTTCCGGAGAATGGGCTCAAAAGCAGGCTGCACTCTGGGGATGGGTAAGAAGAAAAGGAAAAGAAAAGTATCAGGCCCACCATGGACCCCCTGCAGTGCCCTCAGGTCTGCGGACCACAGGTTGGGAACCACTGCATTTATGGATTGATTAGTCTGTGGATCTGGAAAGTAAAACAACCCAAAAACCTTGAGTAATGCTGCTATATTCCTAAAGCATGTGCTAGAAATTCCTGTACCAATTAACACTGCTATTAAAGATGCCAGGACGGGCTGCAACAATAAACCAGTGGTCAAGCAGAAAACACTATAATCAAAACTCAAAGCCTGTATGCTTTCCCTATGAGAAGCAATCTTACAATACAAATGTTTGCTTGTTCAAGGGCAAACGCTGTAGAAACTGCAACAAATTGGGACACACACATACAATATTAAAATGAATAAAAATGCACAACCTTGGGGGCACAATACCAGAGGATTTCAAATTCATCAGCTTGTAGATGAAAAAGGGACAGTGAGAATGTTGTAGAATCTCGGCAATGGTTTAATTCAGAAGGCAACACAAGTGCTACTTAGTGTTCTTTTCTAGTGGAAGGAATAAGACAAAGTGCAACTTTACATTTCAGTACTTTCACAGAGACTGCTTTATATGTGTGACATAAAACCTCAGAGCTTTTAAAAGCATATACAGGGGAAGTAATCATTCCCTTGGGTGTTGCTAGGGGTAGCATAGCTATACACAGCATATATTAAACCTCTATTTTTTGAAGCAAGGGTATTGTGCATTATTTGGTACTCAATTCCTGAGAGAAATTCAGCCAGACTGAGGAAGCACAGAATGCTTGAAGGGTTTTTTTTTAAATGAACACCAGCCCTAAATAACATTTAATTTTATTTTTGGATAAGGTAGCTGCTGGTTTTCACGATGGCACAGGACCCTTGAAGGATATGAAAGCAAAAATGATGTTTGCAGGGACATCCCATCTGAAATTTTGTGAAGCGTGTCCAGTACCAGGTTTAAGTAAGGACCTGATGAACTGACCACTGTGGGTGCTTTTGTCAGTCCTGGTACTCCACTGGGTCATGAGGAGTAAGGGAAGTTGATGGGAGAATTTTTTCCTGTTAACCTCTCACTGTGGGGATACCACAAAAATTCAGCTTATGGGACATTAACTCTAGATACGCTACTCACATAAGCTGGAGTTGCGCATCTTAAATCTACTTTGTCCCTAAGTGTAGACCTGGCCTGAGCTAGTGAGGAAGAGCACACTGAGCACCTCTTTACTTGGAAAACATGGAAAAATGTGAACGTTTCAAAGATTCGGGTACATATTGTGATCATGCCATTGAGAGAGCTGACAAATGACAAGGCAAAGCTGAAGCCATCATGTTATCCTACCCACAAAAATGTGTCACAGTTACGTTCCTTTCTGGGGATAGTTGTATGTTCTTGGATAAGGACAGCTATGAACACAATGGACAGAAGTAGTGCTGGTTCACAAAGCATACCAGTGCTTTTGATGAGGTCAAAAGATTCAAGCGTCTCTTACACAATGCAAGGCACATTGGCTTTCGAAGTTCAGTTTGTGTCCCCCATCTGGAATAGGAGCACATGAATGCAAGATCACACAATGGCATATTGCCTTTCCGCCTAGATCTCTTACCCCTGCAGAACACAACTTTGCTCCCGGTGATTCAGAGATGATGAGACTGGGAAATTACAAAGTTTCACTAACATCTGAATAGAGAATGATTTACTACATTCCAGGTCATCAACCCAAGAAAGGCGCTCTGACAATAGCTGCAGCCTGGTTACAAAGATGGGTGATATTCTTGGGTCCTCGAATTAAGATTCCACAAGTTTCAAAAAGCATGTGACTGCAGATTACATGCCATTGGAAGCAGGAGATAACATTACTGAAGAGAACCAAAGACTCTTACTGTATTCTGCATTAGAGATGTAAAAAAATTATTTATTAACTGTATAACCAATAAAAATTCTATCCATTACACGATTAAACACTCCCAGGGCTGCTAGCTCCCAGCCCCACAGGCTGGCCCCATGCGGAGTTTAACTGTTAACAGTAACGGATTAGTATCAGCTTTAACTGGTTAAACTCGTACATCCCTATTCTATATAGTACAAATTAACCCTTGTTATAGTGACAAATGCTATGGTACAGCACGAAAGTAAAATGATCCCTGATTCTGGCTGAAGTGTGACATTATGATTAGTGCCTGGTCTTAAACAATCAAACACTTTTCCCCAGATTTCTTTGTTCTAAAACAGGAGTGGCCAACCAAGTAGACACGAAGAGCCAAAAGTCCTGTGGATATTAGTGCAAAGAACCACATCTCTCTCCCCCAGAGCCAGGCACCGCCAGTCCCTTCCCCTCAACCCAATGCCCTCCCGCTCCCCCAGATCCCACAAACTCCCCCCACTCTAACCCAATGCCTTCCCCCTCCCCCAAAGCCAGGCACCACCAGGCCCCTCCTATTCTAACCCAATGCCTGGGTCTCACCAGAGCTGCCACCGCTAAAGCAATGCACTTCTCCCTCCAGGAACAGGGGCACGTGCACAAAGCGGGCATGCGGCTCTGAATGAGCCGTAAACCTGAGAGCCACATTTCTGTGAGCAAAGAGCCGAATGTGGCTCAAGAGCTCCAGGTTGGCCACACCTGTTCTAAAACAATGGTGAAAGGCATATTAATGTTGCCTAAGGGGCTGTACAACACTGGTGGCTTCTATGAAGCTCAGGTCTCCCATATGCGAAGAATTACATGAAAATCACTTGGAAGCTAAACATTAAGCCTTGGCTGAGTGGTACATGGCTGCCAAGGATAGCTAAAAAAATAGAGGAAATGGGACAACAATCTCCAGCTTGTCAGCTCACACAAGGCTAAACATACTTGATTAGGAGTAGCCAGCTACTTTTTCAGAGAATCCACTTGAGCTCTGCTGGCCCATTTCTGTGACAATAGGGTTTTGACTGGTGTAGCTACCCATTGTGTGGCCTGAAGTATTCTATGTGAATTCAGGACCAACAGTGGGAGTCTTCAGACTACTGTTTTCAAGAACTAGAGGTCCTGCGGTGACAAGATTTTCAAAACTATTCGCTTACAAAAAGTGTTAAAAAAAAAGATGCCATACACATCACATCAGCTCTTTAACCATCCTGCCACAAATAGATTAATGGCAAAAATTACCCAGACCCTCAATCGATTCATGCAATAGCTCCAGATAAAGGTAGCTTGCAAACCAAGACTGTGTATTTCTTCTTGCCCCATAGAGCTACAGTACATGGTATGACAAATCAGATGCCAGAGAGATTGTTTATGGGCTGCAACTTAACCACCTCTACAAAGGGGCTTTAAGAAATAGTATGACCACTTGGCTACCAGAAGTCAAAATGAACTAGGAGAAAAATTTAAGAGGTTACTGAGATAATTTGTGGAAACTAGAAGTGATTATGTCAGAGATACAAGCTCAAAAAAGTGGCAACGAAACAGTCACAGAGAAGGCACAGAGCCCAGCTTTTAAGTACAAATTCCTCAGGATGTTCTACTCTAGGGACATCTACTCTAACTATGGAGCTGACACTGCTATTGTTATACCTGCAAGGCATCAACCAGCAACAAATTATACTCCCCCCCCCCCCCCAGCCTAATCTGTAGCATGTTGATATATTAATACACATGTATACCATTTTAACAATGTACTTTTACATTAAAGGGAAATGTTGCAGCACACAGGAATTGATTAAAACTTCATTATAACATTTGAGAGCCCCCTCTAGTGGCACTCAATTGTTTGTGTCTAGATAGTGCTTTACTCAGCAAAGGAGGTGTTGAGACAGGACTACATTATTGATCACGAGGGCACTGTTAGTGCATGCCAGCCAGGATCTCACAGTTCAGTTAGTGCACTAGATGTTACTGCTGGCTAAAATTTACAGCTTTCTGGTGTAAACCAAAGAACTGCATAGGCAAGTCCTCAAAGCCAGCTAGAGAAGCAGTACATATATGTAATCTGCATCTTGTGCATATGTATTCAGTAATTATGACTATTTGGATACCATTGTGACTGGGTGGTTTCTTCATGCTATAATTAGTGTGTGAAAAAAGACACTACAATTTCGTTCTGCTATATTGGGCCATTTGAGTCAATAAAAAAATGAATAAACAAAAGAAAAGAAAAAATAGTGGAAAAAAATGAAGATGACCCTCAGTAGGGAGAAGGAGGGGTAGCGGAGAGAGAGAGAGGAAGAACACAATATACAACCATGTATGTTTCATTTTACATTGACCACATAGTTGTTTCAGTCTGGTACTGGAGAGTTAGTTCTAACCCTGATACACAGATGCTGCATTATCTTTTCTGAGATAAAAAAACCTGTGGAAAACCCCCAAAGGTTTAAAATTATAGGAAAAATGGTTTGTGAACTTGTACTAGATTTGTGATTCCAAAATTAGTTGGTGCCAAAAATAGAGGCACATGTAACTGCAAAAAATGTCCCTGTCTCTAGTTTTTAGTATTACAGTAACCGGAAACTTTAATGTACTTTTAAAAAATTGTTTTACAAAATACAAATTATCACAGATGTATCTCTTCCTCTAAGGAACTGTATTTCTTGCTGGTCTCCAGTAAACGTTTGAATGTGTGAAGTTAATGGTCTTCAATTTCTAAAAATGAACTATGAAGGAAAACAAAAAGCCTCAAAAAATAACTAAGATCTGCAGACTATTAAAATGAGATTTCTGCTTGCTTTTTCAAATTTGAAGTTGCAGGTTCTCTGACAATTATTGCAGCCAATTGTAGTCTATGTATTGTATTATATTTATAAATGTTCTGTATCTCTGAGTTAGAGAATGTATTTTGCTCCATGGAGCTCCTCCAGGAACTAAAATCAGTATGTGGTGATTACTGCAATTCCCAGGAACTATCACTCCCTGTGGTGGTTTGCACAGACTGGTCCAAAAAGGTAACAAACTTCAGGAGACAAAACACTTGCACAATAAAAAACTGAGCTTAATCAGAGAGAAGGGAGTTTTGGTTCAGAAAATGGACATCAGCTTTTGTCCAAGAGTGGACCCAGCCCTACTGAAGGTTTGGAAAGACAAACCTTCCAATCTCCACAGGACCAAAGGGGAACTACTAATAAAGTGTTTAGATTCTGTTATTTTGTATGTTTGCTCTCTATGCTTCTGTTTTTAAGGAAACCTAATTCTGCTTTGAAGACTGGTAAAACAATGTCATTGTCCTAGGAAAGAAAGCAAAAAGCAGCGATCGCACTTAATCACAGTGAAATGCAAGGAGCTGCAAGCCTAAACCCCTGGTCAGGAAGGAGTTGAATGCAAGTCCCAGCCCACAGAAAGGTGACAACTAGAGGCCTGACACTGGGGATTGGGGGGGTGAGGGGAGGAGGCATTATTTGAGTGAAAAAAAATGGAGAGGATTTGAGTTATCCTGAAATCGACACTCATGTCCTTCTCTTTGCAGGAACTGATTCAACACAGTAGTCTTGACTGTAAGCTGAGCTACAGCATCTTGGACAGGAAGAAAGAATGA
This sequence comes from Pelodiscus sinensis, assembly GCF_049634645.1. NCBI lineage: Eukaryota > Metazoa > Chordata > Testudines > Trionychidae > Pelodiscus > Pelodiscus sinensis. The sequence goes on from NC_134715.1 coordinate 23,909,443, forward strand.
AGATTTTTAAGAAATCTCCAAGCTACAGTGGAACTACAGAGTGACAAACACCAGAGTTACAAACTAACCAACGAAGCAGACACCTCTTTTGGAACTGGAAATACGAAGACAGCAGCAGAGAGAAACAAAGCGCAAATACAGTACAGCACTGCATTAAACATCAACTGCTAAAAAAGGGGACAGCAGTATTTTTCTTTGTCACAGTGAACTTTCAGAGCTGTGTTAAGTCAGTGTGCAATTGTAAACTTTTGAAAGCACAACCATGTTTTGGTCAGAGCTGCAAACAACCGCTATTCCCAAGATATTCATAATGAGGTTCTGTGGTAGTTTTAAATCCTTTTTGTTAAAAAAATAGAAATGATTCCAAAAAGGATAGTTTATGGGTTTGAACTGCCTCTTACGTTTCCTTCCCAAGCAGCAAAATTAGGCTCTCAGCATGTCGGCAGCAGACTTATTTTAACAAGCACTACTGCTTTCCTAATTGAACTAGCACAGTTCTCAGAAACTGGATCCACATTGCTCAGGGAATTCACACTGGGTCCTTGCTAGCAAGGAAAGCGGGTCTTAACCAGTACACTCCAAATTCTGGAACCTCTCAAGATGCTGACATTTACAAGGAATATTACTATGTTGTTCACATGTACATAAGGGCTACATCTACACTGCAGGATTTTTGCACAAGAATGGATGTCTACACTGTGTCTACACTGTACACGTGTTCGTGCACAAGTAAATTTACAGTAAAGCATCAGAAGAGAGAGCTTCTTGCGCAAGAGTTATTCCTTTCCCCATGAGGAATAAGCCCTCTTGCGCAAGAAGGCAGTGTGGATGGGCAACAGGGGTTTCTTGTGCAAGATAGCGTCCACACTGCCATGGAAGTTCTTGCGCAAAAGCACATCTCTTGCGCAAAGAACTCTTGCTCAAGAAGCCTGAAGTGTAGACGTAGCCAAAGAGTATCAGGAGAAAAACCCTTTTCCCTATAGAGAACACATGATGGCTGGAGGGGGGGGGGGGGGGATTTAATTTTAACTCTACATGTTGGCATCAGACACTTTTTTTTTTAAAGCAATGGCTTATGAAACAGATGAAACCATCAAGACCCATATTGTGGATTTACTACAGCTGTCTTCTGCCACACCAACATCATTCAGTCCCAAGCCAGTATAAACAGCCATGGAGACTATCCCACTCTAAGGGAAACTGTAAGGGTATGTCTACACTTGCTCCCTAATTCGAGGTAGGGATGAAAATGTAGAAGACCAAAATTGCTAATGAAGCGGTGATTTAAATATCTCGCTTTTCATTAGCATGATCTTGCCGGCATGTTACTCCGCTCAACAGCCATTTCAAAAGTGTGCGCCGGAACGTGTCAGTTTGAACCAAACCCCTTGGTTTGAACTAATGTTACTCTTCAAAAAATGAGTAACATTAATTTGAACCAAGAAGTTTGGTCAAATTAACGCGTCCTGGCACGCACTTCCTGGTTCGAATCAACTGTTGAGTGGAGTAACGTGCCGGCAAGATCATGCTAAAATGAAAAAATATGGCTGCCTAATCAATATGAAACATGGTGAATGAGAAAAAGAGAATCATATTAACATTGATATTTTATTGTTAAGTGAGATATTAAATCAATGATTAATTATGGGACCTCAAAGAAGGATCAATGCGTCAATATTGCTCCTATGAGCATTTCCTGCTCCAATATGAACACAAGAGACTAAGAAGTAGAGGGAAGATGAAGGACACAGAAATGAGTAAGAAGCCATGCAGAAGTTTATAATTTCATTTCTTTGAACTAAAAAGCGGCTTTAAATCTCAGCCCTTCAGAGAGTTCTGAAGTGTCATTAGAAATTGCATTATTTCCGATTTCTAAGAGCAGAACTGAATGAACTAGAAACACATCTAAGATTTGTCTCTTCCATTTGTTCTTAATCTAATAAAAGAGATATGTTCTTCATGAATTGCAATTATATCTTCATAATTTACAAGTCAGAACAGAAAAAGGATTTAAGATTTCAATTGGATATTTTTAAAAATAATCAGAATAGAAGAGTATTCTCACGTTACATTTCATGATTGATTCCATGAACGCTCTGTGAATGTGAATGTCTATTCAGAAATCTAGAAAAGGAGAGTTGTGTTGCTTCCACATAGATGGTTTGGAGGTTTATGACAAGTGTGTCATCCGAATGCCCAGCCTGGATACAGAGCAGAAATTTGTGGTCTGTTGCCACAAGCTAACCCGTCAATGATATTAGCTAGAAAGAGGACCGTGTATTGGAAATAGACACTGAAAAGAGCAGTAAATAGTACATACAATTACAATACAGGTTGTACCTCTCTTGTCTGGCACCTTCCCGAATCAGGGAATTTGCCAGGCCAGGTGAAGTCAATGTGGCAGGGTTCTGCTCTTCCCACAGAATGGGGAAGGGGAGGAGCTCTACTCCCCTCCCCCCCCACTTCGCTGCACCCCTGGGCTCCCCTCTCTCCGTAGTGGTGGGGAAATCCACTGCAGTCTGGAGCTCCACTCTGTCCGGTGTCTCCACACTGCCCCCAAGCACCCTGCTGCTGCCTGGAGCTTCACACTCCACTGAACAGCTTTGCTGCTGCCTGGCAGGCTCCATCAAGCAGCCCTGCTGCTTCCCTGGGGAACTTCACCCAAGGGCTCTGCTACCACTCACAGGACTCCTCCCGGTAGCTCTGTGCTCTCTTCCCCAGCACCTTTGCTATGTCCTGGGGGGCTTTGCGCTCCCCTCCAGCAGCCATGCTGCTGCCCTCCCTCCAGGGACAGAGAATTCCGCTCCTCCCTACTCCCCCACACACTGTGGGCTCCGCGTTCCTCCCAGTGATTCTGCTGCCCCCAGTGCTCCCTTTCAAGCCCTTTAATTTGGCAACTCATCCTCATGAGTGCTCACATGGAAGATGCCAGACAAGGGAAGCCCAGATTAGGGAGTTTCAACCAGTGCAGTACCGAGTTTAGGAGAAATACAACTCTGCTTAGAATTTTGGGGAAAAAACAGAAATAGTGGCAGTTTTCAATTCTTTATTACAATTGAAATGTCTAATAACTATGAAAGAACTTGGCAATATATGATTTTGTCTTTAATAATAACCTTTAATAATAACCTTTCACTATAGGTTTCAAGCCATCCCGTGGCAATTGTCTCTTAAACTGAGGTCTTTTCTCCTGTATGAAAAAAGAAAACAATGACAATACGGTGTGTGTACGAACATGCGTGCTTGCATACTTCAGAGATTTAGCCAGAGAGATAAAAGCACCTTAAATTCATGCACATTTTTATTGAGTAGTAATATAAAATGCTTTTTTCATTGTTACAAGTGCATGCTTTGATTGCCAACATTTCAGAAGTCAAATTACAAAGGCAAGGCTGTAGGCTGTAGTGAATTACTTGGGCACTTATACATTTGATAAAAAATATCAATGGACTGTTTGTTTTGTTTTTCTTTTTTTTTTTAGAATGAACCAGTTGTAACCCGTAACTGATATACAAAGGGAAAAAAGTGAAAAAATTACACATTGTGGCACATGACAGAACATAACAAAATGACTAAACCATTATGACATTAACAGTTACCATGCATTTAGAGTTTCACATGTAACTACAAACTTATTTAAATTTCACAAGGTTTGCTAAACATGCTAACCATCTATATGTGCACTGACAAGCTTATGTTAAAAACTTTTTAAGAATACTTTCCCCCCTTAGATTTTTTCAAAGCTCTTTTTGATTACAAAATTTCAAAGGCATTAAGCATTTTTTTTTTAGAGAATATAAAGTACGCCAGTATACATACATTTCCAGTATAAGTCAGACCACTAAGCGCATTACAGTCCCATACAGGCCTATACAGCCATTTTTTTTCTTAAAAAACATGCATAGGCAGATTTTTACAGAATATAGATGCTTTTCACTGCACTTAATATGGTGTCTTGTTCACTATACTTAAAAATGCACCACTCATAAATATTTAAATTCAGCAAGCCACAACCAAGACTTGATTTACGAAAAACTGTCCCCCAAAACAAAAACCCTAAATATAAACAGCAAAAAAGATAAACGTTAGCATTATTCCAGTTTTTTTAAGTTGAAGAAAAAGATATTTGCTGCCAAATTAGTAAGATAAGTGTTATATTTAAAGAAGGGCATTGAAGCACACTAAAGAAACCTGAGGTAAGCATAATCTGTACAAAATTAAACTGTCTTTTTTTTTCTTTTTTTTGGCATTTTTAACAAATTTGCAACATTCTGTTTTTATATTTTTAAAGACTGCCTAATTTATTTTATAGCCATTGTCTGACAAGAGTAGCAAAACATTATCAATAAATAGTCCTTATTTAGTTTGTACATCATTTTGTTAAAAATGTTTTGATGTCATCCATATTTAGTGCTGCAACTGTAAACGTACAATAGTTAGTAAGAAATTAGACAAAGTTTTCATGTCCAGTAACATAATAAAAGGCCTTTCAGTAACATATCGAGAAGTTCCCAATGCAGTAGGAAAACATGTTCAATTCCCCTAACTTTGCAATATATACCAGCATTAAGCTTTCATATTTTCTATAAGCATTTTAAAGGCATATCCAAAGGAGGTGTTTAGCCCCCACCCCCCACCCACCAAAATAAAGTTTACGATCTCGTCTTAGATGATATTGTAAACTGACTCCAACACCTGGCCCCCAGAGCAAGTAAGCTATTATCAGAGGCAAGAACATCCAACCGTTGATATGCAGCAATCCCATCATGCCCTGCAGCTAAAAAAAACAGGAAATGGTCACTGAATATTGCTGCTATTACTGCCATTGCTGTCAGTGCCATTAGTCTCTGAGGAGATTGCCTTGTTGATGGAGTTAAGGTTGGCATCAGATGGCATGGCATCTCTGCGTGGAGGCATCCTCTCATTAATTCGATCTAAGCCTTTGGCTTCTTCAAAACTAGTGATCTTATGCTGTGGTGAGAATCCTTTGATAGCTAAAAGATTATTAAAAAAAGAAGCAAGTCAGCAAAGTCAAACTGTTGGTAATTTATCAATTTATCAATCATCAATACCCGAGAAATTCCCTCCTCGTGGTGAGCAAAATAACAAAATCCCACATACTTCTTACTTCTTACCATATTTCGGGGGGAGGGGGGGAGAAGAGGGGAATGGAAAAATTAATAGCCCATGTCTCTCGCAAACCAAATGTTTTTTAACAAGATTAAATTCTAATATTTTGTTGTCACCTTGAGTTTGGCTTAAAATATTATGACTCTGACACAAAAGCTACAATTTGTAATTATGAGCAGAGCTTAAGGCAAAACGACTATCTATACTTTCTTGTAATAAATTAAAGCCTTACAAACATTGTGCCTAACCTCAGCATCCTTACTCTGGCAAAGCTCCCATGGACTTTCAAGGACTTTTAATTTTTTTGGAATAAGGACTGAATAAAGATTTACATACTGAGCCAATTAGAAATCATGCATGGCACAGAGTGATCAATTTGATGGTTACACATTAAAGTTATCAAACAGATAGTCCTATAACCCTTTTGGAATCCCTGACAATTTTTAAAAATTGCTCAGGTGCTCATGTGTTACTCAAGAGCAGTAACCTTCCCTGTCATCCCCTGGGTCCTAGAAAGTAATTTGGTTAAACTCGAGTAATTCAGTATGACATGAACTAAAAATACCACTCTTCTGGCATATTTGTTCCTCAGCTTGGAAAATAGATCAACATAGGACCCTATAACTGAATTTAAAAAGTCAATGAATCTGTCCTTCAGCAATGACATTTTCATTGATCTCAGCAGGTATCCGCAGATTAGGCAAAAGGATCTGTAGAATCTGATCCAACTATTTTATTACAGGATTTATTTTTGAAGGTACATCTATTTAAAACAGAAGAAAAAAAGGCACTGTAGGCAAAGAGTTGTTGACAGCCATTAACATAATTTATTGTAGCCTTCTGTGCATTTTTCTCATCCTTGAAAATCAAATCAATCTACCATATTTCCAGAACGTTGGTTGCATTTTTGTTATACTTTGATCTTAACATGCCATATAGCAGAGATGGTGTGTTAGTACCAGGAACCCACGAACTTGCCGAGATAACAAGATAAAGGAGTAATAGAGAGGTAGCCAGAATATGATCTGAGGAAGTGGGTCTGGCCCACGAAAGCTCATCACCTATTAAACCATCTTGTTAGTCTTTAAAGTGCTACATAGTTTTTCCTTTTGTTTTAGCAAGATAAATGAGTTTGAGAGATAAAACACATTCCTGTTCCACCCCCCCCCCAAATCTGATTTACCAGAACCACACTGCCAGAAAGAAAAGAAAGTACATTCAGCACCCTCTCCCAACTCTGAAGTGGCTAGCACTTTTCTTCTTTAGAACCTTTTTAAAAAAGTCCCTGGTACCAACATACCACTCACTGAATTTTGTGGGGAGCATGGGAAGCAGCAGTCATGCTGATATTTTGCCAACCATCTCTGTACAAATGTGTAGACCAATTTGTTCCTTGAGATTAATTTCTTTAACCCATTTAATGGATGTTTCAGATTTCAAATGATGATATTTTTTTTTCATATACTATTTTAACAGGATGGTGATTATTCAATTGAAGGGGGAGAAGTGAAAAGAGAAGGGCCCACAGCAAAGCTTCTTCTTTAATTCCACCACCAAAAGATGTCTAATGGACACGAATGCCAAACCTTTACAGAAAGTTTAATGGCTGGTGGCTGTATTAAGCTGGAAATCTCATCTCTTCTTCTGCAGTCTGACCCTCCAAGGTGCTCAGCCCATTGGGTATTGTAGATGCTGATCATCTCACAGGATCAGACCTCGGCAAATAACTACAGTGCTGATATTTTTAACTTATAAGGGGAAATATCCTTTTATCGGGCATTTGTTTGCTATATTTAGTAAAAGTATGTATGGTTATAGTGGCTATCCAGTGGTAACAGCAAGTGAAGGAATAACTTGAAGAATGAATATTCCTTGAATGGGGTTTGCATTCAATTAGTTTTATTTCAAGCAGACATGTTATAAACCTTAGTGCTGAAGAATGTGCTCTGCTGCTGTTGCTGGTCAGACAATGAGTATTAGCAGTTGACACTGAGAGTATACTAAACACGACACATAGTCACAGAAATCACAGAAAACAGCCAAACTGTCAACGAGAATGCACACTGCAGATTAGAATTTGCCAATAGGAATAGATAATTCCAACATAAATAGCAGTTCACTCACTGCTATTTAGAAAGCAGTTGTATTTTCTCTTACTTATTTTGTTCCACAATTATGATCACTGCTTTATACAGATCAAAAACAAATTCAAATGGCCAAAAAGAGGCACTTTTAACATCATACTAAAGGACCATGACAAGGAGATTTTTTTTCTCTAAAAAATCAACTGTTTTTAGTGGGGCAAGAACAAAATACAACTGAAAAGAATTTTGTTTTAAAGGGGAACTTTAAATTTTTTCCAAAACATTTTATTATTAATTGCATATTGCATATGCTTATGTAAATATGAAGTTAGATCTGAACAGTATGGTTAATAAAATTGCATACGGATTAAATTAAACGGATCATCAATAAAGCACCAAAGTTTGCAATACTGAGCATTCAGAAATCTTCTGAGGCAGCCAGTCTTTAGATTTGTTTGCTGGTGCTGATGTAAAGGGTTGTTCTAATATAAATACCCAGTACATTAACTGACACTACCAGAAAAAAAAAAAAAAAAAAAAACAGGACATCCTGTAGACAAATGTCTCATGTGTTTTACTTTTTAGAGAGACATAAAAAAAACAAGTTGAACTGTAACAAAGAACCATTCAAAATTAATTTTTTTATTATTGACTTCAGCCCCGCCTCCCCCAACCATATTCATAAAGTTGAGTGTTTTCTTTTTATCAATGATAACTGAAAATGATTTGAGGCAGAGAAATGGTTCAGCCCTAAGAATACAGCTTATGCGCTATGTGTCAAAGAGCATTTACTAACAGCTGCCGTGTCTCCTTCTCTTTCAGCTAAAAGACCCCCTCATTCCCTGTGACACTACTCAGTACTTAATTGAATGTACACAAATTAGAACATCGTTGTACCTTTAAAAAAAACCACAACAAAAGACTTTCCCCTTTAAAGCAAGTATACTTTGGTTAATACCGAGCCACAATTGTTAGCCCAACACCCACACACTCTGTACAAGCTACAGCAAAATGAATACACCCAGCAGAGCCCTTATCTGTTGTAGCAACAACAGAAAGGGAACTGGCCAATTTACCTTCATCAGCCTCAATAGCCTCAACAGTAGCTGAAGAGAAGAAAGGGGTTGCAAAACGAATGAGAAAAATGAGCAGAGGATTTTAACTCTAAGAACAAGTTAGTGAAGAGCAAAGGAGCTAATACACTAATGTTACTGTAAGTGTTGGATTTCGGAACAGAAGACAACAAAGAAATGCTACACAAGTAACAAAATAAGTATAGTTTGCAGGTTTGTTGGAGCTACAGAAAATGTTTTGGGAAGCTGAAGGATTCACAAATTAAACCTTAAGAAGAACAAATTTTGCAAATTTTCTTTCAACTCAAAGAAGTTGAAAAAATGTTTTCCACATTGTGCATCTGACCTACAAAGTGTACTGTAAAACCATGGCTACATTTATGAAAAAAAGTGTGAAAAAGGGGGAGAGGGAAGTGGCATAAAGCCAGCAGAAGAAATTCACACCACTTATTATTACAGTTTGGAGAACACTAGCTGTTATTAGTACTGCACAGGACTGAAATGTCATTGAAGACAAAAAGGGCAAAATTTACAACTTGTAATATAAATATTTGTTCTCTTTCCTCACTTAAAAACCAAAACACTATGAGGTGGTTAAGACAAATTCTCTCTTTTACTTATATCATTGCATTTCCAGCTCTATCTGCATACCTCCCTCCTTATACTATCATCTCTGCAATTCAAGCACTTTATATATTTTAAATCAGATGGTATTTAATGTATTGAAGGGATAAATATGATATTTAAAGCTGCTGGTAGCAAAAATATAATGCTTGATCAGAAAAACCTTTTATGGTTGTTGAAGTTGCTACTCTGTAAAGTACATACTGTAAGCAACTGCTGATCAATTCATTACAAAAAATATAACCCTATTAAAAATCACCAGTCACTCTGAATTTGTTCTTATATCCAAAGATTCAGAAGCTGAAGTGGTCAGCATATGTCACCTAACTTAATGATGGCACAGCCAAGACCTTTATGAAGATATTTTGAAAAAAAGACTACTCTTTTGGAAAACAGATTAAGAGACAAAGCTTTTCACTTTCCACCTTTTCTTCACCTTGAGATGATTTTTTAAGTAAAGTAAGTTTTGCTGTCATTATATCAAATATACAGATGTTCTCCAGAATGGAGAAGTCACCCACGGGACACAGCATAGTAAACTTATATCTTGCAGGCTAAAAAGAGGATGGCAAATCAAGAAACTGAAAAAGTAGAAACAAAAAAACAAACACTAAAAGAAATATAGCGACTATGGTTAGAAATTTAGATGAGTAATGAGATCAAAAGTACCATTGACACACTAGAAATAAATAATGACTACTGACATGTGTACTTCCACAGAACTTACAGGTCATATTTTCTGTTAATACAAGTAGCATTATGAAAATGTGCTAACAAACTATGCAGCTTTCAGAATAGTTGGTGAATGGTGTATTCTGCATTAAATAATGTAATGGACTGTGTATAGTAATGTTTTACTAAACCAGAATGCTGCAGCATGAGGGGAATACATATTTGATCTAAAATTTTCTGGAAACATTTTAAAAGTTATTTCGGTTCCTAATGTTTTGACTGGTTGACAAAAACCTATTCCTGGCACCAAATTCTCTAAGAAGTCTAAAGAAATGATAATGAGAAGAGCCTGGATAAAGATCCTACTGAGATAGGCATTCTGGTGAATTATATTGCAGCATTTTCAAAGCAGAACATTACTATGTGTGTAACACATAAGTCACAACCTCCTCCCGTCCCCCTGCCCAAAAACAAACAAACCCACCACCACACCACGGAATACCTGAATCTTCTAGGTAAGAGAAAAGAGACAGTAAAGAGAAAAATACAAAGAGAAAGAATACTCCAGGAAGAAAACAGGAAAATGAGAGGCTGAGACTGTGTTAAAAATATAAAGCAAATTTCCATTTCTCACATGTATTGACAACAGAACTATACTATAGAAATATAAAACATTATCGGGTGCATGGCATATACTGAATGATCACAGAAAAAAAGAGGATATAGTAATAAATTAAACACTTTTGCAATTCCAAATTCCAATATTATATCAAATTTGTTCCTACTACATACTTAAAATACACCCATAATAGGCCTTGCTATAGAATTGGAAAGAAAAAGCATATTGTGTTTGCATACAGAGACCAAAATATTAAAAAATCCTTTATTTAAATGTATGCAGTTTGTGAAATTGTTTCTTTTATGTACTTCTTACATCATCATTTAGAATCGCCAGAAGATATTTTGTTCATGATTTCTCAATGAGGAAGCAGAAGATAGACAAAATACAGTTGGAGTGCCATTATTTATGCTGAATCCACAGCACTGGGAAAAGCAAAAGAGTTTTTAACCAGAAAAAAAAAAAAAAAAGAGACTATGAACTTTGAGGAAAAGAAAGTACTTTATAGGCAATGTGGATTTATCATGTTAGTAAAGTTTATTTTCTGATTTCTCTCTCTGAAAATCAGCTGGATATCATAAGTCTTGAAAAGAGGCCCTACAGGAACCACTCAGATATTCAAGAAAATATTTCAAACCATCTGTTTTATTTTGTGCTTTAATTTTTCCTTGAGAAGATGGTGATTATTCTTCCTTAGGTTCTGCAATTCAATCTATCATTTTATATATATATAATGGCACACAAAGACAAACTTGCTTACCGCTCTGCAGAGTTTGCTTTCCTCCAGAGAGGACACCACTGGGCAGCATTCCTGTTGGAGTCAAACCTTTCAGTGTCAGCACGCTCTCACTCTCTTCTCTACAGGGGGAGGAGGGAAAAAAAAAATCAGTTTTTTTTTCTTTCCTAGGATTGGAACACAAGTGGAAAAACACATTGAACAATATAAATTACAGTCTCATCTAAGCACTATTTTAACGTTTAAGGGGCAAAATTCACCCTTGTGCAAAGGGCCTGCACATGTGCTACTTGAGCTTTCAAGTGGTGTACAGGTAGGTCTTTCCCAGCTCCACTGCACAGAAGTGAGCTTCCCAATATCCAGCACTGGATATGGGTGGTTATCCAGCTAATAATGTAACTTGGGCCTCCAGGGTAATGTTGCACCAAACTGTAGCTTATGAGCCACATGTGGCCCTTTTATCTTTACAGTGCAACTCGGGGAGCTCCCACTTTCTCCACCTACCTGAGTGAGGGGAAGGAGAATTTGGGACTTGCCAGCAGAGTGGTGTGTCTCTGGGCTTCAGCCCTGAGAGGCACACCTGATGTGGCTCAAGGCTTTAGCAGGAGTGGGGCTGAAACTGAGCCTCGATAGGGCAGAAGTCCCAAGCTCCAGCGGGTGCATCCTGGCTCTCAAACCTGTATGCAGCTCGGAGTGTCAGCAAGTTTGGCCACCCCTGCTAAGCCATTAGCTATCAAAATAGGAGCAGTGGGATGAGAGTAATAGCAGCATTGGTTAGCAACATGTTTAACATCTTCTTACACTGTGGGAGGGGGTTTGGCCATCAATTACATTAGTAGCGAGGTACATAATCAGTTGATTTCAGTCATGGAAGGTACCCAGCAATAAGCAAAAGCATTACGTTAACAGGAAATTTTAGTCTTAACTTCACCACTGCTACTGTGAAAATGAAGTAAATTAGCTGAGTTCACGCACTCAAGGAAAATCATTTTAGGAAATGTGAGGAGTGAGTTCTGTAGGCTTCCAAATATAGACGTGTAAAATGTATCATCTGAATGTATGAGGAACAGCAGAAGGAAGAACAACTCCTCACAATGACTGAACAGCTTGAAAAGTATCTCAATATTGCTTTCAAGAATTGCAGTGTTATTAGAATTGATACTTGCTTCACAGCAAAAACTGAAAACTGACTCAATTTTTTTTCAGAGAAGCAAATTTGATGTATTTTTTCTTTGAAATGTGAAATTATGTTAATCTAGTGGGAGCCAAAATTCACACACATGGATGAAGAATTTGGCCCCAACTGTACTACATGCTAATGTATTTTTCTCTGCTAACACCAAGAGCTGTCAAATAAGTATTGTTTTTGTTCAGTAACGCAAGGCCCACCAATTTCAGTATTTAAGAGCTTCTCTTTTCCCTTCAGCATATAATTTTCAGATTCTATTTACAGCCTGAAGATTGTGCAGATTTTTTTCAAGAATCCAAATCTGGTTCACTCTTCTATACTCCAGTCAGGGCACTAGCAAAGGTCTGGATGTCAAGCAGAATTAACACTGCCTTTGTATCACATTACAAGGTATTAAACACCAGGAAAGGTTCAGATGCCTCCGTTGACAATCTACTTCTGAGAGTATATGCATAAACTTCATTTTCAGCTGTTACTTCACCTCATTTGTAACTGAACTTGGAAAACAATTCTAATATTTCTTATAGATTTACCTTCACTGTTCGCAGATGGTATTTTTCTGCAATTGTGTTTTGATACATTAAGGCTGTGTCTACACTGGCATAATTTCCAGAAATGCTTAAAATGGAATACTATTCCGTTTTCAGTTTTTCCAGAAAAGGAGCCTCTACATTGGCAGGCTGCTTTTCTGGAAAAGCCCTTTTTCCGGAAAAGCGTCTGTGGCCAATGTAGATGCGCTTTTCCGGAAAAGAGCCCCGATCGCCATTTTTGCGATCGGGGCTTTTTTCCGGAAAAGACTACTGGGCTGTCTACACTGACCCTTTTCTGGAACAGTGTTCCGGAATAAGGACTTATGCCCGAGCGGAAGCAGAATAGTTTTTCCGGAATAGCGGCTGATTTTGTACAGTAGAGCATCGTTGCTTTTCCGGAAATTCAAGGGCCAGTGTAGACAGCTCGCAGATTATTCTGAAAAAGCGGCTGATTTTTCGGAACAAGTGGCCCAGTGTAGACACATCCTAAGAGTAATCTGGTGGTTTCTCAATCACCTACTGTAACAAGTTTTTTTTAAACTAATCCTGAATTACAGCCTGGTCTTCTTTTCCTTTTGTTGCTCAAGTATTTTATTTTCCATAAATATGATGACAAAAATATAATTCACTTGAAATTATTTGTGCTCCTATCATGAAGCACTTATGTCATGTAGAAACAGTGGCACTTTTAGCATTAAGTTATATGGCCTAAACTTCCCTTTGTATGATCCCTTTTTCTTAGGAAATTAGCATTCTACCTTTGCAAAAGAGCGTAATTCCATTTTATTCCCTGGATTTTGAGGTGTTAATAAAGCCAATGGACCTCATACTTTATGAGTTTCACATAAATTGAATAGAAAGCTGTTTTCCATGTATGTCAAAATGGCAATGTGTTCATACGTTGAGTGAAACACATTTACATGTGTTTTTCTGGATGTCTAAAAAAAAGGGGGGAGGGCTTTCTTAGGAGCTAACTAAAAATGGCTTTTGCAAAAGACACCTGAAATCAGGGCTGGTTCAGGTCCTAGTATGACCTCTACCAATGCATGTCGCCAAAAGATTGGCAGATCTGAGGCAACTAGGGAAATATTGTCTAGAAGTTACTATAAAGTGGTAACACAAATGGTTGAAAACCTCATTTAAAGAGTAGTTATCAATGGTTTGCTGTCTAACAGGACCAGGTATCTAGTGGAATCCCACCCGGGACTGTCCCAGGTCCAGCAGAATTCAATACTTTCGTTAATGACTTGACAAATTGGAGAACAGGTCTGAAAATAACAAGATGAAATTCAATAAAGTAAAGGAGCACACTTTGGAAAGAAAAAAATCAAATGCATAACTACCTAGGGAAATAACTGCCAAGGTGGTAGTGCTACTGAAAATGATCTTGGAGTTTACAGAGGATTATAGATTAAATACAAGTCAATATGATACAGATTGTAAAGAAGTTAATACAGTGAACCCTCGCTACTTCGCGGTTCGACTATCGCGGATTCACGACTTCGCGGACTTTTTTCATTACATTATGTATATACGTGAATCCGCGATGGTCGAACCGCGAAGTAGCGGTTACCAAAACTTTAAAAAGCCTCCGGGGAAGCCGGCGGGGGGGCATCCCAGGCGCGCCTGGGCTGCTCCCCCGCCGGAGCCCCTCCGCGGCTTTCAAAGCCTCCGGGGAAGCCGGCGGGGGGGCATCCCAGGCGCGCCTGGGCTGCTCCCCCGCCGGAGCCCCTCCGCGGCTTTCAAAGCCTCGGGGGAAGCCGGCGGGGGGGCATCCCAGGCGCGCCTGGGCTGCTCCCCCGCCGGAGCCCCTCCGCGGCTTTCAAAGCCTCGGGGGAAGCCGGCGGGGGGGCATCCCAGGCGCGCCTGGGCTGCTCCCCCGCCGGAGCCCCTCCGCGGCTTTCAAAGCCTCGGGGGAAGCCGGCGGGGGGGCATCCCAGGCGCGCCTGGGCTGCTCCCCCGCCGGAGCCCCTCCGCGGCTTTCAAAGCCTCCGGGGAAGCCGGCGGGGGGGCATCCCAGGCGCGCCTGGGCTGCTCCCCCGCCGGAGCCCCTCCGCGGCTTTCAAAGCCTCGGGGGAAGCCGGCGGGGGGGCATCCCAGGCGCGCCTGGGCTGCTCCCCCGCCGGAGCCCCTCCGCGGCTTTCAAAGCCTCCGGGGAAGCCGGCGGGGGGGCATCCCAGGCGCGCCTGGGCTGCTCCCCCGCCGGAGCCCCTCCGCGGCTTTCAAAGCCTCGGGGGAAGCCGGCGGGGGGGCATCCCAGGCGCGCCTGGGCTGCTCCCCCGCCGGAGCCCCTCCGCGGCTTTCAAAGCCTCCGGGGAAGCCGGCGGGGGGGGGGGCATCCCAGGCGCGCCTGGGCTGCTCCCCCGCCGGAGCCCCTCCGCGGCTTTCAAAGCCTCGGGGGAAGCCGGCGGGGGGGCATCCCAGGCGCGCCTGGGCTGCTCCCCCGCCGGAGCCCCTCCGCGGCTTTCAAAGCCTCCGGGGAAGCCGGCGGGGGGGCATCCCAGGCGCGCCTGGGCTGCTCCCCCGCCGGAGCCCCTCCGCGGCTTTCAAAGCCTCGGGGGAAGCCGGCGGGGGGGCATCCCAGGCGCGCCTGGGCTGCTCCCCCGCCGGAGCCCCTCCGCGGCTTTCAAAGCCTCCGGGGAAGCCGGCGGGGGGGCATCCCAGGCGCGCCTGGGCTGCTCCCCCGCCGGAGCCCCTCCGCGGCTTTCAAAGCCTCGGGGGAAGCCGGCGGGGGGGCATCCCAGGCGCGCCTGGGCTGCTCCCCCGCCGGAGCCCCTCCGCGGCTTTCAAAGCCTCCGGGGAAGCCGGCGGGGGGGCATCCCAGGCGCGCCTGGGCTGCTCCCCCGCCGGAGCCCCTCCGCGGCTTTCAAAGCCTCCGGGGAAGCCGGCGGGGGGGCATCCCAGGCGCGCCTGGGCTGCTCCCCCGCCGGAGCCCCTCCGCGGCTTTCAAAGCCTCCGGGGAAGCCGGCGGGGGGGCATCCCAGGCGCGCCTGGGATGCCCCCCCGCCGGCTTCCCCCGAGGCTTTGAAAGCCGCGGAGGGGCTCCGGCGGAGGAGCAGCCCAGGCGCGCCTGGGATGCCCCCCCGCCGGCTTCCCCCGA
The DNA here is from genome assembly GCF_049634645.1 of Pelodiscus sinensis. NCBI lineage: Eukaryota > Metazoa > Chordata > Testudines > Trionychidae > Pelodiscus > Pelodiscus sinensis. Next base: position 23,925,200 of record NC_134715.1, read on the forward strand.
GGCTTTGAAAGCCGCGGAGGGGCTCCGGCGGGGGAGCAGCCCAGGCGCGCCTGGGATGCCCCCCCGCCGGCTTCCCCCGAGGCTTTGAAAGCCGCGGAGGGGCTCCGGCGGGGGAGCAGCCCAGGCGCGCCTGGGATGCCCCCCCGCCGGCTTCCCCCGAGGCTTTGAAAGCCGCGGAGGGGCTCCGGCGGGGGAGCAGCCCAGGCGCGCCTGGGATGCCCCCCCGCCGGCTTCCCCCGAGGCTTTGAAAGCCGCGGAGGGGCTCCGGCGGGGGAGCAGCCCAGGCGCGCCTGGGATGCCCCCCCGCCGGCTTCCCCCGAGGCTTTGAAAGCCGCGGAGGGGCTCCGGCGGGGAAGCAGCCCAGGCGCGCCTGGGATGCCCCCCCGCCGGCTTCCCCCGAGGCTTTGAAAGCCGCGGAGGGGCTCCGGCGGGGGAGCAGCCCAGGCGCGCCTGGGATGCCCCCCCGCCGGCTTCCCCCGAGGCTTTGAAAGCCGCGGAGGGGCTCCGGCGGGGGAGCAGCCCAGGCGCGCCTGGGATGCCCCCCCCCCCGCCGGCTTCCCCCGAGGCTTTGAAAGCCGCGGAGGGGCTCCGGCGGGGGAGCAGCCCAGGCGCGCCTGGGATGCCCCCCCCCCCCGCCGGCTTCCCCCGAGGCTTTGAAAGCCGCGGAGGGGCTCCGGCGGGGGAGCAGCCCAGGCGCGCCTGGGATGCCCCCCCCCCCGCCGGCTTCCCCCGAGGCTTTGAAAGCCGCGGAGGGGCTCCGGCGGGGGAGCAGCCCAGGCGCGCCTGGGATGCCCCCCCCCCCCCCCCGCCGGCTTCCCCCGAGGCTTTGAAAGCCGCGGAGGGGCTCCGGCGGGGGAGCAGCCCAGGCGCGCCTGGGATGCCCCCCCGCCGGCTTCCCCCGAGGCTTTGAAAGCCGCGGAGGGGCTCCGGCGGGGGAGCAGCCCAGGCGCGCCTGGGATGCCCCCCCGCCGGCTTCCCCCGAGGCTTTGAAAGCCGCGGAGGGGCTCCGGCGGGGGAGCAGCCCAGGCGCGCCTGGGATGCCCCCCCCCCCCCCCGCCGGCTTCCCCCGAGGCTTTGAGGATCCTACTTCTACTTCGCGGATTTTCATCTATCGCGGTAGGGTTTGGAACCTATCTACCGCGATAAACGAGGGTTCACTGTAGTCTGAAGTGTGTTAACTGGAATATCATATGTAGACAATTATTCCATACTTTTCAGCAATAGGGAGACCTTACATGGAGTGTTCTAACCAACTCTGGGCGTCATACTTTAGGGAAGATGGGAACCTCATAAGACTTCAAATGTGTAAAGTTCTGTTCTCTATGTCTACTAATAGTAGCATGACAAGTAGTCAGTTTAATATGCAGCAAAGGAGATTTAGGTTAGATTTTACAATTAACTTTCTAATAATAATGATAGTTAATGACTATAATAGGTATTTGATTAACTTTTTTCTTAAAAACATCCAATGGTGGGTATTCCATAACTTCCCTTGGTAGCCTGTCAAAGATGGCACTACCTTAGCATGTAGGGAAGGGTTAAAATGATGTTTTCAGACTTTTCAAGGGCTTATATTCCTATGATTCTATTCATACACACAAATATGATTCTATTCTTCCACATGCCATTTATTTTGATTGGATTTTCCTATTAAGACCTTAAAACACAAGTTTGTTGTGTTCAGTTATCACTCAGGGCTAGATTCACAGAAGGATTTAGATGTTTACCTGCCTAAATCCCAGAATCAAGCCCTACTGATAGTCACACAAGTCCTCTCAGCTACCACAGATCTGTGTGGGCACCTAAACTGACTAGCTTCTTACATTTGTGTAGTATAAGATCCCTAGGTGTCTAAATTTCTGTGCACATGTTGTGTCATTCTAAGCATCCAGATGCCTAAACTCCAGTGTGAATCATAGACTGGGGAAATATGGACATTCCTCTGCCTAATTGTGCCTGTCAGATCAGGCGCCTTCAAGTGTGCTCACACAAAAATAGCTGGTAGAAGGAAGCAGGAGGGTAGGGAAAGCCATTCTTCAACTTTTAAAGGCCAGTGGTTTGGGTATTCACCCAGGATGTGGAAGACTCCAGGTTTAAGTTCCTTCTCCAACTGAAGGAGAGAAGGTAGTTGAACAGGAATCTGCCACCTCTCCGGTGGAGTGCCCTAAACACTGCTCTATAAGGAATTCTGATGAGGAGCTCTCCCTCGGTCTCTAGCTGTTGACACTGTAAATAAATAATAAAGAGTGTTTGGGGAACAGACAGAAAGTGCACCAAGTGCAAGCATGACAATGACTCTGTAGTCTGGTGGCTGAAGAACTCACTTCGAGGGTGGGAGACCAAGATCCAGCCCCCCTCATGTTAATGATTTTTTAATTATTTATCCACAATGGGACAGCTACAACAGGAGAGTCTGAGGAAGCCCCAAATCAGAATACCCCACAGCCTAGTGGTTAGGTCACTCATTTGAGATCTGGCAGATCCCTGCTCAATATCTTCAGTCCCTCAGCTGGAAGGGAGAGCTTGAATTAGAGGTCTCTCCCACATTTCCAGTGAGTCCTCTAATCCCCAGTGCTAAAAGTTATGAGTGAAGCCACCACTCTCCTCCTCCCCTTCTGTCTCCACCAAAAAACCCAAACAAAGGGATACTTAGGCACCTAGCTCCCTGAAAGGGGCAAGGTTGAGGACACACTGCTCCTCTCAGCATCTCCCATGCCAGCTGAGGCAGGGGGTTGTCCACCATGTTGCTTTTTGTAATATTTGAAGGAGCGCCCTCTCCTTAAATGGGGAGCCTAGGCACCTAACTCCAGCTTTGATTTTCTAAGTGCCTAAAAACATTAGATGAGCACCTATCCTCTCAGTGTATAAGGCACCTAACAACAGATCTGCTTTATTTTGAGCTTTGTCATGCCATATCTTGATTCTCTGTCTAGGAAGCTCAGTTCTTCAAAGCATAATCCTCCATGCCAAAGGTGTTTCTGCTCTTTATGGATATTAAAGCCCCAGTCCTGAAAAACTCTGAATTGCTCTTGCAAGGAGTGGAGAGCCATTAATACCCACTAATTTCATTATGCGCAGCAGCTTGAAGGATCGGGTACCACGATTTACAATTCTTCTGTGCTATTATGCAGTGTGCTGTGATCTTCTAGAGATACAGAATACAACCACCTCTGACACAGAAGATGGTAGTAATGAAATCTTTCGTGAATATACTTCATTTAATTTGGGCAGGATTTTCCAGAGTGTTCAAATTTTGCCCTAATTAAAACACAATATTTAAAAGAGCCTGGTTTTCAGAAAGTGTGGAAACTCTAAAGACCTCTGACTTTCAAGGGATCAAATTAGGCACATAAGAAGTGAATCATCTCCAACTGAGCACTACTTGTTACTCCTGAAGATCTGTGCCTTATAGTATAAATTGTTAGTGTATTATTAAATACTAAAAAAATCCAATAGCAAACTCATTTCTAGATTTTAACCTAGACTTTATTTAACCTGTTCCACATTCAGAGATGCTTAGAATCATAATAGGCTGACTGCCATAAGTCTACTCTTGAAGGATATGGTATCAAGTCCTCTGTCTCAAATTGCTATTTAAGACCCTGATCGTGAAGTCTGGCCACCAGCTGTACCCACATTGCCCACTCACAGTAAATTTGCAGGTTTTGAACTACAATCAAATGATTCCAGTCAACTTCACCTGTAAACTTGAGTGTAGTCTTGAAATAATGATTTTTAGAGGCCAATCATTCCCTTTACTTGAGAAAACAGCACATTAAATGACACTAAGAAACACCTGGAAAAACTTTAACACTTTGCATTAATTACAATGGCTATAAAATGTAGATTGTAGAAGAGCACTATTTAATTGCATGAAGAAAAATTTCCTTCTGCTGACAGGGAAAAAAGTGAGTATTCCAAAAAAGAGCTTTAAAACTAACTTGGTATAGTATGTTTTCTATTCTACTTAGAAACATCAGCTAGAAAGTTGTAAACATTAGGCAGCAATTAGTTCCTCTTGCTCGTGTTATGGGAGTAATGCAGATCAAGGGTAACAATTTATTATTGTTTGTGTTCATTTCCCGGAGTTTTAGTTAAATGAGCTGATGATTTCATCTTTAATCATATTCACAGTAGCAGCTACTGAAGCGGGTGACAAAGCATGATGGTTGGCTTCCTCTTTAGTGAGACACGTGGCACACCTTGCAAACACTCTCTGCATTGAACTTCGGTAGCTGAATGGTTCACAGACTGAAATGTGGACACTCAGAGAAAGGTTCTTAAAAAAAGAACTGTTTAGAATTTTCACTTAAATTTTCTTTTTCTAAAAGTGCTTTAAACAGAAGTGCTGAAGGGACTTAGTAACTTTTTGATACTTCATTGTGCCAGCCAAACAAGCTTCATTGATCTCTTTTGCTAAGTGCTATACAATCTTTCCTGTGAACAGCCAATTACTAATATTCTGAAATACTAATTGAGCAAGGATCCATTTTGCTGGCAATATAAAAGTTGCTTGTTTAAACAAAGAAGTCCTACCTTAGGACAGAGAACACTCTGGCCATCTTTCCTATTGCTCGGATCTTGTTCCTAATAACCTCCTTTCGAGCTGCAGCTGTTGCTCCTACATAAAACAAAACATTGAATTAAAAGTTAGCAGCTTATAAACACCACATCTTCACTTTGTATTTTGAACACAATTATTTCCCAAATCTGACTTGTGTCACAGTATACTGGTAGTAACTGGTTCTGTCTTAGTGCAGTTTGCCAAATTAAAGTGCTACTTCTGTAATGGTGATTTTGGAAATGTAAAAACATTTCCATCAATTCTGAACTGTCATTATATTACAAGTCCGCTGAGAAATGGTTTCATTGACATGATTATTGACATGATTATTGTCTAGCTATCCATTAAAGCAGCTTTGTTTTCATCTCTGTAAATTAATTTTGTGCTTCAAAAATTGGGAACCTCACAATATCATGGTACAAATCCAGAAAAAAAAGTGAATTAAGGTGCTAAAACCAACACTGAATTAATAACAGTATGTGTGTCCTGAAGTATCATCAAGGTTTTAGTGAGAAATGGGTAACAAAAATTACACAGCTGAAATGTAATTCTTAATCTTGCCACTTTAAATAAAAATAAACGAGAATTCCTAATTATGACTCATCATCATTAAACCCAGCAAAATTTGTCACATAATATTAGGCATATAGCACATATTTCAATCTATGTCATCTGTGGTTGGGATAAAATCCTTCCCCTAGCTTTCTGACATCTGTAGCTCCTGCCTGCACTCGTCATTCTCTTTCCTCCAATGCTATAGCATCTAATAGGCACTAACAGATTGCTGCAGAATATTTTCTGGTGCTCCAAGTCCTGTGTCAAAACCTATGTGAACTCTCAATACCAGGAAGTGCTGGGAAGGAAAAGCCTCATTCCACCGTTGCATGTTAGAACATATTAAGAACTTGTCTACACAGGCAGTCCACTACAAGCTGGGGTGTGACTGATGATTTCCTCTGTAAGCACACACATTGTGAATGGACAAGGGGGTAACATGCTGAATCTTTAGGGGCCTACGGATGAAGAATGGGGGAAGGGAAGCCTGTCTTTAATCATTGGCTATCTTCTCCCCTCCAAAGTTGTACCCTTACACCGAAGAAGCTGACTGAGAGGAACTGACCAGTTGCTTACACCTGAATGCATGTTGTTGGGGAAGGGAAAGGTACCAAGCCACAACAGAGCGCACAAGATGAAGGAAGGAAACTGGGTCTATCGGTCCAAGTGTGCACGCATGTTTAGGGTTTACTTGTAATAGCTGTACCTTTCCCAAATATTTGGAGGGCAGGGTGAAACATACACTTGTGTAATGGAGGAGAAACTCTCAGGCCCTCTTTTGACTACGAGAAAGATCAAAATTCAGCATAACCTACTTCCAGCCACATTGCTCAGTCCAATCAAACTGCCAAAGACTTGCCTAATGTTAACACATATTCATCTTTGTCTGAGGGATTGCCTTTGGGACTTCATCTTTGGATAGTCCTGACTATGACCTTTGGCACAGTGTCATGTGGACCACAAAACAGCCAGAAAATAGGGTGCATTGCCCTAAGCTCTTACAATATGGGAGAGGGGCTGAAGAGGGGTGAAAAACTATTGTAATCCCATGTTGTCTTGACATATCTAGTGGAACATCAATTTCTAGAGGTGACTGTGGCAGCCACTTTAATAATCTTAAATGCCACCTATATTTTTATGACTCATTCATTATTAGGTTTTAGACCCAACAGGGGCTATTGCCATCATTTACTTTGGCTTCCTGCATATCATGTCCCAGAAAAATAGGAATCATCAGTTCCTCTAGCTGGAAAAAGGCAGATTTCGTTTTAGTGTGCCTCTTGCTGATTGGAGAGGGCAGAGTTAAGGTACCGTACTGTGCTGGTAATGTTGTGGTCCCATCAGGACATTATCTCATCTCTGTATCTCTAGGTTTTTAGAGCTTTATGTACAGGTATATTTGACATTTGGGAATGGCATGAGCCAATGTGGTAACCTTTAACTCTACATTAACTAGTGACATTATGATGTAAGTCTTGCACACTAAATTAGTTACAATTCAGCATTACCATAAAGGCCAAATACCGTATGCTCTTCCAAGGAAAATATCCACTTGAGTCAGGTAAACACAATTCTGATATCTTAAAAAAAAATATCACTTCCACTTTATAAAAGTCCCACATTACTAAAGTACCAGATCTTAAAAAGACGATTAACATCTTAGGACTGTACCTCTCCAGAGTTCTGAGGCTATGTCTACACAGCAATAACTATGTTATTTGCGTTATTTCGAAATAACATAGTCCACGTCTATATAGCCGGAAGTTATTTCAACATAATGTTAAAACTGTCTCTCTGGAAGATTTCTTACTCCTCATAAAATGAGGGTTACAGGAGCTGGAGTAAGGGAAGTCAGAGGAAGAGTGCTCTATTTCGAAATAAGCGCAGTGTAGACAGCACCAAAACTTGAAATAAGCTATTTTGAAATAAGCAACGCAATTGACATAGCTCAATTTACGTAGCTTATTTCAAGTTAAGCCCTGCTGTGTAGAAGCGCCCTGAGTGAAAGAAAAACTGAACTTGCTGAATGTCCACAGACAACTTCTATGTAAACTAAAGTCTGATCTGTCCATGTTCTGAATGCAAAAAGAAAAATACTCCATTCAAGTAAATGCCACTCTTTCATGTCCCAGAGTAAAAGAGGAAAATTAAATGAAAATTCCTATTTCTAATTCACCTTACATTAATGAAATACATATCAATGCTTTAACCAACCATTGCCATCACAGATGCCAAAACAGCTGGTGAGGAGAGGAAATAATGCAGTTAAGATGGGAGAAGGCAAAAGTATCAGCGTTTCACAGTCTCCTCTGTGTAGTTGTAAGTATTCAATGGAAAACTGGAGACTTTTGATAAAACTACATAGAAATTTGCTAAGCATTTTACAGAGCCTGCAGTCAGATGATTCTTACGATTTGTGAGTTTTCCCACACATTTCAGTTGATAGCAACAATGGTTAAACAGGCCAGACCAGTCACTGCTCTTGTTTAATAAGTTACTGCCAATTTCTCAACTCAGCTAAGCTCAGGATGAACTAAGAGCATCACTGAGAACAAAGACAGTTTTAGAAGGTGGTGTTCACTAGTATTCACAAGATATCTAGGTGCCAGAACTGTTATTTATATATGTTAAAAATTGTAACAAGAGTCTACCATTTTTTCCCTGAACTTGTGCTAGTCTATTGTATTTTCAGGGGTCCTATGAACAATAACTCAAAGCTTTCAGAAATAGAAATGTGCTCAACTCTTTCATCCTTTAGTTCATCATAAAAGAAAATGTTATGGTCTCAAGAACTGTGCTTTGTAGTGACAAATTCAAACTCAGTCTGACACAGCAACATGTTATGCAGTAGACGGAAATTAACCGTTTACTCCATATACTGCCAATCTTGAAAAATGTAGGCAAGGAATCAATGTACAAAACACTATTCACGATTGGTGCATATAATTTCACAACCATATAGGTAAATACTTATGCAAATAAGTAGTTATGTGTCCAACCATAATCAGTTACCACAATCTGTATGCTCAGGTATGGTAACTGTATTGAACAAGCAAAGCTGTGTTTTTTTGTACAGCTCCTGAGTCCTACCATCATTCAAGGAATATTTTACCTTTTTACTGCTGGGGACAGGTTACCCATAAAGGTGAATTTCGTCCTTTATACATTTTATAATATTACTTAAAATGTACTTGTTCTTTAGACATACCTGCCAAAAAATAATTACATAGAATCATTTACTGGAGCATTTGCAAAAAGGGGGACAAGAACACAGCCAATGTTAAAATTTGCTTTTTTTATTTGAATAAACATTTGAATATTATTCTGTAAAAGACTATTGCTCCAGATAAAGTGAACAGCAATTAGCATAGGCAGCTTGTTTGACACTGATGATATTTTACTTTGCTTGCATATATGATTTATACTTTCAAGCAGTGCAAGAAAATATCAGGATAGCATCTGAAAACATACTGTGAGTGCAGGACTAAATGGAAGGATAATGATGCTGTGTGTAAAAACCCCACTAGGAAAATAATAATAAAATTAAATGTAACCCCTTCTAACTAGTTTAATACCTTTCATCTGTGCATAAATAGGATCTTCTTATGAAATTCCATGGGGAGAGGGAAGAAACAGATCAATGAAGTTTGGAGAATGAAAAAAAAATAAAATAAAGAACATTGACAACATCAATGGAAAAGCAATATTTATGTAAAGTCTGAAAAATAGAAAAGAAACAAATTAGGTAGGGAACATCCAAAAAGAAAGAAACAGAACTGAAGAATGATGAGAAGAAAAGAAATACTGCTCAGCTTACTTGAAACTTAATGTTAGTAAATTGTGTAGTAAACTAAAATGCAACAAGACCATTAGAAACTAATCCTAAATCTTCAACCTGCCATCCATACATGGAATAGTCACTTTTTAAATCCTCCTATAATGCATCAGCTGATTTGATATTCACATCAGGCTGGAAATGCCACTAATGGGAACACAACCTAAACCTGCCCCCATAATGCACCATGCTCTTCTCCCCAAGTATTGAGAGGTGATACAGTCTGTATCAGGGATGCATGCACACAGCAAAGGCTAATGGCAGTTTAGGGAGTATTAAAACATGAATAATCTATTGCCATTCTTGAGATTTCAGGGCAAAATCAAAGTTGATATCCCTCTTGAGTGTCATTGGTTTTGATCAGCATGGGAGATATGACTCTGCTACCTCCAGCAAAGTCAATGATGCATGCTGTGTTTATGCATTTCACAGTATGATCAGATCGGAGGATTTTGCACTAAGCAATTTATAGACATCAAATAGAAGAAAATATTATGGATGCAAATATTTTTTAATTAAATAGCTCATTTTAATGCAATTTAGATGCAGCCATCAGGGTCCAGGTACATAACTCCCACTAGAGCATTCATTTGTCACAGGTTAGGAACTGTTCTGTACACCACTGCTAAATAGTCCTGCAGGACAGCATCAATGTTATTGGGAAGAGGTAGGAGAATTTCAATATTCTTCCAATGAATATTCTTTCAGAAATGAAAACAAATACTTAAAATTCTACTCTCTCACTTGCCCGAGGAGAATATTATGCATTACCCACTTTTTCTTGTTGGTTTTATGGGAAAAAACCCTGTCCTTTATTACAGTTAAGGGACTGATTGACTTGTGACGGTGAGACTATTTATATATGCAGCTAGTAATACACAGTCTTACCAACAATGGGTTTAGTTGGGATGTAAGGGTATGTCTACACTACCCCGCTAGTTCGAACTAGGGGGGTAATGTAGGCATACCGCACTTGCAAATGAAGCCCGGGATTTGAATTTCCCGGGCTTCATTTGCATAAACCGGGTGCCGCCATTTTTAAATCCCGGCTGGTTCGAACCCCGTGCCGCGCGGCTACATGTGGCACGAACTAGGAAGTACCGTTACTCCTCATGGAATGAGGAGTAACAGTAGTTCGAACTAGGCTTCCTAGTTCGAACTACCTAGTTCGTGCCGCGTGTAGCCGCGTGGCACGGGGTTCGAACCAGCCGGGATTTAAAAATGGCGGCGCCCGGCTTATGCAAAAGAAGCCCGGGAAATTCAAATCCCGGGCTTCATTTGTAAGTGCGGTATGCCTACATTACCCTCCTGGTTCGAACTAGGAGGGTAGTGTAGATATACCCTAAGAGAGTAGTAGCCTTTGCTAAAGGTAATTTAGTCTCCATGTTTGCGCAATTCTGGGTTGTCCTTGAATATTAATCATTGTGCTGATTAGTATCCAGTGGGAATGTTTCACAGACTGTTCACAGTGGAATGGAAGTTTGATCACCAAAACACATTTCACGTAACTCAGTTGAGTCTTGAAGCACACGGCTTTATTCATCAAATTCAAACCTTACCACTCCCAACTGATGACTAAATGCAGCACATTAAATTGTGATTGCTGCTTTTCAGTGGCAGGGCTTTAAACCTTAGCTACAACATTGAAGGTGTTTTGTGACATGAAAATTAAGCCAAGCAATTAAGAAACCTTTTTGTGCCAGATCATGAGAGTGCATCATACAAAGCAAGCAGTATCTTATGTCAAGTTGTCTATTACATCATTGCATTGTTTTAATTAGTAGCTCATAGGGTTTTAAATTATTTCAATCAAATGCATTAGGTAAGAAGTGCTGCTAATTAAAATACAATCGTACTCCAGATAATATGCTGGTTAGTCAGAAGCAGCCTCATTGCTAGGTAAAACATATGATGTGCAAACCATAAAACACACTAGTTAGGATTTACCCAAGACATTCGTTGATGTAACAAGTTACCTATCCACTACCATGACAAGCAGGAAAGAAATAAAAAGGGTGGCAAGAGAAAATGATCCAAGTTTGCATATTATATTTTATATTATAGATTTAACTTTTCTGTCTCTTTGAAGCAGATACAATTAAAAAGCTAATGCAACCAACCAGTGGAACACAAGTGCTTAGAAAGGGCATTAAAAATGTATTTAGCCCTCCCTCCCCCCATTAACAGAGACTACCTAAAGGGAATGCAGATCAGGAGCCGATAAAAGTAAATGAAATTAATGTGCACTCTCTCACATCAACATAATCAGACGACAGATTGCAACAACGACAGATTGCAACATGCATGACCCAGGTCACTGTTGCTGATTCACAAGGACACCATGCAGTGTGGTGTGGTGCTTTAATTCTGGAACAGTGGAAGAGGCACACGGGAAGATGGCAAGAAACAACCAGTGGATGCTCAACTATAGCTCATTCTCCTTCCTCCTGCTCAGTGCTTTTCTGAGCATTTTGGCTCTCAATACAAATAATGAAAGTCAGTGAGGAAATGCAAAGAAAAACTAAGCACAGTTTCTGGAGCTCTCACTTTAAATATTTTGAACCAGGGATAGTGCTTGTATAGATCAAATGGTGAGGAACAAAATCAGTATGAAGCCCGGGAAATATGGCAGTAGTAGGCTCTGGAAACTACACATGGTGCAAAAGATTTCTGAAGTAGTGATGTTAAAGAAAACTAGCCCATAAACCAAAATGTATGTGTTAATTTAATGATCAGGGATTCTTTCCCAAGGCACAATCCTTTTATGAGGCTGAACATCAGATTAAGGAAGGGACAAACAGAGCACAAGACCCTACAAAACCAAAGCAAAAAATGTAGGGGTTAAAATAAGCATCACCTTTACTAAGGACACAAACGGAAGGAAAAATATCCCTCATTTTATTCCCCAGAATAACGGGTACAACCTTTCATAGTGACGGAACTCAGGCTATTTCAGATTTAAAGAGGTCACAACGCAGTAGAAATAATTCAGAACACATTATAAAATTAGTAAATATAATCAACAAACCACACACATATACACATATAAGCCCAGATCCTGCAAGCCATTCCACATGGGCAAACTCCCAATCAGGGGCAGCCCGTCCATATAAGCGAACTAGGCACCAAGCTAAATGAGGCGCAAATGGTGGCACAATACTATTGAGGGGTTTGGAGGTGGGGGCACTGATTGCATGGTTCACCTAAGGTGCCAGTTGCTGGCAGCTAGTTTAGGGCCGCCCTTGCTCCCAATAACTACAAAAAGCTTTAGTACCTTCACCGGGGCTTTGCACAGTCATAAAAGTATGCCCAATTGGTGCAGATAGCCCAAGCAGGGACATACAGGCAGTCCCCGGGTTATGTACAAGATAGGGACTGTGGGTTTGTTCTTAAGTTGAATCTGTACGTAAGTCGGAACTGGCGTCCAGATTCAGCCGCTGCTGAAACTAACTGCCAGTTCTGACTTACATACAGATTCAACTTAAGAACCCCAAGCGTCCCCAAGTCAGCTGATGCTGAAACTGATCAGCGGCTGATTCCAGGAAGCCCAGGACAGAGCAACTCTGCCTGGGGCTTCCTGTAGTCAGCGCTGGTCAGTTTAAGCAGCAGCTGACTTGGTGACGCCTGGGGCAGAGCAGCTGGGGTGCTGCTGGGTTGCTCCAGTAGCGCCACTCCTCGGCGCTACTGGACCAACCCAGCAGCACACCAGCTACTCTGCCCCAGGCGTCCTGATTCAGCCGCTGCTGAAACTGACCAGCAGCATCTGAATCAGGACACCTGGGGCAGAGCAGCTGGGGTACTGCCGGGTTGGTCCAGTAGTGCCCAGAGCGGCGCAGCGGGACCAACTGGCAGCACCCCAGCTGCTCTGCCCCAGGGTCCACAACAAAAGCCTGGTCTGCTGGGGAGGGGGGCGCACCCCCCAGCAGACCAGGGAGACGGAGAGCAAAGCCTTGGAGCACGCCCGTAGCGGGACAGCCCAAGCGCGCCTGGGCTGTCCCGCTGCTGGCGTGCTCCAAGGCTTTGCTCCCCGTCTCCCTGCAGACCAGGGAGACAGAGAGCAAAGCCGCGGAGCACGCCCGCAGCGGGACAGCCTGGGCGGCTTTGCTCCTGGGCAAACGAGCAAAGCCGCCCAGGCGGCGGCTTTGCTCGGGTGTCCCTGGTCTGCTGGACCCCCCCAGCAGACCAGGGAGACCGGGAGAAGCTTTTCTCGCCCCGGAGGACACGGGTGGCGACCCGCCGCCCGTTAGCTCCGGGGCGAGAAAAGCCCCGTTCGTAAGTGCGGATCCGACATAAGTCGGATCCGCGTAAGTCGGGGACTGCCTGTACTTGCATTTTACAACTTTGAATGGATAACAATTTCAAATAGACATAAGTCAGCCTGTGTTTTAGTCTAATCTATAGCTTATTCCTGTAAATTTACTGGGTATGACACAGTATTTGAGAGGGACAGAATTATACAGGTTGAATCTCTATAGCATGGCACCTTTGGGACCTGACTGGTGCCAAACCAGAGAATATACCAAAGCACGAGAGGTCAATATTGTGTCAGCATTATCAACACTCCCCCTTCACCTCTTGCTTAGACACCCACAGTGCTATGAAAGAGCTTAAAAATGGAAGGCTAGTATGATATCTTTCTCTGCGAAAACATATGCCTGACATTCCCACTCAAACACCAAGTAATATAAAAGAAACAGTGAACACAGAGCATTTTTACATCTATAGTGAATTCATTTTATAATCATAGTTGAATTCTAGATCACAGAAGTACTTGCATTACAAAGCCCAGGACGTCACTCCACTGTACTTTGTGCCATCATCTTGGTCTCTTTTTACGACGAAATAACTTTTGCATAGAGACTTTTTAAAAATCTGAGATGAAATATTCAAAAGCTCTTGGTATTGGTTCATCTCTGACATTGTTAAAGTCTGCTAGAGTTGTATCACTGGCTTGACAGAAGCAGAACTGAACCAATGCTAAGTGTTTTTGAAAATCCTACCCTGAAAGGTTTTTCTTTGATGCTGAAGTCAATGGGATTAGATTTCCTCTTTCCTGAAAATGGACCTATAAGATAATGGCTCTCCCACTACTACATTTATTTTTGGCATACCTGTAGGTCTTATCACATTGAGCAATAATGTACGAAGAGCAAAGTAGCTGCCTATTTAAATTTCACAAGTAAAAGCTATCAGATAAAATATTCAAACTAGTGTTTCTTCTCTGCACTGATTACCAGTTTAAATTGAAAGACTCTCTCCCACTGATTCTCAAGGATAACTATTGAAGTCTCAATTGTGTAGCTGTTCCACAAGTAGAATTTCCATTGGATTCAATGGCACAACTACTTTCAGAAGGGGGGGAGGGAATAATTCTTTTTCCTTGCCTTTTCAGTTTGTAAATTTTAGACAGTGGCATATTCTGTTTAGGTAGGAAAAAGAAAAGCTTTTTAAAAAGATGCCATTTTACCTGAGAACAGTTAAATTCATAAAATATTTGTTTCAGTTTATTTACTGATAAGTTTATCCTTCCTCTTTTTTTGCTTTGCTCTTCTCCACAAGCATATTACCAAATACTTTTAATTTATGGTCTGTAGGTATATATTGGTCATGCTTTGTGTATTGATTTTCTTTCTCTCTCTCTCAGCTTTTAACATTTCCCCCTCTTTCTTTTTACCACTTAAGTTTAAACAACAACAGGTCCGATGGTACCTTAAAGACTAAAAACTGTATTATGGCATAAGATTTTGTGAGTAGCAACTCACTTCAAATTCATGAAGTAAAAGACAAAGAAACAGAGAAGGGAGTGTTACATCAGCGCTAATTCAATCAGTGTGGATGTGGACAAGAAGGTGAAGTACCTAAAGTAGAAAACTACTTATTCTTATAAGAGCGCTATTCTCAGTCCCAACTCAGACCGATTCTGATGGTGTCAAATTTGCACATGAATTCCAGCTCAGCAGTTTCAGCTTGCAGCCTCTTTTTGAAGTTCTTTTGCTTGAGGATGGAAACTTCAATTTGTAACTGTGTGTCCAGGGCAGTTAAAATGTTCTACCACAGGTTTTTGTATCTTACCAATGTCTGATTTTTGTTCATTTATTCTATTGCATACAGACAGTTCGGTCTGTCCATCATATAGGCAGAGGGGCATTGCTGGCACATGATGCCATATCACATTAGTGGATGTGCATGTGAACGAGTCTTTGATGGTGTGGCTGCTGTGGTTAGGTCCTAGGATGTTGTCACTAGGGCAGGTGTGTGTGCAGAGTTGGCAATGAGGTTTGTTGCAGGGATTGGTTCCTGGGATAGTGTTTCTGTTCTGGGGTGTGTGTTTGGTGGTGAGTATATGTTTCAGGTTGGGAGGGGGTTGTCTGTAATTGAGGACTGGCCTTCCTCCCAAGCTCTGAAGTATGAAAATAAAAACTGCAGTACAGTTTGGTCAGCTGAGAAGGACTGCTCTAGGGGATTATAAACATAATGTGAGTGTTCATTTACCATTCACTAGATCTAACAGGAGCACACTGGATAATATAATAAGTTAAGTTAATTTACTTCCATGGGACCAAATCCCACAGGACACTAAGCACCTTTTACAAAGTAGTTAATAGGATCTGAGGTAACTCATCATACAGTATCAATCCTATGGTGTAGGAAGTTCCTCTTTTCCATGCAGAAAGAATGGGTCAGCAACATGCCCTTTTAGATCTGTGTTTGCAGTGAACAACTTATTTTATGCCAGTGACATAACTGTATTCAAATTGTTTTCTAATGACTCAAGTACACAAATGAGAGTTTTCTGCAGTTGTAGTATCACTGTCCCAAATCTGTGTTTTCTAGCATTCCAGAAGCAGTGGAAAAATCACTCTGCACCAGACGTGCCATTGATTCTAAGCAAAAGTCTTCACTGGAATCATTGAGTAGCTCGGCTAAAAAAAAAAAAATCAGTTATCTTTACCTGGTCCCTTATATTCCAAAAAAACTGGTTATCATGAAAGGAGTCAAATTATTGTTTTCTTTCTTTTAAAATAGGAAAACTAAAATGATTTTTGTTTCTCTTGGCTTGGGTGGGAAGAGGGCAAGGAGAAAGGTTTAGTAAGTTCTCTCCAAACCATGCATTATGCAAACCTTTTGAAGTCTAGTGCTTTTAGCAGCATGACAGAACTTACAGGAGATCCAGAAAACCAGGATGCTATCCTGAATGTTAGTAACTGAGACGTACATTATTTTAAAGCAAAACAATCAATCTGAATGGAGGGCAGAAATCGCTTACCATCAAAACCATCTTCCTCTGACCCTAATTCATCATCTGAGCAGATGTTCAGCACATTTACCAGCATTTCTGTCACTAGAGGGAAAACAAATGAGAAACATTAATTGAGAGTTTCTCTCATGGATCTGAGAGTAGGCTGTAGCACAGCAGTGTTAATGAGTAGGTAAACAAATAGCATCTTGTCCAATTTTTAAACTGTTTGCACCTTTTATAGTTGTAGTAATGTAAACCTAGGTCCAAAGATCTCATGTGGTTTAAAAAGAGGTTTTTGTGAACAGTTTTCTGGTAAAAATTGGTCAAATCTGAAGGCACACTGCAAAAATAAGGCACATGTATATCTTTTTTTAAAAAAGAAAACATGTTCTCTCTGAGTCGCCAGCAGAAACCTAGATTACAACCAAACAAAATCATTATAAAATTCTACTTTACTTTTTTTTTTTTTTTTTAAAGTTTTGTCTTTTCACTAAGGTTGGACAATGGAACTAGATGGGTCTGTTTTACTTCCTTTTTCATGTACTAGGTAAGAGGCTGTAGCTTTGGATTCACAGATTTGAATGTTAAATAAACACAAAGGTATCTGTACAGAATAAATAATAAAATATATCATGAAAATGTTCTTATTAATGTTTTGTAATATTTATTTTATTTTAACAAAACCTAACATTCTAAGGCTAATGTAAATTGACAACGTGTTTAAGGTCAGGACTCACTGTAGATATTTCATTATTGCTGAAAGAGCAATATTTTTAATTGCTTTATTTTGTAACTTGCACTCTGTACAGTTTTCCTCGAGCAGTTCCTAACCCATTCTTAGCCCATTTCAGATCTGGTAGCACTGAAAGATTTATTATAGAGCGTGTAATCCAAAAAACAGCCAAAACTCACCCCAGGAGATAGGAGTTAGAATTAAAAAAAGACTGGATTACTATCTAAAATGTCAAAATCATTAGCAGATAGACAAGAAAACAACTCCACTACATCTTCATATATTAAGCATCACTAAAAGTGCTACCAGGCACATCTGGATTTGCACTAGCTATAAACATTACTAAAAATTCTCTTCTGTGATAGCCACAGTGGTTAGACAGATTAAAAGAGTGAACAGAATTATACTGTTCATAAATTAGTGAGGCATTTCCCTTTTTCTGTTAAGGTAATAGTGGAAACACTTCCACATTGACAATGAGTGATGTAACGAACATTGTGTAATACACAGCTTTCTATGTTGGTTGGCTTTTGAGGGGGAAAAAAAAATCTAACAACATGTTTTAAAAACACTGCGTATAGCACAAAAACATACATTCATCAATGGCTTTATTTTGCTTGATTCCTCTAATATCCATTTTGGATTTTTAGTTGAAGTACCAGAAGTATCACTGGGGACTTGAACACAGAGTGGGACATGGAAAGTGGGGGAGAAAACCAGAACAGAAGGAGAAATCCTGTGATCAGATATTCTAGGTGGATAGTTACTACATATTCTGCATTCCTACCCCAAATATTCCTTTACAATCTCTGGGAGTTTTCTAGGGGACCATGTGCAGAATATGTAGTAACTATCCACCTAGCTAGGTGACATGAGCTAGGAAACTTGATTTGGGGACGGACCATATTTATCACTTAACAAAAATTAATTCATTTTATTGTCTTTTAAAAGGCCTGAAAGACATCAGTCACACTCTTATCATGGCACAGCTGTTACTATTGTGCTCCCCTCCCCCCCCCCAAAAAGCAAAAATCTTTACTTGGGAATGGTCAAGGCTGCACTTCCTGAAGTGTTACTTCACATGCAGCCTCATCACTTCTCCCTCAAAAAGCAAATGACTTCTCTCTAAGCCACATCCATACAATCCAGCACACTGGAACTGTTAATGTTAACAGTGCTTGGGTAACCCTAACCCCCAATCCCACTCCATGTTGTAGCTTCTACGAGCACAGCAAATTACCAACCTTTCTCTCCAACAAAGGGCAAGGACCAGGTAAACACATCCATGAAATTTGGAAGCCAGTATGGATGAGGGGAGCAGTTGAACTGTCTGATGTTCATAACATTGTTCTCATACTTCAATACTGCAGCTAAGAGGAAGGAAAGAAACAAAGGAACGTTAACTGCATGTGTGAAAATCCCTAAGAGGTCAAAAATAGTGATAGAACTTAAGTTCTATAAATCTGCTATAGTTTATAAAGCAAAAGACTTCACTGAAATTTAAAACTGTTTCTGTGCTTGTGGTGAGAAAGTTATATTTAAAATGGCCAATATAAAATACCTTGCTTACTATTAGCATAACACAGTGATACACAAACACAGAACTATTAAGTTTAGAGGAGAACTCATATTAAACCCTCATTTTATACAGTATTAAGTTACTATGTATTATTGGAATCACCATTCAACTCAACGGTGATGTCCCACTCCTACAGTTTATAATACAGATACAGCTACAGATAGCTATGGATACAGATAGGAGGAAGTTCTGTAACGTATCTATTTGAAATATGCGTCACTTAAAATTGACTGTATTAAGACAGTAAGGAACATAGTCTTTAAAAAACAACTAAAAGACCTTTTAGATAAGCTTTACTTGTATTTTATATATAGCATCTAAGCATAGTTCTGAACATAATCCTACTAATGATGCTTACTACTTGTGGTTAATGTGGGTATGACCACATTATTTCAGTCTGTTCTGCTAACAGTAATGCACTTCCAAGGGGTATGTGATGTCACAATGTCTGCAAGCTGTTATTAATCTGGTGACATGACGCTGGTAGTTGTGTGGGAAATACATTTACCTTATATGAATTTATTTTAATTTGCCTGAAACCTGGCTGACGTGTTTTACTCATGGTATTGAGTATTGTATTGAGTAGTATTTTACTCATGGTATCCCAATGAATTTTTTTAAAAGTAAACTGTGTCTCCAGAATGATCCTCAGCTCATTCATACAAACATTGTGTAAAAGGGGATATATACCATAGAATCTTCACGTTCAGTGTATTCAAACGGTGTGCTAATTGACATGAGTGGGGAAGTTGGTTCAGAGTGGGAAACTTTGTTCAAATAGCCAGTGATAATTTAGGTAGGTCTACACTTGTGGTGGTGGTTAGATTATAACACTGCATCCCCAGCTAGTGTGAGTATAAACAGAACAGATGGTGAGACACTGCTCAGGCAAGTTGAGTACAGACATGCCAGAACCCTTTATGGCTCGCGGCATGTCCACACAACGCAGCTCATGAGTACACTGCTATTTTTAGCAGGGTAGTTCCACTCTTCTGGAGTGTTTCCCCACTGCAGTGAAAGATTGTCTGTCCGTGGGGAAAGGCTCTGGCAAGGGAGAGGCAGCAGGACAACACACCAGCTCCTCCCCACTGACAGAACCTTTCCCTGCCCCATGTAACTTTATGCTGCATTAGCTGTCAATTTCAGTTGGACCTATTCCTGGAGGTTTCATCACATGACAGTCTTTAATTCAAGACTAATCTTTAATTCCTGAAAACTCCTAAACAATCCTGGAAGGTTGGCAATCCTAATACAGCCTGCCTTTTGCTGCGGCATATAGCTCCACATACTCTACATCAGGCATGTCCAAAGTCCGGCCCGCGGGCCAATTGCGGCCCGTGTTCCGGTTTAATACGGCCCCACAGGTAATTTGGCAATATCTATCTTTTATGGCCCCCAACGAATCCATATGTATTGAGATGAATACATTGTAAAATCTCAGTTAATGTCAGTTGGTCTAAATCAGTTATAAATATATTTGGACACAACATGTATACTTGGTGTTATGTTCCTGTTCATATTTTTTGAACTTAAAAGTTGACAGGCAACCTTTATTACTAATAATATGTAATGTACTTTACAATGTTCCTGACATATATTTCAGCTTCCTGGATTTTTTTTTCATCTGGCCTTCAGATATGAAAGGCAGAGTGATTTAACACCTGTTTAGATTTGTCATCCATGTGACGAAATGAAAAGTATGCTGTTTGCAATAAACTTTGCATAAAATAGTTAATTTGCATTTAATTTTAATGGTTCAAAGAATGTCAGGCAAAATGGTCGGCCCTCACACTTGTTCACTTCATCAAATCTGGCCCTTTTTGAAAAAAGTTTTGGCACCTCTGCTCTACATGCTACCACGAATGTGGAGAAGGCCTTAAACTATGTCTGTGTCACAGCATGGGTAGACAAACTCACACTAGCCCACATTATAGCAAGGTGACAATCTTCAGATGTATTGAAAAGAAACCTTTTCTCTCTCAATTCCTCCATTTTGTGCCAACCATCAAGGTACCTGGTTGGCCCAGGACATTTTGGAGCCTAATCTTCTGGGTATAGAAGAAGGCTAACACAAATTATGTAATCTCTTTGCCCAATCAGCCAATCTTTATTTAACGAATCACATTTGACTCTTGAGCATTCCATAGTCACACAATTGGCTACTCTGTTTTCCAGGAAGAAGAGGTGCTTAAGTACTCTTTGCCTGACTTCAACAGAACTGGGATAGCTAATGTCAGGCATTCCTATAACCATTCTTCATGTTTTGCCTAAGGTCACCAAAAAGAAATCAAGAGTCATTCTCTTCATATGTAAAACAGCATATATTTTCATTACTGGCTCTTCAGCAAGAATGAATCAATGCAGCTGCTGAAGCCAAATGAAAAAGGGCACATTTAATTATCTGAAGATGTATTTAATGCTTGCAAACAATCATCTTAATGAGTTTAGCTGGTGTACCTCCCCCACCTTTCTTTTTTCCATTCATCAAGCAAATGATTAAAAATTGGGAAATTTAAGGAAAGAATTTTTACAAGTAACTTTAGAAAGAGGTCTCTCTCTAGGCCTCTGATTCATTGATAGGGCAGTAACAGAAACATCAGCCAAAACATGAATGCTTTTTAGGATTCTTTTTAAAAAGTGAAGGAAATGAATAATTGAGTTTGAGACAATCTAAAAACTACTCTCACTTACACCACATTAATAATATATCTATCTGAACAACTGCACATCCATATGGATTAACTTTAAAAGAGCAATTGACACTTCATTTCAAATTTTTCTTCGTGAACAAAGGTTAGCGAAGTTCCCAGTAAATCACCTGAACAGCAAAAGAGAAACACTGTATAATAGATCTATGTAAAATAAAGTACACCAATCCCCTTATGCATCATCCTATTTACAAAAGGATAAAATACTTTACAGTAGTTTCATGGTACCACAGACTTTTCTGAATTTGTAATTTTAAATATTTTCACTTTCAAAATGTAGTAGAAAAAATAATTAGCTTTTTGTGTTCAACAGCCAAGATGACTTCTAATATAATCACAGTAAGAGCTGGTCTATGTGTGTAACTCAGACTACAGTTAAAAAACCTGAGATATTGATTTAAAAGGAAAGAAGATTGCAAGTACAGTAGATTTATTGTAATGCATTACAGGTATGTAGCAATTATTCCAAAACTAAGAGTTATAAATACAAGAAATTCAAAGTTAAAGCTACTCTTAAAATCACACATATTAAGGTATAGAAATGCAGACTTAGGATATTGAAATAACCTTAGCTCTGCCCTGTAGGATCATCATGCAATAACCATATGGAACAGGATTAAGACATTTTATAATTTGGAGTTTCAAATTAGATTTAAATGTTTTACAATATATTTTATATTCCTCCCTCCCCCGCATTGTATTACTCTTCCAAAATGGTCACTGCTTCCAATTATTTCCTAAAAGAGGGAAGCCAGCATCTGTCTTTGTAAGAGCATCTCATGGCCTCAGTGCCCTTTAGAATGATAGAAGTCTGGGTGAAATTAATACAGTCCTATAATTGAGGGCAATCTACAATCTTAGTCTCATTGAGAAGAATGAGGATTCCATTCACTTTGAAATAAAGCATTTCTCAGTGGAAATCTGTGTAATGGGAGATGGTTTTTCAGCCCTTGCTCAAGGAGAAACTTTCAGTTACAAATAACA
Source organism: Pelodiscus sinensis (assembly GCF_049634645.1). Taxonomy (NCBI): domain Eukaryota; kingdom Metazoa; phylum Chordata; order Testudines; family Trionychidae; genus Pelodiscus; species Pelodiscus sinensis. Next base: position 23,947,398 of record NC_134715.1, read on the forward strand.
ATGAGAAAAAGTACCACTGATTCTGAAGAAAGTCTTCAGATGTATCTTACGTAGTATGCACACAGTTTCAGTGAGTTTTGCTTTAAAGGACGTCTTAAGCCTCTGTGTAAGATCATTTAGGAAAAAAGTAGCCTGACATTGGTGGCTAAAGAAATAAGGGAATTCCTAATTCTTGTGATTTATTTAATCTACTGATAAAAGTACTTATTGCTATGATAACGAGTGGTCTTTAATACAAGCACAGTAAGGAATACTAGAAAAAACTGATAGGCCTGATAAGATAAAACAAAGATGATAAAGCAAATCAGATTATTGTATCATCCCTCTGTCCCTTTTGGTACTATTTCCCAAATATCTCTATTTTGGGATGTGCTATTGAACACTCATTATGTTACTGTTTTTCTACATCCCTTTGGATTACTTTATCTGTTTCTGCTGGTGACCACAACACCTCCTTTTTTTTTTGTTGACTTCTGTGAATTTCATAAACATGCTATTTACCTTTTTTCTAGGGATCAATATAAAAGCTGCCTTCTTGCTTTTTTGTCATGCCATGACCCCCTTGCATAATCTGTTATTTCTCGTCTGGTCTGATTTTTGGCTTAGCAAAGCCACTGTGGAGTTTAAAAGGTTTAGGAAGAGATACTCTGTTATTCTCGCTAGTATGTTCCAACTCTTCAGTGGATATATTAGTGTTGTAAGATGTAAACTTTAAAAAGAAATCTCCAAGATGAGAGTTTGCCTTCAGAGAGCTAGTTAAATTGTTCATTCCGCCAAATGAAACTCCATTTTTAAAGTGACACTAAAATATAAACTTATTGACATAAATAAATAGAAGTGACTGACTACTACTGAGTACTGTACAATTTCTTACTTTTGAATCCACTGCCCCAGCAAAAAAAACCAAACACACCACTACGGTATAAGTCCTAAACAAATGTAAAAAACATTGTAAGAAGTTAAAATACTGTACATGGACTACAGATCAATGAAAACACTATTTTTTAGCTTTCATATACTGTTGCCCTAGGGAATTTCATTCCTGTTCAAAAATAGTTATAACTCTTTTAAAAGTTATATAGTACAGCAGCACTGTTAACGGCCTCATTTCGTAATATCTTAGATTGGCTTCTAGATGTGGCCTTGGGGAAAAAAAAACAGACTGTGTTGTGTTCATTACTTTCCTCAGACATAGATCCACCCATGGAACTGGCACAGAACTTTTCTTTCAATATATCTTTTCCTTAAGGCCTCATAAAACTATCATATTTAAAATGCCACAATCAAGCCCAAGTTCTTTTTCTTGCACTTGTGGATCTGCATATCTTATCAAACCAAAGTCATTCTTTGGAAAAACATGAACATACTAATGTTACTTACCAGAATATTTTTCTTTATATGTAGAGAGCTACAGAATATACTAAACATCACAATGTAATTATCTAAAATGTTTACTTTTTATTCTATCATGATTCTGTCAGCAATATCTTGCACTGTCTGCATGCTAGAGAACAATACATTTGGGACACACTATTGTTAGGGACTAATCCTGCCAAGTGCTGAATATTCTGAAGTTGCATGCCCACAATTCCTACTGAGGTTGGACGACAACTGAGGGTGCCAAAAGCTTACAGAACAGCATCCTGGATGCTATTTTTTTTGTTTGGCAAGTGCAGGTGAGAAAGATTTTTTTTTTTTTAATAACAAAAGGGCAATTAGGTGGAAATGGAGGAAAGAAACAGAAGAGAAAGGCTGTGTCTACACTACAGGGAAAAAATCGGAAAAAGATATGTAAATTGCAAACCATAATTTGCGCATCTTTTTCCGCTTTTCTTCTGAAAGAGGCTTTTCCGACATTTGGCCCGTCTACAAGGGACCAAATGTTAGAAACAAACCCTCTTTCAGATGATCCCTTCTTTGCCTTAAAACGGGTTTACAGGAATGCCAAAAAAACTAGTCTTTTTCCAATTTTTCTCTGTAAAAGCTCTGTAGTCTAGACATACCCAAAATGCACAATACCTGCAGCTGTGTTGGTAGAAAAGAGTTTTCTCTTTTGAAGTAAATAGGGCTTATTTAATCTCTGAATTACTCGTTTTATATTGGTGTAACTTGGGAGATTTCAGGGAACTGGTCTCCACATTGTTAGATAAATGACTCATTCTAAACCCTCTCAGGTTTTCAGAACACTCCACAAGATGAAAATCCTCTTTAGATTGTCACTGTAGCATTTACATAAACAATAACATGCACCCATAATGTATATAACACTATGTTGTGTGACACTTAAGATTAGTCGATACAAAAACATCCATAAAACCACCATAACAAAGAAATAAAGTTTAGGAATACAAACTATCTCCTCCACCAAGGCACATACATCTCCACTTAATCACTACGATACTAGAAGCAGCATGCACATCACAATTCTTCATTCTGCTCCAGAATGAATGCAAATCTTCCCACACACCCTTCCTCAGTGAAGAGTGCTCTCATATCTTTTCAGGACAGTTCTAGAAAATCACATTCCCTCATCAGAAATCTAAAAGTATAGCTGATCATCCCTTCCAGATTGCTGGTCAATCTCTCTGTTTCCTCAACACTTTACTGTGGTCATCTACAGGTGGCTTACAACAAAATACACATACATCCACACCTGCACTTAAAACAGTAAGTTAAAGTGATGCACAAATTTCTGCCTTTTATTAGTTCATAATGTGTAAGCTGGAGGAGCCTGGAAAAAAAATCACATGATTCAAAATCTGAAGTAGAATAAGGGCAATTTCTAACTGATTACAGCTCAGAAGCAATTTAGACTTTTCTGAAGCTCTTCAAATAAATTGGCTATTTTACTTAAGAGATTACATGCTGTAAATTTGGACAAGAAGAAAGGCTGGTAACTGAAAAAGAGCAGATCATATTGGCTTAGGACACAGAGAGAAAGTTGGCAAGATGCCTCCTCAGGTTCCCGTCTCCTCCAATATGGACTGGACATTCCCTCATGCAGTCTTGCAGTTTCAGTCTCCCTCATCTGGCATGCTGGTAAGTCACTAGCTGCAGTTCTGTGGAAGACCTTATTAATTATTCTCTCACCTCTGCTAAAACTGACCAGTCAGAATCACTGTATTATTAATGGACAGGGCTGCTACAGAACAAGCAACAATTTACAAAAGCTATCCCAAACCATACAATTCAGCATTTTCTTTTCCTGGACTGAGGTAATAGAGGACTTCAGTCAAGACTGAGGTGCACAAGCAATGCAGCGTGAAAAAGTTTTTGTAGTACACTTGGAATGCCTTAACCAGAGAAAGAATTTCTTGGAAGAAAATAGCAGGTAGTCTTATCTGATACATAGTCTGTCATGCCTAGAAATATGGGACAAATAAGATGACTCATTTCTAAGACTGATATGACAGAGGGGAGCTTCCTCTGTTCATCTGTTTAAATTTGGGGATTTAAAATTCAGATGCTCAGTGTTATTTTATCAGCATTCTTGTGTGTCAAATGCTTGCCATTGTGACAAAAGCCTGAACTGCTAACCCCCCGGTCCTCATACTAAGAAAGACAATAACAGGAAAATCCGAAATGATGGTTCAACTTATTTACTACTATGGACATGTAAATGGTAACAACTGATTTATGCTTGATCAGAAATCCCTCTCACAAATAACACTTTGTTCTCCCCTCAACTGACACTGCATTACTGCACTTGCAATTCCCTGAGTGTCTTGTGCTGATCTGTGTTGCTAAGGAATCAAAATACATTTGCTGAAGCACAGTTCCTACATACTTTACTTTCTACATAAATGGCTATTGGTATCAAGACTTTGATGTTGCTGGCAGTGCACCTTTATTAATTTTTTTTGCAAGTTAACATGCATTTGTATTATATCAAAATATGTTAAATCTAGCTTTTAGCACTGAACCAATTTCCTCCTTCACATACAGTAAAGCATTTGCTTAATAGAGTCTTAAAGTGCTTAGAAGTTTTATATGATAACCTATTAAAATCATACTAGTGCTGACTACTCTTTTTTTCTTTTGCCCACATTGAAAAAATACTTTCTTTGTAGTCAAGGACTGAAAATCCCATCATCTGTCCCTTTAGGAAAACTAAACAACATGTAATGCGTTAATAGGATGGAGCCATGGAAATGGCAGTTTATAATGAAACTATCCTCATTAACATGGTAAGGAAAAAGTAGTTATGTAGGTCTTTATAGTCTCCATATTTTCTTTCATTTACCATAGCTTACTACTTTTATTCCAGCTGGGGCAGCAGGAAGTAAAGATAACCTACTGTGTATATTGGATTTAGCAGTAGGGGCTATTGGAACGAACGGCTTTTTTCAGCAACACATTAAGGAATCTTGCAATCACTCTAAGTACTATAGTGACTGTTGTAGTAACTTAATGTAAGCTGCATCCACTTGTATGTAGGCTGGGTTGAGTCTTCACAGAGTGGTTAATATATTATTTAAGCAGCAGCCTTTATTGTTTATGTATATTCTCCTCTCTTTGCACTATACATAAAAATGATTAATGAAACAAGGCATGAAATAAGGTACGCAGAAACGGTGGGATCTACAAGAACCTAGATTTTATTGTGACTGAGTTTACCATATTATGCCTATCACACTTTCAGATGGCTTATTTTAAAAATAAGTAGAGGGCTTCAAAAATCTCCACCATAAGATTTTATAAAGTGCTTCTTCTGGTTATAGGAATTGTTGCCAGTTTAATTCCCCAAATAACGTTTTAGTTAATGAATAATCAAAATACAAAAGTATCTAAAGACAGAAACAGAAGTATGTGATTATCTGTGTATATACATACTTATCCAATTAAACTTACATTGCACAACAAAGTAAACAAGCACGACAAAGGGAATCAACGCAAAGAATGAAAAATGGGAAATTGAATAAAATGTTTGTGTCAAGAGATAAGGCTACAGCTGTGTATCAAGAGAAGGAAGAGGGCTCTCCTACCTTTGTTGTTGTAAACGTCTAGATAGTTTGGTGCTGAAAATATTGTAATTAGCGAAGGGAAGCCTGTTGTTTGGCTTTTCCTGTACATACGATACCTAAAGGAAATGACAGATTATATTATTAATAGCATTATTAATCATTCGTACAGTGCTCTAAGTGTACACCATGTCACTGACCTTTTACAGGGCATAAAAGCAACAGGTCACTTCATATGGTTTCACCATGTAAAGTTACAAGCAACAACAGAAGTAAATTATCTTTTAAACCAATGCATGAATGATTTGTGATAGGTTTAGAACTTGCACATGTTTGGGATTGCTGTGATTTCAAGCAGAGGTAAACTTAAAAATGGAACAAATTGTGATTTCCATGTTGTTTATACCAAAGCAGCTATGCTGATTCTTAATGAGTGAAACCCAAGCACGTAAAATGCGGTAGGAAAGAAAATAGAATGAGGCACATTACTCATTTGTGCTGAAATCTTGGACTCTCAGAGTTATTTGGAGTTTTGCGATGGACTTCAACAGAATCAGGTTTTCAACCTCAATCTACTGATGGAAGCTTCTTCCAAAAATAAATTTGCAAAGTGATAAAAATACTCAAAGAGCTAGAACAGGTAAACTAATTCTGATGTCTTGGAACATCATGGGTCACAGGCATTTCCAGATGGCTTCCCCCAAACTAAATGTTATGCCTCAGAATCAGTATTAATAAAGTATAAAGCACATTAATGAAGTTACAAATTATACCATTTTACAACCACACAAAACAGTACATGGAAAAAAGCTTTAGCTTCACAATAGAATATCAAATCTAGTGCAGTCCGTGGACTAACATGCTAACGCCTATATATTTTCATTACGCATCCCTGCTGGCTTGTACAGACCCAAGGCATGCTGTCCTGGCAGGACATTATTGAATCAATCAGTAATAGAATGGAACACCTGCAGGATTTGGAAGCAAAGCAATAAAATGGCATTTCCCCCTAGCAAGTCACATGTAATACCAAATATAGCACTTTAGCTCTCTAATGATTTCTAATAATTCCAGAAGAGACTGCAGAATTGGGTAATTGTTCAAAAAAGTAAGGAAGAGTATCACACCAATTCATTCTAATAGCTTTTTGACATTTCAGTTTAACTGGTTCTCTACCCCCTATCAGTGTGAGTGTGGCACCATGCTTTCCAACAGACTAGCTCTTTCACTTCTGCAGGCTAGCAGGGAGATGAGAGTGGGAGCAGGCCATAGGGATATAAAATCCCATTTAGTTGGTTAACTGATCAAACATCGTGTTTAACTGATCAAAGGAGCAGGACAGGCAGAGGGGGACCTGGCTGGGCTGGAGTGGCCCCTTGTCTGTGAGGCGGGGTTGGAGTACCTTCCCTCCCTCGCTGTAGGAAGGAGCTGGAATAGCCCCCACCTGTGCCACACCCAGGCGAGACAGGGGCTCCTCCACCATCTTGGGATGATGGGAGAAGGCTGCATGTAACAAGGTGCAAGAAGATTCCTTGTTCTATTCTCCCCACCCTTTGCACTAGTGCAGGTTGAACCTCTGTAATCCGTCACCCTCAGGACTTGACTGGTGCCAAACAAGAGAATTTGCCAAACCACGGGAGGTCAGCATTGCTTAGAAGCATTACCAACACTTCCACTGCTTACTGGGCTCTTAGAAGACAGCTAGGTGTAAATTAGCGCTAAGTGACAGCAAAGAAGACCAAGAAACATGACTGGTGGCTGTAAACAAACTTTATGGAATCACGGAAAACTTGGCCAAACCCATGATAAGTGGACATCCAGCTAACTAAAATCATGCTGGACTACAGGGGTATGGTAGCATAAAGTAGTATTTAGTGATTGGTGAGGTCTCCCAGTTTCTTTCTTTAGTCAATACTTAGAAGAAAAGGATCTGAAGCCAACTATGCTTGAATTGTTTTAGGCAGGTCAGAAAGGAGGTTCAGGGAATTAGCAGCAACAATTAAACTTTTTTCCGGGACCATAATTAAAGAACACTGCCCTTAAATGTGCAGGTATTTTTGTACCCATTGGGGGCTTTGTTGCAATAACCTTTACAGAAAACCCCAGCAGCACACAGCTGCAGACTAAGATTGATCAGAAAGAGCCAGCACTGCTATAGCCAATTTATATTTGCTAATTTAGCTAAGGTGGTAGCCAGTAATTGCTACACATTTCTCTCTTCTGGCTAGTGTGATCACCCTTCCCTTATTTTGAAAGGATATCCCTTATCTGAAGTCTCATGTTCCGCTTCCTCAAATAAGATGAAATGTGTCTGTCTTGTAATTCAGCTATAGTTGCATAACAGATCAGACATGTAATCCCAGTGTTGTTTTTATGCCACTAATAAAATATTGTGGTTACTGTCACTTAAAAACAAGTTTCCCTCTAATCTTCACTACTACTGGTAAAGTACAGCAGCTACTCCACAAATTACTGCAGGAAAGCAATAATCTTACAAAACCATATTTAAATGGTCACTATGCGGAACAAGTCTCAGATGTGTACATTCAAGCTTTAGCCGTATGTTATATTCACTTATATTTTAAAAGGCCTACACATGCTAAGTAGCAACTCAAGTTATAAAATAAGGGAGTTTTGTAACTTTGCCATTTTCATTTTATTTGCAGAACGAGGGAAAATCTTTCCTACAAAAGCCAATGGGTATAAATAACATTTATATATGAAGCAAGAATATGCCCCCCCCCCATACACACACACACACACACACACACACACACACACACCTACCCAGCATCTTGGGCTTCATGGGCTCGGAGTATAGATAATAAGTTATTTTGCTGGAGGAAATCACATACTGCAGGGTAACTGTTGGAGTAAAAGAAAAGCTCCTGTTACAGAATTACCAGAAGCAGTGAGTTTATCTGACATTCAGAAATACTTATATTTGATCAAGCATGATCAAACATGCATCATTCATGAAATCAACTTCTGCTCTGAAAGGAGGGTTTTTTCAGTATCACATTGGAGACAGCACCAGAAGCTGCACCTTTTATGTAATTGGGTGGAAGCAAAGCATAAAAAAGCTGCAGTTATTACATAACAGACACCCATCAGAAAGAAAATAATTTCTATTATACCCAAAACTTCAAAATGCCTCGAGGAAGATAAACATAATACAAGATTGGAATGCAACAGAAAACGTGCCTACTCAATACAGTATGTATTAGTTGCTTAGAGAGAGCATGTGCACAAAAGAGATAGAGGCAGAAAAAATAGTGGACCTATAGTCAAACTGAAGTTATTTCTAAGTTTCATCTAACTAAAAACCAAGACTTCAATTACTTCTTTTCTTGGTATCATGAAATGTGTATGTGAATTTGAAAAATGTGTTAGTCAAGCATATTTCACATGACCTTCCTATTGAGCTGGGTGTTTTCTACCGCACTGATGAAAACATGGTTATTAAAACAGAACAATATGAGTTTTACTATAATGATATTTTTCACTTCACACGGATAATGTTGCCTTAGAAGATGAAAGTGGACTCAGCTCTATATTTCTGTTTCATGTTCAGCCCTCTGTTCCAGCAGCTACTTCATTTACAGAGGCACTAAGATTTATTAAGAGCATAGACACAATACAATTACATAGACTGTACCCATTTACAAGATGTGAAAAGCTAACTTTTTTCCCCACTGTGAACAACAATTAATTCAAATCCTATTACATCTAAATATAGAAACTTTAGATACAGCCCAGTAATATGGAGAGACTGGTCATAAGTACATTGTGAAGGCAAAGGTTATGCCTTCAGTATATTCTGCTGGCTCTTGGTTTGGAAGCAGACTATAACAGCAAAGCTGTGTTTTTATCAGTATAGTTTATTCCACCCCACCCCACAATGAAACGAGCTATTTCTGTAAACACACACATTTTCATGGGTATAAGTGTGGCTATAACAGTCAGGGATCCCATTTCTTTATGCTTGAACAGCTATGCCAGCAGAAGTCTGTAGGATAGACACAGCCTTTTATGTATGAAGATGATGGTGTATGGTCTCCCAAACATCCAGAATTTGCTTTTTGATTTTTAAAGGGAATTTGCAAGGACATGTGAGAATTAGTTTAAGAATTAAAATTATTTTAAAACGGTCCCTTTAAGGCAAGTATATAGAGATGAGATTTATTAGTCTCTATACATTTTTACAGTTCAATACACTTACGACAAAAAGCAAGAAATCTCCTAATGACACAACAGCTACGGAAGAACAGTTTGTAGCAACAAACAACCATTACCTACCCCCTTAGCCTCAACTACACTGTCAACAAAACAAGATTACTTTATTGGCCTTGGAAACTTAAGGAGTCAGAAGGGGGGGGGGGGGGGAGAATCAAAGCTAAAGAAATGGCAAATCTAACCAAACTTTGGACATGTCTACAATAGAGGATTATTCAGGCAATAGTTACAGTGCTGTAGCTATAGCCCCTACAGTAATCAAAGCCTGTACAATGGAAAGGGTTTATCCATCACTGTAGGAACACCATTTTCCGAAGCAATGGCAGCTAGATTGAAGGACACATTTTTCCTTCATCGTAGCTGTATCTATATCAGAGGTTAGTTCAGCAGAGCAATGGTGCTCAGGATTATGGACTTTCTTTTGTAGGTGATCAGCACAAATCCAACAACAGTCATTAACAGCTGAAAGCACTGCTTAGTGGTCCAATGGAAACAAATCCAACAGCCCTCTACTGTGGTTTCCAGCACTGACTGGTCCTGGAAAGGTTGGCATTCCCAATGAGCATTTCAGGCAGAGACCAACTTACTCTCAGGGAGAGATTGTCTCCAAAATTAAGAGTGGGGTAAATTTGCAGGATAGTAATGGGAAGCTTGTACCAATCCTGTCTTACGTGGTACACATTATGAGGAAAAAGAGTATTTTGGATTTAAGGTCTGTTAAGCCAGGACTTCTCTTAAACTCTAATTTGATACTTTAAATACAAAAAGCATCAGTAACTATTGCTTACACTTTAACTGGATATGTTTTAATAATTAAAGGAGCTGGAGAAATAAAATAGATGTTTTTCTACTGATGCAATTTTAACAAATGATATTCATTTTTGTGCTCTAATTATTTATATCTATTCTTTCCAAATGTCTGTGTTTACATAAACTTGACACCTCATAGATATCACACTGTGAGGTCTCAATCATCTAACTTTTTAAACATGGCTAGCAGGTAGATATCTAGAAATCCAAATATATAAACAAGAGCAAGTTTAAATAAATTGCTACTTCTTCAAAGATGCTGTAAGCCTTTCATCAGGAAACTGACGGAGTGGTAGTACAGATGACATTCTCTTTCCATTCTTCCACATAGGACAGGTAAGTATGTGTGAAGGAGCAAAGTAAGAGAGAAAGCTTTTGTAGGAAGCTGCTTAAAGTGTATGAAGTAGGGATGTAAGAGTGTAGCCATTTAAACGGACAACCAGAAAGTGCGCTACACAGGGAGCCTGGTCTGGCTTTTGGGGAGCCACTTCTGATACAGAGGTAGCAACATGGGGCAGCAGGCAGGAGCTCATACACGCCAACTTAAAAACTGTCTCCCTGCATGCACCATCTCCTGGGGAGCGAGGTGGCAGGTTCACACTGGCCCTGGGGGAGCTGGCTGTCACTTGACACGTAACCATATAACCAATGACATTTCCAGTGGTTATACGGTTAATCAATTGCACCATTTTAACATCCCTAGTATGAAGCACATTAGCAATCCTGTTTTTGAACAGCAAAGCTCTGGCTTTTTGCACTGACAAATTTCACCCATCCGAGGAAAATTGCCATTTCACAAAATTTAATGAGAAGTGACATTTCAGAGATGCTGGTGGTTCAGAATTGTGTGTGTGAGAGACAGTCTATGAAAAATAACAATCTTATTCAGCTATATTTGTAACAGTTCACATGATTTTTAACAAACCGTGTTAGATCATTGCTTTTTATTATATACTGTACTTGCTAATAGCTGAGTTCCTGTTGTTTAGGGAACAGCTTAATATTTGTGTTGCACTTGTAAAATGTACACTATAAAGTACCAAATTCTGCCACTCTTACTTCCCATAGAATAGCACATTAATCTGCAAGTAGTCATACAGAATTTATTACTGTTTTGTCTGACTACAGGTGACAGCATCTGGCTTTATATATAAAAGTAGTAAGTTTATTGCACATACTGCATTTCATTTATAAATAATTTGGTAACAGTAAGAATGATTCTCAAAATACATGAACTTGGGACAGTAAAATCATGCAAACACCTTGGATGGCAATTTAAAAACAAATCCTTTGGCTGTTATTTAGTCAAATTCCCAGGAAGTCAGAGATTTGCTTGAATAAGAACTCAAGTACTAGATCTTTAATTGGGTGGTCTTTGTACATGCTTGTCTTGTGCAGATTACACTCACTACATTCAATTAGATAAAAAAATAAGACTACTCCATAAATGTCATTTGGAATCTGTAACACTACTGTTGCAGTTAAACACAGTACCTCACTCATGGTGCTAAAAGTAAAAACAACAGATTTGGTTAAGATCTAGGGACGAGGCTTTAAGACAACTTTGAAATGGCACCTAGGTGCCTATCTATATCTTAAAAATTTGGCCCCAAGCTATCACAGGTTTTTGTATGGAATCGCAATAGGCCCAATTCTGCTATTCTCATATTTGTTAATACTATGCCAGTAATTACTTTCAGTAGTACATTATTACGTGAACAGACTCCTGAATCAGATGCTAAGTTAAATGTATTACATTACAAGTACTATATGTCAAACCAATCTGATAGCTTTCTTTGATAGGATAACAAGTCTTGTGGATAAGGCAGAAGCGATAGATGTGATATACCTAGACTTCAGTAAGGTATTTGATACAGTCCTGCATGATCATTGTATCAATAAACTAGGCAAATACAACTTATTGGGGCTACTATAAGGTGGGTGCATAACCGGCTGGATAACCTGTCTCAGAGAGTAGTTATTAAAGGTTCACAATCATGCTGGAAGGGCAAAACAAGCAAGGTTCTGCAGGGGTCTGTTTTGGGACCAGTTCCATTCAATATCTTCATCAACAATTTAGATATTGGCATTGAGAGTACGCTTATTAAGTTTGCAGATGATACCACACTGGGAGGGGATCAAGTGCTTTGGAGGATAGGGTCATAATTCAAAATGATCTTGACAAACTGGAGAAATGGTCTGAAGTAAACAGGATGAAGCTTAACAAGGACAAATGCAAAGTACTCCAATTAAGAAGGAACAATCAGTTTCACACATACAGAATGGGAAGCAACTGTCTAGGAAGGAGCATGGCAGAAAGGGATCTAGATGTTGTAGTGGACCATAAACTAAATAAGAGTCAACAGTATGACACTGTTGCAAAAAGGCAAACATGATTCTAGGATGCATTAACAGGAGTGTTGTGAGCAAGACTTGAGAAGTCATTCTTCTGCTCTACTTTGAGCTAATTAGGCCTCACTTGGGGTATGTCTACACTACAGCGTTATTTCAAAATAATTAATTTGAAATAAGTTATGTCAAAATAACGCGTCTACACACAAAATGCATTTTGAAATAGCATTTTGCTATTTCGAAATAGTGCATCCAGACTGAGTGGATGCTGAATCGTATTTAAGGCTGGCCGGAAACAGGTCTGGCAGGGCATCAGGTCAGGAGTTCCTTTGTATGGCTGCTGCCTGAGGCTATCGGAGGCCTGTGCTTAGATGGACTCCCCCAGACAGCTGGTTCTCAGGTTTCCCTGCTTGCTTGCCTACCTCGATGAGGGACAGCAAAGCAGTTTGTCTCTGCGTGCTCTGATTGCCCTCATTCAGGACGCCACAGCACTCTGCAACATGGAGCCGGAGCCACCCTTAGGCACTCTGGTGCTTCTGTTGGAAGTGTCGCTGTGAGCACGGCTGCACTTTCTGCAAGCTGCCATCTGTGAGGTCCATTTGGGGGGGCTGTCAGTATCCAGGAGGTCCTGTGGGAGAACATTCACCCTGAGAAGCACTAACAGCTTCCCTGGTCTGCCCCACTGGGGACTTGTGCCTCATTTCTCCCTCACGTCCTTCCACTTACCCGTCCCATAGATGGCCACGTTCCTCCATCTAGTGCGGAGATCATGGACGTTGGGGGCACCCCACCAAACCTGAATAAGGTCCATGATCTCCACCCTGGACCAGGAAGGTGCCCGACTTCTCTGGGCCCTGGCAGGCTCCTGGGAGCTGGCAGACTGCTACTGGAGAGAGGTGGAGGGCTGGCTGCCAGTGACTTGCTTGCTCATGTTTTGGGGCCATGGGTTGGGGCAGTGACTTGGAGCTGGCACAGGAACTGTGGCCAGAGTCTACCCCTTTAAGGGCTCCAGGGAAGGGGGAGGGAGAGAAGTGTTCTTGGTTGAGGCTGGAGTGGCCACCAGGGCACCTTGGGAAGGCTGGAGGCCCCCTATTTTGATATAAGTGTCTACACAGCACTTATTTCAAAATAGCTATTTCGAATTTGGCGTTATTCCTCATGGAATGAGGTTTACCAAATGCGAAATAAGCACTCCGCTATTTCAAATTAATTTTGAAATAGCATTTGGCTGTGTAGACGCTAGTAAAGTTATTTCAAAGTAACGGCTGTTATTTCTAAATAACTTTGCTGTGTAAACATACCTTTGGGCTGTGTCTAGACTGGCAAGTTTTTCCGGAAAAACTTGCCAGCTGTCTACATTGGCCGCTTGAATTTCCAGAAAAGCACTGATGATCTCCTGTAAAATCATCAGTGCTTTTCCGGAAATATTATGCTTCTCCTGTTCGGGCAAAAGTCTTTTTCCGAAAGACTTTTGCGCAAAAGGGCCAGTGTAGACAGCATAGTACTGTTTTCTGCAAAAAAGCCCCGATCATGAAAATGGCGATCGGGGCTTTTTTGCAGAAAAGCGCGTCTAGATTGGCCACGGACGCTTTTCCACAAAAACTGCTTTTGCGGAAAAGCATCCTGCCAATCTAGACGTGCTTTTCCGAAAATGCTTTTAACGGAAAATATTTCCGTTAAAAGCATTTTCGGAAAATCATGCCAGTGTAGACGTAGTCTTGGAGTATTGTATCCAGTTCTCGGCACCACATTGCAAGAAAGATGTGAAGAAATTGGAGAAGGTTCAGAAAAGAGCAACAGGAATGATTAAAGGTCTAGAAAACATAAGCTGTGAGGGAAGCCTGAAAGAATTGGGCTTGTTTAGTTTGGAAAGGAGAAGAATGAGAGAGGACATGATAGTAGTTTTCAAGTACGCAAAAGGGTGTCACATGGAAGAGGGAGAAAAATTGTTCTCCTTGGCCTCTGATGATAGGACAAGAAGCAATGAGCTTAAATTGCATCAAAGTAGGTTTAGGTTGGACATTAGGAAAAACTTCCTACCTGTCAGGGTGGTTAAACACTGGCATAAGTTGCCTAGAGAGGTTGGGGAATCTCCAGCTCTGGAGATATTTAAGAGAAGGTTAGATAGATATCTATCAGGGATGGTCTAGACAGAACTGGGTCCTGCCGTGAGGGCAGGGGACTGGACTCGATGACCTCTTGAGGTCCCTTCCAGTTCTAGTGGTCTATGATTTTATGATTATTGTGAGTCTCACGAAGACAGTGGTCATGTCTTAGTCTATTCAGAAAGAGCCCAGCACTCCAGTGATCACTACTGCTGATTCAGGAAGTCCCCGAGTTACGCGGATCCGACTTATGTTGGATCTGCAGTTACGAACGGGGCCCGTCTCCCTGGTCTCCAGCAGACCAGGGAGAGGAAGCAAAGCGTCGGAGCACGCGGGCAGCGGATAGCCCAGACGCTGCTTTGCTCTGCTTTGCTCCCCGTCCCCCTGGTCTCCAGACCAGGGAGAGGGGGACCAAAGTAGAGCAAAGCTGCGGAGCCCGAGGGCAGCAGGGCAGCCACGGCGCGTCTGGGCTGTCCCGCTGCCCCCGTGCTCCGCGGCTTTGCTGCGGACGCCTGTGGTACAGCAGCTGGGGCGCTGCCGGTCGGTCCCGTAGCGCCGCTCTGGGCACTACGGGACCAACCCGGCAGCACCCCAGCTGCTCTGCCCCAGGCGTCCTGATTCAGCCACTGCTGGTCAGTTTCAGCAGTGGCTGAATCAGGACGCCTGGGGCAGAGCAGCTTGGGTGCTGCTGGGTTGGTCCAGTAGCGCCGAGGAGCGGCGGCGCTGCTGGACCAACCCAGCAGCACCCCAGCTGCTCTGCCCCAGGCGTCCCCAAGTCAGCCGCTGCTGAAACTGACCAGTGGCTGACTACAGGAAGTCCCTGCCCCGGGCTTCCTGGAATCAGCCGCTGATCAGTTTCAGCAGCAGCTGACTTGGGGATGCCTGGGGTTCTTAAGTTGAATCTGTATGTAAGTCAGAACTGGCGTCCAGATTCAGCCGCTGTTGAAACTGATCAGTTTCGACTTTCATACAGATTCAACTTAAGAACAAACCTACAGTCCCTATTTTGTACAAACCTACAGTCCCTATTTTGTACGTAACCCGGGGACTGCCTGTACTGTTCTTAAGGCTGTTGACAAGTTCTGCTACCTTGGAAGCATACAATCCTCAAGCATAAACAGTAATGACTGTGTTACCGCTTAATTTAGCCAAATACAGCACTGCCTTCAGAAAATTGACCAAATGCTTATATAAAATGACTCTGGCATTAAATTGCTACCTCTGTAGGAAGTTCATCAGGCAGTTGTCCTGACTATCCTTCTGTATGGTTCAGAGTCATAGATCATATATTGTCACCATATTTCAAAACTGTACCAGTTTCATATGCATTACTCAGGCAGATTGCCCATTTGAATTGGTGGGACAAAATTCTAAACATGGAGATCCTTAAGCTGTTTGGTGTCCTGGTCCTGGAAACAATGTTTATGAACACTTTCATTGGATTGGTCATGTTCTAAGGATGGATGACACATGGGATACAAAAGATTGCCTTCTAGGACCAGCTTGTTTGCAGAAAGTGCTCTATTGGCCGTCAGTGTCAGCATTAAAAAAAAAACAAAAACTTAAAGGCCAATGTGAAATCATGCAGCTTATCTCCTGATGGAAATGATAGCTCAGGACAGATTGTTCTGGCAGCAAACTATTGCAGAGGCTCTCAAATGCTTTGAAAAAAATCAACATATTCAGACATGACAAGAAAAGCATAAGGTTCAAAAAGAGTGCACAGCACGAAGAGATAGCAGATTTTAATATGACACCTGTGATTGGATTTGCCAATTGAGGATTGGTTTAGTTGCTCTCTGATGGCATCATAGAAGATGAGATCCATTGATCATTGGTTCAATCCAGCATTAAATTAGAATTTATATATATATGAGGAATACCAATTTTTTGAAACAAACAACATACAGCTGATGTGGGCTTTCCATACCCTTACTGATTAATTTATTTGAATAGGAGAGCTACACATATCTTTGCTAAATCTATTTTGGTCTGGGAAAGATTAAGGTTCCACCTTGCATACTTGGGAGAGGAAAAAAGAAAAGTATTTCTGTATTTCAGACTTAAATCTGGTGACTGTTGTGGATTTAAATACTATGATGAACCATGAGAAGAAATTCGTTCCATATTTCCCCCATCTAGAGAACAATTCTATTATCATTATGTGTCTAACAACAACAATACTGTGGCAAACTCATTAGAGTACAAGGAATTTTATATGCTATAGTATATATAAGACTTTTACTGCCTTTTCATTTTATTAACCTCCATAAAAATATCTAGAAAACCCAATGAACTCAGATTACCTACATATGCTCTCGGTAATTATAACTGTACCAGAATACATCCAGCAGGGTGAATGATGTGAACTCACTAACTGCCACTTGGGAGAACAAACCTTATATATAAAAGCTCTTTACATAATTTAAATACTCTAAAAAAATAATCAAATTTGCATTGGACTTTAAGCAAAATGTATTGTACCAGATAATATTTTCCTTTCTAAACTAAATGCCTAAATATGATGCAAGACATGTTAGTGTGAAAATGGAAGAAAGAGCAATTCAATACTGATTTACATAAATGTGATTGCATATGTAATATTATAGAACCTTGGTTATTATATTTCAATGGGATTCCGTACTTATTGAAGCCATCTCTTTTGTTTTTAAAGCATGAAGCAAAAGGGATGCACTCTAGGTTGTTTGTTAAGCCAGGGTCAATGAAATACATTTTTAAAATATATTAAAATGTTTATTTGAGGTACCTTCATTTTATTAAAAGACATCCAAATTAGATAAAAAAGGAGGACTTGTTTAAACTTTTACTCTCATTAAATCTTAGTTTAAGTCGAATCTTTTTCTCTCTCCATGCTAGATACACAGTTTTATCCATGGAAATAGAACTGTCAAATACAACACCACTTAGCACTTGTATGGAATCTTTTAATCTTGAATCACTTTACTAGATGTGGGTAAAGGTAATTCTAAAAGTTTCAACGTCCCTTCGTCTCAATCATTAAAATTAAGAATTAAAATTATCGAAATTGAATAAGTTATTTGACCAAGGAGAGTCCTATTAAGATCACATATATTCTTTTACATTTCTGTTTCACTTTCCAGTACACATATCCATATTCAATAGACTATTTGAATTGTGAGTTTATAAACTGGACCGCGCAGTTGTCTCTTTTGCTCTCTTCTATGAACTTCTCACACCAAGAAATTCAAGTGAAGAGCCCTCAGAGCCTTCTGCATCAATGAATATGTAAAAGAAATGGTATGAAAAAATTGTGAGTTAAATTAGAGGCCCTCATTGCTTCCAACATAAATCACATCAACATATTTAAAAAGGAACATGACGCTGACATCTCAGCTGACAGAGGTCATAATAAACCAAGGGATGACTGCTTTGTGCTTCTGGTCATGTTGTCATCCTTTGCAACAGCAACTACTAATACGGGACCTAGTGGATCAACATTTTGCTCCCACTGTAAATTCTAGTGGAATGTAGATAAAAGATAACATTTGGTGTCCATAAATTAGAGCAAGCAACAGTACATACAGGATTGCACAACGAGTCCCTGTGACATCAATAGTGCACCAATAGTGATGCGAGCCAGAATTTTTTGGTGGAAAAAATAGATACAGTAACACCAAAATGTTTCATGAGTTGAAACTGATTTTGCCAAAGAATTTTAGACAGAAAAAAAGAGAAAAACAATGTAAAAAAACAGCAAAAAGTTTCATTCTGACATATTTCCAACTAAACATTCCTACTTCTGATCTAAACATCTTTGTTTTGTAATTTCCTTTTATTTTTCAGCAATGTAAAAACTTAACACTATGCTTTCAATGCAACAAAAATCTTGCATTCAACCCAGAACAAAATGTTCTTCATAATTTCAGTTCGCCGAAATATCATTTTTTATTTGACCAGAACACTATTTATTCGGAATTGCCAGTATAATGAAAAAAAATTCTATTGTTTAATCCACCTCTAGTCAAAAGCTTAAATATCTAGTGTGTAATCTGTGATTACCACATTGTAATTTAGTCTGTAATGTGTTCTTCGCTATTATCTGAAGAACTAAGACCTCTTAACCTAAAAAAGAGAAGTGATATTCAGCACCTCTTTGCTGCTTACTGTCTTAATTGTCAATATACAAACAAACATTTATCACTGCATAAAAGAACCATTCATTTCAGGAATTATTGTTTAAAAAGAGCAATTTTATGGTGTCATTATCATAAAAGTGACCTTTTCATTATGGCAAATATAGACAGCAATACATAAAAATAAGGGAGACTAACTTTACAGAATAAAACTTTAAATATGTTTAGAAAAGCTAAATATATCATTCACTTGAACAGTTGGAAAAACAAAGCACTACTAAAAAAAATGAACATTTAGCCTCCATAGGAATTCCTTTTTCCACAGTATTTCCCACTCTTAATTCTTACTAATCTTCAATTCCAGAGCAGGATGAAGAACACAAATGCTCAGAAAAGGAACCACGAGGTGGTGGGAAGAATAGAGAACAAAGAAGAGCACTGTAATTACTTAGCCTCCAGTCCTGAAATGTCATATGTTCACAAGGAACCAATCTGAAATCACTCTGACTGCTGGGCTTCTGCAGAGATACTGGGGTCCACCCATGTGCATCACATTGCAGAACACAACATTACTGAGAGATCTGGTCAGAGCAGAATACTTTGCAATAAGTAGGGGCAGGAAGCAGTCGACTAACAATACAGCTGGGTGAAACATTCGTACAAAATTTTTGTTGAGTTAAAAAGATGAGGATTAAGATCAAGTTACTTTTTTCTCATAAAAAAATACTATGGTTTTACCAGGGTTATTCAACATAAAATGTGGTCATAAAGTGGAAATCTTTGAGGAGGAGGTAGCAATGGTCTCCCTATTTCAGTGGGTTGGTTGTGAGGCGCAGGTCTCTAAGTATTAAGGCCACTGTGAAGCAAACAGGCAACGGGACTTAGATGTGTTCAACGCCATAATTTAAAAAAATGTATCATCTCTCTCCTGGTCATTATTGAATCTGATAAGGGCTTTTTGAGTTCTCTCAGCAATGCATGATAAGTCTCCCATTATTTCGTATATAGTAGACAGAGAGCAAACAAAAAAAACCCGCCACACCAGTGACAATTTATTCATCATCTCCTTTCAGGTTTCTCCAAGGGAAACACCGATACTAGTTTTCAATTTAGTACACAAGGGCTGTGTCTACACTGGGCCACTTATTCCGGAAAATCAGCCACTTTTCTGGAATAAGCTGCGAGCTGTCTACACTGGCCCCTTGAATTTCCGGAAAAGCAACGACGCTGTACTGTACAAAATCAGCCGCTATTCCGGAAACCCTACACTGTTCCCGCTTGGGCATAAGTCCTTATTCCGGAACAGCTTTTCCAGAAAAGGGCCAGTGTAGACAGCTTTTCCGGAAAAGCAGAAGACAAGGAAAAAAGCGGTTTGGACGCCGCAAGACCCCGTAGGAGCCTGGACTTCCTGGTAACCCGAGCTCCTACAGAGCTCGAAGGCTGCTGGGCGCCCGTGGCAGGAGCCTGCTGGAAAGTGTGCAGCTTGAGCTCTGGCACGTGGCACTGTGCTTCCCAAGAGCCACCACTGAGCCCAGCATAGCAGCTCTGGGTGGTGAGCCACCTGCACCCGCAGGGGAGGAAGCCCCCAGGGGCCGGAAATGCCGGGCCCCATCCTGGACCCCCAGGGAGCTGGAGACCCTCCTGGACCTGTGGCAGGAGAAGGAGGGTCTCCACGACCTGCAGTCCCGCCGCCGCAATGCAGACCTGTACACGCGGCTGGCGCAGAACCTGGCGCAGCAGAGACACCCCGGCTGCAACTGCGAGCAGGTGCAGTCCAAAGTAAAAGAGCTGCAGCTGGGGTATGTGCGGGCCACCGACGGAAGGGGGGCAGAACCCGATGCCTACCCCTATTACAACCGGCTCCATGCTTTTCTGGGCCAGCCAGCCCTGGAAGCCCCAGCTGTCCCTGTGGACACCTGCCAGCGCCCCCCCACCAACCGTCCCACCGAGCCAGGGGAGGGAGAAGAGCCAGGGGAGGTGAGGAGGCCAGCATAGCCACCGCCCAGCAGGCCCCCTCCAGCAGCTCCTTCGAGGCTGAAGCCAGGGAGGAACCCACTGGTGAGTTTGTGCAGTTTGCACTCCCAACAGGTGGGGGGCGGAGAGTTGGGGGGGGGGGAGGCAGGTGCTCGGAGGGAGGAGGGGGAGAGCATGTCACTCAGGCCACGTGAGCTGCACGCTGCGTAGCATGAGGCAGCAAGCAGCACGTGCAACCACGTGCAGCCTGGTGACCGAGCAGCACGTGGCTGCGGCAGGCAGCTGCAGGGCATGCCTGGGACCGTGCTGCTCACACACAGTTGGCGGGACCAGGGGAAAGGGTGGATGCTGGCTGGAACCGGCCAGGGCCCCAGGAACTCAGCCCAGAGCCCGCAGCTCCGCCAAGGGTGCAGCACGGAGAACGGCACACTGTCCCATGCCTCGTTTTGAGGCACAGCCAGCTGCTATTGGGTACACCGCAGCGTCACGGTCCTGTGACCGTGGACCCCCACCGAGCCCCTCGCCTGCTCCCGGTGTCTTGGCTGCCTCCCCGAGGGAAGTCCCCACTGTGGCCACACATGTCCCTGGGCTACCGGGCTTGCGGGAGGGATAGTGGGAGGGGGAAGGGCCCCTGAGTGTTGCTGCAAGGATGGAACATCCCCTCACCCAGTCACTCTTCTGGTTCCGTCCAGGAGATATCCCACGCGAGGGGATCTGAGAGCCCAGACCGCCTCTGCTAGATGTGCTCCCAGGCACTGCACGGGGATGCATCTCGCTCCCTGTCTAACACCAAAGCTTTTCACAGTCTCCACCGGCAGGGAGTTCCACAAGTGACCGCAGCACAAGCAGCCTCCCGCCCTCCATGGGGCCAAGATACAGACCGGTGCTTACAGTACTGGAGGGGGGGACCCTACTCCAGGGGCGGTCCTCCTTGCAAACATACAACACAGGGGCAGGAGGGGAACCGAGTGGGCCCAAGCCACACAAAAGTGCGGTCACCTGAGCTCAGGGGTGGAGGGCATGCGGTGTGGGGACAGTAGACCGCCTGCCTGCCTGACCCATCCTTTCTTCTCTTCCCTGCAGCGGGACCCAGCACCAGACCCTCCACTGCGGCAGCAGCGGCACCCCCAGCAGGCCAACCCCGGAGGGACAGGCTCCGCCAGAGGGACCAGCTGCTTCGCCGGCACGTCAATGCCGTGGAGGCAATCCAGGCCTCCATCGTGGAGCGGGTGCTGGGGGACCTGCAGTGGCGGCAGGACGGCTGGGCTGCCTTCCTGGACGAATGCCGAGGGATGAGCACCACAATGGACACGCTGATGGCACATATTGTGCATGCGATTCACTATGGCATGGGGGGAGCCCAGGCCCCCGCCATCCCTCCCATAGCACAGCTCATGCCCCCTCCCATCCCAGCTCCTGCCCATTCCTGCCCCTGCCCCTGACCACCTCCGCGTGCAGCCTGCCCTGACGCGGTCTGCCCAGCGTGGGCAGGCTGGCCCCCGGAGGAGTGCTCGTAGGGGCCGCCTGTCCCACTAACTGCTCCCCCTTCCTGTCCCAGTTGAAGGTCTCCCCTCCCCCCCGTAAATAAACAGTTCTCTATTTTGCTGTTCATTCCTGTGTTGGGTATTGTGTAACTCTAGGTAGTGTACGAAATGATGTGAGATGCCAAGTAGCCACTTAAATTTAACATGGTGGCAAACTGTGGAGAACGAAATCTGGGGGGGCCCGTTCGTAAGTGGTCAGTGGTTTGTGGCGCAGAAAGAAATGCTGCCACTTTTCAGTAAAATGTAAACCACAAACTATATTTACATAGATAACAAACTAGCAAGAACGGTTACAAGATGCACACAACAGATAATTAAACATAGTCTAGGCGCAGGGAGGACGATTGGTGGTGTTGCTGGCCACCTCAATCCTTTGGTCCTTCCGGGCCTCAGGAGAGGAACAGCCAGGAGATCCCTCGACGGAAGATGACTGGAATCAGGTACGCTGACTTTAGCCTTCCGCACGAACCCCGCATCCTCGTGGCTGTTCTTTGGGACAGGTGATGGTGGCCTAAACCCTAGCCTAAGCTAAAAAGAAAAACTCTAACTAAGCCCGACGCACCCGACAAACAGACTCGATGATGGCCGACATGCTTTGACCCGACGCTTTACAATTGCGGGGGAGCTAAGGGGTGGGGGTGGGGAAGGATAGGGGACGGGGAAGGGTAGAGGATGGGCGGGAGTAGTCTGGGGAGACCCAGGCGACCCTACTACGGGGCTTGGGCAAACGTCCACCAGGGCCTCTCTGATGCGCACTGCATACTGGCGCGCCTGACGGATGGCAGCTGTGTCGGGCTGTTCCAAGGTCTGTGCTTCGGCTGCCATCCATGCAGGGAGGAAGGCCTCCCCACTGCGCTCCACAATGTTGTGGAGCACGCAGCACGCGGCCAGGACCTCCGTTGCATTCTGCTCACCCATCTCGAGACGGGTGAGCAAGCAACGGAAGCGGGCCTTTAAATGTCCAAAGGCCAGCTCCATTGGGTTTCGGGCCCGGTTGAGGCAGTCGTTGAACCGGGCCCGGTTCTGGTCCAGCTGCCCCGTGTAGGGCCACATTAGCCAGGGCATCAGGGGGTAGGCCGCGTCCCCGACAACGCAGATGGGCATAGGCACATCCCCGACAGTCAAGTCCCGCCGGGGGAAGTAGGTGCCCGCCTCCAACCTGCGATACAGTCCAGAGTTCCGGAGGATGCGGGCGTCGTGTGCCCGGCCGGACCAGCCCCCGTAAATGTCCAGGAAGCAGCCCCGGTGGTCCACGAGGGCCTGCAGAACAATGGAGCAGTACCCCTTTCGGTTCATGAAATGGGCCGCTCGATGCTCCGTGGCCCGGATGGGGATGTGGGTGGCGTCCAGGGCTCCCCCGCAGTTGGAGAACCAGAGGGCAGCAAAGCCGGCCATGGTATCATCCACGTCGCGCAGGTGGATGATTCGTGGGAGCAGGACGTCGTTGATGGCGTGGACGACCTGCAGAAGGGTACAGAGAAACACAAGGGAACACATCACATATGGCAGGGGTGAGTGTGCGCTCCCTTGGTCCCCCCCCTTGATTCCCTCTGTCCTCTCTCTCTCTCTCACACACACACACACACACACACACACACACACACACACACACACACACACACACACACACACCCACCCACCCACCCACCCACCCACCCCCCAGGGTCCCTCTCGCCGCACGCCCCCCCCACCGGGCCTGTGCAAGGGAGGGGCGGCCCAAACCCCTGGGCGACCCAGCCGGGAGTCTTGGCTGTCCCTGGGCCTGGAGTGCAGCACCCTCCCCCCATCCCACTCCCCCTGGGACTTACCTCCATGACGATCACTCCGACGGTTGATCTTCCCAGCCCAAACTGCTGGGCCACCGAGCGGTAGCTGTCCGGTGTGGCCAGCTTCCAGAGTGCGATGGCGACCCTCTTCTTCACGGGGATGGGTGCCCGCAGCCGGGTGGTGGCTCTCTGCAGCGCGGGGGTGAGTCAGGTGCACAGCTGCAGGAAGGTCCGCTTTCTCATTCGGAAATTCCAGATCCACTGGTGGTCGTCCCATCGTCCGAGGACCACCCGGTCCCACCAGTCGGTGCTGCTCTCCAAACTCCAGATGGGCTGGTCTACGGTCGGGTGCTGATGCCACACGGTTGCCAGGGCCTCCCTGGTGAGGGAGTCCAAGGCAATCTCTGCCTCCTGGTCCATGAACAGCATGGCATCGGCCTGCAGCAGGAGCCGCAGCCACCTGTACAGCCCCAACAGGGGCCCGACCAGGCACATGGCCACCCGTGGCTCCACAGCAGACAGAGCAGGGCAGAAAAAAAAACCCGCAGGCAAAAGCAGTTGGGGCCAAAGGGTGGTGTCCCCAAAAGTCAGAGGGCAACCACAGACCCTGTGAAGGGTGTTAGTCCCTGGCAGAGGCCCCAAGGCACGGGAGCAGGAGACCAACGGCTGCCCGGCGAGACCCCTTTAACCACGTGTCTGAACAGCGCTCTGGCCCCGCCCCCGGAAAGATCTGGTGGCCTTTGCCCTCTTCAAAATGGCTCCGGGCTTCTGCTTTTCTGGAAAAGCACGCCGCCAATGTAGACGCGCTTTTCCGGAAAAGCGCTTCGTTACAATGATAACTCTGGGGCCAATGTAAACTCTCCTTTTCCGGAAAAACTGAAAACGGAATAGTATTCCGTTTTAAGCATTTCCGGAAAAAGGTGCCAGTGTAGACGTAGCCAAGGAATCAGTGAATCTGGGCAGGATTCTTTATTTCGATGATGAGCAACTTCGTAGATGAACATTTCTTGGAGACTACTGGCAAAACAAACCGTATGTTACCTGCTTTAGACACAACCCCTCTGCCTTTCACTCCCTTCACAGGAACAATCTTCATGCTTTGTATTTAAAATGATCTACAAAGAGTAGTTATAAAATAGGTTAAATTGCTGAAACCCAACAAGATTTGGTAAATGAACTGCCTTATGAATACTGACTGGTTACTTCTCAAACCAGAGATAAGTGAGTATATGTTGTTTATGAATTTAGACATTAGCCCAGGGGTGTCCAAACTTTTTTCAAAGAGGGCCAGATTTGAAGAAGTGAACATGCGTGAGGGCCGTCCCCGCACTCTCAGCCCCAAGGCGGAGGGCCCGCAGGGTCGGACGCGGGTGGAGAGCTCAGGGCACGCCGGCCTCACGGCGGCCCGGGGGCAGGGCGAACGTGCCCTACAGGGCAGGCTCTAGGACCGCGGAGGCCATGGGCGGCGGCGGCGCGGCCGGAAGCGGCGCGCTGGGTGCGCCAGTTCAAAAGAGCGTCGGGGAGCCAGGAGAGGGGGAGGAAGCGGGGGCCGTATTAAATCGGAACACGGGCCGCAATTGGCCCGCGGGCTGGACTTTGGACATGCCTGCATTAGCCTCTGAAAGCTGGTGTTAATAATGGAAAATCTGACAGTTCAATACGTTTATTATCAGCACAGTTTCTCATGTATTTTCTTTTTCATCCTAGTATAAAAGATTGCACTAAAAAGGCTGTAGTCAAAACAGTAAAAATATAACAAAACACTGTAGTAGTAGGGTTACCAGATGGTTTAACAAAAATACCAAACACCCACACTCCCCACCCGACGACAAAAAAAAAAAAAAAAAAAAAAAAAAAAAAAAAAGGGGGAAAAAATTTTGTTGAGAGAGAGAGGAAAAAAAACGGGGGTGGGGGGCGGGAAGGGTGCTGAGTCTTTAAACGGCCCTGTACTCTCACTCCCCCGTCCCCACCAGATGCTTCCATCCGAGGGAAACAGGAAATACCGGTATTTTGTTGTTTTTTTTTAACCGGACAGGGGACCCGAATAACGGACAGTCCAGGCAAAAACCAGACACCTGGCAACCCTACATAGTAGGCCTCTCCTTCCATTTCAATGGCATTCACAAGAGTTAAAATGCTGTAAGTAACTCATTGAACATATTATCAGTTCATTAGCTGCATCTGGCTCTTGTCAGTATTTTAGAGTGGTGGAACTGCTGTATTGTTAAATTGCTTGACAGCAGTGTACACAATGCTTTCCTTCTTGAGAGAGAAGCTTCTCTTCTGGCATAGTATACATTGCTAAAGCCTAGTCCTGCATTCTCTGTGAACTCAAAACTCTGGCCAAATTCAATGTCCCTTATGCTACTGGGAAGATTCACGTGGTGAACTATCTGAGGATTCATTTCCCCTGTATGGATGAGAAGTCAGTAGACTGTTCCTTCTGCAGAAACCAAGCAGACCAACTAGGTAAGTGCTCACATCATAGGAGCTACTATCCAAATTAACACTCGTTGGCTGCACAGGAGTATGTCTATACAGAAGTTGTGAGATGTAATCTTCAGCTCAAGGAGACATTACTGCACTAGTTCTCATTTAGCTCAAGCACGAAAAACAAAAGTATAGTCATTGTGGCATGAGTAGTGGGAGGGATACGTGCCAATGGGTTTGGACAGGATCACATTTGGGCATCTGCTCCCTCCCATTGCAAGTGTCATCAGAGCGACACATTTCATTTTAGCATGCTAGCTTGATCAGAGCTAGCGTGAGCACATCTCCTTGAGCAGGAAATTAGATCTTCCAACTCCATCAGTAGACATATCCTTAGCGTAAGGAGAGGGAAACCATCCTCTCATTTCTAAAGTCACCTTCTCCAGCTCCGGGTTCAGGCACATGGGGGAAGGGAGCAATATATGGAAATAAGTCTATAATGAGCTCTATAGGAGTTCAGTCACTAAAACCTAATTGGCAACAGTTTACACATAGACTCACAGACACTCTGTAACTGTTTCTACTGGTTTCAGGGATACCCATATCCTGTCTTCATATTAACAAGGTCTTTGGTTGTAAATAGAGAAGTATAAAACAACAATGACAGAAAGCATGGAGGTATATTTTTGCCCCACAAATCCTATTTTAGATTCTATATCATTTTCTTTGTCAAGAGGAATCTTATCTCCTGAAACATCCCATGCTACTTAGTAAGATCCCATTTGTATTCTTAAATTTCCATGGATGTCTAAAAATCAATGTGTATCAAGTTGAAGAAGAATAAATGTATGCAGAGTCAGTGTCTACTTAGTAAAGATTTTTTTTTTTTATTTAGCATGCCATTATGAGCTTTATTCTCTATGGCTATTAAGGTATAATTGACTTTTTTGTTTGACTGAAAGAGAAAATTAATTTCCCTTGAGTGAAACCTTTACTGATTGTACCAATGAAAGATAAGGCTCTATAACCTTCTCTCAAAAATTGTCTCATTGACAATTCAAGAGGCCTAATTTTTCAATAATGTAACCTTCCTTTCATTCTGCAGGATTAACTGACTGTGGAGGTTTTCCCAAGTTAAGCAATGATCTCCCAAAGGAACACTGTTAGAATCAGTCTCTCTTATGCTTACAAAAGGTGAGCTAGAGAGCTTCTGTTATTCTTGGAAATTCAATGGTAACTCTGAAAGAGCTCTGAGCATTTTTCTTCCGATACAGCATGATACTACTTACAACAAGTAAGTTGGAAAGAAATTCATGTTGCAAAGTCAAGCACTCAGAAGTTAGGAAAATGCCAGACTCGAGGTTACAATAATTTATCCCCATGCACAGATGTATAATGATACAACCTTTAATTACATGATCACGTATTTCCACAGATTTCTTGTAATTCAGTGCACAGGATGTATGAGCACACCACAGGTAGAAATGCAATATTTCTTTTAATTCTTATCTCTCAGTATGTGGCTTTAGACCTTATTTACCAAAAGACATCCAAACCCTCTAGTGAATATAGAAGTATCTCCTCTTGGGCATTCCTATGGTGCTTATTTATTTGTTTAAAATATTTTTACTCTGCCTCTGTATTTAAAATATGCAAGCAACCTCAATCCCAAGGCAAGTTTGTATTGGAGGATATGGTCCTTCAAATACCCCAGTCCCAACCCATTTAGGGGGTTTCTAAGTCATAACCAAGATCTTGAATTGTGCCCAGAAACATATTGGAAGCCAGTGCAGCTGCCAGAGCATCAGAAAAATATGCTCAGTAAAATGAATATTAATTAAAACTTGGGGAGCCCCATTCTGGACCAGTTGAAGCTTTCAAAAACTCTTGAAAGGCAGCCCCAGGTAGAGCGCATGGCTGTAGTCCAATTGGGATGCGATAAGAGCATGAATCACCGTAGCCAGGTCATTCTTATTCAGGAAGGGTCGCAGATGATGGGTCAGCAGAAACTAGCCACTGAGGATATCTGGTTCTCAAATGTTAGAAAAGGGTTCAAGAGGACTCCCAGGCTGTTCTTTATGGGGAAGTATGACCCAATCCAGAATAGGTAACAACACATTCACAATCCACAGGACCTTGGTTTTATCACCATAATACAGGTTGAAATCTTAACTGGGATTTTCTGATCTGGCCACATCCATGGTCTGGCATGCATGTTGCATGACCAGAGCCCCAGTGGAGGATCCCTGCAGGCCGTCAGGGCAATAGATTACCCGCAGAGAGCTGGCAGTGGAGCTGCCCAGTGGGGTTGGGAGAACCAACGTATGACTACCTAGTGGGGCTGAAGGCCCCAGCACGCACAGCTGCCCGGAGCCCCAGCGTATGGTGTTTGCGGCTGCCTGGAGTGCCAGCACTGGGATTCCTGGCGGAGCCACGGCAGCAATGACTACCCAGCGGGTCGGAAGAGCAGGGGGCCAGTAGGAGGTGGGGAGCTGGTAGGAAGGCCAGTGGCTGGGCCAAGGGAGGCCGGTGGCAGGGGCCCAAAAATAACCTCCCCATGTCAGGCAAAATTCCTCATCCAGGAACAGTCAGGTTCCGAGGCTGCCGGACTAGAGAGGTCCAACCTGTACTGGAGTGCTTCACAGACAATTTCATTAATCATCACAATACACCTGTGAGGTAAAAAGGTATTAATATTACCACTGCTTTACATATGGGGAACTGAAGTACAGCATGATCAAAGCCAACAGTCAAAAATCCCCATTAATTTTGGGACTCTTACTTACCTGCTATTAGTATTAATGTTTTGGAGTATTAATATCTCCAAAGGCCAGAAATAGGATACTACATGGTGAGGGCTCTGAGGTGCTATAGAGAGCTTTTTCCCAGGTGTATTGCTGGTGCATCTTGCTTACATGTTCAGGGTCTAACAAGCACCTATTTGGGGGTTGGAAGAAATCCACCCCAGGTCAGATAAGCAGAGATCCTGGATTTTTTGGCGGGGGAAAGGCAGGGTTGTCTCCCTGCAACTTGGGCTAGCAGTCACTTCTTAGTTTCAGTTCAAGTAAACGGTAACCAGAAGTGTCTGAAACTTGAAGTCTTAAATCTGATGACTTCAGAAACTCAGCCAGAGGTTAATACATGAAGTGGATGCATGAGTTTCTGAAGCCTGTAGTATGTCAGAGATCAGACTAGATGATTATGATTGTCCCATCTGTCCTTAAAGCCTATAAGATACCTAGGGATGACTTTTTCTGAGTACTTGGTATTTTTATATCACTACATATATTCAACTCACAGCTCCCACTGATGTCACTTGCAGTTGTGTGTTCAACACTTCTGGAAATCAAGCCACAGCTGTTTCACTTTGGGTTCTCAGAAAATTAAGAACACACTTGTGAAAATCTGTGTTTAAGTGACTTCTACATTGCCCAACCTTTCCTACTAATCTCTATGACAGAGACAAAGAGAGAATCTAATTATCCAGAGTGACATTCTATTATTCAATTATCTAATATCCACAAGACCATTCCTTCACTTCCTGCCATCCCCTGCCTCATTTTCTACACATCTTACAGTTTCTGCAGCAAAAGAGAACGGGGGAACTCAGACAACAGCTACGTTCACTATACAACCTTAATTCATCCTTTGAACATTACCGTTCTTCTAGTGAATAAAGCAGGGTCCTATGTAAAAAATAGTGTATGATTATATAAAGACTAATACATGCAACCTTAATTCTAGCATATTCTAGCTTTTTGGTGCCTAAATTTGAAAACTGAGCAGTCTTTTAACCTAAGTTATTTTTAATGCAATTTCCTACATTTTAAAAATTACAATGTGAAGAAACAAATTTTAACACTATGTAGGTCACCAATAGAACTGAAAACTTTAGATCCACAGTAAAGGAAAAAAAATTGGTTTTGAAAAAAAAAAAAGGTAAAAAAAACATTCTGTGCTTGGTAAGCATTTTCTGTGAACATTTTTCTGTTTCCCATCAGTGGCATAGCCAGAAGGGCCCATTTGGTCCCCCCACCCTTGACTTTGTGTGAGTTGGCACTGGTGGGGGTGGTAAGAGCTGGAGGAGTGAGGTCAGTTCCCATGCATGGCCCTGCTACCCAGCCGGAGCGCCAATGGACTGGAACTGGGTCAGCTGAAGGTGGACAGGATAAGGTCACTGCTGAGGATAAGGTAGTGGGCTGGGTCCTCCTGGGGCCTCACAGATTAGGTCTCACAGGAGAGCCAGGTGCCGCGGGGTCAGACATGGCCCCGTGCCCCAGCTGTAGTGCCAGACCCTGAGCCCAGCCTGCATGGACGGGCCCGGATAAAAAGTGGGTGGGTGACGCCCACTCTGTGGTTGCACCACTGTTAAAAAATTAGAACTTTACTTAACAGTTAAAATTTTCTGTGTACATTTTTGTTTTGGTTGAAAAATTACTTATCCGAAAATACTTTGCTGAAAAAAAAAATTTAGAATGCTCCATTACAACCCCCTGCAAACTGCAATTAAACAAAAAAAAAAGCCTTCTATTAATTAAATTTCTCAGTTCTCTCTCAGGTATGACTCCTTAGTAGACAACAATAAAAATCCCCTCCTTTCTTCCAACCCCCCGCCCCAATGAAAGAATGTAACCTCTGGTCTTACAAATCTCTTAACATTTCTACTCTATCCTCCATCTAGGAGTAAAATGAAGGACCATGTGGGAGAGGAGAACAAGGAGGATATCCAGGTCCATGTGGTAGGGGATCCTTCTAATAAAATCAAGTGTATGGTAAGGACAACATCCTCTCCCTTTGCTACTGCTGTATGATACAGAATACATTATTTCAGAACTGTTTTTCTCTTTACCCTGACTTGCAGAGTCCATGCTGAAGTTCAGTCAGCCAGACATAAAGCCCAGTTGGTTAAGAGAGAAGCCAGCAAGTTTTTCCATCATGGTCTAGCATTCTGACTGCATCTCACAAGTCAGGAAGAATCAGAGAAGAGTTCTGACTCACCAAGGAAACAATATACCAGCAACAAGTTAGAAGGGATTTAAACTCTTCTTGGAATTCATGACTCTGATTTTCCCTTGTTCAAAAACTGTGTTAAATTATACAAAGGAGTTTAATCTATCTTAATACAAGTTAAATTTTTAGATTACTATGATCATCACCTTTATTTATGCAACTGTGACAGGGAAACCAACATGGTTAATGTTAAAACAAAAAAGGAAACAGTCTTTTCACGACCTGCACTTTGTTTCACCAATGTTTGGGAAACCCTAACAAATTCTGTAATAAACACACTCAGATATATGTTTAATGTATCTGCCATCTGGCTTTCCTAACTTGCCTATGAAGTATTCGAAGGATCAGCCACCCAAAAAGAAGAAATACAATATAGTAGCAGATGGGGAGAAGACCAGAATCGATGCATGGTAAATGCTGTGTTTGATTTGAAATACTGTGCTATTTAAACTGTTTAGATAATATTATTATTAAACATTTTTTAAATATAAAGTGTTTTAACGTGATACTGGATTTACAAATGTTTTTGTTCAAGTCACACATATATACTATGGAGGTGAGCATTGTCTACTCAGGGATCATCTTTCTTTCTATGTTTATGCTTAGCACAATGGGTCCCCAGCCCTGGTTTAGGCCTTTACTACCAAAACACATAGCAACAATATAATGGACAGGAGAAGTGCTGACCAGCACCTAGTGATTAAGGGCTTAAACTCAGATAGCTAGCAAAGGTGTTGGCCAGGGAGCCAGGAGAACCAATTGAGACAGAAGGTTGAAATTTGAACTGGATATAGAACATAAGAATGACCATACTGGGTCAGACCAAAGGTCCATCTAGCCCAGTATCCTGTCTGCCGACAGTGGCCAGTGCCACGTGCCCTGAGAGGGTGGACCAAAGACAATGATCAAGCAATTTGTCTCTTGCCATCCTTCTCCAGCCTTTGACAAACAGAGGCCAGGGCACCATTCCTTACCCCTGGCTAATAGCCTTTTATGGATCTAACCTCCATTAATTTATCTTGCTCTTTTTAAAACTCTGTTATAGTTCTAGCCTTCACAGCCTCCTCTGGCAAGGAGTTCCACAGGTTGACTGTGCGCTGTGTGATTCCTTGCCTACTGTCATTGTCTGTGAGAGAAAAACCAGGAGCTGAGAGAGACAGAATGATTTAAACCCTGGTAGGACAACCATATCTCCAAGGAATTTGGGGCATGGGAGTGGAATGAAGAAAGAGAAAACTGGAAGTAAGTTAAGGGAAAGTGAATCCAGTTACATTCAGGGTAATTTTTTTTTATTTTGTGGTTTGGTTTGAACTGCTTTGTATGAATCTATGCCTCCCCTCTGCCTTTACCATCTAAGTATTGGTCCAAGAAAATTTTCTCTGTGCTTTAATTTGTTTTCCTTAGTTGCTCTGTAACATCTAGCAACCAAGTACGCTTTATCAAGTTTATCTTTTGTTTAAGGTGATGATTTGATTCTTGTGTCCTGGAAGTTACTAGTCGGTCTATCTGTGTGTATCTGAATACCTCTAACTGAGGGGTCAGCTGCCAGAGTCTGAAGCTTGTTTTTCTTTTTTCAAGCTCTTTTGAGGCAAAAGAGTTTGGGGTTCCCCTGGGGGTGATTCCAAGTGTTCACCGCTGGTTTTTAGGGATAGAAAAAGCACTTGATGGTGGCAACGACTCCTCCAAATCTGTATATTACAATTCTGGGGGGAAGTTTTTTGGAACCAGTGCCTGTAGAGGCAAGGTTTGAAGCTTTCTTGTGGGTCTTCACCTTCTGCACTCAGAGTGCCATAGGGGAATAGGGATGTTAAATATCAATTAACTACTTAAATAGTCGATGGGATTTCCAATAGTGCACATACTGTCTTTGAAATGTACAAGAGCCCCCATTGGAATTTCAAAGTTGGAATACCGCGTGGAAACCAGGGCCAGCGGGAAGTCCCTCGCTGACCCCAGTTCCATGCAGGGGCTTCCACTTTGAAATGTACAAGAGCCCCCGCTGGCGCTCTTGTGCATTTCAAAAATTGAAACGCCGCATGGAGCTGGGGTCAGCAGAGGACTCCCTGCTAGGGCTCTTCCACATTTCAAAGAGGAAGTACCATCACTGCACTCTGCCCTGTTCCATGGAGCTGGGGGGAAACTGACTTTTAAGCTGGCACCCACCATGACCTCCTCCTCTTCCTTCCCTTGCTGCCTCTATCACAAAGAGGCATCAAGGGGGGGAAGTGACTAGTCGACTCGTGTCAACTATCTGATACCCTTTTGCTTATCAGATAGCTGACTAGTCGCTTACATTGCTAGTGGGGAACAGTCCTGACAAACAGTATCAGCTCCTATATCAGCCTCTTTCAGACCCCCAAGCACATAATCCTTACACCCCAACAATGTCCTGAGACTGTCATGGCCTATGGGAACCATAATTTAGAGCAGGCACACATTTAAGGCCCAAGCTGGCTTTACAACCAAGCGAGTAAAAAGGTGGAGTAAAGTTATTCCACCCCTCACCAACCCTTGTCATGTGCCAAGTAGAATTTAACCAGACAAGAGAATCTGGGTCACAGATGCTTAGGAGTGTTAATTATATCAGGATTTCAATCTGTAATTTATTCTACTGAATAAATTACCTCTGTGGCATATTTGAACCTACTTTACTCCACCTACTGGTTACAGGGCGCACCAAGGAGGAGATAATTAAATAAAACAAACAACCAAGGTATCTTTTAAAAAAGGATTTCTCTGGACATCAACAGCTCCTTAGCTCATCCCCCTATCAGGTATTTACCCAGTTACCTTGCCTCAAAAGACAACTTAGAAGTGCCATGGTAACAACGTCACTTAGATAGTTTAAATTAAATACCCATAAACTGATTTGCTCAAATCTCTCTGGAATCTTTCAAAATTCTTGGACTGTTTTTTAAACTTAAAGTTCCTTGCAGCATTTGAATGAGAAAGCATTTTTAAAATTAATGACCAATACAAAGGAGCAGCCAAGTACACTCGCATTAGTAAAGCCCTTGAGGCCATTAAAGTACAAATATTAAATAGCAATAATCACTAAACAATTAGGAAGCAGAGTTCAATGAACTCTGGGGCAGTGGGAGGGGAGAAAGAAATCCCTGAACGTTTGCTCAAATTGTCAATGACTTCTATTGGCCCAGACTGCCGATGTGCACTTTTCCACGGTTAAGTAAATGAGTCTTCCATACGCAAGTGCTCACATACAGTGAATGTTCAACTTGCACACATCTATACTTGAAATAGGAAACAATTGATATATTTCACCAGGGATGGGACCCTTCTTATTGAACACAGTAGTGCAACAGAGCTCCCAAAACACACTGCCAAAGCTCTGCCGCAAAGGCAATTAAACAAGCTGTGCAAGGATTTCTCAGCTAAGATCATGCACACTTTTAGGAGCTTTGTATGAATGTGATGAGAGAGAAAAATCATTTAAATTCTACTCCCATCCAGTAAATCGGTTGTGCGCAACCTTTTTTCAACCACAACCCCCATATACTTGTGCTGCAACCCCCAACATATTTTGAGCAGAGTGCTTGGTTCTTGGCAGCCGGGGGCTGGGCCCAGCCATTGGTGGCCCCCCCAGGAAGACATCCATGACCTCTTTGGGGGTCACGACGCATGGGCTTTGTACCACTGAAATAAATAATATAACAGTTATATTTTTAAGAAGTGCTGTTAAGTGCAAAGTCAGTGTGGACCAGAATGAGAAATGATTAAATTGTTCTAAATATTCCCTAAACCTGTTCTTGTGCTACGGCTCTTAGTATTGCTTCCTTTGAATATAAAATCCAATTGGCATCTTCAAGACCATTTAACTACAGGTATCACCCTTCAGAAATAGGAACAAAGTCATATTTTCCTAGAGAATCATAGGATTGAAAGGTGCTGTGAGAGGTCATCTGATCAAGTTCCTGCGTACTCGTGGAGGACCAAGTGTTATCTAGACCAGGGCTACTCAACATGTGGCCTGCGGGTGGGAGCCAAACCAAAAAAGTAGTCTATAGAATGGTCTCCTGTTGATATGCGTTTTAGTAGTTAAATTCCTGGACTGTCATTGCTCATTAAAAGTGCTGTCATATGGGTGGCAATTGGGTAAATACTGCATTTTATTAATATCAGCAGAACTGACTTAAATGGGGCCTGCGTATTGTGTAGTCTTGCCTTAATCTTTGTAGTCAAGCCTGTCAGTGTGAAAGATGCTATTTGCACATATTTGCATGTATATGCAACTACTCTTCAGTTGTGGCCTCTTAAGTGTGCTGTGAGTATCATTGTGGCTCCTGGGGCTTCGAAAGTTAGGTAGTCCTGATCAAGACTATCCATGACAGATGTTTGTCTAACTTGCTCTTTAAAATCCCCAGTAATGTTGATCTGACAATATCCCTCAACAATTTATTCCAGTGCATAACCACTCTGACAAGTCCTTGCCACAATTTAAACCCACAGCTTTTCCTATCCTCAGGAATTAATGAGAACATTTTTTTCCTCCCTTTTCCTTGTAACCACCTTTTATGTACTTGAAAATGTATGCCCTCTCTCTTCTACAGACTAAACAATTCCATTTTTTCAATCTTTCCTCACAACTAACATTTTCTGGGCCTTTAATAATTTTTCTTGTTCTCCTCTAGTCTTTCGCCAATTTGACCACATCTATCCTGAAATAGGGCACCCAGAATTGGACACAAAACTCCAACTGAGGCCTCAATGTGGAAAAGGGTGAAAGAATTGCTCCTCATGTGTTGCTTAAAACATTCCTGCTAACAGGTCCCAAAATGATGTTTGCTTTTTTTGCAACAATGTGACCCCGTTGACTCTTATTTAGTTTATAATACACCAGTACCCCCAGACTCCTTTCTGCAGCAATCATTTCCTATTTTTGTGTGTGTGCAACTGACTGTTCCTTCCTAAGTGGAGCACTTCGTATTTATCCTTAATAAATTTCACCATTTTTACTTCAGACCATTTCTCCAGTTTGTCCAAATCATTTTACATTTTAATCCTAGCCTCCTAAACACTTGCAGCCCCTCCCAGCTTGGTATGATCTGCAGACTTTATAAGCGTACTCTGTATGCCATTATCTGAAACAAGATGTTGAACAGAATCAGATCCACAACTGATCTTTACAGGATTCCACTTGAGATATCCTTTCACTTGATTGTCTCGGAGAATGGTTTTCCATCCAGCCATGCACCCACCATACAGTACCTTCATCTAGACTGTTTCTCAAGAAGGTCACGTGAAACAGTATCAAGGGCCTTAATGAAGTCAAGATATACCACATCTATCCGCCCCCCCCACCATTCACAAGGCTTTAGAGAGCTATTACATTGGTTTCACGTGGTTTGTTCTTGACAAATCCATGCTGACTGTTACTTACCACCTTATTATCTGCTAGGTGTCTGCAAATTGATTGCTTAATTATTTGCTCCGTTATATTTCCAAATACTGAAGTTAAACTGATTCGTCTGGATGATTCTTATTTCCCTTTTTAACAGATTGACACAACATTTGCCCTTTTGCAGTCTTCTTGAATCTCTTCCACCATCAATGACTTTTTGAAGATAATTATTCTGGCTCAGATATCTCCTCACTTAGCTCCTAGAGTATTCTAGGATGTAGTTCATCAGGCTCCAATGACTTAAAGACATCTAATTTGCGTAAGTAATTTTTAGCTTGTTTTCCCCTATTTGAGCCTCTCATCCTACTTCATTTTCTTCTATGTTAGATGTCCAATTGCTGCTAACCTTTTTGGTGAAAACTGAACACACACAAGTCTTAGAGGAGTAGCCACGTTAGTCTGTGTATGAAAAAAACAATGTGGAGTCTTGTGGCACCTTAAAGATAACAGATTTATTTGGACATTCTATTCTATTTATTCAATGCCCAAATACATTTCTTAATCTTTAGGGTGCCACAGGATTCCTCATTGTTGAAACACAAAAGTCATTTGGCACTTCTGCCATTTCCACATATTTTCTTAGCTTCTGCCCATTCCTCACTGAGTAGTAACGGGTCTACTTTGGCCTTGGTCTACCTCTTGCTTCTAATACATTTATAGAAGGTTTTCTTGTTATCTTTTATGTGTCTAGCTAGATTAATGTCACTTTGTGCCTTGGCTTTTCTAATTTTGTCGTTTATATCCAGCCTTTGATCTAGTTCCCTTTCTTTAGAGCTGCTTTTTGAAGTTCAGGTCATGGATGATCTCCTGGGTAAGCCAGGATGGTCTCTTCCAAATTTCCCATCTTTCCTACACAGAAGAGTGGGTACACATGAGCTCTCTGAGTACATAACATAACAAGCACCATACTGGCTCAGATGAAAGGTCCATCGTATCCAGTATCCTGTCTTCTGACAGTGGCCAATGCCAGATGCCCCAGAAGGAATGAACAGAACAGGTAATCATGAAGTGATCCTTCCCCTGACTGGGAAGTGATCATTCCCAGCTTCTGACAAACAAGAGGCTAGGGACACCATCCCTTCCCATCCTGGATAACAGCCATTGATGGACCTATCCTCCATGAATTTATCTAGTTCTTTTTTGAACCCTTTAAAAGTCCTGGTCTTCACAATATCCTCTGGCAAGGAGTTCCACAGGTTGACTGTTCATTGTGTGAAGAAATACTTTCTTTCATTTGTTTTTAACTTATTAATTTCATTTGGTGATCCCTTGTTCTTGTATTATGGGAACAAGTAAATAACTTTTCCTTATTCACTTTCTCCACACCAATCATGATTTTATTGATCACTATCAGCTCCCCTTTGGTCTTCTCCTTTCCAAACTGAATTGTCCCAGTTTTATTAACTTCTCTTCATGTGACAGCCTTTCCATACCCCTAATAACTTTTGTTGCCCTTTTCTGAACTTTTTTTTCCAATGCCAAGATATCTTTTTTGACATGAGGTGACCACATCTGCATGCAGTATTCAAGTTATGGGCATACCATGGATTGAAATAGAGACAATAAAATATTGTGGCTTACTCTCGCTCCCTTTTTTAATGGATTCCTAACATTCTGTTTGCTTTTTTGACTGCTGCTGCACATTGAGCGGATGTTTTCAGGGAACTGTCCACAATGACTCCAAGATCTCTCTTTTGAGTGCTAGCAGCTAAATTAGTCCCCATCATTTTATACATATACAGGCAGTCCCCGACTTACGTGGATCCGACTTATGTCGGATCCCTAGATACGAACGGGGTGAGGCAACTCCCGCACATGCGCAGCAGCATTCCCAGGGCTCGCTCACCTGGGTCCTAGGATACTCCTCCTCCTCCGGCCGGCTCCGACTGGGGTCCCGGAGAGCTGCCGGGCAGAGGAAAAGTGCCTCCCCCTGCCAGCAACAGGCTGCCCCCTCCCCTGAGCAACAGGCTGCCGAACAGACAAAAGCAGCCTCTCTGCCCCTCCTTCCCCTATACATGCCGGGCTCCCGGAGCGCAGCAGCGTCCCCGGGGCTCGCTCACCTGGGTCCTAGAATCCACCTCCTCCTGCTCTTCGGCCGGCTCCAACTGGCCTCTGCCTGCAGCAGCTGGCCACAGGGACAGGGATCCCGCAGAGCTGCCGGGCAGAGGAAAAGTGCCTCCCCACGCCCGGTGCCCCCCCCCCCCCGCGGCCTCGCATCCTGCACGCCTCCCCCTCCCCTGTGCCAGCAACAGGCTGCCGAACAGCAGACAAAAGCAGCCTCTCCGCCCCTCCTCCCCCTATACATGCTGGGCTCCCTGGGCAAACAAAGACTCCACCAAAACAAACAAAGTGCTGACCTCATTGTGTTAGCAAAAAAAGGACCCTCCTCCTAGAACCCTGGGTGGTGTGTGGAAATAAAGCTATTAGCTCAAAGCATGGTGCAGAGCTGTTTGGTATTTGATGAGTTACTCCTTTAGTCCTGAGTTTGTCACAGGGACAGAAAAAGATGTGAAATCTTCTGAACAGGGGAACAGACAGCAAAACAAACATTAGAGGGGAGTTAACCTTTCCCTATGCTATCCAAAACTAAAAAAAATGTTTGGCTAGAGTTTCCCCTACAATATGTACCAGTTCCGACTTACATACAAATTCAACTTAAGAACAAACCTACAGTCCCTATCTTGTACGTAACCCGGGGACTGCCTGTAGTTGGAATTATATTTTCTAATGTGCATTACTTAGTACTTATCAACATTAAATTTCTTCTGCCATTTTGTTGCCCACTCACCTAATTTTGTGATATGATTTTGAAGCTCCTAAGATTCTGCTCTGGACTTAACTAGCTTGAGTAGTTTAATATCAAATGTAGCACTTGAGAGTGATACTGTACTTATGCATAAGACAGGAAAGGCCATAACCAGAACTAACTAAATACAAATGTAAAAAACCAAACAAACCCACCAAAAGGAAAAAAAAAACCCCTAAAAACCACCAAAGTAATCTTAGATATTTGGCTAAATAAACAGGAAATTGCTCTTCTCCCATAGGAACAAATGAAATACGTGTTTCAAAGTAGCATCAATTATCAATATTACTATAAGATGCATTTATGTAAATGTTGTCACTGACTGACAGGTACAAAAAAGATATACAAACACTGAATACAGGTTTTCATATAAACTATGAACTCTTAATATGGATGATAAGACCAGATCCTGTCACTTTTACTCACTACTATTCACAGAGTGAGGTACTGTCAATGTGACTAAGGGAGGTGAAATCTTGCTTAGGGATGCAAGCATGTAGCCATTTACACAATTAACTGATGTCGCATGCAGGCCCAGTAGAGCTGCTTGTCTCTCCCTCCAACATCTGATACAGAGACAGTAGGCACGGGGCAGGCCAGAGCCAATATGCACAGGGACCTGGCTTGGGAGCCAGCTTAAAAGCAGAAAGCAGCACCAGCTCCCATCTGGTCTCCTGAACGTAAACGTGTAACTGCTGAAATTACAGCAGTTACATGTTTAGAAAATTAAACACATTTTAACATCCCTAGTCTCACCATGATATAATTTTTATAAACGATACTTTTTAGTCTGCATCAACACCACCTCGTTAAAATAGTATTTTATTTTTCTTGGCCTGACATTAACTAACTTGAGAAGGACTGAAGATGACATGTAGTCTTAAAGTTTCGAAGGCACAGAAAAAAAATAAATTCATGTTTCCAGAATCTCTAAAAACCACCCATTAACCAACATACTAAAATTCTACCGAATTCAAAATATATGTCTTAAATGTCCCCTTTACAAAGTGCTGCAAGCGCTCAGTAACTCTGAAGAATGTTAAATCATTTTTGCCTATTTCCATATACAGGCAGTCCCCGGGTTACGTACAAGATAGGGACTATACGTTTGTTCTTAAGTTGAATTTGTATGTAAGTCGGAACTGGCTGCTGCTGAAACTGACCAGGGGCTGACTACAGGAAGCTGGAGGCAGAATTGCTCTGCCCCCAGCTTCCTGGAATCAGCCACTGATCAGTTTCAACAGCCGCTGAATCTCGAGCCTGGGACAGAACAGCTGGGCTGCCAGGTAGGTCCCTGCAGGACCAACCTGGCAGCACCCCAGCTGCTCTACTCCAGGGTCCACAACAAAAGCCTGGTCTGCTGGGGGGTGGGGGGAGGATGAGCGCACTAGCTGCGCCCCTCCCCCAGCAGACCAGAGGCATCGGGAGCAAAGCGGCAGCGGCGGTGGGGTCCCGCGAGGCGCGTGACCCCGCTGCCGGTTTGCTCCCGGTGTCCCTGGTCTGCTGGAGACGGTCCTCAGCAGACCAGGGGCACCCGGAGCAGCTTTTCTCGCCCCAGAGGTCTAGGTGGTGGGACTGCTGCGCTCTGGGCAGTCCCGCTGCCTGCGAGCTCCGGGGCAAGAAAGCCCCGTTCGTAAGTGCGGATCCGACATAAGTCGGATCCGACATAAGTCGGGGACTGCCTGTAAGTGAATTTAGGCCCTAAGCTATAGACAAAAACATTTGACAGTGTTGGCCATAATCTTACAGTTGAGATTTTCCAAAGGAACACACTGAGTAGTTTTAAATGCAGTAGGCCTATCAATTTGTCCACTTAATTAATGTGGAAAGACAGATTATCAGGCTACTGTGATATTTAGCTCTTTCAACTTTCTCTCACACACTGAAGCCACTTTCTAAAATGATTGGTAAGTACAAAGGTTTTGGCTGAATATAGTATATTTAGTGGGATGGAAAGGACATTTATCTCATACTATTTCTTTGTGGGAAATAATCAAATCTCAGAAAGGTTACTTGAAATTGCCAGTACAGGCAGTCCCCAGGTTACATTGATCCAACTTACATCGGATCCCTACTTACAAACGGGGTGAGGCAACCCCACACTAGCTGCTTCCCCCCAGCAGACCAGGGAGACGTGAAGCTAGTGCCCCCTCCCCCCCCACCAGCAGACCAGGGAGACGCGGAGTGGCTTTTCTCAGCAGACACCTCAGCTTGAGAATAAAGGACTAAGGGAAGTGAGGTGTGGGAGAATAAAACTGAGCTCTGGAGAAATGTTTGGTTAGAGTTCCCCCTACAATATGTACCAGTTCCGACTTACATACAAATTCAACTTAAGAACAAACCTACAGTCTCAATCTTGTACGTAACCCGGGGACTGTCTGTATAGCAAATATGTCTAAATAAATGTGAATTTCTTACAATATTATTTTCTATTATCGATGAACATTTCTCAAACATCTAGAAGACTGGGCTCACATGTGTCTTTGAATTCTCCTTGATGTTTCTCTTTCAACTGCCATCTCTCTCCTTTTCCTACTTGAATCCAACTTTTTCGTCAACTTAATTTACAGCAAGGAATCCAGAAACCTAGTTCTGTTAGCCAACTGATTTTGAGCACTAGAATGATGGTCACATTATTCCAAACATACAAAGAGGTTTAAGAAAGGGAACTAGAAGGGCATGTCTTTGCTACAGCTGAAAACAAGCCTCCCAACTAGGGTAGACAAACACATGCTAGGTTGCTAAAAATAGCAGTGTGAACATTGTGGGACGGGCAGCAGCTCAGTCTCTTGAACCCATTTAACCCTGAGGTTTGACCTCTAGCAGCTAGCTCAAATGTTTGCTGAAGCTACAACATTCACACTAGCTTGCTAGCTTGAACCTAGTTTTGGCTGCATTTGTGCCCCTTTTGCATTTATCTTCCAGGAATAGTTGCACACTTAAATTTCACTGGCATGAACATTCTTGGAAAGTCAAGTTCAAAGCTCTATGATCAGGAATCAAAATTTAAATAGAAAACCATGGACCTGTACACCAGAACTTCTGGTTCCCTTATTCAGTTAGAGAGCAGAAATATAGACAAGTTAGATGTTTAAGTCACCAGGGCCTGATGAAATGCATCCTAGAATATTCAAGGAGCAGACTGAGGAAACATGGGACATTAGCTGTAATCTTTGAAAAATCATGGAAGACAGAAGAGATTTCAGAAGACTGGAAAAGGGCAACTATAATATCCAACCAAAAAATGGGAAATAAGGGCAGCTAAGAGAATTACAGACCAGCCAGCTTAACTTCTGTACTAGGAAAGATAATGGATCAAA
The DNA here is from genome assembly GCF_049634645.1 of Pelodiscus sinensis. NCBI lineage: Eukaryota > Metazoa > Chordata > Testudines > Trionychidae > Pelodiscus > Pelodiscus sinensis. Next base: position 23,990,246 of record NC_134715.1, read on the forward strand.
TAATTAAGGAGCTTATTTGTGAACATCTAGAAAATAAAAAGGTGATAAGTAACAGTCAGCATCGATGTGTCAAGAAAAAATAAAAATCACAGCAAGCCAACCTGACAGCTTTCTTTGATAGGATAACAAGCCTTGTGGATGAGAGGGAAGTGATAGATGTGGTATATCTAGATATTAGTAAGGCATCTGATACAGTCTTGCATGACCTCTTCATTAGCAAACTAAGGAAATACAACCTAGAAGAAACTACTCTATGGTTAGTACAAAACTGATTTGATAATTGTGTTCAGTTCTGGGTGCCACATTTCAAAGCAGATGTTAACAAATAGAAGAAAATCCGGAGAAGAGCCACAAAAAATATTACAGGTATAGAAAACATGACCTATGAGGGAAGATTGAAAGAACTGGGTTTGTTTAGTCTGGAAAGACGACAGAGAGGGCGTGATAAAAGTTTTCAAATATCTAAAAGTTTGTTCTCCTCAACTCCTGATGATAGGACAAGAAGCAATAGGCTTAAATTGCTGCAAGGGAGGTTAGGTTATAGAATTTACATCACTGGAGATTTTTAAGATCAGGTTGGACAAACATCTGTCAAAGATGGTCTAGATGGTGCTTGGTTCTGCCATGCGAGCCGGAGACTGAACTTGATGACCTCTGAAATTCCTTCCTGTTTTATTAGCTATGATTCTACCATATACTAGATCTAACCACTCACAATTAACCAACACGGCTGTCATTAATTTCTCACAGAAAACTGTTCACAATCGAATTGACAGTGCTCAAAGTTTGAAAAATATTTGAGAAAAATAACAATTGCTGATAATTTATTCAATGAATCTTGAATCTATTTGCTCGGATCTGATGTTGACGAAGCAGCAAACTCAAATTATCACTACTATGTCAGACTCCTAGTATAAAAAGTCTGAAATTTAGGAGCCACACACATTTCATGCCAACTCTTAACTATCATTTCAGCACAGCGGATGGCAAGACCTTTCAATGACCAACATTCCTCATTCAAATCTATCTTAAAACTGCTCTAATTAAAAACTCAAAATTATTTTCAGAAATGGTAGAACAATTCCACGATGGCAAAGAACTGAAAATAAAACTACACCCACACCCCACTCCCATACACACACTATAATTAGAATAATGGTGCAGACTGCAAACAAGCACATAAGGTCCGTGATTCCAAGTAATTCATCTCATCTGTAGAGAATCATTCATTAAGGAAGACACCCTACCTGTAGAAGTATGAACATCCTCTAACTGTGTTGTGAGTAAAATGGTCCTGAGTCTTCTCATTTCCAAAGTCCTCTAGAGGATCTGACCACAGGATATCACACATAGGTCCATATGCAGGTGGTTCCTTAAATCGATCTAACTAAGAAAAGTAAGACAAATACAAACTTATTACACTGTATTATTTAGGAAGTTGATAACATGCATAAATTAAATACTAATTTGTTAATATTAGGCACCCAGAAAACATCCATATAAAATAGGTGAGTGAGAAGCCCGTATTTCAGGAACTGCCAAATTGACGCCCATATTCTACAACTTGGGTCTCGGCTACTCTCATCTTTAATGTAGCAGATGCTTGGATGACAATGGAGGTGGCATCTATAGCACAAGTGAATCATATCTCTGCATTTAAAAGACGAGGAGGGCATTTTGCTCCTTCTTGTGAAACTGAAAATTGTGGGTGACCTGCCGTATTTGAGGAATTTTCATTCACCGTAAAACTTGACTGAAGGGGCTGGAGCCTTGTTAAGAGAAAATACAAAGGTCTTACCCAAACAAATTTCTTTCAATTAAAAGTGTCTAACATCAAATTTTAAAATACTGAGGCAATGTCTTTGCACTGTAGTATTTTCCTGTGATACAGTACTCTCATTGCTCTCATTAACTTGTATTTTACCCTTATTTAGCTGCAACTAAGAATTCCTCTCTTTTTCAGACAATCTGTGTTGGAAATTAGCAAATTAAACAGAGTCATACTGCAACCAAGACAAAGCATAAAAAACTAGGAGAAACATTAAAAATTTATGTTTTTCAGCACAAAAACTATATATAATCACCTGTAAAATGTACATTTATAAATCAGGCTGACAAGTCTATCAAAGTCGACAATCTGTCTAGAAGTCAAAGGCAATATAAGTAATGATTTATTAAAAAACTTTTTAAAACAAATATTTGAAAGGAATGAAGTGATTTTTCATTTTTCCACTCTCAAAAAGTTTTTTATAAGAAAAGGCCTCTACATTTCTACCTTCATATGCTCATCATGAAATATTCATTGCAAACCCATACTTTTATAACTTGCTTTAGACTCTAAATAATTCATGCCTTTGTACCAGTAATACATCAAAATAAAATAACACACACTCATAATTATGAAAAAAAAAATCTGCTGATTGCCAAGGATGAATAGCCTTGTTAATGAAAAAAATTCTGAAAAATGTTTATGACCCAATGGTAGAATCTAAGCATTCAACAATTTTAACCTATCATTCTGTTATACTGTGAAAACAACATATTTTTAGGCCAAGAGTATTTCTTTGTAATCAAACCTTTAGTGAATGTAAAGATGTATTTGCCAGCTAATTAAAATGCAGAGAATGTTTTAATCAAATTGGTGTCAATGAAAAAGCTACAATTATTGCATAAATTTCTCACCCTCATACAAAGAAATCCTAACTATGATGATGATTCATTTAGTAGTTTCAAAAGGGAAAAAAGTGTGTATTAATATTTGTCAATCCCTTTGAAAAATAAATTATATAAATGTGAAAATTCCTAGATTTTAAAAGTCAAATGAAAAATATTAATTTGGAATGGTTTCAATTTACACATTTGCAATATAAAATATCATATAAGATTTATTTCAGTGCTGCATTATCAGGGGATAAATCTCCGTAAGGAACAGGTACAATAACTAGCATGATGCCTGCCTTCCTAAAACTTTGTAAGATTTAAATTCACACTAGAATAAGACACAAATACATTTATACCTATACTAAACTAATATCTCTCACCTGAGATGTTAAAAATATTGGAGGATTTTTTCATTTTAGGAGCCTATTTTTGATCTCTGTATAAGCTAACAATGTTTCACCATCGCTAATGTACCAGTCTGTTAGTATTTGGTTGTTGCGTCAATATCTCCTTTGCTGGACTGATGCAGCACTATTAAAAGGACAGTGTGATTTAGTGAAACAAGATTTTTTGTCTCATTCTGTCTTACAGTGGGCTAAGCAACCATACCTTAAAATATATAAGTATTTTTCTGACATTACAATCAGTGTCCAGACCCCCCAGAGGGAAGAACAACCATATCTGAACCATAAAGAATAATCAACTGAATTAACTGATTGTATATTATTGTATACCGAGCAAGGTCTTCCTGGAAGCCAGTGACCACTGGTGCTTCATATTATTTTGAGACATATGCATGAAAACTATATGAGGAATTATGAATACTTATTGATCTTATGCTTTGAAACCTGGGATCAAACAAAGAGAGAAAGAGATTCTCTTTGAGACAGGAAAGAAGGATCAGCAATAAGACTAATGTCCAGCCAGTGCCTGATTCTCCTGCAGTACTGTCAGAAAGGATGTGTTACCCTCGGGTCCCCTGATACCAAATGGCAGAAGGTTCCCCAGACTAATTCCTATCAGGCCTGAAACAATCATTGTAAAGTGGTGACAGGCTGATCCTGAAAAAAAAAAAATAGTCACTGCATGAAGTATGTACGGACTATATTCAGAAAGTAATAGATGTGTGCTGGAAATATGTTCTTAAAATGTCTTAGGGTGAATTCATGCTCTTCCTCCCTATTCTAGATAAAGGACATTGAACCCAGCTAAAGAATGGGCAGTCATGGTGGAAAGTGACAAAACTTATTCGGGTTTTGGTCTTAGAAGCATATTTTTATTTTGCTTATAACCATTTCTATTTCAGTTCTTTCTACGTGGTATAATTTAAATAACTGAATAAACCTTGTCTTATTACACCACCATCTCAGAGCATTATTTCAAAACTGAAAATTAAAATCCTTGGCCAAACCAAGAGGCTGGCCCTGTGTACTACTGTCTCTTTGAAGGAGCAGCAAACTTGGTAAGATTTAATGAGTGCTACAGTGAGAGGGGCTGGTTTTGGAGAGATTCAGAGCTGGAAAGGCTCTTGGTGTCACCACTCTGCAGATAGGCTGGTGGATGCCAGAGTGAAGTCAGTGTGCTGTAAAACCGGCTGCAGGTGTCACAGTTCCAAGCCAAAGCTGTACAGTACAAATAGTCTGAAGGTTACAGGACACATAGTGACACAATCCTTTATTGGTCTGAGTGAAACCCAAAAACATCATATATGGTCCCCTCACTCTTGAGCCTGCAGGCCTACCAACTACAGGTTGAACCTCTCTAGTCTAGCACCCTTGGGACTTGACCATGGCTGAATCAGCGAATTTGCCAAAACCACAAATGTCTAGCAGCATTACCAACAATTCTACTGCTTACTGGGCTTGTAAAAGACAGAGATAAATTAGAGCCAGCACAGAACACTGGGAGCCAGGACTAGCAGCTGTAAACATTCTGGGACTGCGGGAAATGTGGCCACACCCATGATAGGTGGACATCTGGCTGACTAAACTCATGCTAGACCACAGATTTTGCTGGACCAGAAAGTGATCAACCCATAAATTAAAATATAAATGACATTTTTCTCTTTCCCTCTTCTCCTTAGCCTGCACAGCCCACAGAACGAGCTTCCAACCCTCAGTCAAACACTAAGTCTGATGCCCATCCCCCCTCCCTAGGCTTCAGAGCCTGAGCTCTAGCTCAAGCTACAACTTCAAAGTACTGTCTACACCAGGGGTGAGCAACAATTTTTGCCCAGGGGCCACTTCAAAATTTTTGAAGTAGCCCCGGGACACCCCGGAAGGAGCAGGGCCTAAACTGCAAGGGCTGGGCCACTCCACCCCCAGACCATGATTGATCTGGGGGTGGAGGAGCCCCTTTCCCCCCCATCCCCATCCCACTAGGCACCCATGCCTTGGAAGAAGCTTGGCATGCTTCCCCACCCCCAGGCCAATAATAAATGGTACATTTTCAGAATAGAGAGGGGTAACTAGTGGTGTTCCCCAAAGGTCAGTCCTGGGACCAATCCTGTTTAACTTATTCATGAATGATCTGGAGAAAGGGGTAAACAGTGAGGCGGCAAAGTTTGCAGACGATACTAAACTGCTCGAGGTAGTTAAGACCAAAGCAGACTGTGAAGAACTTCAAAAAGATCTCACTAAACTAAGTGACTGGGCAACAAAATGGCAAATGAAATGTAATGTGGATAAATGTAAAGTAATGCATATTGGAAAAAATAATCCCAACTATACATATAATATGATGGGGGCTAATTTAGCTATAACTAATCAGGAAAGAGATCTTAGAGTCATCGTGGATAGTTCTCTGAAGGTGTCCACGCAGTGTGCAGCGGCAGTCAAAAAAGCAAACAGGATATTAGGAATCATTAAAAAAGAGATAGAGAATAAGATGGAGAATATCTTATTGCCCTTATATAAATCCATGGGACGCCCACATCTTGAATACTGCGTACAGATGTGGTCTCCTCATCTCAATAAAAATATACTGGCATTAGAAAAGGTTCAGAGAAGAGCAACTAAAATGATTAGGGGTTTGGAACGGGTCCCATATGAGGAGAGATTAAAGAGACTAGGATTTTCAGCTTGGAAAAGAGGAGACTAAGGGGGGATATGATAGAGGTCTAAAAAATCATGAGTAGTGTGGAGAAAGTGGAAAAGGAAAAGTTATTTACTTGTTCCCATAATATAAGGACTAGGGGCCACCAAATGAAACTAATGGGCAGCAGGTTTAAAACAAATAAAAGGAAGTTCTTCTTCACACAGCACATAGTCAATCTGTGGAACTCCTTGCCTGAGGAGGCTGTGAAAGGTTTAACAGGGTTTAAAAGAGAACTAGATAAATTCATGGAGGTTAAGTCCATAAATGGCTATTAGCCAGTCTGGGTAAGGAATGGTGTCCCTAGCTTCTGTTTGTCAGAGGGTGGAGATAGATGGCAGAAGAGAGATCACTTGATCATTACCTGTTTGATTCACTCCCTCTAGAGCACCTGGCATTGGCCACTGTTGGCAGACAGGGTACTGGGCTGGATGGACCTTTGGTCAGACCCAGTATGTCTATTCTTATGTTTTTATGTTCAATCAGGGCCTGGGGGAAGGGGAACATGGGAAGCCTCCTTCCACCCTGCGAGGAGCCCGTGGCACTTTGAAATGCTGCGGGCACCTCGCAGGGCCAGGGCAGGGCGAAGGAAGTGTCATGCAGCTCCCCCGCCTCCTGGCCCCGATTGGCCTGGGGGCGGGGGAGTGCACAAAGCCTCCTCTGCTCTCCCCCTCCCACTCTGCAAGCAGCACAAGGTGCTTCAAAGCGCCACGTGCTCCTAGCAAGGCTGGAGGAGGCTTTGGGTGCTCCCCCGCCCCCAGGTCCTAATTGGCCTGGAGGTGGGGGAGCAGCAGCACCTATACAGGCTGGATTCACAGGCTTGGCAGGATGGATCCAGCCCGCAGAGGCCCTTGTACCCACCCCTGGTCTACACAGTCATTTTTAGAATACTGGAGCGAGCCCCTCAAGTCTCAGACTGTTGACCCAGGCAGGGCAGCTCGTTTCCACAGGCTGTGTAGATGTACCAGAAGGAAAATAGCCGGATGTATGTAGAGAGTTTTGTGCATTTGTGTAGCCTATTGAGGGGAAAAAAAGCAAAAGGAATAAATTTTGCATTTAGTTAAAGTAGATGCATCTGCAGTCATTAAAGCTCTTGGGGGAAGTGAACTCCACGGTCTGGGTCCAGCTCCTATCCAATTTCTGCATCTGACATGCCAAACCCTTCTTGCCCACTGCCAGACAGTTTTATTGTTCCAGTGGAACTTAGTTTTTGTTATGAAGTCAGTCTCAGAAGAAAAAAAACAATTCAGGAAGTTGAGGCCAATCCATGGAGTATCAAGGAGAGAACTTGAACTGAAAGCTGGATTTAACTGGGAGTCACTAGAGATAGAGGAGAGCCTAAAATCTTCCTAACAACTCTGATTCTTCACTTGGCTTCCTTAAGTCAGGATGAAAATTCCTAGCTCACCTTCTCAACCCCATTGGTTATTTCTGAATGACCTCAATTGTTTCTAAGTGTGATCGTTTTTAGATTCAGAGAAGTAGCCATGCCAGGCTGTAACTGAAAACAACTTCAACAACCAATAATCTAAGGGTATGTTTATACTTGCATCCTCTTTTGAGAGAGAGAGATGCAATTAAAGCATTTGAAATTGCAAATGAAGCCGGGATTTAAATATCTTGCGCTTCATTTGCATATTTGTGTTATGGCGCTATTTCGAAATAACGCTATTTCAAAATAACAGACTCTCAAGACGGGGTTATTTTGAGAGAAAAACTCTCTCAAAATAACACTTATTCTGCATACAACAAGGCTTACCACTTATTTCGAGAGAAGGGTTTTCTCTCAAAATAACCGCGTCTTAACAGCATCTGTTATTTCGAAATAGCGCTATTTTGAAATAGCACCATAATGTGAGTATACAAATGAAGTGCGGGATATTTAAATCCCGGCTTCATTTGCAATTTTGAATGTCTTCATTTGCATCCCTCTCTCGAAAGAGGGTGCAAGTGTAGACATACCCTTATAGACTAACAAAAAAACATAGATGGTATCATGAGCTTTTGTGGGCACAGCCCACTTCTTCAGATGAATGGAGCCACGGGTCCAGAAGTGAGCCCTTTTAAGTAGTGAAGCTAGAGACAGTTCACAATACAAAGTGTCTTTTAAACATAGGATTTGCCAAGGTGCTCAGCACTGGCCTCACTCAGCTCTTCAATGAAGAAGAGGAGTCAAGCCAAAACCAAGGTCTTTGAAAATCCTACTCCATGGCATAGGCCAAGAGAAATGAAAATGCCACCCTATAAAAGAGAAAGGGGGAAAGGAAAATCTCCACTGTAACATACAAGGCCCCTTGTAATGCCAGCAACAGCACATCTATTACTGACAAGAAGCAGAAGACATTTTGTTACATACACTGGAAACAGAAAGATAGGTCGCAGAAAGAAATCACCTTCCAGCAAGAATTGCTGGATTTCTTGCAAGTAACAATAGCCAAAAAATTAATTGTCACATCAGGAGTTCCATGGATACACATAAGGAATAGACTGAGAACAGGCAGTCTGGAAGGATTTTTCCAAAAGCATTATTGACGTTTCTGCCTGAGAGGGATATGGCCCTTCAGGGGAAAGTAGGCTTGAATGGCACAGCGGAATATAACTAAAAAATAATCTTTAGAAAGAGCCTTTGAATCAGAGAGTCTGTACTGTTTATTCAAATGATGGGTGAGGAAAATATGATGATCAGTTGTCAGATATTACTCATCAAGCACTGAACTGAATAAATGGTCTGCCACGCCATGCAAGTAAAAGACGGTGCACAGCAACGTTTTCTTGTGAGCCGAACTGCACACATGAAAGGTTTTGGAAACATTTCAGAATTGGGGCAGGTCTTCCAAGGGACAACTGTCAAGAGGAATCAGCATCACTTTTATTGTCACAGCAGAACTGGGCACTGTTCTACTTTGGGAACAAAAGGCAAGACAGGAATCACAAAGACTCTGTCTCTCCAATAACAGGGCTTTCATCCAGGAAACCCTACCCTTCAGACTCCTCAGTTTATAAAGAGAAAATTTTACAGGGTAATTCAAAGCCACGCTGACAGATAGATAGGCAGGGAACAAAAGTAAATGGGCATTTCCTCCCTCTGTGGTAGAAAAATCAACCTCCTAAAACATATTACGTGTTCTGCAGACACTCACATGCAACTAGGCAATCCATGACTCCCATTTTGACTGCCTGCATTGAGATGTCAATTTCACCACAAACACATTTCTGCTCCCATAGTATGATGGAGGTAAGACATATGGACTGAGGCATTTCCTGCTTTCTCTGTTCCTGTCCACTTGTCTCAGGAAAAACTGGTGCACTTTAGATTGAAGGGAACAGATGGAGGAAAACACTGCTTCTTCTCTGCTCCACTATAGTAAAGTAATACTGTGACCACTTAGGTCCTCCATATCAGAGTAATATTGACACAGGATAGAACTTGAGGCACATCTAGCTGCCTTTTCACTGACTCTGCTACCCAGCCAGCGAAAATAGCTTTTCAGGTTCAGTTTTATAACTGAAGGTGCAAAAGTGAACACAGAGCCATAATCCCGAAAAGCCCCGGGAGAGATTTTCACATGCCAGGTACTCACTGTTGCAATCAGATTTTCAAAACAGCTCTGCACATAAATGAAGGCCAGAAATGAAGGCCAGATTTTCAAAAGAGATCATTAGTAATTTTTGAAGCTCTTTGAGTACATCTACACTGCATCCCTAGTTCGGACTAGGGATGCAAATGGAGATGACCGAAGTAGTTAATGAAGCGGGGATTTAAATATCCCACACTTCATTAACATGATCTCGCGGGCATGCCCGATCGAATCACAGCTGATTCAAACCAGGAAGTGTGTGCCGGGTTGAGTTAGTTCGGACTAAAGCCCTTAGTCCGAACTAATGTTACTCCTCAAAAAATGAGGACTAGGGACGAACTAGGGATGCAGTGTAGATGTACCCTTTTAGTGATATATCAGAGGAGCCATATAAAACTCTATTATTTTTGTTGCAAGTATAGTTACATAAAAACTCATACATATAAACACATGCTTTATTTATCCAAATACACACACAATACTCAATTATTTCAATCCACAATCAATAATCAACAGGATGCTTAAAGTGTGCTAAAAAAAAGGGGGAATTAATCTAACAGCTCAACATCTGACTATGCTTCCAAACTAACTTACTTAAAATTAATTTTTCCAAAAGCAAAGATGGCTAATTCTACATTTATTACTGATAAAATCAAGGTACAAATGGTAGCAATTTCCTTTCCCCCCCTGTTTTAGAAAGGCCAGAAAAGGACAATAGTTTAAGATTAGTCTGAATGCAATGTCACAATGCAAAACAAATATATTCCCCTTTAAATATTATGCAAATTTACTACACTGAAAAAAAATCTCATGTTTTGTTAATGCATGGCTTTCGTATTTTAGTTTTGCACACTACCCAGACTTACTTTTCTGATGTCATCTAAAGTGTTGATCTCTGGAGACAATCCACCATGTACACACAGGAATTGTTGGTTCATCAAAGCAGCCAATGGAAGGCAGTCAAAGGCATCCATGCAGGCATCATATACTCGTTCTGAATACTTTATTTTACCTTTTGAATAGGAAGATGATATCAGAAGATTGTGTTCAGTATTTGAAAGAAAAAGATTATTATAATTTAAGTACTTGGTCCTGCTCTCCATTAGAAAGGGCCAACTGACTTAAATGGAAGCAAAACTGTATCTCATAATCCTAGATCATATTTTTATATCTTTACAAAAAATAACAGCGTTCATAGGGAGTTTTCTCCCCACACTTTGGGTACAAGAGATTAGGGTTACCTTTAAATACTGCTGGAAAATTCTACACAATTTAATAGAAATGAAATTACCTGCATTAAGATTGTATAGAACTTCAATAGCATTCCACAAAAGTTATTCTAAAAGCTTATAGAATTTAATACAGAGTATTTTTATACCGAAGTGTTAAACCAACTTATTTAATACAGAATTATATTGCTATTAAGAAATTCCACAGAAAGCCTTGAAAACTCTGTAGAAAAGTTATCATTCTCTAATTTATTATTTCCCATAAACAATATCTCTGTGCAGAAGAATCTGAACTTTAACCCACATCCTTGTAATTAATTATCCACAAAAACATCATTATAAAATGAATGAGCTAATACAATGAATCCTAATGTTAATTTACCAATATGCATATTAAACTCAATAAACCATGAAACATTTGAACCAATTAACATTTCCCCACATCCTTTATGTTAAACTGGGAATGTGGTTCAATAGCTTCAATTTATATTACTGCAGACACAGGTTATTCATTGTGCAAATCCAAAGTCTACATCCAATAATCTGTGAAGTATCCCAATATTCTTTAAACACAATCAAGGAAAGAAATCCTGTTTAAAAAAATTTAAAGAAATGCATGCTACTGCATATTTACACTTACTTTTAATTAAAAGGGAAAATGGGATATTTCGGTAACAATCTGTTTAAGAGATTCTTAAGCGTTTTCATACCCACATATATCAAATCCTAGATGAGGCATTGCCTAACAGACCACCTGCTGGCCCAACTGCAGAATATTCCCGGTGAAGGACTACAATCCCAATACCATCTTCAACTGCTCATCTGGAAAGGTCATGTTAAAAAGTGTTATTTTGTTCCTACCCAAAGCAAAGGATGAGATGGCGCACAGCTGTGCTCTAGGAGACCAACAGTAGCAGAGACACCAAGGCAGTCAATGCTTTTCTGTTTTGCAGATACAGGGGACATGAAGGAGTACACGGGTGCAAAAATTATGTAGCTTTCCCAACAACTACAGTATTTGTTAAAGTTTCCTCATATATCTTAGACTTACATAATTAGAAGAAAACAGTAGCTAACCCCCTTTGTATTGCCAACCTTTCTGCCTGTCCATTTTATTACCCAATGTTAAAACAAGAGATTTTTGTATTATATTTTTTTCTTCCGTAGTTTTTCCCTTCAGAGAAGCATAGTTTAAGGGTGCAAAATCATTATACTAAGTTCAAACAATAATAATGAAATATGAAAGGAGGTCTTGAATTTTAAAGCACACTTACATTCTTGTTTAAATGTGAAATACTCTGTTAAATGTCTACATTCATGATTCCCACGAAGTAAAAACAGTGTTTTGGGATAAAGGATTTTCAAGGCCCACAAATACAGCACACACTGTAAAACAAAAACAAAACATGAAAATAGTGACATTGATTAATAAAGGTACAAAATATTTTAGCCTTGTATCAAACAGTATACCAACAGTCCACCTATTTGATGCGGATCATTTCTCATGGTTTAAGTTAGCTTCACAGAAAATATTAGGCTTAAATGTGGTTTTATACTCTTGCTTAGTGACTCTTTTTATATACATCTGTGTGCCACAGTTCCTGCAAATTATTGTCTTGCATTTCCATGAAAAATAAAGAACATTCGTGTATTAGGAGAATGGACAGACATCTACCATGGAAATTGTTTCACAAGAAAATCTGCATTTCATGACAAACAACAAAATATTGTCCTGGAACAATTTCATAAGCACTCAATCTGGGATCAGAGTTTGGTTTTTGAAGTATATTAGTTTACACTTTGAAACTAATGATTGTAGTGAACCATTTTTGGTGATTTCATTTTCACATATAATTTGACTTTTTTGCTCATAAAGAGGAAGGAGATGAGGCTATTGATGATCTTTTTAATCTCTAAACATTTCAGTTTCTTTGTTCCCTAGCCAATCCCTCCTATGCTGAATTTAACTCTTTTAGGCTTGCTGTAAAACACATTTATTCTGTATCTATAGTTACATAAAATGCCGACATAAAGGCAAATTCTCTCATTACATTTTCTCTTGAGTTTAGGTATGAGCATGGGTAAAGGTCTCAACACTGAAGTTACACACACAAATTTTCCTGCTTCTATTCTGGAGGTTTGGAGTGCAGTAAATAAAAGGAGCAAAGAGTGCCCCGTAGACTGGAGAGCCTGCACCTACACAGCATGCTTGTCAGCTCGCCCATCTTGTCACCCCTTGGACAGTACTACCACCTTTGCAATAGAGGCATGGAAAAGGATGTCAAAGTGAAGAAGCAGAAGCCAGGTAAGTTGAGTCAGACATACATCAGTATTAAATTACTGTGGGCATCCAGGAGGGATATTTAATTGGGGGGGGGGGGGGGGAGCAGAAGGAGGAAGAGGAGAAACAATTTAGCTACCCCAGTGTTCATCTCTACCCACGAGGAGAATACCTGTGGGGAGCCTTATGCAAGTTTCTGCATCAGAAAGGATTCTTTGAGCATTACCACTTTAATGAAGATACAGGTCTGATCTCAATTAATCATCATTAATTTTCTCTTAGTAGCTTGACCATGACTGTATGTTGGACTTTATCATGTGTTCAGGAGTTCATAAGTCCTTTGATCTTTGAGTGTGTTACACTGCTTAAATCCCAAAATATCTACCAGTGATAAAATAAAGGATTGAATGTCATACTTTTCTAGATTTCAGTGAGAGAAAAAGAGCTCTAGCTTTTGAAATTAATCCCAGGCTATGGCTCTTGCTGAGTCATCTTATCTTTTTTAAAAGTCTCAGCGGGGTAGCAGTGTTAGTCTGTAACTTTAAAAACAAGTAGTTCTGTGGCACGTCTACACAGCAGGAAGTCCAAGTTAGAGCATTTTTCCTCCGACTTCCCTTTCTCATCGTAAAATGAGGATTACAGAAGTTGGAATATGAAGTCCTCCAGCTCACCATTATTTTGACATTATGTCGAAATAATTGCTTGTTGTGTAGACACGGACTATGTTATTTCGGAAGATCTTCTGAAATAATGTTGATGTGTAGACGTAGCCTTATAGGCTAACACGTATGATGAGCTTTTCATGGGCAAACCCCATTTCCTCAGATGAACTCAAGTTTATCTTTTTTCAGACTTCAAAAATTGGGAGAGAAGTATAAATCTTCTAGACCTCCTCCATAATCAGTGCATACTGTTAAAAGGTTTTCCAGTTGTTTTAATGGGATACTGTCAGGCAATTCTTGCCTAATACTTAAATTATATTATTTAAAACAAAATTTTGTAATAGCTAATAGGTGTTTTTTTAAGACATAAGAATTACTTTTAGAACAAACCTTCCTCTCGGTTATTTGTATCCCAAATATTGTAGCATTTTTGCTGGTGAATGATAAAGAAATTGATAATCCCATTTTTCCTGTACAGACTAAATAAAATGCAAATTGAATAAATTGTGAAACCATGGGGGGGAAGGTATCTGATTCTCTCCTGCTTTTCACATGGTGTAATTATTTACATCTCAGCACAGTGGATCAACGTTCATTTCATACTCCCCTTCAGTACCCAGCTTGGAGAAGCTCATGACCCAACTGGTAAATCAAATTCATTGAAGTATCCTGGTCATGTGATACTTAAAGCACATTGCGCACATGCTTAGAAGAACAGTGACTCCAGGAAATGTTTTTTATCCACTTTGCAGAGCTGTTAATGACTCTATAAGATACAAGACTGGAGAACTCAACCCCATTTGACGCATATCAATGAAGCTCCATTGAGTCAATGATTTTATGCTGATTTATACCTGCTGAGAATCTAACTCTAAATTTTAAAATTCCCTTCAATTTTAATAGTCCACATTATTAAAGAAACAATATTGGAATTTATGTTTTTGTGATCATGGTTTTAAAAGTGAAAGTTTTCCTTTAACAACAAAATGATACATTTCCTCTCACAGTTTTGCATGAAGAATATTCCTTATTCATATTGATTTTCTTCTGTGGTCCTTTATGACAACTTTATAGCAATCACCTCTATGTCTGGCCACTACTAAGAGATCTCTGCACCATTTTCCTAAGATCACAGTGAGTTTATAAAAAATGTCCAATATTTAAAACGTAACTCAGCAAACTGCATCATGTAGTTTATTCGCAGTGTCTTTCAATTATTTCTATACTAGATGTGTTGAGTTTATAGAAGTGAAAAAATGGGTTTTCTACCTACCAGCTGAAAGTCAAGCTGTTTCCTCCCTATAGTATGTATTAACACCAATAGTAATAAATTCTGCAGTAATGAAGACAGTGGGTTTGCACAAGCTTAAATTTTTACACCACTGGTGATTTTCAGTTCACAACTTGGGATACCTTTTAAGTGGCTGGATTTGCAGAAGGCAGGTGTGCGTAGCACTTTTAGGAAATCAGCTCACTTTAAGGAGTCTCAAGTTAGGTACAAAAGGCTACAAAAGTCACTGTAACATATTAACATTATGCCTGCAGAGACATTTGTGTAATGGTGTCTCAAAATTCTAATTTAGTATGATATAAGGATGCTAAAGGTTACCCAGGAAACTGGTTAGCCAATAAGTGACTGATCATCAGTCAACAGTCCCAGTTAACTGCAACAATCTCTGCCTCTCTCCTGAATCAGAGGCAGCAGTGTGGTGTGGCAACTGCCCTATTTATAGTGGGGAGCTTCATGCAAGTAGTGAGCATCCTCTGGGGCAGCCTCTGTCTGCGGCGAAGCTGAGACAGCCCCTCTCACAAGAAGCGGCTGCTCCCCAGGCTCTGCTGCTCCACAGGGTCAGCTGCAGTGTTGGGTAGCAGGGGGCTCCCAGGTGTTGGGCCAGGAGCACACTGGCTGCTGGCCCCACCCCTGCAGGGGGACACAGAGTCACCATGTAATTGCTAAGAATTTTAGTGGTTATACGGTTATTAAAATAACTGATTTCTAACATCCTTATGCTATTCTGCTGATTAGCAGCCAGCTCGCTCCCTCTTAGCTATGTTGGTTCTACCTTAACAATGGAAATAAAAATCTTTTAGCCAGGAAGCAGTTATGACTGAACACACGAACAGGAGGTAGGTCTGCTGAACAATAAAGTGCTATACATAGTCACATTCGAGACTAGAAACACATTTTAATGCCACCATATATAAACCTGACCCCTTTTGGTCACAATTAGATTTACACAATTAGATGTTGTTAGTATAAATCTGTCATTAAATGATGACACTCAGGTTTCCTATCACTGAAATCTGCTAGAGTTATTTTTATTCTTCTGTTAAAGAGGCCACTTTTCCCCATTAAGGTTTGTATTTCTGTCCAAGGAAGACATTTCATTCTAATTATAGGCCTAGTGATTTTCCTTATGCAGGTACCAGACATATCTGACCACGCTTCAAACAGAATCTTAGATCATAGGGTTAGAAGGGATCACAGGAGTAAAACTAGTATCAGCCTCTGCCAAGATGTGTCTACATATGATTGCTCTCAAAAGTTCTATCAAAACCTGAGCAGCATCTTTGTGTTCTGGGCATTTCCTTTGCTTTGGTCACCCTTCCTGCACTGTCCTCCTCATATGTTACAGTGGGTGGCAGTGTTACCTCCTGGTGAGAATACAGCATAAGAGACACTTGTTTTCCTCCTTGCTTTGCCACTAACTCACTTTATGACTTCAGGCAATTTCCTTACTCTTTTTATGCCTCCGCAAAAAAGTCTGCCAAGCATAAATCACAATATTGATTTTCCTCACAGGAATATTGAGAGACTCACTTAGTGCTTATTGAGGGTTTCCAGTTCTCTGAATGAAAGGTGTTATAATGCAAACTGTTGTTGTTATGGTGAAGTTGCCTCACCAAGATTCTTATTCATATGCAGAATTAATTTTAATAAAAACATCACATTTAAAATCTAAGTTTTTAACAGGGTCATGTCCTCTAGTTTGTCTTAATAATCATAATGGTAGAAATGAATTCTTAAAAACAAAAGCTGAGCCGCTCATGTAACATGACTCCTGGAGCAGGATCTTTAGAAAATATCAAGACTTGTCAAATTTATGAGAGCTGGCAATATGGAGGAATTTACAAAACTGGGCAATACGATAGCAGATATTCACTGTGGATAAATGCAAGGTAGGAATAACGTGAAGTACACTTGCTCTATTTTTAACAATCCTTTATTTAAACTCTAAAGTACTGTGGACAGTGAATTATCAGCAGGGCACCTTAACTCTAGATTTATATGCAGAGAGGGCCCAAATTAAAAGTCATGCCATTTTAAGTATACCAGTAAAAGTGGTAAGCCCTTCTAGTGTGGATGCAGACGTATTGGTATTAAAATACTTATACTGCTGTAAGTTAAGAAAAGGGGTTATATTATATCAATATAAAGCTACCTTTAGACCCATTATTGTCCCAGCACTAGTGACAGTACTGGCAGTACTGTTACAACTATTTTGTGTGTGTATTTTTTTTTTAAATCACAACCTAACTGAAATATATATATACACAGATACAAAATCTTTGTGCAGACCAGGCCTTCATTTCTCATCTTACAGACCCAGAGGGTGAAATCCTAACCTCACTGAAATTAATGGTAAAATTTTCATTGATTTTAACGGGGAAAGGACTTTCCTGTGTGCATGCATTCATGGGTGTGGGGGCTTTCAGGGTACACAGAAAGGTCTGTCTCTTAATTCAAGTTCTGTCTGAAGTTGTGTGTAGGGAGGGAGTAAACCTATTCTATTAGGAACTTTCTCTAGTGACATTAGTTTTTGTTGAGTCGATTTTTTGTGTGAATTCCATTCTGTTTGATCTTGTGTCATTTTATATCTGATGCACATGCATCCAGAGGTTACATGAGGCATATTTACAATTTAAGAAAGGCAAAATAATGGTGTTGCTGCTGTTGTGGAATTTTTAATCTTCCCTTGTGAAATCTACGATGTAGCCATTGCTCCTCTCCTGGCCAGAATCAGGGTTGTTTTCATTTTAATGTGTTCTTTGAGAAGCATATTTTAGACATTAAGTTTTCTTTTTACCATCTGTTGAATATTCCCAGGCTGCTTTATCATCTTGTTTTGACACTTCCATGCTCCTTTATCACCTCTAGGCTTAGTTACTGAAGTGCTTTCTTCTAACGGGTTTCCCATATGATTTTATTTGAAATGATCATATGCAAAACACTGGTGCTGCAGTTATTTTCCTTTCTAACTGCTCAGCTCAATCCCTAGTTCATTTCTTAAAGAGACTCTTTTTAAAACAAATGAGCTAACAAGTAATTTTCTGAAGTGCTTCACTTTGTTTTTTAAACAAACCCTTTAGGACAAGGGTGGGCAAAAGGGCCACCGTGGGCCAGATCCGGCCTGCCAAGTGGGTCGATTCAGCCCACAGAGGTCATGCCGCTCCCCCGCCTCATATCAATGAGGATCTGGGAGCGGGGGAGGTGCACGAAGTTTCCTCCGCCCTGCCAGGAGCATGTAGCACTTTTCTAAGTGCTGTGCGCCTCGCAGGGTGGGGGCAGGGTGGAGGAAGCTTTGTGCCCTCCCAAGCTCTGATTGCCCTAGGGGCAGAAGAGCATGCGAAGCCTCCTCTCACCTTGCAAGGAGCACGTGGCACTTTGAAGAGCTGCACGCTCCTCACAGGGCGGCGGAAACTTCACACACTTCTCCCGTGCCTAGGCCAATCAGGGCTTGGGGGTGGGGGAGTGCACGAAGTCTCCTCCCACCCTGCCAGGAGTGTGTGGCACTTCAAAGTGCTCCATGCTCCTGGTAGAGTGGAGAAAACATTGCATGCTTCCCCCGCCCCCAGGCCCTAATTAGCCTGGGGATGGGGGAGCGTGCGAAGCCTCTTCCCGCCCTCTCAGGACCATGGGTGCTTAGTGGGAAGAGTGGGCAAAGGGTGGGAAAGCCCAGAAGCATCCTGGCTTCCATTTTAGGCCCCGCCGCTTCCAGGCCACTTCAAAAATTATTGCTCGCCTCTGCTTTAGGAACTTCAATTTTGAACTTTTTTCTCTCGAATCAGATTTTATTATTTTGCGATCCCAATTTTGTGCCATTAGGATCACCTGGTCAGGCTCAAATTGTCCAAGGGACCTCTTCTCATTCCTGCACATGTATCTAGAGAGGAGCTGATGGTGTTCGCATGCCTGGGAATGAGCAAGGTGAGGGAGTGGCTCCACGCTATCAGAAGGGTGACAGGCAGCCCTCTGCGGTGCCCGGAGCACAGTGCCCACCCCAGCCTTCAGAGCTGCTCAGGCTGTGCAGCACAGCACTCTGGTGGCAATATGAAGGACCTTGTAACAGTGGGAGCTCCAGGCCCCTTTGAACCACTGGGCCCCATAGCAACTGCTCCCTTTACCTGTTGGCGAGCCAGAGTGGGGGTGACAATGGCATGATCAGTTGCTTCCATGATATAATCTCCCTCCCTTTGCTGGGGCCCACAAAGAGTTCATTTTGTGTTTGCAATCTGCTTCAGGGAAAGGGACAGGAAAAAGGTAGACAGGCTGTTAGGAGCCTCCATGAAGATTACCTGAAAACGTAACAGACCCTTCTGCACCTTTTCACCCTTTGCACACGGATAGAACTTTTTCTCAAGAGGCTCTGCTAGTATAGCTCCAACAGAGCTAGACAGCCAGGAACTGCAGAGAATGGTGGGGCCCCCAAGAGACGGTGGAGACAGCACAAGGGAGCAACAGAAAAAGGGAACAACAAAATGTGAATTTAGAGGACATGCCTGTGACTCATTCAGTGGATGGGGGGAAAAGCAAACTTCTCCCCCAATAATGGGAGTGTGATCTATGAAGAGATCCTCTTAGAGATGGGTCAAGCTAGTTGTCCTCAGATTAATTGGCTCTTCTTCATTAACATATCAGCCTGGTGATATTGTTATCAGGCCTTGCCCTGGAGTATCTGAACTGAGTCTGCTATTGCTCAGCAATACAGAGGACATTGACTTGCCCTGGAATAAAGACATGTCCCAAACTGGGCTTCTGTGCAATTTGAAAATAGACCATTTTGGAACTAGGATACTTCACCAAAACTGGTGGAAAATAAGGCCTCAGGGAACATGTTCTTTCTTGTAGGGCTGGGACCGAAAACTTGAGACTCGTGGGCATGAAGGGAGAACTTTGGATTCTTAAAAGTATTCAAGAACAGTCTTATTCATTCTGCCATAAAATAAAATAAACTCACTTCACACAAACTCTTAACTCCCTATCCAAAAAAAATGTACTGTCAATAAGCTGTTTACTACAAAACTGGAGAATTCAGGCTACCAGGAAAGGTTAAAGTCATTTATTTCCCTCACAAGGCATGGAAAGTGGTGAGAGGAGGGGAATTTAGGAAATAATAAACTATCCTTTTTCCAGCATTCAGTAAACACCTTATTCACTCAGAATATACTCTACAAAAATATTTACTTGTATGCAACTTATTTCTTGGAAGCAGTTTATAAATAATTTTTAACAGGCGGAGTTCATGTAGGGATTTAAAATTTTAGATGCTTCTTTCAACCAATTTTGGTCTGGAAGTCAGAGTGGAAATTTCTGAAGCTCAGCCTCTTTCCCAAATACTTGGTTCATGTTGGAAATACCAAGGGTCAGTTTCTTTTACAGTTTCAGAGCTTGTGTTTCCAAATGATATAATCAGGAAAAGCTGACTTGGGTAAATTTATTAACCTCAAACATGAGTCACATTTTGTTTTGAAGTTTGAGACCATTCTTATTTTCTATGAACTGTTTTGCCAAACCTGTCAAAAATGCTTAGAATTTCTCTAATGAAATTTGATGAAACATTTCAGCCTCTATATACGAGGGCAAGGATGGGCAATTATAAAATGTCATTTAAATAAGCATACAATATTACTGCATTAAAATTTGGGGTACTTTATAGTTAGGGTTCTTTTTTGTTAAGCATTTGGTGAAAAGTACCATTTTTATATATGTATATGATAGGGGTGGGCAAAAGGGCCTCTGCAGGCCAGATCTGGCCCTCAGAGGCCCTGCTGCTCCACCGCCCCCAGGCCAATCAGGGCCTGGAAGGGGGGAGCTCTGTGAAGCTTCCTTCGCCCTGCCCTGGCCCTGCAAGGAGCCCACGGCACTTCAGAGTGTCACATGCTCCTCAAAGGGCAGGAGGAGGCTTCCCATGCTCTTGGTCTGGGGGTGGGGGAGCGTGCCAAGCCTCTCCCAGGGCATGGGTGCCTAGTGGGAAGGGGGGGGCAAAGGGGCTCCCCCACCCACAGACCAATCATGGTCTGGGGATAGGATAGCCCCGCCCCTTCCCATTTAGGCCCCACCCCTTCCAGGATGGCCTGGGACTACTTCAAACATTTTTCAAGTGGCCCCTGGGCAAAAATTATTGCCCACCCGTGATGTATGGTGTATAGGATGCCCCCCCTCCCAGGATAGCCCAGGAGACTCCAGAAATTTAAGATTACTCTTTTAATTAAAAACTATGTCATGCAATGACCCCTCCAGGAACTCTCCCACCAGAATTGACAACTCTAAACTATATGGCACAAGCTACAAGGGATTTGACCTTCTGGATGAATTAAGAGTTTTCAAATCCATATAAAATCCTTTGATCTGCTCTCTGCCTCTACTATTTCTGCAGTCACTCATATCACCAGTATTTTTTTTATTAAAAAATATTGGCCTGTGTTATTCATTTTGATACATTTTATTCATGACTGGACTGACTTTGCTTGAGAGGGCAAATTGAGAATTCCATACTCCACTGTTAAAAACCCAAAATTTTCCACAAACATGGAAAGGTCATGAGTCTAGGAAGTGAGTTTACTTAAGTAAGATGTTCTGATCTATGGAGGATTATTACTCTTATGTAAAGAAGCACTGAGGAACAACCAAAGGAAAAGAAAGATAATCAGTGAAGAATGTCTCTTTCAGTCACAAGAGGCTCTCTTGTATTTTTCTGTCTAACAAACAAGTATGCTCATTTGTTCAATACACATATAACTTGTTTTTTAGACCCTGATTCTGCAAAATCTTAACTATGCTTAATATTACACATGTAAACAGTCCCACTAATGTCAATGGGACCATTAACATGCCTAAAGTTAAGCTTTTTTGGGGGAGGTCTCTTGCTAATTTGAACTAGAGTAAACAGTGGATACTCTGTCACATGAAGTCTTTAAACCAAGATTTGTGGACTTCAGTAACGCAGACACAGGTTAATGGGCTCACTACAGGAGTGGGCGGGTGAGGTTCTGTGTCCTGCAGTGTGTCAGAAAAGATCATCATGATGGTTCCTTTGGCCTTAAAGTCTATAATATGCCTGCAGATTTTATTGTGCTATTAAGCATGAACTATATTTTAATCAACCCAAAATATCTATTTTTATTTTCTCTGCAGACTCACATTTACTAGATATTCAGTTTGCTTTAACCTCTTCCCTTTGCATTTTCAAATTCTTTCCTCTTACCCTATGCAATTTCAATTCTGTTTGCCATGATAATGGCTTCCACTTACATAGCACCTTTCACCCAGAAGGATTCTAAATGCCTGGCAGCCTACAGATAGGGATAATTTCGCCCACCATGGCAACGCAGCCAGGTTTGAACAGCATTGTGTCAGTTCCAAACTGCTGTGGGATGTTGAGCGGTAGGAGCCAGAAAGTGATATGTTTATTTGTATGTCATCAGTATTTTGCCCCATAGAGCATACTTGGAAGCAGCTGAAGGCTTAACAGCCCCTTATCTGCACTATCCAAGTAAAAGGAGGAGGGTGTGTGTGGGGGGGGGGGGGGTGAGGGGGCGGGAGAGCGTAGCCATGATTTGTAGCACAGATAGGCTCAGGCATTTTTACTGTCATGTAAGCCTGTTCAGTTGCACTGGAAGGCACCTGTGGTAAATGACAGGTCCTAAATTTGCCACAGCTGATGCAGTTTTAAGTCTTCATTATTTAATTGGGTCTGTGGAAGCGTTACCTATGTCACATTAGATAGGGTTCACCTTCTATTAAAGCTTATTCCAACCCTCTTGAGGTAAGAGCTGTTGTTTTTTTTGACTAGAACAGTGTAAGGCAGACAGAGCACTCTTACATATTAAAGTTTCTCATATCTTTCTAAATGTTCTATAGTAGCTATGATTGACGCTGTCTCTGGAAGATGGGTCCTCTATGCTGCAATCTATTAGTCTTACACCTTTCTCTATGCTTCCATCTTAGCTACACTAGCACTAACTACTGTTGAAATTCTAGCTAGTTAATCTGGTGTTTACACATCCAGACATGATACTCCACTCTTTTTTGGTTGTGAACTAGATCAGGACAGATTCAGAATGAAGACTGCTACTTACTGAATCAACAAGACCACTTCTAGCAAGACCTGTATTTTATCATAGGGCTCCTACCCCAAATACTATCCTAATTCAGCACTGCTTAACATAAAACAGGTGGTAGGCCAAAGCAGTATAAACCAGGTTATTTCTGTTCTTCCCTAGCTTTCCAGTTCTATTTGCCTTAGAATTTTGTTCTGGCACCTTTCATCATAGTATCTGAATGCCTCCAATATTATTACACTAGCCAAGTGAGGAAGCTAGTAGATTTGACGACATCTTTGGCTTTTCTCTTGTTATAGGGAACATTCTCGTTAGGCTGGAAAAAGCTCTCTCAAAAAGAGGAAGGTCTTGCTGTAGACACCCGAGGTATGTTGCAGAGAAAACAGAATTCAAAATGGCCACCCTTAAAAAGACAAGCCTCCTCGCCCGCCCCCAACATCTTTTCTCCAGGGGCTTTTTTTTTTTTGGGTCAACAACTTTTTCCTGGGGAATGGCCGTCCTTAAAGGGGCAAGCCTCCTTTTTTTCCTCTCTCAACAACTTTTCCCTGGGGGCTTTTTTTATTCACAACAACAACAACAAAATAATCCTTGGTGTTCCCCATAAAAATTATATATTTATTTATTTTGTTTGGTGTTCCTCGGTCTAGTAGATCTCATCGTCTCACAGCCAGTGTTTATTCATAGAGTTTGTAAAGGACAGAAGGAGTGTTGACCAACTCGCACTGACTAAGGGGTTAAACTCAGATAGCTAGCAAAAGTGTTGGCCAGGGGGCTGAGAGATAGAGGGATGAAATTTGAATTGGATATAGATTCCTTGCCAGCTTTCTTTATGTGTAAAAGAAAAACCAGGAGTTGAGAGACACAATGATTTAAACCCAGGCAGGACTACCATGCCTCCAAGGAATTCGTAACATGGGAGTGGACTGAAAAAAGAGAAGATTGGAAGTAAGTAAAAGGGAAAAAGAGTGGATCTAGTGTTCAGGGTATTTTCTCTTTATTTTGTGGTTTGGTTTGAACTGCTCTGTGTGAATCTATGCCTCCCCTCCCTCTTCACAGAGACTTTTCCAGAGACTTTTCTCTGTGTTTTAATTTGCTTTCCTTAGCTGCACCATAATACCTAGAATCCAAGTATGCTTTATCAAGTTTATGTTTTGTTTTGTAGTAAGCACATTTTTTTAAGATAATGATTTGATTCGTGTGTCTGGAAGTTCTGTCTGTCTGTGTGAATTTGCATGTCTCTGACTGAGGGGTCATCTAGTAGAGACCATAGCTTGTTTTTCTCCTTTTTTTTAAGCTCTTTTTGGGGCAAAAGAGCTTGGGGTCCTCCTGGGGATGGGTCCAAGTGTTCACCCCCAGTTTTAGGGGTAAAAATCACTTGATGGTGGCAGCTTGTTTGTTTATTTCTCAGAGCCAGGGAATCTATGACCGGGAAGTTTCAGTAACCAGTGCCAGTAGAGGCAAAGGGTTTTTTGTTTTGTTTTTCTTTTGAGCTTTTTGCAGGCCCTGATCTTCCTCACTCTGAGTGCCAGAGGGGGAACAGCCCTGACAGAGTTTAACAGAAAAAATGGGCTGTCCTACTTTTTTAGCTCTCAGTTTCTTAACTTTGAATGAAATAGGACTTCATGAGCTGAATAAACAAAAGAAAATGTTCTCTTTCTACCTGTTGAAGAGACTACTGTGAGATGCTGGATTAGCACTTAAAAAATTCTGTTTTAATATACTTAGCCAGTGACTGACTAGTTCAGTGGTTTGATTTTCTTTAAAAACTTCAGCAGCACACATGATTGCTTAATGGCTATTTTAATTCAGTTTGCATTGCTCTAAAAGATTATGGTAAATTTAGGCCTTAACACAAATGGTTGTCATTTCAAATTTAAATTTTAAACTCTAAAAGATTATGAAAAACATGTATTTTTTTACCCTAATACAGTAACATTTTACAGTAAACAAATTCTGTCCCCATGCTTGCTGATCATAGTGATAGCTATTAGCATTTCAGGCAGTCATGTATTTGTCCATGCATTATTGAAATAATTGTGAAAATAGCCCTGTATTCAAAAAGAAATAAACTTACTTCAATACTGAAGTACCCTCTGTCCACATAATCACCTAAGAAGAGGTACCGTGTGTTGGCAGGAGAACCTCCTACTTCAAACAGCTTCATCAAATCAAAGAATTGTCCATGGATGTCCCCACAAACTAGGAGAAATTAAAATATCCGGCTGTTACATGGTCAATTCAATTAGTGTTATCAGGATAAGGATACACAATTTAAAATAATTAACTTAATAATAAAAATGCAGTATTATATTTTATTGTTCACTAGCTATTTTCTGTGTTTCAACTTACAATTTATATCTACATTGGCATGATTGGTGAGGGTGGGTTTTTGACCACTTTGTGCAAAGTATAAAATATCTGATAATTAGAGGATACATAAAAATATCCAGAATAAGAAAACACATTCAACATATTAGTCATATCAAAACAATCTCATTCCCTTCTTGAATGATCACTCTACCTACCTATACCATCCCAAAATCCATGGGAATATCATTGGGTTTTGTATTGTGCATGCAAGATCAAAAAACAGCACAACACCACAATTGATAAGTTAATTCCCACAAAAGTCTTTCACTTTCAGGTTATACATACATACAGAGTCACAATGGGAAAGAACATGATAGAAAATGCATGCTTTCAAATAATTGGGCACACTTTTGTGCCTAGCAAGCAATAAATTCACACAAACATTTGCATCCATTTCTGCCTAAAGGTCTTACTCTCCTATTGAAAAGTCATACCTCAAAATTATTTCATGCTGTGAATAAACTGAAATCACTTCTCCACACAGATTCAAATAGTACAGTAGTTGTAATAAACTTTCACCAAATTAACAACCCTGCAACAATGCAAACATCATTCATATCTCAGTATGATGCCACACATTTTTACTTTTTAGTTACAAGAAACCAATAAATTTCTCTCTCTCTCTCTCCCCCCGCCCCTCCAACAACTTTAGAATGGAGGCCATATAACGTAATGTAGAATGGAGGTAACATCTTATGAGTCTGCTCAACAATATACAGCAACAAGAGAGCTAGGGTTGCCAGATGTTCCTTTTTCAAGTAGGCACCCAGTCAAATAGGGACCCTCGTGGTTCTGGTCATCACTGCTGAACGAGGCCATTAGAAGTTCAGTCAGCGGTGCAGTGGGGCTAACGCAAGCTTTATGCTTGCCCTAGGCCCACGTAACTTACAGAAGCGGCCAGCATGTACAGCTCCTAGGTGCAGAGACAGCTAGGGAGGCTTTGTGTGTTGTCACTATCCTGTGTGCCAAATGCACCAAAAAAGTGGCCAATAGGAGCTGCAGGGGCTATGCTTGCAGGTGCAGGCAGCGCACAGAGCCACCTGTCCTCTCCGCCTAAGAGCTGGTTTTGGCAGCTTCCAGGAGTCACCTGGCCAGAGCCCCCCACCTCTAGCCCTTGCTTCAGGTCAGAATCCCTCCTGCACACACATTCCTTCCCAGAACCCACAACCCACATCGTCTCTTGTATTCTAACCTCTTGCTACAGTCCTGAGTCTCCACACACATCCCAACTCTCTCCCAGAGACCACACCCCAGCATTGTGCAGGACAAACCTCTCACCCCTGGCCCTACATCAGAACCTGCATCCTAACTCCATTACCTCAGCATGGGAGCTCCTTCCTGTAGCCCAATCCCTTCACATCCCTGGTCCCACACTAGAGCCTGCACCGCCAGCTAGAGCCCAGTGAAAGTGAATGAGGGTGGAAGAGAAAAATAAGAACAGTCATACTGGGTCAGACCAAAGGTCCATTTAGCCCTTAATCCTGTCTGCCAACAGTTGCCAATGCCAGATGCCTACAGAAACAGGTAATCATCAAGTGATCCCTTTCCTGTCATCCATTTCCAGCCTCTGACAACAGAGGCTAGGGTTACCATTCTTACCCATTTTGGCTAACAAGCACTGATAAATTCATGGAGGTTAGATCCATCGAGTTCTTTCTTGAACCCTGTTGAAGTGCTGGTCTTCACAACCTCCTCTGGCAAGGAGTTCCACAGGTTGACTGTGCACTGCGTGAAGAAGCAATGGAGGGAAGGGGGATGGAGTGAGGGGGCCAGGGTGTTGGAGAAGGTACAGGGCAAGTGCAATGCTTGGAGAAGAGGTGGGGCAAGGAGCAGGTGAATAGTGCTTGATTTTCTGTGCTTAGAAAGTTGGCAAATCTTTGCCCCAAGTAGAGCAAATCTATTATATATTTGAGAGAGAGCGTGCGGCTGTCCGTCTGTCTGTTCAAGAACTCTTCAAACAGTAAGAGCTAGGAGCACCAAATTTGGTATGCAGATTCCCCTTATAACTTAAGCAAGTTAAGGATCTGGTTGTGCCAGGACAATGGGATTTGCCTGAAATGAGACTTTTTCCTCTTAAAATGCAAGGAGAGGAATCTGCTAACAGGCACAGTTACACTGCAGAATGACCTCG
Organism: Pelodiscus sinensis; assembly: GCF_049634645.1. Classification (NCBI taxonomy): domain Eukaryota; kingdom Metazoa; phylum Chordata; order Testudines; family Trionychidae; genus Pelodiscus; species Pelodiscus sinensis. The sequence continues at coordinate 24,017,593 of NC_134715.1, forward strand.
AGGGGCAGGCGCAGCAGTAAGAGAGTGGCCAGCCAGGGGTGGGGCACTGGATGTTGCTGGCCACTGTATGTGGATAAAGTGCCACTGGTTGGGCCATCTGACCCTGGCCAGCCCCAGGGAGCCAGCAGCCAGGCTGCATGGCCCACATCATCCCAGCGAGCCCCAGTGATCAGCCGACCTCCTGCACCACCCATCCCCCTGCCCTAAGCACTCACAGTCTGCTACCCTGAGCCTCTCCTCATCCTCCAACCTTGGTGCCTGCACCTCTTCACACCCTCAGCCACCTGCTCTGAGCTCCCCAATCCCCAAATCCCTGCCCTGAGTCCTGCACCCACCATACTCCCAACCCTGAGCCCCACCTTAATGACCCAAGCAATGCAAGGTAAATGTGCTAGTCATAAAATATAGCAAAGGTACTGATTAAGCAGACCTTACTCATAAGTGGTACCTCTAACATCACATAAGTACGCGTAAGAGTTACACTTGCACAATCAGTTTCTAGGCCCCTATTTTTCCTTTGCTATGCATTGCTGTACACTATCAAGTAAAGACTGCATAACTACAGTACTTTTAAAATACAAATCAATGAGTTTCTCCCATCAAATAGTGTAACTATATAGAGACAAAAGAAAAAAGCAGTCATGTAACACTTTAAAGACTAACAAGATAGTTAATTAGGTGATGAACTATTGTGGGGCAGACCCACTTCTTCAGATCATATTCTGAAAGTGAATTGGCATGACCATTATATAACAGAGGGATACAATGAAACAAGAAAACAAATTATAAACTAACAAATGAGCTACACAGAACAGAAGGTGTGGGTGAGGGGACAAGGAAAAGACAAGGAAGGAGGAAATTGCTTATTGTAAGAGTCAATTAAGTGGCTAATCTGAAGTTACTACAAATATCAAAAGGTGGGGAGGCTGTCTTTGTAATGTGTAAGGTAATTATAATCTATATTAAGGCCCATTAACAATGTGTTGAATTTTAGCATAAATAAAAGTTCTAAAGTCTCCTTCTGTAATATGATTTTAAAGCCTCTTTGTAGTAAGAAGCATGTTGACCCACAAAAGTTCTTGTTAGTCTTTAAAGTGCTACATGACTGCTTTTTTTGTTTTACCAAGATCAGACTAACACAGCTATCTCTCTGTTACTTTACACAAAGACTAGTGCTCTTTCACCAGTTTTATATTACACTGTGTAATCTTTTCCTTCCAGGTGACATTTTATTTTCATATGTTTTGGGATGAGAATCTAAGTATTACTTAAGAAACCAGCAAAGGGTAATCATGATCACTCTATTAAAATGCAAAAAATAAATAAAAGCTTAAATTTAAACCCTCACACAACGTAATGAAAAAGCTGTCATTGTAAAGTCACTTTTTGAAGCTGAAGCTGTTATCTGCAATTAAGGAAAATTCTGAATATATTTTATTTATGTAATTACTTGAAAGAATCATTTTACTTGAAAGTAGGAATAAGAGATCCTCCGGAAAAGGCTTTATTTTCCGGAGAATCACGTCTAGACTGGCGCTTTTCTCCGGCTTATCTCCAAGCCGGAAAAAAGCGGCAGCCATGTTAATGCGAATACCGCGGGGGATATTTAAATCCCCGCGGATTTGCCTATTCCAAAGTGCAACATTAGCATCCCTTTTCCGGAAGGGATGCCAGTGTAGACAAAGCCCAATAGTCCAGCACTCCTGATACTCCGGCATCAAAATGGCAAGCGCTCCCGGCCAGCTGATTGAAAAGCCAGCCGCTCAGCGCATCTGCTGGCAGGGGCAGATGACGATTTTGCAGCTCAGGGCAGCACAATTTAATGGGGCCCTCCCGTGACATGGCGCATGCACGGGGCTTCTTGAAGCGCGGGGCGCAGGGCGGCCACTCCGCACACCCTGCACTATATCTGCTCCTCCCTGCTGGCTGTACCTGGACCCGAGCATAAGGTTGGGTGGGGGAGTGGGATCGGGTTACAGCATGGAGAAGAGTGTTTTGCTCCAGTGAAGGGGAAAGAAAAGGGGAGGAGGAGAGGATTGGGTCCCAGCCAGGTGTTTGAAAAGCCGTGCAGCTGTACGTGGACCTCCTGATACTCCGGCATATCCGATAATCCGGCACCACCTAGGTCCCAAAGGTGCTAGGTTATCGGAAGTCTACTGTAAAAAGAAATTTTCCAAGAGCCTCTATCAAGTAGTATACTCTGCATATGATTATAGCTAGGAGTCTCTCTCCCTCTCCCTCCTTTTAGTGACGCTCTCCCACATCAAAGTTATATGATCACAACTGAAGTGCATATCATTAAAATAGCACAGATTAGTTTCTGAGAGCTACACTGAACATATTTGGATTCTGTATGGTAAGGGAGGGATAGTTTTCCTCCCCAGTGCCGGAAATGTTATTTTTCAGGCACCTAGAGAAAACATAGAATCATTTCACTTATTATTTCAAACTATTTATATCACAGCATCACCGAGATCTACAAACAAACCAAATGAGGACCAAATGAGGTCAAAGCCTCATTGTTCTAAGCTAAATATACAACTGAAACGTAAGTTGATTATGAAGATTAAACATCCGGACAATGTTCTTGTGTTAGGATTCTCTATTTGTAGGTGAGTGTTTGCTGTGTTACCTCTCAGCTAGCTTTCTATCCTTAAACAGCCCATTATGCCACTGCATAATATGCCAAATAGCAAGAAATGTTGTTTAGCTTACCGATTCTGGGGAGCAAAGAATGATCACTTTCTAATACTGTATGTACATGTTTGTGAAATTGTAACAGATTCTGGAAGTGAGCTGAAAGTACAAGTTTTTGCCAGTCCTGTGCCTCAGCAACTTTTACTGATCATTTTGGGCCCCTGCTGAGATCTTCAAATAATCCACTGACTTCCAGTTTTCGATTACATTTGCTGTTTTCAGTGGTAGTTTTGTACAAAGAATGCAGAAAGAGAACATTTGAAGTACAGTTTACTATTATTGTCTATAAAAATATTCTCTTCACTGCAAAAAATAAAATCCCCAAACACAAATCTTCATTAGAAGCAATCAACTGTATATTTTTAACTTTCTTTTTGTGTACGTGTATATCAGCTTTTTGACTCAGCCAGCCCCTCCTTTTATCTGCCTGCTGGTTCTGTCTCTTTTTCTGTATGGTTTTCTGAGAAGCAATTCCATTCTAGGCACATCCCATTTTCCTGGCACAACCAAACCCTGATCCTGCTATAAGTTATGAAACAGTACATCAAATTTGATGGTCCTAGTTCTTACCATTTAGGAGGAGTTCTTGAACAAAGGGAGATGGACTGTCTAAAATATATAGAAGGCAACTGATTAAGAGAGACTAAGCTGCTGATACCAGTCATGGGATCTTAGGAGGATCAACACATCTGTAGAACTTTCTGAGCAGGACTGCCTCACATCTAGCAAGTGCTGGGAAATATTAAGTTAACAGTCATATTTCAAATAGGCCCTTGTGAGTGACCTTGAATGTCAAATGGAAAATGGCTCACTATTCCGTAAACACTGATTTTATCTGATACAAACACATTTCATTGAACACATGGCTGTCATAATATTTATCCAGAAAAAGTATTATGTCGAGTATTAAATGACAACTGGTGATTCTCACCATTAATAATAGTATGTGATATATGGAGTGTTAGTGTGTCAAGAGTTCTCTATATATGCTAGAAATATCTGAGTAAAATATATTCATACAAACAATCTGAGTAAGGTAGAAAACAATTTTCTCCTAGACAAAATGTATGTGAATGTGCCAGTCTGCCTGGTTTAAGCTTTGTAATCCAAAAAACACAAAACAATAAAAAGCATATTTCCGTCTAAGCTAAACCAAGTGAACAAACCACAGAATTCCAAGGAACAAGAAAGAACAAGTAAGGAGGAGATGAACTGTGTCTGGCATTACTTAGCAAAACCATCTATTTCAAAGGTTTTTGGAACTATAAAAAGAGAGGAGGAAAGATACTACAAGGGATCCATCACCTAGCGACAAAGGGACCAGAGCTCTTTGAATCTGTGAAGATGGATTCCCCACATTTGTGTGGTTGAGGACACTGAGAACTGAGACATTCTTTGAGGCCATTTCTATAATCAGTTAAACTTCAGATTCTAGAAACTATGCTGTATTTGTAGCAATATTCTGCTTCTACTATCCTAGTTAACTATCCTTTACATTTTTATTAATAAACTTAAGTTTTGATTTCAGCATAAATGTATCTCAGTGTTGTATATTAAAGTATGAGTTCTTAGCTCAACTAGCAGGTTGTTCTGTTCAACCTCTCTTTGGAGGCAGTGGACTTAGTAATTGCTGTTAGCAGTTATAAGGGATAGATACTGCAGAGAAATGCTTTTCCAGGAGGTTCAGGAAAGTTACCTGAGTCCACTGAATGTAACCCGGAAGGCAAGGTTAAAGCTGGCAGAGTCTCAAAGAGTTTACTTGTGAGGCAGCCAGCCAGCCTTGTCTGACAGGGAGCAGACACACCACTTAAGCTTCAGCAAAGCTCTCTTTGGGATGGGAGGGTAAGTTAGTGGTTTACAAGTTCTGGGAGCCTTGAGAAAGTGTGTCAGTACCTTTGTCTACAACTGAATTTGTGATGTATCCAAGAACTATGTAGCATTATGGATTCATATACAACAAATATTTCATTGTGTGACTGATGTATTTCAATTTCGTTTGCAATATACAAGCAGTTAAGGAATGGAAACTTCTCAAGTAAAAGCGGTGAGGAGTCCAGACTAACACGGCTACCCCTCTGATCCTTTTCTCAAGTAAACACTGCATTAGCAGAAATCAGGGATGCTTGCCGGTTTGTGGGCATGATTTTGTTCTTGACAGTCAGGATTTGGAATAGAAGCAATAGCAGTGAACTGATTTACATTATGCAGACTATTTGTACAAATAGAAAGGTTATCAAGAAGACGTTTCTAACAAGTAAAGTTGTTTTCATTATATATCAACTAAACAACTTTCCATTTTCATGATTTTCTGTTGCTATTGGGTATGAACAAACATTACCTGCACAGTAAGGATGTTAAATTGTGGTTACCTAGCTCATCACATGGTTGATAAAATTTGTATTGACTATACGATTAGTTGATAGAACCGCTCTGTAGAGCCACAGGGGAAGTGGCTCCAGGAGCCGTCTCAAGCCGGGATTGAACAGTCCTGGCTCGTGGCAGTTCGGGGAGCCACCCGTGCTGCAGCTCTGCATTTTAAATGTAGTAAGATCCGCCGGGACTCACGCTATGCCAGCACTCCCGGCTCGTACTAAGCCAGCAGCCCCTGTTCACGGTGAACAGCTCTGTGGACAAGGCTGGCCGCCGTGAACAGAGGCTGCTCCTGCAGCAACCTTTGTTTGTGGCAGCCAGGCTCCTGCTGCATTTTAAAGGCTGAAGCGCCGCAGTGGGAACCCAGGACGAGTGGGAACTGCTTTAGTCGTCGCTCATGCCATTTTCCCGCTGTGCCTCTGCCTCCCTTGCCCCTACAGAGATGGTGCTGGGGAGAACCATCTTTTAAGTTGGCTCCCTCCAGCACTGGCTTCTGCTTCCCCTTCCCCCCTTGCTGCCTCTCTCTGATACAGGCAGCAGGGGCTGGAGAAAGCAAGTATTCGAGTCGCTACTCAACTATCCAATAAGTTTATGTTTATCAGATAGTCAACTAGTCACTTTAATCCCTACCTGCACAGTGTAGCAGAGTGTACAGGCAGTCCCCGACTTACGCGGATCTGACTTATGTCGGATCCGCACTTACGAACGGGGCTCTCTCGCCCCGGAGCTCACAGGCAGCGGTCAGCCACCTCGACCTCCGGGGCGAGAAAAGCTGCTCCCGGTGCCCCTGGTCTGCTGGGGACCGTCTCCAGCAGACCAGGGGCATCGGGAGCAAAGTGGTCCGGCGCCAGAGCAAAGCCTCAGAGGCGAGGCACCCCCCGCTCGCTGCCGCTTTGCTCCCTGTGTCCCTGGTCTGCTGGGGGGGGGGGGGCGCAGCTAGTGTGCCCCCCCCCAGCAGACCAGGCTTTTGTTGTGGACCCTGGGGCAGAGCAGCTGGGGCGCTGCCGGTTGGTCCCGCAGCGCCACTCTGGGCACTACTGGACCAACCCGGCAGCACCTCAGCTGCTCTGCCCCAGGCGTCCTGATTCAGCCGCTGCTGGTCAGTTTCAGCAGCGGCTGAATCAGGACTCCTGGGGCAGAGCAGCTGGGGTGCTGCTGGGTTGGTCCAGTAGCGCCGAGGAGCGGTGCTACTGGAGCAACCCAGCAGCACCCCAGCTACTCTGCCCCAGACGTCCCCAAGTCAGCCGTTGCTGAAACTGACCAGCGCTGACTACAGGAAGCCCGAGGCACAGTTGCTCTGCCCCGGGCTTCCTGGAATCAGCTGCTGATCAGTTTCAGCAGCAGCTGAATCTGGACGCCAGTTCCGACTTACATACAGATTCAACTTAAGAACAAACCTACAGTCCCTATCTTGTACGTAACCTGGGGACTGCCTGTATTCAGAATTTATTAGATGCATCATTACTGATACACAAGGCTCTCCGAACTGTGGCGAGCCTAGCTCGCCAGCTGTGCTGTCCGGCAATCTGCGCATGCACAGATCGCCCGAGCCCAGCTCTTCCGGGTTGCAATCTACTCACCACGGGTGAGTAGATTGTATTATTTGTCGAGCCCTACTGATACATCTCCCTCTCTGTCTCTATAGAAAGAAATACATTGTCTCTTCAGACAATGAATCCTTTTCCCTGTATCGCACTGTCTCTCTTCAAAAGCAGGTCACATTCATTAATATTATTGTAAACAAATAGAAATTGCAGGAATTCCTATGCATTTGCATCCAATTATGCTATTGTTAGATCATCAACCCCTGTGCATGTGCTGCTTAATCCCAGTGTAATCCTGAAATTCTAGGGCATGAGTAATGCTCCAATTGACATTAACGGGAGTTTCAGATATGGACTGACTACAATAATCAGTCAGTTGGAAACATGTACATTTTCCCCGGCTTGAGAATGAGTCCAGGATTCCATCATCAGGATTTAGAAACACACAGGCTCATGGAATGATCATCTTCCACAGAAACATCATATGCAAATTTACAGAATTTACTACTATAATAGTTTTAAAAAGGAATAATAATGAACATAAGCTTCTTTTAAAAAGAAACAAAATGCTGTTGGGAGAATATCCATTGTCTGAAAATTTGTTTCCTTCACCGAAAATGAAGGTTGATTGAATTAGGAAAATAAATTCATGCTTTAGACTGTATTACAGATAAGTTTCAATAAAAGGCAGCTTCAGCACCAAGATGTGCAATAGCTTTTAAAATCTGTGGAAATACATTACTAATTTAATTTCACTTCAGAAAGTATATTGTTAAAGGGAAAAAAAATCGGAATAATTTTTAAACGCTGCACCAGTTTTCTTAAAAAAACACTCAAATCTATGCCAGAGTTCTTTATTTTTTGTTCTTTGGCGGCCACTGAAAGTGACCATGCCACACAAGTAGCATATTGCACGAATATTACAATCTTCAAGTTTTATTTACCCCCAGTTCTGAATGCATGCACTTTCAAGTTTCAACTTTTCAGAAGCTGCCACGCCATATTCCATGCAGTTTCCTAGCAAGATCACAAGCAAATATTGCGTAACGAGGTTTTTTTTTTTTGTTAACGAAACAAATAAATGATGTCCATATGCAGCTGGTCACTAAAACAGAATAGTACTTTTAAACTCTCAATGTCTATATTTTCTTTTGAAGGTTTCACAAAACATGGACTCCGTGGTTAAATTTAAATATGATTATCATTTATATACATGCACATATATGTAAATATAAATTCTATCTTTGAGATTTAAATTTAAAACACTTTCAAAACTCCTTAGTTTAGCCAAGAAAAGTATATCGAATCTACAATAAATCAGACTGCTCATCAATCAACACCCTATTTTAGGGAAATATTAATCTCTTAGGCTTAAGATGAAACTGAGTAAGTTTGATATGCTAAATATATTGCACAACACAATTCTCTGTGTTTCTGACAGATTATCATTATAATAAGCTTTCCCTTGCCCTCTTTCTTGTCACTGAGTGCAAAGCTGGTGAGGCAATATCATACACTATCCTGGTGAGGCAATATCAATGAAGAGCTGCAATTACCTTTTTTCAAAAAAAAAGGCATACTTCACTGATAATAGAGAAGGGCAAGTTAGGGCAAACAGGTACAGTGATGGAAAGAAAAGCTACCTAACTCCCAATGGACTATAGGTAGAACCTCTTGGCACCCACTGGACCTGACCAGTGCTGAATCATGGGAGGTCAATATTGTCCAGCAGTATTACCAACATTTCCACTGCTTACTGGGCTCTTAGAAGACATTTAGGGGTAAATTAGAGTTAAGTAACAGAACAGAACATTGAGAGCCAAGACTGGTGGCTGTAAACAAACTTTATGGAACCACGTGAAACAAGACCTCACCCATGGTAAGTGGATATCCAGCTAACTAAAATTATGCCATACCATGAAAGTTGCTGGACCAGAGAGTGCCAGACTAGAGAAGTTCAACTTGTATTTACATTTCAGTGGTCACTGATTTTCTCTTTCAGGAATAGCTGTGTTACAACAGTGAAATGCACCAGAACCTCATGTGAACAGTACCAATTGTTAAAAAGGGTGTGCATACACACATTTGTACACCCTTTGGTAAAGTCAAGTTACAATTGCAGGCACTTGCTCCCACCAGTAGTTTGAGTACGTTACCTATTAGGAACATTAAAGTACAAAACAAGCAAACAACATACCCATGTCCCTCGTAAACACCAGGACACTAGAAAATGATTTGTTTCGGAGGCAAGACTCTCAAAATTGGTGTGCCTGTAGAGATGCCACCAATCACCTCTCCTTTCTGCTGAAGTGTGAAATGTAGGTTGCAGAACATTGCATGAAATATTTTATAACTAACATATTGTTAGTTCTAAGCCTGATGTGTGGTCACCACAGTAACTTCTGCTCTGGGAAGTGGTAAAACGTTACTCTTGATCAGCCAGAATCCTTGTAATGGCAGTCAGTGTTCTAATGACATTTTGAGGTAAAACCTCAAAGATATAGTTATCATAAAGCAGAGAAAATAGGGTGAAAATAACAGGAAGCAGAAAGGACGCAGGGAAAAAAAAGTTGTACATACATCAAATCATCCCTTGGTTAACAGGGAGGCAGAACAGGCTGAAGTCTTGCATCTGCAAACACTTCACATATTTAGGCCAAAGAGATACTCTTCTTAAATGTTAATTTTTAAAAATAAGATTTCAAGTGATCCTATCAAATTACTTTATTGCTTATCTTAGCAGATTTTTAACTGCATGCGTTACTCAAAAGTGTGCAAGTAGAAACTGGCAGGGCAAGCACTCTGCTTCGTATAGTGAAAAGCATTAGAAAAAATAGGGCCTTGAGAAGCAATCAATTCATAGGGAAAGGACAGCCCTGAATAGTTGTGAGAGATAAGTGGAGGAAAAGACCCACATTTTCCATTCCCCAAACAGAGTCTTTTAGCACAACGAAACTCAATATATTGGTAACAGTGTGGTGGTAAGTGAACTCTTTTCGGTCTCAGATTAAGCAGCGGCAGAAAGGGGACTTTTGAGAGCTGTTGCAAAATCTGTGGGTGAGAAGATCTTTCTTAGGTATCTGAAGAGGAGGAGGAAGAGAGTAGGATTACAGTTGCCAAGTGTCTAGTTTTAGACTGAACTCTCAGTCGAAAAGGGACTCTAGTGACTTCAGTCAGCAGCACAGTGGAGCTAAGGTGAGCAGTCACTCCCCCTACCCCGCCTTCTTCCACAAGATGGAAAAGTTAAATAAATAATTACGTAGTAAAGGTAACTGGATCTTGCACTTAATACTGAGCAGTACCTTACTGCACAAGTAAACCTATTTATTTTAATAGGATAACTTTTGGGGTAAAATACTACTCCTCCTCTTCCCCTGAGACTGAAGATTTCATATTCCTATCCCTAGAATGCAATGGTAGAAAAAAATTATCCTTTTCAGATGGATAAAACCAAGGCACAGGAAAGTTAAATGACTTGTCCAAGATCACATACTGAGCCAGTGTCAGTACAAGTAATAGCACTGAGATCTAGACTCATTTTCATTCATTAGAGCTGCTTCTCCTCAAGGAAGGCAAAAGGACCTTAAAAGGTGGAAAGAAGGGTTGTTCTATCAGCAGAAAACCAAGCTAAACTTGTCAAAGTTTGACATAAAATGTTTCATCTGAGTTTCACAGTTCCCATCCAAAATTCAACAATTTATTTATTTATTTTAGAGAAGAGGAAAAGCAGCCAACTCAAGTAAACTGGAAAGAAAACCAAAAAGTTTGCAAATAAATGCAAATGAAGCCTGCAAACCTCTGAATACTATACATCTTCATAAAAAAAAAATCTAAAAAATAATGTGTAATATTACATTTTAATCTGGGATAATCTTCTGTTTCATGGTTTAAGTTTTAATATAGTCCAGTTCACAAAATGCATGATTTCACAATTGCAATTACGGTACTCAAAGTGTTACATCTTTTCTAGTACGGTGAGGGGGAAAAAAAAAACCAGTCATTAATATATTGTTGGATAATATTTTTCAGAATCAGCTATTTGTAGTTAAAAAGTAATTTGTAGTCTGTCCTTCCCAATTTAATGAGATAATCTTTTTGTGGAGGATTTAATTGAACTCTTAATAAAACGAGGTTTCTTGTATAGTTAATGGGTTTCTGTCAGACATACAAAGTCCAACCACTGTAATTTTAAAACAAAAAAGTCATGAGTATTTCACACAGCTAGTAATAATCATAATAATGTTTTTCCAGTAAATTATCCACTTCTACAGATTCTTTTGTGTTGGTCAAAATGCAGTCTTCCTTCCTTAGAAGGGCATTTTGTAGATAGTGGCTTTGCTTGCTTTTTCTTTTTGTACAATTTTAGAGTGCTATTTCATTCATGTATTTATTTGATGTTACCTCCATGTCATTGTCAGGATCATGTACATGATGCATATTAGTATGTAGAAAAATCTCCACTTTTAGCTGCAAAAGTTGGCTGGCTGTAAAAGATTTTTTTTTAAGTATGGATAATATCTGCTGTCCTTGCTTCCTCATATTATACAGGCAGTCTCCGGGTTACATGGATCCGACTTACATCGGATCCCTACTTACAAACGGGGTGAGGCAACCCCGCACTAGCTGCTTCCCCCCAGCAGACCAGGGAGACGCGGAGCGGCTTTTCTCAGCAGACACTTCAGCTTGAGAATAAAGGACTGAGGGAAATGAGGTGTGGGAGAATAAAACTGAACTCTGGAGAAATGTTTGGCTAGAGTTTCCCCTACAATTTGTACCAGTTCCGACTTACATACAAATTCAACTTAAGAACAAACCTACATTCCCTATCTTGTACGTAACCCGGGGACGGCCTGTGTTGCATGTAGACTTGTTCTTTGGTTCCTTGTTCCTCCTCTCACCTTCTGTTTCTATAACAATCAGAATTTACTTTAAAACAGAAAACATCTTTTCTCATTCAGTAACCTGAATAAAGGAAGTAAGGAAAACAAAGTATTTATTTGGCACATAACTATGTAGGCATAGAACTATCCTTAGACTAACTACACACTGATTCATTCCAAGTCCTCTTACAGTATACTCTTCCTCTTCAATTTTCCCTTTAATATTTATTTCTGAGACTTCCTACCTTTCATAGGTTTGGCTCTGTTCTTAAGAAAATAACAGCATTTATATGGATATTTGTATGTGACTCCATTGGCAGAACAGCACAGAAATGGTCTTCTCAGAACCATATGAGAAATGTAGTACAGTATTTATCGGGCGGAGGGTGAGATTGATCTAACATTAACAACCCCAAAATTAGGAACCAAGAGCTCCTGAATTTTAATGCCTGCTCTTACACTATTTCACTTCATGATCTCATGTGACTCACTTAACCTTGGGGGGCTGGTCTAACCTCGAAATTTAATCAACCCAGTTATGTCCCTAATGGGAATGAAAAAATCCACACTAATGCAGTTAAGAGAAAACTAAGTCCCCATGTAGCCATCAAACTAACTACTTCTTCTGGAAAAGGGCCACTGAAGGAAGAACACTCCTGTCAGGATAAGCTGTGCCACTGTAGCATTTCAAGTGTAGACAAGCCCTTTGTATCATTCAGATGTCCATCTGTAAACTGGAAATAAGACTACTTGCCTCTCTCACAAGGCTGTTGTGGGAGTTGGTTAATATTTGTAAAGCAAAGCCTAATATCACACCATTTGTAGTCTTAAAAGAAGTCCCAAGTGACAGGAGGAAATCTTCATATGTATTTAGGCTTCTTAGTTTCAAAATGTCAGTCTTAAGATTCTCACCTAAATCGTTATTTAAACACCTTGATAAAAATAGACTAGTTATTCTATAATGACTGTATCCTAGAAGACGACATCTGTAGAAATCAAAGCTTCATTACCAGTGAGAGTGAATTAGCCTTGGGAGAAGGTGCTTTTGAAATAAAGCTCTATAGAATAATTAATTAAATTATATAAAGGTTCAAATCCCTACTCAGTGATGGCAGTGTAGGTATAAGACAACTACATTAATTTACTCTTGCTGACAAGGGATACTTATGTACTGTCAGGAGTAGGGGGAAGAGTTTAAATGCTGATTGTTTAAGACCAGGTGTTGCTGGTCATTAAGCAACTGCCTCCAGAAGTCAACAAGCCTTGTTTATGGCATTTTCACGTTTTTCCGGCATGTTTGTACCAAATAAGCTTAAAACTAGCAAAGAACAAGATCATACAATTGTTACATTTGCTCTTGACATTGCTTTTCTACAAGAACAATTTTTATTTTCTCAGCGAAGACCTACGTCAAAAATATATGGCTGGTCAAAATTGGTTTGGAATATTAGAATATTCCATTCCCCAATGCTGCTGATGAGAAATACTGTAGCAAGCCATGGTCAAACCCCAAGTCCAACTGACAAGTGAAATAACCTTGCCTGTGTGTAGGGGCTCCCCTGGCAGCAGGACGAGCCGGCACTGGTGCTCTCACCCCGTGGCAAATTTTCGAGCCTCAGCATCCCCCCTACACGACTGGAGCACGAGCACAAGCACAAGCTCCCTGCTGTTGGGGAGAACCAATGAAGAGCGAGTGCTAAAGCACCTGCGTGGCCAGCTCTGTGTGGCAGGGGACAGGAAGCAGCTCTGCCTGCTGCTTCCCCCCCTCTCCTCCTCCCTCCTAACTGGGGGAATGGCTACACAGAGAAGCATTTGTCTGCGGGCTCCAACAGGCTTGGTATCATGGCTAAAATGAGTGGCAGGGGGCAGTGCCTGCAAGAGCAAGGGGGCGCCACCCCGGGAGCTGTGCCAGGTAAGTACCCCAATCAATCCCTGCCGCCTTCTCTCCAGTCTCTGCACCCCCAGCCTGCTCCAATGCCCTACCTCCTGCCCACACTCTGCACCCCCATCCCCAGCCTACCTCCCACTCCCTGGCAGCCTATTCCCACACACAAACTAGGGTTGCCAGGTGTCTGGTTTTGAACCAGACAGTCCAGTATTTGAGCTTTCTGTTCGGGAAACAAATTGAGAAGATATAAATGAGAAAATAGAAGTGTCCAGTATTTTCTCAATAAGCTGTCATGTAGATTGTGATGTAATGTCAAGTGTGTCCGGTATTTTTGTTGAAACCATCTGGCAACCCTAACTGAAACTTGCATTTTTGGCCCCACTCCTAGGCAGGCCCCATAAAATCTACTAGCCTGGAACCCCAGAAGAGTTAATCCGGTCCTGGAGGGAAGCCCTGAGCTTTGGCCCCCGCCCCAGAGGTCTGGAACTTGGGGGAAACCCTGGCACCGTGAGTTGCATGAATGAACTGCTTCTCGATTGGGGGCCAGGTTAGTGAGGTTTTTTGTTTGTTTTTGTTTTGGGGTGGGGGTTCTCATTTGTATGTGGCCCCTGACTGATTTTGCTGTGGGTCAGTGGCCACAGACCCAAGAAAGGTTTCCTACCCCCTGATTTAAAGGCCGTGTACATTCAAAACTGATGTTTTAACAGGACAATGGGCCAAATTCAAAAGTGAGAAATGATGATGTATATTTTAAAAAAGAAGAAAAAAACCCTTTTGAAGCCATTGGGAATTTTGATGGCACTCACCTGGAAAGGGTTCATGAGAGTCAGAGGGGCTAAAGTAACCTGACAGGCCATGCCTTAGGGAGAGCTAGGTTTGATAGGCAAGTACCAATTGAGGGTGGAGACTAGCTACACAGAAATTGGCAGGACTAGTATGAGGTGGGGAAACTAAGGCAGAAGGAAGCTGCAGAGTGGATGCCAGCAGTCACTCTCTTGGCTTAAACAGGGAAAAGGAAGAAACTCAGGGAGAAAGTAGAAGTCCTAGGATCCTAGGCCTGGAGGAAGGACTTAGCCAGAGGGTTGTTGGAAAAAGAAGCCTGGTAGACGTACACTAAGAAGGAGCCCTAGGAAACAGCAGCAGGCTTTGGGATGGAAAAGACCTTGGTCAGTAGGGGCCTTGGGCTAGAATACAGAGTAATGGGCAACCAAGGTTCCCCCACCAGTTACTGGGGAAGAGAGATAGCCTCGAACTGGAGAACAACTGGGAACGATAAGCTGCTCCAGTGAAATGTTGATACTCTGGAAAGGGGAGACCTGGCTGTAGGGCCAAGCTGTGAAGAGGAAGCACAACTCCTCCCACAGCATGAGAGCGAAGGAAGGGAGCATGAAACTGGATGGAATTAGTCATCAGACACTGTTATAAGGGGGTGGCGCCATGAACTCCAGGACAGGAACATTACAAATGAAGGAAGCTGGGGCAAAACCATGGATCAAATTTAGCGATAATATTTGCGGCAAGGTAATCTACTCTTTAGCAAGTTGTAGAGACAGAGCATAAAACAGTTCAAACATTGTACAAAGGAAGGTACGAAACCAGACTTAGCAGGAAAGATGCAGTGCGGGAGAGTGAGAGATTGAGAGAGAGAAGATAATAAAAAGAAATGACCATTTATAATTCCTCTGAGTTTGGCCTTACATTACAGGCATCAGTCAGTGGTCAGAAATGTCATGTCCTTTAGTATTTCTGATGCAAAGTGATGAGATATGCTCTTTAATGACCACAGACTAAATGCTCCAGCAGAAATATATTAAGAAACAGTTTAAATATTTTACAA
The DNA here is from genome assembly GCF_049634645.1 of Pelodiscus sinensis. NCBI lineage: Eukaryota > Metazoa > Chordata > Testudines > Trionychidae > Pelodiscus > Pelodiscus sinensis. The sequence continues at coordinate 24,032,809 of NC_134715.1, forward strand.
CCAATCAGACTGGAGATTTAAGAGGCACAATTTACAATGTAAATGAAATCTTTTCCTCAATGAATACTCACTGCCTTACCCTCTAGAGTACCAGAATAAAGGCTTCCATAGTTTGGCCAAAACTCAGTTAAGCAGAGTACCCAAAGAGGGCAACCAGAAACCATAATATCCAAACCAGAAAAGAAGAGCACCAAATATAGTCTTGTATACTGCAGTAAAAGTCACAAAAGATACGATTTTATTAAAAGCCTCTGTATGCACCCAGGATACAGAATCTAAAAGCAATAACCACACAAAGAGGGGAAAAATACCTAATCAAGTCATCTCTCGTGGCTTAGTAGTATTTTAAAGATCTGAGATTTTCGGAGCAGCCCAGAGATCTTGTCACACATGTTCCAATACTTTGTAATGAATGTTACATGGCTAATTGCCCTGGATTGCTCTGAAAAACTGCAATCCCAAAATGTAATCCTTAGCACAGAATCTGGAAGTGAAGCAGAAAGTTCTTCCAAGTATGTAAACTACAGGTTGAACCTGTCTAATACCGCACCCTCAAGATCTGACTGGTGCTGAACCAAATTTGTTGAACCACAGGAGGTCAATATTGTCTAGCAGTATTACCAACACTTCTAATGCTTATTGGGCTCTTAGAAGACTTTTGGGGGTAAATTAGAGCTAAATAACAGCCCAGAACACTGTGTGCCAGGATTGGTGACTATAAACAAATTTCATGGGACTGTGGGAAACTTGATCACACCCATAATAAATAGACATCCAGCTAACTCAAATTATGCTGGACAATGAATGTTGTCAAATGAGAGAGCACTGGAGTAGAGAGATTCAATCTGTAGTTTATAAAGGATGCTTGTGCTATATTACAAGATAGTTAAATATAACTGACAATGACACTTGTAGCCATTTGCCATGATTTGCTAGTCAAACAGTGTTTTTGTGATAAGGGAGACTGAACTCATGAATCATCACCTGCTATTGCTATATCCGATTTAGACCACTGTTAAGTCTACTTTTCCTTAATATGGTCAATTAACTGAAATCCAACACTGAACACAGTCATGGAAAAAGCCAATACAAACCATATCCAATTAGCTTTCAAGGCATAATGCCTATATTAAAAAAAAAAAATCTCAAGACTAGTTGCAGATGCACTGAGTCAAGAAGCTTAGTACTTAGAAGGTTGTTCTTTACAAAATTAGCTTTGATTCTTAAGAGTCTTTAATTTCTCATGCTTGGTCTCAGTCCAGAAGCAGATTTGGAAATGAGAGAAGAATCCGTTCAGCCATTTTGGAGTTAAGTGATGATGAAGAGTACTTTACTATTTGATGAGTTTTCAGACTCATTTTCCACTCTCATACACAAAAGAGCTTGTTGTGAAGTTTATCCTGGACATGTATGTAATCCTGATCAGAAATACTCTTTGCTTTGTTTGCAGGCAATTGGTTTTAAATGTCCATAACTTCATTTTAAAATCATGTATTATATACACTCCTGTATTTCAGACACATAATTCATAATTACCTGAATTTCAGACACAATTCAATATGATACAAATTTTGCAAAGTTTTTTTTTTTTGGGGGGCGAGGAAATTGGAGAGAACGTAGAGACAGCAATGTATTTATTCCCTCTGAAGAAGCCAGGCCTTTTACAGAGGAGACCAAATTTGATACCATACATGAGTAAATCCCATTGACTTAAATGTGAGTTATTTGTATCCCATGGCAGGAGAAAGCTAACCAAGATGAGTACTGATCAACAATGTATTTGTTATACAACAATTATCCTTTTCAGTTTTTATACAGAAGTTTTTATTTTCAACAAAATTAGGATGGTATTAGAAACTCCAATATTAAGGATGCAGCAATTGTATGAGTGCATCCTAACAGGACACGAGTTGATGGGATGGTGCCCAGATCCTTAAAGGAAGATGGGATTGCCAATGCGAATAAGGCCTTATCTAGCTTTAAGCACCACATCTCTACATACTAGTACAACACAGTGTCTGAAGAATATTTTGAACAATTTGGGGTGCCTTATTATTATTAGGAGACCGCATTATTTTAAGTACTTAGGCCCAAACACTTAAATTACACAACTTTATTATAATACATTGCGATATACTATGTAGGGTTGCCAGATATCCGGTTTTGAATCGGACAGTCCAGTATTTGAGCTTTCTCTTCGGGAATTGAGAAAATATAAATGAGAAAATATAAATGTCCGGTATTTTCTAAATAAGATGTAATGTAGATTGTGATGTAATGTCAAGCGTGTCCAGTACTTTTGCTGAAACCATCTGGCAACCCTAACATTGCTATGAACAAATGCTGCACTCCCATAAATTCTATTTTAAGCCACACTATGTATATTCTTTTTGAATAATAGTGTATTACTACCCTACCAAATCATGCAGGAACAATAATACAAAAAGAAGGATAAAATGAAACACTACATTTTTCATGTTGTAAGCAATTTAGTATTTTGAAATACAGGCAGTCCCCGGGTTACGTACAAGATAGGGATTGTAGGTTTGTCCTTAAGTTGAATTTGTATGTAAGTCGGAACTGGTACATATTGTAGGGGAAACTCTAGCCAAACATTTCTCCAGAGCTCAGTTTTATTCTTCCACACCTCACTTCCCTCAGTCCTTTATTCTCAAGCTGAGGTGTCTGCTGAGAAAAGCCGCTCCGCGTCTCCCTGGTCTGCTGGGGGGAGGGGGAGGCCGCTAGCTTCGCGTCTCCCTGGTCTGCTGGGGGGAAGCAGCTAGTGCGGGGTTGCCTCACCCCGTTTGTAAGTAGGGATCCGATGTAAGTCGGATCCATGTAACCCGGGGACTGCCTGTATTAAAAACACTTCTTTATTAATACAGCTTTTGAAAACAAAAAAAGCTTTGTACATTATGTTACACATTCCTCTCCAGTCAGTCACTCACCTGAATGACACCTCCCAGAAAAGAAAGTGGCTACCACAGCCAATAAAAACCATATCCAATTAACTTTCAAGGCATAATACCTATATTTTTAAAAAATTATCGGACTATCACGCTGATTGAATCTGAACCTGAGCAATGATTATTTCTTATTTGATAGAGAGAAAAACTTTGAGAAGCTGCCTTGGTTAGATACACATACTGAGAATTGGTAAGTCAGTCCATATTTTAGAAGTGCTTCTGCATTTCTTTGCTGATGCTAAGCTCTCATAGTAGTGCCCATAAGGAACAATTTCGATCATCTCTGATTGAAACCATACAGTGAGGTCCATTGTCAAGACAGACAGGACACTTAGCAGAAATGGGACTGATGGCATCACGTTTGCTGCCCAATGAAATGAGAATAACCACTAATAGCTCTGAATGTTGCAAAATATCTGCAAAACTAGCCTCTTTGCCCAGCCTTCCCTGCAATATCATCTGCACTCACAGTCTTCTAAACTCTAGACTCTAGTCTTTAAGATAGAAAAACATAAATCCGCAATCATATTTTTAATCTTGGTAGACGTCCAGACAAACATCAATAGGAGAACTGGATAGACACACTGATGACTTCCACTTTGTTTCCTAGACACTACTACTTTATTGAAAGGGGCCTACAGACATGTGAAAATAGATCACCAAAATGGACACAGTTGTGTGCTGTTTAAGGTGTCTTTAAGATATACAGATTAAAACTTTGGCTCCAGGTAACGCTCTCCCGTGTATTATGTGGTGAGTGCTCAAATAGACCAAAGCTGCTGGCATTAAAACTGTTATATGTAAACCATTTCTAAACAAAGGTCAGGTTTACTGATGGGAGAAGAGAAAAAAGGGGCCAAGTTCCCTGGGGCTCTCAACCACTGCTACTGCAGCAGTGGCTGGAGCCCTGGGCCCTTTAAAATCACCTCTGGAACTCTGCTCAGCGTGCTCCAGACAACATTGAGTGCTTCCTGGGGGAAATGCCGAGAGGTCCAGGCAGTGTTGAGAGCTCCAGCCCCACCCTCTCCATCTGAGGCCCTGCCCCTTCTGGGGGCAGAGAGATGAGCCTGCCCAGTGAGTCTTTTAGCAGTGAGGCTGACAGACAGGAACCTGCGTTGCCAACCTTAAGCATTCAAAAGTCTTGCGTCAGGTCACAAAAAAGGTCATGCGAATGGCTTTAAAGTAATGAGATTTTTAGGAACAATAACCTTTGTGGTCTTTTCATTTGCCTTCTGGTTTCTGAGAACGTAGGAGTCCAAGCTGTCAGATGTTTTGTCAGAACCACAAGGATTAAACATTTTATTAGTGATTACCAGTATTAGTATTGAAAAAAGCCAAGATTCTCATGTAATCTCTTAACTTCAGGAGTTGAGGCTTTTAAGACTGACACCAAATATCATAAGATTTTGATAATATTGCAAGGATGTGTTGGGAAACTTTGGGCCCTACCATCTGGTATGAAATAAGAGCTCAAAAAAAAGAGTGTTAGCCTCATTATACTAGCTGTATTAGCCGCATTATACTAGTAGATTGAGAGTTCAATCTACTCTCAGATGCATGATAGGGTCATCTTAAATGACAAACACAGCATTTGTCGTATCAGAACTCAGGAGGAACAATTCTCCCAGATTGAAAATGTGCTTTTGGAGGAAAATACACTATTTCTGTCCCAGCAACTTTTAAAGGCTACTTCCTACTTCTTTACATGCCAATGGTATAGCCATTTGCAATGGTTTTAGGGAACTGACCTCAATATTGATGCAAAAATTGTTGCATTATAATATTTTATTCTTACAATGTTAGATTATTACAAATTTCTTTGCCCTAGGAAAGCCTCTGCGACACCTAGTGACAAGTCAAGTGCCAGGGAAGATAACATCTCCAGCCATAAAACCAGATTTATTATACCCAAATGAGTACTCTGAAATGCTGCTTTATAAACCTATATTTGCTTTAATAGTATGTACGATTTTATACAGTATTTAAAAGATGTATGTGTATTCATCCCTACAATTCATGTTCACATAGAATATTTAATTGCAAATTGTAAATATATTGCAAATAGTGAGTTTTAAATCCAAAACATACATGTAACTTTCACATAATAGTTTTACATTCTTTTACACGATTCTCTCCAAGACAAGTGATCCTGAGGAATATGTTCTCAAGAATTATAAACTAAGGACTTATTTCCTGCCTTCCTGTGTGTGTGAATAAGTGTGCAAGGTGGGAAGATGTGAATAATTTTCGTAGCTAGGGATAGCAAATTAATTCTGCCTTCCCAATAAACATGCCATATTGCCTTAACCTGTGAACACGTTTCTGCTAGTTCCATTTCTACAAGTATAACAAATTTACCTATTAAGATTACTATCTTTTATAAGCACCCTAATGTTCTCATTCATTTAGTTTTGAGGATAACATGTGTAATTGGGAAATGGGATCATTACTTCTCTGACTTCATGTTTCCACTTAAAGGTGAAAATCTTTGTTTATTCCTCAAATTCCCAAAATGGCATATGATTATCTTTCCAAATATACATTTCAAAAGACTGTGTCTAATGCTAGCCTCATATAACAACTTCCTGATGTCAACGCTCTGAGAGCAAAATGTTTTATGCACAAATACAGGAAGGTAATTTGATGCTACAATTGGTTACTATTGTAAGAAGCAATTGAAAGTCTAAAATACTGCCATTAACTGGGAATTAGTTAACTTTCAATACTTAAGCAACTTCTCACCAAACTCAGAATTACACAAAGAACTTCTCCAGAGATGGTTAAGAAGAAACAATGCCTTTTTAATGACGCTCTATTAGTCTTTGAAGACTAGGTTTAAAAATATGACTTTGAAAGCTCAAATGCCTTTTTATATAAAATAGGAGTATTTGGGATAATTTGAAACAGAATTTCAACTCTGATTACACCCAGACGACAATGATCCAGCATTAAACTCATTAGCTTATACAACTGGCAGAAACACATTCATTTTCATATTGATACATTATACTATCTTGGAAAATTGGTGAAGTCCACTTCAACTTACAACAAATATTAGGATGATGTAGTTGGAAAAGAGACAGCAGATGAAGTATTGAAATGTAAAAGCAGTATAGTCATAGAACAAGGAAAACGGTATAGCTAGGAAACTTGATAAAGACTAATGGGTCCATCAACAAAGGAACTTTAGCTACAAGTGCTGTACAGAAGTTGATAAATTATGGAGTTATAAAAATATGTTTGGTACCAGAATGACAGTGTATCAAACCAGTGAAGCAACAGTATTACTCTCTGGTTTGAAACCAGCTGCATTAAATGAAAGACATAGAAAACTGGAATCAGTAGAAATATGAGTTCTTAGGAAGATGCAGGTATAAAGTAGAATGAGGAAGGCAAATGAAGTTATATGGAGAGTACAGTGTGAAATCTGGGTACATGACTGGCTGCAACTGAAAAGACAATGATGGTAGGGAACCTGCATAAGACAAACAGATGCCAGATAAAATAATGCAAATGCAACCAAATGTCAGTTCGCCCTAAATACTAAGTAGACGGTAGGGCATTATAAATAGATATGGCAAGGCTGGGCTTAATGAAGAAGCAACCCTGGATGGTGACACTACATTGCTGTCTGTGTCTGTAAAGATCCTTTGAACGAGATGAAGATAAAACCCTGACACAACCACAGAGATAGCTCAGAAAATGGACTGAACAACAGAGTATGTCTTTATAGTCAGTTTTTAACTCTGAGGATTTCCCATCCTAGAGTTAGAGGCAATTAGAACCTTGCTGCACATGCCTTCACACATTGCACACTAATAAGCCGAAGTGCTACTAAAGCCGATCCCATGAACGTGTTCACTAAATGCAAGGCTGACAGCAGCGGATACCTGAACGTAGTCAAGTTCTGAATGAGTTGTGCCTTCTTCCTCCAGTGAAACGATAGCAGGATAGTATAAACTCTCTCCGAAAAATACTCTGCTTCCTTTCCTCCACCTCACAAGTCATTCTGTTCCTTTCCTCCCTATGCACCAACAAATGCCATGCAGCCTTCCAGAGGAGCACTACTTGTGCTGCTAAACAAAAAACGTTGGCATTCCTGGAATGAATACCACAGCCAATATGGGTCAACAGAGACCTTGTATTTAAGATTCTTAATTTTCATTTAATTTGTCTCTCTCAGGACAATTTTTTGAATAGCTTCTTTTAAGAAGCTGATTTAAAGATTGTGTTGGGTTTTATAGGACTTCATTCACTCACCTCTCACTATTCATAAACTATTTAGATTATTCACGATAAACCAAACAAGATCCTCCAACCTTTAAAAATGCAAAGGGCTTGTCTATTTATCAACTGTTTTAGCTACCTATGATACACAAAAACAAGATGTACTACTAATTTTGGAATTAACGTACATTCACTTTATCTAGAAAAGAGCATCGCCACTACAGCAAGCAAATCCCAAATGGGGCTATCTGTTAGAAACTCTCCACAGATAGATATAATGAAGTGACTGTGGTCTAACTGAAGTAATCATTCCTTATTGTCTGTGTTCTATTTTGTGTTTTCTTTTATTTTCATAAATAATGAAACTGTTATGATTAATAAGTGTGATTATTTTTCTTGTCTTTCATTGTAATGTCCTTTAAGGCATGGCAAAGAATTTAATGTGAAGAAAACAATGGCAATCTGATTCCTGAACTGGAATGATGAATGAGAATTATTAAGATTTGGCGTACTATTTCTTGTTTCTCCAGATTCCACATTTTAGTAATTTGGGGGATACAGTTACTTGGCACTCCACAACTGAAAATACTCCTGTCTCATCTCTATTACATTTTTTCTAGGTATGCTTTTGCCAACTAGAACAAGAATAATTGTTCCCAGATCTTGCTTCTTTAAATAAGAAAAGGAAAGGAAAAACCAAGACAAGACTCCAAGATAACTGGTAAACCTCATGAAGGTATCATAAGGAACAATTAGTTCATTGGCTCTGAAAACGTAGTGTTACACATAAATGCAATATGAAATTATCACGAGTTTTCAGTGTAATGCCCAATGACAATTCAAGTAGGAGCTAGGCAACAAAACATTCTCTCTTCCACTTGAGCATATAAAAAGTCGCAATATTCTGGACTTACAGTGAAATATCCCACAAGTGACAGCAAGCCCATAATACTGCTCTCAGAGACTATAGCTAAATCAGGAAATGCTGCTGCATAATAACTTTGAATCATAAAACAGTGTATTGAGCAACTTAAAAAGCAATTTGTACTTCAAAATTTAATATTTTATTCCCTGCAGCCACACTTTTATTTCAATTTTCCATCACTTATATGTAGAGTCCCATAACTAATATTCATTAGTAAGAAATACACATTTCAGTTTGCCAAGTTTTTGAATTATTAATAATGATATAGCTATTACATCAGCCTTAGTAAACATAAGAATGCCATTCCACCCAAGAGTGCCTCTGCTTGTGTAAATAGATCTGAATTCAGTCTGCCATAAGTAGGAATGCTTTACATTTTGCAATTTCCAGAGCATTTACTAATCAAGGTACAGAAGAAGAAGAAGAGTTTGGAGAAGGGTAGGGAGATAAGCAGAAAAAGCAACTAAGAGGCAGGTATCAAATAAAGCAGCCCTCACCCTGCCATATTTCATAGCATTGCACACTATCCCCAACCCCTGCCTCGGTCATGAACTAAGCAGCCAGAACTCCCAGTGACTTTGTGAAGACTGACATTTACTTATTTCAGTAATTTGATTCCCCATCCCCCTAAATACCAAAGTGGTGTAAATTACAATAGATTTAGACACCTATTGAATGCCAAATCAACACAAGCAATCCATGTTTCCATTATACTCCCATTTTCTAATCAATATATACCAAATGTGTAATTCATTATAACAGCTGCATCTCCACAAAATTAGGTTGACAGCCTCCTTCATCCAATATAAACATTTATAATAAGTCAAGCCCTGCATGGGTACAAAGTTGATATCCGCATGTGCAAAAATGTTCTGGAGGTACTAAATGATTACTAGAGTCCTGCAAATCTGTGGAAGTCTGCTTTATATCCGTGGATATCCACACCCACAGATGTGAATGTAGGTACTTATAGATATAAAGAAGACATCCATGGATTTGCAAGGCTCTAGTAAAAAGCCATCACTGAAACAGTGCTGAAAAGCTTAACCTAGAAGAAGCTGTAATAAACAACAGTACGCTGATATGAAGAAATGGGAAGCAGGCTAGTACTCACTGTATTTCACCATGAAAACACATTTTCACATGACAGTGATCAGAGGGGACTTTGCTGACTAACTTCACTGGTGAAGGCGGAGCATTCGGTTTATGATTGTTCTGACACAGAGCAGTTATCTGGCTGCGCCAAAAGGACAGGAGACAGTTGATATGGATTTTAATCAAGCTGCAAATGTGATATATGTGTCTAGGGCTGCTCAGCAGATGAAGTGTACAGTGTATGCAAATCCTCGTTTATTCAAATCACCTGGCTTCCACCAGGCCCCCTTTATTTTCCATCTAGGTCCCCCAGCCCAGTGTTTCTCAACCTTTAATTTTTTTATAAAGTATCCCTTTTTCAAAAAAAATTATAAGTACCCCCTTTTTAAAAACAATTTTTAAGTGCCTCCAGTTTTCAGACAATTATTTTTCTATCATTGCAACACGTGTTTAAACAGTTTAATCATAGCCGGGCAGGCGATTAAATTTTTGGGTGTAAAAAGTACAAACATAATAAAGTGCTATAAAACTTAAAACAAAAAATCAGTTTGCTCCAAATTTCAACCAGACTTCTCTCAAGTACCCCTAATAGTATTCATACTGCTGGTTGAGAAAAACTGCCCCAGCCAATCCATGGCTTGGAACTTACATTCACCCTGCTCGTAAGAGGGTTAAAGAGGGCTAAAAGAATTGAGGTGAGGGAGAGTTGGTTCCCTGCTGTACCAATTAGGATAGGAGTTCCCAAGCCTGATCCTCCATTCAGTCCCTTTAAAGGAAGTGCAGGATAATGTCATTTACCAGATCATTTATCTGGTCCCAGTAAAGTACCACAAGGTACCACAAAAGCCAAAAGGATGAACAAGCAATTAGGGTGACATGCCCCCTCTCCCTGCTGAGGGCTTGCTTCTCACATTCCTAGGAGGGGGCCAGCACCACAAGGTTGACACCACTTACCTTTCCCAGCAGTTTCTAACCTTTTCTCCTTTCCTCCCCCATGAAGCACTGCTGCCTTCCTTCAGCAACCCCAGACAAGGTTCCCCGTGCTTCAGGTGCAATGCGGTCATTATCTAAGCATGGAGACTAGACAATCAGTTCTGCTAGCCATAACAAAGGAAGGTATTTGTCAACTCTTCAATACTAACTGATGAGGGAAAGTCAGAACTGGGTTTGTCATCAATGAAAATGATCAACATTTTTAAAGCATCTTAGGATAGTAAGTATAACATTTTGGCCATAATGTTCACATTGTCTTAATCTCGTGGTTTGCAAGCTTGGGAGTGCTGGAGAAATAGTACACATACAATATTCAATTGCTAGGAAAAAAAAAAAAGCTGTGCAGTTTTTTAGGCATTCTCCCAAGCTAATGCAAGAATATTGGCCAAAACAGAGTGAGAGAAAGAAAGGAAAATGACAACGTTTTTTATTTTTAACCGTGATAATAATTTAAACGTTATAAGACCAATCTACTTGAATATGAATGAAAAAGATAGATAGCTAGTAGAATTAGATCAGTGTCATTTCTTTGCTGACTAAATTGCCTGCCCAAAGACAGGTAGATACCGAATGAATATTTAGCATGGTAGTGCCAGACTTTCTCCAGAACTTGCAGAATAAGTGACACTTTAAACATGAACCTGTCAAGATAGGTTTAAATATACAAATATACTTTGGCAGATGGACACTATACTTATGTTTTATTCATTGTAAAATTACCAAAATATCTATTTATGTGTTTTAGTCTACTTTTGTTCTCTGTGCTGTTCAGCTGTACTCTCAATTTCAGTTACAGTGGAGATAACAGTGGGAGATGAAAAGCATTACAGTCTCACTGTATTTTCTATCACTATTATACCAAATCAGGCATGGTCATGATGGATTGATTGACACTACCTGCTTCAAGACAAGTGAACAATTCTGTTTTTAAGATTGTAATTATTTGTAAATTAGATGGATTAAAACTTGGTGACAAACACCACAAAGCTTTCTATGCAGGACCAGAAATAACTATGAATGAGAAAAATGCATTGAGTGAAGTGCAGGGTTCTGGATTAGCACTAGCTAACCAGACAACTACAAACATTCATTACTTTTTTTTTTAAATACTATAGGTGAATTTCTAATATAGGCCTGAAAATGTAATTTGATACCTATTTAAATGCATTTTGTGTATGGTACATTCATTTCCTCAGCAATCCAATAGCTTCCACTCACTCCTCCAGACTGCAAGTCACATGCCTGAATTTTATGTCATTTGCTAAAACTCTGATTATCTTTTTGTGTTTTTCCTTTCTTGTTGCTATAGTGCAGATTTCCTTTGGCATTAAAAAGAGTTGACTTGAGTCTCCCATGAATGCCATACTGGGTTCTGTATGTCGGAGGGTGAACAAAGAAGAGTCCCACAATTCTAGAGTTTCTGTAAATTTGCAAAAAAAAATTAAAAGCATCTCAGACCTTTAACTACACTAGGCTCTTCCATTCTTAAGTAAAGGTGTTCGTTGGTCTCTAACAACTGAATCAACTCAGATTGATTAAATATTGACAAGGTTACAGAAAAGTCACTATGCTGGTCTCATCAGCATTAGGGCTCCATCTTCCCCTCAGCACAAATTTACATTACCACATGTTTTTGGAAAGTTGGTTTACAACTGAAATTAAATGATGGCTCCATACTAAACAGCCTACAACAATACAACTCATCTTGCACTGACTACTGACAAGCAAAATTGGGCTTGCCCAAGTCAGAACCTGAACTGAAGACCTGCAGGAAAGCTTTGGTGCAGTGGGAAGTGATACTGGTGATTAAGTAGGTCTTTCCTCCCTGAGAGTCAGTACTGACACAAAGATAAGGACTGTCCTATCTATGTGAATTTAGTGAGAATTTCTTTGTAAAGACATTCTGGGGGTCAGTTCTTTTAATTGTAGAGAAACATGAAAGATTTGCCAGTATCCTCTCCAATTAATTGTGTCTACTGCATGGCCATAATTTTGTTAGTTTCCAGTTTATGCACTTCTCTGCCTTCGACATGCAATAAGCCTTAAAAATACATACACATGCAACCAGAAACTTACATACTGTTTCTTTCTGGTTAAGAGTCACCATTTTGCCCATTCTGTTTGCTTTTGATTTACCACTGAAATCTAACTCCATTCTCTATTATTCCATAACTTCAGGGGGAAATTGTTATGCTATGAAATATACAAAACTATGTCTCTGATGTCCAGGCCTGGATGGGAGTCATAAACAATTTAAAACTGTTTACTGTGCTTCTAATACATAAGAAATTTTGTCCAGTTTGTCACGGACAAGAAACCACAAGCAGTAGAAAACAAGATTTAATTTAAGTTGTTTGTATATGCACAAATATTAGGAATTATACTGAGAAGAAAAAGAAAACAACCACCCACATATTTAATCAGAACTAAAAAACCAGAAGCCTACAACTCATGACTGCCTCTACCACAGAGAGTACTAACCTAGCATATGTAAATGCAGGTGAGAGAGGAGAACAGATATTAGGAAAGGTTTTACTTTTAAATTATATTACACAGTATGTAACTTCCACATTCCCCCCTCTCCCATCTCAATATATCATCTTCATGTCTTTTTTTTTTAAAAAGTCTATGTTTCACCTAACTTTGCTCTATTAAAATACTACCAATAGTTGGACAGATCATTCTTACAAGGCCCGAGTCTGCCACATTTACATTGTGTCTTATGAATAACCCCATTAAAATGTGAGGTTATTCATGCAGTAAGGTACTTAGGGTATGTCTACACTACAAAGTTAGTTCGAACTAACGGACGTTAGTTCGAACTAACTTTAATAGGCGCTACACTAGCGCTCCGCTAGTTCGAATTTAATTCGAACTAGCGGAGCACTTAGTTCGAATTAGGAAAACCTCATTTTACGAGGATTAAGTCTAGTTCGAACTAGCTAGTTCGAATTAAGGGGTGTATATCCCCTTAATTCGAACTAGTGGGAGGCTAGTCCTCCCCAGGTTTCCCTGGTGGCCACTCTGGCCAACATCAGGGAAACTCGTCTGCCCCCCTCCCGGCCCCGGACTCCTTAAAGGGGCACAGGCTGGCTACGGTGCCCGTGCCAGGTGCAAGCCTGCCAGCACCCAGCCAGCAGACCCTGCACCTGGCACGGATCGAGCCACCCACCCGATGCCCCCCATCCCTCCCCCTCTTCCCGGGACCAGGCTGGCGGCTCCCGGGAGTTTGCCTGGGACCGCAGGAGGCGGGCACCCGCCTGGGCTAGAGCGGACATCGTGGACCTCGTCCACGACCTCCGCACTAGGCACAGGAAAGTGGCCGGCTAGGGCAGGAGAGCTGCCAGCCTGGCCACCCAGGAGCAGGTGTGCATGAAAATCAAGGCGGTCCACTGAGACCCCCGACCCTGAGCCTTGAGCTTACAATGGCCGTCCTGGGTCAGACCAAAGGTCCATCTAGCCCAGTAGCCTGTCTGCCGACAGCGGCCCACCCTAGGGACCCTGGAGGGGATGGACCGAAGACAGTGACCAAGCCATTTGTCTCGTGCCATCCCTCTCCAGCCTTCCACAAACCTTGGGCAGGGACACCACTCCTACCCCCTGGCTAATACCACTCCATGGACCCAACCTCCATGACTTGATCTCACTTCCCTTTAAACTCTATTCTAGTTCTAGCCGTCACAGCCTCCTGCAGCAAGGAGTTCCACAGGTTGACTCTTTGCTTTGTGAAGAAGAACTTTCTGTTACTAGTTTGAAGCCTGCTACCCATTCCTTTCCTTTGGTGTCCTCTAGTCCTTCTATTATGGGAACTAATGAAGAACTTTTTTCTGTATGCACCCTCTCCACCCAACTCCTGCTTTTAGAGACCTCTATCCTGTCCCCCCTCGGTCTCCTCAATTCTAAGCTGAAAAGTCCCAGTCTCTTTAGCCTCTCTTCATATGGGACCTGTTCCCAACCCCTGATCATTTTAGTTGCCCTCCCCTCTCCCAGCCTCTCTCTTCCCCTCTTCCACCTCCTTTTCCCAGTCTCCCCCAGTTTTGTTCAATAAAGACAGATTCCATTTTGGAAGACACGTTATCTTTATTTTGTACATCAGGAGGGGGGCTAGGGAACGGTAAGTGGAAGGAGGTGAGGGAGGAATGGGGCACGAGCCCTAATGGGGAGGACTGGGCTGGCTCTGCGAGCTTCTGGGGGTGGAAGCTCTCCTGCAGCCCCCCAATTGCCGCCTCTCCCCAAATGGCAGCCTGCGGCAAGTGCAGCCGGGCTGATGGCTGAGTGGTGTGATGTGCCCAGTGTGGGTAGTCCGGGCAATCCAAGCCAGGACTGCTTTGCAAGCGGGACACCCCTGAGAACTGTCTGTCTGGGGTGGGGGTCAGGACCCTTTAAGCACAGCCCTCGGCTAGCCTGAGACAGCATCTCCACGCTCTAAGTCCTCCTCTGATGCCCTGCCGGCACTGCTTCCGGCCATCCTTAACCCCGGTTCAGGGTCCACTTAATGTGGACATGCTAGTTCGAATTAGCAAAACGCTAATTCGAACTAGTTTTTTAGTCTGGATCCGTTAATTCGAACTAAGCTAATTCGAACTAACTAATTCGAACTAACTAATTCGAATTAACGTTGTAGTGTAGACATACCCTCAGTGACAAAAATAAGTATGGCAGAACGAAGTCCATATCAAAACCAGTACAGGTAATTCAAATGCAAGAGTTGCCTGAAACATCCTCTTTCACTTTAAACATTTTACTTAGAAGTCTTTAATACAGGTACTATACACAAGACAGACATCAGAGTTAATTAATACTAAAGTATTGCCACTCATCTATAGAGTTCTACAAAATTCATGGACATCTGCTTAATGTCTACGAGTACTCTCATCTGCAGATGTGGATGCGAATATCTATGGCTCATTTTTGCAGATACAGATGTGGATGCGAATACAAACTTTGTACTCCACTCATCAACCAGTGCAGCAGAAGACAGCAACTGCAGATCTGTTGACTGTATTGTGAGAGAAATTCCACCTGAAGTGTTTGGGGGAGAGGACAGGTAATTGTTCTGTCTTTTGTTTTCAATGGCAGTTTTTCTTTTTTGTTAAAGGCCAACAGAGAATGTAAAATTGAACGGGTGGCTCAACATGGTGGCCCATCAAAATGGCAAAAATTAATCAAGTCTGTGCAAGCAAGGAGCTCTGCTGTGCCTTCACCCTTTTCCAATATTACCTTAGTACCACAGGCTACCTGCAAACCTTTGCAATGTTGCAGGATGATATTATTACTCTATGGTACATCTAGATTACATGCCTCTGCTGACAGAGGCATGTAAAATAGGCTACCCAACATAGTCAATGAAGTGGGGATTTAAATATCCCCGGCTTCATTAAAATAAAAATGGCTGCCGAGCTGTGCCAGCTCAGCTGATTGTCAGCACAGTGCGCGAGTCAAGTTGCGGATTGATCGACAAGGGAAGCCTTTGTCGACCAATCCACATCTCGACTCGTGTACTGTGCTGACGATCAGCTGAGCCGCCACAGCTCAGCAGCCATTTTTATTTTAATGAAGCCGCGGATATTTAAATCCCCGCTTCATTGACTATGTCAGGTACCCTATTTTACATGCCTCTGTACCCTATAGTTCCGGTCAGGGAGAGGCCATGCTGGCTCCCTACAAGCAGCAGAAGTCCAGGGTCTCAGACCTGACTGCAGGCGGAGTAGCAGTTGATAGAGGCCATGCCCTTGATCAGGGCTGGGCAAACAAACAATTGAGCAGTACTCTTTGCAAGCTGAGCAGCAGTTTATGAGCCCGGGCCCCAGGTCAGGGCAGGGCAGCAAACTAAGAGTTAAGCAGTTTAAAGCAGGCTGAGCAGGGTTGAGTCTCCGCGCAGGCGGAGAGCCAACAAGCACAGGGGTTTTCTCCCTACCAGGGGAACCGGCCACCTAAGGTGAGACGACGGGGGGGAGGAGGGAGAAAAGGAAGGCAGGCTCACCTGCTCCACTGTGTCCCAGCCGAGCGCCATGGTGGGCAGCGAAGGGAGGCAGTGAGGTTCACGGCCAGGGGGTGGGGCCTGGAGCCGCTGTCATACTGCACATCAGCGCCCAACCCCCCTTCGTCTCCCGCTGTGGCACTCGGCTGACTTCTGCGCTGCTCAGCCGGGCTGCTGCGGGGCAACAAGCAGACATTTGGGCTTCCCCGTGGTGACCCGGCTGAGCGGCGCAGAAGTCAGCCGAGCGCCACGGCAGAAGAGGAAGAGGGGTGGGGCGGTGACATACATGCCCAGGGGGTGTGGCCTGGCCATGTATGTCACCGCCCCACCCCTCTTCCTCTTCTGCAATGGTGCTCGGCTGACTTCTGCGCCACTCAGCCGGGCCACTGCGGGGGATCAAGCAGCTGTTTGGGCCCCGCAGTCTCCATGCAGCACAGGCCACCCAGAGGGAACAGCCAACATTTCAGCAACAGCGCTGCCCAGAAGGAACAGCCAGAATTTCAGGCAACAGCGCCCCCCCAGAGAGACCAGCCAGCATTTCAGCGTTACAGACTCTCAGACACTTGGGCTATGTCTAGACTGCAGGCTTCTTTCGAAAGCATCTTTCGGAAGAGCCTCTTTCGAAAGATCGCGTCTAGACTGCAGGCGGATCTTTCGAAAGAGCAATCCGCTTTTTCAAAAGAGAGCACCCAGCGAGTCTGGATGCTCTCTTTTGAAGAAGCCCTATTTACATTGAAGAACGCCTTCCTTCGAAAGAGGAACTTTCGAAAGAAGGCGTTCTTCCTCGTGAAACGAGGTTTACCGCCATCGAAAGAAAAGCCACGTTCTTTCGAAATAATTTCGAAAGAACGCGGCTTGAGTCTGGACACGGCCTGGGCTACTACATATATGATACTATGTCAGGCCTACAAATTGTGGAAAACTTCTTTAATATGTAGTTTTTGACAGAATTTTAGCTACTTAAGTCACAAAGAAAAATATAGCCATCAGAATCCTTGAGATACGTTTTGTATCCATTTCAAATCAGTTTCCTGCAATCCTTCCCTGTGTATTATAATAGCAAGGTTTGCACTCTCAGCAGGAGTTTGACATTAATAAAAATATATTTTTCATATGGCAAGATTAGTTATAAGAACAAGTCCATTAACAGATGTGAGACTTTCAATGATTATGTAGCTTACAGTAAGCTATAAAAACATTAATATTAAATATTTTACTGTGAAAAGTGGATAAATCACATCTCTTCAGATATGAGAGACTAAAAATTATGTCCCTTGGTGTAATAGAATTTTTTTAAATTCCCAAAGATATAGTAATGTCTTCCAACATGATGCTCCTCTGCCAGATCAGTTTAGCTTCTTGTAGTGACAGAAGCTATTTTTTATTTACCAAAGTTTCTCCAGCCAAGGAGTCATGCATATGTAACCTCAGGACACAGAACAGATGGAAATTCCTATGCAAGACTTCTGCCCTCCTCAAACATACTTGATATTCCTAAATGATGTGATCGTGTCTTGGCTGCCTTCACTAATGTTCTTGTGTTTCGCTTGTACTATGCCCACTCATGAGTTATTTGGCGAAGTCAGCCATATCAGAAGTGCCAAACATTGATGGGTTAGATACACAAATGTGCTCTGAATTCACAATTTCTTCTGTCAAATACACAAATATTCCATGCCAAAGAGAGACAGACATTTTAGTGAAAAGCAACACCAGCAAAGAAAGAGTCAAGCCTATACATGACTGGTTGGTTTCAGCCAGGATGCCACTGGCGGTCTGAATACACAAAACAATCCAACTGAGATGTTAACAGAAGGAGAATAGCGCTGATATTTGGATGCTACTCTGGGACTTCAGAGGTCTAGGTTCAATCTTGTGTTCCACCACAGACTTCCTGTGGGATAATGGGATACTCACTGACCCTCTGTGACTCAGTTTCCCACAATACCGATTTAGCACTTCCTTACTGCACAGGAGCTTTGTGAGAAGAAATGCATTAATGATTACGAGGTGCTCAGACACTAAGACCTTGTCTACATTACCATGGACTACAGCTATGTGATCCAGGATGCTGCTTGCTCTTCTTCCCCTTCCCATCACGATCAGGGAGTGAGGGGACAAACACCAAAGCTGGAATGTGTATGCCACCTATTGCCCCCACACAGAGTTAGGAACGCCCACCTCTGCAAAGCCAGCCACTAGGTCATGCACATTTCCCAGAGTCTTGTTCCCCTGTAGCAGAATTAAGTGCATTTGCAGCAGTGCAGCCCCAATAGCAGACTTCCCCACTCCAGACTGATCTGCAACTGATTGGTAGACATCTGAACTCGCCAGCTTCCAGACAGCAATTGCCATACACTTCTCTACTGAGAGGGCAGCTCTCATTCCAATGTCCTTGGGCCACAGGTCAGAGGCCTGATCAGCACACAACTCTGGGAAGGTTGCTTCACATATCCTGAAGTTCTGTAGCTACTGCTCTTCCACACCTGAATAACCATGCAATTCCACTAATCAAGGCTGCTTTCCCTATCCCAAAAGCAACTGCCTATCCTGCCAGCTGCTCTGAGTGCGCCAAAAAGAAAGGCAAGTTGCTGGCCATAACGTGCAGAATGCCATCTGCCTGAAAGTCTTCTGTCGGTAACTTTAAGATTAACTGCACTGCCATACGTGATTGTCCACACAGCACTTGGCAGCACACAGGAGAGATGTTTGGGATCGCTGGATCACTCTCTCACTGAACTGCTGGAGCGCACAGCAGAAAAGGGCAGTTGGAAAAATGGTGGGAAGGAAGCTGGAAACCACTGGAGGACTGACACAAAGCAGTGCCTGAAGGGACGTTTTGCAAAGTCCCAAGATGTGCTTCACTCCATTGCATGTTCCCACAAAACCTTGTGACAGATAATGTCACCAGGCAAACATACCCCCAGCGCATTGTTTACACCATCTGTTATGAGAGAACTCTCAACGTGGACACAAGATGTCAATACAGGGAGTAATCATGAACATGTTTTGCTGACTTTGCTTGTTAATTTTTCTGAGACAAGCTTAGTTTTGTTGACAAACCTTTGGGCTACGTCTATACTGGCCCCTTTTCCGGAAGGGGCATGTAAATTTCAGCAGTCGTCGTAGGGAAATCCGCGGGGGATTTAAATATCCCCCGCGGCATTTAAATAAAAATGTCCGCCGCTTTTTTCCGGCTTTTAAAAAAGCCGGAAAAGAGCATCTAGACTGGCCCCGATCCTCCGGAAAAAGTGCCCTTTTCCGGAGGCTCTTATTCCTACTTCAAAGTATTCAAAGTAGGAATAAGAGCCTCCGGAAAAGGGCACTTTTTCCGGAGGATCGGGGCCAGTCTAGACGCTCTTTTCCGGCTTTTTTAAAAGCCGGAAAAAAGCGGCGGACATTTTTATTTAAATGCCGCGGGGGATATTTAAATCCCCCGCGGATTTCCCTACGACGACTGCTGAAATTTACATGCCCCTTCCGGAAAAGGGGCCAGTGTAGACGTAGCCCTGTAGTGTAGACATACTTTATGGTAATAGGAACAACAGGTACATATAAACACGCACACACAAAAAGGACTTTGTGTATGTGTTCTATTGTACCCTAAATATACAAAGCACTAATTAAGTGAAAAGGAAAGATAAAAATCAACAGGACCTTACAATCTGACCAAAATATTGGACACAAAGTCCTATTAACATACACTTGGGAGATATAATGAAAAGAAATACCATTCTCTGTTTAAGACAATGGCTCTGTTTTGTCCTTTTCCTTTCTGTGTGTTTTGGTGGTGGCTCAGTCAGGAATAGGGAGCAAGCAAGGTCTAAGCTTGACATGGGCCCAGATGAGAACTCCATTTGGTCTCTATGTCAATATAACTATGCTAGATGCAGCAGGGGGGCACAGACTACAGTCCCTTCCTGAGTGAGAGTAGTACACATCAACATCTGAACCTTAATAGCTCACTTACTGCGGAATAGCCTTTACTCATTTGTCAGCCATTCACAAGAAAAAAAAAGTGTTATGTTTCCTATTTAGTCATTGCTATTAAAAAGTCAACATTTTACCTGAGCTACCACTGTAGTTCCTATCCCAAGTATAAGGAAATATTTCCACTTCAGCTCATCATCGGACAAGGTGGGTTTTACTCAGGAAAGTTCATGATACTGTATAGTTTTGTTAGTCTTTCAGGTGCCACAGGACTCCTCGTTTTTAAAGCTACAGACTAACCCAGCTACCTCTCTGAGACTTTTTAGCCTGTTCATGATGCAGGAACTCCCAGTATGTGATAACTTTTAAAATAGCATAGTCTCAAATTTCATTACATCATGATCCCAGTCTGACAACAAAAATTATGGCCGGGGTAATGGGACCTGGGTTTGAGCCCTGGGTCTTAGCAAGTCTAAGCCAGCCCTGGTGATCCAATTCAAACGGGGTCCCAATCCACTTTGGGGTCCCGACCCACTGTTTGAAAACTGCTGACATTGTGCTGAGACAGAGTGAACTATTTTCAGCTACTGTTTATTTACAAGAAAACCATATACCACATTTTTTTTTAAAAGAACTGTATAGTTGCTTCCCAATGGCACTGGTTTTCTGTTAACTCAATGAGAACTTGATTGCATTGCTTTCAATACTTGGCTAAATATCAGGCTGTAATGTAATATTACACCGATTTTAATGGATCACTTTCCATGAAGCTATGCATATCACCATCTCTAAAACAAAATCAAGTATTTCAGATTTGGATTACTTTTAAAAGTTATTCTGGGATAAATAGTTAGAAGTGAAATAAAACCAAAACCAAGAATCTGTAAACCTACAGTTAAATTAAAGATTGATAACGGAAGTAAATTTAACCATCTAGGAAAGCAAATTATTTTCACTGAATTAAAAAGTTGACAATTCCAATAATATTTACAACCAGAAAATTTACCTGGCATTGCTCAGGTCCTTCAGGGCAGGAGGCCAGGGTGGGGAGAGGTGATGCAGAAGGGCATCAGGGAAGGGGTTTGGGTGCAAAAATCAGGGCAGGAGGTGGGGAGGCTTAAAGGAAGGGGCGAAGATGTAGGAGTCAAGGGAGAAGGTGGAGAGGTTCGGTGCAGACATGTAGAGGGTGCAGAAGCCAGGGCAGAAGGTTGGGTGGGTGGGGGACTCAGGACAGGGTGTGGCAGGGCAGCCACACAAGAGGGGTGGGGCAGGAGGCTCAGTGCCGGAGTCAGGGTAGCCAGCAGCTGCTCCCCATGGCAGGCTGGGATGGTAGGGGCTGCACTGCCTGCCTGGCAACTGCTCCCCACAGCTGGAGTGCTTGCTGCCCCGGCTGTGGTCATTCCAGAGTATAACTTGTCCCCCTATGCTTGTTGCCTCCTGAAGTCTTTCTGGAGTATAACTTTCCCTGCAATCAGAGCCTCCCCCTTTCCATTCGATTCCAGGCACATCCTATTGTCCTGATATAACCAAACCCTGATCTTGCTTTAAGTTGTAAGAGGAAGCTGTATGCAGAATTTGGTGGTCCTCATTCTTACAGTTTTGGAGTTCTTGAATAAAATAGACTCATAGCCAGATGCACTGACAGACACACACTCTTAAATGTATAGTTGATACAGTTTGTTATAGTTAAGATGCATAGCATTTAGTATAATGAAAATTACTTTGTTTTCTTCATAATGTTATGGGGAAATATTATGAGTGGGTTCTATGATTACATCAGGTAAAGGTTTTTTGGGGTGTTTTTGGTCAAGATTATATCAAAAATGTCTTAGAGTGTTTTAAAAAAAAACCTCTCAGATTAAAAGTGTGTGTGTGTGTGTGTGTGTGTGTGTGTGTGTGTGTGTGTGTGTGTGTGTGTGTGTGTTTTAATCTGGTGACCTTTTATCTGAGAAGCTGTTTGGAGCAGCAAAAATGTTTAGCCTATTGTATTACTAAACAAAATGTCAAGACTGAGGATGGCTACTAGCCCTTTGTCTCTGGATTGTCTCCTCCAATGTCCTCTGCCCACAAATACTTCTTTTTAGTACCCTCTCCAGCATAGTAAAAAGATATAAATTGGAAGAGTCATTCAGTATCTAAACCCTCCAAGAAAAAGTGTATTTAGTCTGGCACAAAGTTAGCACAGCCAGTAAGGCTTTGTTGTGGTAGTTTTGAAAACAGAGTTTTTCGCTAATTAAGTTGCTGTTGGCCTCTGAATTAAAAGTGAATGATACAAACAGGACTATGGTAGACAAAGTCCTCATGAACAACATAAACATGCATATATAACACAGGTAGGCAATAATTTTTTGCCTGGGCCACACCAGAAAGGGCAGGGCCTCAAGCGGAAGGGGCAGGGTCAAGATACTTCCCTATCCACAAACCATGATTGGTCTGGAAGGGGGGGGGGGAAGGGCACGTGATGTGTTTACCTCCCCAGAGGTTCCCCCTAGGTGCCCATTCCCCTGGTGGTGGGAGGAAACTGCGCACTCCCCCTTCTGACCCCAAGCCAATCAGGGGTTGGGGGTGGGGGAGAGCACTGCACACTCCTGGCAGGGCAGAGGAAACTTCATACACTTTTCGCCACTCCCAGGCCCTAATTGGATGGGTGGGGGAGTGGCAGGGCCTCTGCAGGCTGGATCAACCCTCTTGGCAGGTTGGATCCAGCCTGCGGAGGCCCTTTGGCCCACCCCTGATATATAGGAACCTGTAAGTCTGCAACTCTCTTTCTATAACAGGGAAACAGCACAATCAGCTAATGTTGATTCCACATATACAGTGGATAAAGTAGCACATTTACTGTTACTTTCTAGAAAACAAATTAGCCTGCATCAGAACAGCACCTATAAATATCTGCTCTGAAATGGTAACCCCATAATTTCATGTGAACGAGCAGCAGCTATGGGATGTTATTTACCAGATAGCAAGAGTTTTGCAATGAAAGGAACAGCCGTTACAGTAAGTGGTTGGCAAGAGATAAGACGTGTCTGTTCATTTCATCGTTTTTCTAGAACATTATTTGACCTTTCCACAGCTTACACATAAAAACTTCTTGGAGATATGCATCAATGGTTAAACAAACTGAGCTCTTAGATAACAAAATCTGATCACTCCTGTTGTCACACTTTATCTGTTTATAGAGCTGCCTCGGTTTACTTGGAAAACAGGCTAACACTGAGCTTTAGTTAACTGTACAGTACTCTGACTGAATCCATAAGTAATGTCTGAAAAAGATGTGAATTATACTAAACACTCCTATGTAATGATGACTGCATAGTGAACCAAAGACAGATGTTCCTTAAATCAACTAACAGTTGCAGCTACCCAGAATAATCACACATTTGTGCTACCTATTTTATTGTTTCAGTTGGTACAATCCATCATGGAGGGCATTTGCATGATCCATCCAAAAAATAAAGGTCACACATTTGAGATGTCAAAATTAGCATCACTCACAGTAAATGGTGAGATTCTACATATGCTCATCTATTTCCCTTTTTTCCATGCTTTGATCAGCAGCAACACAGACAGTGCTGACACTTACATGACCATTATTAAGTCTGAGTTAACCTCCTCCCAAATTAAGTTCATGCCTACTGAGCATTGTCTCAGACTCT
Source organism: Pelodiscus sinensis (assembly GCF_049634645.1). Lineage (NCBI taxonomy): Eukaryota > Metazoa > Chordata > Testudines > Trionychidae > Pelodiscus > Pelodiscus sinensis. The sequence continues at coordinate 24,056,581 of NC_134715.1, forward strand.
CTGTAGACTTAGACAGATATCACTAACAATTGTACTCATATCAAAACTATCATGTTTTGATATGAGTCTATACTACACATATGTCCAAATGACATCAATCGGAGTGTGAATGAGCCACCCACCCGAGCAACATAAACATTCATGTAGACAGCACTACCATTGCTTGTCAGCTTCAAGCCACTACAATGGAAACTCTCCAAAGTAGCCACAAAAACAACACACCCTGAGATTTGGGAACATAAGATGGCAGCTTGTGAGAGGTGGTTCATCATTTACGCTCATTTTGAACCCAAGGCACAATTTCTACTAGAATTGCAAAACTCACACACACTACTTTACAGTTTTGTTTAAACAAAGGTCTTACGTTCCTTCTCAAAATTGAATACATCTGTATGTATGAATTAAAAAACAACACTGAAGTAAAACCAAAAGTCCAACTCTTCCTAATGGCATGAAAATTCCAAAGACAGACTGTCAGCCGACGGTCAGGGCAGTGTGTGTGTGTATGTTTCCGAGAAAAGGTTTAACGTCCGTGCCTTTGCTGCTAGGACCTGGGTCCCATCGCAGAGGGTGGCCAGCAGGCCAACAGACGCCCCGTTATATAGGAAGAGCTTATTACACCTTAGATTTTAGCTGCTAGAACACAGGGGTTCCTTCGCAGAGGGCAGCCTTGGGGAAAGGTTGAAAGGTGCCCCAGTGGATTGTGCCACTTGGGTGTGACACAAATCCAAACGCCCAAGCCGGTCCCTTTATGACCAGCTGAAGTTCTTTTAAATTGTGCTTGGTTCTGTTACAGCAACTGAAGGAGTCAGGTTAAAGCTTAAACAGTTACAGGTTTATTTGAAGCTTATAAATCATATGGTTGCAATGGCTATTGTTCTATTTCTTAACTACTAGCAAAATATAGATCTTAAAAATGGTTACAAAGTAGATAAAGATAGAAAAATAGAAATAATGGTACCAAGTAACAGCTTACTCTTTCTATGTGTACACTTAAGACAGAGGACCACATCCAGGTACCATTTTTACCCCCTTCTGTGCCTCTCGACTCCAGCATGTCAGGCCAGGGCCGGTCCCTCAATTCCTAGGAAAGACGAAAATACGAGGTGGGCGTCCCCATAGAACCTCGGGAGGTCAAAAACCTAACCCGACCAGCAGGTAGAGGGTAGAATGACACTCAAAGTGAGTGTGTGCTGGGCCCATCTTATATACCCATAGGGTCACGTATTTCTCTTTCTTGTCTGTCATGCCAAATGGGGCTGGTCTGTCTGCTGTGAGACCAGTTCTTACAAGGGAGTTGTGAACTTAATTTACACTTGTAAGAGAGAATTGAGATGATTAAATTGGAAGTACGGGACATTGTTTTCTCAGTGGGAAATTCCTCTCCCAGGGACTGTGTATGTGTTCGAATCAACATAGGTGCCAGCCGCAGCCTCGAGGCCAGCTTATTGACTTAACTGCTCTCTATCCACATATCTGGTTTTTTTTTCAGCTCCTCAGGATCAGATGAGCCAGCATAGACTATGCTGATATTATTGCTCCTTCTCTGCCCTGTGCTTCAGAGAGGCAAATAAGATGGATGATATGGGGTTAGTCTGTCTGGCTACACAGACATCGAGAAAGTCATAGAGAGGGTCTCCTCAAGGAGATGTCCCCTCCCCTCACAGCAGTCTGAACAACAGAGAGGATACTGCAGGCCCACCTGCCAATTTCATGCAATTACATGCACCTCCTGAGAGATCAGCTGGGAAAGTCGTACAAGCTTGTGTATAGTTTCAATCTTGAGCTTAAAGAATATTTGGAGTAGAAGGCTTGTGTACATTTAACATTAAGTTGTTTGTTTATCATCTGTTTAAGGAGATATTATCATCTGTTTAAGGACATATTTTTATGAACAAATCTAGGATCATATGTACAGCAGCTGAATATTCCAGTCCCTCAGAGTTCTAGATCACTCTAAATTAATATTAATAATTTAGTGGCTGATAAGACATGTGGCTTATGAGATGAAAGCAGCTGGAAGACTAAGGGCATGTCTACACAGCAGTTTTATTTCAAAATAACTGACATTATTCCAAAATAACAAAGAATCTGTTCACACAGCAAGCCATTATTTTGAAAGAATGGAGAGCTGGAGGACTTCTTATTCTAACTTTTATAACCCTCATTTCACAAGGAGTAGGGGAAGTCAAATGAAGAGTGTTCTTCCTTCGACTTCCTGGTGTATAGACAGTGCCAAAAGGCGAATTAAGCTATTTCGACTTAAGCTACACAATTGACGTAGCTGAAGTTGCCTAGTTGAATTCAACGTCTGCCCTGTTGTGTAGAATTACCCTAAAGGAGTTAGCCAGCCGAGTTCACTAGCAGAAGAAAGCAGGATTTTTTCCTTTATCTTACTCAACAAGGAAGAACCCACAATAGGAGGAAAATTGCAATGTCCCCAAACCACTGCTAGCTATTTTCTTGTCTACACCGGTAGGGAACACGGCCCATGAGGCATCCTTGAACTGGAAGCGTCTACCTGGGGTTATGATCTTGACTTACTGGGAATGCTGCCTGCATGTCAAAGAACCACAAATGCAGGGCTAGAAGGGATTTTAGGAGGTCATCAAATCTAGACCCCTGTGCTGAGACAAGACCAAGTAAACCTAGACCATCCCTGAAAGGAATTTGTCCAACTGTTCTTAAAACTTCCCAGTGATAGTGATACCACAGCCTCTCTTGATAACCTATTTCAGATTTTAAGTCCCCTTAGAGTTAGAAAGATTTTACTAATATCTAAACAAAATCTTCCTGGCTGCAGATTGAAACCCATTACTGCCTTTTCCACAGTCAGTGGACTTGGAAAACAATCAATCACCATCATTGTTATAACAGATCTTAACATATTTGAAGACTTTTCAGTTTTTCTCGTCAAGCTTCCTTTCTAAAGCTTCAATGTCCCTAGGTTTGTTTTTAATTTATTAATCCTTTCTTCACAGGTCAGGTTTTTGAAGCTTTTTTACCACTTTTTGTTCCTGTCCTTGAGACTACCTCATATTTGTTTGCATCATTCCTGAAGAGTGGCTTTTGACAGTCCTACATAATAGACTTATCAGCAAACTAGGGAAACGTGGTCTAGATGAAATTACTATGAGGGTATAACCGGCAGAAAGACCATACACAAAGATTAGTTACCAAAGGTTTGCTGTAAAACTGGGAGGACATTTCTAAAGGAGTTTCACGGGAGTCTGTCCTAGATACAGTAATATTTAATATTTTCATTAATGATTTGGATGATGGAGAGGATGCTTCTAAAATTAGCAGATAATGGCCAAAACAGGTAGGGTTGTAAGCACTTTGAAGGACAGGATTAGAATTCAATATGACCATGACACATTGGAGAACTGGGCTGAAATCAGTAAGATGACACTCAATAAGGTCAAGTACAAAGTATTACACTTAAGAAAATAAAATCAAAAGGACAACTACAAAATGGGAAATGGCAAGGCAGTACTACGGCTGAGAAGGATCTAGGAGTTAGAGTATGTCACAGATTGAATGTGAGCTACAGATTTTAAATAATGGTAAATTAATTCAACTTGATATCAATGTTAATAAAAATAAAAATGATATATTTATGAATAAATGTCTCTGCTTAGGAGATACTTCTATACTGTATATCAGAGTGTAAATGAAGTTTCTGGTCATGAAACAAATAATAATGAACATAAAGTCAATTTGAGAGACTTGATTTTACAAAAGTTAAATATTGTGAAATTCGGGTGGATTCAGTGGGGAAAATAGCAGCGCTTCATCTCATTCAATTCTGAAATGGTTGAAAAAGCCAAAATCACATGGGTTCCATGGACATGACAGCAGAAACTTTTTCAACATATACTTGCAGCACACCTTGCTATGTTATTGGATTTATTTCTTTAGCAGATACATTAAAAGAGCCATACTCTTTTTTAAATCTTAAGATATACTAAAGGTTATTTAACTGTACAGCTAAATGTTAATCTGAAAGACTATGAAGATGGCTATTAGAAGTATAGATTAAGAGCCAAATTCTGCTTTTACATGAGCACTTACACCGCTCATTGCCTTTAAAAGGAAGTATGTACGTTCTTTATTTGCTATCATGAGCTCTAACTAGTAATATAACTGAGAAATCTTCTATAACACTAGCCTCTTTGGGACTCAATTATATTCCTTCATCATGACACACATGTTACTACCATATCAAGGGGAAAAAAAACCATGAGTTATTGCCGAGGTGGGCAATAATTTTTGGTTGTGATGGGCCACTCCAAAATTTTAGAAAGTGGTCAACGGCTCAACTTTTCTGTGGAGATGTGGGATCCTAGGATAGAGTTTGGGTGCATAAGGGTGCAGAAGATGGTGCGAGGTCTGAGAGGGAGTTTAGGTGAAGGAGGGGGTTGTGACCAGGGTCGGGGGATTGGGGTGTAGGGTCAAGGAGGAAGTGTGGGTGCAGGAAAAGATTCTGGCCTTGGGGAGGGATGTAGGAGGGAGTACAGGGTCGGCGAGGGAGTTGTGACCTGGGGCAGAAGGGAGCAGAGGTTTGGATGGTGACCTGGGGGAGGGAGTTGGGGTGTGGGAGGGCAGGGGTGCCAGAGGCAGGCTTTGTCTGGGAGGTGCTTACATAAGCATCTCCTGGCCAGCAGCCCTGCAGCACCTCAAGGGCAGGAATGACTCCCTGCATCGCCAGATTGCTAAAACTGTAGGCTGCTCCCTCCATGGAGCTCTCAGCTCTGGGAGGGAGAAGAGGCTTGCACTACCCCCATCCCCCAAGCCAATCTCTCAGCTCCTGTTGGCTAGTTGTTTCTGGCCAATAGGAGCTGAGGATTGGGCTAGGAGTGGGGAGATCACACGAAGCCTCCTCCTCCCTCCAGAGCAGACACCCATATGGAGCACCCCGTGCTTATAACAGAAACTGTTGTATGCCTGAGGGTCCCGGCAGGGTGGTCTGTGGGCTGGATTTGGTGGCTTGATCCAGCCCATGAGACGTATCTTGCTCTAGTCAAATACTAGGTTGTTAATGACTATACCTCTGAATAGCCTGCGTAATAATAATAGTAATAATAATAATAATAATAACAATGATAGGAGCCCTACTTTTACCACCATTATATAAGGGCCTGAGTCTGTCGTCAGAAACACGTGTAGTAGCTAGCACAATGGGACTTGAACTTTGGTTTCTTTGCAGCCTCATATATTCTTATTTGATTATGCATTATTGTGAGCTCTCCAAATGGATTTAAAAAAAAAAAGGCTCTCTCCTTGAAATGAAATGCCTATTCATCACAGAGATACCTATCCCATTCTCTTTTGGAAAATATCTGTGTGAAAACTGTATGGGCAATGACATTTACGTAATTACACCTACATTGAGAAGTTGTAGTGGAGTCAACCCTTATCCACAGTCTTTATGCAAATAAGTAAATGGTAATACCACATTAACACCCTTTTATGATTGGGACTGACAATACTTAAAAGTATTTCTTCAGAAGCTATGACTAGCAAATGCATTGTTTCTTTGTCACTAACCAGAAGACTGGATGGGTGTTCTTTCACAAGAGTTGATGCTAACGCTATCTATGGAAGTTTTGCAAGCTGAAGAGTGGTATATGAACAACCTACCCTGGAGGTGAAGCACTGTGATGTGATGCACTCAAGATCTCAATACCATGTCTCCAGCAACATCTTGGTAGATGGCAGTACCATCAGCTGTGACTGTTCCCCAGGCTAGTTTCCAAAAAGTATATTTTTACTTATTACACTGCCAAGAGACCAGCCACAAACGGGGCCACGCATATGACATTTGCAATTTACATTCTGAAATTCCATTAATGCATTATATTAATATGGAGGCAATATGCCTTATAACAAGCAGTCTTTGTCCTTCAAATTAAGAAATTCATTAATTCAATACATTAGTGCATACATTTTGTTAAAAGGAAAGAGACCCTGTTCAGATATTTTTAACATACTTTACATTACCATACTATCTGAGTATTACTACTCTCACTTCAGTTAATAAAAAATGGGTGGAAAATATTGTCTTGTTAAAGCTAATTGCTCCATATCGCTCAGATGGGAAAAAACTAAACTGGATAGCTTCACTTTCTGGTTCTGCTATGTTTGCATAGTTTAAGACAGAACATAGCGGACTACATTCAAAATCATCTTTTTCATCTGTTGGCCCCTTTGCCTAGGTAGCTGGGGAAAAAAACCAAGTTTGCCGGAAAATGCGTATGTCAGTATTGGATCTGAACTCCCCCTCAGTCACTTCAGACTCCAGTTGTATTATGCATCAAGTTCCATATCTTTTTTCTTGCTCGCAAGGTTTCTATGAGGTCATGTGAACTTACATCTCTGACCTGGACTCCCTTTGTATTTCTCTCTCCGTTTTATTTTCCACAGTGATGCCAGCCTTAGAATCATAGAATTCTAGGGCTGGAAGAGACCTCAGGAGGCCATTGAGTTCAGCCCTCTGCCCAAAGCAGGACCATCCCCAACTAAATCATCCCAGCCAGGGCTTTGTCAAGCCAGGACATAAACATCTTTAGAAATGGAGATTCTACCACCTCTCTAGGAAACCCATTCCAGTGCTTCACCACCCTCCTAGTGAAATAGTTTTCCCCCACTGCAACTTGAAACTACCACTCCTGTTCTACCATCTGTTATTACTGAGAACAGCCTCTCTCTATCCTCTTTGGAACCTCCCTTTAGATGGTTAAAGGCTGCTATCAAATCCCCCCTCACTCTTCTCTTCTGAAGACTAAATAAGGCCAAATCCCTCAGCCTCTCCTTGCAAATCAAGTGCTCCAGCCCCCCTAGTCATTTTGGTTGCCCTCCACTGGACCCTCACCAATACATCCACATCCTATCAGTAGTGGGGGGCTCAGAACTGGTTCTAGACATGGCCTCACCAGTGCCAAATAAAGTGGAATAATCACTTCCCTAGACCTGCTGGCAATGCTCCTCCTAGTGCACCCTAATATGTCATTAGCCTTTTTGGCTACAAGGGCACACTGTTGACTCATATCCAGATTATCATCCACTGTAATCCCCAGGTCCTTTTCTGCCAAACTACTGCTTCGCTAATCCGTCCCCAGCCTGTGACAATGCTTGGGATTCTTCCATCCCAAGTGCAGGACTCTGTTTTTGTTCTTGTTGAATCTCATGAGATTCCTTTCTGGCCCAATCCTCCAATTTGTCTAGGTCACTCTGGACCCTACCCCTACCCTACAATGGATCTACTTCTCTCCCTAGCTTAGTGTCATCAGCAAACATGCTGAGGGTGCAATCCATCCCCTCATCCAGGTCATTAATAAAAATATTGAACCAAACCAACCTTGGGGCACCCTGCTCAAAACCAACCACTAACCAGACATTGGAGCCATTGATCACTACACATTTAGTCCCAAAATGTAGCCAGCTTTCCAGCCACCTTACAGTTCATTTGTACAGTACCATATTTTCTAAACTTGCTGGCAAGAATTATGTGGGAGACTGTATCAAAAGTTTTGCTAAAGTCAAGGTATATCACACCCACTGTCTTCCCCATGTCCAGAGTCAGTTACCTCATCATACAAGCTAATCAGATTGGTCAGGCATGACTTGCCCTTGGTGAATCCATGTTGACTATTCCTGATCATGTTCCTCTCCTCCAAGTGTTTCAAAATGGATTCCTTGAGGAGCCCCTCCATGATTTTTTGGGGGGACTGAGGTGAGGCTGATCTGTCTGTAGTTCCCTGGATTGTCTTTCATCCCTTTTTTGAAGATGGGCACATTTGCTTTTTTCCAGTCATCCAGGACCTCTCCTGATCTCCATGAGTTTTCAAAGATAATAGCCAAAAGCTCTGCAATGGCATCTGCAAACTCCGTCAGCACCCTTGGATGCATTAAATCCAGACCCATGGATTTGTGCATATCCAACTTTTCTAAATAGTTCTTAACCTGTTTTCTCCACCAAGGGCTGTCTACGTCCTTCCCATACTGTGTTGCCTAGTGCAGCAATCTGGGAGCTGACCTTGCCTGTGAAGACAGAGGCAAAAACAGCCTTGAGTACTTCATCTTTTCTCACATCAATTGTTACTAGGTTACCTCCCTCATCCAGTAAGGGACCCATTCCCTCTCTGATCACCCTCTTATTGCTAATTGTAGAAACCTTTCTTGTTACCCTTCACATCCCTTGCTATCTGCAATTTCAATTGCGCTTTGGCCTTCCTGATTACACCCCTGCATGCACAAGCAATATATTTATACTCCTCCTTGGTCATCTGTCCAAGTTTCCATTTCTTGTAAGCTTCCTTTTTTGTATTTAAGATCGCCAAGGATTTCACTGCTAAAGCCAAGGTGGTTGCCTACCATATTTGCTTTTCTTACTGTGCACCGGGATGGTTGGTTCCTGTGCCTTCAATAAGGCTTCTTTAAAATGCAGACAGCTCTCCTGGATTCCTTTCCCCTTCATATTAGTGTCCCAGGGAATCCTGCCCACCAGTTCCCTAAGGGAGTCAAAGTCTGCTTTTCTCAAGTCCAGGGTCTGTCCTTTATTCCTTTGGTCAGGATCCTGAAATTGACCATCTCATGATCACTGCTTCCCACATCTGCTTCCCCTACTAACACTTCCTCTACTAATAATTCCCCTACTAAGCCTTGCATAAGATCTACTTCCCCAGAAGTTCATTTCCTCTTCCATGCTGCTTCTAAATGTTTTTCACAAGACTGTTCCCTCACCTCAATCAAATCAATTTGTCCAACAAAGCTCAGTGCATTTCTAACATTCATAGCATCAGGAACCTCACATTGTTATATGACTATAACTAACACCGAGAATTAGGAAAAAAACCCAATAGAAACTGAATATATGTAAGATTCACTATCTAAACAAAGGGTTAGTTCCCTCAGCCAATATGTATGGAAAAGCAGGTCTTAAATCAGGGTCAAATTTACTGCAAGTTTGGTACTTTATAACAAGTAATGCTCGATTTCAAGTTTGGCTTTGACTACAATGGCCCTCAAGCACAGTTCCTTTTCCTTCTCTTCAACTTTGCTGTTAGTCTGTGCAAATCTCTATCGGGTGTTTCTGCTTCAGGCCAAGAGAAGCAAACTCTGTGCATGTTCCATTGTTGCTTTCTATTCTCCAGAAATAAATGTCAAGTCAGATGAAATAAGGTACAGTCTTCAAGCATAGCAAAACCAGACCCACAAAAAACACTGTCTCCCCAATGCCTGTACAACAAACCTGCAGTTACTCCAAAAATATGCTTACCAAGCTTCAAGAGTAACATGAACTGAAGAGCAAATGTAAAACACCTCTTTTTAAAAGTCATTTAGTACAGAGAAAAGACAAATCATTTCAGTATGTCCAGCAAAAACCAAACAACAAAAACAACCTGGCAATATAGTAATCTAGCAGTTCTTCTCAGTAAATGTATGGTAGATCAGATAGTACATTACAGTGTAATGTGATAGACATTTTGTCGGCGTGAATTTTGGGTTTAGCTCATGTTCTCATACTGTGACTATCGCTTGTGGGGAGCATCAGGTATCATTATATTATATATCATTAAAGAAAAGGGATCAAAGTGCTTCCTTGAGACAGGACCACTCATTTTTCTATAAGGCTTTACAGCATGGGCAGGGAACATAAGGCCTGGGGTCCGGATGTGACCCCCAGCTTGCCTGGATCCAGCCCCTGAGGATTGGGGCTCTTCCCCAGCATTGGTGAGGCTGTACTGGCAGCCCAGCCTCTCCATCTCCCCAGGGGGCTGGAGCACCCAAAATCTACTAGCCTGGGTCCTTCTTGGCTCTGGTCTATGAACAGAATGTGGGGAGTGTCTTTCTCCTTCTCACCCAGGGATCATACCAGTGAAGGTTTTATTTTATTTTATTGCTTCTCACTTATGAGCGGCACCCAACTGGTTTTCTTGTGGGTCAGCGGCCCCTGGCTCAAAAAGGGTTCCCCAGCCCTGCTTTACAGCATCTAGCACAATGAAACCACCATCTGATGGATGTCTCTTGGCCCTACTATAAGTGAATAAAATAATAAGGAACCTTTAGTTAAAGGGTAAACATCAGCATGAATCATCACACTCTCTCGCACAGACACATGCTCATCCATCCCTAACACTCAAGAGATGTGTCTATGGCCAACTAAATTGGGTATCAGCAGTAAAGCTCTGATTAGAAAAATCATTTCTACCATGAGACGAAGACAGGGAGCACCATCAGCTGGTCTCCTGAAATGCTCAAACTGACATCTCTCAACATTTCAGCCTGAGGTAGGGGAGAAATGGCTTATTCTAGCAAGAGATTGAGATCTAAAAATTCACATGCCATAACACATCTAACAGCTAAGTGAGCAAAACAGGGAACACAGGAGGCAGAAAAACAAAATATGGACAAGGCACAACTGGGAGGCAACACATACTTTTTAAATTAACCAATTAGATTCGTTCAACAAGATTGGTCTCGAAAAACACTATTGTGCAGATCAAAGTGTTCTGTTACACACAAGAGTATTTAGTCATACAATAGAATTTAAAAAAACAACACCCAACTCCATTCATGTTTTTAGATTTTTATAATGGAACAATAGGCATGAATCATTTGGAGAACTTAGAGGAATATTTCACAAACTCTCTCTCCAGGCCACAATTCCATTTAACACAATCATTTACTACAGGGATGCTGAAGTAAATCCACTTCTGCCTTAATAGCCTAGTCTCTCAGAGACAAAATCATTCCCCAGTCCTGTGATAGTCTTGAGATCCACAAGATCTGTGTTGCTGCACAAAAGGGACAAGGGATGTGGCGCTTGTGCAGTGAGCCTGCATGCCCCTATGCAAAGAGCACACACAAAGCTCCCAGTGCTCACCCCCACTTCACTCTAGCACACACAAAATGTATTTGCAGGGTAGGCCAGAGGCAAGGTAAACCTTATCCCAAACACACTACAGCAGGCATGTCAAACTTGAAGCCTACTGAGGTTCACACAAACGAAAACTGATTGCTTTCAGGGCCACCACACAGAATGTACTTCTATTGGAAAGTCATAATTATTTATTATTATAGATTATGTTTTAGGTATATTTTATAATTTTTCAGGTCTTGTTTTAATATAATACAGTAATTTGATGTGCAAAATTGTTATTTGCCCATATAAAATAAATTTTACTTTAAATATAAATTGAAGGCACTTTTTAATTTTCTATAGGATACATAACTTGTTTTGTTGAAATAAAAACAAGTATAGACTGTGGTTAATCAAATAGAACAGGCTTCTGTGAAAATTTCAGATACTCTGTAAGTTTGAGATTTTGCATAAACATAATACTCATGCAGTTGCAAAAAAATGACATTTATTGATATAAAATTAATATACATTTTGTGATTTTATTTGGGAATAAATAAATAAATAACAAAATGTTAACAAAATATCCCTCCCCACTCCCATGCCCCTATTCTAACCCAATCCCCCTCTGCTCCCACAGACCCCCCCTTGCTCTAACCCAATGCCTCATCCCTCCCCCAGAGCCAGGCACTCGCAGCCTCCCTAACCTAATGGCTCCTCTCCCCCCGCCCCCAGAGCCAGGCACCCCCAACCTAATGCCTCCTTCCTCCCCCAGAGACAGGCACTCCCAGTTCCCTCTCCTCCACCCCCCCCCCCCCCCCCCCACAATGCCTGGGTCCCAGAACCACTGCCATACATCTTCCTCAGACACTGGAGCGGCGTGAGCCAGCTGTGAGAAGGCGCTCGATGCCTCTGCAGAGCGGCCTGGCTGGCCGTGAGCACGTGCTGGCAGAGCACCCAGCACAGAGCACCCCGCCCGGCCATAAGCAGTCACTGCAGTGCTATGCGCAAAGTAGCAGGTGGCCGGCTGTGATCTGCACTCGGCCACATGCTCCGAGCGACCAGCAGGTTGCACTTTATTCTTTTATAAAAATGTAGTGGCGGGCCGCAAAAGATTTTGATCGGATGCGGCCCTCCAGCAGCCTCTTTGACATGCCTGCTCTACAGGGATCCCCCAGTTTCATGCTGGGAAGGGAAGCATCCAAAGGGATTAATGCAGCACTGACAGTTCAACAACTGCAGTGGTAGCTGCAGTAGTGAGGAGAGGAACAAAAACCTGATTCTTAGAGCAACAGATTCCTGACTACACAAATTCACTGGCCAGTTCGCTCAAGGAAGGGATGGGTTGGAGCCATATCAGCCACAAGGAATATCAGCCACCCTATATGAAGATGGCGGGCAGGGAGGATTCCTTCTGCTTCTGCGTTTGTTGATCTTGTCAACATATTGCTTATTTACTTAGCTGTACTGGAAGAAGAGAGTCTTGCCCTTAAAACCATCCCTTCTCGCTCTAAGAACCAGGACACTCTGTTAGTAACTCTATAGTGTTAGTGTCCTCGGAACTTCTCAATATTGCTATATATTTAAAATCAATTCTGTTCTCCTGCTGGTGTGTATTTCCTTTTCTGCTCCTCCCACCGCCAGCCAACCACAGACCAAATTGCATTTTGCGTTACAAAGAAAGTGAAGATGTGTATATGTGAAAGTTTCTCTCAGACATTCTCTGCTGCCTCTGTTTCACCTGTAAATTAAACTCAAAGGCCAAGTTACACTACACGTGTCTGATTCTAACAAAGGACAGGGGAATATCCACTTATATTATTTTTTAATTACAATTACTTTACAAATTAAATGCATTGATCCTGAGCATAGAAAACAAATAATATTTTAATTTACCTGGTGTATATATAGCATGTGTATATTTATTTCATTTAATCTATACACTTCAGAAACTCTTGAGATATACCATAACATATGCACAATAGGCCGCACAGATGAGTTAGCAGTGCAATATTTCCTAAACTTCAAGTGTTCAATTTTGTAGCCTTTATATATTGTTAACGCTAGTTTTCCACATTTAATATATCATGCCATCAAGATATATTAAAAATGGAACAGAAAAGTAACAAAGAAAACAAAAAAGAGTCCTTGATCCAAAGATCCAATCCAAGACACAAGTGAATAAAACAGGACACAAACTAGTGGTATTTAGGGGTGGTAATCACAAATATGATCTAACTAAACAGAACTGGAGTTGCTGTAGCTGGAGTGTTTCACATTAATGTGAGGTTCTTCTTGATGTAGAAGGGAGCGCGTGCGTGCACACACACAAAAAGTGAAAAAGGCAATAAAAAGAAGAAATAGTGTAAAATAGAAAATAAAATGAAAATAATTCCCAGAAATTTGGAACTCACCAACCAATTTATAAAAAATGTTGAAGCCATATTTTCTTGTCAGGTTCAGCAGCAGGGAACCTTTAACTTCACAATCTGTATTTATAAGTGTAATTAAGATTGGGAGAACATTTTCAAAACCTTTCAGCAGCTGCCTAATTCAGATCCTATTTAAATCAATCAAATGGGGGGAGCAAAGTCAGTCCAATGCCAAGTGCATTTAAAAATTACATCCTTGAAACTCAGTACAGAAATTTAACACACTGATATCTACCATTCACTTTCTCCCCCTCCTGCAAATCATTTCTTCCCTCTAGCCATTCAGCAAAATCAACCAGAAAGCTAGGATTATCTAGAATCCCAATACTGTATTTTATAATGACTGAGTTTTCTTATTTTTAACAGGTGAAGTTAAGGCCATAAGCTGTTCCCTCACTGATTCTGCAGCAAGCTGAAATTTCAGCTAGCTATCAACATTCTCATCTCTTTATTTTGGTTAAAAGTATTCAATATGACATTCAATAATCAAAAACAACAAAACCAAAGGAGTAATAGCATACAAAGTGTTGCTTTATCTTTTTTTCTCTGCACTTTCTTGAATAGAGATACCCTCATCTCTAATGACATTTCCATCAGTATTTTTATACCACTTGTTACTGACAACTGAAAGTTTGTTTACTTATTTTTTTTTTGACAGCAGTTTGTGTTCCGTCAGTTTTACTTTGTTGAGGGCCAGCTATGCTTTCCGTGTCTCAGGTACTGGCCTGGGGACATTATCTATTCATAGTGACTATATGAAATGCACTTTAAATCCCTTGGCAGTCTCTCTGGAGCACCTCCATCTGGTGGCAAGGCTTGGTTTCCTTTACCTTTCTCCAGAATGACACCTCATGGTTCAATTACTTCTGGGAAGTATCTCTGAGTTGAAGCCCTCATTTACCAACTGTTGCTCCTCTAGCAGGACAACTGGCCTTGCAAGAGACTCCTTTGGAAAATGCAACCAGTGTCAAATTAAAGACACACACAATAAACTTTACTTACAACCGTAGGTTTTTGGGATGATTCTTCCTAGTCACACTCCAAAGATTGCCCAGACGTGGAACCCACAATTCACGCAGTGCCCTTTAGAGTGTTGTGACCCCTCTTGCCCCTCCCTCAGAGCTCACAGATGTTAAGAGATGGTACTGCAACATCCACCACCATAGTTCCATATACACAGAGAAAATAATTAAAGCAAGAAAAGATGCAAAATACCTGGTTCTTGCCTACACCTTATGCCTTCTTTGCAAGTTTTAGGCCACAGGTTTCAATAGTTTTTCTTTTGATCTTAAGCTCTCACCTTGGAAAAGTAGGTCTCTTTGCCTGGCTGGAGCTAGGCAGATAGTTATGTCCCAATTAATAGCCTAACCATTGTTCTCTTAAGGACTCCTGATATTCCTCCTGGAGACATCTTATTTCTAGTCCTCATTGTTGAATTTCCTGCTTCATTTTCATAACTGCTCCTTTGGATTTAACAGCAGGCATTTAAATAGGTAATTTGTGATATCTTCTCTAGTCTCCACAGACTTATATCCCGTTTTGAGGGGAAACTCTCATATATGGTGTTCCCCAAGTACATGCAAGAAGACCGTTACCAGTAACACAGCAACAAAACTGAAACTGAAGAGGGAGCCAAAATAGTGCACCTTAAGCATATTTGGGCTGTTGTATGTGGGTCCCCCAAACCTGCACCCTCCCTCAAGAAAAACTCTTAAATTTTTATCCCTTAATATACATTATTTCAAAGACACTATCATATTTTTTTCTTTTAGTCAGTTTCATACTATTCAAGTTAGCAGTCTCTCTCTAAAAATATACAAATGACCAAAATATAAACTCTGTCAACTTTCTATTTCTCTTAAGGTTGTACAGAGGGTCGCCTCTGAGCTAAATGCTGAAAGACTTTTTGATGCATGCAGATCTCAAGTTGATTTCAAAGAAAGGTACACCCAACTAAGGACAGGAGAATCAAGCCCTCAGGCACTCAGGGTATGTCTACACTACCCAGTTGTGTCAACAACTTATGTTGATATCCAAAAGTTAACAAGATGAAAATGACTCTGAGGATATTCACACTTACTCACTTGGTTGACAGACCATGGGATCCCATTGTTAACAGTACAGTGTGGTGAGAAAGCAAAGCTGATCACATCTTGCAATTCCTTCCAAGTTCTCTTCCAGCCTTCTCAGCTACTGGAAGCAGCATCATGAGTAGTTCTGTGCTGAGGAATGTCAAAGCAGCTCAACAGTCTGTCTTTGTCTCTGCCTGCTGTTGTGTGCCTAGTGCAAGGCAGATCAAGAACCGTTCAATTATCTGTTTTTGTTTGTTCCCCAAATGGAAAACCTCACTGAGCTGTCACATACTTCCTGGAGCAGTGAAGGAGGAGGGGCACATGCCTGTAGGGCAGCAGAGATCAAAACACTGAGCAGAGCCATCAGGGCAGGCATTGTGAGATACTGGCAGAAGCAAATTCTGCAAACAAAACAAACAACAGAATCCACACTGGCTCTTTGTTGACAATAAAGGCAGGAGAAAAGAAAAAATACTCTCATTTGGGTAGAAGTTGTGTGTCACTGAAACTGGGCTCCCTCCCACCCAAAGAAAGTTGCATTGAAGTGTGTATGCTCTATTTTATCACCAAAAGGCAGATTTTGGTGGGAAAACCTTCTAGTATTGACAAAGCCTCAGAACGGAAAGTAACAAGAGACTATTTGATGTAATTATCTCTATTGCATTATTTCATCTCTAAGCTTAATGATTTGGCAGTGGCATATTTATTTATGCTGTAATGTGATCATATTCTGCTGCTCCTTCAGAGGCCTTTTTTTTTCCATGTTGATTTCCATCCCCCGTCTGTGATCTAGATAATTCCTTAATATTTCTCCAGTGAAAGATTTAAAAGTGTGGCAAAGTTTCAAATATTCCTTTGCATATTGTTTTTAAGCCATCCTTTTTACCTCCATGATCTTTGTACATTATAACAATGACAGGTATGGCAATAATCCTTCTATTTACATAAATGCCTCAACAAGTAATAGATTTAGGTGCCTAAATTTATGCCACCATTTTGACCAGTATGATTATATATGCAGTGGTGCAATTATAAACCATGCTTACACTGTGTGTTTCCAACATCTTTTGTAATGTTGGCATCGTTACCTACTGTACTTGGGAGTGGTGCACAAGTATGAGTTGCTGTACCAAACTAGGCAAACTAGGGATATAAAATTCCATTTAAATCAGTTAACTGGTTAAACACTTTGTTTAACTAGCTATTTGCTTAAATGGGGGCTGCTAAGGGAGCTTCTCTGGCTGGACTGGAGCTTACTGGTTAATCAATTAACCATGTGCATCCCTTTACCAAACTGCTGTTGATAATCTTAGACTGTGTAAAACTTGAGAGTTTAATGAACTTTTGTGAACCCTGATGTGAAAGAGCAATGCCTACAAACAAACAAGGAAAAAAATATAAACCCTGCATATATTTTTGTTAAAGCAGTGCAAAACCAGTCTGTGCATATTTGTTTCCCTTTTATGGATTAACGAGAAGATTTTCCTGGCATTGCTCAGGTCCTTTACTCAATTTCTCTCTCTCTTTCTCTGGAAAATAAAATGAAAATGTACATGTTTCATTTGAGTTGATGCTCTGGGGTGGAGCTGGGGATGGGGGGTCCAGTATGCAGGCTGTCCCAGGGAGAAGACAACAATCCTAGCCCTCTTTCACTGCAGCAGCTTGGGAACAGATGAGAAGCAATTCTCCATAACCACTGCCACCCAGCCATGGAGAAGGGGTGCCTGTTCTTCAGCTGGGGCAGGTGTAGGTTCATCTGCCCTCTGCACTCTCCAGCTAAAGTGAGGAATGCAGCAAACGGTGCACTTTCCCCTTGCTCCCTGATGAAAGGGACATCCAGAAATATTCTTGTATCAGTCAGGGGAGAGAGCCTCACCCCCCACCTGCACTCCCTAAAGGGCACCTGGGGGATGTGAGACTTGGGGTTGAGGGGACACCCCCAAGCCAGCCCTTTTCACCTGCCTGGTGGTGACTGTCTCTTTTCTGTATGGTTTCATACTGAGAAATCCCATTCTAGGCACATTTGATTTTCCTGGCACAGCCTAACTAGCCCAATGGGGCTGTTATGCATTTCAAAGTTGGAACACTGTGTGGAGCCCAGGAAGTCCCTCTGACTCCGGGCTCCACACAGGCACTTCTGCTTTGAAATGCACAAGAGCCCCAGTAGACATGCCGCAAGGAGCCTGGAGTCAGTGGGGGATTCAAGAGGAAGCTGCATACCAAATTTGGTGGTTCTCCGTTTAGGAGTTCTTAAACAGAGATAGGTGGACACAAACTCTCTCAAAATATATTAGATGGCATCAATTAAGTATTTTGCTCTTTAATAACTTCTGTCCATAAAAGATCATCAAAGCATTTTACAAACCTAAAACTCACTACGTTCTAGAGCACTAATTATTTTCACTATTTTATGACTCGGAAATGTGGGGTGGATAAAGGTTAAATGATATGCTCCACGGCCACAGACCTTATTTTAGCAGGTAGCTGGATAACTGTTTAACCGATAAGTGATAAAGAGGCAGTATCTCAAGGTGGCAGGGGGCTCCCCAGCAATGAGGCTGGGAGTGCATTGGCTGCTGACGCCAATCGAATTGTTGCAGTTACATGATTACTAAATTAAACAAATTCTAACATTCCTAACACAAACAGTGGCAGAACTAGGAATTGATCCAGAAACTCTTGCTCCTAGTCCCCTGCTCTAATCACTAGTGACACGGTACAAAACCCAATAAGCAAGGGGTTAAACTGCCATGAACCAGAAATTAGCTCGTTCTCCTTTCAACTTTCTTTGAGGGAAGATCAAATTACAAAAACACACTTGTAATTTAGCAACTTCAATCTTAGTACAGCCACTTTGAATTTCACTGTAGTGACAGTCTGTAACATTGTTATCCCTACTGTAGTGAATCACATTGTTACAATTAAGAAAGCAGCATCAGCAGCTCACAGCCATCTAAATACATCAGACAGCTGCCAAAATTAAAAAAAAACACACACACACATACACCAATCATTAATTCGCTTGTACTACTGGAAGAATAACATACAAAAACAGAAATAAAATGGGAGGGAAGGAATGGAATGTTTCAAAATGAGCTGACAGAAAAATGGAATACACAGTTCTCTCTGTGTTAACCTATTATTGCACATTTCCTTATCCACCCACACAGGTTAAATGGAGTTTTCATAATAATTTTATCTCCCCTTCACAAACAGCAAAGCGTTCATCCAAGGTAGGAGATGTAATGCTTTCTGAACCTAATTAAGCTATAGACTTGCTAATAAGTATCATGGATCTGACATAAAAAGCAATTTGCATGGTGATTGATCCTTAATGTAAACCTTAAAATCAATAGAAATCAAAATATAATTTTTAGCTATGAAAGAAAATTTGCACTTCTTCACTGTCAAAGCACACACAGGCATAAAGCCCTTAGGCTCTTCCTGATTCAAAGGCTCACAGTATTATAACTAGCCTGAGCAAACATCCATCCAGTATACAGTCTGGTTATGAAATATTAACGCCATCTGCAATCATCAGTCAGGCTTACCAGCAGTCAGCCATTACACAGGGTGCTGACTTTTATACTCTCTCCCACAGACAACAGCAGCAGGCAACAAATCAGGCATTGGCAATAACTGGATCAGGAGTTGATTCCTATATCATTCTAGGAGCACATTAAACACATTCTTCCACTCTACTCTGTGCTGATTAGGCCTCAGTTGGAGTACTGTGTCCAGTTCTGGGCACCGCACTTCAAGAAAGATGTGAAGAAATTGGAGCGAGTCCAGAGAAGAGCAATCAGAATGATTAAAGGTCTAGAGAACATGACCTAAGAAGGAAGGCTGAAAGAACTGGGTTTGTTTAGTTTAGAAAAGAGAAGATTGAGGGGGGACATGATAGCAGTTTTCAGGTATCTAAAAGGGTGTCATAAGGAGGAGGGAGAAAACTTGTTCATCTTGGCCTCTGAGAACAGAACAAGAAGCAATGGGCTTAAACTGCAGCAAGGGAGGTTTAGGTCACACATTAGGAAAAAGTTCATAACTGTCAGGGTAGTTAAACACTGGAATAAATTGCCCAGGGAGATTGTGGAATCTCCATTTGTGGAGATATTTAATAGGAGATTAGATAAATGTCTATCATGGATGGTCTAGGCAGTACTGGGTCCTGTCACGAAGGCAGGGGACTGGACTCGATGACCTCTCGAGGTCCCTTCCAGTCCTAGTATTCTATGATTCTCAGTTCTGCCCCCTTTCCTGTTTTGCAAGATTTCATGCATACTTTTCCTACCTGAAGTAGGCATATCACTGATTAACCAGTAAACCTTATTGGGTGAAGCTTACCAGTTAAGCAGCAGCCCGCTGGGCTGGAGTTCCCCCACTTCCCTCCATCTGACATGAGCAGGGAGGACTCCTCCAGCCCTGTTGGGCCAACTGTGCTGTGGCATGGTATGGTTGGCCCTCCAGCCCAACCCAAATAGCCCCAACCATGGTTGGCCCAGCCAGCTTGAGGGAGTCCCTCCTAGTGCCTGTGGGACACCCCTCACCCCCATAGTACCTGTAGGATCCCTTTTAAGTGGTTAACTGATTAATGCAATGTCTAACTGGCTAACGGATTAAAGGAGATTTTACATCCCTAAAAGACCTACACAACGCACAGGTAGATTAAAACACAGTCGACTAGAACTGCCAGTATTTTGACAACTGATGTTTCAATTAACCACTGTTACATAATACAGTGGTGGTGATAGAGCTACATTATTACAACTTGTGTTATATTGTAGCAGTGATTATAGCATTAGAAAGGGTGTAAATATTTATTTTCATATTATAAACAATGTACTTTGTTCAAAATTCCTAATGCAATATTTTAAACTTAGAAATCCACCCAATAGCAAATCCTTTCCATCTACTACAATTCCATGCTTATTTTTCAGTTTCATAATAAAATGTTTCACGTGAGACCTGAGTAACTAATACAAAAAGAGAGTCCGCAGCAAACAGGAGCCTCATTTTTGTACAACAATCACACCACAGAGAGATAGCAGATACAAGATGCTAATGATATGTATTTTAAAGTCACCCCATTATTCAACTAGCAGAATATATTGCAAGTTAAATGGATACAGTTTTCTTTTTAAATTAAAATTATTCTTCTCCTTTAGAAGAATACATAGTTACATAGTACTGTAATTTCCTCCCCACCATTTGTTAAAATGATATTAAGTACAACAGTCAAAACAAGTATCATACAAAAATATGCAAGCCCTTTACAAATCAGCAGCAGCTTCTAAATGGTTTTGTATCTGATTGGATCATATTGAAATCAGAGTTTATGTGATTCAACTAAATTGAATTAGTACACTTTAAAAACAAACCATATAATGGTTACAAGACTCAGATTTCAGATATCAACATTTCCATTATACTTAGAATGCGAAATAACTGATACCAAGGAAAGACACATCATTTAAAACATTTTATTATACAGAGACATATTTAGACTATATTTTGAAAGTGCTATGGGAGATGAATGGCTCAGATTGTGTATGCCAAAACTGCTGAAGGAACCTAAGAATTAATCAGCTGAGCTGCTTGCAACATACAATGTTTGTTTAAAGTCAGATTAGAGGGTGACAGATATTGTATAAATTTAAAAAAAAAAACAGAAGTAGGAGCGACCTAGGGAAGTACAGACTAATAAGCCATTTTATGGACTAATTGGTTAAAATGATCAATTTTAAAATAAAATTTATTAAACACCTGGATAATTATCTGAAATTATAGTCTAGTAAGCAGGGCAGAAGAATGTCATACCTCTCCAATTCATTAGGATTCTTTTTTAAGAGTGAGTAAAATGGAGGACAGAGGCGACCCAGAGACCATTTATTTGGCTTTTCAAAAGACCGTCGGTGAGGTCCCATATCCAGAAGCTATTGAAGAAAACAAAATAGTCACGGGGCAAGAGTCCAAGTCTTGTCATGGATCCGACAGTGGAGAAGATTGTGGCCCATCCTGGGCCACTCCCAGCAGCTCCCATTGGCCAGGCATGCAGTTGTCATGCTAGTGATTCCCCACCCCCGTGGATTAGATATCTCAAATAGGGATGTTAAATATTGGTTGACTGAATAGTTGATTAACCTCATGAATACTTATTGGTCACTCAACTATCCTCTAGATCCTGGGGATGCAGCTGGCATCCAGTGCACTCCGGCCCCACTCCCGAGGATCCCCCTGCCACGCCACACTGCTGCCTCTGTATCAGAGGCAGCAACACAGGGTGCCAGGTTGGAGCTGGTCCTCAAGAGGAGACTGTTTAAAAAACAGCTCTCCTTGTGGACTGGCCGCCTGTAATCCAACGTTGCTGTTCAAGGGGAAGGCTGAGCTCCTGGACCCCACATGAGCTGGAACTGAGCCGGGCTGCCTGCCCGCTTGGCTCCTAATACATTTTACATGCAGAGAGCCACAGCGGGGGTAGGCCCCAGACCCAGTGTGAACCAGGACTGAGCTGGGCCACTGGCCAGACTGCTAAAAAAAAATTTACGGGCAGAGGGGAGGAGAGGGTGGAAAATGTGTGTAGTCTATAACCTTAATTTATAAGCTTTTGCTTATCAGCTAATTGGTTAATCAGTTACACTATTACATCCCTAATCCCAAAAGGAAATGAAAAATAGATGAAAGAGTTCCAAGGAAACAGACTTGAGATACTTAATTGTTGTCTCCATCAGGTGAATAAAGTCTCTACGGAAGTGAAGGTGAGATTAGAGAGGAAGCACTTGAACCAGAAAAGGAGATTACTAAGGGTGCTGGCTACTTAAATGAGGCAGTTATGAGAAAAAGCAACAGTATCAAAAAGAGACACTAACAACAAGTACTGTAGAACCAAATCAGAGAGGCATTTATGATCAGACAAGCTAAAAACCTAGAAGGGTCTCAAAACTAATATAAACTTTTGGTTCTACTTTACAGTAAGTTTCACATAGTTATCTTGATTCCAGGTTCATTTCTGTACCTAGAAGTGGACTAGTAAAACTATATTGTACCGTTTCTCCAAGATTTACTTCAGGAAAATGGATAAAATCTTTCCTTCTGGAGCAAAGTTGATCCAAAACTATTTAGAACACCTAACATTTGCTAACCTGATGAAACCTGTATTGACAATGTGTCTAAGTATTTTGGCTTATTTGACAGAATTACTCAAATAATTAGACTGTTTCAGCTAATTAATACACTAAGAAACCACCCTCCTCAGCATATTTTGCATTTCATGTAAGTGATGCACTGTACAACTTAGCCATAGTAGATTATTCTCTAAAACATTTAATGTATCACTTGTCATATGTAATATACCATAACATTTTAAAGAAAGAAAATGCTTGTTTTAATTCTCACTTGTCGCCATCATAGCATTAGTGTTTTCCTTGTCCTGTGCGTTGATGGAAGTACTTCACTTCAGAGAAATTATTTGCAGGGAAGATCAGTACACAAGTGCTTTCAGTTAGGTACATTAACCTTAGCTCACATGTGCTGACATTCTGAGTGCTACCTACAAACTCTAATTGATAGCAAATTAAGCTTTGAGGTCATGGGCATGCTAGAATAACTATTATTCATTGGTTCAACATCACATGAGATGGAAGTAACACAAAGTACATAAAGGGGATTTGTGTTTCCCAAACTAAAGGCATCAGAAAAGATCCTATTCCAGCATGTGTTTCTTTAGAGGGCAATTATGCTGTTAGAAGATTTGCTTCACCCTCTTTTAAAATTAACCATATCCATGTTTCACTACACTTGAATGACTTCATCTCAGCTGATGCAGATATTTATAAATATGCAAGCACCACGCATAGTAGTGATCCTACTGGTACATAAAATAAACCAAGAGTTTTCTTGCATAACTACTCAATTTAACTTAGTCTACCAATTTCACAACATTGTTTCAGAATTTTAATTCAACAGACCTGCACATCAAACAATATCTTGCTTTATTTGTCTCAAAAAGGAAGCTATTAAATGTTGTACACTTCCAGACATCTCCTAAGTCACTGGAAAATTGCAGAGAAAAATGTGGTGAAGGCTGCCTGGCATTGTACTATTTCTATAGATGAAGGGGTAAAGGGAGGAAGTGGGAGGGAAACTAACTATATTCCATATTGTGTAGCTAATTTTCCAATTCAATTGTTATGGCAATGCCTTTACTTCAACATTTACCATACAGTTGCAGAGAGAATAAATTGTCACTAAGTCTGCTAATGACAATATTTTTTATCCAAAAGGTGAAAAATTCTTCACCTTATTAGCTTCATTGTAAACTTCACAGAAGGGACCATTTCTAGAATTCTTATGGAAATGAGAATTATTCTCAACACAATTGTGAGAAATGACCCTGCCCAGATAATCAGGCTGTTCTTAATCTCTGCCTTTTCCACCCAAAACCAAGCAATGGTGAAAGCCATTCATGTTCTCCATCTTAATTCAGAAAATACAACAAATCAGCCTCAATCCTTGAGATTATATTTTACTAGGTTCCAGACAATATACCCACTGATCCGAATCAAACAGAAGAATGGATTTCTTCCTGAATCCTATCCTGTACCCATCAGGAACCAATTATAGTTTGACGTCATAAAAACGAGTCCCCATATTGTTCAGCCTGCTTTGAGAGGTGATGTAGATTCCAATAGCCCTGTTATTCAGGCTCTGTGTTAAGACAGTATCCTTAACTCAGGACAGCACTTGTGTGTTTAAATCTCATGCATCTAAAGTTAAACAGCACGTGAATAGGGATGGACATATACATGTGTGCAAGAAGTCACTCAGGCTACGTCTAGACATTCGAGCACATTGAAATTGCTAATGAAGCAGGAATTTAAGTATCTCATGCTTCATTAGCATAAACACGGCCACCGCTTTTTTCCGAAATGGAGTTTTTTAAAAAAAACCAGCAGTCTAGGTTTACAGGGTCTGTCAAAAAAGGGTTTATTTTCGACAGATCTGCATCTAGACTGCTGGGGTTTTTGTTTTTTTTCCGAAAAAGCTCAGTTTTGGAAAAAAGTGGCAGCCATGTTTATGCTAATGCAGCACAGGATATTTAAATCCCTGCTTCATTAGCAATTTCGACATGCCTAATCTAAATCTCTGTCAAAAGAGAGGTGTAGTCTAGATACATCCTCAATGACTAGAATGAATAAAAAAAAGGTATATGTGAGTCAGCATTATAGACTGCTATTATAGCATCAAAACAACATCAATCAGAATTGTGGCTGCATCATGCACTGTACAAACAAAAAGTTTTAAAAACATGTTTACAAAACAGAGAAATGGAAGGAATCATATACAGACAAACGATCCTTGAGCCTTCCTGTGACACTGTCTATGCACAAACATCTTTAAAAGAAGACATTTCAGCAGTGGCATAATTATTTTTCGAGATAGTAGAATGTGATAGTGGAAAATTTCTAAGATAAATCCACCTCTTTACCCACCAGCATGGAAAGTCAGGTCATTTAAATTAAATTTCTTCTGCTAGGATGTTTCTTAGTATGTATTTATGTATCTATTTATAAGTAGTTCTGGGGAACTATTTAAATAGACTCATGTAGGTTCAGCAGTTAACTAGGGAAGGGCAGAAAATATGTTTAGTGTTTGCTAAATCAACACATCAAAAACAAGTACATTTTCTGTGTGTCTGAACTAATGAGGTAGGAGTCCACAGTCATATTACCTGCCGAAAGAGTTGTGAAATGTTCACAAAATTACTGAATCTAATTTTCTAATACCCCAGACTAATCCTATTTGTCATCTTGGTTTGTCCACCTATACCAACCACATCTACTTTAATGAATTAAAATACATATGATAAAGTGTACTTGGAGAAGAAAACTGTGCCTATGTACTGCTTCAGCTATAATAAGGGTGAGACATTTTTTCATTTACAGGCAGTCCCCGGGTTACATGGATCCGACTTACATCGGATCCCTATTTACAAACGGGATGAGGCAACCCCGCACTAGCTGCTTCCCCCCAGCAGACCAGGGAGACGCGAAGCTAGCGCGTCCCCCCTCCCCCCAGCAGACCAGGGAGACGCGGAGCGGCTTTTCTCAGCAGACACCTCAGCTTGAGAATAAAGGACTGAGGGAAGTGAGGTGTGGGAGAATAAAACTGAGCTCTGGAGAAATGTTTGGATAGAGTTTCCCCTACAATATGTACCAGTTCTGACTTACATACAAATTCAACTTAAGAACAAACCTACAGTCCCTATCTTGTACGTAACCCGGGGACTGCCTGTAGTTGTCTAACAAATATTTCACATCATGAGACAGTGGGTTTTTTCCCCCCCCTGAGAAATGTACTGCGATATGACAGACAAATCACAGATCTATATGTAATGCTGTAAGCAATGTATCCTTGGGGGACATGAGATACAAATGTTAACTTTGAAATGGTAGGTAAACTGCATGATATAAATTTTTAAATCTTACCTTTCTGTAAAGCAGTTTCATGAGATGATCAGTTTATTTAAAATACATTATCCTACATCATCTCTATCTTCAAGCAAATGTTAAATTACAGTATATAGCTTTATAAAATGAATCAGTAGCACTCTAAAATTAAAATCTTATGAGTGGCAGTTTTCTGCAATTATTCCAAATACAATAAAAATGACTGAACATGAGATTACTAAAAAAGTCATAGAAGCAAATTAAATTTTGGTTTCCTACTGCTCAATTTCTTAAGTCCCGCCCCCCCCCCCCCCCTCAAAGTTTTGAAAAATGAAGTCTAGGCTTTCTATGCCTGTTCCTAAATGATATGAGCACAATACGGAGTAATCTCTACTGGTACAAGATGTAATTTATTTTAATTGGAACTGAAAAATTGTTTAAAGGGTGACAGGAGGAAACTGTTCCTATTTCCTGCTGTAATTCCCTCTGCATCTAATTACATCCATAAAGAGGGAAAATGGGAATGCTATGTGTTATTCAATATATTGTGGTTAATTAGAAGATTCTTTGTGCACATGTAAACACACCAGAGCTTTATAATGGACATCATGCCCACACTATCATTTATTAGCTAGATCAAGCACAGCACAATCACTGGACAAGTGGATACCATGTTGGTTTCCACGTTGCCAAATGGTTTCCTATTTCATAAAGTGGACAGGCAAATCTAAACTATAGCCAACACACACCAGACTGAAATCTCGACTCCCCACGACTACTTTTTTAGATTTCCGTAGATTTCACCACACTTAAAGTCAGATTATCATACTGGAAACAGTATCACTTAAGATTCCCTTTTCTTCATCTAGAGATATACAGTTTAGGAGGATGTTTTTTATAAAATAAAATGGGGCACATTATTTTAACTTAAAAATTGTAAACTATACATCTGATTATCTCTATGTATCTCCCTTTTGGTTCAAGAATTCCTCCTAAACGGTGAGAGCTAAGACCACCAAATTCAGTATGCAACTTTCTCTTATAACTTAAAGCAAGGTAACGGTTTGGTTGTGCCAGGAAGCAGCAAGGAATCAGAGATGAGGATCAGGACTGCTATAATTACATTGGAGCAGCATGGGGACAGAGGTGAAAAAAGGGTCAGCTATCTACTATATGTTTGAGAAAGCTGGCATGTTTGTGTCTGTCCCACAGTCAGGAGACAAGCATCCCTCACGCACCTGTGTGCACTTCAGCATCTATGGAGAGGTGCTTTTCATGGAGAGCCTGGCTCCAAGCTGCTGCAGTGAGAGAGGGTAGTCCTCTCTCCCTGGTATAGTCAAGTTAAGGAATCAAATGTAATGATTTAAATGACCAAAAAGTATTTGAGTTAAAGACTTAAGGAACACTAGGTAATGTATACTACAATTGATTATATACTCTGTGTGAGTGTGTGTGTGTGTGTGTGTGTGTGTGTGAGTGTGAATGTGTGAGAGAGAGAGAGAGAGAGAGAGATCTTCGTGCTTTTTTGTAGGGATACAGAAAATCATGAACTGTAGACTAACATTTGCCTTGCAAAGGTCTCACCTGATCCAATGACCTGTCTAGGGTTTTCATTTTATGACTATTTACTGCAAAAGCATATACAATAATTTATAAAACATTTATAAAAATCTTAAATACCTGCCTCAAAGATCTCGCAACGTCAGGTAAGAGCAACAACAGCTCAGAGTAACAAAGTATGAAAACAAAACAGGGATATGATTGGCATGTGTGACGTAGTGGGGGTAACTTGCTAGGGCTGTGGCGACCTCTGCTGTCTGTAGCAAGACCCAGTAGGGAAGGGGGGGAAGTCATTATGCAAAGGTGGCTCCAAACTGGTCTGACCAGCCACCCCCCATGGGGAGAAACAAAGGAAGGTGGATGCTGCCCTGGCTGGGGGCAGGGCTGGAGGAGAGGTGGTTAGTTCCTGTCTGGAAAGCAGGGGAGAAGGAGCTGGGGAGGGGGGCTGGGACTCCCCCATCTCAAGGGGGGCACTGAGGCCTCTTAGCCCCAGTTCCTGTAACCAGATTACATCTGTGCTGTGCTATATCCTGGAGAAGCAATAAACTACCTCCATTCTACTGGCTGGTGGAGTCTGTTCGTGTCATTTCAGGGTGCAGGAGACGGGGGACCCCAACGCACCGTCACGGCATGTAATTGTGATATCGGGTCTTACTGATGCCACACAGTTATTTTCTGATGCCACACAGTTATTTTCTATTATATGGGGAGAAAGGGTGACAACTCTCTCAGGCAGATACTATTGTGTGGTAACTTTGCATCTGCTTAAACTGATGCTGGTAAGAGAAAGAAGAGTTTGTGAAAAAGGATGGGCAGGATCCTTTGTGAAAAAGAGCTGGATTATGAGGACCAGGAAGCTGATTCAAGCACACTGGCATAACAAATGAAGGCATAGAAGAAAAAATGGGAGGAGATGAAGGGATGTAAATTAGATGTATCGAAATTGCAAATGAAGTGGGGATTTGACTTTCCCGTGCTTCATTTGCATAATCACATCATGAGGGTTACAGGCGCTTTCAAAAAAACCTGCCATTTTTAAAGAACCGCGTCTAGACCATGGTTTTACTTTCGAAATGGCGTTTTTTTGAAAAAGCGCCATGACATGACTATGCCAATGAAGCGTGGGAAATTCAAATCCCCACTTCATTTGCAATTTCAATACGTCTAATTTACATCCCTTTATCAAAAAAGGGATGTAATTTAGATGTACCCGAAATGCCTGAATCCAACTTCAAGTATGGTCAAAAATAAGATTTCCATTGAATTTTGTGATTTGGTCGGGGCCCAAAAATCAGTAGCTAAGAAACTATGCTGAATAATATGGGCAACTTTAATAAATTCCTCTCCTAGAATTTTATCACAGCAACAAAAATATTCACATAATAAAAATGTGCTTATATAGTGCCATTCCATCCAATAGATTGGGCTTCCCAGCGTGATCAGTTAGCATTCTTCACAGAGGGGAGAATTTTTTCAGACAAGCATTTCTTTTTCAGACAAGTCCTCTATTTTGACTGTCTCTGTTTGAGTAGTGCCAAGTGAGACACACATAGGGCTTGATTTTTAGTGATAAGAGCAGAGATGCAAGTGTGATAAGGTAAAAGCAGAGCTGCAAGTGGGGTAGTGCACATCCTTGAAGGAAAGACAAGACTTGATATTGTTGGTCACAGAGGGTACGTCTACACAGCGGCACTTTTTTGGGATAATGTCCGTTATCCCAAAATAGCGTTCTGCGCTGTCTACACAATTAAGGCAGGTGCCGGAATAGCAATTTATTTCAAAATTTAGCATTGTGTAGACAGTGCCAAATGTTGAAATAAATTAATTTGTGTAGATTAAATTGTGTCGCTTATTTTGAGGTATGCTCTACTGTGTCGACATACCCAGAGAGCGACAGAAAGAAAAAGTTAAGAAATACAGGAACATGCACAATAAGAATTCTGACTTCTTCAGTGAGAGAAGACACTTACCCAATTTATTTGTTTTTTATTGTGTCATTAAAACCTCTGCAGGTTGCCTTTAAAATAAACTTATGGTCATTTACATAAAATGTAATACTTTAAGAATACCTGGTTTACTTCATTGTTTGTATACACGTGAATGTCTGAGTCACACAGAGAGTTTCCTCTCAGTAACAGCTGGAAATCTCTATGCCAATGTTCTCACACGAGAACTTCTGCTCTTAAAGAGCAAAAGGGCATGTGGTTCTGATGGCCTCTACAATAGTAAAATATGTAGCTATATCAAAGGCATACTGCCAGCTGGCATCTTTAGTTAGTAAAATGTAGAGAGGCTGATGCCTTCAGAAGCAGCTCTCATGACACAGTTTTTAATGAAGATTTTCTGTGTAATAAAGACGACAAAGCATTCTTTGCACTCCCAGGCAAAAGTCTCTCTGTAAACTATAGTTCTTCATTGCTTTTTTTCCTGATAACACTAACAGGGGGCTCACTGCCTGAAATCCTCCCTAGCAATATACTGCCATTTAAGAGGTCATCTACACAGCGTAGCAATGCACTCTTTGGGGAGAAGGGGAAGGCTGATTTCTGAAGCACATGTCTCACCAATTTCTCCATGTAGATCCTGCTGATATGCACTAGAATTTCTGCTGAAAATGCACCAGGGAACTTCTAGTCTATACAGACCAACTAATGTGCATCAAGTTATTGGACTTCAGGTATCACACCACTGTTGTATACAGTGCTGCTCAGCATAGACAAGCCCTAAGATAGTTACACCTGTCACAATACACATGCACGACAGTTGTAACTCATGGGAAAATTCACACCACCAAAAAAAAAAAATCTATGCAAAAGATTGCCCGGTGCTGTGTCCTTTTAATTTCAACAATATCAAGAGATATTAGACATGTGACCTGTTGTGTGAAGTAGAAGGTAATCTCTGTGGTTTTGTGAAAGCTATTGATTTTCTTAGCACTGAGAAGAAAGTATTATTTCTTTTGTTCAATAAAACTGAAGTCAATGAAGCTAATTCACTCTTGCTTATACCAGTTTTACACTAGTGCAATGCTACTGATTTCCACGGAGCTACTGATCTAGTTTAAGTGAGAAGAGGCTGAAACTTTAGGAAGACATTTTTACTATGAATAACCTCTGAAGTGTATTTGAAAATGAAATTTTTCCACTGTAATTAGCAAGTCTACTTCCAGAAGTAGGTATCTTGCTCGATATTTAAAAAAGGCATGCAATTCTGACACTGACTTCAGCAGTCTACAACCTACTGGCAAATTAACAAGACAGCATGCAATACATAAAAGCAAATCTTAAGTTCTTATTATGACCTTTTAATTGGCACTAAGAGAGGTGTGGCTTGCCATAGTCTCTCACATTTAGTTCTCACTTTACTGTTACAGCAAATAAGATTTTAGTAAGTAGGCTCATTTACATTACTTTAAGTTTAAAAAATATTTTAATACATTGCAGAGCCTTTAGAAGATATTTCTATGTATATATGCTTTACCTCTAAATAAGAGGTTTAAGTACTAGGTCTACCCTAGTGAGCTTACAGAGGCACAGCTGATGCAAACTAAGGTATTGTAAGATTGCCCATGTAATCACTGGTTTTTATCAGAAAAGATCTCTCCTATTGGCAAAATTAACATGAGTAACAGTAGCTATTTCTGTGGGAGAAGCACAGTCTACACCAGTGTGTCTATCCATGTAACTTATGCTACTCAGGGGTGTTTTTTCACATCCCAAGTGATGAATTATGCTGCCAAAAGTGTTTGGTAGACATAGCCTGAGCTTTAAGAATGTAACCTCACTATGCCTGTTTATGGCACTGAAATAATTTTCCATGTAACACTGAAGATTTGTAGTCTGCATTTATTTTTAATTGTATGAGCTACTAAATGGATTAATTTTAGTTTGCACAACTGATTTAAAAAGAAGATGTGAAAAATTACCCTAGTTTTCATGCTTTATTGTACTTGAAAATCCTTACATTCATCGTCTGTTGACAAAGGGTAAACCAAGCAGAAGTATCTACTCCTAGATTGGCCCCTCAGTCAACACAGGGTTGATTTCAGCAATGCCAACCATCTACCAAATCTTCTTTTAGTGGTTGACTGAAGAGAAAGGCTGAAGAGAAAGGCAAAAAAAAAAAAAAAAATCACATGCAGAAGTTGCGGAAACAGCACTGCAGAAGATTTTTGAAGCTATAATTATCATTTAATAATTTAATGTAACACAAATAAGCACAGCAGTGGTCTACAGGATGTTATATGTCTTGACATTTTATCAGTGTAAATAGAGCTTACTATCTTCAGAACCCTTTGCAGTGACATTCATGAGAATTTTCTGAAATTAACTTCAAGTGTAATACACATCTGTAATTAGCGTAAGGAATCCTGACGTTTGGTGTCTTACGTTTAAACAGCATGGCTCCGTCTGGGTTTAATCTCAAGTTTTAAAATATTAAATGACATTTTTTAATCCAATTAGAGAGATTGTTTTGAACTGTAGCATGCTTGTGTTTCAAACCAGCGAAAACCCTACATAAAACTTTATACTCTGGAAATTGAAAACAAAATTTTCTGTATTCTCATGATAACTTACAGAAGATTGATCAGGACAAATATTGGTCAGCTCATGGAATGGTCCCTAAAACGTTAATGTTAACACTGTGAGATGGGCTTTTTGGAAGAGAGAAAGGAAGAAGATTCCAGAAGAGTCCCTTTCCACAAAATAAATCCTTTTTTCTTCCTCAAAGCCCCATATATGCCACTTCCAATGTTACCTGAGATGCACACTCCTACACTGATGACAGATCATTCTTCTTTCTAGATCATTCTTGGTCAAGAGGGAGTGAGACATAGATCTCCACCTAGGAGAAGTAATGTCTTGGAACTTTTAAGTGGATGTTCTCAAGAGACCATGGAAGAAGAATATGAGTGCTGTGAACCTGAAAGTGACAGTGCATGTTACACATTTTACTCTGTTTTTGCGGCTTTAATTTTTTTTAATAGTCCTTTGGTCTTTTCCTGACTGATTGTTTCTCTTTTCTATTTCTCCAAGTACTTTGCTACAATGAACAGCAACACACACAAAGTCTCCACTCTGAAATTCCCCAAGTTAAAACATTTTGGCAGGGTCTGCTCAGGAAAGACCCCAGATTAGAACACTGTTTCCCTTCATGAGATCAGCAGGATTTCTGGTTTTTCCAAGGCCTGTTCCTAGACTAATTTCGAATTTAAATTGGATGATCCGGCAATGGACCCAAGCCCTACACAACATAAAATGTACTGGCACAAATTTTACTCAGAATGAGGCTTTTTTTCCTTCTTGTTTGCCATTTGATTCATTTCAATCTTTCTGGAGCAGCTTCATATCTGCAAATAAGATTATGCTGCAGGAAACTGAACACTGGAGATTTGTGTCCCTTCTGTTTCATGTCCATCTGAGCAATTATTTCATTCAATACTAGAGAGGCCATAATTTAAATGACTATTGTTTAAAATATCCCTAAATTAAAAGGAAAGATGAAGATAAATGTAAATGTTAGAATAGAACCACAGATGATAATCCTGAGTCTGTGTATGATATTTTGTTTTTTCCAGACACTTTGGGCTTCTCCACTCAAGTCTTCTACTAACTAAGAATATAGCATCTCTCATCCTCCACTGCAGAGATAGTCTAGTATTGTGTTACAAACTGAAGTTTTTATTTCTAAATAGATGGTGATAGAGACAATTTGAGGATCTTCTGAAACTGCTGTACCACAGAATGTCTGTGTACCACATGCAGTCAGAGCTGTAAAACATCTCCCAGACCAGGGTCTATGGAAGATTGTTAAACTTTGATGGCTGCCATTCAAATAAGAGTATGTGGGAATGATGAGATAGCCACACCCTAAGCAAAAGAATTTTTTCCCAGCTTCTCTGCTGGAAGCTCAGGAAGAATTCAGGAATTAACTTTGGTCCCAAAAATCAGAGAGAGAGAGAATTGGGAAGAACTCCAGGGAACTCTCAGAGATAAGACAGGATGAACAGGGGAAAAACAAAATGTCATTCTTTTGTAGCAGAGGGGAGCTCTGTTTAACTATGCTTAAAGCCAAAGAAGAGGAGAAACAGAGACTGCATGCTCTGGAGATGCCCTGTGAAGAGGAAGATGCTGAGTGGCTGCTCTTCCACCACACTAGTGGGGCAGAGGCAGTCCAGCAACCCAGCTGGCGACGGGGGCAGCACGTATGTGACTGCATGGGGTGGGTGGGTGCTGACATTGGGGTGAGGTAGAGACAGGGAGTAGTTTGTCTGTGCAGTGAGGTGAGGAAGGTGAGAGTAATTTCTTTGTGCTTTAGCTGGAATTCAGGACAGGACAGACTGCTGATGCCTGCTGCTTTAAGAAGCAGAATTTTATTCCAGTCCCCACCTGTGCTGGGGGGAGCAGATTCCACAGGGGCGGAGGGGGGGGGGGAAGAAGGGGAGGGAAGAAGGGAGGGGATAGGTACTGGCATCTGTAGGGTGAGAAGCAAGCAGGAGACAGTATATTTGGGGTGTCTGACTGAATATTCAGAGGCGTGTGTGCTGCTTAAACTATCAAACTACAAGACCAAGACTGGAGAACTCAGCAAGGGAGAGCAAGGCCAAGGATATCACATCTTAATTTATTTGTTAATGAAGCTGCTGTATGTAGGACTATTATTGACTTTAAAAAAACATCATTGGCACTCGGGCCCGTACATACAGGTGAATAAGTTAAGTCTTGGCACACACCTTCTGAAAGGTTGCTGACCCCCCTGGGCTAAGAGATGGTGCTGTAGCCTATTCAGGCAAAAGGAAGCTTCAGCACATGGGTCCAGCAGGGTGGGACCCAAACACAGCATTCTAGTGAGAGTCCATGAAGAGGAGCTGAACCAGCACTCTAACAGACATCCAGTCACTTCACTTCATTGTATACAACTATATGATTTTTGCTCCAAAGGAAACAGATCATTTGCAAGGAGTAACAAGTCAGGTAGTTGTAAGGAACAGGCTGCAGCATCCACTCTCTAGGCATTCTGACTGATTCACGCAGCTGCTACTAGAAAACATCAGCTTTGCCAGAATCTCAGATGCTGAAGAAGCTAATATCTGAAGCAGGCACAATTAAGCGGAGACGCACACAATCTCTAGATCCTCAGTAGGACACAGGCAGATGCATTGCAATCCATATCTGGAACTGACAGAAGTGTTTTGAGAAGGGAGGGACAAAAAAAAGAAAACATGCTGCTTTTCATCTTCACTTCCTTTGGAATTCACAATCTTTAAACAGCCACAAATAATTCAATAACCACATAGTCTGATATTTCAGTAATTCATGAGAAATAGTAGAAGCAGCATCAATCCTGAACAGCTATCCAAATATTTTTGTACAGTATATTCAACCTAGTTTACTTCACCCTATTAAGACATTAAAGCAATTCATTTCAAAGTTCTCTATTTTTTGCCTAGTAAGAATGCCAACAGTTTTATTTTGAAGGAAAGAAAATACTGAAATAGTGAGGAGTGATTAAAAAAACTGTTAGAAACTGTGCTATATATTGAGATGTTTATTTTTATGTTGGTGTTTGACACATTCTTGTATCTTCATAAAATCTATTAAATTGCCAGTTATTCTTTAAAAAGCTAGGATATTCAATTTCTTCACAATACAGAAGCAAGCAGGTAACTGTAATGAATACAATATCATTAGATATCACAAGTGGTATTAGGAGAATAGATGTAATGTGATGCTTTTCATTAATGCCCTCTTTTATCCTTCCTCCAATATACATATACAGGCAGTCCCCTGGTTACGTACAAGATAGGGACTGTAGGTTTGTTCTTAAGTTGAATCTGTATGTAAGTCGGAACTGGCGTCCAGATTCAGCCGCTGCTGAAACTGATCAGCGGCTGATTCCAGGAAGCCTGGGGCAGGGGCTTCCTGGAATCAGCCACTGGTCAGTTTCAGCAGCAGCTGACTTGGGGACGCCTGGGGCAGAGCAGCTGGGGTGCTGTCGGGTTGGTCCAGAAGCGCCAAGGAGCGGTGCTGCAGAACCAACCGGCAGCGCCCCACCTGCTCTACCACAGGACCGGGGCTTTGCTCCACATCTTCCTGGTCTGCTGGGGGAGGGGCCACTAGCTGCGCCACCCCCCCAGCAGACCAGGGACACCGGGAGCAAAGCCGCAGCGGCAGCAGAGTCCTGTGCCTCCCCGGCTTTGCCAGAGCAAAGCCTCAGAGGCGCGGGACCCTTCCGCCTCCCCGGCTTTGCTCCAGGTGTCGCTGGTCTGCTGGAGACGGTCCCCAGCAGACCAGGGGCACCCGGAGCAGCTTTTCTTGCCCCGGAGCTCTGGGCGGTCCCGCTGCCTGCAAGCTCCGGGGCGAGAAACCCCGTTCGTAAGTGCGGATCCGACGTAAGTCGGATCCGCGTAACTCAGGGACTGCCTGTATACACATACTGTCAGGTTGGTATTATTTACATAACTGTGCATTCAGCATCAAATGTACAAGCTTAACTCTTACTTCTAGTGATTAAAAGGCAGAAACAAGATATTTTTCAAGTAAGGGTTTCCCTACTGGCAACATGCATCTTACTAAGAATTAAAGTTGTGCACTGGAGTGATATTAAGGAAAATGGGCACAACAAAAGGACTTGTATGTTGGAATGAATGGAAGTTGGCTGGACAGACAGATCCATTAGCTTATCTTGGGGCTTGTCAACCCAGGAAAGTTTTTTTTTTTTTTTTTTAAATGGAGATTGCCTATCTCCTAGAGCTGGAAGGGACCTTGAAAGGCCATTGAGTCCAGTCCCCTGCCTTCACAGCAGGACCAAGTATCATCCCTGATGAATTTTTGCCCCAAATGGCCTCCACAAGGATTGAACTCACAACCCTGGGTTTTGCAGGCCAATGCTCAAACCACTGAGCTATCCCTGACATAACTTTATCCAACAAAGATGAAAAGGGGAATTTAAATGGATATAGTTTTGCAGTCTTATTTTATTTAACTTAAATCACACCTTGGAAAGGCTTTAAGCTAAACTGAGAAACAGTCATCTTAATACTGGAATAAATGTCAATTTGGGAAGTTATATTAATATAACAACAATACTTTCCCATGTGAACAAGACAAGATTACAATAAGATACGGTTATGGAAAACAAGGGGAATAATTTTTCTTCAGATTAATTTTTAGGTTTCAGGAAGTTAGGCATGTGACTGAAATTTGACACTCATGTTCAAGTGACTGATATTTGTTGAGATGGTTGTCATGTCACTAGTGCAAGATTAAAAAAAAAAAATACCCCAAACACATCACATTCATGATTAAATCTTGGAACTGGCTCTTTTCTCCTGGAAATAAGTAAGTATTTTATCTACCGAAATGTTCTAGACATTCAACTGTCTCCTCAATAGTAATTGTAGTACAGCAGGAGTATAATTTAAATTACTGACATGTGAAATAAAGAAGTTTCAATCCTGCTAAGTAAAATGTTAATACAAACAAAGTATGGATTCACTGCTGACAACTCACTAATTTGAATAAATTATGCATTGTTTGGAAATCTCAAGGAAATAATGCTGTTTTAGTGTCCACATTACAACTGTAGATCAGTCATACCTCCTTCAAATTCTAAAAAGGAGAAAGAGCTTACTTTGCTTGGTTCCCTAGCTGAAACAGACTTCAGTGTGTATATCTTTTGATGTAATTTGTAATTGTATTGGTTTTACTGTAATGTGTGCATGAAAGCTTTTAAGAACTTGCTTTAGCATTGATCAGTTTAGCAATTCTTGATTCTGTCAAAATTCTAATCTCATGTAGCACTGGTAGCTTGTTGATATCAGTTATTTTTACACTAGCAATGAAATTAAATTGAGCACTGGAGGAAAACAGGTGGAACATCAGGAAAACAGTGGGGCCTATTAGCCCATAGAATACTCTCCCAAAGGACCTGCTAGAAGCCTCAGAACCATTTGAGACTATAATGCCTAAAAGAGTGAAGAGTAATTCTATACTGGTAGCAGGAGAGGGCTTTTTCATTTCCAGTTTTTGTGATATTGTAAGCAGAAGAGAATTGAATGCCACCTTGGGTTTTGAGAGTCTGAGTCACACACACACACACACACACACACACACACCCCCCCCGAATAACCATGTAACTGAGGAAAATTTCAGTGGCTACATACGGGGGCAGCCAGCTCCCAGCACACTTGGGCTTTTGCCTGCCACCCTGCTCCCACCTGCTGCCCCACGCAGCTGCCTCTAATACAAGCATTTCCATGTAGCCGTTTTGGTAACCGATAAGCATGAGCTTATTGGTTACACATTTAAACGGCTCCACTCCCTAACTCACACAAATGGGTTTATAGTTAAGTCGCTCAAGTATATTTTCTGACGACAGCAGTACGAACACTAAAGAACACAGAAATTGTTAGTTAAAAGGCAACATTTCCACATTACCATGGTGGTACTTAAGCAAACACAGGAATTAAAAGTATTTGTATCACACTCAGATTCTCTCTGGCTCGGGGTGTGCTCACATATCTCCTTTCAATAGCTCTCCACAGGAGTGGCAAAAGGGTCACAGCTCAGCCATGGGGAGTACAAGCCTGCCTGAACCCCATACATGACATGAGATGACATGACAAAGCAGTACCTCTGTAGCCACTACCCTCGGCTACTATACTATTATACTCACACTAGCTAGTGAAGCTAGCATGAGCATGTGCAAGCAAGCAGTGGAATCACATTGTTACCTGTACCATAAATGTAGCCTCAATTACATTCCATTATCACCCTCTAGACATACAAAAAGCTTAACCACATGCCCGTACACAATTTCACTGCTCGTCTTTCAGCCCTACATCCGACATACAACAATTTTTAAGGGTACAGGGTATTCTCCTCTCACTTACACAAATTTAAACCAGATGTAATTACACTCAAGTAAGGGAGTTGACCAGCAAGTCAGTATTTACATCTCTGAAAACACCCTATTTCATAGGCATATTCAC
This sequence comes from Pelodiscus sinensis, assembly GCF_049634645.1. Taxonomy (NCBI): domain Eukaryota; kingdom Metazoa; phylum Chordata; order Testudines; family Trionychidae; genus Pelodiscus; species Pelodiscus sinensis. The sequence goes on from NC_134715.1 coordinate 24,094,947, forward strand.
AATGGGTAAGTAACAAATCAGCACTGTGTTCAAGATAGTTGTAGTGTAAGTTACCCTGTGATGGATATGCCCATTGAGAAGGACAGTATTTATTTTTTGTACTGATGTAGGAATCAGCTTCCCGTGGGCAAGATGAGGGCACTATGTTCTGAACCAAAAGCAGGCTTGCTTGAGGAGGGCAATAATATGGTAGGGTGATTGAGCATCAAGATGGCAGCAGACAGTCTTTTTTGGGTGTAAATAATCCCCTAACTTTAAAAAGCAAGGACATTCTAAGTACTGATATTGCTGTAAAGAAAATTTGCTTAAAACTCCTTAATCTGGGGTGGAGGGGCAGGGGAGGGATTATCCATGTAAGTATGAGCGCTGCCCAATCAGGGCTGGAGTCTAGTGAAGGAGATCCACCTGAAAGTCTGGCCAGAGAATGTAGCAACAGATTAAATCTTTCTTCTTTGGTTTATCAGCTCCCTAATTTTGCACCCTGAACAGCTACACACTTAAAAGCCCTCTAATGTAAGGACCAGGGAGACATTTTTAAACTATTTATCATGTGTTGTGGCAGATTATTCTTCATGGGCAATTTTAAAAAAAGTCAAGACTGGATGTTTTTCTAAAGGATATGCACTAGGAATTATTTTGGGAAAGTGATACTGACCCTGGAAATGAGAGGACCTGACAAATGTAACCAGAGGTAACAGATAAAAGGAAAGGAGACTTTGTGGGGAAAAGGCCCAGGAAATAGCAGCTGAGAACTGGAGACATCAGTACATGGTTGCTATGTATTGGTTCCCTGGATTGGAACGCACAGTGGCAGGCCTGTCTCCCCCACCAGTCAGCACTGGAGAGACCTAAGTCCTGGAAAGGGGACACAGCTAGTTTAAATAACCCAAGAAAGGGGGCTAGCTTTAAAAGGCCCTGAAATGGAGCTGAAAACCCTGGTGAGTTTTGTTCAAGTCTTTTACTAGCCCCTGAAAAGGGTTTGATCAGTTTTGACTGAGACTTAGCTAGAGGCCTGTGCCACTGAAGACATACCTAGAAAGTTCGGCAACCTACGGGGGCACTAGGAGTAGGGAATAAAGATTGTAGTACCACACCCAGCCAATAGGAGGCACTCAAAGAATAAGTATCCCTTGTCACAGAGCGAAAACTTAGGACAGCAGGGAGAGCAAGAGGGGAGCACTTGTGTTATATGTTGCTCTCCCTGCTAGCCAAAGTAACAAAAAAACGTGATCTTCATGAGAAAAGGGGGATATAGAGCATGTGGTCAAAGAATCAAATGGCTGTCTGGTGAATACTGACAGCACAAAACTGAAGTCCCGTCGAGATAGGTTTGACAGCAAGCAGAAAGGCCCTGACTAGGCCCTCCAGAAATCTAACTTGGGTTGGAGGAGTAAAAAGGGAGTGCCCATCTACCTGAGGAAAGAAGGAACTAACTACAATGAGACGGACCCACAATGAGCTAAATGAGACCCATGTTCTTCAATGATAGGCAACAATCTGAAAAAAAAAATGGGATACCTGCAGAGTGTAGAAAAAATGATCGTACTGTGCTTATATAGAGAAAGTCTTCACTTAAAGATTCAACTAGGAATTTCAATCTAGCTGAGTAAGAATGGATGGGATTGCTTCCAAACATGATTATTCTAGATATGGCGTACACCCAACAACCAGCGAGGCAAAGAGGTTTTGGACAGTGGAAGGGATTTTTTGCCACCTTCCTGAATTGGAAGATTCAGAAAGGGACAGATATTGATAGGACAGGTTGATATTTTAACAAGTTCTGGGAACTAAAACTGCCTGGGCCAGTTGGGTGCTAGGAGAATAATTCTGACCCTGCTGTGACAGCTTTTTCTCAAGACCTGTGATAGCAGGAGGATGGACAGAAAAGCATATCTGAGTTTGTCTGCCATGGTAACAGGAAAGCATCGCTCTCGAGGTCATTGGCCATACCTGCTCTGAAGCAGTGAAAGGGTGATTTCCTGTTCGCTTGGGATATGACAAGATCCCATTGTCGTATTTTTCACTGAGAGAATATTTCACTCGGGCCACAGATATGTATTTCCCACTTATGCAGAAAAATACCTGCTTAAGTTGTCCACTGAGAATTCTGAATACCCAGTAGATATGTGGCTTTTTTTTTCTTTTTTTTTTTCTTTTTTTTTTTTTTAGAAAATTGCTGTGCAATTTTTTTTTTTTTAAACAGAACAGAGTGGGCATCACACAAGGGTTGTCTTTTCTTCTTTCTAGATTTTTGTCTTCTCTGAGTATCAGTTTTGCCATTCCAGCTCTCCCTTTACAGCTTGGGTTTGTTCACAGACCACATGAACTACAGAATTACTTCAATAGCAGGCATCAGGATACATTCAAGATTCACGTTTCTCGTCAATAGCCATTAGCCAAACGAGAGAAGTACAGTGATATTGCAATCCCTAGCCAGAAGAGAAAAAAAAATGGATGGTCAAATGAGATGTAAATTTAGATAAGGGAGAACAAGATTAAATGGGCTAAGGCCTCCAGGGATTAAACTGGGATGAGGGAAAAAACATCACTAAATTATTCAAAATAATTAGCAAAAAAAGCATCTACGAATGTCTCAGTCAGTGGTGAATGGAAAAGAGGATGTTTGCCTAAGTCAGGCAAAGCCACTCAACACACACTACTTCTCTGAAAGCCCCAATCATGATGAAGGCTTCCCTTAATCCCCAACCCCCTAATATTACAGGATAGAGTGCTGCAACCTGTAGAACTTGTGTTCCTCCATTTAGCCTACTGAAAAGCACCTATCTGATTTTGCAAGGAAGGCCTACAGACTTTTAAAGACTTCCTTCAGTCATCAAAAGGTTCACCTCTAGAACTACATGAGATACACCACCTTCCAGGAAAGTAAGAGAACATATTTTGATTGACTCGTCTCAAGTTAGGAAATTTTCAGACTGACTTAAGTTTACATTTTGACCACATTTCAGAAAACAGACTTTAATAAATTATGCTATATTTGATGATGCAATGTCCCACTTCATGTTATTGGTTTCAGAAATTACCGTTTTTCCAACTAAACTTGAGTTACGTCCACACTGCAAGCGCATTCTTTCAACAGTAAATCGAAAAGACAGAGGGCTTTTGCACAATTGGTAATCCTTATTCTGCAAGGAAGAGCTCTTTTGCAAAAAGGCACGTGTGGATGGGGAGGAGGGAGTTTTTTCAGAAGAGGCGGGAAGAAGAAAAAGCACTGGTGCCCTGGTGGCCACTCTGTCCATAGCAATCACAGCTTATATGTGAGATAAAAAGCGTATTGCTTTTTCAGTGTGGACGCTCTCTTGCGCAAGAGCTCTTCCGAAAAAAGTTTATTGTATAAGAAGCCTGCTGTCAAGACATAGCGAAAATGATTAACTATTAATGCACTTGCTGAGTTCATACAATATCTGGTGGACAACAACGCTAATCATGAGCCGCAGTGCTCTTTTTCCTTTCCTGAAAAAAAAAAAAAATAATCTCTCTTCCTTCTATTCTGGCTCAGTTTGACCAGAAACAGAAAGGCAACAAAGAAAACATGCAAATCCTCCTGACTCTTGAAAAAAAACTATGTGTCTAGGATTCATACTAGAGGGAAGTAATATTTAGCCCTGCAACTAACTCTCCAAGTCATGGATCAATTTTCCTGCCAAAGCCTCATCAACTTCTCATAACAACAACCATATGTTTGTAAGGAAAAATTAATTTAAAAATATGCTAAACAGAAAAGAGTGTATTAAAGCCAGCAATTGCAGTCAGAAGTGGGAGACAATTAGACAAGGAAGATCAAGGCACAGAGCATTTCCTGAGAATTAACAAGTGTGGAAATGTTTGATAGCCAAGGGCAAAATGGGCTCTTTAGCCTGAACAATTCATTAATTCCCTAGACAAATAACATGCTGATGTTCTTCTAGCTTTTTCCTTTTGCTCATGTGTTATTCCTCTGGACACTTATAATGGAGTTTCCTTTCACTAAAGCATCGTTATTCCTTCAGAGCAAAACTAAGTTTGAATTGTACTACTGTGGTGAAGGCCATCTGTAAGTGTATGGAATTAACATCTGGTAAAATGGGCAGTTATCTTTTATGAGGGTTAGAATACACTTTTAATCCCATATTTTGGTCTAGAAAAGTCTCCATACATTAGAAGCAAAACATGTTCAGTCCGTAAGATCTTTTCTTCCAACACCAGTCACATTTAAGAATCACATCAACTCCTAGCATCAAGCCCATTGTGGCAGTGGATTCAGAGATGCAGTACTGAGAGCAGTCAGTGAAGTAGTAAACTTTCACCAAACTCGCAGGAGAGCATTATATACCTGCATGGATGTGCTTGTGTGTTCCAATTTAAAACTGGCACCTACCTGTGACCGGGGCATCTATGTCCAGCAAGTTTTTTTCCTGACGGAGAATTGAAGCACCCTCTGTTACTATTCTCAAAGCAACAGTCTCTTCCAGCCTCCCTTCCTTCATAAGGTGTGCCTTTAAGATATCCACCCGGGGTTTTCCATCGTTATCGAACACTTCCTTAGCTGTGAGCCGGTGACTTGGAGGAAATGGGACAGCTGGAAATCAAACACAAAAAATACCCGGTCACTTTAAGGAGAAAAGCCATTAGTCTCAAAAAAGAAAAAAAATCTTTCAGAACTCTGCTGGCCATCAGCTCGGTCTCAAAACACTTTCTGGGCATACACAGGATTAAGTAATACGACGCTTTTATTCTTTCTTTATAACTTGTGGCTACAACATAGACCAGAGGTTCCCAACTGCCGGTGCGCAGACCAGCAGCAGGCTGTGAACCCCTGTCTAAAGTGCCACGCCCCCCCAGGCCACACCCCCAGTGTTTATTTAGTTCCACCCCCTGGGATTCCCAGGAAATTCCCTTCCTACACACTTCCGCATGCAGCAACAAGGTGAGTGGGGGCGACTGGTAGCTGGGTGTGCTACGGCTGGAGCCAGGACCATAGTGAGGCTGTCCCTACTGGAGCAGTCTCAGTGTGGTCCCAGTTCCACCTCCGGTGATCGCTACACAGTCCAGCCAGCGGGGCCAAGTGCCGCGTGGAAAGCCCCAGCTGATGGAACCAAGCGGTGAAGGGCAGCTATTTCTGCCACCAAGTTCTCCTCCCTCTCCACTCGGCAAGAGCCTCTCCCTGGCCTTCAGCTGCTCCCAGCCAGCAAGTACACATATTATTCTTATGTCCTATTAAGTGCAAAGGGAAATATAAATGTGCAGAATGGGTCAGTGCTGCCAGACCTGTTAGGACTGCATCTTTAATTCTGGTGCCATTGAGGCAAAAGGTTTGGAATGGAGAATACACTGTAACAAGTATTAGCAACTATTTTATTGTTTTTTTTTTAATGTGTGTGTGTGCAGTAGTTTTTCACATTCTTGTTCACCATCATGTCCCCCCCTCCTTTGATTTGCCTGATATGCTGTGGGCTAAAATTACCATAATGAATATGCAAATATTTCGGTGCCAGTCCGTCAACTTTTTTTAAATGAGTCTGCCAGTCCGCGGTATAAAAAAGGTTGGGAGCCACTGCCATACAAAGCAAATTAACAGCAGCTGTTCAATATGTACATGTGCCCAAAATCTATTATTCAAACACTTTTAATAACATCGGAGCTAGTTTTTATATCCCTTACACATAATTAAAAATATGAAGAAAAAATGAGTCACTGCTTACAGAGAATGTTAAAAATAGTGGTTGTTGTGAGAGAAGGGACTGGAACTAAATATTGCTTTAGTAGTATTTCAGAACCATGATATAATGCTCTTTTCCCTAGAAAGGACGTAATATACATTACATTACATCACATCTCAGGTATTTACTGCCCATGTATGTACAGTCAGATCTATCTCGGTTAAACCACAAGACTTTGCACACAGCCCCTTCTCTTTAAGTGGAGTACATCTTTCAAAAAAAATCCCTTCCCTTTTTTGTAGCAAGAGCTTTACTCGGTTAGAAGGCATATGATCTCCCACAAACGTAGTCAGTCTCAGTCAAAACCTTAGTGAAAGAACTCAGACTGTTATCTTAACACGTGGAAGTATGAAGGATATCTCAGACAGAAGTAAAAAACAAAAAGGGTTGTCCCAGTAATGGTATAACCAATAGCCATCTGTGTGTTGTCATTATATCAAATTCAAAGTTTTGAGCAAACTTCAGAGGCTCTTGCTCTCACTCTCCTTAAGGACGCAGTCATTAGATACTCAGGTGACCCTCTCAGTTAACAGATTAGGTTGCAGTATTATCCCCACTTATCCCTCTTTCCCTAGCAGGGAAACTGGAGTGGTATTAAAAGGTCCCTGCTTTGCCAGCTGCAGGGTAATTATATTAATTCCATCTACTGCTGAGGGTGGGTCAGATTATATAGATGTTCCGAGTGAATGGAAGCTTTGGGGCTGATTCAGACTGGCTACATCTATAGTACTGAATTACTGAGACATTGCCTCCCTGATAAACATCCTGCTGGGGTGTGGGGTCACTAGAGTATCAAGAAACATTAAAGCATGTCTTCAATACTTCAAGATACCTTGAGTTTAAACAATCACACTTTTTAAAAACACCCACTTTGTAGGGTTCAAAAAGGACAAGTTAACAGTCATACACTTGAATTTAGAACAAAACAGAACACTGACAATTCCTAACTCATGTTGCTAGGTGATGAAAACTGAATTCATTTTATAATTTTAATTCCTTTCCACCTATTATTCCATTTAGTTACTGCATCAGATCCTGCCTGGACATTAAAAATAAGAGACCAGTCCACTTAGCTTGTTTACATAAAGTTTTACTTTCTGGCTAATTTCATGCCGTAATGTCTAGGTTGCAAACACAATAGGAATTTTTAAAATCATGACATAAGTTTCTTCTCATTCAAATAACATTGGGACAATATATGACACACTAACACAAAACTGGTAGAAATGCTATCTTCAGAAGAGATAATTTGCTTTTAAAATCATGCTTGGAAATCCAGTTAATTGAACAGTAAACTAATGCCAATTATTTGACCACAGTCAAATATTCCATCGAGAACACCCTACAATAAGTGATGGCCTACCTTTTTAGCTTGCACCATGGTGCTATCTATTACCAAGCTCACATAAATATCCTAATCACTCACTTTACTACATGCTGAAACAGTGTTTTGGGGAAAGAGTGAACTAAGTGAAAGCTGAGCACCTTGACTAGCTAGAATCTTCTAAAATCTAGGGGAAATGAGTTTATGTATAACTTTACTTGTATTTCAGGATATAAACATACATGTAAGTTTAAAAAGCACATTAAAGTTAAACAACACACTCTTTGCCCTGAAGAGATTACAATTACTTTACTCTAAACCATCTACATGGAGAAATTAATTCTGAAGGCCACGAGGGATGGAGAAAAGAGCTCCAAATGTCTTCCCCAATGCAAGAGAAAAGATACACAGGGGCACTGGCACTGAGGCTGTGTCTACATTGGCCCCTATTCCGTTATAGGGATGCAAATGTAGCACTTTGGAATAGGCAAATCCGCGGGGGATTTAAATATCCCCCATGGGATTTGCATTTTCATGGCTGCCGCTTTTTTCCAGCTTGTAGATAAGCCGGAGAAAAGCGCCAGTCTGGACGCGATCCTCCGGAAAATAAGCTCTTTTCCGGAGGATCTCTTATTCCTACTTGAAAGTATTCCTTTGAAAGTAGGGATAAGAGATCCTCCGGAAAAGAGCTTATTTTCCGGAGGATCGCGTCCAGACTGGCGCTTTTCTCCGGCTTATCTACAAGCCGGAAAAAAGCGGCAGCCATGAAAATGCAAATCCCACGGGGTATATTTAAATCCCCTGCAGATTTACCTGTTACAAAGTGCTACATTTGCATCCCTATTACGGAATAGGGGCCAATGTAGACGTAGCTAATATGTATAGTGGGAATACTGAAAACCATTTAACCAAACTGTAAAGCCTGTATTTAATCTGTATTTAATGGTAATCACTTCAAGCTGGGGGTTAAGTATGCAGGCTTCTCCAAGGAGAGAGGACTACCTTAACCCTCTCTTACTGCAACAGCTTGGGGCTGGATGAGAAGAACTTCTTTATGATTGACGCAGTGCAAGCAGGCACAGCCAGGGGAGAGAGAGCATGTCCCCTGGCTGAGGCAGGCCCAAGTTCGTCTGCCCCCTGTGCGCCCCAGACACAGTAAGGAATGCAGCAATCTGTGCACTTTCTCCTCACTCCCTGACAAAGGGAACAGCCAGCAACTTAAGCCTCTCTCCCCAATTCCCTCTAAAAAGTGCCAGAGGGTAGGAGGCTTGGAGCTGGAGATAAACAGGGGACAGGGGCAAACCCACAGCCAGCCTCTCACCTTCCTGATGATTCTGTCTTTTCTGTATGGTTTTATGAGGAGCACATCCCGTTTTTCTGGCACAATCAAACCCTTATCTTGGTTTAAGTTATGATAAGAGGAAACTGCCTACCTGATTTGGCAGTCCTAGCTCTTACCATTTAGGAGGAATTCTTGAACAAACAGAGATACACAGAGACACAAATTCTCTCAAATGTACAGTGTGTGTAAACAGACAGATATGCAAAACCAAAACATATTTTGGTCCTAAATTACCATGTCTTCAAATGTCTGCGTACCTATCCATTTGTGTATGTGCGTGCATTATTACATACATATTTATTTGCATTTCTAAAAAAAAATGTAAAATCAATTACACTGCTCTCATCTCCCGGGCTGTCCGTCATGCCAGGTACATTATCTATACAAGGCATTGCAGAGTACCACCCCCTCATTCCACTGTGGCAGCATAGGCTGGAAAACAAGTTAATAATTTGTTTAGTTCTCTGTTTAAGTACCAGCATCGCTAATGTCCTCAGTGCAGCTTTGGGAATACGGTTGTTAATTAACTGCTGCTGCAATGCCATAACAGGGAACACACAATTGTTCTTGGCTCAGGAGTACAACACATAAAATATGAGCTATTATTTTCCCCTTTCATTTCTTAATGTTTAAACAGAGGCTCTGAATCTTAGTTATATTTATGAGGGAGGGAAATCCAACCACATGTCTCATAAGGTTTTAAAATATGACATATGAAGGAGGGTACAAATAAGTAAAAGTTAAGGATTAAGTCAGTGGTAAAGTCCTTCCAAGTGAAATTTTGGGAGTGCCTGAAGGATCAGAGGTCTTGATATTACAGCACATGACTGCATAAGCCCCATCACCTCAGGAAACAAGATCAAATCCTTTTAAGGTCAACAGTGAGAATGAGTTAGGGTGGTATTTAGTAGGGTGATGAGATCATCAATCGATATGCGTCTCCAAAAACCACTTGCAATATGTTCTGATTAGCTGTCTCTCATCAGAATAAAAGTTTAGGACTAAAACTGCTAGTTGCCATTGGTAGAATGAATGCTTCTTTGTATTATGCCTGGCTCTACTCCAGAGGTTTTCAAGCTTCTCTACACCATGACCCAATTTTGACAACAAAAATTACTCCACAACCCCAGCAGGGGGACCAAAGCCGATGTCCCCTAAGCTCCAATACTTTGGGCAGGGAGCTCCAAACCCACAGGCTTTGGTGGCAGGTAGGGGCCCGGTAAGCTCAGGCCTGCTACCCAAGGCTACAGACCCCTTTGGCTTTACCCCAGGTGGTGGGCATCAGTCCTAGCCCTGTAACGCCAGCCCTGGGAACCCCATTAAAACAGGATCACAACACACAGTTTGAACGCCTCTGCTCTAGTCAATGCTTTTAGTGCTAAATTCATATAAGTCACTATTCAGAGCTGAATCTACTAACCCATGTAATGTCACTAGTAACTTCAAGATGAGTTTTTGTATTAAATTTGGTTTTGTTTACTTTCAAGGATGATAAAGCAAGGAGGAGAAACAATGGTGACACCCCACAACTGAGTAAAATACGTGTGTTCATACAACAAATGCAATGCGTCAGCTTCTATTTCCATTTGAAGAGCCACTGACTGTAAAATCTGGAAGAATTATATTACCCGGCTTGTTTGCATAAGTTTTTCATGCTCCTTCCCCATTATTCCTCAGAAAATAGAAAACAAGAAACTGTGCATGAACATTACACATGCAGCACATCCATGAACCATTTTCTTCCTTTGCTCAGGACACCACAGCTTCTGTTTTCTCAGCCAAGACTAATCTTTGGGGCTGGGTAAAGGCCATAATAAACAAACATGAGGTCAGTGGCCCAAATAAGCAAACAAGTTAAATTTATGTTTATCTTTTAATATCAATATAACACTGTGAAAACGCACTAATACAATTGAGGATTCGCGAATTAGTAAAGGGCTTACGATTGCTGCTAAATTCTACCTGACATTCAATTCAGCATTTTTTACCTAACTACATTCCTCTGAATTTCTCAAATGAGGCCCCCAGTTTACAATGTGATTATCCAAAAACCTCTTCTCCGAACCAGGAACATTCCTAACACGCAAGCTGAACTGCATCTTGGAGCAAACTTGGAAAACACTTTTGCTGCCTGAACTCACAACCAATGCTCATCCATCACCATCACAGCACTGTGCACAGGGTTAGCCATAGTATTTTGGAGAGGATGATTTGGAACATATGCCAAACTTAAAAGTGGATCCCATTTATTTTGAGTGAAATCGTTAGGTCCCTGCACTCCCAGCATTCTTCTTCAAAGCTCAGGTAATTTCTCCTTTCTACTAGGAATGGTCAGCAATTGAAAAACAGTTTTCATGACAATAGTATGAGATTTCCCCAACTCCTGAATTTTCATTCTGATGTACTTCCTGGTAACTAGTTTATATAAAAGTTTACTTTTCCTGGACTCTCATCGCAAGAACAGTTAGATTAATTTTTAAAATTAAAGATTTTTTTTACATTCCTACTGTAGTTAAGCTTCCCTCAAAAGCTGAGCAACAGCAGAAATGTCACTAAGACTGGAAGCTATGTGCTTTGTGAGATCTTTGAAGAGATCCACATGAGCTGCCCAGCATGTAAAAGCAAGTCAACCCCAGCTGCATGAGCTATTCTCTTTGGGAAGCAAAGGAATCATGGGATGCATTGGTGTCTGGTTTGCAAGGCAAAGGGAGATTGTCTACCCGCCCTGCCTCCAACTTGCTCTTGGGGTTGCTGGGGAATGGTTACTGTGGTTCAGGCAGGTTCCACGGCAGCAGAGAAGATGGAGCAGCAGGGAGCCTCCGCAGCAGCCTGCCCCTGAACCTGCATGGCACAGACACAAAGCTTGAATTACAGTCACATGGGCTCTCAGCCTGAAGCTCTCTCCAGCCACCTGCTCCAAGAGGAGAGGAAGCCCTGCTCTGCAGAGACCACCACACCCAGCTTGCTATGTCCCTGCTGCTGCTAGTTTGCCAGTTCAGCTCCTTCCCTGCTTGGCCCCTCACCCATCCACCTCCTCCCCCCCTTCCCTGCTCCTTGGCCCAGGCTGAGCAAAGTGGGCTTTCTCCTGGCTGCCCCCACTTCTCCTACCTTGCACTCTCCCTGCTCAGTTGGCTGCCAACTCCCCTCCCCTCCCCTTCCCTTCTTGTCCTCTCCCCACATGCTTCCTGTTTTCTGCACCCTGCACTGGAGTTCACTGGGGGGGGGGGGGGGAAGAATAAAGGAAAGGGGATGGGGGGGGGAGGCATTGGGAAAGGAATGGGCAATGAGGGGAGGGGGACGGAGAGGAAAAGGGGATGAGCCTCTCAGCATCAGCCAGGACTCCCTACTTAAGGAGGCCCATCTAACCCTCACCCTGACAAGCCCTGCTCCCCTAAACCTGGACTCATCCAACAAGCTCCCCGGCACTCAGGCCCCCACCCCACTGAGCCCCAGCAAGCTGCACCTGGATCCCCTAACCTATGACATCCCCAGCACCTGCCCAGCCACACCTGGTACGCCTGGCACTGTGTCACGGTCAGGTGCAGCCTCAAAGTACTGAGGGAAGCTGGGGTTTCAGGATGGTCTCCCCACCTCAATGCAACCAGTGGCCTGTACTCCCCTCTGCTAGAATTGTGAAGCCCTGGGGTTTTCTTAATGGCTTTCCTGTCAGACTTCTAATATAACATAAGACCCATCATTTAAAGCAGGGGTGGGGAACTTAAGTCCCAGGAGCCAGATGTGACTCCTGGCTTGTCTGGATACAGCCCCCAAGGCTCAGCATCTACTGGAGCATACAAAATCTAGTAGCGTGAGCTTCCTCCCTCCCTTCTCCCTCCCAGCTTTGGTGTGAGAGAGGAACATGGGAAGTGTCTTTGTGTCTCTCAGTCGGAGACCATGTCAGTGAGGATTTTTTTGGGTTTGTTTTGTTCTCACTAGTGTGCAGCACCCAACTAATATTTCTGTGGGTCAGTGGCCTCCAACCCAAAAAAGGTCCCCATTCCAGATTTAAGGCTTGTTCTCAAAGGGAGTTTTTCCACTGATTTTTTTTAAAGCAGCAGATGAACTTAATTATCCTGTGCCTTAGTTTCTCCATCTGAAAAAAAGGGATAATATTTGCCTGCCCCACAGGAGTTTATGTAAATTCATTTGTTTTAATGTCATCAGATGGAAAGTGCTGAGAAGTGCAATTCTGCAAACTTTTTTTTTTTTTTAAGTTTCAAAATCTTTCTTCATTATTCATGCAGTAGCCATTACTCCTGGATTACAGAAGAATTTCAATATCGACTGACTGGGATGACCTCCTCCCATTGAGTGAGGCTGAAGCAATGTGCCAGAAGAGGCAGGGGAAGCATAAGAACATAACATAAGAACATAAGAATGGCCATATTGGGTCAGACCAAAGGTCCATGTAGCCCAGTAGCCTGACTGCCGACAGTGGCCAGCACTAGATGCCCCAGAGGAGGTGGACCAAAGACAATGATCAAGCGATTTGTCTCCTGTCATCCTTCTCCAGCCTCTGACAAACAGAGACCAGGGACACCATTCCTATCCCCTGGCTTATAGCCTTTTATGGACCTAACTGCCATGAAATTATCTAGCTTATGGTCCTAGCCTTCACAGCCTCCTCTGGCAAGGAGTTCCACAGGTTGATTATGTGCTGTGTGAAGAACTTTCTTTTATTAGTTTAAAACCTGCTACCCATTAATTCCATTTGGTGTCCTCTAGTTCTTCTATTATGGGAACTAATAAATAACTTCTTTATTCACCTTCTCCACACTACTCATGATTTTATATACCTCTATCATATCCCCCCTTAGTCACAGCGAGCAGGGCTCCACGAAGCCTCCCCCCATCATCACTTTTCAAAGGGCTAATTAAAGATGCACGTAGGCCAGCCTTATGCTGTGTGTGCGCGCATAGGGAAGGCTGGATCACTTGTGGTAGCAAGTACCTTGTGCTGGCCTGCTAAATGGGATTGGATCTCCCTCCACCTGGGCCAGAAGAGCCCTTCAGAGCTTTCCCACAGGTAAGCAGTGGCATGAACAGAGACCAAAAAAAAAAAAAAAAAAAAAAAAGAAACCAACACACCACACACACACACCCTTCTGTGATGGGCAGTGCAGTGGGAGCCTTGGTTGGGAAGAGCAGTGTGGTGGGAGCCTTGGAAGAGATTGGTAGGATAGGTCTCAACTCTATTCAGTCTCGACTATTTTTCCGTGGTTGGGAGTTTGTTTGCCTGGTGAGAACAGGGCTGGGGATTAAGTTCCTTCACCCATGGGGATAACTGTGTCTGCCAGTCAGACATGTAAAGCTGTCACCACCATGTTGCCTCAGTGCGACATTTTATCTTCTTGGTTCTGTGAGCTGAATGGGTTAAAGCAGCAGGCAGCCTGGGTATTTTATTGGCAAGTCCTGCGCCAATTCTTATTCATTATCTGAGATGCTTACTGCTGTTGAAACAACATCGGAAGCCCTCAACTTGTGTAAAGAAGTGAAAATAAAGTGGCAACTTTTGCAGTCTGATTCTAGTCATTTTCTTCCTATCAGGGGGCAAATACCAGCTGAGAGCGAGGCCTGGCACCTTGACTGATTGTGTGAAGAATCAAACAAGAACTCAGGTTTTTTCAATTAGTTTTAACAGGTGCTTGGCATTCTGTGTTCCCCAGGATCAATGAGAGGCGTTTGCAAGCCGCCTGCATGTCAGCTATAAGGGTATATAATAAAACCTCTCACTGACATTTCTTATTCCCAAATGTTTTATTCTCTGTGGCTGTGTCTACATTGGCACCCCTTTCCGGAAAAGGGATGCTAATGTAGACTTTGGAATAGGCAAATCCGCGGGGGATTTAAATATCCCCCGCAGCATTTGCATTAACATGGCTGCCGCTTTTTTCCGGCTTGGGGAAAAGCCGGAGAAAAGCGCCAGTCTAGACGTTATTCTCCGGAAAATAAAGCCTTTTCTGGAGGATTTCTTATTCCTATTTTCAAGAATAAGAAATCCTCCGGAAAAGGCTTTATTTTCCGGAGAATAACGTCTAGACTGGCGCTTTTCTCCGGCTTTTCCCCAAGCCAGAAAAAAGCGACAGCCATGTTAATGCAAATGCCGCGGGGGATATTTAAATACCCCACGGATTTGCCTATTCCAACGTGCTACATTAGCATCCCTTTTCCGGAAGGGATGCCAGTGTAGACGTAGCCTGCATGTCTGGCACATGGTACAACACATGCTCCATTTTGTTGAGAAAGAAACTGCAGAAAAGTGGAGGGCTTTTTAAAAAACAATTTGCTTAGGTTCAGGGATTTGCCTGGAAAAGGGAAAAGCATGCAGCGAGTAGGAACAGGATGCCCAGGGAAGAGAGGAGGGAGACCGTGGGAAGGTGGCAGAGCCTGGGCTCAAAATCTATTGCCTCTCCAAGAGGAAGCTTCACCAACTGCCCATATTGGGATGGCTTTGGGGGATATTCCAGCTTACACACCACATTTCTTATGCATATTTGCACATGGCAGTGTATCCAGTCTTACAAAGTAGCCTTGAATCTATAAACACAGAGAACAAACTAACTAAACATGTTTTTAAGTCTTTGTTTATAGAAGACACAGCATACAGTTTCTGTGACTCAGCACTAAGTGCTCAGAAAGAAGTTTTTTAATCATGAGACTAATTAGAAAAGCTGTTCCAGCTGCAGGTGATTAATGATTAATTAGTGAAAACACTAGTGCCTGAACACACTTAGCACAAACATCCCCTTCCATTATCAGGATCTAAATACTGTGTGTATGCATGCACATGTCTGCATACGTCCCAGGCATAAAGATTTTTAATAGCTGTTTGTTAACATATGTAATGATTCAAATCACCAACAGAGGGCGGGAGCAGTAACTACAACATATATAGAAGAGCCATGTAATTTCAGCTAAATCAGTTTGAGCTGTGGTTCTCAAACTTTTTAGCCCGTGGCCCACCTGGCTCAATGCAAACCATTCTGTAGACCACCAGTTGCTAATGGAAACTCAACATTAATTACATAATTATGCCTGAGCCACTTGCATATTTACTCTGTATTTTATGAACCCCCCAGGCCCTGGGGTGGTGACAAAAATGAGAAATTCAGCGTACAGAACAGGGCTGCCAGCGAGTGGGATAGGGATGAGTGTGCAGAATCTGGGCAGGAGGTGCAGTGTAGGAGGAGATGATGGTATGAGGTTTGCATGGTAAGTAGGGTGCAAGATCAGGCTGGAAGCAGGGTGTCTGGTGGGAGGGGAGGGGCAAGAGCAAGGGAAGGTGCCGTGTGTGGATAGGAGGGAGGGTATAGGAGCAAGGGCTGGGGAAGGGTCTCTGGCCAGTGGGGAGGGTGCAAGAGCAAGGCAAGGTATAGGAGCAGGCTGGTAGTGCAGGGTCTCGACAGGAAGGAGCAGTGCATGAGGGGCTGAGAGTACAGGCTCTGGGTATGAGAAGAAAGGGGGCACTTATTTGCTTTTGTGCCTTTTACAACTCCCAGGCACAGTGCCCCAAGCACGGCCTCCCACTGCTTCCATTGGCTGGATTCTGGCAAATGGGAGTAGTGGGGAACGTGTCCAGGCAACACTGTTTCCCCAGCCAGGGGAGAGGGAGTGGCAATGTGCAGAGCAGCTTCTGGCTCAGTTTCTTTCCTGTGTGTCAGATCCGGCAGGGAGGCTTGGGGCTTTCTTCCTCCTCCCCAGCAGGGAGGTGCGCTGGCACTCCAACCTCGGGGGCGGAGGGGCGGGGAGCAGGCAGGAGCATCAGCACGGAGAGGAAGACGGAAGGCATGGCTGAGTTTGAACCACAGACTACCTGCAAGTCAGCTGTGGACCACTAGCGGTCTGCGGCTAGTGGTCCACAGCTACTTAGAGTAATCCCTCTAAGTCCATGGTCCCCAACACGGTGCATTTCTCTGCGCCCGCCAAGTGGTCCCCAACACGGTGCATTTCTCTGCGCCCGCCAAGTGCTCAGGGCTGGCCTGGCCCCGAGCACGTGGCGCATGTGTGGTGCCGGAGCCGGCCCCGGGCGCGTGGCGCACAGTGAGCGCCACCCCGGGGGTGCCGCAGATTGACCCCCCCACGGCGCATGGGGGGGGGAGAGAGAGCGCCGGCCCCGGGCGCGCGGCGCTTGGGGAAGGGGGGTATGGGGACAGAGCGCCAGCGCCGGCCCCGGGAATGCGGCTATGGGGGGGGCACCCCCCGGCGGGCGAACGGCCACGCCCCCTGGCGCCAGGCAACCCCAAATGGTTGGGGACCACTGCTCTAAGTGAACACGTATAAATACATTTCAGGTTCCTTACACCTTGCTGTAAACATGTGTCTATTTTGTTTTCACTTGTAGCAAGAACTGAAAAAAACCCCACAACTTTAAAAAATTGTGGGTTTTTTGAACAAAGATAAAGGACCTATTCTGATATAGACAGCCCACAGAGTAGGAAGGAGTATGTGAGTTGCAAAAGCATGTGGAAACTTCTGAGAAGTGTCCTTATAAAATGTACTTAAAAGGGGGGTTTTACAACTCTGCTTTCACTGTTTCCTGAAACCTCTTCTTCTACTGGTGAGGAAACGTCATGCTTTGGATGACTTGGTAAAGTAATATCTTTTATAATGGAGATTTCCTATCTCATAGAACTGGAAGGGACCTTGAAAGGTCATCAAGTCCAGTCCCCTGCCTTCATAGCAGGACCAAGTACCATCCCTCGCAACCCTGGGTTTAGCAGGCCAATGCTCAAATCACTGAGCTATCTCTCCCCCCTAATCACCAAATGCTTTCCTTTGTCCTAGGAGATTTTGACATTTGCCAAGTGGAAGCAAAGAGAAACAGTATCATGTGACCAGCCAGTGTTCTTCAGCCCAGGAACATCTGGAATACATCTAACCTAGACAAATTAGATGCAATAGACAATACAGGGAAGAGAATGTTATGAGCATAAACTGACATTGAAAATTCAGGGCAGAATGGTGCAAGCCATGGTCCCCAGTTTATACCATAATAATATAGCATATACAGTATACCATATAAGGCGGCTTAAAGGACAGGATTGCAGCATAGGGTTTAGCGGCACAAATCTCATTAATATGAGCGAATATTGCACAGCAAAAGCCTTACACACACACACACACACACACACACAACATTAATTTTCCACTTCCAAGTGAAATGTGTGTCTATGACATTGCAGCATACCAGAAACAGTCACTACCATCATTGAATATGTTCTTAGCATTCTGCCTTAGTAACTGCTCATTTCTTTTTGTTAGGTATTCAAAAGACCCATTGTTAAGAAACAACATTCAGAACTTAATAATAAAAGTGTTGTCAGTACAACATACACTCCACATAGACAACCAGATCAAATTGTCAACACTGCCAGTGGCATCCTCCAGAGAACAGAAAAGGCACACACCAGGGGACAGTCTTGCATTTAATTGCCTAGAGTCCCTGACTTGTGCTCTCAACTCTCCTGTAACTGGTTTCTCTTGTGAGTATTAGATAAACTACCAAAGCAAACAAATAAATGAGATGAGCATTGCTTAATTTCAGTTGCTCCAAGTCGAGATGGTATAGAAATTAGCCAGAGGAAATTTTAATCCTTTGCAAATGGATTAGTTGTTCCTTAAACAAAAGTTCTATGCTACAGTAATAACAGAGTAAGCTTTCCATAGGAAAACTACTATTTTTCCTGAATTTGAGTTCCTTGTAATTTAATTCCTTCTGTAATAAAACTATGAAAATTTACATTTTGATGTAAACTACCGCAACCATTTCACTTTTAAAAAAATGTATTTTTTTATATTTTTAGGGATAACGTATAATTATGTCATTTATCCTTTGATATTAGCCTACTATTTTTGAAGTTCATAAGGAACATCATTATCAAGGATAATATTACAATAGCATCTTGAGGACACAGCTGAGATGTGCCTGAACAGGCCCACTGCAGTATTGGGGCCTAACTGACTTATCCAAAGTCAAACACAATCTGTGACCAAGCCAAGATATGAACACATGCTCTTCAGAAGCATGGCATCTTACTTACCCGCAAGACCAGTCTTCCTAATTTTTACTGCTTATCTCCTGTTATGTGTATACAGTGTAGCTGTAACAATGCCAAATAAAATAATTAATCATATTTTCTTTAACAAACTAACTAGCTCACAAGAGGTTAGTATATATGAAAGAATGATGCACAAATTGTTCATTACAATCCCACATAATTTATTCTCCTTTCACCCACTCATGCGGCATGCTCCTGTACTGAATGGTAAAGAGCTATTAAATAATCACTTCCTAAAATAAGTGTTACAAATAAAAGTAGGTAAAGGAACAGTGACAGTAAATAAACACCAATCAAATGGTTTTAATACAATTTTAGATTTTAGTAACCATGCCAGTGGTTTTCACTTCAGTAGCAAATTCTTAAAAGCTATATAATGGTCTTAAATAGTGACCATTATTTTGGGGGCGGGGAGGGAGGACCAAATCCACACACAAGATCTTTTTGAAACTGTAGCAAAGTACAAATCCTGAAATCCCTTCCCAGACTTATTCCTTTGTTTAGGCTTGCACACATGTATGCAAAGATGTGCGCACTCACCACGGTCACTAGCAGAATCAAGACTTTAGATCAGATTACCATTTATCCATGAACTTTACAGAGAAAGGGTTGTTCCAATTGTTTGTTTTGCTTTTTACAATATTTATACTATATATAGAAGATACAAGAGCCAAAATGAATCACTTTTCTCCTATGGAGGCAAAGGAAAATGGCAGAGAAAGATATTTTTTTCTTCTTAACAGGCGAGAGATCTTTCATTTCTCCTGACTCAGGAGGTAGCACAGCAAACTTAGCTCAAGAAATGTGGATCACATCTCTGCTTTACAATACTCTGCAAGACAAAGTCTAAATGGCAGCATTTCAGTTTTACCATAACCCTTTCCTGAATGTATTGCTGGTGCAAAGATCTCAAAAAAGCCTAAAAAGAAGCCAGTTACTAGTACTTTCACACTAGATTAAAAAGAAAGACAGACAAGAAAGACAGACCATGTTATGATAACAAATCTCTGGTTTTAAGTTCTATTTATTCTTTAGATTTACATTTTCCAGCAACTCTCCACATATATTGAAAGGTCTTTGGAGCAAGGACTAAGGGCTACCTTTTCAACAGGAAGTGTCTCTGTTTGGGCATCCAAAACAGCTATCTTTCAAGGGCTTGATTTTCAGAAGGTAGACACACACTACTTCTGAAAATGAAGTGGCTGGCTCCATGTTGACCATCCAAATAGAGGCACCTATCTGCTCACCTGTGAAAATTTCAGTCTCTCATGTCTTTCAGCTTGGTTCAATATCTGCATATTTTGGACATTACTGTGATACTACTAAGCTCTGTGCAAAACACAAAATGTTCAATCCACACTTTGAGAGTTCTGTATTTTTCCATAATACTGTATGTGATTATGGCTACAATCCAAAAGATCAACCCTTTAAGTAACAAAATATTATCATTAAGCATACTAATTCTGGTTTTGGTTTTTGTTACATCTGTATCTACAGATGCAAGCTTTTCAACCTGTATGAATATCATAACAATACCAAGGACAGAGAGATGAGCTTCTATAGTGCAAGAACATTGTGAAACAATAATTGTGGACTTGTTTTGTCTACCAATTTACAATGATATAGTAAGCCAAAAATGAGTCATTTTCGTCAATGGCCACTCAGAAGCAGTACAGTAAAACTTCACGTTACAGCAGACAGACACAGTTTGTGGTCCTAGAGCTGCAAAAAAAAAAAAAAAAAAAAAAAAAAAAAAAAAAACACACGGAGCTGGAATGAAGTGGACAGTTCAAAATATAAATAATACTTCGAGAACATGAAATTGTGACACAATTTGATAAGTATACACATATACTAACATGTGCATACGTAGGTGCACTTACTCAAAGCAAAATGAAGCCAAAGTGACTTTTTAATGGGCAAATCAGCCATAATGTCTATATGGATCATTTACTCTGGGACACAGTGGAGAGCTGATCTGTAAAAAGGCAACATCATTACAACTACAAAGTACAACATAGATCAACATTCCATACAGCTGAAAAGTCACAGCCAAGAACATTTTAGAGACTATATTAAAAGACTATTTCATGACCCCCTACCCTCCACCATTCCTCATCACTGTCCCTTGCCTTGTGATTTCAAGAGAAACCCTCGGTGTGTCTAGATCAGTGTTTTCCAATTGGTACTCCATGGAACCCCGGGGTTCCGCGAAGTGAAAGTAAGGGTTCCATGAGAACTCGGCACTCCCCCCACTCCCTCTTAAAGAGATAGAGCCTTTTTGCCACCAGGTGCAGAGGATCTTCCTCCTCCCCCGCCCCCCCCCCAACAAATTTTACCCTGGCAACCCTAGGGGTTCCTTGAAATTCTTTCAAGATGAAAAGGGTTCCATGGCCAAATAAAATTGGGAAACATTGGTCTAGACCACTGAGTTTTTTCGAAAAAAGTGGCCTTTTTTGAAAAAACTTTACCTGTATCTAGACTACCATTGCATTCTTTCAAAATTAAATCAAAAGAATGCAGAGGGTTTTTTTCAAAATTGGTAAACCTGCTTTTACCAAGAAGAATGCCTTTTTTCGAAAGTTCTTTAAAAAAAGCCATTCTTGAACGCAAATAGGGTTTTTTCGAAACAGAGCATCCAAACTGCCTGGGTGCTCTCTTTCAAAAAAGTGGATTGCTTTTTCGAAACCCGTGTGGCGGTCCAGATGATCTCTTTCGAAAGAGGCTTTTTCAAAAGAGCTCTTTCGAAAAAGCTTCTTTTCAAAAAGGTTTGTAGTCTAAACATATCCTCGGAGCCTCATGTCTCCAAATGGCATAGGCTGTTTGGAAGGAGAAAGCCTCCTTAAGATATTACCTGTGATTTGCCTACTTACCAAAGGAAGAAAATTTATCCTACCAGATAAAGTAAAACACTTAAAATATGGGAAAACTGGAAAACACTGAAAAGGCAGACTAGGTTTTTGGTATGATAGTAACTGAAAAGCAAAATAGGGTATGAATATGCTTGAATCCCTATTTAAAAAAAGCCGTGAAAGCCTGTTTTTTCCCTCAACCTGAGGAAAACGGTTCATGTGGCAGCTGAAAACTGAGGAGTAAAACTAGCCTCAGTATTGGAGGTGACATAGAATATGACTTAACTTGTTTTGTCAAAATACATGTTAGAACTTTGTATGCCCACTGCATTAAAAGTAGCTTTCTAGTTTAGCACTATCACTAGTTCCTATGGTAATGCCCATTTTAAGTATAGGAAACATCAGTGACTTGGTTATATGTTTTGACAGATACAATACAACTTAATTAATGCCATTTAGCATTAATTATGCACACATGCTATTTCAGTCATTTCACAGAAGGATTTTGAAACATGAAGTTATAGAAGACAAAGTTTTCATTTGGTCCAGGCATTCCAAAGAACTGAATGAAAGACCTCGGCAAATTTTGCAGACAGCAAGAGAACACAGACTTTTATATTCAGTATAGATAACTTCTGTTGAGCCAAATTCTGACTAGAGCAAAGATGGGTTAATTGCGGATGCACATGAAATAAGAAAAGATTTTAAAAGCTAAAATACTCACAATGTAAAATGGATTTGCAACATAAAATGGAGAATAAACTATTTTACAGGGGTAATAACTAAGAAAATTAATTCCAAAAATCTATGTATACACGCTTAAGAGTATCTGAGCATTAAAACGCTGACCATTCATCCACCTATTTTTGAATATTAAAGATCAATTAAAATCAGTTCCACTTTCTGCAGGTGCATCGTCTTAACAACAAGGTGAATTCTCTTATGCAGGAAGGATGGGCAATAAGTTTTGCGAAGGAACCCTAAATAAGGCATGAAGAAATTGCTTAAATTGAAGAGAAGACACTAATTGGGTTTCATATCTTAGTACCACCAGCATAGATAAACTAAAAGAAGAAACAGATGTTAATGAACAGACAAACAACAGCTTCTTTTCCCATAACACCTGTATTGTACAAATTTAAGTAAATTTCATACCTACAGATACCATTGAAAGAAGATAAAGAGGTATACATACTACTCTGAGAAGCACACAAAACTACCATCTAAAACGTCAATAAGGCAATCAGTGTTCCTGAGAACAAGCAATAACAGCTGGAAGCCACAAAAAGTCATTACCCATGGAAATAGGAAGGCAGAAATGTTGGAAAAATGGTACACAGTAACTTAAATACTTGGGGAATCCAGGTTGCTCTTGATACAGGTGATACATAGAAAAGATCGATTTCTTAAGGAATAGCTAGGTCTAGAAAGAATTCTGATCAACATCAGAAGAATCATTATTGATGCTAACATTGCAGAGGTTAACCAATTGTAGAATAATTTCACACTATCATCATGAAAGTCACCACAGCCATATTGCACATAGCGAAGCTGCATTAGCAGCAACCTGGGATGAATTTTGTTAGCAAATTCGAGGAAGTCATCCAGACAGATAGGGCTGAAAAAAAGAGATATAACTTACTAATTGAACTTGAAAAAACATTCTAAAAAATCTGTTCTATAGTTATGTCATTCCAACCCATTATGACCAAAGAAGAATTAAAGTATTTAAAAAACAAAAATGAATAGACAGGTCACGTTAGTATGTGCGTGGCTATGATAGTTAAACTGTTCAACATTCCCCACGTAAAGATGTTTTCAGGCATTGGGGCATTTTCATTCTTAACTGCACAACCCTATCAAACATTCCAGATCATGTCAGCTTTTTTAATATGCAGAAAAGGCATACGACAGACTGTCCACCATTTACATGCACTCTTTACACAGTAAGCAAGCTGAAATGATGGGAACAAGAACAGCCACTTTGCTCCCACTTCTTTGGAGACTCTTTTCCACCCAGCAACTGTGGGTGAAGTGAATGGAGATCAAATTTCTGACTGTGTCATATTTACTAGTGCTAATTAGAACCCTTTATAGTTCAAGTAGGTCAGGGAAAGGTCACCCACACTGCTCAGGTTAAGGCACTTCATTCTATACTTGAAAGACCCACCCTGAGCCTGTCTTGAGCATGCACTAGCAATCATGGTGTAAGATACAGATAATTCAGAGGGACTAAGATGTGAGGAATCTAACTTTATGCCCTTCGTAGGATTTGACAGAGCAAGAGGCTAGTTCAGCAACTCACTAGAGCACACAACTCCAAGGGGAGGAAACTAGAGTACTGTACTTGACTTCCACAGTTTATTAAAGCAGCATACTAACCGTTCATTGTGCCCCATGCCACTTTGTTACTTCTCGGTCACAGAAATAATTTCTTGACCAGATAGTCTCCCCACCACACATCACGTGTATCAACACTAGAAGCCTTTTCCTAAGCAGATTATTAACACAGACAATAAAGACACCAATAGTCACCATTAATTTGGGACACCCTGCACAGAACTTCTTACCTGTTAATTCTGTGAAAGTATTTGGCTCAGGTATGTAAAAATTTTTAGAGCCTTCATACCTGAATTCTTTGCATAATTCTTGCCACTGTAATTACTCAACTTCTGCCCTATTGGATACCATGGGCAAGGTCACCATTACATTGCAGTCTTATTCCTCCCTGCTACCTTTTCTGACAGTAGGGAATTCTACATCATTCTGATCAATTCCACATTTACATTTAATAATTTTTAAAAAGTAACTCCAAGTTTGAAACTATGGATAAGAATACCATGTGCTTACTAGTGGTATATAGTATTACTAATAAGCACATCCATTAACACTTTGTGTGGTATGCTCACAGAGAAGTTCTAAAAGGTGTACCCCGATTTGTTTTTCCATTTTCTTTAGTCTGTGCTGCACACTCTTCTCCACACCATCAAGCTCATTCCACATTCACCATATAACAAAGTTGGTTACTGCATGTTGTCAGAGACGCCAGTTTACCTCCTCTTGCATTCAATAGAGATGGACATTTTTCTATCTGGGGTTTCGTAGTCATCTCTAAAGAGGTCATCATTGTACACCAAGTGTGTAGCTAGCAGAAAGTATCATGTAGAGTAAAAAGGTTGGTCTGCCTGCCCATCTTCATTTTCCCTTGGTATCTAAGTACATTATATGGAACGCAAGTTGAAATATACTTTGTTATTTTGAGGCAGCAAGGGTAGGAGCATTTCCATAACCGATCTACTATTTCTGGAAGCTGGTGTTTGCTCCACTCCCACTGCCAATGTAACAGCCACATAGCCAAGATTCATGTAACTATTTCCATCCAAATTCTGATAGCAAATGATTCTTTACCTCAGAATGAACTGAAGTTTGTTGAGTATTACACTGTTAAAATAAATTAATTCTCTACAATATTAAAGATAAAAGGAAATGAAAATATAATTGTGTGGTATAAGTTTGGGATGGCTCCATTACCCTTGAAGAGAGAAGCCAAAAATAACTTCTGTCATATTAGGTCAATAAAACCTTTATATCACACTATTACGTGTTTCCTATGTACCCCACATACAAAAACAAATTCTGATAGTGTTTTTTTTTTAATCCTGAAACCTATATCTCCTTTTAAACACATATACATACCTACACACGTTAATATTTTATTTTACTATGAAAAAGATAAAGCTGTTCATCCAAGCTGTTCTGGCTCCTTTTACTATAATTAAAACCTAAGTAAGTATAAATTTAGTAAAACACCCTTCACTAAAAATAATGACTCTCAGACATGAATTTCTTCCTAACCTCAACTCACAGCTCCTTATCCATCCCTACGCCAACACCCAGAGCCTTGCACTGTTCCTGTAACATAAAAAAAATTGAAGATATGTTTTCCAAAATATGTATATATAGATACACACACAACCCAAAGGAAAACGATAGATTGAAAACAGTTATTTAAAAAAAACCTGTTCTTTAAGAAGATTACATTGTAAGCAACAAAAATTTTGAAATTTCAAAGTCCAGATTTTTCTAGAGGATTTTAATCTGAAATATAAAATGGTATGGTCTATGACTGTTCTTTTTCAATGGCTGCCCCAAAGTATCCTTCTCCCCGCCCCCAACTTAGTATAATACACACAAATCTGAAATGACTTGCAAAATACAAAGCAATTTGACCTATGTGACAAAGGCCATTTGTTTCTCCTCCTCACATACAAGACCCTCAAGATTATGCATAAATGTCTTTGACCTTTATTATCATGCGAACTAGACTGGAGTATAGAATAACAAAACTACAAAGAAAAATACAGGAGGGAAATAAACTTTACAGGAGTCCCTTCCAGTGAGGACTAATGCCCGTACATTTAGACCTGGAAAATCTGATTGGAGCTTCCTGGTCTCATCACCAAAGTTTGTTTTCCTACTTTGTGCGTCACACCCAACTTTTTCCAAAAGCCTCCAAATGCATGCCGTCAAGCTTTGTTGTTATTCACTTTTGGAACAGAGAACAATAATTATACACTGTTTAAATTCTTTTACAGGAACAATTCATTTGGAGAAAATAAAGTCATGAAAAAAATTATTATAACAATGGAAAATACCACAGCTTTTCCAATGCCTAGATAAGGAGTGCACATGCACTAAAACATTTTAGTGAAGGATAAATTATCCTGTATTACTGGCCTTAACTGTTACCCGTTCACAACATTTGGAAACTGATTAAAATTTAGGTTAAAATACACTTTATTTACATCGATTTAAACATATGTAATCCAGACTCTTCGTGATTTAAAGAATTAAGCTCTGGAACCATTTATTTGTAGGTCACTGGTTCAAACCCAAAGTTGGTTGCTAATGTTATCCTGCTTTGGCCTGCATTGTTATTTGGCAACCTACATGAACTGAGGAGTTGTTCTCATTCCAGTTCGCTTTTGAAAACAAGCACATTTAGACAGTTTATACAATAGGATCCATGTCTGATATGTTAGTACAGCACCACTCACTAGATGTTGGTTAGAAACCTCTGAGGACTCCTGAAATGCAGCCACTACAACAAAACCAGTCACCACTGGAGAGAGTCTCAAAGAAGTGCACTTTTTCGTAAGTCCTTGACTACCTTTTCCCCTTCAAAACTGGTCCCTTTAGAATAGGGATATAGCATGGGAAACCTCACTGGTACAGCAAAATATACAAACGTGATTGAAACATGCTAAATCAGTCATTTTGTGGAAAGAGACGAAGCTCAACTAAACTAAACATCTAAAGCAAGGACACTTTTTCCCCTCCCATAGTTTGGATATAGATTTTATTCGTGTTAATGATAACGGCAAAATAAACATTTTCAGTGTATATATCACCACACTTTAAACCTTAATTCTGTACTCCCCCCATCATTGAATTTTTCCAGCTTAGTGAGTACAAATTGCTTCATCCCTAATAAGATTCTAGAACAGGGCTGGGCAAAATATGGTCCACATGGTGGACCTGGCCTGCAGGAGCCTTAGCCAACTCCCTGCCTGCACTATCCCCACTTGGTACTCAAAAAAGCTGCCTGCACATGGCTACAGGGCCATATGTGCATCTCTGAATTCTGAGAGCCTGAGTGAGGGGAAAGAGGCTTCTCATGGTGTCCCACTGCCAGCAGCTCCTGTTGGGCAGTTTCCAGCCAATAGCAACTGCCTGTTTGCAGGACAGGCATCATATGAAGTACTCCTCCCCCAGCCTCAGTGTTCAGAGCAGCTGCTCTGAGCATGTACAGGGGCGTGGAAGGCAGGGACCCTAGCTACAGATCTTAAGGACTAGTCAACTATCCAATAAGCAAATGCTTATCAGATAGTCAACTAGTCGATTCCCACCCGCTTGCGGCCTCTATCAGATAGAGGAGAAGCGGTACTTCAAAGCAGCAGTGTCGCACAGCTGAGCCTGGGATCAGCTGTGTGGTGCTGCTGCTTTGAAACCCCAAGGCAGTGTGGACTCCCCAGATAACCCTGGAGAACCTGGAGAAAATGCTGCATGGAGTCCTCCACTGACCCGAGGCTCCATGGCTTTGAAATACACAAGAGCCCCCGCTGGGGACTCTTGTACATTTCAGAGCAGGCACCCCTGGAGTTCCACATTCCTCCCCTCTGAAATGTACAAGAGCCATAGTGGGAGGAATATGGAAGTGCCTATGGACTAGTCGATTAATTCCACCGACTACTCAACTAGTCAGTTAACCACAATTTAACATCCTTAGCCCTAGCCAAGGGACCTGCTCGGCTGCTGGCGGAGAGCTGCCCAGGTAAGCATCTACCAGCCAGAGCCTGCCTCTGGCACCTCAACCCGTCCCTCCCCCTTACTCCACATAACCCAAATGTTCTGCACTCCTGCTTCAGTCCCCATTTACCTTTCCAGACCACACATCTCCTCATGCATTCCTGCTGCAGGCTACAGCCTCCTTACCCCTTCCTCCTGCTTCAATACTCCCAGGCCAGAATCCTCTCCTGCATCCATTCCCTCTCCCAGACTCTGAACCCAATCTCCTGTCCCAGGTCACAACCCAAACCCCTGCACCCATATCCCAGGTCACAATCTGCTCCCAAATCCTGTACACTGTTCTCCACTCCAGTCTGGCACCCCAATCCCTGCCCCAAGTCACAACCCCTCCTTTATCCAAGCTCCCTTCTGCACCCAGCCTCCATCCCAGACTACACACCTCCTCTATTAATGTAATGAAAGAGTGTGGCCCTTGACCACTTACCAAATTCATGAAGTGGTTCGCCCATCAAAAATTATTGCCCACTCCTGTTCTAGAAGTGGGTAGTTACATCAAGCTTCCCACTATTACTCAGGACTTCAGAACCTCAATACTAAAGATAAAATTCACTCCATAAACATAAAAACCTCAATTGGAACACAATGGTACATAAATCTCTTGCTGGTCCTCTGAAGAGTGGTGACTTTCACACCAAATTAACAATATTAGGCCTATTTCAGGCTGTTTGTATTAGGATTCTTTACAATTGCTAGATCTTTCTCTGTAATATTCAAGAATTATTCCTGCTGTTGTTGTACTGAGAAATATTGTTCCATACTGCAATAGATGCACAAATATAACTAACTAAATGGATCAAAAGTTTCAGAGAGAGAACTGTGTTAGTCTGTAACTGAGAAAACTTAAACAGCGAATAGTCCTGCAGCACCTTAGAGACCAACAGAAAGACATAGATATGGAGTTGAACCGATAAACACTCAAGCAACAAAGTCATAATCAAGCCTTTTTGAAGTGCCCATCTTCAAAAAAGGGAAGGACGATCCAGGGAACTCTAGGCCAGTCAGTCTTACCTTAGTTCCTGGAAAAACCATGGAAGGGATCCTTAAGGAATCCATGTTGAGGCACTTGGAAGAGAGGAAAGTGATCAGGAATAGTCAGCATGGATTCACAAAGGGCAAGTCATGCCTGACCAATCTGATTAGCTTCTATGATGAGGTTAACTGCCTCTGTGGACATGGGAAAGTCAGTGGATGTTATATACCTTGACTTTAGCAAGG
This sequence comes from Pelodiscus sinensis, assembly GCF_049634645.1. Taxonomy (NCBI): domain Eukaryota; kingdom Metazoa; phylum Chordata; order Testudines; family Trionychidae; genus Pelodiscus; species Pelodiscus sinensis. Next base: position 24,123,824 of record NC_134715.1, read on the forward strand.
CTTTTGATACGGTCTCCCACAATATTCTTGCCAGCAAGTTAAGGGAATGTGGATTGGATAAATGGACGGTAAGATGGATAGAAAGCTGGCTAGAAGGCCGGGCCCAGCGGGTGATGATCAATGGCTCGATGTCAGGATGGCGGTCAGTTTCTAGCAGAGTGCCCCAAGGTTCGGTTCTAGGACCAGTTTTGTTCAATATCTTTATTAATGACCTGGATGAGGGGATGGATTGCACCCTCAGCAAGTTTGCAGATGATACTAAGCTAGGGGGAGAGGTAGATATGCTTTAAGGCAGAGACAGGGTCCAGAGTGACTTAGACAAATTGAAGGATTGGGCCACAAGAAATCTGATGAGGTTCAACAAGGACAAGTGCAGAGTCCTGCACTTGGGACAGTAGAATCCCAAACATTGTTACAGGCTGGGGACCAACCAGCTAAGTAGTAATCCTGCAGAAAAGGACCTGGGGGTTACAGTGGATGAGAAGCTGGATATGAGTCAGCAGTGTGCCCTTGAAGCCAAGAAGGCTAATGGCATATTAGGCTGCATTAAGAGGAGCATTGCCAGCAGATCCAGAGATGTGATTACTCCCCTTTATTCGGCTCTGGTGAGGCCACATCTGGAGTATTGTGTCCAGTTCTGGGCCCCCCACTACAAAAAGGATGTGGACGCATTGGAGAGGGTCCAGCGGAGGGCAACTAAAATGATTAGGGGGCTGGAGCATATGACCTCTGAGGAGAGTGTGAGGGAGTTGAGTCTATTTAGTCTGCAGAAGCAAAGAGTGAGCGGGGATTTGATAGAAGCCTTCAACTTCCTGAAGGGAGGTTCCAAAGAGGATGGAGAGAGGCTGTTCTCAGTAGTGACAGATGACAGAACAAGGAGCAATGGTCTCAAGCTGCGGTGGGAGAGGTCCAGGTTGGATATTAGGAAAAACTATTTCACTAGGCGAGTGGTGAAGCACTGGAATGGGTTACCTAGGGAAGTAGTGGAGTCTCCATCCCTAGCGGTGTTTAAGTCTCGGCTTGACAAAGCCCTGGCTGGGTTGATTTAGTTGGGATTGGTCCTGCCTAGAGCAGGGGGCTGGACTTGATGACCTTCTGAGGTCTTTTCCAGCTCTATGATTCAAGTTTCTGGTGGGTTTTTTTGGGGGGGGGGGAAAGGGGGAGGGTTTTTTTTGTTTTGTTTTGTTTTTTTAAACAGATCACAATTGGTTTAACTGCCATTAGAGGTTAAGTGTCACAACAGAAATTAAGCCTTGAACTATTCCCCAAAAGGGCATATCTTACAATCTTCGTTATTTTTTTCCAGCTACTCTTCAGTGCCACAAAATGAAACTGATCATTTATTGTAAGTGGTCTTTAAATGTGCTTGCTTAGATAGTTTCTTAGCCCTACATTCTTCCAACAATTAGCATATCTATCAGAAATATACATATGGAGGAAACAGAAAATATCTACTCATTCCTTGCCCGAGAGAAATACTTCTCTCTATGCATCTTATTTTCATATCTTAATTTTCAATGTTTAACAAGCAACTGCCAGTGCTAGGACGGGAATAGAGCCAACTAAGGTAAAGTTATGCTTTTCTCCACAAGGCCATGCCATCTCAATAATTAACAGGGAGAATCTTCCTCTGTCTACAGGCACTCAAGGAAAATCAAGTCTTCCTGCCACAATATGCGTGCTCCAGTTTACATGATGCAAGGCCATCAAGAACATTTCTTGCAATCACTCCAAGAAAACAGACTTAAATATGCTCAAGTACCCCTCCAAACAATCCATTTACATTGTTTTGAAGGCCTGTTCTTTTAAGATTTGCTAGTTGGTGATATGGTGTCCTTTCATTCCAGCTATGTTACAATCATCACCTGTAGTTTAAACACAAATATTTCTAAGCACACTGTCTTTCTAAAAGAAGAAATAATTCTTATCTCTTGGTGTTTTAGGCACTTTGGTGGTTTTGCTCAAAGCTAAATGTTTGACATTTGCAGTTCAGAAAGCTTTGGACAGTGTAAGCTAATTATATGGCCAAACTGTCCTAGTTAAATTCCCATTGCTCATTCCAGGAGTGTGTGGGCAGTTTAGTGTAAGTAGCAGCAAAGTTGTTGCTGATTTGACAACAGCATGAGCTTTAGAAATTTGCTGCTGTTCAATAGTGAATTGTATTTGGACATCTACAACAGCAATGAAAATTGTTTTACCACCTGGTGTGATCTTTACTCCTGAACTAAACAAGCTATTTAATTGCTATCCTTTCTGTATGAAGGTCTCTTTATATGTTTGTAGACTATGATTATTTCCACTCCAAGTTTATTTACTTGATACAGAACACATTGAAACATTCCCTTACATATACACTTAACTTACTTTCCAAACTTTTCATCATTTTTGCTTGTGATCACTGTACATCAAGCATAGCAGTTAGTAATGAAACAAACCAAAAAAAAAAAAAAAAAAAAAAAAAAAAAACTCACCACACACAAAACACTCCTCTCTTGGCAAGCTTATGTTAGACCATGAAAAAATGATGACGACAGTCTAGAATTCTGAAATGTGATCCTATAACCTAAACATATATTTATATAGATTTCAAGTCTGGGAGACCTATTCCTCCATATTCAAAAAGAAAACACACTATACATTCTGGAAATTTCAAGGAGATATCAGCAAGTTTAAACTTAAGCAAGGTCACATGTTGCAGTAAAAAATCATTTGGAGTAAAAGACATGGCTCTATTGCTATGCCCATTTCTGTGTTTCAAATACATCATATTTGCAAGTTCTCACTAAGTTCTCTCCATTATACTATATATAGTAAAATAACAATGGCACCTTCCTTCTAATAATAATCAAATGACTGATTGGTTTGTTGGCTTTTTGGTAAGAGAGGCAGCAAAGTGCAGTCTATAGGGCAATGGAATGGGAGTCATTTGCAACTCCACCATTGGCAAGTTGTCTGATTTTCTTTCAGTCATTTAGGATGCGGTCTACACAGCAGGGCTTAACTCGAAATAAGCTACACAAATTAAGCTACGTCAATGGCATAGCTTATTTCGAAATAGCTTACAGGCAGTCCTCGAGTTACGCGGATCCGACTTATGTCGGATCTGCAGTTACGAGCGGGGCTTTTCTTGCCCCAGAGGACACGGCCGGCGGGACCGCCCAGACGCGCCACAGTCCCGCCGCCCACGTCCTCTGGGGCTAACAAAGCTGCTCCGCGTCTCCCTGGTCTGCTGGGGGGAGGGGAGAACCCTCAGCAGTCTAGGGAGATGCAGAGCAAAGCCGCAGAGGACGCGGGCAGCGGGACCGTGGCGCATCTGGGCAGCCCCGCTGCCGGCGTCCTCCGAGGCTTTGCTCCTCATCTCCCTGGTCTGCGGGCGGGACCGCAGCACGTCTCGGCGGTCCTGCCACCCGCGTCTCCCTGGTCTGCTGGGGGGCAGCTAGCTGCACCTCCCCCCCCCCCCCCCCCCCCCAGCAGACCAGTCTTTTCTCGCCACCAATGCCTGGGGTAGAGCAGCTGGGGCGCTGCCGGGTTGGTCCCACAGCGCGGCTCCTCGGCGCTACTGGACCAACCCGGCAGCACCCCAGCTGCTTTGCCCCAGGCGTCCTGATTCAGCCACCACTGGTCAGTTTCAACAGCGGCTGAATCAGGATGCCTGGGGCAGAGCAGCTGGGGTGCTGCTGGGTTGGTCCCCACAGCGCCGAGGTGCGGCGCTGCGGGGACCTACTCGGCAGCGCCCAGCTGCTCTGTCCCAGGCGTCCAGATTCAGCCGCTGTTGAAACTGATCAGCGGCTAATTCCAAGAAGCCCAGGGCAGAGCAACTCTGCCTCGGGCTTCCTGTAGTCAGCCACTGGTCAGTTTCAGCAGCAGCTGAATCTGGACGCCAGTTCCGACTTACATACAAATTCGACTTAAGAACAAACCTACAGTCCCTATCTTGTACGTAACCCGGGGACTGCCTGTATTTTGAAATTGGGAGTGTCTACACAGCACTTATTTCAAAATAGAGCACTCTTAGAACACTCTTCCTCCGACTTCTCTAACTCCTCATACTATGAGGGTTACACGAGTCAGAGTAAGAAGTACTCCAGCTTGACAGTATTTCAAAATTGCAACATTAATACGGATTTAGGAGCCAAAGGGTACGACTACACTGTAACATTATTTCAAAATAATGTAGTCCACATCTACATAGCAGATAGTTATTTTGAAATAACTAGCATTATTTCAAAATAATGTTACAGTGTAGTCGTACCCTTTGGCTCCTAAATCAGTACTGATGTTGCAATGCTGAATCAGCAAATACTTTTACAAACCTGGCCCTAGCTCTTACTTTAAAAAGTTATAGGTACTCAAGAGTCAAAATGCCATCAAGTATTAAGAGGCTAAGGAGATTCAGGCTCCTAAATCAGCAGATGTTGCAACACTGAGCACAGCAATGCATATGAATGCACAAGTTTGGGCTTTAAACTCTACCTCAGTATTACATTGCTATATTTAAGTTCCGCCTACAGAGGCTGAACATTTTCTATCACAACCATTTGACAGAAAATTGGATTTTCAACTAAAACAAAAACATTGTGAAAAGTCATTTTTCCACTGGGGGGGGGGGGGGGGGGGACACAAAATTTGGCTAAATATTTTCAGTTTACAGTTTTCACCTAAAAGTCAAACATTTTCAAGGGTTGGTTATAAAACAGCTTTGTATATAGAGATAATTATATTAGTTCAGTGAGAGTTTTATGCAACATTAAATATGTAGAACATTAAAATACAGTTTACTTATGCTACCATTTCCATCATGTTGAACTCTGAATCCATGTTTCCAGAACAATAAGAGTAACTCAAAACCAGATGGATAACCAAGTATCTGGCATGGATCCCCAGCTAAAGATACGTTTTCTTTGAGACTTCTGGCTATAAACGATTGTTGTCATCATCAGCCTACGGAAAGGCTGCATACAACTGGGATCCAGTTACAAAAATAGGTCATGGGAATGCATTTGTCAGGCAGTAACTAATGCCAAGATTATCCTGCAGATTTATCTAGGGGGATCTCTGCTTCTCAAGGCAATTCATTTTCTGTATTAACAATAGATGAGCTTGTTTGCACAGTAACCTATTTAAACAGCCTTATACCTACTCCACCATTTACTTAAATGACCTAATTTTAAGCAGCTCAAAGCTAAAGGTGCCAGTTTTTACTTCCAATTGCCCTAGTCCTTAACTTGTTTCAGGAAGAAGGTACACTTAAAAGCAACAGTCAAACAATACAAAAAATGCCCATCTTTACTACCTTGCTGAATGTACTGTTGTCAGCTCTAGATTCTAAATTGTAAGTTGCATAGTTGACTCTGTGTACTGTAGATCCCAGCCAGATGGGTTGGTAGATAACTCTGGGAGATTGCTTTATGTGAGAATCTACTTTAGGCAAAGGTTTTAGCCTGGTAAAGTTAAGCTTAGACTTTAAGAACCATGTTATGCTGTTTATTTTGCATGTGGAACCACTCCTGTTTCCCCTTATCCTGACTCATGATCTCTTAAATCTTAAACTTTAAAAAAAAAACCATATAATTGTTTCACTATAAATATATTTCATGGCTACATGGTTATAAAGAACCCGATTCTGTACTGAACCAATCAGGTTGTGGGTACCATCTCTGCAGGACAGCTTGCCTAGTAATTTCTGAGAGTGTCCAGTGAATGGGGCTATATTAAAGGAAGCACTCTGAGGACTCTGGCACTAGTGCATCTAGCATTAGCCTGCACAGACAGGGCGAGGTCTTTGGAAGCCTAAAAGTTAATGCCTGGACACAGCCAGCAATTGAGAGAGTGGAGCTATCATAGGACCAGATAAGTCTGCTTCACGCTAAGGGCAAGTACTATTGAGGTCTGCTACTCTTGGTGAAAGTCACAATCCCCAATAGGAGGTGAGACACCCTGCCCAATGTAGTCCATACCATGCAAAAATCTGAGAACCAAGGTATAGAAAATGAAATCTATGCAGCAAAAAAATGCTGTAATCACTTTAAGCTACATATTTAAAATGCTAAACTCACTCAGTTTCATTTATAAAAGGCGTTATTAGGAGGACAGGTTAGTATTGCTCTTGATGTGATTTTATTTTGAGAAGAATCACTTGTCAGTGAATTACCGCCCATGCAGCAATACTTACGGCGTACAACTTTACAGGGTTACCTTTGGGAACAGCTGCAGCAATTATAAGAGGTCATTCAAACAGAACCTTACTGACAAAAAACACGCTTGTACTTCCCCTGAGATACCAGAGTTCGTCAGCCAGAGCTTAACCTAAGATTTACTCCTTTAATTGTACTGTATTCTAAATGCCCTGACTCCTTACACCGTATGTTATCCATCATTTTGAATGCAGGATATCTATGTAACTTCAGGCTTCCTTGTGTCAACATAACTTTGCACCATGTTGTTTTCACTGTTAAATAGCATCAGAAGCCCATTTTGATGAGGTAGGGAACTGCAAACTGTAAGGATGTTAAGGACTAGTCGACTATCCAATAAGCATTTGCTTATCAGACAAGTTGACTAGTCGATCCCCGCCCCCCTTCCTGACTATCAGATAGAGGCAGCAAAGGGGGGGGGAGGGGAGTACTTCAATGTGGCAGCACCACACAGCTAATCCCGGGCTCAGTTGTGCAGCGCTGCCCCTTTGAAACGCTGCCTCGGTGTTTCAAAGCAGCACCACACGGAGCTGACCTTGGGCTCCATGCGGCGCTTCCTCCTTTGAAATGCTGTGGTGACATTTCAAAGGGGCAGCACTGCACAGCTGAGCCTGAGATCAGCTGTGTGGCACTACCCCTTTGAAATCCGCTGTAGCGTTTGCTTGGAGCTCGCAGCACTGCCCCTTTGAAATCTGCCATGGCGGCGTTTGGGTGGAGTCCCAAACTGGTGACTCTTGTACATTTCAAAGCTGGCACCCACGAGTTAGCAGGACTTCCTGCTGGCCCTGGACTGCACACGGATTTCTGCATTCCTCCTTTGAAACATACAAGAGCCCCACTGTATATTCCATCAACTATTTGATTAGTAAATTACTCGATATTTAACATCCTTACTAAAAACAGACACCTTCTGAGTGCACCCCATTTTTGTTCCTGAGCATTTTCATCAATTTTTCTTCTCAGAAAGTAATTCACAACCAGATTTCATGCATTCTTGCAAGATATTAATATGAAGAAAATGTAGGTGAAATTTTGTTGTACTGATGTTTGTATTACTGATCTGAAAAAATACAAATTGGGGTTAGGGGTCTATTATCATTACCATACTGAATAGAGCAATGTGACGAGTCAGAGTCAAGCATATAATACTGATAGGAGATGGGGATGTTAAAGTACACTTTTTAAAGTCGGCCCCCCCCCTCCCCCACAAGTACCGGCTCCTGTGAAGGCGCCTTCCCCTTCCTCCCCATGCTGCTGCTTCTGTATCAGAGGCAGCAGCACGGAGGGAGGAAGGAGGTGAAAGCATCAGCTTGCAGGAAGCTGGCTTTTAACTGGCAACAGTGTGGGGTGGAGGTGGGGAGCTCTGCAGGAGCTGGTATGCATAGGGACTGGCTTAAAAGCCAGCTCCCCATGATCACCAGCTCCCACCTGCTGCCTCTGATACACGACTGGTATGTGTTCTCACCTGTTCCCCCCCCCCCCCACACACACACACACAGAGCTGCCTCTGATACAAAGGCAGCAGCATGGGGGGAAGGAGCCTAGAGAGTAACCCTGAAGGTTCACCCATGCGCCCAGACTCATTGGTTAACCATTTAAACAGATACACTATCACATCTTTAACAGGAGATCAAGCTATTACTTTCAGAGATGCAGGTGTTTGTTTTTTCTCTTGCTAACTGTTGATGGGCTGTTTGACCAGTCTTCTAAAAGGTTACCTCATTTCTTCTCTCAACGAAAGCATGTTTGGCCTAACTGGAACATAGAATATTAATATTTTACTTGACATCAAGAGATTATTACATATTACTAATAAAGGAAGCAGTTTTCCCAGATTATGGTTTAGCTCCTCAAATGTGAAGCAAAGTTCTCTCACACAGTGCTGCTACCTAACAGCGAAAGAGGTTAGGGTTCGCTGTACTGAATTCTATTAATGGACGGAAGAGGCTTTTTTCAAACTCTTCAAGCCATCTTTTTTTTGGCAGTTCTTCCCGCTCTCCCCTTCGCCCCCCGAAGGGACACAAGTAGTTCACACTGCTCACGTGCTTAAAGTTAGGCATGTGCTTAAATACCTTGCTTAACTAGAGCCCATATCATTAAGATCATTTATAGCATTTCTAGTAGACACTATTATTTTCTGTCCTATCAAAATAAAACAGATAGGAATCTTGATACATTTTAGGGTAAACAACTGAATTCTGAGGACAAAACACAACCATGAATACCTTTTAGATTACAGTATTGCTTTATATTTCCAAATTAGAAAACAGAACTTAACTGAAATTAACAATTGAAAAATAGCTCACTGGTCTTGCTAGATGTGTTGAATTGTCATGCAATTGCTGTGCCCAGATAATTCTTTGTGAAGATGAATAGAGAGCTGATGCTAGGTTCAAAAGAATCTGCTAAGCATGCAAGACCATATGACAAAGACTTTACAATGAAATTACAACATGAAAACGATTTCAAAACAAATGCATGAAAACCCTCATAAGAGTTCCATTAGGATTATTGTATTATCATTATGGCAGGGATCCACACGAGTTACACACAAGCTCCACAACACCTAAAATTTCCATGGGTTCTACAGAGGCCTATTGCTACATGTAGCGTCCCTCATCCAGCGCACTAAATACCCCAATAACTACTCTGAGGGTGAAACTAGACATCACTATGCTCTTGAATACATTCACAAAGAAAAATGATAAAAGTCAAAACATTGTATCACTGAAGGACCAACACTTTCACAAAGCAATCATGCCATATCAGATCTCTTAGTCACTCAGATTCAAAGGAAACCTACACAATGCCTTCCAAAGATGAGCCTTGGAAGTTTAAATTTATATCTTTGTTAGACACTAAAAATCATGGTCTTAATAAAGACACTGGATTTATGGTTAACTGCAATAATCTGTAACCTGCTAGCACCTCCTCTCTTTTATTTTGTCCTAGGCTATCAAAGGCCACTTTACTCGGAATGGTCTCTTGCAATGTGTGTTACCTACTTATGCTAAACAATCTGTTCCACCTGTTTATTACTGTGACATAAGTACCTTCCTCAGATTTTAAGAGCAGCTCTGTGTAAGCTTTTCTCTTTCACCAACATAAGTTGCTCCAATAAAAGATATTACCTCACCCACCTTTTCTCTTCAACACTTTAAATAACATGAAAATGTTACAGTTGGAATAACACTCATATTTTGGCATCTGTTTTTAATACAGGCAGTCCCTAAGTTACGTGGATCTGACTTATGTCGGATCGGCAGTTACAAACGGGGTTTTTCTCGCCCCAGAGGACGGGAGCAGCAGGACGCCCAGATGCGCCGCGGTCCTGCCGCCCACATCCTCCGGGGCGAGAAAAGCTGCTCCACGTCTCCCTGGTCTGTACAGGTCAGTTAGTGCTGATTGTTTACTGTAGCAGCATCTTCTCTTCATTTCACATACGTAGGTGAAGAAGGTGAATTGCTATACTGATCTTCACAAGCCTGAGACCTAATAAACCACATGGAAACTCTCCAGCATCCAAACTCTTCACACACTCTATTTTAAATTCCTAACTAATATTGGTACTTGTGAGCCCTTTCATGATGGCGACTATCTTTCAGAGTAGTGACATTATATGCAATAACCCAGCAGAAGCCAGAGTCCATATTGTTAGAGAAGTGTTCTATAAATATTTCTGTATATATCATGGGAAAGTCAATCTTAGGTGGGTCCCGCACTTTCAGCCAGATTTCTTGCTTCAGAAGCTCACAGCAGCCCTCAGTTTAGATACCAGCCTCCTGATTGTTGAGCTACTCTTAATCATTTGCCAGCATAGGGAGAAGAGTAGAAACCCAACTCTATAGTCTGTTACCCCTGGAAGACTTCTTACCGTAACTCCTGTAACTCTCATTGTACAAGGAATAAGGGAAGTTGAAGGAAGAGCGCTCTATTTCAAAATAAGTGCTGTGCAGATGGTCCCTATTTTGAAATAAGATACGCTATTGATGTAGCTCAATTTGCATAGCTTATTTTGAATTAAACCCTGCAATGTAGATGTACCCCTTTAGCCCTCCAGTCTAACCCTGTCACAATAGATAAACAGCAGCTAGCAGGCAAGATGCCAGTTGGTGGTCATCAAGAATATGAATTACTAGAAGATTTACTCATCGTTGCTGGGGTCCTTAACTCAATTTTTGGTTTTTGGAAGATAAAATGCCAATGTACATGGTTCATTTAAATCATTGCTCTGGGGTGGGTATGGGGATGAAAGGTTAGCTGTGCAGGCTGACCCAGGGAAAGAGGACTATATAAAACTTCTGTCATGCAGCAGCTTGGAGCCAGGTGAAAAGTGCCTGTCCATGATCACTACAGCTCCAGAAGATACAGCGGGGGCAGGAGTACATGTCCCCAGCTAGGTTTGGTTCATCTACCCCCTGCACTCTCTAGCCAGAGTGAGGAATGCAGCAAACCGCATTTTCCCCTCGCTCTGTGACGTAGAGGAACAGCCAGCCAGGCCTGGGCTTAGGGCAAGGCGAGCAATGCAGTTGCCTTGGGCCTTGAGCCTTCAGGCCCCCATGCTGCCCAGCAACCAGCTGCTCGCTTGCTGCCCTGGCTGGGAGCCACCCAGCCAATGCAGCACAGCCACAGTCAGTGTGCCGCCTTGGGGCCAGCAAATTCTTTGGCCAGCCATGTAGCCAGCAATGTTGCCATATGAATCGAAGGGAGCTTCAAGCCCCTCCATAGTCCCTAAAGGGCACCTGGGGGTTTGGGGGTGGGACAATCCCAGATGAGAGTCCCTTTCACCTGCATGGTGATTCTGTCTCTTTTCTGCATGGTTTTATTAGCAACAATCCTATTCCAGGCTCATCCCATTTCCCTTGGACCACCAAACCCTTACCTTGCTTTAAGTTATGATAGGTGGTCCTAACTCTTACTGTTTAGGACAGACAGAGACAAACTCTTGAATGGACAGACAGAGACAAACTCTCTCACATATATAATTCTTGGTTTATCGCACCAGTAAAGCTTGCTGCACTGCAGCTACCTTTTGGATGCAGCAATTTTCATGCAGCTACAAATACTTTAAAACAGTGTCTAGTCTCCTTCACACAATGGAAAATCTTTACTTAAACATATTTTAAAACAAAAAAAAATATCATTTCCTCTACTGAATCAATTTTTAGGCAAAAAAGTAAAAACAAAACTCAGAAGCCATCATAAACTTCCCTAAAAAGCAACCATAGACACTTCTCTTCATCTTCTCAAAAAGTCTTAGGTACAATTGCACAATCCCAATCATATTCCTTCCAAGTGAAATTCCTTATATGCATTATGCTGGCAATATCACGGCACCACAAAAAGAAGTGAAAGTATGGAAAAAAAAGTTAGAACTACCCACTCTATTCCCAAATTTCAAATAAAAGCATCCAAACCAATTGGCCCTGAATTATACTTGTTTGGCTCACTACTCAAATGCAGACTCTACTGTGGGAATTAGCCCAGAACCACAATGAAGAGCCAGCGCTGGGAGCAATGCTGCAGCCAGCAGCCAGGAACCAACACCAGCACTGTAACTGGGGCCACATCAGGAGTGGGGTCAGTGCAGAGCAAGGCTGGGTAGTGTTCTCTCCTTGCCCCCTATGGGGGCTGGCCTGACTCCACTAGCTTCTCCCCCAAAATGTTTCTCCACACCCCATAATTTGGGGATCGCTGACATTTTTCAGTACAGTGGGAAGGAGAAGTAGCAAGTGACTTAAACTTTAGTGGCTTCTAAAAGAGAGGGAAACAGAATGACGTACACCAGGGGTGGGCAATAATTTTTGCTTGGTGGCCACTTCAAGAAATTTTGAAGTAGCCCTGGGCCACCCTGGTATAAACTCCATGATTGGTCTGAGGGTGGGGAAGCCCCTTTGCCTCCCCTTCCCACTAGGCACCCATGCTCTGGAAGAGGCTTGGCACGCTCCTCCACCCCCAGGCCAATCAGGACCTTTGAAGTGCTGTGGGCTCCTCACAGGGCTGGGGCAGGGCGAAGGAAGCTTCATGCAGCTCCTGATTGGCCTGGGGCAGGAGAGCGCGCGAAGCCTCCTCCGCTCTGTGAGCTCGCAGGGCAGGAGCAGAGCAGAGGTGGCTTCACATGCTCCCCCACCCCCAGGCCGTAAGTGGGAGCAGCAGGGCCTCCGCGGGCCGGATCCAGCCTTTTTGCCCACCTGTGACATACACATTTGTTGAAAAAACACTCATCTTCTTCAGTATGATACTGAACAGCTTACAGAGATTGTGTGAAATGTTATTTTGTATGCCTTTTTCAAATTTCAGTTTACATTTAATGCACGATGGAACCTTGTTTGCAATTGTTTTATAGTGGAGGCAGTGTTGCTTCATAGATGGATTAATGATCTTGTTCAAGAGCCTTAGGTTGTAATTCATGACTCTGGCCTGTTACGTGATGCTGGGCAGCTCACTGCACCTTTCTTTTTCTCAGTCTGCATATATGTAGAATGGTCATAAATAATTCTTACCTGCTTTGCAGAACACTCTGAGATCTATTCATGAAGCACTCTAGAAGAAATAGGTATTATTAACAGTAGTAGTCTTCTGTACCTTAGCATCCTGAGTAACACCATTTTCTTGTTGTGTCTGAAATACCAATCTTTACTCAGACTTTGTTCTTCTCATATACTGAAGAAAACATTTTTCAAAAAGTGTGCACAGTTCTACTAAACATGGTTATAGTTTTCTTTGTCAAGTTCTTTAAGTAACATCTAGGAGGAAAAAGAGGAGGAGGAGGAGGGAAAGACAGTGCCCTATTTGTTTGTTTAGTGTGGCACAAAAAAAAAGATCGTAAAACCATTCTGTTTGGCTTTTCCTTACATTAGAATTTAAGATCTTCTCTATTGTTTTTCTGATTGATAACACTATGGACAATCAGAGAATCAGTCTGACATCAAACAGAACACAGAAATTAAACCTGACTGAAAGGGGAAGAGATATTTCATCTCTGTTGAAAATTGTGTTCTTGTTGTTTTAATACCAACACAAATGTGATGTCCAAAAGAAGCCTTAGCAAAAGCAGTTTCTGTTACAGGTCTAATACTGCAGCCCCTTTGTGAAGTCCTTGAAAAAAGTCAAGGATGATGAGATGTCATACTTCCAGGCTGTGTCTACACTGGGCAACTTATTCCGGAAAATCAGCTGCTTTTCTGGAATAAGCTGCGAGCTGTCTACACTGGCCCTTGAATTTCTGGAAAAGCAACGACGCTCTATTGTACAAAATCAGCCGCTATTCCGGAAAAACTATTCTGCTCCTGCTCAGGCATAAGTCCTTATTCCGGAACACTGTTCCGGAAAAGGGCCAGTGTAGACAGCCCAGTAGTCTTTTCCGGAAAAAAGCCCCGATCACGAAAATGGCAATCGGGGCTCTTTTCCGGAAAAGCGCATCTACATTGGCCACAGACGCTTTTCCGGAAAAAGGGCTTTTCCGGAAGAGCAGCCTGCCAATGTAGACGCTCCTTTTCCGAAAAAAACTGAAAACGGAATAGTATTCTGTTTTAAGTATTTCCAGAAATTCATGCCAGTGTAGACACAGCCCCAGTGTTTGTAAATTATGAAGCGAAACAAAGAAATCCACACCTCAGTTTTTTCCTCCTTTTTCAGGTTTCATTTAGAAATTCAGAGAGGCCAGTGAAACTTGCTGCTATGAAAGCTGAAGCAATCTTTAGATAACAAATCTATCTTCAAACAAACAACTGATTCATATGCAAGACAGAACAGGTAGCCATCTCAGTTTACTCATTACTTGAGAGGCCTCAGTTGGAATACTGGTGTCCAGTTTTGGGCATCATCCTTCAAAAAAGATGTGCACTAAACTGGAGAGAGTTGGGACAGCAATAAAATATAAAAGGTTTAGAAAACCTGACCTATGAGGAAAGATTAAAAACTGGGTATGTAAAGACTCGGGGGGGGAGGGGGAGAGGGGAGGGAAACCATATTACAAAAAAAAAAAAAAAAAAAAATCTTCATTTATGAAGAGGGCTGCTGATTAATAAGGAGAGTAGCAACCATTTATTTTCCATGTTTCCTGAAGGGAGTATTCTTCTAATCTGCAGCAAAGGTGATTTAAGACTATTATTAGGACAATTTTTTTTTTAACTAAGGAGAGTTAAGCACTAAAACAGGCTTCCAATGGAGGTTGTGGAATCCCTGTCAGTGGAAATTTTGAGCACATGTTAGGAGACACACTTGTCAGGAATGGCTGAGATTTACCTAATCCTGCCTCACCACAGAGGGCTGGACTAGATAACCTCTGCAGGTCTCTCAGCCCTACATTTCTATGATTATTAACAATACACCAATACATTTATGAATTTGCTGCCTGGTCTGATGGGATTGTTCCATTATAGTATGATGTAGGTAAAGCTGACAATGCCGTCCACTTTAAGGAAATTATAAGGACCTGCCCACTCTAGGTATGCTCATATGTCAATTTAGAGAAATTAAATTACTGATGTTAAACTACATAATCAATCTGTATCATATAAAAGTACTTGTGCTATTCTAGTCTAGCAATGCCCTACAACTTTTGCACCCCAGCTTTGCCCTTTGCTCCAAGTACTGTGAAAACAAAGTACTTACGCCTTGACTGAGAAATAGGCAGCTTCCAGGCCACTCTAGATCAGTGTCTCTGGATAATACAGGGGCAGCATTTGCAGAATCCAGCCGTTTGAGCCAGAACAACAATAGCTGCTCCACACAATCTCAGTAAGTAAAGAGGTGATGAGCTGGGTCTTTGAGGTTCATTGAAACCAGACAATGGGTGGATGGAGAAAAGGTCCATTTTACCACCTGAGATTGCCCAGTTTGCATCCATTCTTTCCAGGGCACTACTGTGACTGTTTTATTTCAGCTCATCAAAGAGATTATAAACCAACCACATGCCTCTACAGATGAAATTATATCAGCAGAAGTCCTACAAAAATACCATTGTCTTGACTCCTGTACTTCCCTTTTCTCACATCTCATCCCAGTCACCTGATACGAAATCCTTATCATAGTGCATTCAAATCTATTCCTAGATATGGGTTTCCCCAGCTTTCATCTCCACATATTACACTCACAAATCACAAAAATATACATTGCATGAAACATCTATAGAGAAAGCAGGATATTTCGGATTTCTTTGATAGAATAGATATTGTTGCAAATGCAACAACAAAAAAGTGCCTTTCCAACAAACCCAGTCTATAATGTCTCCATAGTAAAACATTCCTTTTGGTTGTATGTAGGTGAGCTGCAGTATCATGTGTGTCAGTTCACTCATTAGAATTAAGTTTATGCAGTTTCCAGCTGAAGTACAATGTGGCAATATATATATGAGATGCATTAGCTGCAGGAAAACTCCCACGAAAATATCAGAAGCAGAAAATGTTAATTAAGATTTTTGTTTCCTCTTTTGGGATTTAAAACATGCAAAGACATGTGGTTACAACATATTTACTTGGCAATATGATCAGGAATGCAGCTCTGCAGTAAATGGCATTTAACTATATTGGATCCTTTGAAAATGGCAATGATTCAAATACAGCATGTGAAACACATTCTGTCTGTCATCTTCTGTAATATGGAAAGAGTATCCTAGGAAAGGCTAATGGCAGAAACAAAGAATTTTGATAAAAAGCATTGAGGTGGTGTGTGAATGAAGGGCTGGGGGGAGGAGAAGAGATATTTTGCTGAATATGTTTTATATTATGGAGAAATACAATTTATTCCAAAACACAAAACGAATGACAAAATAAAACCACACAGAAAAATAAAACCTTCTGCAATAACGAGCAGGGTGTCATTCTCAAAAGTAACTAAAAATAGTGAACATTTTCCTCCAAAGAGCAGTTAAGGCATATAGCTTTTTAGCATATGTTAATTCTCCCTTTCCAACTTGTTTACGTAATATATGCAAGATTTCCCCCTCCCCCTCCCCCTCCTCATGAAATCTTAGGCCCAACTTTCCTCTGAAGAACACATACTCCAAGCACAGCTAGTAGCTTATGTTTACTCGGAGGGCACAAAGTATTGCGATCGGCATGTTTACACTGGAATAAAAATAACCTCACTGGGTTCCAGCTTTGAGGCTGAATAATTGCTGTGTAGATGCCACAGCTCAGCCAGGGGTCCAGCAAGCCCTAACATCTACAAAGCTATTTTTAATCCCACCACCTGAGTACTGCAAGCCCAAATCAGCTGAACTGGGCCAGCCACACCAGTGCCACAAGGCTTTCAAAAGAATTTTCTGTGAGCCATCCATAACAGTATCTCTCCTACCAAAACCAGCCATACATACAATATCTCTTTCTTATATATGTACTGACATTTGGGCAAGAGTCCAGTTGAATTTTTTTTTAAACTTAAAGTAAATCCTAAATGAGCATTTCGTTTTCAGCTCAGATTGTTTCTTCGTGGATCAGAAAGTTTAATTCTATCTTTTAAAGCACACAGCTACAGATGTAAATGTCGAGACCCCAATCAAACTCTATAATGTCTTTTTTATGAGGCCAAAGATCAGAACATTCCCTCCAAGTCCACCATTGCTTGGAGCCCTAATGTTGCAAAGCTGATATGAAAGTCTTTAATCAAGAACTCTGATAAGGTATAAGAGGGTATGTCTACACTACAACGTTAATTCGAACTAACTGATGTTAGTTCGAATTAACTTTGATAGGCGCTACACTAGCGCTCCACTAGTTCGAACTTAATTCGAACTAGCAGAGCACTTAGTTCGAACTAGGTAAACCTCATTCTACGAGGACTAAGCCTAGTTCGAACTTACTAGTTCGAATTAAGGGGTGTGTAGCCCCTTAATTCGAACTAGTGGGAGGCTAGCCCTCCCCAGCTATCCCTGGTGGCCACTCTGGCCAACACCAGGAAAATTCTATTGCCCCCCTCACCGCCCTGGACCCCTTAAAGGGGCACGGGCTGGCTACGGTGCCTGTGCCAGGTGCAAGCCTGCCAGCACCCAGCCAGCAGACCCTGCACCTGGCACAGCTCGAGCCAGCCACCCGATGCCTCCCAGCCCTCCCCCTCTTCCCGGGACCAGGCTGGCGGCTCCCGGGAGCTTGCCCAGGATCACAAGAGGCGGGCACCCGCCTGGTCCAGTGCGGACATCGTGGACCTTGTCCACGACCTCCACACTAGGCACAGGAAAGCGCCCGTCTAGGGCAGGAGAGCTACCAGCCTGGCCACCCAGGAGCAGGTTTGCATGAAAATCAAGGTGGTCCACTGAGACCCCCGACCCTGAGTCCTGAGCTTACAATGGCCGCACTGTGTCAGACCAAATGTCCATCTAGCCCAGTAGCCTGTCTGCCGATAGTGGCCAATCCTAGGGACCCTGGAGGGGATGGACCAAAGACAGTGACCAAGCCATTTGTCTCGTGCCATCCCTCTCCAGCCTTCCACAAACTTTGGGCAGGGACACCACTCCTCCCCCTGGCTAATACCACTCCATGGACCCATCCTCCATGAATTGATCTCACTTCCCTTTAAACTCTGTTCTAGTTCTAGCCTTCACAGCCTCCTGCAGCAAGGAGTTCCACAGGTTGACTCTGCTTTGTGAAGAGCAACTCTCTGTTACTAGTCTGAAGCCTGCTACCCATTCCTTTCCTTTGGTGTCCTCTAGTCCTTCTATTATGGGAACTAATGAAGAACTTTTCTGTATGCACCCTCTCCACCCCACTCATGCTTTTATAGACCTCTATCCTGTCCCCCCTCAGTCTCCTCTTTTCTAAGCTGAAAAGTCCCAGTCTCTTTAGCCTCTCTTCATATGGGACCTGTTCCAAACCCCTGATCATTTTAGTTGCCCTCCCCTCTCCCACCCTCTCTCTTCCCCTCTCCCACCTCCTTTTCCCAGTCTCCCCCAGTTTTGTTCAATAAAGAAAGATTCTATTTTTGAACACAATTGTCCTTTATTTTGTACATCAGGAAGGGGGGCTAGGGAGGGGTAAGTGGAAGGAGATGAGGGAGGAATGGGGTACGAGCCCCCGATGGGGAGGACTGGGCTGGCTCTGCGGGCTTCTGGGGGTGGAAGCTCTCCTGCAGCCCCCCAATTGCCTCCTCTCCCCAGATGGCAGCCTGCGGCAAGTGCAGCCGGGCTGATGGCCGAGTGCTGTGATGAGCCCAGTGTGGGTACTCCGGGCAATCCAAGCCAGGACTGCTTTGCAAGCGGGGCACCCCTAAGAACTGTCTGTCCAGGGTGGGGGTCAGGTCCCTTTAAGCACAGCCCTCGGCTAGCCTGAGGCAGCAGCTCCACGCTCTAAGTCCTACTCTGATGCCCTGCCGGCACTGCTTCCGGCCATCCTAATTCGAACGCTAATTCGAACTAGTTTTTTAGTCTGGATGCATTAGTTTGAATTAGCTTAGTTCGAATTAACTAATTCGAACTAAGTTAGTTCGAATTAGCGCTGTAGTGTAGACATACCCAGAGATACTGAGTCAGAAACTAATAAGAACAGCCAGACCAGGTCAGATCAAAGGTCCCTGCAGCCCAGTATCCTGTATTTCACCAGTGACCGATATCATGCACTCCAGAGGGCATTGACAAACGCTAACATCAAGTGCCACCCTGTCCCCCTTTCCCAACTTCTGGCTAACAGACTAGAGGCACTCAGGGTATGGTTTTGCATCCCTGCCCATCCTGGCTAATAGCCACTGATCCACCTAACCTCCACATACATATCTAGTTCTTTTTTAGCCCTGTTATAATCTTGGCATTTATAACATCCTCTAGCAAAAAGTTTCACAGCTTCACTGTGCACTGTGTGAAGAAATACTTCCTTTTGTTTGTTTTAAAACTGTTGTCTGGTGACCCCTAGTTCTTGTGTTGTGAGGAGGAAATAACACTTTTTTATTTACCGTCTCCACACCAGACATAATTTTGTAGACCTCTATCTCATTCTACCCCAGCTGAAAAGTCTCCTTATTAATCTCTCCTTATATGAAAGCTGTTCTGCACCTCTAATTGTTTTTGTTGCCCTTTTCTCAACCTTTTCCAATTCCAATAATATCTTTTGAGATTGGGAGACCACATCCACACGCAGTGTTCAACATGTGGGTGTAAGAGTTATTCAGAGGCAATGTGACATTTTCCTGTCTTATTATCTCTCTCCTTCATAACCGTTCCCAACATTCGGTTCTCTTTTTTGACTGTCACTGTGTAATCCACACACCTAATGTGGTTCACTGACCCATGCATTGGCACTTCAACCGCAGCAACAGACCAAGAGATCTCTACAGCATGGGAAGAGCCAAGAGGCTCCTATAATCAGCTTCAGAGGTCCCAGGTTCAAATCCGCCCGGTGGCGGTTACAACTGCCCTTTGAGAGGATGTTTTCAGAGAACTATCCATAATGACTCCAAGATCTCCCTTCTGATGGTAATTTAACTAATTTGGGCCCCGTCATTTTTTATGTATAGTTGGGATTGTGTTTTCCAATATGTAGTTTTTTCTTGACCCAAACATACAGATCCCAAGGGAAATACGTGAATGGCTGTCATCAGGGTCTCGGATTCAGGACAGTCACAGACTTCAACATTTTTCTCTGTACCCTGCTGTAGGAGCATAAGGCTTTGTGGCAAATGTGGCGTAGTGGGGGGCTGTCTGCTCTGTAACACTGTGTCCCCCTGCGCTGTGATGTGAGATTCTCACTGACTCTCCCAAATGTGTATTAACCCAGACACCTAGGCTCAGCCTCCCAGGGAGAGAGACAAAGGGAGGAAGGCGGAGACCAATACCTGGTTGGGGGGGGCAGAGCCTGGGAGGGAGGCAGTTGTTGTCTGGGAAGCATAGAGAGAAGAGGCTAAGCTGGGGCATAGGGGTGATGGACCCCTAACCCTAGGGTCTGTGGCTATAGGGGTCAGGGCCAGGATGCCACATCATATGTGCTGTGCTATATCCTGAAGGAACAATAAACTCCTCTCTATTCTACGACTGGCAGAGTCTGTTCTTGTTGCTACAGGGCTGCAGGATTTGGGGAAACCCCAACTCACTGTCACAGATCTTCCCAAGTAGTACATGCAGAGAGCTGGAACCAATGTAATTAGTTAGGCACCACAGTCAACAAGCCAGAAGACAGGAGATACAGGATGACCATGCAAAAAAGCAGAGACCAAATGATTTCTTGGACACCAGTCTAGGTAAGCAGCTTGAGATTTCTGCAAAAGCCTGAGTGCTATGCACTCCTACTGACACAGAGTAGCCAGACTGGCTTAGTCCATTTATTCACAGCAATACATAAAATAAAGCATATGTCCAACTCACAATCGACTTTTCACCCAGAACGGAAACAAGCCCATTCCCGAGGTGTCTAAGTGTGAGGTTCCACTGCAGTACTGTAATGGCTGGGATCACCAGATGGCACCATTACTCATCCTCATGGTGCTTTCGTCTTTGTATACAAGGACATGTTTTAATCTTTGAAAAAAACATTATATTGTTAATATTTGATGTCAATACTTTTGGGGAATGCTGATGCAAATAGCACAAGCGTTCGCTTTCTGCCTTACTCTCTCTTAAAAAAGTCACTTATTGGTGCAGAGTTGCTTCCTGGCAATCAGACACTGGTATTAGGTTTGAAAATTCTGAAAGAAGGATTAGTTCACACATGCTAACCTATATTCAAGGACTGGTTTTATTTATACTGTTTAAACAAGTTACACTCACACCAACCAGATTCCATCACTGATTTCTCTTCCAACAGGAAACCTATCACAAAGACCACAAAATCAACTATAATTTAGTGACAGTGTGACGGAAATAAGAATTTTAGACTGACATTTCTACAATCAATACTTAATTCCCTGACCAAAATCAGGGCACAACAGTGTCTACGTTATCTCAGTTAGCAACTTGTAAGAATTTCCTCAGCTTCCTTCACAGTCTCAATACGGTCTAGAAGTTTTAGAATCCTGCAGCTCTTAAAAAGGGTGACTCAGTAATTTTGACTTACTAGTAAACAACTCCGTCTGCCAGACCATGTCTGCATAGACAAGTGTTTCTTAAACTATGTTCCATGGAACACTGGTGTTCCATGAACAACTCGCAGGTGTGCCACGACCTCTTTTTTGTTTTGGTCTGATGACAATTTTTTTTTTTTAAAGAAAATTTTCATAGATGTTCCTCATAAAAAAAAATATTATTGTCTGGTGTTCCATGGTCTCAAAAAGTTTAAGAAACACTGGCATAGGCAGTGCTACAACTGTGCTGATGCAGGATGTCTGATGGAGTTGGTCTAATGCCAAGGTGAAAGAGCTCCCTCATTGGTATAATAAAACCACCTGTGCGATCAGCAGAAGTTATGGTAGGAGAGCTGACAAACTTAGCGTTGTCCACACCAGGACTTAAATCAGTGTAACATGTGTCTCTTGGATGGAGTGGTTTATTCACTCCTGAGCGACTCAAGTTTGCGGACATAAGCTGCAGCATAGGCATAGTCTTAGTTCACATTTTTACTCATGGAGGAATGCTGCACCACTGCATGTGTGCATATTTAATGTGCCATGCTTCCCACACCTCTCCCCTGCCCCGCCAGAAAATGGCTTCTGCTAAAAAGTTGGCACAATCTCTTTAAAGGGTGCTGTGGTGCTAGAATACAGAAGCCTCTCCTGGCAAGCCCCAGTCAGGATAGGGAAGAGAAAACCAGCCTTCTTCACAGTGCCTGTTGGACCAAATCAAGAGGCAGGGGCTTTAGGGAGACAGACAGCTTGGAGTTGCCGGGTGGGGGAAGAGCTGTCACAGACCAAGGCTCATAAGGGCTACAGGGGTAGGACAGACTGGAGCAGGGACTGAATGTGAGTGGAGACACAGGACTACAGGGCCAGAGGGGGAGAGGCACAGAGCTACAGAGGGACAGAAGGTGAATGAATGGGGGCACCAACAAACTGAGACAGAGGGTGCAGGGACAGAGAGATGAGGGAAGGAGTCAGGCTGAGCATACAGGAACACATAAGGACAAGGGGGAAGCAGAGTAGAGAAACATGGGGATAGGGAATGGCTAAGTGGGTGCACAGAGACACATGAGAACAGAGGGACAGGGTACAGGTACAGAGCTATATATGGATGGGGAAGTGAGTGAGTGGAGGGACCCATGGGAACAGGGGCAAATGTGTCTAAATGAATGGGCGAGCCTAGGTGTTAGCCAGGATCTGCATGGGGAAAACTCCCTAATAATTCCTTCCTGCCCCCCAAAAGCCTTTTTTCCATATTTTCCCTGTGCACCACCAGAAATCCTTCAAATTCCTTCCCAGCAATTTCCCCCTCCCTCAGCACCCCTATTACCCCAAATCCCTCAAGCCTCTGCACTGCTTCTGTATTGTATATGGTTCTGTATTGAAGTTTCACTGAATTCTTACTCAGAGTTCTGTATTAATATTCCTTGTAAGGAATCTATTTGTCAAAAACATTTCCCAAACTGTTTTTGTCTGTATTGTGACAGACATCATTGCTGACCGGTATTCTGAAATGAATGACTGAACATAATCAAAACTGGCATATTCTCTTGTGTTATTTTGAGAAACAAAATATGCAGAATTTTAAAATATTATATGCAGAATTTTTAATATTTGGTGCAGAATTCCCCCAGGAGTAACATTGTGCTTCTTTCCCCTTCAGTTATAAAGAAAATGGTCTCTAGTTCAGTTATGTTTAAAGACAAAAATAACCAAGATCAAAATCACTTAACATCCATATAACCAAACAGAAAACTATTTCATCAGTAATATAACTGACCATTAGCATGGTTATTTATTCATTAAACCAATCCAATCTGCAATTATTGAGTGTTGTATATTACAGACAAATTTCTAGAGCTTTCACAGTAATTGTTACATTCTAAAGAACAAACCATAATGTTATTCAAGTTTTTAGGGACTAGTTTTGTGTGTCTCTCAACTTAAATCTTCTTAAAATTCTATCCTGTACTATTAAAGTCCCAGAAATGTAATTTAAAAAATGGTATTATGTACACTTTAAGTTATGCCAAATCTGTCCAGAATAGGCTATAAAAAGGGGTCCAATCAGCAAAGTTTCTTTTAAAAAGTTTTATACATATTTAGATAGACTGCACCTGAACTATTCTAAGACATCGTTGAAATACATTCCTACATTCTCACTTTCCCCAAACACTCACACTTAAATATTTTTCTTAGATTGATACACAGAAGTGAACAAACTTGTTACATGAATATGAATTAAACGAAGCTTTTTAAGACAGGCACCATTTTCCCCACCCTATTTGTACAGTGCCTTGCACAACAGGGCCCCAACCAATCCTACTGTATATTTTAGAAATATGTGTCTGTCCATTCATCCACCCATCCAAGTCAAGAACTCTTCCTAAATGATTATAGAGCTAGGACCACCAAATTTGATACTTAGTTTCCTCTTATCATAACTTAAAGCAAGATCAGGGTTGGTTGTGCCAGGACAATGAGATATGCCTGGAATTAATTTTTTCCTCATAAAATGGAAAGAGAGATCAGACAGAAGGGACAGTTATACTGCAGAAAGGCCACAGTGGGGCAGCAAGGCAGCAGAACTGGGGACTAGGACAGCTATAACTCAATTTGGCCAGCAGGGAGCAGGAGTGGAGAAAACGACAGTTATCTACTAAACATTTCAAACTAGTGTGAAAATATGGCCACTGGATTCAGAATTTGAAGCAAGCAGTTACAATTTACCAGAAAGGCCCTGATTCTGCAACACTTGCATAACTTCTCTCAATGTGCATTTCTCTCACTCTCACCCAGTAGGGATCTACACTAGGACTATTTTGAAATAACCCCCTCAATGTCAAATTTACAAGTGGAAGGTCCACTCTACCAAACCCATGATTTTCAATCATTAGCTGGGAACAGGGAACTGTGGCCAAGGGTAGCTTCAAGAGCAATACCTGTGGATGGGAGGAGTACATGGAGCCACCTGCCCTCCCAACATATGATCCAATAAAAAGATAATCCTCCCATCTCTCGAACACCCCAGGACCAACATAGCAATATCAATACTGCAGTTATTACTGTGACTTTTTTCTACCTAAAAAAATCAGAGAGCATCAGGCTTTCATTTAGAAGTGGAAAAAAATAAGATTCCCCCCACCCTCCAATACTGAAAATTTAAAAATATTCCAGCCTTAACAAAAACAACAACAACAAAAAAAAGGAGGGGGGGAGAATTACACAAGCCTGATTCATGAGATTACTAATGATACAGAAATGAACAGCATTTTAATGGACTGAAAAGTCATTTAAAAACTTTTGTCAGCCAAATGTCTTCAGTGTATTTTAGAGGTCTAAAGGAGTAGGAGTCTGAACAGATGAACATTTAGGCAAATGAGATAGGTATTGACCACGCACAGAAAAGGTGTTGCACTGGTTCTCTTTCTGTAATTAAGCAGAAGATAAAAAGGATTACCAAAATTATCCCAGTTATCAATAACCCATGCCACACATAGTAATTCCTTCCTTAAATTTTGTATGTCAATTTCAAATTGGAGTACTCTCTTCTCTGTCATACCCTTGAAATCCAGGTTAATAAAACCTAGTGAAATCAAAACTGAGGCTTTACCCCTAAAGAGCAGTTATTCTGGGAAGAAGTAATCACATTCATTCTCAAAATCTGGAACATAAGAATGGCCAATGCCAGATGCATCAGAGGGAAAGATCATAACAGGGCAATCCCACATCACCCACTCCCTGTTTATTTTTCCCCATACCATCTCCAATATGCTCCCATTTTTAAGGAATTTGTTAAGTATAACAATGATTATGATTCATTTTTAGGAAGGGATGTTAGACTGCATGCTTTTCAGGGCTTAAGGAAACTAATTATTAAAGACCAAATCTCAGAGGGATAGCCATATTAAGTTTGTATCTGCAAACACAATGAGGAGTCCTGTGGTATCTTACAGACTAACAGATTATTAGGGCATAAGATTTCATGGGTAAAACCCACTTCACCAGGTGAATTGAGTCTACAGAGGCAGAGATATATTTAAGGACCCCTCCCCGAAAAAAAAAACCTGTGTAAATGAGGCTAATCATGAGGTTTTCGTGGCTCATTCAGAGCAGTTGATATGTGTGACAGGGTGACTGCTCCACACTGGCCCTTTTAGACTAAAACCCAGCCCTGGGAGAAGGCTGGGAGCAAAGCTAACAGCTGAGGCTGATATTGCCTGTTAGGGCCCAGCGGTGGGCTGTATAAATGAGGGCTACAGGAAACAAAGAGGGACAGACTCTTGCTCAGGCAGGAGAGACCTGGCTACCAGGGAAGCTGTGGGCTTCCTAAAACAGACCAGTGCAAGGCCCCAGCTAGCCCTGAGGGAAGGACTAAGTTACAGATGGCATGTAGGAGGGCCTTGGTGAAGGGAAGGCATAAGAGGTGCTTCTGTTGCCATGCTGATGACCATATCAAGAAGCACTGCCCCCAGGGAGTGGGGCAGGAGGCCAAAAAGAAGGCTCAACCTAAGACAACCCTAAGAAGGGAGTGGTAAGGGCAGAAGCCTCAAGTAAGGGAGTCTCTGAGATAGAGGGACCCCAGACTACTCAGGGAACTCAGCCTAAGAGAGAGAGACCCCCCACAAGTCTGAAGAGGACTGCTGTGCGGACCCAGACTCTTCAAGAGTGGACAATCAGCCAGAGGGAGGCACCTTACAGGCTAATGGCAAAAGGCACCATGGTGCTGAGACCACCCCGTGACAATGTGGAAATGTGGATATCAAGAAAGAGGCAACTGCCTTTGCAGTGCATTAACCACATATGATCTTTATTCATTAAGGTTAATGCACTTCAAAGGCAATTTCCTCTCTCTTGATATTCACATTTCCACATCAACCGCTATGAATGAGCTACTTCCACACTGACTTGGAACTGGGCCCCCCTTTTACCTGGCTCAGGTACCTGGCCAATCTGTTGGCCATCCTGTATACACTAACTGTATTCTGGCTCCTGCGTGTGACCTGAATTCACATATACCATCACCACAGTGCAACTGCACTAGCACCAGCTGGAGACTTTCACCTGTAATTGCTAGTCCATGCAATAAGGGGGCCACTGTGGCAGCAGTCGCAGGAACTGAGAGCGGGGAGACTTGTGCCCTTGTGCCCTTAATCCTCTGCCTGCTAGTACCTAAGCAGAATGAAGAGAAGGTAGAAAAAGGCCTGATTCAGAAGGTGAAGAGATGAAGAATGGGGGAAGGGAAGAGTTAAGGATGTGGGGGAATCGTACGGGACAGGAGCCGAGAAGGGGAACAAAAGGGGGGGGGGGGGAATTTATCAGTGGAAGTAGAGGAAATGGGCAAAGCATGACCAAGCCAGGCAAGAGCCAGGTTTGCGGTTCAGTAGACAGAAGTGAAAGGGGACAGCGAGAGGACAGGAGCAGGTGAAAAAAATAATGTGATCATGCAACAGAAGACTGTATCATAGACCCTTGAGAACCAAACAGTTCAACAGGCATTTCCTAAATTGAGAGCTTTACTTTGTAACATTGAACAGTTTCTGTAGCTGTAATATGCAAAAGGATATATATATATATATATATATATATATATATATATATATATATATATATATATATATATATATATATATATATATATCCTTTTGCATAACAAAGTGCATTTTATTACTGCTTGCTCTTGTCATAATTAGGGATGTTAAATTTAGATTAATTTAACTAATCCAATAGTCAATGGGATTTCCATTGACTGTTCAATTAGTCTATAAGGGCGCCCCCACCTTTCAACTGTAGCAGGGGCCTTGCTGGGCTCTTGCTACATACAGTTCAAAAGCAGAAGTTCCACAGGGAGGATGGGGCTTCCTTTACTTCCCACTGGGGCTCTTGTACATTTCAAAAGCAGAATCACAGCAGAAGTGGCATGAGCAGAGACTGCTTCAGTCCCCACTCAAACCATTTCCTGCTGTGCCTCTACCTCCCGTCTACCGTGGAGACGGTGCTGAGGGGAAACTACTTTTAATCCGGCTCCTGCTCTCCCCATTCTCACCTCTCTCTCTCTGATAGAGGCAGCAAACTGGGTGGGAAGTGACTAGTTGCATCACTAGTTGACTATCCACTAGACTTCTGCTTAGCAGATAGTCAACTAGTCTCTCGCATCCCTAGTCGTAATACAGATTCAGCAGACAAGAGCTCCAGAAGAGAGATCTGGATTCTCTTCAAACTCACATATCATCAGAATAAGTTTTAGATGTAGAATCTTCAGTTACTGGGAACAAAGTTTATGCTAGAAAGAACAAAACTCAATTTTCATATTCTAGGTTGAGTCTGCAGATATGGCAACGAGAGCAGAGGAAGACTATTTTTCACTTGTAAACTGAACACCTTTTTTCTGGGAGTCACTGAAAGAAAACAATGCAACTCCACAATAATTTTGGAGCTGCTTTTTAGAGTACAATTTCTTTTCAGCATGAGGTCAACTAGGAGTTTTTAAAGTACACCACTTTTGATTATATTAAGGAAAGAAAGCAATTCTCAATGTCCATAAAAGAAAGAAAGAGAAAAAGAGAGAAAGAGAGAGAGAGAGGATACTAGTCAAATTACAGAGGACTACACAATTCACTAAGTACCAAACTATGCAGTGCCACGTGGAATGCCTCTGCTGGCATCCCTGCTCATAGAACCTTATTAAAAATGATTTGTTAAAAAACGTCAACACTTGTGATCCTAATATTTAACCTATGAGTCATTCATCATCACTGCATTATAGCATTATGTTGGATCAAATGAGAATTCGGAGCATATACACGTAACACGAAAGAGGGAAAACAATGTTAATACCAGCTACAGGAGCATTAACATAGTGCAACTGGAACAAAATACACCCAACGAACAGATTAACAATCCCAACATACACTGCCTTTGCTAAACAAAGCCTGGGTACAGATCAGAGCATGACCATCAACTAGTCTCAAATAAAATGCTCAACTATAGGGTACAATTTGTGCTACTTCCTTAGAATATTCCTACCCTATCACCAAAACACACTTTAAACTTCCCTCTGGCTTTTGTTAAATATGTGCTAACCTCGATGCTGGAAAGCTACCATTTGATGTTATCTTTCTGGGATTTATAATCACATTTATCACCATTCAACTCTTTTCAGTATATAGAATACTAGCAGATTTACATGGCATTTCTCAGGTCCTTATTTAAAAAAAAAAAAAACAAAAAAAAACACAACAACACGGAAATACATATTTTGTTGAAATAATTGTATTCAAAATACTGTATTGTTTTAAGTTAATTTTGATTTCAAATTTCTTTACCAGGGATTGTTAACATTTGTTCATTTAATTTTTTTAGTAAATTTTTTAAAATGGGAATTCTATCAAATGTATTTTTCTTCATTCCTATAAACGTATCATTTACTATGTTTCAACAAAAAGGGGTTATAGTCAATGCTGTTTCCAGTAACATTTTCTTCTAGTTTTCAAACCTTAAGCATTGATTTTGCTGTGCCAAAACACAGCACTACTCCAACTTTTTACATTCTCACTCTCTTTAGCAAAGTTTATTGAGAAGCAATCCTATTCCTGGTTCATACTATTTTTCTGGCTCATCTTGGTTCAGATTTCTTCAACATTCGCTCAGTTATGACAATTTTGAGGACTACAGGTTGAACCTCTCTAATCTGGCACCCTGGGGATCTTACCAGTGCCAAACCAGAAAAAGTGTCAAACTTCAGGAGTTCCATATCATTTAGCAGCATTACAAACTCTTCAGTTACCTACTGGGCTTTTCTTAGAAGACATTTAGGGGTAAATTTAGAACTAAATGACAGCACAGAACACTGCGAGTCTAGACTGATGGATGTAAACAAACTTCATGAGACCACGGGAAACTTGGTCAGACCCATAGTAAGTGGACATCCAGCTAACTAAAATCATGCCTGGCCACAGAGTGCCAGACTAGAGAGGTTCATTGATTTGGTACTTGATTTGGTGACTCTCTTTTTTTGTTTGGTTTTAGGAGAAGCAGTCCATTCCTAGAACATCAAAACCCATATGTTACTTTAACATATGTAAGAGGATGTTGTACAATGAATTTGGTGATCAGAGCTCTTATTTAGGATGAGTTCTTCATTACACAAAGTTGCAAAAACATAGTAGATTTATATAAATCTTACAGAATGATCAGACACAGACCTAACTGTTCTCCTCTATCGCCTTTCACATCAGATTTTCAGGACCGTCACTTGATTCTTCTATCCCTAATTCATCAGAGAATAGTAGTGAATTGGGAGTGTGGGTTTTGTTTGTTTACGGCCCTTCTCATTAAGATGATTAAAATGCCACAAAGATATGGTTTTGTACTTCATTTTGGAGATAGGCATAAAAGTCACCATTCTTAGCTCTTGTAGAACTCTCACCCACAAACCTGAATTGACATTGAAACTTTTCAGACATTAGGCAAATTACATGTGACATTTTTCTATGGCTTTCTAATAGTGTCTAGTATTCTCATTTTTATGAGGCAGGCATAGAGAAGACTGTATGATCCCAGTTTTAGAGGCAAAAAGTTAATATACCACTTGCCTGCATGTATACTGCTGCCATGATTCTCATTTCATAGTTTATACTATTCCTCAGTGACAAAAGCATAGAAATAAAATGACAAAATTGCATTTCCCTATTTATGGCTCAATTAAAAAAAATTACCTCCAATAGAAAAGGGAATAGTATTGGCAGTATAAAAAAAAAATACTTGTAACCACACAACATAGAAAATCAACAGTCAGCCACGTACTTTCATATTCAAGTGGGATCATAATCAACAATTCCTCTCAACAAAGTTTACTCAAATGCCTTCCATTGCTGAAGGAGAAAGTTTAACAGTGACTATTGAATAATGGAACTTCAAGAGCATCCATGCCCAGCCATATTTGCTAACTGTATAGCCCTATACACATGATATGTGAGGAATTTCTGCTCCTCAAGGAAATGTTTGCAAGAAGGACAGGTTTCCTGATCCTATAATAATCTATGCCATAGAAAAGATGGGTGGATGATAGGATCCATACTGAGTTAAATGATCAATTATCGAAAGGATGAAGCTATTATCATACTAACTTGTAAAACTATATCACACCAGTTTGAATGACTGTCATTTGCTTTGATTCTTCTAGAATTAAAGACACAGCTCAGTGGACTTCTTTTTAAACCTAGTGCTACATTTTATAGCTAGCTTATAAATTGCAAGATTATGTAGTTTAGAGTAGAAGTTATGTCAGAATTTTAGTTCCCTGGGTTCCGATGCAGCAATTAGGAGACACGTGGAAGATCCAAACAAGACACGCTGTCATGTATTAAGAGCAAGATCTAGGCATTACTTGCCACTGTAATGCAGGTGAAGTACATAGACTGAACTCTAATTACAACAGATTTTTTTGGAAAATATCGATATACAGTATATGGAAGTTGAAACTCCAAATTCGCAAGATTATGCTGACAGCTGAAAGGAGATCATAATTTGAGGTACTACTTCTCATTTCCCCAAACATTATCCGCAAACTAGAGTGAGTACAGTACTTTATTTTCTACAGTGAATTAACTCATTTCATATTTTTCCAATAGTTTATACGGAATGAACATACCATGTCTAACAGACTACTTACTATATTTCTTTTCTATGAGGACAATGAATACAAGCTCAATTGCAACAGACTAAATACAGTATATTAATCATTTTAACCAATTAGCAAAATATCAATTTGTACAATACCTCTTTATGTCTGGCACAAACAGAAAAATCAGTTAAGATCTCTCCCTAGAGAGGTTATAAACTGCTATGATTGTTCTGCAAAGAAACTCACTCTTGATCTAAAAGACATATAGAAGAGTACAAGAAAAAAAGTTTCAGTTAAAATATATGGACTGTGCTTGTAAAGGTTAAGAATATAAAGAATCAGTACAAAATATTTCAAGTGACTTATTACACACAAATATAGTCCTGAAAAGTAAAACAAGTCATTTAGTTGAATTAATTGAACTACATAGATATTTGACAAAAATCAGGATCCCAACTGGTCTTTCCTGAATTGAATAAAGTTATTTTTCTCCAATCACACTTTTTGGTGGGAAAGGGCATGGAATGCTATATTTTTTCCAGTTTAAGGAGCAAATATTCAGCTTCTTATTTCAGCAAGCACAAAGAGATACACTGCAAAATCATGAACATGGAGTTGAAATCACTACTGTTTTCTATTTTCAATTATGTGGATTCTGTAGAGTTATCAATGGAAGCAAATGATAAGCAAGTCTCCAAAAACCCGATAGAAAGTTATACAGATGATTATTACTCTAATAATCTAAACAGCTCAAACTATTTAAGAGTGAGAGACCACATACTCTGACCTCTGTCTCAAATGCAGTGATTGCTGGTGCCCTTCCCATTCATGGTTATTGAGTTTTGCTGACCCCATGAGGCGATATTTTGCAAAAGTTGAAGAGATGGAGATCAGACAAAGAGAACATAACTGCACTGAAACCATATTCATCTGGACATAAATCGGGCCCTCTCGGACATCCAGGCAGGCCCGTACCACTTCCAACTCTTGAAAATAAAAATAAAAAAATAAGGCACCCACCCTAGAAAAAGAGAGACACATAATTTGAATATTTTTATTTAACAAATACTTTTCAAGCCTTTTCCTGTGTAAGAAAAATTAACAAGTGGCTAAATTTGAGGCTGGCCTTCAAGCTTGGTGTCCAGGCCAAATAGCATACCTGGCTCCCCCACCAATTGGCCCTGGAATAATTACTGCCCATGTAGATATGAACCAGTAGAAAAGTGCACACGCTAAGGTGACCCATGCTCATTGGCAATGAAGAATGAAAAAAAAAATACATTACATTATGTATCATTTGTTTAGTTAAGATTGTAACTTAAGGCTGCAGGTAAATATCAGCTATTTACCACCCATTATGGATACAAACTGCAGAATGCACGAACTTCCTCTATTCAGAATTCCATACAGTAGCAGCACTCAATTCAAACAACCTATTGCCTCACTATCTACTTTATAAAGCTAGTGGAAATTCCAGCCATGGGATTACACAGCTTTTTATCTGGTTTACAGCAAACAAAGCACTTGTCAAGATAAAGGCATTGTGCACAACCCAGCAGGGTGATACATACAAACATACAGAGTAAGCTAGAAAGGTAACAGGGATGCCAATAAAACACTATCCTCCCCCATCCTCCAACTATATAATACAATCATTGAAGCCAAAGATGAAAGGATTGAAGAGACTTCAAGGATGAGGCAGAGAGAAAGATCATGGCAAAAAGCACAATAATCCTCCCCACACCCATATCCTTGAAATGAAGGCTTCAGTTCCTAATAAGCTGCATCTCTACTCTCTTTCTTTGTACTTCCATAACAACTTAACAAAACAAACAAGATGTTATACCAGCCCTCATTTATTATCAGCTGCCATTACTAAATATTATCATTGAAAAAGGACTAAACCACATAATAAATTACAAGAGTTCAAAGAGCTTGTATTTCATCTATATACTGCTAACACAATCTTATTTGTAGTTACAAAAGGAAAAACTATGTAGTACTTTAAAGACTAACAAGATGGTTTAATAGGTGGTTTCATGGGCCAGACCCACTTCCTCAGATCATATTCTGGAAAAGAACTGGAATTACTTTTTTCACTTTTTCCATTGTATTCCTTTGGTATATATGGTCATGCCAATTCTCTTCCAGAATATGATCTGAGGAAGTGGGTCTGGCCCACGAAACCACCTATTAAACCATCTTGTTAGTCTTTAAAGTGCTACATAATTTTTCCTTTTGTTTTTGCAAGATCAGACTAACATGCCTACCTCTCTATTATTATTTTGTAGTTGTTCCTGAAGTCAGTCAAGCACCTTAATTGTTCCTGAAGTCTTTTTCGACCTCTTAATCTTAACATTACATTTATTTGCCATTAATAGCAGAGGGAATGAACAGAACAGGAAATTATCAAGTGATCTCTCCTGTTGCACCCATTCCACACTCAAACAGAGGATAGCGAAACCATTCCTACCCATCCCAGCTAATAAGCATTGATCGATCTAACCTCATGAATTTATCTAGTTCTTTTTTGAACCCTGTTAAAGTCCTGGTCTTCTTACCGGAAGATGTTGTGGAGTTCCACAGGTTGACTGTGCGCTGCATGACGAAAAGCATCCTTTTGTTTTGTTTTAAACCTGCTATCTATTAATTTGGTGAGCCCTAATTTGTTGTTCTAAGAAGAAACTTTTCCTTGATTTTATAGACCTCATCATATCCCCCCTTACTCTCTCTCTTCTAACATGAAAAGTCCCAATCTTTTTAATCTGTTCATATGATAGCAATTCCTACCCCTAATTATTTTTGGTGCCTGTGACGGGGCTAACCTGCCCCGCACTGAGCAGGAGGGAGAGGAGCCTGTTTATTGGGTAGAACACGCCCCTCCCCCACAGCCCTACTGGGCATGCTTGAAGTGCAGCCTCACTGTAAAAGGCTGCCGGGCTGCTCAGTTGGGGCAGTCCGCCGGGGACGAAGGAGCTCCAGCCCAAGCTGCAGGCCCGCCGCTGGACTGGCCGCCAGACTCAGAGCCAGAGGGACCGCTGCTATTTCTACTACCATCCCCGGGGCGAGCACGCCCCCAACGCCAACACCGGGGGGCCGCCCGCCCCGCTGCAGGGGACACCCCCTGCGCTGCTGCCCCAGAGACAGGACCAGCTAATGTTGCCGCCGCCGCCAGCCCAGCATCACCAGGTGGGACATGTTTTGGGGAGGACCCCCCCCCCCGCTGAGCCAGTGGTGGGAACCACCCACCACCATTAGGGCCCTGGGTTGGGGTCCGGTGGAGAGGGAGGGCCTGGACCCCCCTACCCCAACCCCTCAGGGCATGGACTAGGCCTCAGGGCCCGTTGCGGAGGCCAGACTAGGCCACAGGGCCTGCTGTGACGGTGGACTAGGCCTCTGGGCCTGCTGCGGAGGCTGGACTAGGCCTCCGGGCCAGTTGCTAGTGCTTTAATTTTGGGGAGAAGGGAACGGGGCGGGGAGGAGCCCCGCCACAGTGCCCTTTTCTGAACTTTTTCTAATGCCAAGATTTTTTTGGGGGGGAAAGGGGGGGAGATGAGGCGATCACATCTGTACGCAGTATTCAATATGTGGATATACCATGAATTTATATAGAGGCAATAAGATATTCTCTGTCATATTCTCTATCCCTTTCTTAAAGATTCCTAACATTGTTTGTTTTTTTGACTGCTGCTGCATATTGAAGTATATGTTAAATTTTAATGTTTATAAATTGATCTGCCATTTTGTTGCTTAGCTACCTAGTTTTGTGAGATCCTTCTGAAGTTCTTCACAGACTGATTTGGTCTTAATTAACTTGAGCAGTTTAGTACCATCTGCACATTTTGCCACCGGACTGATTGCCCCTTTCTCTAAATCATTTATAAACAGGTTGAATGGGATTGGTTCCAGTACAGATCCCTTCGGGACACCATGAGTTACCTCGGTCCATTCTGAAAATGGACCATTTATTCCTACCCTTTGTTTCTTACTTTTTAACCAATTATCAATCCATGAGAGAACCTTCCCTCTTATCCCACGACAATTAACTTTAAGATGCTTTGGTGAGGGACCTTGTCAAAGGCTCTCTGGAAATCTAAGTACACTAAATACACGTGAAATCCCTTGTCCACATGCTTGACGACATCCACAAAGAAATCTAATACATTAGTATGGCATGATTTTCCATTCCAGAAACCATGTTGACTTTTCCTCAACAGATTAGGTTCATCTAGGAGTCTGACAATTCTGTTCTTTACTATAATTTCAACTAATTTTCCCAGTACTCATGTTAGACTTACCGGTCTATAATAGCCAGGATCCCCTCTAGAGCTCTTTTTAAAACATTGGCATCACATTAGGTATCTTCCAGTTATTTGGTACAGAAGATGATGTAAAGGATAGGTTACAAACCACAGTTGTTAATTCCACAATGTTGCCTTTGAGTTTTCAGAACTCTTGGGTGAATGTCATTGGCTCCTGGTGACGAGTTACTGTTTAGTTTAGCAGTTTGTTCCAAAATCTCCTCTAACACCACCTCAATTTGGGACAATTCCTCAGATTTGTCACCCAAAAATAATCTCTCAGGTTTGGGAATCTCTGTCATGGAGACCAATGCAAAGAATTCATTTAGTTTCTCCCCACTGACCTTATCATCTTTGAGTGCTCCTTTATCATGTCAATCATCCAATGGTCCCACTGACGGTTTAGCAGGCTTCCTACTTCGGGTATACTTTTAAGTTTTGGCTAGATATTATTCAGATTCCTCTTTGGTCCTCCTTTATATATTATATTGCACTTTGACAGGGTTTATGCTCCTTTCTGTTTTCCTTACTAGGAGTTTAAATAAGGACTTTTTATTTCTCACTGCTTCTTTCACTTTGTCATTATGCCACGGTGGTACTTTTTTGTTCTCTTACTTTGTTTTTTTAATTGGGGGTATGCATTTAAGTTGAGCCTCTATTATGATATTTTGAAAAGTTTCCATGCATCTTGCAGGGATTTTACTTTTGTCACTGTACCTTTTATTTTCTGTTCAATTTCAAAAAGGGGGAACTACACAAAAATGAGGAGCTCAAGTTTAATGCTGCGGCATTGGGCTGCTCTGGTATTTTTCCACCACAGGAATGTTAAATTTTATTACATCACAGTCATTTTCAAGCATTCAACTATATTCTCCTCTTGGCTCAGATCTCATGTATGACTAAATCAAGAATTGCCTCTTGTGCTATGGGTTCCAGAATCAGCTGCTCCAAAAAGCATGCTAGTTTTTCCTGACTCCTAAAAATACACTCAGGTTGTTTTCAGATTTCAAACTATCTTCTAATACATAAAATATCTGAACTAGATCAGTTCATTCACTGCTGTTTATAACTTTGTAAGCTGCACTTGAGCGGTAGCAAGGTACAGGGGGTGACGACACTAGACTGGTACTCAGGAGACATGGGTTTTGTTTCGGCTCTGCCACTGACAAGCTGTGTGACTGTACGTAAATCTTTTCTGTTTCCCTTCCCACGTTGCCTACTTCAATCCAGTTCATTCAAAACACAAGCTTAAATCCAATCTTCACCGGGCAGCTTGTGCTTCAAGATAAAAATGTTAAGTTCTATCCTGAAGCACTTACATTTTCCTGAAGCAGACCTTTCTAAGTTTATCCATACAGAGCCTGTGTCTACTACTAGTTTGTTGTGGCCTCTCTTACTGTCGTTAGAGTAGTATTTGTTGAAGTTGTCTGATTCGGTTTGGGAAGTGCAACCAGCTGTCATACAATGAAAGAAGCACATGCCCACATACCTAAATATTTCATACAAGCAAGATCACTTATCTGATAAGGTGGTAAATGTGTCAGGAAAGGGTGGTGATAATGGAAGGATTTATATACAGATGTATTTCCTGCTACAGCAAAAAGTTCTGTTTCATTTTTTTCAAAAATATTAAAATCTTTATCATGGTACAGGTTGAACCTCTCTAGTCCAGCATCCTCAGGACCATATCAGTGCCCATCCAGAGAGTTTGCCGAACCATGGGAGGTCAATATTGTCCAGCAGCATTGTGACAAAGTGGGAACTATATTTGCTCTATTTATTCCATTATGTTGTATGTGATTTCTATCCGCCTATACTGTGCTAAACTGTAGCATGTGCCTCAGTTTCCCTGGACACTGCACAGGTGTTCGGATGGGGATGGGCATTTTGGATGTGAAGTGAAGTTGCCCCAGGCTGCCCCAGTCCAGCACATACACAATGGCAAAGGCTTTCTTTTAACCCGAGCCTAGAAGGGGTCAGAGGAGAGGTGCAACCAGGTAAAACCTTTTGTCCAGGAAGCAGGAGAAAGGAAGTGGCAGGGCTGGGACCGGTTACTGAGTGTGAAAGTTAGGGTATGTCTAGACTACATGCCTCTGCCAACTGAATAAAAATGGCCGCTGCTGAGGCATAAGGGATCGGTCAGCAAAGGCTTTCCTTGTCGACCGATCCCAGTCTTGACTGCCGGTTTCTGCCGACAAGCAGCTGAGCTAGCACAATGCGGTGGCCATTTTTATTATAATGAAGCGAGGGATATTTAAATCCCCGCTTCATTGATTATGTCGGTATGTCTAAATTTACATGCCTCTCTTGGCAGAGGCATGTCATCTAGACATACCCCAAGTCTCAGTTGGCTTAGGACACAGGGAGGAAGTCATGGGCCCTGGCTCTGACTACGCCCCACCCCTCCCACTTTCCAAGATGAACTGTTCTGAGTGCTTCTGGTTCCTGTGCTAATAAGTCTGTTCTACACCGTATTCCTGTGAACTAATAAACCTTCTGTTCTACCTGCTGACTAAGAGTCACATCTAGCTGTGGATAGGGGTGCAGAGCCTGGTAACTCCACACACCTCTGTGACAAGCATTACCAACACTTCCACTGCTTGCTGGGCTCTTAGAGGACATTTAGCTAAATTAGACCTAAATAAGAGCAGAGAACACTGAGAGCCAGGACTGGTGACTGTAAACAAACTTTGTGGGACTGTGGGAAACTTGGCCATGATAAGTGTCAGAGGGGTAGCCGAGTTAGTCTGTAACAGGAAAAACTTAAAAAACAACTAAAAGTCTAGTAGCACCTTAAAGATTAATAGAAGATGTAGATAGTACAATGAGCTTGTGTGGGCACAACCCACTTCTTCAGATGACTGGAGTATTAGAAGTCCAGATCCAAGAATAAGTAAGGGAAAAGGAAGGGGGGGGGAGAGAGACAGTGAGTAGATTGTTCAAGTGGTTACAAGAGGCTGATAAGAACAATTGGCACCTCGGTTGTTTGGCTAAGTCATTAGGATGTGAAAGGTAGTGTGTGAGTTAGCCTATGTCCCTGTTCATTTACAAGTTTAATTCTTATGAGAGAGGAATGAAGTTAAGTTCCAACCCTTCCCTGTGTATTTGGCTTGTGGAATTGGCCTGAAACAACACAGTGACTTGGAAAAACATTAATGAATGCCCCAGCAGGTTAAAGTGTTCTCCAACAGGTTTTTGTGTATTGCCTTTTCGGATACCTTATTGTGTCCATTAATTCTTTCTCATAGAGACTGTCCAGTCTGGCCAATATACATGGCAGTGGAGCACTGTTGGCATTTGATGGCATAGATCACATTAGTGGATGTGCAGTTAAATTAGCCCCTGACGCAGTGGCTGATGTTGCTGGGTCCAGTGATGAAATCGTTTGTGTAGATGTGTGGGCAGAGTTGAACATCCAGATAACATAAGTAGACATCCAGCTAACTAAAATCAGGCCTGACCACAGATGTTGCCAGACCAGAGAATGCTCTGTCTACAATGTGAAAACCAGTCCGGTTCAATCAACCTTCAGATATCTCTAAAGAGAACAGATCTTCATTCATAGCCTTATTCTGATATAAACCAACCCACCTCCTGAACCAAATTGTACCAAACATTTTACTATCTCCATCTGAGAAACTCCATTTGTCCCTTAATGCTGTCAGTCATTCCAGGCAACAATTTCCAAATAGATTGGCAAGACATACAGGAAGGTGGCAAAATTGATTCCTTCACTTCAACCCATACATTCACGATGCAACGTTTCAGATCTCTATTACTGGATAGCAAAATGTGTATGAAAGCCTGACAGCATGACTAATATCAGTTAGAGGTAATGGGTTCAGGCTAAATGCAAACTTAATTAGAAGAGAATTGAAAAGTTAAAGGCATAAAAATCATTAATGAGACATTGCCAAAAAGAGTACAGATAATGGATTGTCTACAAAATTACTCATCTTTTCCCTCAAGTCTATCCCAAAAAGTCTGTTGCCTGTGCAGAAGCCTATACTTGGTGTGGCTCAGAATGTGAAATGCTGTATGAGCATTCAGGCTCTGTTCTGCCAAGCTAAAACTCACTACTGTGCAGAAGACTAGTACAACACATACACATCACTTAAGAGGTGTACAGTTTCTTCACACTGCATGTTGTGTGACTATTGAAAACAATCTAAAACAAACTGGCATGGTCAGAAAGGGTTGAACAATTGCAGGACATGATCCAACATAAACCTGAAGAGGCATGTGAGGAAAAAGTATGTAAATGGTACTTAAAGCCATTCAGTGCTTATTTGGCTAGAGCTTTGAAATGGAAATCGGTATTGTTAGAAATCAGAGGTATACTAGTTGTGTGTGTTTATGGTCTTATAGATGCTAACCATGTAAACAAACATTACCCATCTACCACAATAACTGTTGATTCACACTTTAAAAGGTAATATTAGCATTCAGATTAATCTTGGATAAGATAATGTCACTGTCAAGATATCTCTCTAAAGTTTGTGATAAACAAATCTACGTTAGTTACCTGATGGTCCCTAAGCATGTAGTTATATCAAAAGACTGTTGTGTTCTCTCAGCTAAGGGGCTGCTGGAAACATAGAAAGCAGGGGTGCAGAAACTTTTTTGGGTCAGGGGCCACTGACAGAAAAATCAGTTTGGAGCCACATACAAGTAAGAAGCAAAAAAAATAAATAAAAATAAAAATAAAAAAAAAACCCAAAAATCCTCATTGACATGGTTCCCCACTGAGAAGCAGAAATACAATCCCCATATTCCTCTCACACACCAGAGCCTAGCTGGCCCAGGCTAGTAGATTTTGTGTGCTCCAGCCCCACAAGCATCATCAGGGGGGCTGGGGCACCAGTACAGACTCCCCAAAGCTGAGGGGGGAGCCCCAAGCCTCAAGGACCAAATCCAGGCAAGACAGAGACTACATCCTGTCCCTGGGCTTAAAGTTCCCCACCCCTGGAATAAAGGCCCTTGGTTCCTGAGCCTTTGTGTCTCATATTTGCTTAAATGCTCCTGGAAAAAGAGAGATCCCAGAACATCCTGGTGCCCCTTTTTAAATGAGTATTGACTTCGGCTCAGTTATGTTTGATGTTTCATACAGGGAAACTTAAGCCACAAGGATTGGCTGGAATCACTATGGATATGGATTTTAGTCTATAACCATCAACTAAATTATAAAAACTCTCTCAACTACAAGATCATGTTAGGCTGTTTCAGCCAAAACAGCAACAGGTCCAGTGGCACCTTAAAGACTAACAAAAGATCATAAACATTTGGGAGACAAGCCACACTTCTTCATATGCTTGAAGTGAACGAAAGGCAGAGATACAGAGATGGGAGTGTAACATCAGTGTTAATTACATCAGGTTTGATGTGGCTCACCTCCAATCATGATGAGGGGAAATTGTCTCTTCAGGCTCCTTCAAATTTGCATATGAATTCCAGCTCAGCAGTTGTGTGTTGCAGTATGTTTTTGAAGAGGGTTTTTTTTTTTTTGGCCAAAGAAAGGAAACTTGCAAGTCAGCAACTATGTTTCCAGATAGGTTAAATGTTCCCTAACCGGTTT
The DNA here is from genome assembly GCF_049634645.1 of Pelodiscus sinensis. Classification (NCBI taxonomy): domain Eukaryota; kingdom Metazoa; phylum Chordata; order Testudines; family Trionychidae; genus Pelodiscus; species Pelodiscus sinensis. The sequence continues at coordinate 24,164,492 of NC_134715.1, forward strand.
TTGTATATTACCCTTTTTGACTTCTGATTAGTGTACTTCCTTTATTCTCAATATAAAAGAACCAGTTGGGGAGCACTTTAATCTCACTCTTAGTTATGTAAGTGAACCTCAGGAATTGAACTCATATCTTTTAACCCATACTCACTTTTTTCCCCCCTCTTTTAAAACAATCATAGTTTAGTTAATAAGAATTGGCAACAGGTGTATATTTGGGATAGATCTGAAATATTCACTGACCAGGAAGGTAATGTATCGGATCCTTTGAGATTGGTAAAACTTAATCTGACTGGGGTGTCTGGATTGTGGCCTGAGGGTGGGTACTTTACTGGTCAATCAGAAATCCAAATCACACAGTAAAGTAATATAGAAGCGGTTTTGTGCTAGTTTGGTGAATATGGAATAACCGCTAGTTCTGGGGATTAGCTGCCCCTTTTCTTGCGATGCACCATAATTGAGTCACTTCAGCTGGCTCCACTGCATCCCTCTGGATCATAATCAGTCAAGAATCCACTCACCTAATTCAGCAATATAAATTACCTATAAAATTAAAAAAGGTAAGTCCACAAATAGAGGCAGATGTGCTCCTGAAATACTTACAAATTTTGGTATTTTATATACACTATAGAATCACCTCCTATTCAGTACATAAAGAACACATAGTCCAATTACTGGTACATTTCGGTCTGTGGTTAGTTTTGTGTTAGTTTTCCTGACTCTTGTTCTTCAAGTCAAAAACAAAATGTTGACAAACATGCTAATTAGCCCTCTCCACTCCAAAAAATATTCCTAATATTCAGATGAAGATGATCTAAGTGGATCATATTCTGTGCAGTGCCTCTCAGAAGATAAAATTAAAAAAGGCACAACAAGTATGGGGACAAATTTTTAGGTTTTTTTTTTTTAAAAAACACACCAGAGCCTGTGCTGCTCTGAAAGCCGGAGCAGTATGAAGCAGCTAAAGCAAGTGCAAGATTGTGGGTCATTTTCTTTATACTTGGAGCTCTATTTGTAACATGGTAATTGATGCCAACTATCTGTGTAATTTGGTGTCATCTAAATCAGTGGTTCTCAAACTGTGGGTCAGGATCCCAAAGCGGATTTTAATGAGGTCACCCAGAGCTGGCTTAGAGGTTAATGGGGCCTGAAGCCAAATCTGAAGCTTTATGTTCAAGAGCTTCAATCCTTGACAGCAGGACTAGGTTACATGCACCCTGCCTAAGACAGAAGCCCTTTGGTTCCCCCATCTGAAGCACTGAGGCTTAGGCTTTGATGTCTTCCCCCTGGGGTCATGCAGTAATTTTTGTTGTCAGAAGGGGATCTCAGTTCAGTGCAATCTGAAAACCCCTAATCTCTGATGGGTCCATGAGGAATACATAAAGCAAGACTCCATCCAGAGAATATTACTGTCCATTTCTTATTCATCTTGGCTGTGTCTACATTGGCATGATTTTGCGCAAAAACGCCCACTTTTGGGCAAAAACATGCTGCCTGTCTACGCTGGCGGGGAGTTCTTGTGCAAGAACACTGACGTACTAATGTGTGAAATCAGTGCTTCTTGCGCAAGAACTATGATGCTCCCACTCAGGAAGAAGCCTTCTTGCGCAACTGTTCTTGCGCAAGAGGCCAGTGTAGACAGGCAACATGAATTTCTTGCGCAAGAAAGCCCGATGGCTAAAATGGCCATCGAAGCTTTCTTGCGCAAAAGAGCATCTACAGTGGCACGGATGCTTTTGTGCAAAAGCACATTTCTTACACAAAAGCACATGCCAGTATAGACGCTCTCTTGCACAAATACTTTAACACAAAAACTCTTGCATTAAAAGTATTTGCGCAAAATCTTGCCAATGTAGACGTAGCCCTTATGTTTTGACTTGTTTCTGAGGCATACATGAACATGATTTTTATTTTTTATATGTAAAGTCCTGTTCCTGTGTTTTTGTGTTTTAAAGAGTTGTGTGTGAAAACAGGCGTCCTACAATTTACTCTGGAAAGGGTAAATGCAGAATAAACTTTATTTCTGATGGAAAAGAATTGCACAACCAAAATAATTCCACATGAGAGAGCCATTCTCCTTCCAGGCCCTGTTAGCTTCACACATGGCTCAACCTACTGCAGGGTACCTGACAAATGTGCTGTAGGCGTGAGGCCATCTTTGGAAACAGCAGGACCAAGCCCACTTAGTTCTTAAGAATTAGGATCAGAGCCCTTGAAGAGAATCTGATACTGCAGCCACATGGAACAGAGCTACAACTCTTTTAAACCTAAGCCAGACATGATATTAATTTGTCTTTCAATTGTCCTGAGTCACATGAACCATACTTTAAGTTGGTTAGTTGTATTTTTTTTTAAATCCACTCCAATTCTTCCCTACTTTCTATTTTTTCTCTTTTTAAAATGGTCTATTTAAAGTCCTACCAAATGCAAACCATTACCAAGAAAACTCTCAAAAGTAACCGCTTTTGGCAAACATAGTAAAGGTTTTATTTTCCTCTGATAATTAAAGCCAGGAATTTCCTATCCCATACAGCACTAAGAAGAGGCAAACGACTCAGTTTTCACGGCACAGTGGTTTTATTTATTTGTAACAAGGGCTTCTGCTTTGGATAATCCATTCCTACACTTTCATCAACCAAATTAGCAGAATGCAGTGATAGTTCTAAGGTGCCTCTTCAAGTAACCTCATTTATTAAACACCAGTACTAATAAGCAAACACTTCACCCACAAGACACAACATTCATTCACAACATTCATATGTGCTATGTACCATTAGGAGACTAAATATGAATTGAATTTGTTGATGTATTTCAAAGTTTTGGGACGCATATATTATTTGCTAACTCTTCCCCAAAATGTGTCATGAAAGATTATCTGCACATATTCAAAATGCTCAGTACTTTTGTCACATACCAAAAAGGGACAGAGTAAAGTAACCCGAGTAACCCCTATTATTTGTAAATACTGTTTTGTGGACTTTGGGTATTCTTTTTACTTCTATCCCACAATTATGTATGTGAGAAACCAATGATGATCTGCAATCTGGAAGTACATTGCCATCTGCTATTTGCAGATCTAGTCAAATTTAGAGAGTTAATTAAAGATTTAAGACCATCAAACAATACTGCTGAAGCAAAGAACTAAACTTCTTTCCTATTAGGGCTGCCTATAAATAATCTCAGTTGCTTGTCTCATTCACTTAATACCACCATAAATTCCCAGCATCTTAAGGGAAATGTAACCTGCATCTGTGATACACCTGTATTTCCTTAGTTTTAATAAACAAGGTCTCAACTGTAGAATGACAATAGGAATATATTATCCACATCTATTTACTGGGGGGAACAAATGCACAGCTGTCATCGGTAAGTACAGGGATTTAGAACTGGAAGCATTTTACAGAAAATCCCAGCTACATGAAGTATTTTTAATTGGTTTGGACTTCCACATTGCTATGGCATATATTTTAACAGCAGGGACAATTCTCCATTTCATATAAATCTCTTCCCTCCATCGACCTCTTTCCATCTCATCACATCCACCAAATTACCACAACCATCCACCTATGCCTTTTTATCATGTTGCTTCCTCCTCCAACAACCTACTCTTCACTGTTCTGCCACACACACACACACACACACACACACACACACACACACACACACACACACACACACCCCTACCTTCCATCTCTCTCTCTCCTCCCACCCCCATCTTAAAATCCACTCCTCTCCAGCACATCCCACTTCCTCTGCCTGCAGTCGTCTTCCTGCTGCCTCCATTTATTGTGCTTGCTCTGTGACCCCTAGAAATGGAAGGCATCAAAAGACATTCAGTCTACAACTGTTCTAGCTTCTGTCAGAGGACACCTATTGCCACAGGGAACAGGGTACACACACAGCAGCATTTACTCCCCCTTTAAAGGAGGAGGGGATAGAATCTGTAACTAGCCCCTCAGTGGCCTGAAAACCATTAGTTTACCTGCTATCTGTCAAATTCAACATCTCTACCTCCATTAAGTCTCCTGACGCTGGCACCGCACCTTCCAATACACCAAAGCTGGGCTGTAATTTTGACTAGTCTAAAACTAATTGGTCAACTGATTAATCAAATATTCTTTAAAACACTGGACAAAAAATTTGAAGCACTCCATTATTAGAAGAGTAGTGGCATTAAGAAGAAGGAAAGAGTAAGACTATGGTATCCGATAGCCTTAGCTTTTTCTAGTAAGGCCTAATGACAAAAAAAAGTTCTAAAAATGAAATTATTTCTGGCTTTGGCACTATTAGGTTAGCATTTAAATGTGAACATAAATTCAAGACCAACCCTTTACAAAAGAAAAGAAAGATAATGTTCAACAAATACACAAACTATAAAATAAGTCATTTGTAAATGTACTTTTGCTAGGTGGGCAGCAAGCCAAACTCTTCAAGCAGTTTACTGGCTGTGCATCCTTTGTGTTGAGAAAAAGGTTTAATGAACACTCTCCTCCCACTCCCTTCTGAGGCAGGACCTGAGGCCTTGTCTACACTGGCATGTTTTGGTTACAAAACAGTGAAAGAATATACACTAACACGCAACTTTTGTCAGGAAAAACACCTAGTTTTGTGAAAAAAAACTCCACCCCTGCAAAAAGCCTCTCCCCCCTCCCTTTATAGTAGGCAATGAACCAGTGTGGACTCTGCTGTTTGTATTGTCAAGACAACTGGATTTCCTGCCAGTATCCCACAATGCCTGCCCTGACGGCTGATGAGTGAGCTGCTCCATTTGGGGAGCAAACAAAAAAACAACAGCAAATCATTGGAATGCTTCTGTTCTGCTGCTGCAAGGGGAAGGCTGGAGAGACCTTGGTACTGCACTGACATTGCTTAGCAAGGAGAGCTCACAAGGAATCCCAGAAGTGCAGGAATCAGTTCTGCCTTCCCACAGCACTGCACTATGGGATGCTTACCCCACATTGCTAGCTCCCTTGTCAGCAGATAGAGCAAAGCAATGTGGCCAGGAAACGTCAACAATGGGAGGCAGAAAAACCGGTTTGGCCTATTTTCACTCTTTGGCAGGTTTTGCATATCGACAGCACTTTTGTCGCCAAACCTTCCCAGTGTAGACATAGCCTAGGTCTTTTCATTGTTTAAATGAAACTCTTGATCTTGATTCATTTAATGTAAACTCTTGATCTCTTACACTTTCAACTAGCTCACGTTTTTCCCAGCAGGTGGCATTAGCAGGAACTAAAATGAGTAATCAATGTATTTAATGAAGATGGGTAACAGATTGCACCATGATGCAATCAAAAAAGCTGCATACATCAAAGCATTTTTGCTGGAATATCTGACAATCTTGAACATGGTTGAATATCATCAGACAGTCAATTGTGAAGCCTACATCAAACACACAGACATTATGCATCTCATCCGCTCATCTCTGGCTGGCTGCTAGAGCAACACTGGTGTAGCAGAATTCTGTGAGCTGTAGATTACTAGCTTCCTTGCTGATATTGATAACCTTTTGGGCAGCAATAGTGCTATCCAGAATCACATTAAGACCACACTGCTGGACTGAAGTTATTCACTTTTTTTTTTAAACAAAAGATGCTTTGGTTGAGTAATGGAGATTTTTCCTTCCCTTTTTTGCAGCAGCAATGGGGAGATATAGAAGCAAAAAAGAGGCAGAGGACTAAAGTGGAAGAAACCCAGTAGTTCCGGAGATCCCAAACAGCTTGTTTAAAAAAAATAAAATAAAATCGAGAACCCTAAGAGCCTGTCACAAAAACCCATTCTCCCCCCTATGTTTTCCCCCAAGCCACTGAAACATTTAGACTGGATCATGGTCAGCTCTTTGGCCAATATCCCACAACTGGCACAAACCAGAAATACATCTTTGGTAACACTGAAAAGCCAGTCTTTTCCATGGTCAAACTGCTCATGGGAAAGGCAAAAGAATCTCTCAGGTTAGCCTGTTTTAAAATAAAAACCCTAGCTAAGGACCATCATCTGTCAAGTTGGATTTATTATACAATATTATGGGTGTACAGTCACTACCAACAGGGGGGACACAATTTAAGTATACACAAAATAAATTTTATTGGTACCGTACGTTACATTTATCTTCTGCATGAGAAAAACTCATTAAGTGCTCATTGCAGACAGAATATTCAGCAGAGAAGACAAAACTGTCAAGAAATTGTTCTATCAGGCTAATCTTAATTTACATTTTTCTCCTCAGAGACATGCATCTGTACTAATTAATAGGAAATTTACCAAGTAAATGTATCTATCAAGTAAAACAGAAATGCTGCCAACATACACTCCTTATTAATCACAGGCTCATATACCATTAATCAGACCATGTATTTAAATTTTTCACATAAAAACAGAGTTAGGATATTTTCTAACACACTTGCTCATGCCAATTAAAGTAGTACTTGTAGTAGTGCTCCCCTTCCATACATACAGTATTGTAGGACAAAATTTCTTTTAGAACAATCTCAAAATTTTCTAGCCATAAATTTATTTCTACGCCACTGTTTGAGGAAGAAGAAATAAGTATTTATGACTTCAAACTTATATACTCATTTAGGGATCAATTCTGCAAATATTTACATGTAATTGCTTAATTTTAACATGTGCAGGAGAGCTTGAGGGCCTTAACCATTTGAGTGCTGAGAATGCTTCTAAGAGTAGCAACAGTTACTGGATCCCTTTAAACATTTGCAGAAAAAAAAATTCACCTTGCTATTAATTTCTTTCTTCTCAACCCTAAGAGTTATTTTAAGATACGAGATGTCATGCTCAGAAGATTTGCTCAAGGAATGTTTATAACCAACCGTCAATCTCTGCTTATTGCAGAGGCGTCTTTAACAGCTCCAAAGTGAAAAATCACATTAGGTTCTTCAGTTGAAGCAGGAGTACAAATCCTTTTGTTCAACATAAAAGAAAAAGTGCATTATCAGCCAAAGTTACAGCAGTTACTTATAGGGTAGAGATAATTTTATGTAATGTTTGAAATAAATCTGCTAGATTAGGCAATCAAAACTTAATAATTATTACATTTTGGAATTTTTGGTATGTTTAATTTTGGAGGGACTTTTAGTTTAAAATTTTTGTTTTTAACAATTTGTATTGATGTAATTTGACTATTTGTATTGATGTAAGTTAACACAGTCTCAAGCAAAGAGTAGGTTATGTGCTTGACTGCTTTTAATTGTTGTTCTTTGAAATCCCCTCCCCCCCCACTTTTCTTAGAATGTACTAGAACTCTATGTAGACGACTGCACAGAGGAAGTAATTTGCAGTTCATAGGTTTCACTGATCCTACAACAAAACATCAATAATGCCGCATAATATAGAGCATCAAGTACTGAATGTAACATGTTATGCAGCTATATACATCAAAAAAGCAGTATTAGAGAAGCAGTCACACTACAGACACATGGAGAATGGATGGTACTACCCAGATGTATTATGCAATGCTGTTGTACATGCAGATCAAAAATCTCATTGGCTTTTGTGGCAGCCATATGACATAGTAAACCCATGTCTAATTTGCTGGCCATTGTCAACCGTACATCTTGTAGTCTTATTTCTCTCCCAGGAATATTATGCCCATGTGTTTACAGTTAGTGTTTTTTTCCCTCTCCGAATTTAAAAAACTTGCCATTTCCCCAAGATAAATCTCATTGGGTCATTTTATGATGCTATGTGTCTAATCTCTCTGGGTTCCTCTCTCTTATTTCTGTCCTGACAAGTGTTAAAAATTCCTCCAATTTAGTAATGTTTGTGAATTTCACTCTTGTGTTTCTCACATATTCTTCATTAATGAAGATGTTCATTTTGACTCATCTTAATAAAAAATCCTGGGTTATCACAGTAGATACCAGGCAATGTGTTGATTTGGAGGAAGTTGTGGACCTTTAGTTAATTTTCAATCCACATAACAGTGTACTTATCTAAGACAGTCTGAATAAAATTTCCAAGTAATATACTGCTGAACAGTAACCCCTTTATTAAAGATACCTAATAACACTTAGGATATGTCTGTGATAAAGACACATGTATACAGTGCTGCAGCTGTACCACAACTGCATAGACTCTACAGCATCAGAAAATCCCCTTCTGTCTCTGTAATTAATCTATCTCCAATTATTCCACCTCCCTTTCGAAGAATAGCATAGTTGACAGGCCTACGGGCGGGGGGGGGGGGGGGGGGGGTGTTAGGTCAGATTATTTCACACTGTTAAAAAACAAAATTTAGATTAAACTAGCTCTAAATAGAACAGACTTGCAGACAAAACCTCTATTGAAGTATCTGTACATGGCATTATTTAAGTATAGAAGATTAGGCATGAGAATTAACCTTTGCATAATCAAAGTATAAAATAAAACATGTCCTGTATGTCTATTTATTTATTTTGCAATGCTGTCCTGTTGAAGATGATTCCCTTCCTTTCTAGGATGCCTTGACGATGCCTTGAAATATTTTGTGTCATTTCTTCTAGTTTACCCTGCTACCTGTGCAGAAGGGTTGTCAAGAGTGCACTCTCGAGTCCTTTATTCACCAAAGATTTAAAGAGTCTCTGAAACAAAGCAAGCTGTGCCACTCTATTCAAAGACTCTTCCAGTGTCTAACAGTCCATCTCACAGGATGTTGTTTTATTGCCCAAATTCACCATTTATTACTCTTAGTTTTACTCTTTTGGGCCTTCTTAAACAATTACCTGGTCCAATTTAATCCGATACAAAATACATTTTTCTAATTCTCAAGTGCATTTGTAAACTACTTGTGTATCCATGCACCTTAAATGTTCTGAGAGACTATTTGATTAATCCCAGATCTAATTTGCGATACTAATGCATTGTGAGTGTCAAAACACAATGTTTGCACAGAGATTGCCCTTATAACAATAACAATGATAATCACCTAGTTCAATTACTCACATTAAAGGACATACTTGGTGGTGAGTTTGCTTTTAATAAAAAAAATCCCCTTAAAATATTTCTTTAAACATTAGGAACATTAAAAGGTATACACAGTACATTCTCTGAAGTAGCTGGTACTGGTCACTGTTAGGCAGGATATTGGACTACACGGACCCCAACAAAATCCTACATGGACCCTAAAATACAATAGCACTTTTTTAAAGTCAAGACTGAATTTAGATCTTCAAACTGCTACAAAGTAAATTACACGTTTGGGCAACTGAGAAGGAAAATAATTTTCAGTATAGGAAAAAATGCACAGCTCATAGTATCGTTTAGCACTTTTTCTTTCATAAGAACTGCATAGCTCTGTGTTGACCATTATAAGTGACAATATTTTACATTCATTTATTCCAAAATATAGCAGTAACCCACCAAGACTAAAGAAGAGCAATGCACACTTACATAGCTCCATAATTCATAACAGCCTTTGAACGATGCAGAATTATTTCCAAAGCATCTCTCTTCTTTTCTCCAAATAAAGAACACAGGGTCTACTAACTGAGTGACACTAAAGACCAGGTAAGAACAGACCATAGCTTTTTTTGAAGAACAGGTAGGTAAGAAAACTTATTGTACTATTTTACTTTATCTGTACTCTGAATAATGTATTAATAGTAAAGTAGCGAAATGCTGTGCAGGGATTTACGTAGTTGTTTAGAAAGCATGATTAATCATAGGCTTGCTAATTCCCAGCTCCATTACCAAATGAAATATGGTAAATTCAAACGTAACTAAAAACCAGACTCAAAACCTAGTTTAAAAAAAATTAAACAGATGTCAACTTGAAATTACTATCACCAGATAACAACTTTGATGTTTCAGTTTTTGTTTGGAAAACGTAATGGGTAAAATGTGTGTTTCAGAGCAATTAAATTTGTAAGGCTCGTATCTTGAGCATACCAATTAAGATAAACGAAAAATGCATGTGAAGATACTGTCCACATATGCAGCATTGAGGCAAGTTCAGGGTCTAAATCCTTGTCAAAAATTTGACAGTTAGTTAAACTACTAGTGACTTTTAAGTAACTAGGGACATGTCAGAGTATCTAATGTCCCTGTGAACAGTCATTATGTGGCTATGCCAAAAGAAGGACAGGAGATACCAACATGGGTTATATCAGACCACGACTTTATTATTAGATGGCTGGGACTACCCAGCAGATAACCGTGTACAGTGCAGTTAACTCCATGTTTATTCCATAAATTACCCAGAGGGCTTTTCCCAGCTCTCCCTCTTTTCCCGAGAGTGCCAGGTCCCGAGAGTGCCAGGTCCATGAGGTCCAGCCTGTATTTTATCATCTAGAAGTACAGCACACTGCCTCACCCTTGGTCTGTGTAGAAAAAAAAAGTGATCACTCTCACTAAAGAATGAGGTTATAGCCTGCCATACTTTGAGTCTTCACTCCTATTGAACAGCAATATTAATTACTTAAACAGCCAGAATAGCAAGCTTTTAAGTAAGAAGCTCTCTGAGTGTTTTTTTTTTTTTTTTTAAAGTGAGATTTGCAGGCACATTTTTCTTTTGAAAATATGGTCAATCTTAAGCAGTGCTTTCATCTCTGCAGAACCAGAAATCTACACCATTTGATGATTTTCAGACCAATGCCAAAAGTGTGACAGTATCTGACTCAGTGTTACAGGATGTTGGCATCAAAAGTTCACTCTTTGGGCCAGATTTCCTGCCAGAGTTCAATGAAAGCAAGAGTGCCTAAAGACTCATTGGGAGCAGAAACAGACTCTTTTTGAGGAGAGGAAGTATTAACAGTAGACAAATACTTTCAGAAATTCCTAATTCTACTTCTTATTCACCCAGAAACTTCTCCATCATGAACGTCTTTCTATTCTGCTTATTCTACTTTTCTGAGCCAGCAGAGTAGAGTCACAGGTGGTTCTTTATACTACTATTTGGTATCATAAAAATTAAATCTTAAAAGCAGTGCTTTTCAAGAGCATAAATTTATTTTCCTGTATGTATCCCATTAAAAATAAGGGAAATCCCATCCTAAATTACCAAATACTAAAAAACTAAGAAAGCTAACTATTCTCTGAGTGAAGAGCTAAAACATACCAACACACCTACACACATTCTCCAGTTTTAATGAACATATATCGTGTGTTCGTTAAACTGACATTAAGAAATCTGGAAGCTTTTGGGTTAATTTTTGGCATGGAGCATACCAGAGATAGGTAGTAAAATTAAACTGAATGCTAAATTTCAAAGAGCAAAACAAAGCATGTTAAAAACATCAGGCATTGGCTGTCAGAAGCTCCTCTGAGGAATGAAATCATTGAGATCCCACTTAAGCTCCATTCCTTTGTCAAAAGGGCTTACGCTGCCAACAGCTGTAATCGGAGTGAGCTGGGAATAATGTCTTTATTTAAAAGCTTTCCTGAACTCCAGGATAGAGGATCTATGCCAGTCATTTTGGCTTAGATACATTATTAGATATCTGAGGTAACAATGTGCGCCCTTCTAGAAGTGTGACCACAACTCTGGAAAGAGAAGTTTCTTTCCCCACAGAAAAGACAAGTTTGCATGGCCAGTTGTCATGTTGGATTCTGATAAAGATAAGAAAGAATGGCTGTCGATAGGGATGCCATGATACTCAGAAGAACAGTAAACAACAGATACTTAAAGCACTGCTTTGTTAAGGAATAAGATTGCGAGCAGGTTTCTTGTAACAATGTTTGATTGATAACATCTGATTTCAGGATACCATAAAGCCAGACCCTTCCAAAGAGAGGGGTCTTTTCAGCCGATGGACATTTTTCATAAAGGCCACTCTAGTGATTCCTCTGTTTTAAGTAAACTAGGCAGTGTGTTTAAGTAGATCATACTCCATTTATTCCAATTTTAAAAAAAACACAGAAGCACCAAATTATAAGTACAACGTCTGAAAACTATAACAAGGAAGCTTCAAAAATAATCAAAGGAGAGGGAAATATTCATTGCTGTAGTGCATAAGAATCAGCATCACCCCCTTTAAATAGTTCATGAACTCAAGGCACTTACTCTCTAGTAGGTTTGAGAAATCAGTCATATCAATGATTAGGCCTTGCATGCCTATAGTTGACAAACATGTACTTGAACCCCACCACACTCCTGTAGTTCTCTAGCAATAGGTATGTTGTGTAAAGGAAGAGATACACAGTTAACAAAGACGCAGACAAAGTAGAACTACTGACTACAGACACCTAACGAAGATGACACCCAAAGACATTACAGGTGCAGCTTCATCCTTTAGGGCAGTGGTTTCCAAACTTTTTGGCATCATGCCCCCTTTTTTATTTTTGAGAAACCCTCATGTCCTCCCCCCCCCCCCCCCCCCAAATAGCAGCAAAACTTGTTGAGGAAAAAAAAACTGACTGGGGCAGCAAAACTTGATGGGGGAGGGGAGGCTGGGTCACCTCGCACCCCCCCCCCCCCCCCCAGTTTGGGAACCCATGCTCTAGGGCAAGGACAGGTTGATACAACAGTAAGTTGATCCAATTTGTGTTGCTCAGAAGTGGGAAACAAACATCCTTAAGCAACACAATTTTGCACAGTTCACAGTGGAACTACTCCCATGGGAGACACTCTCCCGATGTAGCATTGGAGCATAGACTTCCCCTTTGGAAACTGCTTTTTTTGTTCTATGACTAAGCTACTATAAAATACTGAACTAAGGGCTCATCAATGCAATTATCAAAATTAAGGTAAATGCTCAAGGTCAAAATTAAAGTAAATAACACAGGGTAGAAGCAATACTGAAATTATCAATTTAATCACTCAATTAATACAGCAGATAATGAATCAGTTGTCAATCCCAAAACCTAAATTGAATGAGGCAGCCTGTAGCAACAGCTGGTTGGAAGAATGCCCATAACCTGGAGAACTACCCATCATTTACATTTCAGTAACTGAAGTTTCGTTCTGAGTTTTCATTATGATGTACTAACGCCATATCCATCACTTCAACACCAATAAAGATCTTAACAGAACACATTGATTAACGGTAACACCTGGTTTTACTGGACCATCTGCTGGTGAAGAAAGAGACAAGTTTTCAACCTTACACAAATCTGAAGAAGATTCTAAACTAAAAAAAGTTTGTCTCTTTCACTACCAGAAGTGGGTCCAATAAAAGCTATTGCCTCACACGACTTGCCTCTCTAATCCCCTGGGACCAACATGGCTACTCCTATTACTGCAAACGTTTTGATAAATGGAAGATAGAGGCTCTCATTTAATTCATAGCTATAAGCTTAGTTTCTCAGGACACTCTGATGGGAGGGCGCGCGCGCACACACACACACACACACACACACACACACACACACACACACTTTAAAAGCCAGAGCAAAGCCTCAGAAGCGCGGCAACCCGCCGCTGCTGCAGCTTCAGTCCCGGTCCTCAGGAGACGGGACTCAGCAGACCAGGGGTCCCGTGCCTCTGAGACTTTGCCAGAGCAAAGCCTCAGAGGCGCGGCACCCCGCTGCCGCTGCGGCTCTGCTCCCCGTGTCCCTGGTCTGCTGCGGGGCGGGGGCGCAGATAGTGTGCCCCCCCCCCCAGCAGACCAGGCTTTTGTTGTGGACCCTGGGGCAGAGCAGCTGGGGCACTGCCGATTGGTCCTGCAGCGCCGCTCTGGGCACTACTGGACCAACCCGGCAGCACCCCAGCTGCTCTGCCCCAGGTCCTGATTCAGCCGCTGCTGGTCAGTTTCAGCAGTGGCTGAATCAGGACGCCTGGGGCAGAGCAGCTGGGGTGCTGCTGGGTTGGTCCAGTAGCGCCAAGGAGCGAGGAGCGGTGCTACTGGAGCAACCCAGCAGCACCCCAGCTGCTCTGCCCCAGGCGTCCCCAAGTCAGCCGCTGCTGAAACTGACCAGCGCTGACTACAGGAAGCCCGAGGCAGAGTTGCTCTGCCCCAGGCTTCCTGGAATCAGCCGCTGATCAGTTTCAGCAGCAGCTGACTTGGGGACGCTTGGGGTTCTTAAGTTGAATCTGTATGTAAGTCAAAACTGGCGGTCACTTTCAGCAGCGGCTGAATCTGGACGCCAGTTCCGACTTACATACAGATTCAACTTAAGAACAAACCTACAGTCCCTATCTTGTACGTAACCCGGGGACTGCCTGTATGCCGAACCTCTCTAGTACGGCACCTTAGGACTGGTCCAGTGCCGAACCAGAGAATTTTCCAGACCATAGGTGGTCAGTATGGTCTAGCAGCATTACCAACACTTCCACTGCTTACTGTGCTTTTAGAGGACATACAGAGGTAAGTTAGAACTAAATAACAGCACTGAACACTGAGAGCTAGGACTGGGGGCTATTAACCAACTTCATGGAACCACGGGAAACTTGGCCACACCCATGAAAACGCTGTTCTCATTTTCAGGTGACATTGTAAATAAGAAGCATCCAGCATTCTCTCCTGCAAATGTAAACAAACTTTTTGTCTTAATTGGCTGAACAAGAAGTAGGACTAAGTGGATGCATCGGCTTCAAAGGTTTACATTGTTTTGTTTCCTTGTATGACATACAAGGAATAGTGATTTTCAATTAACTTTTCTTTTTACAATGCAAATGTTTATAATAAAAAATAATATAAAGTGAGCACAGTATTCTTTTTTGCTCTGTTACTTCCACTACACAGAGTCAGCACCAAGCAACTGGACAGCTTCCAAACAGCTATTCAGAAGTGGAAGCAGCCCTATTTAAACCAGTCAAAGTTTAAAATTTAAAAAAGTAAAATAGAATTGAGTTAGTTCCAAAAGAAAAATGGAAAAGAGGAATAAAATAAGAGGAAAATAGAAGGAAAGGTAGGGAGAATGGGATATGAATCCTCTTCCTGTAACTTAAGCACAGGTTCTTCAGGAGTGCATGCCCATGTTTTGAGAAGAGTAGAGAGCATCACGAAAGCAAATCTTAGGCACTTAATAAAAGCTGCATTAACCACCATGGCTCAGCACTTATTAAAATTCTGAGATCACAAGATTTATCATGAGCAGAGACGTAACCTTTCAAGTTTCCTGCAGCAAGTGGTATAGCACATTTTAAATAGCAATTCCATGCCAATAACACTCAACTAAAACCAATGTATTTTGGCATGTTTTCAAAAGCAGAAAGAGAAAGGTAGGTAACCAAAGAAGTAATCTGCTACAGCGTGCCAGAGAGGAGAAGAATAAACAGGGTTATAATTAGGGATGTAAAAGGTTAACCAGCTAACCGGTGAGCCTCACTCATTAAGGCTGAGGCTTATTGGTTCAGGTTCACCAGTAGGGGCTGGAGCACCACCCCACCCACTCTTAGCAGGGGGCTGCTCCAGCCCCATGGGGACCACTGGAGCAGCCCCTGTCTATGGCTGGCCTCCCCCACACTGCGCTGGTTATATGCTGGCTCCCCAGGAGCTGGCCCCACTCCCGGATAGCCAGCTGCAGAGCTCCCCAGCGAAGCCTCCTCCCCAGGAACTGGCCCTGCTCCCAGAGTGGAGGCTTCGCTGCGGGCTCTGCAGTAAAAAGCTTATTTAATCTTTATACTGCAGAGCCCGCAGAGTGTGTAACCATGTAACCGCTATGATTTTTAGCGATTACACGGTTACCTCTAACTGCATTTTTACCTCCCTCATTAAAATATTTTATCCTGATAGTGAGGTCTTTATATTACCTGCCCCATTTTCGTTCTCTTTAAATTATCAAAAATGTTCTGGCAGCAGTAAAAAGATTCATTGTGCTCGCCTAACAAACACACACAGATAGTGTTAGGAGAGATGATGATATCCATTGGTTTAAGAGTGGAAAGTTCAAAAATCACTAGGTGCAGAGTGCAGCCAGCACAGACTGGTTCTGAAAAATCCCATTGTAAATATAAGAACAAAGCAGTAGTCTCAAACGTGGAAACTAGCCTCGTTTAACACTGTACACTAGATATTACTGCATTTTGAGTCTTATTACAAACAAGTTCAACAGTTTAATGAAACAGAGATCAGAGTCAAATGGCCTTATTTTGATTTATTGTTGTTTCAGAAACAGTTATTTATATTTACACTTAAAGTGTACCTAGTCTGGGCGTTGTCACTTTGTACATAATTCTATTCTGTGCCACAGTATGGTGACCATTGGGAAATGTTCCTAGATGTATGACCATACAGTGGATGTACTACAAATGCATGACTGGTCGTGCTCATTGCAGAAGCTTCCCCAGTTTTCAATAAACAAATAAATAAATAATCAATCATTCAGAACAACCAAGAGAAATCTTTGGCAAACAATTAACAGAGCTTGAATGCAAATTATCCAGACCTACAAGTTTTAATAAATAGCATCGCTCAAAGACAACTTCCTTAGTTACTGTTGGAAAAATAAGTGTTCCACCATTATAGAATATGAATGCATCACTCAGCTTCATGCAATATACAGAGAATGACTATTTATTGAATAGATCTGCCTTTCCGGCATCATTGGCAATTTTATCACTACCTACTAATGGAATGATACCACTTAATATTTTTCACTATACTTATACATAACTGCTTTTTCAATTGTTCCCCCACTTTTTTGCAATTACTCACACTAACTGTAGCAGACAGCAAACCAATTTTGTGTTTGCAGATATATGTGAAATTGGCTAGATCATTAAAAACTTAATCCAGCAGCACTATCAAGATTGAGAGTTCTCTTTCATGTTTTGAAATGTGCTTCATGGTCAGTGAAACTTAAGAATATAGGACAATAATGAGCCTAATTTTTCAAAAGTGGTTCTATTCTGAAAATGGGATGATAATTCAGTCTCTACAATTTCCAGAATTAATCTGCTCAGTTTGTCAGTAAAAGAATGGCTTGTCTAACTACTATTACTGAACATTCCACCTGGAATCTCAAAGTCAAGCTGTGCTCTTTCTGGCTGACTTACCACCAGCAGTAAAGATTCAGCAGCTGGAACTTCATTTACAATTCCGATTACCATCCCCGAGCCACACAAGAACACAGTTAACTCTCCTAGACCTCTATTAGCTCTTCAGTGCTAAAAGGAATAAAAAAAATTGATTCAGAAGTAAAAATGAGTAGATTCAGCTATGAAAACACATGGAGGAGAGCAGTCGGGCGGGGGGGGGGGGGGGGAAGAGGAGTGCAATTCTTATGCAAAATATTTTCCAACCAGAACCAAAATAAAGGTCTTGCAACACTACACTTTGATTAACTATTTGCAGGTTTGCTCTTCCCATTCAGAGTTTTGAGTAGGTATTACAAGTGGTTTTAAATTTAGCTTCACACATTCCACTGTCCAGATTTCACAGGGATATTTCATATCTAAGAAATCCCATGTCAGTTACTGCACCAAAATGTTGAGCTGAATCCTGGCATTTACCTATGTGCCCTCCTTTTCGCAGCTAACCTTCAAAGATCAAAAGATTAACTTCTATCTACTTTACCCTTAAAGGAATTTCTGCATGGTGAAATCCAATTTCCCAGAGTTGGATAATCTATAACTATAAAAAGAAAAAAAAACTTAAACAACAAATAGTCTAGTAGCACTTTAAAGACTAACAAAACATGTAGATGGTATCATGAGCTTTCATGGGCAAAACCCACTTCTTCAGATGACTGGATATGGGTTTTGCCCACGAAAGCTCACGATTACATCAACATGTTTTGTTAGTCTTTATGGTGCTACTAGACTATTTGTTGCTTAAGTTTTTCTTGTTACAGACTAACTCGGCTATCTCTCTGAAGCTTTAGAAAAATGTAAGTGCGGAGATGGGATTTTGGGGGTGTGGAAGGAAGACACAGCATGGGGATCAATTTCATGCCTCAAATTCAAAATAAAATTAAAGGGATATTTATTTACACAAAAAAGGGGGCTCCTTAGTAGATTTGGTATGGTTCTTCCACTATGGAGCTGTTTACCTATACTTTGCTTGCATATTTATTATCAATTTATTACTTTGTCATCTCCCACTTTCTATTGAGGGTATACTCCTATTCCCAGTTCTCATCATACCATTCCAGACTCAAATATATTGCAAAATCCAAGTTGCTATGAGGTACTTGGGGAAAATACTTGGGGTTTTTTTTTGGCGGGGGGGGGGGAGGGAGGAGTGGTTGGTTGTCTGCATGCAGCACTAAAAACAAACACATCTATCCCACCTCATCCACCATTAAAGAAATTAAGTGCATTACATTTTAGTGTAGCAGGACTGTCTTCTATGGAGAATTTTAAATAAAAACCTTATTAGGAGTGTAATTTACACACGTTCAAGGGCAGCCACAGCAAAATCAGTGGATTTTATGAGTTATTTTTCTTCCTAACATTTGCACACATTAACACATGTGCACACACAGAGATATGGATAAAACATTTTGACAATGGTCATTTTAATTATTCATTTATATTATTTCATGACGATTATTTCATGACCTTATATTTTGTCAGGTTAGTGATGGCTTAGAAATAGGGTGATCTTATTTCCCTGTGGCAAATACAGGACACCTGGTAAAACTGCTCTGATTTCAATGAGTTCAGCAGCAAGAAATCAGAACAATTCAGTAAAAACGTTTAAAACATCATTAAGTTGATTCAGCTTCCATTAAAAAAAAACCACTGCATTATTATCTGTCTATAATATTTTATAAATGTTCATCTGTCTGTCCATCCATCCATGACTTCATTTGTTCATTAACACCTCAAGTGTAAGAAATAAGTACCACATTTGGTATGCAGCTTCCTCTCAGCATAACAAAGCATAGTCAGGGTTTCGCTGTGCCAGGAAAATGGGATTTGCCTAGACTTTTATTGTTTTCCACAACATGGAAAGGGAGAGGGCTGACTGGACGAGAGCTATACTGCAGAGGGACCTCTGAGGACAACTGTACCAGCAAGACCAGGTGGGCAAACACAAGCAGGATCCCATCTGCCAGTGCTAGCCCCTGCCCCCACACCACCATATTTACCTGCGCCTCCACAGGTACTGAGGATCATAGCTCCCATTGGTCTCAGACCACTGCTCCTGGCCAATGGGAGCTGAGACCCACATACCTGTGAAGCGCAGGTAAAAAAGGGTACGTCTAAACTACATGGCTCCATCGACGGAGCCATGTAGATTTGTTGTTTTGGCAAAGGTAAATGAAGCCGCGATTTAAATGATCGCGGCTTCATTTACATTTACATGGCTGCCGCGCTGAGCCGACAAACAGCTAATCAGCTGTTTGTCGGCTCAGCGCGGCAGCCATGTAAATGTAAATGAAGCCGCGATCATTTAAATCGCGGCTTCATTTACCTTTGCCTATGTGTCTAATCTACATGCCTCTGACGACAGAGGCATGTAGTCTAGACACAGCCTAATAGTGGTAGCAGCCCACCAGGAGCTAACCCTTTGAACTGCTGTCATTTTATTGCACCCCTGATCAAGACAGTGGCCAGCAAATGTAGGAGCTCACCATCTTGTGGGCCATTAGACCCCATAAGTGACTCAATCTCCAAATCCCTCCCTCAGTATTTGGCTGCAGTGCCAGATGGGGGAGGGGAAGCCATGCCACCACTGGCCCCGCTGCTGTGGACCCCCTGGGACCAACCTAGGGCTAAACAGTACAGCCCTCCCTCCTTCCCCAGGAGAAGTCAGGGGGTCCGGAAACCCCGACCTGGCTCTGCCCACCCCAAGTAGATGCCAGGGGCCCAGGAACCACAACCTGGCCTGATCCCCACCAGGAGACACCAGGTGGCCATCAAGGAGCCACCACAGGGCAGGCACGCTGACTGCTGGGAAAGCCAGATAGCTGCCCTCCCCTGCCCTGTTAGGAGCTACCAGTCCGGGGGGAGGGGAGAGAAGGAGGGAAGGCGGGCGCTGGATGGTGCAGTCACTGACGCCTGTAATGAACAAGAGTGGAATGGGCCATTGGATAATATATTGCAGAAGCCATCTTTTAAGGACTATCCGAACAATTCATTCGCACAACAGGATGCTCATTTGCCTCATCCTTAAGTTAGTCAAGAGTAGAAAATAATTATCTGGGCTCAACTGAATTCTCTAAGTCACGGTTCTATAGTTGAAAAACAGTAACAACGTGTCTATTAATTTGCATGAGTCAAATTTTGTCGATTGACAACTAGAATTTAGTTTCAGAAATATTTTTCAGCCTAGATAATCCTTGAAGAGGGTTGTGCTAAATTGCATGGACAGAAAGTTCAAAATGATTAAATCAGTTTTGAAACATAGCAGCCAGCTTCATATCAGATTAGTTCTGAAACAAAACAACCACCACAAAAAGCCCCAACTGTTCAGAACTCCGTGGCCTCTCTGACAACTATCAGATTGTTAACAGGTGTTCGGGTCATGCTGCAATAACCTTCTGTAGCACAATTCTTATATGAACAATGCTAAAAAAACAACAGCCACAATACACTTACAAAAGAGAGATGGGGGAGAGGAAGGAGAGTGAAAACCAACACAGGGGCTGGTAGGAGTTACTGTATTGAAGAAGAGGGGAGGAAATATTCTCTGAGATAAATAAGGCCGGTAAGCATCTTTTCTCTCCCCACATTCCTGTAATGACACATTTGGGGATCTTTGTGATTTACCTTTAATGTGTGACTGACTGACCAAGGGAAAAATCTAACTTCTACTTTAAGTGACTAAAAACATTAAGTTCCAATTTTAATTGGAGAATGAAAACTGTTCTTAAAGAGCTAAAAAGAAAAATAGTTATGAAATCAAAATTTATTATTACGATTATTCAGCCTCTTAAGACAAAATATAGAAGCTACATACCTACCTTGAAAGAAAAATATATTGATAGAGACATTTCTGAGATGCGAGACCGGGATACGTGTAGAGTACTAAATCAAATAATCTTTGGATGTTTAATAAGAGATGGTGGAGTTATGAACCATTGGGATTCAGAGTTTGCTAGCACATACAAATTTCTGGAAAGTAGGCAGAGCATTTGATAATGTGTATCTACATAGAACGAGGGACGTAAAGTCCTGTTTAATTGGTTAACCCATTAAATATAGTGTTTAATCAGTGAACAGATTAAAAGAGGATATGGCTGAAGGGGAGGGATGTTAATCAGTTAACTTTACACATCCCTACATAGAACCGGGTAATGTGTCTCATTTTTCAGTTTTCATAGTGGTTGATTGACTATTTAGTGTCATCTTATTTTAAGCATAGTAAATGTGAAAAATGCTGATCAACACTGCAGATGGATGATTAGTCCTTAGTGATTATTAAGCAGAATTTGACTCGGACTTGACCGAGAATTTTCCGGACCACAGGAGGTCAATATAGTCAGGCAGCATTAACAACAATTTCATTGTTACCTAGGCTCTTAGAGGACATTTAGGGGTAAATAAGAATTAAACAACAGCACAGAGCGCTGCAAGCAAACTTCATGGGACTACGGGAAACTTGTCCATGAAAAATAGACATCTGGCTAACTGAAATCATGCAGACCTCGGGATATTTCCGGACCAGCGAGTTCTGGACTAGCAAGATTCAACCTGCCATTAAAACACAATTGTCCACATTTTAAAAATAAATTGTGAAAGTTTTTCAGAAGCAAGACAGAAAGGATATGTGCTCATTTTTGAAAATGTACAAAAAACTAATTTCCCTGGATTTTCAAGGTTTAATGTGCAGTGAATTAAAACTTTGCACAAAGGAGTAGGACCAGAACACTAATAATTTTGATGAACCTGCAAATGTGATTTTTTTATGCCCTTGTGGTTATCAGACCAAAATTAAATAATGTAAGTCTCGGTGAACCAAAACAAGAGTAATTATTAAAACACACTTTGCTCTTTTTCGTCTCCTCTTTTAACACATTTGGGATTTCCAAATCTACTGCTACATACTATAAGAAATAGACTTTAAAAAAAAAAAAAGATAGAGGAAGAATTGAAAGTTCGTCATTGATGTTAAATGTAAAATGGTTGGTTATGACGATAATCTGATAATGGCTACAAGCATTGACACAGGATAATACTATTAATGCTAACATATTGTGTCCACAGTGCTGAAGAACCCATCAAAAATGCAGAGAAAAGGTAAGACAAAAAGTTCTTTGCCATTTGCTCAGAGACAAGGGTGATTCTGTACCTGTGAAATGTTGGCATTCACCATACAACTTAAGCTGCAGTAGTATCTGCATAGTCCTAACATACATTGAGATGAGTTTGAAATGTATCCCATGACTACCATCAACTTTTGTTTGTTGTTTTGGAAGGGTTTTTTAAAATCTGAAAGAGAGACTGACATCTTATGTTCCCCATACAGCTGGAAGAGCGCTCAGGAAGATAGTGTCAGTAGTTGCATCCAGCTACCATAAGGCACACTGAAATCAAAAACATAGAAAGTATTTTATTACAATATATATCTCTACAGAGTCTCCCCCAATTTACAAAAGCCTACCAAAAGGTGATTACAGAAAGGTCTCAGATTACAAGCTGATGACATTGAGCTAGACTGAGACAGTGACAATCTAATTAAGAGGGCATTGAAATGACAGTGGCAAAAAAAAATAAAAAAAAAAATAAGAAAAAGGAGAAGCCTTGGGACATTTTCATCATTCAAACCACTATAACAAAATGACCCAAATACAAAAATCAGAGGTCGTGCCCAGAACTGGAAGAGGAGACTGAAATGTGGCAGATGGAACAAAAAAAGGAGTTACGCACCTCGTACAATAATGACTGTTCTTCGAGGTGTTCCCCCCCATGGGTGCTTCACGCAAGGTGTAGGGACATCCTGGAGCCATGGAGCGGAGCTCTCTCAACAGCGTCTGCAAGCTGTGCATGCGCAAAGAGAGCCTCGCGCTGTGCTCAACTTGGCGCCTCATGTTTGTGGCTCGTTTCCCCCCCACCTTCAGTTCTTCTTCGCCATTTGAGTAATTAGGACTCCGAATAGAGGGGAGGGTCATGGAGAATCCACAGGGGGACACACCTCGAAGAACAGTCGTTACTGTACGAGGCGAGTAACTCCCATTTCTTCTTTGGATGATGTCCCCATGGGTGGTCCACGCAAGGTGACAAGCAAGCAGTATCCGACAGGATGATGGGAATCAGAGTCACTACTTAGAGGCTGGAAATAGCACTACAGTAGCCAGTGCTGAATCGGCAGCCAATTGTGGCATAATGCCTAGTGAAAGTATGGTCTGAGGACCAGATGGCTGCCTTGTAGAGGTTTTTAAGTGGTACATTGGTAAGGAAGGCCATGGAGGTTATAGCTGCACGGGCAGAGTGCACCTTCGGAGGAGTTGGCAAGGGTTTGTTGCAGAGGGCATGGCAATGTAGTATGCAGGATGACACCCATTTGGAAATACATTGCGTTGAGATAGGCGCGCCCTTAGAGTGTGGTGCAATGGATATGAACAAGTGTGAAGATTTACGCAATGGCCATGTTCTGTCTATATAGAAGGCCAACACTCGTCGTCTGTCTAGTGTACGGAGCATGGCATCCCTGGAGGATGCATGAAGCTTTGGAACGAACACTGGTAGCACTAAAGGTTAGTTGATGTGGAAGGATGTGAACATATTGGGTAAAAATGTTGGATGTGGGCGTAACGTGACTTTGTTCTTAGTGAAGATTATATATGGTGGGTCTACCATGAGAGCCCCTATTTCACCAAATGTCCTTGTGGAGGTGATGGCTGTAAGAAATAGCACCTTCATTAGTAAAAATTGAAGTAGACAAGTGGCCAAGGGCTCGAAAGGGGGCCTCATGAGACAGTCTAAGACAAGATTTAGATCCCACGTAGGAAGAGGTGCCCTGACAGGAGAAGAAAAGGTTTTGGAGATCCTTCACAAATCTTATTGTAATGGGATGCGCAATTGTGGAGGAGCTGTCTATGTGTTCATGAAGAGCTGATCTCGCTGCAAGGTGTACCTAGACTCCTGGTTTTGACATGATGTAGATACTCGAGAATCTGGTGGAGTGGTGCGGTGCAAGGAGCCGCGCGGGATAAGTGACACCAGGCTGAAAATCTTTTCCAGTTTTGCATGTAGGTAGCCCTGATGGATGGCTGTCTGCTCTATAGAAGGATTGCTTTTACGCGATCTGAACATAGGGATTCTATACCTTGGAACCAGAGAGGAGCCATGTGTGTAAGTGAAGTGTCTGTGGTTAAGGGTGGAGTAATCTGCCCCCGTCTGGAGATAGGATGTCATGATGGGGATGGGAGAGGATATGGCATGGCCACAGACAGCGCGTGCAGAAGTGGGAACCAGGTCTGTCTGGCCCCTGATGGTGCTATTAGTATGACTAGAGCCTTGTCTATCTGGATTTTGCATAAAACTCTGGGTATGAACGAGATGGGTGGGAAGGCACAGTGCCGTGGCTCATTCCAATGGATGAGGAAAGTGTTGCCCTGAAATTCCCTGCCTAGACCGGCTCTCGAGCGAAAACAAAGACATTTGGTATTGTTGGGAGTCAAAGCGCCCTATAGTTGGGACTTCCCCAATGGCGAAAGATGGAGGTGACTATGGCAAGGTGTAATCCCCATTCATGGTTGGAACTGAAATTGCGGCTACCATTTGCTCGAACATTGTTTATTCTAGGCAAGTATGAGGCCTCCAGGGTGATACCATAACAGATGCACCAATTCCAAAGGTGGAATCACTTCAG
This sequence comes from Pelodiscus sinensis, assembly GCF_049634645.1. NCBI lineage: Eukaryota > Metazoa > Chordata > Testudines > Trionychidae > Pelodiscus > Pelodiscus sinensis. The sequence continues at coordinate 24,189,064 of NC_134715.1, forward strand.
TGCACAGTGATGGGGAGCAGAGTCCTCCCTGTCTGTCTATGTAAAACATGGTTGTCATGTTTTCGGTAAGTATGTGAACAGTCTGGCTGGCAATGAGAAGGAAATGGTTGCACACATTCCTCACGGCCCTGAGCTCAAGAAGGTTGATATGTAGTGAGGACTCGTTTGTTGACCACCTGCCCTGAACTGTGTGTTGAAAGAGATGTGCACCCAGGGGGCGTCTGTGGTGATCTGCCTGGATAGTTTAGGTTGGTAGAAGGGGACGTCCGTTAGAAGGTTGGTGGGAATTGTCCACCATGTAAGTGAGTCCAGCACCTTCTTTGAGAGCATGACCTGTTTGTGCAGGGGGGAGGCAGCCAGGCCTGTAAATGGACTCTAGACAGTGTTGTAGGGTTCTGAAGTCGAAGCAAGCATATTGCACGATATAGGTAGTAGCAGCCGTGTGGCCCATTACTTGGAGACAGGTAAGAACTGTAGTGGTAGGAGTGGCTAGTAATACGGTCACAAGGTTGCGTAGTGCTGAAAATTGGTGCAGCGGGAGATAAGCTCTGACTGTCAACGAATCGAGGCAGGCCCCAATAAACTCTATGCCCTGTGTGGGTAGCAGAGTCGATTTTTGCTCATTTATTAGAAGGCCCAGACGGCTGAAGGTCTGCCTGATGTTGGAGATGTCAGTAGTAGCCACCTGAGATTGACCTTTTATAAGACAGTCATCTAAGTATGGGAAGATGACTATGCCCTGTTGACACAGATGTCCTGGAGGTAGTCACAGCATCTTTGAGAAGAACCTGGGGACAGAGGATAGGCCAAAGGGGAGGACTCTCTACTGGAAGTGGTCATCTCCTGCAATAAATCGAACGTATCATCTGTGTGATTGGTGCATGGCAATATGAAAGTATGCGTCCTGAAGGTTGAGGGCTGCAAACCAGTCCCCTTCATCCAAAGCCAGTAAAATTGAGGCCAGTGTTACCATTCTGAAGCATTGTTTCTGCAGATATTTGTTTAGCTTGCGTAGATCTGGTATGGGTCTCCATCCCCCGGTGTGCTTGTGTGTCAGGAAATAGAATCGTCTCTCCTGAAAGGCCTGGGGGACCGTCTTTATCACTCCCAACTGGAGAAGGTAGTTGATTTGCTGTCTGAGAAGTGTCCGGTGAAGAGGGCCAGGGAAGTGGGATGGGCAGGGGGAAGCGACATGAAGCGACATGAAGGGAATGGTATATCCTGTGTGGATGATCTCCAAGACCCATTGATCTGATGTTCTGATGCTCCACGGATGGTAAAAGGGACGGAGTCTGTTGGTGAAGAGATGGTACTGGCCTGTTGGCAGTGGTCGAAGTAGGAGGTCAGGCAGGTACCTGACCAAATCCTCAAATCTGCTATTTTGTTGCCTGGGAGCCTGAGAAGCGGGTTGGAGGTGGGCTTCTCCTCAGAGAGTTGTCTAGGGTGATTGTAGTCATACGGTCTTTGCTGGAAACAGTTGTAATAGCTGTCCCTACTCTTGTTGTACGGGATATAATGCCTTTGACGGTATGGTGGGGTATACACGTCAAGCATATGGAGGGTAGTGTGGGAGTCCTTGCTACTGTGTAAGACTTCGTCTATGGTAGCCGCAAAAAGTTTGAGCTTATCAAAGGGGAGCTCTTCGATCAGCTGAGGTACCCAAAGAACTCTAATCCAGGGTAGAAGCCAAGAGGCTCTTCTCATCACTATGGCTGTAGATATGCCCTGGCTGCCATGTTGGCTAGATCTATTCCAGAAAGGAGTGCTATACGAGCAATAGTATTACCCTCACGTATGATTCCCCTAAGAAGGGAACTTTTGGATTCAGGGAAGTGTTCCATCAACTCGGCCAGCTTGGAATAGTTGTCAAAGTTGTGGTTTGCCAGCAAGGCTTTTTTTTTTTTTTGGCAATTCTTAATTAAAAAGAGTGGCTGTAGAATAGACCCCCCCCCCCCCCCAAAAAAATAGGTCTAATTTCTTGTGTTTGTCACTGGACGGTGGTTTGATGTGGGAGGGCTTTTGCACGTTGGTTGGCGGTGTCGACGACAGGTGAGTTGGTTGTGGAAGCAAGAAAAGGAATTCTGGGTTGGATCTCTTACGAAGTACTTCTGGTTGGATCTCTTACATGTTGACTGAATCGAGGCAGGGGTTTGCCAGATTTCATTGGAGACCTCCATTTTTGCCTCGTTGATTGGGAGTTCAATTCTTCCTTGTGAAGCGGGGCAGATATTTTTCTAAAGTCAGTGCTTTTTCTCCCCTACTTCCTGTACCCTCTTAAACAGCTCCTGAAATTGTTTTATGTCATCCAACAGGCGAGCATCATCCGGCATTACTGCCTCTTCGAGATGTGAGGAAGCATCATCAAGGGGGCAAATCCGCATGGAGTAAGTCAGTATGTTCGTCAAAGAGTTGACCTTCCTCCTCTTCATTAGAGTCTGCAGTGGTTAGTACAGTGCAAGATGGGGAGAGCGGAGACAGTCTCCTCCTTGAGGTAGAGGATGAGGCATAGTGTCTTATCCGTATGCCCCAGTGGTTCCATGACGCCCAATGGGGTGGAGGGTACAGCCACTCCAAGTACCAAGGATGATGTGGTGGTTTATTATGCTAGTAGTAAGGATGGCAAGTTATAGTAGGGGACAAGTGCTGTGAGGAAAAAAACACTGTATTGGTCCCCCCAGTTAAAAGCATCCTGCTCTGACAGTACAGGAGATCTAGGATAATGTGGAGAGAGCCTTGAGGAGGCTGCAATAGGGAAGCTCCTCTGGAGCGCAAGGGTAAAAGCTATGCCATCTGCGCCTACATCATGTTGAGACTGAGCTGGAGCCTCCATAGGGGGCAGCATCAAGCTGGGGAGGGATAGGTTCACGTCCAAAGCCCGTTCCTTATGAATTGACTGTTTAACTGTCTGCGACGCGGGCGTCGGTGCCACGTCCCTTAGTAATGCCGGCACCAGCATGCATGAACACCAGGAGGAGCTCTCTGCTGCCGAGGCTGATCTTTTCGGCACTGAGCACGGCTTAGAGAGGTCACAGTGCCGGGCCGAACACTTGATTCCCCAGTGCCGGGGGTGTTCATCTTGTCCCCTCCAGGCACTTGGCAGGATGGTATGGGGGAGGAGGGACTTAGATGGAGATGGTCCCTTTTTAGCCCATCCATGTGGTAATGGTGAGGCGGCTCACTTTCTGGCAGAATGTGCAGCTGATAAGTCTTGGGAGCATTCAAGGTGCATCACCTTGTCCAATAAAATCACGCGGAGCTGAAGCTTACTGTCTTTTCTTGCTCTCGCTGTGAGAGAATGGCAGAGCTCACATTTCTGGGGTACGTGCGTTTTCCCGAGACAGTGGATACAGTCCACATGTATATCCAAGACCAGCATCGGCTCCTGGCACGAATGGCATTTCTTAAAGCCAGATGAACCCGGCATTGCGCTGTCTGTCAGGGTCACAGCAAGCGTTCTATTAGGGGCTTCCCCTGTGACCACTTCTGCAGTTAAATCTATTGTTAAAATTGTTTTTCTGCTTTTCTTTCTTTTTTTTATGCACCCTCTTTTTTATTATTAAGGAAAGGAAGGGAGTGGTTGGATTAGCAGCTGCCTGTGGGCAGGCTCCTGCCAAAGTGGGGACTCCGTGAGAGGCTGACAGAAAAATTTTTTTTTTTTTGAGAAACAGGATGAAGCAAAGAGTCAACATACATAGAAGAGGTAGGAAAAGCAAAACAAGAGGGTTTCTCACTCTCCCTCAGGAGAAGCGGAGGAGAACAAAGAGCTCTATCCATAATCGAGGATGGTAGAAGAGGAGCAGAAGGGGGAGCCAGCCGCACATGCAAGGTGCCAAGCTGAGCACAGAATGAGGCTCTGCTCACACATGCGTGGCTCACAGACAAAGCTTGAAAATGCTCCGCTGTTTTGCTCTGGGATGTCCCTCCACCTTGCATGGAGCACCCACAGGGACATCACCCAAAGAAGAATTCTAAGTTCCTTCTGATCTTCTAGCAGTTAAAACAATCAAGAGACACAGATTTTGAAATCCACATCCATGCTCACAGAAGAGATTGTGCTGTTAATCAAATGGTGACATTTTGTAGAGGTATGTCACAGAAGACTGATTAGTTGACATCTAAATCCAAATTCTGACAGACTCAGAGTACCTGCATTGGCATCAAAATCAATGTGTTTTAGCACTTCTGAACTAGAAATGAAGTAGCACATTTGAACAGACACTAGTAACACAGCTAGGTTAATGACACAAGCCTCTGAAACATTAACTGCTTTCCATATTAGATAGAATGTGAATACATGGGACCTGGTGTTCTGTACAATGAAAAGAACCTATGGTCAACCAGTTAAGCATTACCACGTATAAGTTGCTTCTGATCAATTAATTGTACTTAGCATACTTCAAATCACACTGAAGAATATCCTCTACAAGTCCAAAACGTGTTCGCTTTGTAACCGGTAACCTGCACACATGAAGTGGCTGCAGATGTCATCCAGTCAACAGTCAATCAAGTGGGCAGAAAAGGCTTTGTTTCCTTCTACTTTTTGAAATACACAATTCACAGGTTCACCTTAAACTTCACCATATAGTTACCGAGTTTTAGGGATGTTAAATTTTATTTAATCAACTAATCGAGTAGACAATGGAATTTTGATTAGTCGATGGGCGGGGGGGGAAACGGCAGAGTGGGGTTAACTCCCAGCCCCAGGAGCTAACTCTGCTGCAGCTCTGCCTTTTAAATGTAGTAACAGCAACAGGCTCTTACTACATTTAAAAGGCAGTGGTGCAGCAGGGGACTCGGTGTGAACCTGGACTCATCAGCTGTCCAGCTGTACTTGGTCCCAGATGCTGCAGCTCTGCTTTAAAAAGTGAGGCGCAAGCGTCTGGAACTGGGCATAAGCAGGGACAACTGATTCCCAGCTCACACTCGGCTCCCCGCTGCGCCTCTGTCTCCCCACCCAGAGATGACGCTGGGCGGGGAGGAACCAGCTTTTAAACCAGCTACACTCAATACCAGCTCTTGCTCCCCCCCACCACTTGCTGCCTCTGATAGAAGCAATGAGGGGTGGAACGACTAGTCGAGTACTCACCTGGGGCTGCTGCTACACTTCAAAGGTGGCAGCTCCCTTATTGACTAATCGAATAGTCAATGCAAACTGCATCGACTATTCAATTAGCAAAATAATTGACATTTTACATCTTTAACTCATACATTTTATATAGATCACACAGACCAGTCCTTCAGCAACCAAATTGCATTAATTTCTCCTCCAAAGGAGCAATTCCCAAAAATCTGTCACCACTCAAAGGAGACACATGCATCCATTCCTCATTAATCCCATTCAGCCACTTACATGAAATGGGTTTACTACTCCCCTGTAGTAGTACCATTTACTCTTTATTTTGCCCATTAAAAAGATCGATAATACACAACATCCCCTTCTCTCTCCTAGTCATTAGGGCACGATCCCCAGTTACAAAGAACATATTACAGAGCAATACTTTAACTATTTGACAAAGGTAGCTCAGTTGTACTTATGTAAAGGTAAGATTTCTTGATGATTGTTGTCTCTCTCTCCAAAAAATTCAGTACCTTTCTTGGAAGGCAGGGTAAAACTTATTTTTGTGAAATAAGTTAAGTCTAAGTTAGTGATAATCTATTTGGGCTTAAAAAAAAAAGTGGGTTTTTTCTCCCCACTGCCTACAACTTCATAATGGTAAGTAGTCAAGAAATTAAAAGGATATATTTGAAGTTACAGCAATAAATAGAGGAAAGAGCTTGTTGAACTACTGTAGGACTTTACAATATATATTCTTTTAAATAATACAGATCCAACTTCTACAGGAAAAAACCAACAGCAATCTGTTTCTAGAAGGATGTCAGAGCTTTACTGTGTTAAATAGTTAAAGCAAAAATACCCAAGTCCACTTAGCCATTTACCAATAACCTATTAGGTCTGTGTGGTTCTGAATCACCAAATCATATTTTGATTTGGAATGATTAATATTGTTTGTGTAGAACACAACTTTAAAGAGTAAAGCTACAGGTGATGAGGATCCTTGGTAGAACCTAAGAAAATGTAGGAAGGAAAGGGGGGGGGAGGGGAAGCAAAGGGAAAAGAGAGCAGATAAAAGGGAAGAAGTCTCATGTTTTTAACAAGATTTTTCTGCTCAGTCTGTCAACTCACAGCATGATACCAACAAGCTGCACAGGCAAGAGGTTTGATTCAGAACCTCACAGACCTAATACGTTACTGGTAAACGGCTAAGCGGACTTGAGTATTTTTGCTCTACCTTGAGACATGCTGGGATTCCCAGAATTGAGAGCCACTGTTGTTACCTCTAATAGACTCACCAAGAAGGGATGTGAATGGGTAACTGGTTAATGGTTAAGGGTGGAGCAGCCCCCTACGTGCAGCACCTCCCCGCCCACTGCCCTCCCTGAAGGCTGGGAGCTGCTCCAGCCAGGCTGGAGCACCCCCAAGACACCACCCTGGCCCATCGCCCACTTGTTAAACCTAACATCCAGTAACCACTTTAAAAAGGGAATTTTACATCCCTAACACCAAGCGAGAGTTTTGCTTTTGCTAAGCAACATATCACCCTGATTCACCAGCTTATCTACCCTGCCAGTGAACTCTTCAGAATTCTGCCAGTCCAAACTTTGCCTAGCAGCTAACAAGGAAACAATAAGCAGCAGACCCTCATTTATTATTTTTACCTTAAATCACTGCTCCCCGTAAAAGGAAAAAATTGAAGCGCACTTGTAAGCATTTATAAACAAAACAAAAGAAGGTTCATTAAAGAAAGATTGGAGTGTTAACAAGAAACCATAGAGAGATGGAAACAAAACGTGTATAAAAAAAAAAAAAAAAAAAAAAAAAAAACCACCCTGGGTCTACACTTACCAATAATTTACCTCTCCAACTTAGAAAAAAATAGCCCCCTACCACCAAAGTTCAGTCTGTTACAGAGATGGCTGGCTTAATAGTCACTAAGATCCAAGTTTTCAATGAGATCATGCACAGTCCCCAAGATGTCTCCCCAGTTGAAGGACCAAGAGTACCTTTCCCCACCCTGTGGTACACTGAAACAATCTTTGGTCTTGCTCACAGGCAAGGTGATGTTCCCCTTTTTACCTATGGTGATGTTCCCCTTTTTACCTTCAAATGGTCTTCATTGTTTGCAATTCTCTCAGTTTTCCATTGAAAGTCCTGGATAAAGCACAGCAAGATAATTGCATCTTCCACTAGATTTCCAGCTAACCAAAGCAATCAACTCCCTCCCCCTTCAACGGGGACCACTGAGATAGATCATCGACTGGCGATGAACAGTTACGCCAAGTGCATAAAGCATACTTTCAAAATAAATGTATTTTGCATAAACATCCACCATTACAGCTCACAATGATTCTGAACCTTGATAAGTTATGAGCTTTCTGTAAAGACTTCACAAGTTACTCTCTGGATAAATATTCTGTCAGACACATTTGCTGCAGCAAACAGTCAGATCTGAGGAAAGAGTTGTTTGCACAGAACAGAGAACCCTTTTGCTCAGGAGCTTCTGGGTCACAGGTGGTTATGCACTTAAGAGGTGCAAACCCAAGTTCAACTCTGATCCAAATCAGGTGGCAGGGAGTTTCCCATAACCAGGGTTAAACCCCTAACCATTGTGGTTCCTCCCCACCAGCATTTCTTGAAAAAAAAAAAAAAAAAAAAAAATACAAACAGCTTAGGTGCCTAACTACAAAAGAAGGTTCATGGCTGTGAATCCCAGCTGTAGCTAGGAGCCCTCTAGCTCCTTGACAGCAGCAGGTATTAGGTCTCCCTTTCACATGTTTTTAATGCCTACCTGAAGCAGCTCCCCACTCAGCATGCCAGTTTTTATTAATTCCAATTCGTAGTCACCAAACTCCCCGCATTGTATAGGAAGTTTGGGCACCACTTAACAGTTGGGTCCTGTGCGGACTTAGCTACAATATTTCTTTGTGGATTCCCAGATCAAGAAATTGGACATTAAAATCATGTTCTTCTATTCATGGTCTGTCTTCTCCTCCCTACCTCCCATCATTCAATATGATCATAGCAGCTGCCATCTCAAAAATTATTAGACTGGGAACTAACAGCCCAATGCAGAAGCTGTACATCATCTCAAAAGCTATAGTTAAAAGTTAATATCCAATGCCCCAGGATCAGATTGGCATTCACAGTTCAGCACCAGCAGCTCTCACTTAGGTACCCAAATAAAGAGTATGGATTTTCAGAAGCACTCAGTACCCATCCCCCCAAAAAAAATCAACACCAAGAAAAGTGTTGCTTACCCTCTAGAGGTAGGGGCAGGGAAATAGCCAGGCTGTGCATGGGCTGCTACTCTTGGGATGTCATTACCCTTGCAAATTGGAGAGCTCTGCTCTGAGATGGCTTTCCATACAACAGGATACGGGGGATCTGGGATACAGGCATTCACTGGACAAAACAGTCAAGGGTTTGACCTCTACAGGAGGAGTGAAAGGAAGTATCACCCAAAAGAAGTCAGAGCTAGGCTGGAATGCTATACAGCTGCACCTATAATACACTTACTTACCAGGGGTTATGAGATGCAGGTTTCTGTAGCTTTAAGTGTTCAGAAGCGGATTACTGAATTCTGCACTTATTGCTCTTCCACTCTCTTCCCTCCTCCCGAATTCTGCACTTATTGCTCTTCCACTCTCTTCCCTCCTCCCCCATTCTGCAAAGAAATTCCAGAACAATCATCTGGGCCTCAGGAACCATCTTTATCCCAGAACACTTTAAGACGCAATGGTTTACAAAAGACTAGCTGTCCTGATTAACAGAGATTTATTATATACAGGCAGGCCCCGAGTTACGCGGATCCGACTTATGCCCAGAGCGCCACCTCGACCTCCGGGGTGAGAAAAGCTGCTCCGGGTGCCCCTGGTCTGCTGGGGGCCGTCTCCAGCAGACCAGGGACATCTGGAGCAAAGCCGCAGCGGCGGCGGGGTCCCGCACCTCTGAGGCTTTGCCTCTGATGTTACCATTCTCCCGGTCTCCCTGGTCTGCTGGGGGGGGGGGGGGTCCAGCAAAGCCGCTGGACCCCCCCAGCACACCAGGGACACCCAAGCAAAACTGCCCTGGCGGTGGGAGTCCCACTGCCTGGGCGGCTTTGCTCCTGTCCCCCTGGTCTGCTGGGCGGGTCCAGCAAAGCCGCTGGACCCCCCCAGCAGACCAGGGACACCCGAGAAAAGCTGCCACCTGGGCGGCTTTGCTCCTGGGCAAACGAGCAAAGTTGCCCAGGCGGCGGCAGCTTTGCTGTGGTGTCCCTGGTCTGCTGGAGGGGGGGGGGATCCAGCGGATTTGCTGGACTCCCCCAGCAGACCAGGGGGACAGGAGCAAAGCCGCAGAGCACGCCCGCAGTGGGACCGGGCTGTCCCGCTGCGGGCGTGCTCAGCGGCTTTCCTCCCCGTCTCCCTGGTCTGCAGGGAGACGGGGAGCAAAGCCTTGGAGCACGCCCGCAGTGGGACAGCCCAGGCGCACTTGGGCTGTCCCGCTGTGGGCGTGCTCCAAGGCTTTGCTCCTGTCCCCCTGGTCTGCTGGGGGGAGGGGTGTAGCTAGTGCCCCCCCCCCCCAGCAGACCAGGCTTTTCTTGTCTACCCCTGGGGTAGAGCAGCTGGGGGCTGCCGGGTTAGTCCCGCAGCGCCGCTCCAGACCAACCCGGCAGCACCCCAGCTGCTCTGCCCCAGGCGTCCCCAAGTCAGCCGCTGCTGAAACTGACCAGCGGCTGACTACAGGAAGCCCTAGGCAGAGTTGCTCTGCCCCAGGCTTCCTGGAATCAGCCGCTGATCAGTTTCAGCAGCAGCTGATGCCAGTTCTGACTTACATACAGATTCAACTTAAGAACAAACCTACAGTCCCTATCTTGTACGTAACCCGGGGACTGCCTGTACATTCACTGCAAAGTAAAAATTGTTCACATGCATCTCTGCAGGATTAGATTTGGTTATATTAAAGTTTTCTGATGAAAAAATCTTTGAAAATTACAAATACTTTTAGTGCTGGACTTATTTTACAATTCCATACACGCACTATTTTGTTTTACTATTTGTTCAAGATTTTATTTGTTCAAGATTGTATTGCCATAGAAATTGTTACGAACTCCCAGCTGCTGTTATAGGTATTGATTGGCCATGAGAAGCAAAACAAAGTACCTTTGTACAAACCATTACTTTTAATTCTCAAATAATGAACTTGTTTTTAATTATCATGTCTGAGAATTGGAGCAGTTGGAGCAATTATCTCTAACAAGAAGCATTTGATGCATGGCTAGAATATTCTGTACCACTTTCAAGTCCGCACTAAACAAAATTCAAAGAAAATGTGTTACTGTGTTTAACAACCTTTTATAAAAAACATAAGAACATCCATACTGGATCAGGCCAAAGTCCATCTAGCCCAGTATCCTGTCTTTCAACAGTGGCCAATGCCAGATGCCCCCAGAGTAAGTGAACACAACAGCGTTCCCTTTCCTGTCATCCATTTCCAGACAAACAGAGGCTAGGGACACCATTCTTAATCATCCCAGCTAACAGCCACTGATGGACCAAACCTCCATGAATTTATGTAGCTCTTTTTTTGAACTCTGTTAAATTCTTAGTCTTCACAACATAGTCTGGCAAGCAGTTCCACAGGTTGACTACGTGCTGCGTGAAGAAAAAATTCCTTTTGTTTTAAACCTGCTACCTATAATTTCATTTGGTAACCCCCTAGTTCTTATATTGTGGGAACAAGTAAATAACTTTTCCCTATTCACTTTTTCCATACCTGTCATGATTTTATAGACCTCTATCATATCCCCCTTTAGTCTCCCCTTATCTAAGATGAAAAGTTCAAGTCTTTCTACTTTCTCTTCATGGGACCCTTTTCAAACCCTTAATCATTTTTGTTGACCTTCTCTGCATACAAGCATGGTACTACTCCTGCATACGCACAATGCTACAGAAAGAGATGGGTTTTGCTAGATTTCAAATCATGAATGAAGGGGAGGAGTGGAAGAGAGAGCTTACCTTAAAGACTAATTTAAACCTGAAAAACTAAATCTTATTTTGAAAATTAGAGGAGGTGGGGAAAAATCAACAGCTTCACTTTGTTAGGCTCCTCATAAAATAGTAGCTTTAAAAAAAAGGTCTACGTTTATATTCAAGCACATTTCCTTGAAAAGTATGGCCTATGAAATGACAATATTTAAGTGTTATTTTGTCTAGATTATACAAAATAGTCCTTTGCCTATTCTATAAAACTGACTAAAGAATTTCAATGTAGCAATTAACACAGATCTACTTCATTTTTCCTTATAAAGATCTTTATTACTAAAATATATTAACATTTACTAGGACAGTCATTTTTTTCCATGAATTTTTCCTCAAGGTGGCCAGAAGTACATAGTGTACATATTGTCTAAAAGATGGAAAGTTCACAAGATCATATAACTATCAAAAAAAATTGAGAAGGCAGACACCCTCATCACTTCACATAACAGGCATTTGTCTTGAAGAGACTTTATGTGCAGCTGTAAACTAGAACTAGTCTGACATTTTAACTCAGATGAGAAGATTTTCTCTGTTAAATGTGAACACTTGAATAAAGGGAGGAGAATAGATAGAACAACACCCTGGTGATTTTAAAATCTTTTATGTGCAGGGGTATGAAGGTCAGCTAGTCCCATGTGCATCCTTTTTGGTAATAGGCACATACCAAATTTGGCTTACGTTATCTTCAAATTACTCTTAAACATTACAAATCTGAAACTTGTATGGCATTGATGGCTCAAAACCAAGACATATGTATTGTTATAAGAACTTGCTGTGTGATTACGATTCCCAAAGACAGACTTCAGGACATCTGAGTAGCGGGGAAAAAAAAATAAACATTTTAACACACTTATCTTCTTTTTATTTAGTCCTGCAGAGTGACTGATTTCGGACTACTAATTTCTGACTGGCTTTAGACAGTGCCGTAAGGATGCCATTGATTTGTACAAATGAAAGCAATACCTCAAAACTTCCATCATGTTTTTCTAAACATGAATTAGCTTCAGAAGAGCCTTCCCAAATATATACAGCGATTCTGCATAAAAGCTGTGTTTAAAACGAAGGGACTTCCTGATTTCCAATCCTGTGCTCGGACCACAACCTCCCACTGCATGCAGATGAATTTACACAACGGGAAAAATTCTGAACCCACTGTATTTTCTTATTGACTTCAATCAAACCAGTTTCATCCCATATCTTTTATGTGCCCTGAAATATTAAAAAAAATGTAATATTTTGTATATTGGAGAGAACAGTTTTAAACATTAAGGTTGGGATCTAGCCACTAAGGCCTATTTTGATGAAAATTAAAATTTTGGATTAGTGTGATCAATTAAAATAGCAGATGCTTGATAAGAGTTACTTTCTTTACAAGACAAAAACATGGTGAAATAGGTCTTCCTTTCTCCTGAAAACAGCCAACTCCCCCTTCCTCCCAGCTAGCCATAGAAAGCAACTGCTTCCACATTTACTCTGGAATCATTTTCACTTTGACCAACAGCACTCAAATCTATCTCCCTTTCCTAGAAGCAAACAAAGCAGAATTAGTTGTCTTTTCTAGTGATGAATGACAAACAGCCACTGATCAAAGTAGGGGGTAGTTTATAATTATTCCAGTCTTGCACTTGTCATCCCTTATCCCCCTTAGGTGTCAGAAATTAAATCTGGGTTCCAATGTACTGTCTCCACTAACATCAGAAGGGAGTAACTTATTTTGCCCGTAAGACAATAACGCAATTAGATTGTATTAGAAATACATTGCAATATAAATGTCTGCACATACATCATTTTAAAGCAAATTACAAAAATCTTAATGTTATGAAAACACAAAATGAAGCTATGGGGAGGAGAATGTAGTATTTTGGAAATGTCATTTCTTCAGTGTTAGTGAGAAATCCTTAAGTATCTATCAGTGCCAAGGACAGCAAAAAATGTAAAAACACCCAAAACCAAACCAACAACCTGAGCAAAAGTGACTGCAACCTCTTTTTAAGAGAGCCACTAGAGACATTTTCATGCTACAGACTTAAAACTAAGCCAAAGGGTGCTTGTAAACTCTGCTCCTCCTACTTCCTCTTCTCCCCCCACCCCCATTCCTCTTATTCAATGCATTGACATGCTGCCAAGGTGCTGTTTTTAACACTGCCATGGTACTAATTATCCTAAGACAGACACAGAAAACTTATTGTACAGCACAGTTTTGCTAGGAGCCAGTTTAAGCAGCTCCCTGGAACACCATGAACGACACAGTACTGGAAGGCACAGAAAGGAAGACTAGCTCTCTTCCACAAGGTCTGAGTAAGTAGGTCAGCTGTCACCAGAGACAGGGTTGAAACTGCTCACAGAAGTGCATATTATCCACAGTATCCCAGTATCAGGTTTTCAACAGCTGAGACTGGAATCTTTTTGCCTTCAAAGTCCCTGGTATAGTTTTTAGCCGAGACATCCACTACTTTTTCAGGGGTTAGGTGCAGAAGTAAAGATTCAGACTGGGGGGGGGGGGGGGGGGGAAGGTTTGGAACACACAAATTCTCAAAAAGAGGGGGAGGGGGAATCATTTAGCTATGCAGGACATATCTTTTTTTGTAATTTTGAGGTTTACAAATGCAAGAGATTCAAACATCTCAATTAAACAAAACTAAGATGTTCTAAGCCCAATATTAATTCTGTAAATGGAACCATGACTATTATTCATAGCTAGAACTAATTTTGTTTCCTTCTAATCTTAAACAGTGCATTGTTTCAAGTCTCTTGACCAGAAGACATTTTGCAAATCCCAAAATGTAGCCAAAAGAGAAAACTCAGTCTTTCACCATACATCAATCATTCATTTTTCTCCCTCACATTCATCCTTTTAACCCCTCTTCCCCCCCAACAGAAGCAATGCAAGTAATAGGATCTATTAACAACCTTCACATATACAGGTTGAATGACTCTAGTCTGGCACTCTGGGGATCTGACTGGTGCCAAACCAGAGTATTTACCGAATCACAGAGGTCAATATTGTCTAGCAGCATTAGTGACACTTCTAAGAGCCCAGTAAGCAGTGGAAGACATTTAGGGGTATATTAAGAGCTAAACAACACAGAACACTGAACACCAAGGATGGTAAACAAACTTTAGGGGACCATGAGAAATGTGGCTACACCTATGATAAAAATGGATCTCACTAACTAAAATCATGCTGGACCACGGATATGGCCAGAGATTCAACTTGAACTTATTTCAGACTATGAAAAATACAACATGATAAATGGGACAAGATAAAATGTATGTTTCTTAGTTGGATTTTAATTCCCTACAAAAGATTAAAGAGTAGGATTCTATTGGCATCTCTATGTTGGCTTATTGTGTATGATTTCGGGACACTCATTTCAGTTCCATGCTTTAAGGTTCTCTATCGGTAATATAGGATAATAATGTTTGAGCATTTTATAAAATACTTGGAAGTCCAGAGACAAAGTATTATTGTGAGACGTGTTATTGTAATCTGTGTCTTTTGTATGGTACAACTGAGATAATTGTTTAAGACAAAAACAAGTGTTCCCCCCTTAAAACCATGTGAGTTTCCCCATAGCCTGTATTGCATTTGAGTCTCAGATGTGGAAGGCTGCTGGTGAACTACAGGTCTTCTTCAAGGCATCCATATGAGGAATGGGATGTTCTTACTTCTCTTCATGGCTGTTTTATTTATTCAGTTAATGTGGCAATGGGGTAGTAATTCAAGTATGCTAAGTGTCCAAGTAAGCAAAATAAGTAAGTCTCAGCTTGACAAAGCCCTGGCTGAGATGATTTAGTTGGGATGCGTCCTGCGCGGGCTGGACTCGATAACCTCCTGAGATCTCTTCCAGCCCTATAATTCTATGCATAAAATACCTCTCTCCTCCCGCCCCCTCCCCACTGTTGTGAGAGATGGGGCTCTTCAAAGCAGGCATGTCATTTGGGATACAAATAAAATTTGTCCTCTCCAGTTTCTTCCAGAACCTTTTATGCTCCAATTTAAAATATATAAATAAATATGAGTTTAAATAAGATGGTAAATGCCCAAATAGAGGAGAAATATACATTAAAACTCCAATAGTCCAGGACTCCTGATAGTCCGGCATCAAAATGGCAAGAGCCTCGTGAGTGAGCTTCGGCAAAAAAATGAGTCACGAGGTAACAGCGGCAGCAGCTGAACTGAGCAAAAAGGGAAAAAAGGCTTAAACTAAAACATTACAGTATACTGGATACAGTATGTACAATAAAAAGGGTTAAGAATACTTTATACACAGTGTGTGTGTGTGTGTGTGTGTGTGTGTGTGTGTGTGTGTGTGTGTATATAAATAAAAAATAAAATCATTTTATAGTACCTCCTGATAGTCCAGCATATCTGATAATCCGGCACCACCTAGGTCCCATAGGGTCCGGATTATCGGAAGTCTACTGTATATACTTTAGGACTCTTTAAAGGAACTTTAAAAAAAATAGTCTTATGCCTGTAAGTTATGATACTTTATTGCATTTGTGTGCAAAAATAGTGTAACAGGGAATAAGGATACCAGGCCTTGTATCTCTCCTTTAAAATGCTCTTTTTGCAAGCCCTCACATCCAATAGTGATTTCCCTCCCTTGTAAAGACAGCTGGAGACAAGTCTGTTGATTAGTTTATGACAACCCCCGCCCCCAGGAAGTCTCCAGTCTTGTCAATTGATAGACTTCCTCAGGAGTGATATTTGCTACAAATAGGGCTTCAGGAATATAATGGGAAATCAAGGAATTCTGAAGAGACTCGAGGCAGGCAAACTATGATCAGCTCCTTTAACCCATACCCCTGACCCAGGGTCTCTCTACACTACAGAGTTGTCAGAAAAACAGCCATTTTTCCGATAAAATGTGAGTAACATCCACTCTGCAATCGTATTCTTTCTAAAGTAAATCGAAAGAACTGAGGTGGTTTTCCAGCATTGGTAATCCTCTGTCTATGAAGAAGCTGTTTTCCGAAAGAGCTCTTCCGGAAAAAGGCGTGTGTGGACAGGGAAGAGGGAGTTCTTTTGCAAGAAGAGTAAAAATCACAGTTGCCCCGGAGGCCATTCTGCCCATAATAATCACAGCTTACATGTGAGATAGTGTTCACACAGAATGGACGCTATCTGTCGAAAGTTTTTGCAGTGTACATGCTCTTTCGGAAGAAGTTTTTTTTGGACGCTCTCTCCCAGAAAAGCTTGTTCCAAAAGAAGCCTGCAGTCTAGACATAGCCCCAGAGATGAGAAAGAGGAAAAAGAAACAGGGCCAAGTTGCTGAGCAGACTGGTTTAGATACAAATTGAGAAAACACAGTTCTCAGTTTCATCTTTAAACTAGTTTGTATTGAAGGGACTAAAAAAGAAGTGCATGACGGGTACAATAACCTGAAGAATACATCTGCCATACGTTGCATCTGATTTATCCAACTTGCGGTTCAGGTAAGGCAAAAAACAGAGGGAATATGGACAGAATATCAGGCAGAGTTTGGACAGAAATATTTCTGTCCTTCTGATGTGCTAAAGTAAGCTCTGGTGAAAACAATAGGTTCTTAGCATACCAGGTAGGATATTATTCTGGGTTTTACAGACTTGCAAGATGAAAATCTTATTTGCCCATAGTGTTTTGATGCCAACAAACACCTTTGATACAGCACTGCAAAGTGTTAGGTGTTCTGGGAATGTGCATTTTGGAAACCTCTATGCAATTCTCTCTCAAAGTAGGAAAGGCTGCATAAATTCAGGAGCCTCAGACCTGCATGGTGCAAAGAACTACTTAATCTGCATGGAACTGCTGGTAAAGAAAAGACTCCTACCCAACTGCCTTGTTGAGCAAATTGCTATGAAGAACATGATGTTCAAAATGGGAATGACAGCAACTCTATGTTCTCAAATCAAGGAGTTGAATGACAGGTTCACAGTCCATTGAATTAATCTCATGTCAGGACCTGCAAGGATGTATCTGTTTTGAAAACCCTGGGTATATTTAGGCCTAGCAAAGAAACGTGGACAGCTGACACTTTAGATAGTAGTAGTGGTATCAAACTAAAGATCCAGAGTAACATACGGCTTTCATGAACAAAAACTGGTTTTCTGCATATTCTGGGTGGGATTTTCAAAAACATTTGAGTGACCTAGGAGCAGAAGTGTAACTGAAGTCCACTGCAGTCTACAACAGAGACTACCTATAAAGATATGGCAGCTTATAGATTACTCCAAATAAACTATATTTTGAGAGCATTTTCAATAAATATTCTTTAAAGGTAATGTAGAAAAAAAGCCATGTGAAAGAAACAAAGGATGGCCTGCCATAACCCCATTTTCTTGGCACAGAAACAGAAAGGAAAAACTAAGGCAGATGGATAAATGAATTAGTTTAAGGGGCTGGTGTCATGGTAGTAAAAATATCCTCTTCAGTGTGGGACTAAATGGAGGAAGCAGCTATGTAAATATTTTAGTTTTTCTTCAAAAATATTTATACACAATTTTAAGTAGAGAAGCAGCAGAGCTATTAATTTCATGCACGAGAGAACATACAACTGCCTGTAACTGAAAGAAAACCTAATGACGATGTCACCCAATTAACTAAGCCACCTCCACTTGAAGACAGAAGTACAAAATCTCTGCTGGCATTCTACTGAATAAGAGAGTGATATGAAATTGGATTAAGACAACACAGCTGGTTAATTTTTGCCAGCTTAAGTAAAGCCAATATCTCTGCAGATGAACAACAAGTTACAGCCCTATAAAGTTGCTGCTGCTTCAGGGTTGAATCCTGACCCCCAATGATTTTAACTGGAGCAGGTGCTAGATGAGATGAGAGGTGTGAGGCACACTGTGCTTTTCCAAATCAGATGGGCTTTCAACACAGTCCTTAAATCAGCAATGGGCAACCTAGGCTAGTGAGTGGGTCTCATGAGTAGCCCTCATGTCAGTGGGCAAAAAAACTGTTTTAACTAACAGAACATGTAGATGGTATCATGAGCTTTCATGGGCAAAATCCCCTTCTTCAGATGACTGGTCATCTGAAGAAGTGGGTTTTGCCCATGAAAGCTCTGATAAACTAACAAAACATGTAGATGGTAACAGGAAAAACTTAAAAAATAACAAATAGTCTAGTAGCTTCTTTAAAGACTAACTCGGCTACCCCTCTGAAGTGTTTTGACTAAGATGGTCTCCTGGAATAGGTGAGTTTTGACAACTGCGTTTGCGTACTTGGAATTTGCAAGGTGTGCCAACTGAACTGTAGCAGCGCTTTGATTGGATGCCCAGTGTGCATGTGGCTCTTACAGACAATATTGCGTGTAATCAGCATGCACCTCACTTCACATGTGTTACCTTAATAATATCAGGAGGAAAAAAGTACCACTGCTTTCTGGCCATGTCACATGGCAATTCTGCACATGAGCAACGGTAACCGATGTCTCATCTCATGGGCCACAAGCAGAACTCTGATGAGCTGCCTGTGGGCCCCAGATTGCTCACACTGCCTTGAATCAAACTAAAGAATCCACCTATTTGTATGGTTATATACAACACCAACTGGAAATGTAAATGTGTCAGTACCTATAAAGAGTTTATAATCCATATTTTTCTAATTCCAAAAACATCCTTGACTTCAGTGGGGACAGGATTTCAGCCCATGAGGATTATGCAAAAAGAGTATGAGTCTAAATGCACTTCACTTCTATAGAGTACTTTCCATCTCAAGAGTGCCACAGTACTTTAGAAATGTCAACAGACCTCATCCATGAAGTAAGTTTTTTCTCCATTTTGCAGATGAAAACTAAATTGAAAGAAGTCAAATGACTTGTGCCAGATAATAAGTCTCAGGCAGAGCCTGGTTTGGAATCCAGATCTCACAAGTCCCAGTTCAACTCCTCTACTACTCTTTTTTCATAAATGTTTGCTGCTATCCTTTAACATGATGATCAACTACTTACTTCATCAAGTGACCCACAGATTTAAAAATTAACAAAAAGCCCACAAAGTCTCCTCATAGTAAAGGAGATATACCACCATTGGATATCCCAGATTATTAACAAAAATACTTAAGCCCCAACTGAGATTTCAATTAATCATTCTATATTCAACATGTTAGCAGGGCTGTTCTACTTCACATCTACACTGAACAGGAAGGGCATTCCCCATAGCAGTTTTAGGAGTTTGTGACATGAAGAGGTGCAAGGCAAGAATTAAAGTCTTGACTGGAAAATTTACACAAAGGAAATTAAAATCTTAAAGCATGTCTAGCACGGTGTTACTCAAGTATTTTGTTCCCTTTAAAAAGGTTTTAATATTAAATTTTTACTCATTTGGGGCTATACTGTGATCACCTGCACACACCTGTGCAGGGGAGTAACATGCATAAATCCATCTCCCTTATCCTGTAGCAGCCCACCAGGTTAGCAGCCTCTATGGAGCGAGTATGTACACAGATAGCAGAAGAGATTGAGTGAATGGAACCTTGATTCCCCCACCAGCCAGCACAAAGGAACAGTTTTAAAAGAGGAAGCAATCCATGTTATGTTCAGGGCTGCCCAAGATTGCCTCCCTCTCCTGTAGACAGGGGAAGTAAGCAGGAACTAAACAGGCTCAGGATCCAGATCTACCAGGGCCAGCTTTCAGAGCAAGCACAACCAGATGCTTCTCCTTACACAGGGATTGCTTCCAATCTACTTTCTAGCCCTCAGATATTACTTTTATGAAGTTCACTTTTTTCACAACTCAACCTTTAGAAGTTATACAGAGTGCTACTTAGGGATTGTCCAAGTGATCTCATTACAACACACAAGGAACAACAGAAGTACATGCTGTACTTCTCTGAAGTAAGTTTTAAAACTATAAAACCACCACTCCCAACAGCACTTAACTAAAGAATAGTGCTAGGCTATACCAGAGTTGAGAATTTTATTATTTTTCTCTTTTTAAGTCTTGAAGTGAACAGCCTATTTAGCCATAAAGAAATAGTAAAGAAGCAGAGATATAGAATTTCTCTAGCACACTTTAAAAAGACCAAAACACAGGAAGATAGAGGTGCAGAGTCAGCTATGTGAAGCTCAGGGGAGAGAACATGAATGTAATTATCTTTGTATACAAAATAGTCATAAATGTCATACCAATCCAAATAAAAAGTACTATTATTAATGCTAATAATATGGTGGGTTGGAAATGCCAGGAGGGATGGGAATAAGTAAATATTCTGCCACAATAGAGGAATTCAATTTAACGTTAGTTTGGCAACAGTCCAAGAGCTACAAACTGAAATGAAAGATTCCAATGTCTGCAATTGTGAAGTTTCTCTTTTGTATTGAAAAATATCACAGTGAATCCGGCTAAATCAACTTTTTTATTTTGTCCCATAAAATTTTTCAAATTCTTCAAATTCTTACTTTTCATCCCAAATTGGGACAAACACATTCAAATTCCGGAAGTTCTCACAAGATGTTATCTCCAAGCTCTGCTGAGTACTAATGATATACTTCTTCCAAGGACACAAAGGCTAAAATTTTTAAAAAGTATCTGTGATTTAAAAGCTATCCCACTGAACGCTGACCTGTATGATTAGGTCCCTACACATCTTTTGAAAATCTGGCCCTTAAATCCAAAAAGTCAATTTTGAAAGAGGAACTTAGCCAAATTATAACTCCGGGGAAAGTTCTCCAAAGTACTTATTATACAGTTTTAAGAAGCAAGCTACAAATTTAAAAAATGTTTGTCCATCCTGTATAAATGACAATGAAGGGAAGAAAGAAAAGGGGGGAGGGGCAATTGAAAAACAAAAAATAGAAATTAGTTATATTTCCAAGTCTACAATTATAGACTTATTATATAGGAAGAGTGAAATGCGTAAGTGAAATCCTGCGCATTTAAAAACAAAAAACCAAAATCACTAATCTAGTTGTTTCTGATACCAAAAGACAAGAACACACTTTCTTGTACTTAGTTCTTATCCACCTGCTTATTTCAAGCTTAAAAAGAAAGTACAAGCACAGAATATGAAAGATTTGAAAGGAGACGCTACCTCACACTGTTTTGCATACATAGATAAAATAAATATTTTCTGAAGTTTTGTATTTAAGAAATACATTTAAGAAAATCTGCAAAATGCAGAACCAATCATCATCAAGTTTTCAAATTAATTTCAAAGGGATGTTTTAAGTCAATTTGACACAGTAAAGTGCCAAATAAAGTTATATATAAATTAATGAAGAAACAGGAAACACATGCATGTGGCCTTCCTTTTCAAGAGTTTCTTTTTCTTATCTTCTATGTGTCTGTTTAGGAGGATTTGGTTGTCCAGTTGTGGAGAAAATAAGCTCAAGTTATACTCTATAAATATTGCAGTTCTGCATGTGTTTTAACATGCATCTCTAAACAAACAAACATAGCACACGTATGTAAGATTGCAATTGTATTGCTTTCACCTCAGTCACAAGTTAGAACTGTATCAGTCATTCTGCTTACTGAACTCAGCCACTGAATGGCAGACATAAATGTTTATGTGAAGCACAGAAAAGGTAAAGTAGCCCCAAAGATTTGACGGCCCTATCTTTTGGCTGATGTCATTTTTATTACAAAGGACTTCATGCAAAGGCTCCCATAGGAGGTTATTGCTAAGCTCTGGTTAGATCTTCATGAAGAGAATAATGTTTACCCACGGAAGGATCTTCCAGGTCTAAAACTGAAAAATAAAATGTTTTGTATAAAAGGAACAGGGGACCTGAAACACAGAAAATCCAATCAACCATCATATTCATTTCTCAGAATATAAATTAGTCCAAAAATAGCCCCAAAAGAGGCAATGCACTTTGCCTTCTACAGGTTAAATCTCTCTCGTCTGCCACCCCCGGGACTTGACAGGTGCCAAACCAGACATATTGCTGAACCATGAAAGGTAAATATTTGTAGCGAGTGGGTCTCGGTATTTTTATTTTGTGGAGGTGAATAAACAGAATAATGCTTGCAGCACTGCTTAATAATGTAGGATTGTACGGACACACTCTACGTAAGCCTATGCCTGGCCAAGGCTTATCAGCTCTCTTCATAACAAAGTGTTAGTTTTGTTACTGTATTGATATAAGGAAATAACCATAAAAGACATGCTTATGCTTAGTGGCATTGCCAACATGTCCACTTGTTACTAGGATCTTACACGACATTTAGAGGTAAAGTGGAGCTAAATAACAGCACAGAACAGAGCCATGGCAGATGGCTATAAACAAGCTTTATGGGACCACAGGAAATGTGGCCTCTCCCATGATAAGCAGACAGCCAGCAAACTGAAAATCACGCTGGACCACAGACATCACCAGACTAGAGGGGTTCAACCTGTACTGCATTTTCCAGAGAGCTTGCATTTTCTAGAAGAAATTTTTAGTTTTGTAACCAATAGCAATATTCCAACCATTCTGGAGACAGTATACATCTTATGCCAACATGATGGTTCTGTGTTTTTTCTATGTGACTGAGTATGGGCACTAATATTTCCCAGACGCTTTCCTCCCCTCTGCTAGACAAACTTCAAAAAATGGTGTGGTCCAAAACGGAAAACATGGGACTATTTATCATGAAACAGATTCTATTTACGATTCATTCTGTGGCCTTTGGAGAAGTCATGGAGGATAAGACAATCAATGGCTATGAGCCAGCGTGGTCAGAGATGCAACACTATGCGCCAAGTGTCCCTAGCCTCTGTTTGCCAGAAGGCGGAAGTGGATGACAGCAGATGGATCACTCGATGATTCTCTGTTCTGTCATTCCCTGTGAACCACTTGTCATTGGCCACTGTCAATAGTTAAGATGCAAGACTAGATGGACCTTTGATCTGACCCATGTAGCCATTCTTATGCCTTATCTTTTCCCCTCTGCAAAAAACCAGCACACAGCAATATCTGTGAATACGGCTTGGAAATGTACTGATGAAAGGTATTTTTATATGTATTAGTCTTTCATTAGTAGATGTATACATATTTTCTCTGGCACTAAGTAATGGAGGTCGCATTTGCATACCACAGTACTGGTGCTGCTCTTGTGTTCTCTTGGCATTAAAGCAGATCTGGGACTGTTCCAATACAATTCAGGCAGCAATTCTGGTTCAGAAAGGCAGAGAGGCATCACTGAGCAAGCTCTTCCTATTTTGGCAGCACAATCAGAGAAGCGAGCTAAAATGAACACCAGGGACCTTTCATGGAAGGTTGAAATATGCTGTATTATGATTTGTATTACCAGAGCACCTATAAGCCTTAGTCATGGACCAGGACCCCATGGTGCAATGCACTGTACGAACAGAACAAAAAGTATGTCCATTCAATACCTAATAAGCTTGACATGATGTGACTATATTACTGTTATTACACCCTAGTTGAATGTTATCACATGCTGACACACTATGTGGATAACTCAGTATCACAAACCAGCAGATATCTAAAATGAGTGTTCTGTGAACTATGAGATTTGCTTCTTGCTAATTCTTACCCCAGTAGTTTAAATTAGAGCAATGGTTTTCAAGATAGCTTTATGGCATACTAGAAGATTTACTTGGCATGTCTCAGGTCCTTAACTGAATTTGGGGCACGGGGAAGGAGGGCGGGAGGTTTGAAAATTGAATGATAATGCATATGCTTCATTTGAATCATTGCTCGGGGATGGAGATGGGAGTTTCAATAAGCAGACTTCCCCGGGGAGAGAGGACTACCCGAACCCTCTCTCACCGCAGCAGCTTAGGGCCAGGTGAGAAGCACCCCTCTCCCAGCTGGGGAAGTTCCGGGTTTATCTGCCCCGTGCTCTCCTGAGCTAAAAAGTGAAGGATGCAGCAAACTGTGCACTTTCCCCTCACTCCACAAAGAAGGGCAACAACCTGCACTGCTCCCGTACAAATTGGGGAGGCAAAGATGCACCCCTCCCCCTTCCCTCACTAAAGAATGGTTGAGGGAATGGGAGGCTCAGTGTTGGTACAGTCCTGGACAGGAGAAAGAGAGGGGCACAGCCCCTTTCACCTGCCTGGTGAGTCTTCCTCTTTTCTGTATGGTTTTACGAGAAGCAATTCCATTACCGGCACATCCCAATTTACTTGCACAACCAAACCCTGACCCTGCTTTAAATTGTGATAAGAGGAAGCTGCATACCTAGTGTGATGGTCTTACCTCCTCTTTAGGAGGATGGTCTTACCTCCTCTTTAGGAGGAGTCCTTGAACAAAAGACTCATTATATATAACCCATTACTATGTAAACCTGCACAAATTCCTACATTTCATAATTCCCTGACACACATGTGAAGCCATGCAATAAGAACTTAGTATTGCATTTTGTTTTTCCAGTAAATACTTTTCTTTTCTTAACAAATGCAAAAAACTAAACATATGAAAAATACATTAAATTATCCAAATGCATGATGGAATGGAGTGGTATATCATCTTTGGTCATTTGACTTGGGAATACCACTCATTTCTGGTCCTAACACTCAGGAGTACTTCAATAAAGTTACAGCACCAATGAAAATTATGTTTACATTTCATACAACACACACCAGAAACCCATCCACCCAATAAGACAGAAGAAATTATGATTAACGCAACTTTATTGTTGAAAAAATAACCAGGTCACAAAATGTCAAGGTTCAGTTTCTAATATCGAGTGTGGGTCAACTCTGAAAAGTAACCATGTAAAAAAGTCGTACTGAGGCCTGCCTGCTGGATGAATTTGGAGTCATATTTTATGCTACAATATTTATTTTAGTCCTTTTGACCCTCCAGAACCAGTACAGCCAAGGCTGAGTTCACATTACACCAGTGCAATTACTCTAACAGTCCTGACCTTAAAAATAAACCTTGCTGAAAGAGTTATCTGTTTTCTTCAACTGAGACAGAAAGTTGCTTCTCCATTTACAAGCCTCCAAGAAAGAGTCCCTCAGAATAGATCAAAATGATACAGAAGAAGTGGATCCCAAATTTCCTTTATTACAAAGGAATGAAGAATTGTACAAGACGAGATCATCCATTCACTTATATTGCTATTCAAGAATTGTTGACGAATTTAATTGGGGACTGCTTGACATGGGAAATTTTTAGTGAAAATAAAGACTATTGGGGCCAAATTTTTCCAAATACTCCTTCTGCTTCTTTTTGCAACCACATATATAACTTCAATGTCATAACACCTGGCTGCACTTGAAAATTTGATGTTTAAACATTTGGATAAAAAAAAATCACCTATAATTATTTGCACTTGCAGAACTGTGGGCAAGAAAAGGGAGGATAGGCTGAGACAAGACCAAGAGCCCTAATTTAGAAATAAAGGATATAAATTTTCAACCACCTATAAGCCAAAGAACTAAACCTTCTGGTCCTGAATAGACATGAAGAACTTGGTGAGGAGAAAGAAAACCACCATATAAATCCAGCAATCTTTGATGAGAAGCTCAACACCTTAACATCTCAGATGGGGGAGGATCCTGGGTATTTTTTACTGAGCGAAATTAACTTGGATTATTGAGAATAGAACTGATATCACAGCATTCACAGTAGCAGCAGCAATGAAATTGCTCTTGTTAATATCAAATTACAGCCCCATGAGCAAGGAGGGAACCCACTCCCCTCTGGTTTTTGTTGGGTTCACATCTGAAAAGTGTTCTTTGCAACCATAATCATTAGAACAATTTTTTTAATTAATATATGTATTATTTGTACATTTCCTAAAATTCAGAAGATTTCATATATGTGATGCTCAGAGAATTATACCTTCTGAGCTTATATTTTCATATTTTTTGGGGGGAAGAAGAGGCGATGGGTGGATTAATGAATTGTTCAAGGTCATTCAAAAAAATTAATGGACACATCAGATAGCCAAAAAGGCAATACCCAAAAACCTGTTGGAGAACATTTTCATCTACCTGGATACTCATTAATGGATCTCCAAGTCACTGTTTTGTTTTAAGCCAATTTCACAAGCCAAATAAACAGAGAAGGGTTGGAACTTAACTTCATTCACAACTTTAATTCTTATGCAAATGGTATGAACAAAGACATCAGTTGACTTGCACACTACTGTCCACATCCTATGACTTAACTAACCAACCAACCAATGCAGGTGCTAATTGTTCTTGTAACTATTTGGACTATCTACTCACTGTGTGTCTCTATTTTTTTCTATCTTTTCCCTGTCCTTTTCTCTCTTCCCTCCTCCCTCCCCGACTTCCCTTATTTATTCTTGGATCTGGACGTCTAATACTCCAGAAGTGGGTTGCACCCATGAAAGCTCATGATACCATCTACATGTTTTGTTAATATTCAAGGTGCTACTAATCAATTTGTTGGGTTTTTTTAAGTTTTTCAAAAAAAGAAAATAGAAAGTTCTGCTTTCTCCTAGTAAGTGACGGCACAAAAAGCTTCAAGAATCTCTCTTCCCCTTGGCTATAGATTAGTACTGATCTCCATATAGGAGTCATAGACTCTGCAAGGCAGCTTTGTAATTTCTATTTTGTTTTTAAGTAGTTTTACATTTTTGTTAGAATGAGATATCTAAGTGTTAATCATTATGGGTTTTGCCTTGCATAGAAGGTTTGATAGGACTATAACTGAACTGTAGGTCAAACTACTGTAGACTATCACAACTAGCCATCAGAAGTGAGCAAGACAAATAGGCAAAGAGCAAGACAATAGGTTAAGGCAGTGGTCCCCAACCTTCTGGGGCTGCCAGGCACCTGGGGGCGGGCCGCACATGCACCGCGTGGCGATGGCAGCACCACGCATGTACTGTGCGCCTGGGGCTGGCACCACACGTGTGCCATGTGCCTAGGGTAGGGGCCGCCCATGTGCCGCGTGCCCGGGGCCAACACCATGCATGTGCCGTGCGCCTGGGGCAGGGGCCGCCCACGTGCCATGCTCTCGGGGCAGGGCCAGCCCAGATCATTTGGCGGGCACACAAATGCCCTGGTGGGCGCCATGGCGCCTATAGGCACCACGTTGGGGACCTCTGGGTTAAGGGATAGGAAAATATTTTAAAATTTCAAACTCAAGTGATGCATACTACTTGATTTATAAAGTCCCCAAGGAGTGCAGCAAGGAGCCTCTTGTTACTCTGTCTTCTCCCCTTCTCTCTTTTTTTTTTTAACTGTTTAAAACCACACAGAAAATTTGAAAAAAAATTTGCAGAAATGTATTTGTTTTAAAGTTAAATAAAAATTCTGTAAAACTATGAAAACCCTATGTATAGTAAGAAATGTTTTGTTTACTTGTAACCTCTCATCTCCACACAAAAAGGTGAAAAAAAATTTGCTTATTTCTTAAATCCTTAAGATGATAGAATTTCCCAAGAGAAACTTGATTTGCAAATACCTTGTATTTAAATACAAGCCAGTAGCATCAAAGGTTACTTACTGTTTATGAAATTGCATTAGTTATTGCTGATACACTAACATAGAACTCATTACAGAGTTTTGTCTTAGCTTCCCTAAAGAATAGTGACATCATCACCTTGAGCCTGCTCTCAGAAGGTTTACACTCTATGGAAAAGTTCCCTAGAGTGAGACTGAACTGATTGATTGTGTTAGTTTTATTTTTTCTATTAATAAAATAATTAACTGATTATTTTGCTTATCTTTAATGATGTCATTCAAAGCACCATAAAAAAAATCTAATTAGATTAAAATAGCGAGTGTCACATCTCTGAATTGGCATTGAGGGAGTTAAGATTTACCTGTTTCCATAGGAATACATATGTTCAGTAAAATGCTCAAGTATGTGTGTATTTTATAAAATATTTCATTTCCTAAATTACACCCCAGTATTTTTCATTTTTTGTAACTCATTTGCACTTGTCTTCTCTTCTGTATAAGCTTTACAAAATTAAAAAACACAGTATAGTTATTGTAAAATCAGAATATTTAAACACCTCTAAAGTAAAATGCTATCACACACAGAAAAAAGGGGGGGGGGAAATACCCACAAGCCCTAGCAACCAGTTATAAGAAAGACATTCACCACCACTTCAGTGAATGAATGACATGTTTTATTGGTAAAACTTGCTCTGACTTCTTGTGCATGTTACAACTCGGTATTTTTTTCAGAACAGTGCAGGAACTACAAGCCGAGGCACTAGAACTCAGAGCAAGTTCACCTGTCAGCACAACTTGTTCTCATTGTCCTGCCAACCACATCAAGAATCAACACGGATCAGTAAATTTATGTAAAGACAAGATGAAAGGGGGAGGGGGGGAAGGAGGAAAGGAATTAGTTTCACTTGTGAACTAAACTTTCCCCAATAAAGATTCTGTGTCCTCTCCAGAGTATAAAATCAGTTATGCAAAAAACCAAAATCCTTTCAATGTCTATTTCTGCTAAAACAGTTGTATAATTTTATGAAAAGTTAAAACACTTGCAGAGGGGTTCTCAAGCATTTCCATGTGTTTTTAAAGGAAGCCTGCTCTTTTCAATTCCTGCCTCTCCTCCAATGAATTTACACATGGGAGTTTATTAATCCCCCTTCCTGATGCAGTAGTGAGTCTCTTAAAAAAAAAAAAAATCACACTCTGGTTTCATGATCTGGAGCACAGAGGAACATCTATGTTCAAGGCTGAACTTTCAGACAATTCAGTGTAGACTTTTGTTTTCAAAGGAGTGTCTCAACAGGTGGCTTCACAGGGCAATATAGCTGTGCATTGTATTAAAAGCACAAAAATATTGAAAAGCTGCTTCTAAAAACAAAGCATTATAGTGCTTGTAACTATAGTTTTGGTTTAACAATTCGTAATCATCATAAACATATCCCCTTTGTATACACACACACACACACACACACACACACACACACACACACCCACCCATTTTACAGCTACAATAAAACACAACGGCATGTACCCAACAAGGGGTATGATCAGTCTTCAAGGACTGTTATTTTTCTGTTTGAGTGTGTGCTTAATACCACACTCTGGAGGATATTCCAGAGTGACACACACTCTACCCCGTCTGTTGTAAGATTCAGCGAGATCTGCAAAAAGGCTTTGAGGATCTTTGGGGTGTACGTGGCCCTGCCCCCAAAATGCCGTTCGAATGGGATGTTTCAGTCTTTCATGTTTATTTCCTGATGCTGAAGATAGTTTGGATTTTCACCAAAGTTGGAATGAAAAATTGTCATGGAGACAGCAATCAGGGAAACACAAGTTGCAGATAAGAACCAAGCAGAACAGTCTCCAGAGTGCACAACAAAAACCAACACAGCACTATGACTGGCCTGCCCACTTTCTAAAGATCAAAAACAACTCTAGTACAACTTGGTTAAACATGGGAAATACTCTCCATAATAAAAGGAAACCTGTAACCAGCTTGTGAAGTATAAATTAGAGAAGACTTACCACCCAAGTGCCAAATCTGGAGGGCCAAATAAATATATCTGAAACCCAATTGAAATGAAAGTTCATACTCATTAAGATAACCCCTCCATCTTAAAGAGCACATCCTATCCTCTATGTAAGCAATCACCATCTTGGAGATTAAACCAGAGAATCAAATACATGTTCCAACTACCCTGCACACTGGACAGGAAAGTAGGTATGCTTGGCACACTCTCCACACAAGCAGTATCAGAATGAGTTATAAAGACAATTCCCTTTGTTTTGAGAGGCAGCTTGATCTAATACATCGGACAGTGGATTTGGTGTCAGGAGCCATAGGTTCTTCCTAGCTATGCCAACCTCTCAGGTGACCTTGGGTCAAATCACTTGACTCTGTGCCCAAGAACACCAAGTTATGCTCTTATCTCGCTGCAAGGATACACATTTTGTTTGTTTTGCAAACACAAATGCCAGTGAATTAGATGTGGATTTTCTCTGTGGATCCATCATCACTTTACAAGGAAGAGTGCAATCATGACCGTCATTTACATCGTTTCCACTAAAAACAAAATCAGCTTCGGAAGGGGCTGCCTTTGCTAGCAGCCAGCAGTACTTCCTGATCCACTTTTCCCTGATGACTGCCTCCAGCCTGTGGCAGTGCACATAAACAGAAAAGAATATCCGTCAGTTAGCACCATTCCCAGAGGAACTTGAGGCCTGGCAGGACAGAAAACTCAAGAGAGCTCAAAAATATTCCTAGCCCCTCCTCTTACCTCCTTCCTCTCCCTCATAATTGTCATCTTCAGAAGAATGCTTCAAGTAAAAAAAAAAAAAAAAAAAAAAAAAAGTCAGCAGAAATTACTGTTCATGTTAACAACTGACCTCTTTTGGTCTGAATTTCTGTACATATGTATTATGATAAAATGGACATTTCTATGCACCCTTAAAGAGAGAAGTACAGTCTGAATGAGGAGGAATGGTGACATTTTTGGAGATCAGCTCCACCTTTCTGCTACCCCTATACTAATGTATATTTTGACTGGTAGCTTGGTTACTGGCTCCAAAAGAAGGTACAAATCTAAAAGAATGGATATAATTTACTAATAGATTTACTACAACTTCTGGCAAGCCAGATCACAAGACTAAGCCGAAGTCCCAAAAACTTTGTGAGGCCCAGGTTTTGGAAGTAGATAATCAGACGACGCAGAAGTGAGAGAAAGGATCAACACATAGCGATAAACAGAGTTACTAAAACAAAACTGCAACCACTGTACAAGCTTGACAAGGTATACAAACATTTCCAAGATAGCTGGAGAATATTACATAATGTGCAGACTCAGTCTGCAAGGATGGCTGGATTCAATGGAACAACACAGTAGTGAAAGGTGTTAACATGGCCCTGTCATTGTACAAAGAAAGGTCAGGATTTAGAGTACAGAAACCTCTGCTTGCTTAGTTCCATGGCAACACTTCATTTCTTTTTAACCCTTTATTAATTATTCAGAAAAAGAGAAAATAAATGTTAAATGTTAAGTATTAGAGAAGGTTTTCACCAACAGAGTCCCTTACCCCCATTAGCTATAGAGTGTTTTTATAAGGAAAACATCCCTTTGACACTATTAGGTGGTATTCAAACTGTCAATTTACTTGGGAGTAGGGTAGGGGAGGAAAAGAGAAAGTTAGTGGAGGTGTCTGGAGCGCTGGCTGCTATTGTTACTGTTAAAGTCTAGCTGTGCTTGCCTTAATGACAAAACAGACACACACATGCACAAGCAAGGGGAGAAAAACCAACAAAAAACAGAAAATACAGCTTCATCTTTGGAACTAACTTGAAACCTTGTTGCTAGAGAGATCATCTTCTCAGCCACTCCCAGACCTGGCAATCTTGTACCAATATCAGACTATTTAAAGCACTGTTTTGAAGTTGCCTCTCTGGTCACAGACTTACAACAGTGTGGCTGAAGAGACAGTCTGTGTTAAGACTCTGCCTTAGCAAGCAAACAGACTACAAAGAGAGAGACAGAAAAGAACCATCAGGTGGGGGGCACAACATGGACACAAATTTACATTTCAGATGATGGTCAGTGGAAGTGGCTGGTGGGTCCCTCCCCCTGGCCTAGTCTGGTCACAACATTTCTTAGGATCAGGATGGTGAAGGCCTAATAGTATCATGGTGGATCCTGGCATCCCAAGAAAAGATAGGGCTGGCAGCCATGGTGGTAGAGCTTGTTTCTTCTAGTTCCCTTATCTCTCCTGCAAGGATTCTCAAAAAAAACAAAAAATAGAATAGTCCATCCTCTCATTTTGTCCACCAGTGAAATCTATTTTCTGATGCATCAATTTTGGCCCATTAATTTCTGGTTTCATTATCTTTTGTTTGACAGTCATGATCCTAACAGTGTTTGGGTGGCCCTTTAGTAGCCCTTTTTATTAGAATTAATGCAATGTGTTTCCTTTTTGTAGCCCTTCTATTATTTGCTAGAAGTCAGTGTAACATGTTACGAGCTTTCACCAGTTTTCCCTGGAGTTCAACTCCTACTCTAAAACATAGGAAACAGGTATCTGCTACCATATATCTGCCGCCAAAAAAAGGGGGGGGGGGATGTCTGCACTGTTTATGTTTTGACAGGCAATAGTATTACCAGAGATATTTCAACACATGTTTATTTCAAAGAAAAAAGTGTTGGTGACTCCACCCCCCTCCCCCCCACACACACAGTTTTCTTTGGGGATGCTTGATAGCATGTAACAAAAGATTTATGTATGGGTTAGGAGTTGCAACAGCAAAGAAAAAAAACAAAAAACAAAAAAGATCTTCAGTACTTAAAGAGTCCAAGCAAATATGATGGCAAGGACATCAAACAGAATAGACCAATCAGGCACACTTTTCAGAAACACCCAAGTCTCATGTGATTGATGTAGGCACTTAAGAACTCGTTTTATTTACTGTCAATGAGATGGAGAAATCTAAATCACTGTTGAAAAATGCAATGAAGATGCTTTTGAAATTTCTACTCATTAAGGGTAAATTTAGCCTTGTAGCATCTAAGAGTTAAATGTTACTGGCTGCCCCTTGCATAGGAGAGATTTGCCTGGCAACACAACAATCACATGATCATCCCGGTTCTATCCTAAGGCACAGATGGATGTTCAGGTCAGAGAAGGAACTGTTTAATAGGATTAGGAGTGGAAGGCTAACAAGAAACCATCTTCCCCCAAATATGTTACAGTTCAAGGAACCTTGTGTTCCAACTGGCAGATTACATGCTGGTATATGTTGGTGGAATGCCAATGAAATGAAAGCCATATATGCAACAGACTGAAGATACTTCACCTGAATTAACACTAGCAACACATCTACTTTTATGAAAATGCAACCACACTTCTGCGTGGTTCAGATTCTCAAGCTATCAAAAAAAAAAAAATCAAAGCCTGATGCTTTATTCACCACACCATTAACAGAAAATCTGTGATACCTGTGAGAGTATAATGCACGTCCAAAAAAGTTGCCAAAATAAAACACACACAAGGAAAGTTAAATTGTGGGTAGTTCTGACTAATCGTGTAGTCAATACAAACTGTATTAACTACACAATTAGTCGATAAGGACCAATCTTGTAGAGCCACAGCAGGGGTAGCTCCCGGAGCTTGCTCGTGCTGGCTCTAGCAGCCACCTGTGCTACAGCTCTACATTTTAAATGTAGTAAAAGGGGCCAACCTCTTACGACATTTAAAATGCAAAGGTGCAGCATCCCGGACCAGCACAAGCCAGGTCTGCTCAGTCCCAGTTTGTGCTGAGTCCAGCAGCCAGCTCCTATTCACAGCAGCCCAGCCTGTCCACCATGAACAGAGGCTACACCAGCACCAGCCCCTGTTTGCTGGACCCCCGCAGACAGGAACTGCTGCCCTCGCAGCCTCTGCCCACAGCCTCCTTTCACAACAGCCTCCCTTATCTCCTCACCCCCACTGCCTCTGATGTGGGGGGGGGGGGGGGGTGGCACCATGTAGCTGGTGCTGGGGGGGGGGGGGGAAATCAGCTTTTAAAAGTCTGCTCCCCCCCAGCACCAGCTCCTGTTTCCCCCCACCCTTGCTTCCTCTCATGGAGACTGTGGGGGTGGAGGGGGTGGAGAGGAAGTGAAAAGTCTACTACTAGCTAACATCTCTAAAACATGCACCAACACATCAATCATATGAATCTTTGCTCTCTTACCATACCCTGTAAGAGTGGTCAGCTACTAAGCTGGGACTGCAACAAAAAGATATCTACATGAAGGAAGATGGATCTAGGTCTATGCGACTCTACAAATAGCTATTCACATTTTTATGAAAATTACATAACCTCTGGTAATAAAATATCAGATATTAGAATTAAGGTCCCATTTAAGACAAATTCTACATTTATGTCCTCCAGAAACTTTCCTTGCCAACTTGTTTTGAGATGGGCAAAATTTTCTTTGTACTAAACTGGCAAAGCCCTTAATCTTAGAGAAAGGTAAACAAATACTAAAGCCAATACTTCAGTTAAGATAGAGAGCTACAATTACTGCATATTACATACATTCCCATCCCCCTAATAACATGTTTCAAACCTGATCACTTCACCATGAAATGTATACCCCCCTTTAACTTACAGTTTGTCATGTTTCAAGCATTTGAATTTATCATTGTTGCAGTATTTATCAGTTATGGGTATGCATGTCCAGGTGACAGTATCTGCTGAGACTTTATAATGCTTACACATGGCTGGTGCTCCGTGTGCAGTGCTGATGCTTTTATTTTAAAAAGATTAGTTTTACAATAAGAACGGCTGTACTGGGTCAGACCAAAGGTCCATCTAGCCCAGTATCCTGTCTGCTGACAGTGGCCAACACCAGGTGCCCCAGAGAGGATGGACCGAAGACAATGATCAAGCGATTTGTCTCCTGCCATCCCTCTCTAGCCTCTAACAAACAGAGGCGATGGACACCAATTCTATCCCCTGGCTAATAGCCTTTTATGGACCTAACCTCCAGGAAATGATCTAGCTTCTCTTTAAACTCTGTTATAGTCCTAGCCTTCACAGCCTCCTCTGGCAAGGAGTTCCACAGGTTGACTACACGCTGTGTGAAGGAGAACTTTCTTTTATTAGTTTTAAACCGGCTACCCATTAATTTCATTTGGTGTCCTCTAGTTCTTCTATTATGGGAACTAATAAATAACTTTTCTTTATCCGCCCTTTCCACACCACTCATGATTTTATATACCGCTATCATAAGCCCCCCTCAGTCTCCTCTTTTCTAAACTGAAAATTCCAACTGACACATGCATTGTGACTTTCCTGTTAACAGACCACTTCAATGTGGCAAAACACATCCTTAAAATCTTTCATGTTTCAACCCTTCTGGCTGAGGTTACTGGTTTATCCCCAAAACTTTTTGAACTCAAGTGCCTCTATTTCCTGCTTGCCCTCTGCTATCTTGATATAACATGCTAAGAGCCACTCTAAAGTTAAAAAAAACCTCATATCATCACTATCCAACATCTCAAACTATGTTCACTGTATCCAACTTACTCAAGAGATTTCCATTTTTCACCCCTTTTATTAGGAGTATCAAATATTGTTACAGGGGCTTGGATTAAAAAGGGAGAAGTATGTCAGCAATGCTGCAGAAATGGAACCTCCCCAGACTGGTGGAAGCCTATTAATCAACCCCAGTGAAAAAAAAATCCCCATTCACTTTGCATCAGTTTCAAGTTTAAAGAGAAGGCCATTCATATTCCATATGTGTATTTTTCCTACTTCTGACTTTATTCTACGGGGTTCTATAAATTTATATAGCAAGGTTGCAATTAGTCAATTCAGTGTATTTTTTCTGAAGGCCCTAAAATTATGTTTTCAGTCAGTATAATACACAAGCTATGGGTAAGTCTGAAGAATTGATTAATGATACAACTCGTGCTCAACATGCATGGTATTTGGCACATTCAGGACATGCAAAGGCAAATTTATTTTAAGTGAGACTCCAGTTACTAAGAGCTAGAGGGAAAAGCAACATGAGTTCTACCCATTCTTTAATCTTCAGAATGCCCCATTTCAAGAAATCAAAAGTTGCCGTAAGGGACTACACGAAAACAATTATTCAGCAGTATTTTTCAGAATTCTGTTTATTTTAAATACAGTAAACAACCCAAACCAAAACCTTATATTTAGAAGAAAATAATTACTGCATTACTTGACCATAGATTTTATTCACCTATCTATAAAGAGAAATGAGAGTTCTACATTAAAAAAAAAAAAAAAAATAGGGAGCTCTTTCAGAAAACAAAGATTGCGAGCCAAAAATGTGAGCCCTGCCCATGCAAAAGTATGCACCATACTTACCAACTCATGCCCAAAATGAAAAAGTGCTTTATTCTGTAGAGTGAACACTAAAAACATGTTTTCACAAATTCATCTCTCTATACGGAACACCTCATCTCACCTACAATAGAAGTTGACTAGCCTTGTGTGGTTGAAGGCTTGGGGGGAGGGGGAAAATCAGTACTTTTACCACCAACAGTGATTTTCCTTTAGCAAAAATGGTACTGTTTTAAAAGCCAAGAATCTCATTAAGATGATCTCTAAGGCAAAGAGATCCACACTAACAGACTCTTGTGCTCAGATAGATCCCCACTTAGGGATGTAAAATTTCAATTAAAGTGGCTAATCAATCGATGCAGTTTGCATCACCTATTCGATTAGTTGATAAGGGCGCCTCCACCTTTGAAGTGTAGTAACAACCCCAGGTCTGTTCCTACACTTCTAAGGTGAAAGCACTGCAGGGACCATGGGGTCTGTCAAGCAGTCCCCAGCTGACTCCAGGCTCCACGGGGCGCTGCCACTTTGAAACGCCACATGCAGCCCAGGCCTGCTGGGGAGTCCCAGCTGGCCCCAGGCTGCATGCGGCATTTCAAAGCGGCAGCGCCCTGTGGAGCCCAGGGTCTGGCTCTGAGCTCCACGTGGCACTGCTGCTTTGAAGCACCCCCACTCCTTCCCTCCACCCCACTTGCTGCCTCTTTCTGATACAAGGCAGCAAGGCGTTGGGGGAAGCGGCTAGGAGACTAGTGCGTCAACTAGTCGTTCACATCCCTATCCCCACTGTGGTCTATCTTTTGTCATTGTGGGTTAAGATATCAGTTTTGCACATGCTCATCCATAATTACTATGTTTATGATTGTTATTCAATTTGCCTTAAGAAGCTTCTTTCACAGTCAGTCTACCTACCCAATTTATCCTATACATAAACAGGATTCAGCTCTTCACACATTGAAAGTTACAAGTGCAATTCAGCTGAAAACCTGAAATTTTTTACATCTGCAGACAAAACTGTTCATTTAAGGTAGCTTATTTGGAAGTTTCAGATGGCAGTCTATGGCACAAATTGACAGTGGCTTTCAGTTACAGAGCTCAAAATATCAGGGGTCATCAGGAGAAGAGAGTTTATCTTTATTGATACGGGGTGGGGGGAGTTTTCAAGTAGATCTTAAAGATAAAAATCCCAACCTTTACACCTTCACCATGTTGCTCACAAAGTCATTTTCTAATAGAAACAAGATAAAAATAGCATCTCCTCAAAAGAAGTTAACACCTGCTGAGGGGATTCTTCCAGAATAATATAAAGAAAGATTTTTTTTTTCCTTGGAGGCCTATTAATGATTGGATTTAAGAGCAGTTTGGGTTAAAGAGCACTGCAAAGAATGTCAAAGATGCTCCCTCTAAGCAGTCACCTATATTAAAAAAAATTCACTTTCATAAGATCTCTGAGAGCTTTATCATAGATTATCATAGTCTGCTATGAATACGCCTATCAGTACACCCTTACTTACTATTGAATGCCACTGGTTGGCTCTGGTTAGCCGGCAAGCCAAAAAAAAAAAAAAAATAATAATAATAATAATAGTTTACTGGCCTTTTGAAGTAGAAAAATGTGAAGATCAAATCCATGTTAAGTTATAGGCATCTTCAACAGTGAAGTATTACACAGAATGAAGAATATTTTTATAAAAAGTTATGGAAGAGAAAGTGTAGACTATTGCTATTGCAACCACTATAGAAACAAATACTCCTTTTAGAAGCATGTGAAGTTTCAGGGCATCGGCATCTTAGTTGCATCAGAAAACCATGTTCACTGGATAATAACCAAAAGATAGTCACAAAGTAGCCTTTTACAGGTTGGACCTCCCTGGTTCAGCAATCTCAGGACCTGACCAGGCCTGAAAGAGGGATTTTGCCGGGCCATGGGAGGTCATTTCTACCCTCCCCCCACCCGGTCCGCTGCTCTCCCAGCTGGCACTTCACTTCTTACTGGCCCCACTGCCCTACCAATCCCGTTCTGTAGCCATTGCTGCCCTGGCTCCAGGACCCACAGGGTAGTTGTGCACACTGTGCCGGGGATTCAGGACCTACCGGGCAGACACATACTGCAGATCCCTGCCTCACTGAGCTACTGTGGCTCCCAGCCACACGCGTGTCTCCCAACTCCGCTGGGCAGACCTGCTACCATGAACTGGATGGCCCCTCTGTCAGCTTACTACAATCAGCCTTAACTCATCTAGTGTCTGTGAATACAAGATGTGTGATTCCAATACCACCAAGAAGTTAAATACATTGATAGAGTTTAATGAGAATGATGCCCCTAATCTCTATGTAGTAAACAGCAAATATTGTCTACTTGCCAGACAGCTGCCATCTGAGGTCCATGGCCACAGGGAAATAACAATACCAGGTTAAAGAGAAATGGGATTTAACGTTCCCTAAGGTACAGCTCTTGGTAATCTTGGATTAACTCTTCTTGTTCCTTTGGAGGTCAAAAGAAGTTCTTTACTCACTTTGAAACGTCAAAACAAAAACCAAACATCAAATGACCACATACTGCTACTATATTGGTCAGTGCTCTTGATTCTTTAGGTTCATTCAGAAGTGATGAGACATTTTCAAAAGTCAAGACATCAAAATTACTGGGGTTTTATTCTTCAATTTTAATACAATTTAAAGCATGTTTGGCATTCAAAAATATTTGAATGCGTGACAGGAGACTGAAACATAGCCACCCACAGTGCAGGTATGCCATGGAGTCAGCCAGCTTCCTCTCGTGACCCACATACTCCTACTAGCAATGTAGTCCAGTGGATAAAACAACTGTGAGCGCAGAGAACCGCACTTTACTTCCCAGGTCTGCTGCCACTCTCTTTTGTGGCTTCCATGTCTCAGTTTCCCCATCTGTTAAAGGAGGGTAATTTCTAAAATAAGAGCTACAGGTGAAATCCATGGTATTCCACTATTAGGTGCACATATTAAGTCTGCTAACATTTTTAACCCTGTACTGGAAAGGCTATTTCTACTCATGAGAAGGTAGGAAAGTCCCTTTGATCCTTTGCTCAGTCTACCAACTGACAGCATTTTGACCAGAAAGCAGCCCAACATGAATTTGACCAAGGGCTTGTCTACATGGCTTAAGGGCAGCCAGGCAGGGGGTAAATGTACAGCACGTTAGCCTGCCCGACTGTCACCATATGCACCCTGTCTCTGCACACTAAAACTTACATACAGTGCTTTTAGTGCGACTCGGTAGGGTGAAAACAGTGACCGAGTGTGCACAGCAGGCTGGCTCACTGTACATTTACACCACAACTTTATCTGCACTAAATCTCCAGTTAGACAGACCCCCCCCCAGAATCAACGCTAGTCACAAACCAAGCAATTTAAATAAATTCTAGTCACTACCTCCCTGGGGGAAGCTGTGAACTAGTGAAGCAGGGATAAAATGCTTTTAATTAGGACCCATTGTTTTTGGTCTTTAATTTATTTCTCTTGGGACTTTATTCCTTGTTCAATAACTTGTGCCACTAAGATGTCTACATGTTCTAAAGAAGAAGCATAGAAGAAACTGAGTTATCACCAGAGTTCAGTTCTCTCACTGAATTCGAACTAGCAGAGCACTTAGTTCGAACTAGGTAAACCTCATTCTACGAGGACTAAGCCTAGTTCGAATTAAGGGGTGTGTAGCCCCTTAATTCGAACTAGTGGGAGGCTAGCCCTCCCCAGCTATCCCTGGTGGCCACTCTGGCCAACACCAGGAAAATTCTATTGCCCCCCTCACCGCCCTGGACCCCTTAAAGGGGCACGGGCTGGCTACGGTGCCTGTGCCAGGTGCAAGCCTGCCAGCACCCAGCCAGCAGACCCTGCACCTGGCACAGCTCGAGCCAGCCACCCGATGCCTCCCAGCCCTCCCCCTCTTCCCGGGACCAGGCTGGCGGCTCCCGGGAGCTTGCCCAGGATCACAAGAGGCGGGCACCCGCCTGGTCCAGTGCGGACATCGTGGACCTTGTCCACGACCTCCACACTAGGCACAGGAAAGCGCCCGTCTAGGGCAGGAGAGCTACCAGCCTGGCCACCCAGGAGCAGGTGTGCATGAAAATCAAGGTGGTCCACTGAGACCCCCGACCCTGAGCCCTGAGCTTACAATGGCCGTACTGGGTCAGACCAAAGGTCCATCTAGCCCAGTAGCCGGTCTGCCGACAGCGGCCAACCCTAGGGACCCTGGAGGGGATGGACCGAAGACAGTGACCAAGCCATTTGTCTCATGCCATCCCTCTCCAGCCTTCCACAAACCTTGGGCAGGGACACCACTCCTACCCCCTGGCTAATAGCACTCCATGGACCCAACCTCCATGACTTGATCTCACTTCCCTTTAAACTCTGTTCTAGTTCTAGCCTTCACAGCCTCCTGCAGCAAGGAGTTCCACAGGTTGACTCTTTGCTTTGTGAAGAACAACTTTCTGTTACTAGTCTGAAGCCTGCTACCCATTCCTTTCCTTTGGTGTCCTCTAGTCCTTCTTTACGGGAACTAATGAAGAACTTTTCTGTATACACCCTCTCCACCCAACTCCTGCTTTTAGAGACCTATATCCTGTCCCCCCTCCGTCTCCTCTTTTCTAAGCTGAAAAGTCCCAGTCTCTTTAGCCTCTCTTTATAAGGGACCTGTTCCCAACCCCTGATCATTTTAGTTGCCCTCCCCTCTCCCACCCTCTCTCTTCCCCTCTCCCACCTCCTTTTCCCAGTCTCCCCCAGTTTTGTTCAATAAAGACAGAGTCAATGTTGGAAGAAACGTTATCTTTATTTTGTACATCAGGAAGGGGGGCTAGGGAAGGGTAAGTGGAAGGAGGTGAGGGAGGAATGGGATACGCGCCCCCGAGGGGGAGGACTGGGCTGGCTCTGCGGGCTTCTGGGGG
The DNA here is from genome assembly GCF_049634645.1 of Pelodiscus sinensis. Lineage (NCBI taxonomy): Eukaryota > Metazoa > Chordata > Testudines > Trionychidae > Pelodiscus > Pelodiscus sinensis. The sequence continues at coordinate 24,229,721 of NC_134715.1, forward strand.
TGGAAGCTCTCCTGCAGCCCCCCAATTGCCCCCTCTCCCCAGATGGCAGCCTGTGGCAAGTGCAGCCGGTCTGATGGCCGAGTGCTGTGATGTGCCCAGTGTGGGTACTCCGGGCAATCCAAGCCAGGACTGCTTTGCAAGAGGTGCACCCCTGAGAACTGTCCGTCCGGGGTGGGGGTCAGGACCCTTTAAGCACAGTCCTCGGCTAGCCTGAGACAGCATCTCCACACTCTAAGTCCTCCTCTGATGCCCTGCCGGCACTGCTTCCAGCCATCCTTAAGCCTGGTTCAGGATCCACTTAATGTGGACATGCTAGTTCGAATTAGCAAAACGCTAATTCAAACTAGTTTTTTAGTCTGGATCCGTTAATTCGAACTAAGCTAATTCGAACTAACTTAGTTAGTTCGAATTAACGTTGTAGTGTAGACGTACCCTTGCCTTCTGACAGTGGCCAATGCTGGGCACCCCAGAGGGAATAAACAGAACAGGTAATCATCAAGTGATCCATCCCCGTCGCCCATTCCCAGCTTCTGAGAGACTGCGACTAGGGACAACATCCCTGCCTATCCTGGCCTTCGATGGACCTACCCTTCGTGAATTTATCAAGTTATTTTTTTAAACTTTTTCCAATTTCAATATATTGTTTTTGAAATTTGGTCATAAGAACATAAGAATGGCTATACGGGGTCAGACCAAAGGACCATCCAGCCCAGTACCCTGTCTGCTGACAGTGGCCAATGCCAGATGTCTCAGAGGGAGTGAATCAAACAGGTAATGTTCAAGTGGTCTCTCTCCTGCCATCCATCTCCACCCTCTGACAAACAGAGGCTAGGGACACCATTCCTTACCCATCCTGGCTAATAGCCATTAATGGACTTAATCTCCATAAATTTATCTAGTTCTCTTTTAAACCCTGCTATAGTCCTAGCCTTCACAACCTCCTCAGGCAAGGAGTTCCACAGATTGACTATGCGCTGTGTGAAGAACAACTTACTTTTATTGGTCATCACATCTGCACACTGTATTCAATATACATACCACAGATTTGTAGAGAGACAATATGATATATTCTGCTTTATCTAACCCTTAAGGATTCCAACATTATTGACTTTGACAGCTGTTGCATATTGAGTGAATGTTCTCAGAACTATCCACAGTGACTCCAGATCTCTATTGAATGGGGACAGCTAATTTAGGCCCCATCATTTGATATGTATAGTTGGAATTGTGTTTTACACTGTCATTACTTTGCATTTATCAACATTGAATTTCATCTGCCATTTTGCTGCCCAGTTACCCAGTTCTGTGAGGTCCTTTTGTAGCCCTTCATAGTCTACTTAGGACTTAACTATATTCAGTAGTTGTGTCACCTGCAAAATTTTGCCACCTCACTGTTTACCCCGCTTTCCAGATCATTTATGAATTATTTGGAGCAGTAAACAATACTGACCCTTTGGCAACCATCACTACTAGTTACCTCTCCATTCTGAAAAATGACCATGTATTCCTACCTTTTGTTTCCAATCTTTTAACCGGTTGTCAATCAATGAGTGAACCTTCCCTCTTATCCCATGACAGCTTACTTCACTTAACCGCCTTTGGCAAAAGGCTTTGTCAAAGATTGTCTGAAAAATCTAAACACACTATGTCCATCGTATCCCACTCGTCCACATGCTTGTTGACCCCCTCAAAGAATTCTAGTAGACTGGTGAGGCTTTGTTGCCCTTTACAAAAAAACCTCGTTGACTCTTCCTCAACAAATTAAGTGCATCTAGGTATCTGACAATTATATGTTTTTACTATAGTTTCAAACGATTTGCCTTATTTACCAAATATTTGTATTCCAGTAGTGCCCAAAGCCGCAACCAACATCAGGAATGCATTGTGTATGCTATACAAACAAGATGTTTGCCATCTAATTTAAAATAAGATGTCAAAATGAGTACCTAATGATAAAAAGTAAGGAAGAGGAAGACCAAAGATGGCAATCATAAAATCATGCAACTAGGGCCTACCTCAAAGTTTACTGAGTGAACTGAAAGATCTCTTCTTTACTCCAATCAGCTTTCGATCAGGCTCTTAAAGAGGAAAATTTTCAAAAGAAACAAGTGCCAAATGGCACCTGCTAAGAGACTTAGGCACCTTAGCATCCAAACTGCCAGTTAATGTCAAAATCCCTTTTCAAAAGGAAATTTAAGTCCCTTTGATTTTCAATAGAAGTTAGTGTCAAATTACCAACTGTACCTTAGAAAAATCTCCAGAGTCTCACACAGTGCAAAGTCTCCTGTATTAGTACCATGAATTTAAGAGAGCACCGAAAAAACATTAAAAATAAAAGTTACCATGAAACATGAACTTGTGCCCGTTTGTTTTTATTTATTATAGCTGCGTGTCTCAGTGTACTTGGACACACTATTTCAGGTGATCTAATACACTATGACCATTGTAAATTTACATCAGACTAAAACTTAGAGCAACAAGGTGGTTGAGGTAATATCTTTTTCTTCACCTTTTGATGATCCAGATAAGCTTTAAAGCTTACACGTCTGGGAAATATACTCTATATCACAGCTAAATATAAGGTGGAACAGATTGTTCAGCATACGTGATAACTTATTTCCAAGGACCATTCCATGTAATGTGACCTAAAAACACCTCCCAATGATAGGCGGGGGGGAGGGGGGAGGAGAAGCTGGGGGGGAAGGTTTGAGTGTTGTAATAAGCAGTTAATACCAGTATGTCTAGTCAGTCCATGATTTTTAGTAGCTAGCAAAACTGTTAATTCGCTGTGACATTGAGTACATTTCTTTGACCTGAAGAAGAGCTCTGTGCATGCTCAAAAGCTTGTGTCTCCCACCAATGGAAGGTGGTCCAATAAAATAATACTACCTCACCCATCTGATCTCTCTGATGATACCCTGGGAAGAACAGTGACCACACCACTGCATACATCAGACTGGCACTTGGAAAACATGATGGTAAAGTGGCCTGAAGTTATTCCAACTGTTTTTAAGAGGATGTGCAGACTCTTATTTTGAATAATTTCCAATTCAAGACCTCTTTGGTACCCTCACCCCATGAAAAATGATGGTAACTGAAATGTTGCAGGCATATGGTCATTAAGATGGGATATAACAATTGTCACTTGGGAATATGAACAGCAACCAACACAGTCCAAGTCTGTGCTATCATGTGCCAAAAGTGTCCGTCTGCTATGTACATTGGACAAACATCTCAGACACTTCGCCAAAGGATTAATGCCCACAAAACAGATATCAGACAAGATCACAAAGAGAAAACAGTTTCTTGCCATTTTAATCAGAAAGGACACTCTCTCAATGACTTAACCACCTGCATTCTGCTACAAAGACCTTTTACATCTGCATTTGAAAGGGAATCCTCTGAACTGTCATTCATGTTAAAATTCGACACTCTCCAGGAAGGAATGAGCAAATACTCAAACTATCTTACCCATTACCAAGATAGCTTCCCCAATTATCACCTCTAATACCATTAGCTCACAGACATCCCACTCTCCCCACCTCTAATATCATCAATTCACAGACACTTACCTTCCTTCCTCTCCCCCACCCCCCGCATCCCCCTTCTGTTCTGAAATGTGATTTGTCCTTTTCATATGTGTTCATTTTTTTAAATTGTATCCTTTGGTATATATGGTTGTGACTATTCTCTTCCACTATTTGAGCTGAGGAAGTGGGTCTGGCCCACGAAAGCTCATCATCTAATAAACCATCTTGTTAGTCTTTAAAGTGCTACATTGTCCTGCATTTTGCTTCAGTCCAAGTCTGTTACTGAAAAGCATCTGACAGAGGTAGGGCAACATCACAAACTATGGTGGGTGACAATGTCTTCAAATCAAAAGCTGTTTTAAGTGCAATTCTTCAACCATACTCAAGTTTTATAAATGTCCTCTCTATAGTACCAGACATGCCATACCTTGGATCTCTTGAGAAGATAGGAGGGGAATGGGGGAAAATACTGAAGGGGGAAGGCACCTGCAGGAGTCAGTCACATGTTTAAACTGGAGGGTCTGTGAGTGATCCAGTATGGCCCACCTTCTCTTCTGTTGAGACACTGTTTGACATCTAGACAAAAAGCTGTAAGGAAAAAGTAAAGATGTCCATAAGGACTTACTCTGGAAACTAAAATTTTCTGGCCAGGATCAATTTTTGCTGTTTCTAAAATAAGTGCACCAATAAAGGTCATTATCTCTGCTCACCCACACATGCAGCAAGCTGGCAGAAGCCATTAAAACCCAGACATGTCCTTAAAGAACTCATACTAAGAGCAATCAAACTGAAAGTTTGTAAAAGAAAGAGAGGTAGAGTCTCAAAAAAAAAAAAAAAAAAAAAAAAAAAAAAAAAAAAAAAAGCAGCAATAACTCATGACCAGGACATCTTTATGGGAACTGCTGTAACGTGTTTATAGGGCTAAGCAAGCCACCAAAGACTGCAGTATCAGAAGGGGGTCAGAGGAACTGAAGAGCTAGCATGAATGAGGACCCAAACCTCAACAGTTTTTCAATATGTTCTGTAACCAATATGCTTGAGCTTGATGCAGAATGGAAACATCTCAGACTGTCCCATAAATTTTAAAACTGCCATGGGATTCTAAGAAGGGGCAAAAAACAGTCTCCCAAAATAAAGCACTACTTATATCTGTACCAGGAAGCAAAGGAAAACAGGGTAGAAGGTTCTAGAGTTGTCAATCACCCACCCATGGTATGACTGGCTGTAGAAATGTTCATGCTTTGGCAGGCAATCTTTTCTAGCCTGGATAAATGGTCCATAAACAGGAAATAAAAACAAAGTCCACTCACAAGATTAAAAAACAAAAACAAATATGAAAGTGACACCCAGAATAAAGACTAACAAAGTAGTTCAGGATTCCAGTAACTAAATACAGTGAACAAGGTTTTGTGTGAACCTTACGACTTATCTGTAATAATACAATGTGCATGTTAGCACTTGTTATTTTCAATATTCTGATCAGAAATTCAAAATACATTTAATTTGATCGCAATATGGCACAGATTGGTTATAGGAGGAGATGGTGTCATAGTAAAAATATTTAAAGCAACACTTTTTCCATCACCAATTTATGTAGTCAGTCATAATGACCTCTTCAATGATGAGTACAATCCATAGCACCTGTAGATTTTGGATTTTTCATCTCACATTTTTTGTAGCAGAATTCATGAAAAACCAAAATATAACAATTTAGCCAATTCAGGCAAGTACTGCTATATTTTCATCTGCCCAAGTGAAAAGCTTCTATAAACTGGCTCATCTGCATCTCTCTAAATGATGGATAGGGAAATTAATAAGATATAATGTAGATTTTAAAAGAATGACATGTCATTATTCCAGTAATAGTTTGCATGATCCAAATATTTTATATTAACACTGAACTTTTTATTTAGACAGTTCTATTTTGCATCAAATTTTGTGTTTTATTAGGTCTAGATTTGCCCTTCTGTATGTTTCTGCCTCTTAATATATAAGAGATATTAGAAAAAATAGCTGCTATTTCATCAAAATAAATCAATCCCTCAACATTCCTGTCACCATAATTCCGCTCCTCTACTCTATCCAGCTGTATGTATTCTGTAGAAAGGATAGAAGTGCAAGAAGCAAGACTTGAAAAATCCACTCATCTTTAGTATCCAAGAAACTTTCTTGGATGAATTCTGCAGAATTTAAGCATCCTCTCCACCCAGTTAAAATATACCAATTTGTCCCATTTTTATCCAAATGTAAGGAGAGTGTAAACAAAGGCAGTGTGGTCTTTTAAAAATATACAAAAAAGGTCAGCTTTAGTGCTCAGCGCTTTTCCAAGCTAGGAGGGGTGGGGAGAGAGAAATCACAGACATGCTACGAGTTTTCTGTGCTGTCACTGGATAGGTTTCAAGCAACAAGAAAACCACAAGAATGGAGTCTGATTTGTTTGGTTAGATTTTGGGAGAAGCTATGGGAAACAGTGGCAGGCATCTGAGACTCAGAGGGGAAGATGCTTAAAAAAAAAAAATCAGAAGCTGGAGGGAAAGGTAACAGGAATGTACATCCAAACAAAGACCACCCTACCAGTAGTAAGGAGGCACTGGGATTTGATTTCTGTATTCTGTCCAGCTACCATTCATGATCTTGAAGGCTTTAATGAGATTAGAGACTTACTCTACAGTGGTAACAAGACAAACAGAATCCTGAGTAAGGTCCACAGACAAAGCCTGGCAGGTGTTCCCCTTTTCACAGAAGTTCAGACAAGAGGGCCTACCTTCTCACCAGATCATCATCATCTTAATCTGACATTTTCCAAGCCACAGATGTGACAGTGTGGGTGGATGTGCAACAGTGACAATTACTGCTTTGCATAACATACCACACCCCGGGCCTGCCCCAAGTAACATACAATCTAACCATCCAATCCTGCAAACACACAGACATTAGCTTTAAGCATGGGAGTAGCCCCATTAATTTCAGTGAAACTATTTGTGCTTAAAGTGAAGCACATTCATAAGTATTTACATAACTGAGGAGCATTCATGTTGATAGCATTAGCAGAGGAGGAGAGAAGTGGGAGAGGAAAAGAACACAATGCTGGGACAGAAAAAAAAATAGGGGAAGGAAAAAGTGTGAAAAACTGAAACCAAACTATAACACTGGATGGTTTTATTTCTTTAAATTGCAGGGGTGTTGCAATTTCACCCTACCTAGCAGGGATAGTCTTCAGCCAGAAAGTGTCAGGCAAGATTTTCCTAGCTTTGGTAGAATGCATTTTATTGTATAGGAATCTAATATTTCTGTTTCCAAAACCCACGTATGTTCGTTGACCTCAAGGCAGTCAGATTTGCTATCTTTTTTTTTTTTAAAAAAGCAAGCTACCACATAAGCTACCTTATAAATAATAAAGATGATTTGTGTGTCTGTCTTTTGGAATTTTTGCCCCAAGGTCCACAGATAAATTGTGCTATTCAGAACTCATGTTGGCATCCTGGTTAAATCTTAAATAAATAAGAGTCACGTTCTCTTCATACAGCAGTGTTGCTATGCCAACGTTAACATGCCTAACCTTGCCTATAAAAATAGATCTAGTCAGTTTCAAAATGCATGCAAATTACTGTGTGAAAGAAGTACTACTCTAGGAGGTGTTATTCCAACAGTATGAACTTTTTGGTGGAGGAGAAAGAGAAAAAATATGAAGAGCAGCAATACAGGTCGTGAGCAATGAGAAATAATATTCACAATCAAAGCATTGTTTTGCTCTCTCCGTATCTCAGATGTCCTACCTCTGCAGCACAGTAAAGCTAGGTCTACACTGCATGCCTATTTCAAAATAACTGATGGGTATTGCAAAAGAACAGTGCATGTCTACAAAGCAAGCCCATTATATTGCAATTAATGTAGCTGAAGTTGCCCATCTTGATTTACTGTATGTCTACACTGCAGGCGAAAGTGAAAAGCAACACAGTTTGTACTACCCATATGAACTTAATATATATTTGATCCAAAATCTGAGCAGCAGGGTTGTTCAGTTCAAGACAGATATTCATGTGAGTATTTTTACTTGTGTGCTTACATATTTGCAGGGTTGGGGGCCATACTCAATTATTATGTAATCCTGGGGAATGTAACAGGCAATCAGTGATGTTTTACAGGAGAAGGCAAGGTATTGACTCATCAGAAGAGGATGGTTGTAAGTGTTCATCTTAAATAGCTGAGATGATACATTGTAACATTTTAAATTTAACTCATGTAACCACATAAGTGTAGTCTCAGATTCTTTTATCTGAAGTCTCCTTGAAGTGGGTTTCTCTTTAGAAAGCTGTGGCTTCCTTTAGGGCACACTTTAGAAATTTAGAAAAGCCTTCAATATTTATACAAATATTCCTTAAAAGAATTTTGTTAAAAATAATGTAGAAAAACCAGAAGGATACATAGCCTTTGAACAGAAGATATTCCTTCAGTTTGTCTGAGCATACTTTACAGAATCTACATTGCTATTTAAACCCAGATTTAGGCCTTGTATTTTTAAAAAGTACAAAACAAGAGTGTGACTACACATAAAGTTGTTATAAAGGGGCACTTTTTAAAGCCACAGAGAATTTAAAAAAAAAATGAAGCAGTTCAATGCCAGCTACCACTATTACTTGTTAATGAGGGCTGAACTGAATTTTCAAACTGCTATTTCTGAAGGTTTTTAACAACAGGGGCCTGTTCAAGTTTCTGAAACCTGTGGGAGTGACTGAAATACTGTGAACCCGAGATACTCAGACGAATAATCTCACTGTTCATATGCTCACTCGCTTTCTGCTGTATGGCACATATTGGAGAACAAGAAAGTAAAAGCATCCACTTGCATGTTTCTCTCTCTCATGTTACAACAAAAATTACCACTAAACCAGGCCATAGGTAAGAAAAGGAAATAGAAAAGTAAGTTAGAAACAGCAGCTCTATGCTGTACAGAATCTTCCCATGAAAAGTGTCATAATAGGTTACAATTTTCTGCTTATATTAATATTGTTAACATTCAGCATTAACTCCCCTCTCAATTCCTAACACCATGGATGGGAACAAGATCATTTACCCTCTTCTCTCTGGAGACAAGTACAGAATACGTGACAGCATGGGTGAGCACAGAGCTATAAGTTGTGCAGAAAACTTTCTATCCATAGTTTGAGCAAGACTTTCCTCAACAATCTTTGGCTTCCGTGCATTCACAAGCTGCCTGACAATTCTCCACCATATATCACATCCTCTCCCCAGACAGTAAAGTTCTAAGTAAGGTCAGATGTGTTTCTCTTCAGTGTGTCTGTACAAGAGAGGAGAATTCACAATCAAGCACTAAATAAGGATTCCAATACAAAGGAAGTTGTCCTGGAATATTTCCCTGGTCTTACATGGGAAGTGTGACAGGTTTACTTGAATTGATTTTCTTTACAAAAATTATAGTATTCATGGTAAACAAAGGTTAAGCAAATTAATGACTAGCTAATTGAACTACCAACATTACTGCACACTTATCAAGATAGAATTTTCTGATTTAACTTGTTCAGATTAGGATTCATTTTTATTATACTATTGAAACAGTAGTTGTACATATTATACACACAAAAACACAAGTTATACACATACTGAATCAGTTAAAATCCAAACACACACACCAGCATTCCACTGATGGAATTCAGTCAGTCAGTCCTGGTTTAGACTTATGCATTTGGCCTGATTCTGGGCCCACACAAGAACAAAAAGTGAAGCAAGGTATTTTCTTGGACTAACTGGGACTATACAGTAAGAGGGAGGTATCCGTGTTAGTTTTTCCTTTTGTTTTAGCAAGATCAGGCTATGTAGCACTTTAAAGACTAACAAGATGGTTTAATAGGTGATGAGCTTTCGTGGGGAAGTGAGTCTGGCCCACAAAAGCTCATCCCCTATTAAACCATCTTGTTAGTCTTTAAAGTGCTACATAGTTTTTCCTTTTGGGACCATACAGGTATGCAGTTGTCTTTCTTTCCTCCGCTGTAGTTTACATAGCATGTTTTACTGAGTGAGAACAGATGGGTCAAAATTCTTGGTTCTTTTTAAAGAATTCCACTGAAGTCACCAAAACAGAGACCCAAGACATGTTTCATGTCTTACATGACATTTCGAGTATTGATCAAGAGTAGACAATCCTGTGACAGAAGGGCTACGTCTACACTGGCCCCTTTTTCGGAAGGGGCATGCTAATTTTGAAAGTGGGAATAGGGAAATCCGCGGGGATTTAAATATCCCCCGCGGATTTAAATAAACATGTCCGCCACTTTTTTCCCGGCTTGGGGAAAAGCCGGAAAAAAAGCGTCTAGACTGGCCCAATCCTCCAGAATAAAGCCCTATTCCAGAGGATCTCTTATTCCTACTTCAAAGTTTTACTTCAAAGTAGGAATAAGAGATCCTCTGGATGGGCTTTATTCCGGAGGATTGGGCCAGTCTAGACGCTTTTTTTCCGGCTTTTCCCCAAGCCGGAAAAAAAAGCGGCGGACATGTTTATTTAAATCCGCGGGGGATATTTAAATCCCCGCGGATTTCCCTATTCCCACTTTCAAAATTAGCATGCCCCTTCCGAAAAAGGGGCCAGTGTAGACGTAGCCAAGTGGTACAGTTCTCTATACTGCTGAATGCAGATGGTCTCCTACATCCCCTCCCATAAAGTTCAATCCTTTATTACATGGAAGTGTACTATTACACCACCATTAAAGGAGACAACATTAATGCTGAATGCTTTTTATGTCACACCAACCGCCAAGTGACTCCTTCCCATGCTCATTTTTTTTAAACACCCTATTTAGAAAAAAGAAACAGTATAAGTATCTAATCTCCCTTTGTTCAGGTCACTTAAGATTAATTCACAAGTTTTGAGCATCACTCCACTTACAGCCAAGAAGCACCAAACAAGACATATAGGAAGCAGCCACAAAGGGTGCAAAAAGTCTTATTTTTAATAGGCAAAAGTTCAGTCGGTTTAAAGAAACTGAAAACAAAATAATATCCTAGTATCAGTTCCAAACAGCAAGAAGTATCAGTGCCTGAAATCTTATATTGGTTTATATTCCAACTGGGAGTGCTCTAGATCCCAGGTTGAGGCACAGCCCTACAAAAAGTGCATACATCTTTCTAAATACTGATCTTTAGAGTTTCCACTGAACCTTGTCCTCTGGTTCATACCAACAAAGAACAGTTACCATTACACATGTATACGAACCTTTAAAAAAAAAAAAAAAAAAAAAAAAAAACAAAAACACCAAGACCATCAAATAAGTACTTTTTTGCTAAACATATGCTAGTATAACTATACAAGTTATTGTATTTGTTAAGTATTGGAGGGATAAAATATAAAAGGGATTATATTTAAATATGAAGTGCCATGGCTAGATCAAAAACAAATCAATCTATCCATACATTATATACACACACATAGAACAATCACTTCTAGCCCGGGGATGGTATACAAAACGCAGTGTGATCACCAGCAAAGGTGTAGAAGCGATAGACCGTGAATGAAGCACATAGCTCCGCTTCTCCCCCTCCACCCCACACACACACCTCCATACTAGCTTCTGGATGTCCTATAATTGATTTCAGTCAATTCCAAATTAAAAACAAAAATGTACAGCATCACTATTGTTCGCAGACATCCATAAACAACATTTATCTATTTATTTTGTTTTGTGTTATCTTTAGTATAGTGAGACAGAGCTTTGATACGTTTTTGTTTTTATTACAGATTCTTGTACTTCACAAAAGTATTTCAGGAGGTTGTTATATGTTGCATTACAATCTGAAGACACTGGTAACATGATTTAGAGCGGTGTGGGCAAAAGCACCTCCGTGAGCTGGATCTGGTCTGCCAAGCGGGTTGATCCGGCCCACTGAGGCCCTGCTGCTCCCCCGCCCTCAGGCCAATTAGGACCTGGGGCAGAGGGAAGCACATGAAGTTTCCTCCACCTTGCCAGAAGAGGCCCCTGGCAAGAAAATATTGCCCACCCCTGATATAGAGCCTTTCCTTTCTATGGTCACTAGTTCAAATCTTGCCAAGATGAGTAGTGATCAAAAGATATTGGCACCAGCCAGCAGTTCTGTGACCTTTGTGGAATAAGTTAGTATCTCAGCCAGCTTCCATTACCAGGTATCCCCACCTTAAAAGCCAGTTCCAAACCCAGAACACTGACACCCTTTTTTCCTCCTCCCCCAAATTTCACAAGCTTCAAGTGCTAAACTAATGTGGATAATTAGCCACCCTTTCATCCCAACTGAGAGGAATGAAAGCTCATAAGCAGAGTGACATGGAGAAGCTTAACCATTTGCATGTGTGAACAGGTCTACAGTACGGGAGAAAGTTGACCTAAGATATGCAACTCCAGCTAGGAGAACAGTGTAGCTGGAGTTGACGTACCTTAGGTTGAATTTCTATAGCATCCCCACTGCAGGTGGTCAATGAGAGAAACTTTCCTTACACCTCGTGACCCAGTGGAGTACCAGAGTCAAAGGGGGTGCAGCAGTTGATTTAGCAAATCTAGTAAGGACCTGCTAAAATCGAACCCAGGGAGGTCAATCCCAGGATAAACAAAGACAAACCCTGTGTTATACTTCTTCTATGAAGACATGAAGGACTTCAATCTACAGGGTTTTCAAGCCAGCACCTTACAGCAAGACTGAGGATTTATGAGCCCTAATCCTGCAAGCACTTAGGCATATGCACAGCTTTATGCATATCAGTAATTTCACTCAACTAATCACGTATGTTTGCAGATCAATACATTTTAACAGTATTTGTACGTTAGACAAATCAGCTTTAGACTGTAGGTACTATGTTACAGTTGCAAAAAGAGTTAAGATTTTCTTGCATCAGAACGCATGTATTAAAGGAGAAAGTCGTGGAATAATCTTTGCTTGACTGAGGTATAAGAGTATCTTTCAGACTGACATGCAGGATATTCTTTCCATACCGTTCCCAAAAAATGTATTTTTTCATCTTTCAGAAGTGAGTTTTCTTTTGAAAATTTGCCATTTGAAGACATGGACCTGAATTTCTTCTTTATATTGCACACTATCCAGTAATTTCAGATCTGTGCATATTAAGATTTCACTCAATAAGCTGTCAGGTGCCATTGTGTACAAATGACATAATGCAGGCAACAGAAGGCCAAGATCTTACAAGGCATTTTGTAATACCTAACTGTTCTGTGAAGAAATGAGGACATTTTAATTTGAATTAAATCAATTTGATAGACTGGAAAATTCTATGTGAGTGGCAATGTATGAAATAGTTTCTTGCACTGAAATCATTTCACATCTTTAGAGTCACTCTTTAGCAGTATCTTTAAAATACAAAAAAAAAAAAAAAAACCCACCACCAACCAACAAGTGTCAGCAATATGGCAATCTGCTTAAAGCTGCTAGAATTCTCACCCTTGCAAACCTACTACTGTTACACAGTAGTATCTAAGGTTCACACAAAGCTTGGAGTTCTTGATATAACAAGACATCTCCTATCATGTGTTGACTGACTATTATCTTTCAAAACTATAAACTTATAATTTTGCAGTAGGTAAACTATCAGATCCTGACTGATAATGCCACTGATCAAGCCCATATACAAGACCAAAATGTGTTTCTTCCTCATATAAGGTTCCAATTTACAGTTTATTTGTGGATCTTTAAAAACCCTCTCAGCTAACACAGGTTTTATCTGAACATGGTCCAGAGGATTAAAATGTAATGAAGAAAAATGCATAATTATTTGAAGCCTCAGAATTATCTCCATATGTTTAATAATACTTTATTGTATTAATTTTACCATTGCAAGGCTATTCAGCTTTTCCTCTTGAAAAGATATAGAATAGAGAATGGCCTATGAAGAAGGAACACTACAGCTTTGGCTAATGTAATACAGGACCTGGGATTCTACAGCACTAAATGAAGTTATGAATCACATTTGTTTTGTTATTACAAATGAAAAAAGCTACATTACTATCTTTCTTCATTTATGCTTCTAAACAATAAAAAAAGCAGTCAGTGAACGCAATTTAAAATGAATATGATACAGTATAAACGTAATCCTATTAAGAGTTCACCGTGCATTACTCATTCCAGGTTCTGTATTTAAGCATTTAACAGGATTTTGGTGTTTAATAAAAGAATGAACCAGTTAAATGAATCCAAATATTAACTACAAAACGTTGACGTATAACACTATCAGGCCAGATGTATAAAAAACTCTTCTAAGCACGATTTAGGTCAATTTCTGTTCTTTCAATCCCTCTTAATGAATACTTCATAAAAGGAATAAAATCTTAAATGTTTGATGGATTGAATGTTCAACCAATATATATCTATAAAAAATATGTAAGTATCCCCAACTACCTGTGCTGTCAGTGTCTTAGAAATAGCATTTCTGGAAAGGCCTACATACTTAACGTAGAATGAACTGTAACAATGTGAAAAGAGATTTAAGTGTCATAACAAGACTAAAATCTCTCACTAATGTGTAAAAAACAACACCCTAGACTTATAGTACCTCTAAATATAACAGTAACTGAGCCTATTATTAAATACAGGAGTAGCAATTTTATCTGCATTTAGAAAAACAAAGATGATTTTTTTAGCAGAAAAGATAATAGGTCAAATCCTGCCCCTGTTTTCATTTATGCATAATTCCCAATGAATTTAAGTTTTCCCTGATTAAATTCCTAAAACTTAATCCTACCTTTGCACAGACTCAATAACAATATTTAAGAAGAAATCTGCATTCCAGCCCCCAATTACTAGTGTACTTTAAACAGTAGGCAAAAATATTTATTTACAGCTGAAGAGTATTACAAACTTTTAAATCCTTGCTCTTTGAGTGTGATGTCACAGGACCATGATTCAGTGCAATACTGCCTCAGTTGCATGGCAGATTTCTTATTTCACAAGATAAAGGCAAAAACAAACATCATTAGAAAAAACAAAATTAAAATACATAAAGATGTTAATCTCAGTCTCCCAAGACTTTTGGTTGATGCTCAAGTAAGCACTTAAAATTGTACATACTGCAGAGCCATTTTTTTCTAAGTCTCTTGGATTCTGGAAGCATTGCACAATCCATTTGGAGTTTGTATTTCACAAAAAAATCTGGAGATAAATACAGGTTTATAGCCTACGATAGATACACCGTGTTACATCTAAGCACACATATGGAAATATGCACATTTGCTATAAGCATTGTACATTGTTAAAACACATATATTTGTCCCATAAAGGAATAAGCATTTCTTTGTTGTTGTGCACAGTGCTTGTGTGGCTAAAGAAAACTCTCAGATGCTTTTCAACAAATGGAGTGACTCAAGAAGCATTAGCACTTATAGAGCATAATACACATTTTTTTTAAAAAAATGGCACAAAGTCATATTATGCTCGCTTGTGGTGAACACCCACACATAGATATGGGCGCACACAAGCAAAGATGTAAGGGCAAACAGTAGGTCTTGGTTTACTTCCACTCAACCAGGCCAAATCATAAACAATAATCATGATGGGGGGGAGTGGCTTGTATTGCCGTCTACAGTGCTTAATGTACAGCATGTATTATGTGGCTAGCACATGCATTTTCCTCTCCTAGAGGGGATGGTCCTCCTGGATAAATATTTCACATTCTAGAGTCAGGTCCCCCTCCCTCATTTGGCTACTGAACCAGATGGCATCGCCCAGAGGCAGAAGAATTTCCCGCTGCTGCTACATAGGCTCTTGCCCAGAGATCGACGGATTTCCCTTCCCTAAGTGGAGAAATAGACCGTGAAGGACCACGGGGAAGGGCCCCCGGCTCTTGCACATTAAAAGCCACGTCTCCGCCTGCATAGAGATGTCTGTGAATCAACCGCTGGCTCCAGGTGTCACATACATCACGCAGCACGCTTGAGAGAGGCAAGGAGAGGACCGATGTCAGCGACGCGAGGGAGGGGGAGGGGGAGGAGAAGAAGGAGAGCCCCGGCTGCCAAGATCGGGGGATTTACGGGCATATTCCTGCAGGCGGGGTGCTGAAATGCAGGGACTAGAACTGCCTCCAGACAGCGGCGTCTGCGTGCGAACCCGGCCACGCAACCCAGAAAGGCTCGGACCGGGGGGGGGCGGGGAAATGGCCGGAGTAGTAGCCAGGGGAAGAGAAGGGAGCCAGGCTCTTTTGCCTCTTTCGCCCTCCCCTTCCTTCTGCCTTAGACACTCCAGCAACTAAGGAAGCTGGGGCTCCCCCTCTCTCGCGCGATCCCTATGCAATCACTTGAAGGCAGAGAGGGGGAGGCAAGGGGAGAAAATGCTGCAATATAGCACCAGGCAGAGAGATCTCACGAACAAAGCCAAACCCGAGTCAACAGTACAAAATACCAACCAAATTACCACCCCAAGACACTACCCTGACCAACAGCCACCCACTTCCTACACAGCGGCTACTCCCTATTCACTCCCCCCATCACCTCCGCCTTCTCCTCCAAACACGTCTCGTGCATTTAGCAACTGCAGCCACAGTAAATAAGCAGACCCTGTTCCCGAAGGGGGGGGGGGGGAGAAGGAGAATAGGTACAGTATCTCGGAGGACGGGGGTAGCCAATTTTTTTTAAAAAAAATGGAGGAGGGGCTGTGCAAGCAGACAGCTGGCGATGTGTGTCCGTCTGTGCACGGCACAGCACTTACCTTTCACCACCCTGTCCGTCGTAGATAACTTCGGATCAATTGCCTTATGCTCAGACATTTCCAGCAGCCGGGGGCAGGAGGGAAGGGCTCGCTCCCTCACACAGCGCGGACACAAGGCTGAGACGGCTGCTGCAGCAGCAAACGGCCAGTCAGTGTCTCTAGGTCCTTGGCTATGCTTAAAGTTATTGCCCCTCTTGCCTGCTGCTTGCTGTGCTTTGCTTTCCTCCTTCTCCTCCTCCTCCTCCTTCTTCTTCCTCCTGCTCCTCCGCCTCCTCCGCTAGTTAATTATTTATCTCAATCACGCCAATCGTTTCCTTATTTATAAATTTTTGCACAAACAACAGGCAAAAGCAGCCAGGAAAAAAAATAAATTTTAAAAAATAACCAGGGTGCAAATGTAGCAGCCTTGGTCTTCCTTCCCCCACAGCAGCGGAACGGCTGCTGCTCCAGCTCCTCCGGCTGCTGCACTAGATCTGGATACGTCTCTTCCCCCTCCCAGGGTCTCTCCTTTCCCTCACATAGACACAGCCACTAAGCTGCACACAGTCCAAGGCACAACCTACCCTCACCGCCTAGCCTTACACCCGCATCTCCCTCCCAGCTCCCTCTCCCTCTTCCCCCCTCCTCTCTAGCAGCCATTGGCTCGCGTAGGACTGCCAATCACTGTCAGATAACTACCGCCCGCCTCTCTTCCCAGGTGTTCTGACGGCTCTCACCATTAGCTGGATTGGGAACCGGAGAGGGGAAAGGGAGCAGCAGCAGCAGCTGGGGTGGAATTCTCCCCGGAGCGTTCCAAAGGCTTGGTTGAGCAGCAGTGCGAGTAGTAAAGCGCCCTGTGTGATTTGCCTTGGGGCTCGGGGGCGGGGAGGTGGGGCAGGCCCGGGGGCTGGAGGGAAGCTCTGCCCTGCGCCCTGCTATTGCTGCCGAGGAGGTGATGTGTTCCCGGGAGAGCTGCGGGGACTGTGCAGGGGTCTCCCCTTTTTTGTACGAAGCCCCTGGCCACACAAGAGCAGCAACAGGGAGATACCGCGCGTGTGTCATTAGCTGGCGGGGGCGGCCTCCGCCTGTCACTCACTGTAGCTATTGCTACACAACAGGAAAAGCTCCAGGGTGATCGCGCCTGCGTGTGTGTCCCTTGCAGCAAGTCACAGACACGACAGGCTCCTCCATGCACCGCGGCTTTCCCTTTGGGGTTAGGAGCAGCCGTCAGTCAGGTTTCCTCTTGCTCCGGTGCCTTTATCAGCGAAGCTCCTGACACTAGCTTTTCCCTGTTTCTCCTCCCTGCTTGTAGTGCTGCTTTGCGAAGGAAGGAGGAGGGGCCTTGGCTGGTTGGAACAGGAGCTCTCCAGAAGTAAGATTGATGGATGGGTTTTCACTAGCGTTTACCATTGAACCAACAATGTCTACTTGATTAGAATAAGTTACTGTAGCGTTTGGGGGTGGGGAGAACAACTTTACAATCAGGAAATGACCTGGTGCTGAGCTAGCTGTCATGACTACAGCAGATCCTGCACATTAAGTTATTATACTGTCTCTCCTTTTACCTTTATGCTGTCTTGTAAGGGAAAAATACACAATATTTCAATAAGTAACAATGGGGGGGAAATGGTCTTATAAGGCATAGGTCTAGCAGTTCCATGGACCCTGCCACACTTGGTAAGAGATCCTGGGCAAGTTTAATATTTCTGTACAGAGCTGCTGCTAGACATAAGCAGACTAAGCACTTGCTGAGGGCCCAAACAGCTGAGGGAGATGTGTTTTCTTTTTATTATAAGAATTTGCCTGTTTTCTTACTGCAGGGAAAAAATATTCCTGCTTAGAGCCCTCTATAGAATGCTGTCTTTCTGCTTCAGTTTCAGAACATTGTATGTAAAGGGGCTAATAATACAAATCTCCCAGGGTACCAGCTGCTTAATTCATTAATTCTATAAAGTATTTTGAGATCCTCTTTCATTTTTAGATGGATGCAGAATGTTATTTGTTATTACTTTGTAGAGAGAAATCATTTTTAGATTGATTATTTGTGTCTATTTTCTGATTATTGCATTCATTAACACCTTTCCATATTCTTCTGAGTCTACTTTGACTTCATTAAAAATGAAAAGTTATGCCCAGTTTAAAAAACTTCTAAGCAAGTATGTACACAAACACACAATCTTTTTGAGATATTATCAGACATGCACAGCAAAGATGTCAGTGAGACATATTACAAATGCATGCAAGACCCTTGTATTACATTTTTGAATAGCTGACATATCTCTGTTGGCCAAGGATCACATGCAATGTAGAGAAGAGCAGATGATTAAGTTTGTAAACACTTCCACAGAGGTATCAACTCTAAAAAGACTTGCATACAATGCACCAATGGGCAACCTAGGCTAGGGCCGTGTGAGTGGCCTGCCTTTATCTCAGTGGGCTGTGAGATTGTCATAACTAAGCCAATCTCCCAGGATTGGGTAGTTTTGTTAGCTGTGCTTTTGTACCTATGCCATGATCATGAGGGTTAGCCAGCAGCCTTGGGATTAAGGGGTTAACTATCTCCCTTACCTAGCCAGGTGGAGTGGCCAATAGGAATGTAGTAGGAATTTCAAACTGTGACAAAGGAATTTGGGGTTTTCCCTCCTTTGTCTTGGGCAGTTCTCTCCAGCTATTGAGGGGGACAGACATTATGTCTCCCTTCCAGAAAAGACTCTTTCTTCACTTTCTGTAAGTAGGGTAAAGTTTAGATAAGTCCGTTAGGTTTCATTGTTTTATGGTTTGGGTATGGGATCTGCTGTCTGTGCACTTAAAAATGTTTTGGCTTTCCTTTGTAACTAAGTTCTAGGCCCATGGAGTTTCTCCGTAAGTATATTATTTTGTTACTTTTCCATCTAATCATTATGCTTGCAACAGGAATAGTGTGGTAATAATAAAAGTTCTCTTTTCCTTGTATTAGCCTGGTATTGGTTAATGGTGGTGTCTTGCTTTTTACTTTAGGGGTGAGATTTTCCCAAATGGTCTCTCCCCTGGTTTCTTTATTAATTTGGGTAGTGGCAGTGGAGATTCTGTCCTCAAAATCTAGGGTTTTAAGATTGAAGGGAAGTTTTATACCACAGCCTGGTAGATAAGGTTTTGGGGTACACTTGCTAGCCCCCACTTCTGCATTTATCATGCCAGAGTGGAGAAGGAGCCATGACAACCTAGAATATGCATGGTGTGGTGACTGAACCATAGAAGTGCTTTCATTGAATGTAAAGGAAGCAGCCAGCTCTTGCTGTCAGTGTTATATGCAGTCAGCACACACTTCACTTCATGTGCCCTTGCTTTACATGCATGCCACTTTAGTAATATTGATAGGAAAAACTACATAAACGGAAACAAGTAGAATCTAGAAACCTTGTGTTCGGATAATGGTAACCAAAATATCTCGCTGGCCACAGACATAGAACCCTGATAGGCCCCATGTGGCCCTTGGGCCGCAGGTTGCCCTCCACTGATATAGTGGTTCAAACTGGCTGCATCTAAATTGGCATGATTTTCCAGAAATGCTTTTAACGGAAAACTTTTCCATTAAAAACATTTTCAGAACAGAGCGTCTAGATTGGCATGGACGCTTTTCTGCAGAAGCACTTTTTGCAGAAAAGCATCCGTGCCAATCTAGACGCACTTTTCTGCAAAAAAGCCCTGATCGCCATTTTCACGATTGGGGCTTTTTTGCCAAAAAGAAATCTGAGCTGTCTACACTGGCCCTTTTGCGCAAAAGCTTTGTGCAAAAGGGACTTTTGCCTGAACGGGAGCAGAATAGTATTTCCGCAAGAAGTACTGATTTCAGACAGTAGGAAGTAAGTGCTTTTGCGGAAATTCAAGCGGCCAGTGTAAACAGCTGGCAAGTTTTTCCAGAAAAGCGGCTGATTTTCCAGAAAAACTGGCCAGTCTAGACACAGCCACTGAGTTTACCAGAAACCAACAGAGAATGGCTTTTGGCATAGAAAGGCTGAGTTTAAACTGGCTAGGGGCCTTCTTTTTGAACCAGCAAACAGTCCGGACTCTTCTGTTCCAACAGCTGCAGAGGGGATGAAAAGACTTTGGCTTAGTAGGGCCCCCTCTAAAGCTAATAGTGACCTCTGTTAAGATTTTAGTACAAGTGTGAGAACTTTCATAGTTTGTTTTCTCTGCAACTTGTAATTGCAGGGAATATACAGTTCATAGTAATTGGAGAGAAAACAATGCAGAAGCACCGGACATTAGGCAACTGGCTTGCTGGGGACATGACAATGAAAAACAGGAGCTGTGCAGCCTTCAAGTGTCCAGTCATAAGAGAGTGGGACAAGGTAACATGGCAAGATGCTCCTGGAGTGGACTATGAAGGGGGGACTAGAGGTGCAGTTGCCCTTAAATTGAGACACTCAGCACCTAGCAATTTTCATTTAACTTACTGGGAATTGGTGAATGCTGAGCTCTTTTGAGAAATCTCACCTGGAGCAAATTTTGCATGGGTGGGCCATTGTAACCCACTTTATCCATACATAGCACCAGACCAATTCATCCTCCATTCATCTGCACAGAGCCCATTGCAACATCAAGGCCTTCCACTTGAATTTAGTTGTCTGGCCTTGCATGTGTTCACATACAACAAGCACAGAAGACTACTCTTAATTGTAGGAGGGCTTACGTTAAAAGCTACTTTCATGTCAAAATATCTCACTGGCTTTGGAACAAAAAAAAAAAATTAGAAAAAACAACTAATCAGTCAACTTGATGTTAAAGTTATTTCCCATGTGTTACTAGAATAATCTAGACATGCCTATACCCCTTTCTTTTATTTAAGAATCTTCAGAGATGTAGATATTAAAGTAAGAGAAAAGTGGGGAGTCAGAGGGTTTATCATGCTTAAATGTGTCATGGACTCTATATTTCTCTATCTAAATTCACACTGATTGTGTCTTAGTGTATGTCAGTCAACAGGCTTGTGGCAAGATCTGTAAATGGATCAGCCATGCTTCACATATTATGCAGCTGTCCACTGAACTTTGTTTACTTGTTAGCCAAATTTCTTGGCTGCTGAGGAAACCCACAGGCTATGTCTAGACTGGCATGATTTTCTGCAAATGCTTTTAACGGAAGAGTTTTCCATTAAAGCATTTGCAGAAAAGAGCGTCTAGATTGGCACGGACGCTTTTCCGCAAAAGCACTTTTTGCGGAAAAGCGTCCGTGCCAATCTAGACATGCTTTTCCACAAAAAAGCCCCAATCGCCATTTTTGCGATCTGGGCTTTTTTGCCAAAAACAAAAGGGGAGGGGATAGCTCAGTGGTTTGAGCATTGGCCTGCTAAACCCAGGGTTTTGAGTTCCATCCTTGTGGAGGCCATTTAGGGATTTGGGGCAAAAAATCATCAGCTATGGTACTTGGTCCTGATGTGAAGGCAGGGGACTGGACACAATGACCTTTCAAGGTCCCTTCTAGTTCTAGGAAATAGGCAATCTCCATTAATTTTAAAATCTGAGCTGTCTACACTGGCCCTTTTACACAAAAGGACTTTTGCCCAAATGGGAGCAGCATAGTATTTCCACAAGAAGCGCTGATTTCTTACATGAGATTGTCAGTGTTCTTGCAGAAATTCAAGCGGCCAGTGTAGACAGCTGGCAAGTTTTTCTGCAAAAGCAGTTGCTTTTACGGAAAAACTTGCCAGTCTAGATGCAGCCACATTGTTATTTCATAGATAGGGTTATTCCACTAGTAATATTATTGGAGTAGTAATCGCCTTCCTCAGTACACTTGGGGCTTGAACCAGTCACTATTCTCTCCTAACTCTTTAGCATCCCCAAAGCTGTTTGCCTGGACTGGAATGAAATGGGCAGCTTCGCAGGTAGCACCTGCTGCAAGCTATTTATTTATTGATGCCAGTACAACAGCTAGGGCTTAATTCATTCAGAAGGGAAAGGAACATATCCAGTGCTACTATTAATAGTTTAATAGTGTATCCATGTGGAAGTCAGCACTAGGACTGTCTGCCACCTGCATTCCTGCTCCAACAACTCATGTTGTCTTGATCTTAAGACTTCTTTTTTGAGTGCACCTAATCACAGCCCTATGCAGCACATCTCAGAGAGAAAGGATAGCACTCTATGCTTCTCTGAGACTTTGAGCAAGTAGTCCCGTTTTCCCCCCTCCTCCCCCCGTATCATATACCTTTTCTCGCTGTTTTTAAAGGTGCAGGGGTTTACTCCCTTTTGGGACAGACTATGTGAAATTTCCCATGCCTTATTCTTGTTAAGTTTAACAAAGTGAGTTAAACTAAACAAAAACAAGTAGGAAAAACTCATTAACACCAGATTACAGAGGGAGACTTCAGAACTTCTATGTATGCTAAAATTTGACACCTTGCCTTAATTTAGATAATTACCTTACACCTTACAAAGACAGCCTCCCCACCTTTTGATATTGGTAGTAACTCCAGATTAGCCACTTAATTGACTCTTACAATAAGCAATTTCCTCCTACCTCCCTTCTATTCTATATAGCTGATTTGTTTACTTCTTCATTGTATCCCTCTGTTATATAATGATCGTGATATTTCACTTTCAGAATACGATCTGAAGAAGTGGGTCTGCCCCACAAAAACTCATTACCTAATAAACCATCTTGTTAGTCTTTAAAGTGCTACATGACTGCTTTTTGTGTTTTTAAAACAAAAGTGTGTCTACACATGAAGATTTATTGAAATAATTGTTTCTGAATATCTCCACTTGTAGACAAGCCCTTATTGACAAATACCAGCTCCTCTTTTGTGCCATCCTATACTGTGGTTTTGGTGGAGTAGTTGCTTGGTTTTTTTTATGTATTGTTGTGGCTGTTTTTTCAGTATGCTGCAGTGACTGGGACAGAGCACCAATTGTAGCAGAGGAGTGCCTCGATCAATAAAGCAAAACAACCTGTACCGCCTGTACAAGAGGGAGGCATATGTGTGGCTGTGGCCAACTTCATGTGTGTGAACTACCGTTCTTTGATTTGTTTAATGTTTTTGAAGCTAAACACAGCTGGGAAACAGGCATTCACTGAACTAGAGACAGACAATACAAAAAGTGACTGTAACGGCATTCCCCTGGTGCAACCTAAACTGTGGGATTACTGAGCCCTCTGTCTCCCCGCTCTGTAGCTTTCCTCTCACACTGTGATGCTGTGACAAGCTACAAACTTTTGGCAGGTACTGCACTTACACTGACATCCTCATTCAGGGAAACCTCATTTTTTGAGGAATAAGGATTCTTTCAAAAAAGGGGGAGGAGGGACTTTGCACAAAAACCCTGTCTAGACTGCCCTTTAAAAAACAAAACAAAACAAAAAAAACCACTTCTGAAAAAGGATCAGAAGATATGCAAGTTTGCACCTAATTTGCATATCTTCTTTCAGAAGCTGAGGGTATTCTAGAAGTAACCTGAGTGATATGAATGATTTTGCCAGCCACTCATGAACCAACAATAGAGAAGCTCCAGTCATTTCCCCCACAGCTCCCATAGGAATCCTGAAATACATGGTCTTGCTCTGGTCAGAAGTCTGACCATCATATTATTACCCAGTCCACCCTTCCCTCAACATGGAGGGGACACCTCAATGTGGAGGCCTTTGTAACCTGAGGTGAAGTTTCCCAAGCACTTCAACCAAAACATACCATTTTAAGTAAAAGAAATGTATTAACTACAGAAAGATAGACTTCAAGAATTATAAGTAGCAAATATAGAGATCAAACTTTGCAAATTTCCTCTTATTTCTTAGGTAACAATCTGAATTCTATAAACAAAATTTGAATCAAGCAGTGTCTCACCCTGATAGATCATACCAATAAGTCAAAAATCTTGACTATACGAACTGGAACTCTCCTTCAGCTGGGGCTATGTTCCCCAGTTCAAAATCCTTGTCCTCTAGACTTGCTTCCCGGTCTTGAGTATTGGGGAAGAGGAGGGAAGAGTGTGATCACAGGGTGAGCACTCCAGGTACTTCCCCCAATGTGTCTCCAGGTGGTCACTTTGGGAATTAGCTCTTCAGCCCTAGAGTACCCTCTTTCAGCTGGCATAATGCCTATTGGTACCATCCTAGTTCAGTACCCCTACATCATTCTGGGTTTCTCCCCTCCCAGGAAATCCCCAATCCCCCTATACTCACCTTGCTTCAGTGACCCGCTGCCAGTCATCATCAAGCCTTTTACCTCAGGGGGCAAACTGAAGTCTGAAATGGCCACTCATCAGCAAGGGGGCATGAACCTGCTATCTTTTCTTATCACAGGCTGTTTCCCTGCAGCCCTAGTACTCTCAGGCCTTGCCTCAGGCCCTTCAGCCTGGTAGTGAACTCAGACCAGCACTGCCTTCCTTTTCCCAGCACTGCTCTGTCTCAGGAAGCCTCCAGCTTCCCTGGCAGCTAGGTCCAACCTGCTCCCCAGCTAGAATGAGAGTGTGTCTGTCCTACTTCCTGCTAGGAGTCCTTATTTATGCAGCCCCAGTTGGGCCCTAATTGTCTGTCTTTGCCTCAGCTCCACTCTTTCAGCCCTCTCCCAGGGCTGAGTTTTAACCCTTAAAGGGCCACAGCAGGGCAGAAACACCGTCACAGGGGGAATGAGGCCAAATCATGATGCCATTTCCCCTTCTTTTACAGTTTCTTCCATCTTGCTGGAAAGGCGTGTGCTTGAGACATAAGGCTCTGTCCCCATTGCTCAAATATTCTCTATTTTCTATGTACTCTCTCTGAGAACTCTCCTGAGATGGATGTGGGGAGCATGTATTCCCTTTAATGGGTCATCAGCATGTCTGGCTACTCCACTGTTGTACCTGAAAGGCTGGTTGTGGGTGTTCCCAGCCCCACAACATTATTTCAGTAACATACACATAGCAAAAAGAACTAGATAGATTCATTGAGGTTAGGTCCATCAATGGCTATTAGCCAGCATGGGTAGGAATGGTGTCCCTAGACTCTGTTTGCCTAGAAATGGATGACAGAAGAGGGATCACTTGATGATTACCAGTTGTGTTCACTCCCTCTGAGCCACCTGGCATTGGCCACTGACAGCAAACAGGATACTGGGCTAGATGGACCTTTGGTCTGATCCTGTATGGCCATTCTTATGTTCTTAGAACTTCATGTATTCTCAAACCATGATAGCTCCTACAATCCAACAGGATCCTAATGTTCAACAGAGCTAGACTTTCTAAATGATACCTCACAAAGCCAACTTTGTGGAAAACTTATAATAAATATTTGACAGTGGTGAATATGGCAGTTCCAGGGTGTTGCTTTGAATTCAGTGAGTGCCGCAGTGACAAATGCAAACTACAGCATGGATTTTTAGCTTGTTGGGATAGCAACAGTAGTTGTGGGAGTAGCAACTATTGTGATTTAATAAAGTGAAGTCAGTGCCCAAATGGTACAAAATGTTCAAACACAACTATGTTCCTTCTGTTACTCCTTGACTGGACAAATCCTCAAGCTGCATAAAGGACACATAAGGCTACCAATGCAGTGGATTCCACAGCTACCTCTGTGTTGCAGAGTAGGACTCTGGCAGCATTCTGTTCTGGAACAGGGAGGGAGGAATATGTTAGGAATGTGGTGTGGCCAGTGGGTTCATGCACAGCACAGATCTCCTGGGCAACTTCTTTATGAAATGGGAGCATCATTATGCTGGATTGAAAGCCATCAGAATGACCTGGGGAAAGAGAAGACTGTAGCAAGAGACCATCAAAGATGGAAGGTTGTGGTGAAGGCCTTCCATTCCTCATGGGTCAGAGAGGCATAAGTCAGCAAAGTGATGCTGCCCGTATCTGCAGTTGTCATTGTGGGCTTTGTGTGTGTCTGCTGGGAAGGCAGGATTCAGTCCTTCCAGCCTATACTTGCTATCCACAGGTAAAACTCCATTACTCAGACCTTGCCCATGGGATTAAAATTAGGTCTTATTTAATAACAAAAGATACATGATTGCCCGTAATGCTGTGTTATGAAATTCAGGGTTATCTAGTACCCTATTAGCATACAGTATTTCTAGCAACTGCTATTTTAAAAAAAATCTTGTGTTTTTTATGTCTATGTTTTTGACCTTACTATAGGTTGTTAGATTTTGGGAATTTTTTTATTATTTTCATGAAAATAGTAGGGGATGTTTGTTTATGCTGCTGCTGCATAAGCTTGGTCTTCCTTTCCAAGGGACAGTTTCAATTTTTAAGCATTTTTTTTTCAAAATCACAAATTTAGTATTCCATAGCACAAAAGTGAGTAAAACCCCAACTTACCAGATCTATCATCTTGCTACACAGTATGCTCCAAGCATGGCAGAACTAAAATACAAAATTGTTCTATCAAGGTTGCAGGGAAGCCTTGACTTTGTGGCTTGTTTCTGTTTGGATATTACTCTAGTTTAATTGCAAGTGTTTCCAACAGTTTCAATGCAATGCTATGAAAAGGAGAGAGATGTAGACTCTACTTTCTGCTTCAATTTGATCATAATATGGATTTTAACTTTCTACCGGTTTTTGGTAAGATTTACTGCTGTTTTGACAGTAAGAGTTGAATAATAGCCAGTGATTATCACTCATAGGAGCATGCTGGTTTCTGTCTTCATAAATGGTCCTAATTTTTTTCTATACTATGACCTGCTTTCCAGACCAGAACCAGTATCCCTCTCACATGATTAGAATCTAGTCAGTATGTTACATATGAGAGACTGACAATACCCCCTACTATTTTCCTTATGGAATAAGGCAAACATTACTCAATTAGTCTTAATACCCTGGGGCTATGTCTACATTGCACTCTGTTGTGCAAGAACATATGCAAATGAGGTGTGGCAATGAATATCACCATGACTCATTTGCATACTTAATGAACCACCGTTTTTGTGCAAGGGGCTTTTGCACAAGAAGGCGCAGTCTACACTGCTCCTTCTTGCGCAAAAACCCCCTCTTGCGCAAGAGCCATTATTTGCAGGAGTATAGACTGCTCCTTCTTGCGCAAAAGCCCCTTGCACAAAAATAGCAGCTTATTAAGGATGCAAATGAGTCACGGCAATATTCATCGCCACACCTCATTTGCATATGTTCTTGCGCAAGAGAGCGCAATGTAGACATAGCCTTGAAGTACAGCCGGTCCCCAACTTGCAAACAGTCGACTTACAACCGTTCGCAGTTATGACCGAAGGTGTCGTAAATGGCGGACCCCGAGTTACGAACGCAATCCACACTTACGAACAGCACAGTTGTGTGTAACTCTATGGGGTCCAACTTACGAACAAACCGAGTTACGACCAATTGCTTGGTCCGTAACCAGTTCATAAGTCAGAGAGAGGCTATACATTGTATTAAAAATGCAATTGTGTATTTGGCATTGTAGTATGTATGTGTATGTAGTATGTATGTACCTTCTCTAACAGGGAGTGGGGATGCAAAGTGCTTTCTCCATTATCAATACTTGGAAGCCATTCCCTGGAGAGAGTTGCACATGCCAACCCTAGATTTTTCAGTGACCAATAGATAAAGAAAGGATTTTCAGATCCTGTCAGGTTTTAATCTAGTTCAGGGCCTTCTTCCTGGATTAACTAGTGCAGGGCCTTCATGCTTCTGGTACATGAAGGGCCCAAACCTTAGGATTGAGTTAGATAGACTGGGTCTACTGAGGTCTTATAAGACCAAGTCCTTGTTCTGAGGTGGTAGGGTCAATGAGCGGTTACTGCCAGAATCCACATTTGGGTTGGAATTACCCATGGTAAGCATATTAACATACATATGTTCTTTTAATAAAGGAAGCTGGCATATGAAGAACTGCGTGGTACAACTGTATTGTGGTATAACGGTGGTGTAGTAATTATACCTGTTAAGCATATCTTAAGAGAAAGCAAGCAGGTGTCTTTGGGCACCCTCTCTGTTCTGGGAAATGCACAGTGAAGACGGAGAACTGAATAGCATGGATGCACCCCAGTAAGAAGCTAAATTTAAATGACTTTAAGTGTTCACACAGTAAGTTGCACCTATTTAACTATATGGGTTTAAAATAAATCACACCTTTAATTAAACTAATGGAAAAGTGAGGGTAGAGCAGGCTTTGCCTTCCAAAGGATGGGGAAGTTTGGTGTAGATAGCAACACTAAGATCCCCCCAAAGAAAGAAAGGTAGCAGCTTGCCTCTCTTTGCTGGTCTGCAGAGCAGTAAAAGGGCTATTAAACAGCAAGAAAACTTCCAGGGCTAGCTGCCACTACAGAGTCTTTTCCCAATGGAAGAAGTGGCTTAAAGCCACAGTCCTGTCAAGAATAATTAGCATTTTCCAAGGATCAAATCTTGCAATCCTTAATTAGGCATTGATTTCAGTAGGATTTTGGCTTGTATATGGACCACAGGATTTCTGAAAAGGTTTTAAAATATTATCCAAATGAATAATAAAGCCATTCAGGAATGGGTAAGTGAAAAAAATAAATGGGATTTTTTTGTAATGTAAAAAAAAGGAGTGGCCATTGTGACTAGCAGATATGTCTGAGAGAAAAAACAATACAAGAAGGAAGGCATTTTGGGACATACTATAAATTTTCCAATACATAGTCTTAATGCTGCTGCAGTGGTTAAAAACTGCTTAGTGTGGCAACAGCTGCAAAAATCCTGAAATAAAGTGGGATGTTTCATGTGCACATTATGCAAAATGCTTTTCTATTCTTCCCCATACACACCCTCTCCCATCAATGCCGTGGTTTAAGAGCCTACAACAAACTGACAAGTTTGGATGTGTTTTTTTCCAAGGAAGGGAAACATCTTTGGTTTTATTAACACGCAATGAATTATTTATGATTCTGGGCTCTAAAGCCAGCAAAGAAATATAGAGGAAATCCCACTAATTTGAGGGTAACGGGTATGAAATTTATCCTGGAGGAAACGACTTATTCAGATGTCCTCACTTGCCAACCCCAGCCTCAATAGTAATAGAAAGACCATAACGGGTGTCAGAAGTGAGATGATGAATCAAAATAAGTTAATACTCAGGGAACAAACATCCAAAAGTTAAATTTTATTGCAAAAGAACCTAACATACCTCTAACCATGTGTCCTAGGATTTATTATTCAGAGAATCAGAGTGAATATGAAAGGGAGCAACAGACTAGAACGTGCATTCTGCTAAGTGATCTCCCATGATACGCTCTTTCCAAAGAACTTTGCATTGGAAGAAAGGACAGAACAACTTGATCTCTGACTCCAGGCATAAAATATTCATGTTTACAAAGCAAAACACTGAGGACTCAAGATTGCCATAAAATCTACGGAGCCTTAATGAATATAATTGCTCTGTAACTTACACGTGTTGACTAAGGGGAGGACTTTTTAAAATATCATCAGTTTTCAATACCAGTAGGGTTGCCAGGTGTCTAGTTTTGAACTGGACAGTCCAGTATTTGAGCTTTCTGTTTGGGAAACAAATTGAGAAAATATAAATTAGAAAATATAAATGTTCAGTGTTTTCTAAATAAGATGTGATGTAGATTGTGATGTAAAGGCAAGGGTGTTTTGTTGAAACCATCTGGCAACCCTGAATACTGGTAGTTTATATTTTATATAGTTTAGGCCAATTTACACTGCTGTGGCAAAACAAATTGACTTTTTAAAAGGTGTAAGTTACATTTACAAGTGAGATAAAATAACTTGGCGTAAACAGAATCAGACAGCTATGGATCCACAAACATTCTCCACAACTAATAAAAATTTAGGCTCCAAACCTGTAAGCTACTTTTTGCAGATTCTGGAACCCTGTAGGAAACCTTCCATGACTTCAGTGAGGCTCTGTGTAGATGCAGAGGTCTTCCCATGCAGAGCAACTTCCAGGATTTAATGAGTAGACAATTTAAAAAATAAATCCCCAGGCATGCCAGGGATCTTGCCCTTCAATCAATCACACTACTTTTTCAAATGATTTTCATCTTTTTTATTTAATGTAACAATCCCATGAACTGCAGACTATTTTCCTTCCCCTCAAAGAAGCTTCAGTGTTCTATGCATACTCAGGCCTTGTCTACACTGGCAAGTTTCATCCCGAAAAATAACCATTTTGGCTACAAAACCCAGAGAGCATTCAAACTGCGACAACAAAAGTTGCAAACAATGCCCAATTTTAACAACAAAAAAATTCCATGTCTGCACAGGATTTTTATTTCTTCCCCTCCCTTTATTGTCAACAGTCATATGGGGTACACTGCAGTAGGCTTCTTGTTGAGTTTATTCACCTCCAGCTTGTTTCCCACAATGGCTGATGAGCCGTTCTGGCCAGCACTTTGAACTTTGCTGCTCTGCGGCCATGTAAGCAGATGCACTGCTCCACCTACAAACCCTGGAAATTTTAAAATCCATTTCCTGGTGTTTGGCTTGTTGTGTAGTGGTCCTCATTGGCATCTTCAGGGAACTAGGGGTGGCTATCACTCAAAACGCTTTCCTGCTTGGAGCACCAGAAAGCTTTTCAACCTTATCAGTGTGTGGGGTGAAGAAGCCATACAATCACAGCTGCGAGTGACCCATAGGAACTGGGACACATACAGTCACATTTCTCAAACCCTGTGTGAGAAGGGTTATGAGCAAAATACCCTACCATGCAGAGTCAAGATAAAGGAACTCTGGCAGGCATACCAGAAGCCTAAGGAGGCAAACAGCAGGGTGGTGCTGCACCCACAACATGCTCTTTTTATAAAGAACTGGATGCAATCCTTGATGGGGATTAAAAGCCAGCTCCTCATAGGCACAGGCTCCCACCTCCTCCCCCAATGCCTCTGATACAGAGACAGCAAGGCGGGGAGGGGGCAAAGAGGTGTAGTCATTATGATTAACTGACTTATCGGTTTAAATGATTATACGCTGACATCCCCCCATGAAGAGTGGGATGAGGCAGGGAAGCAACCCCAACACACACACAGCATCCCTCATTGCCAGAGTGGCTCCTTAGAGCCTCCCTGATATTGATGGCCACTCTGTGGGCTCCTCTGACAGCACAAGGGTCTGGCTGTTCAAACTGTGTATCCAGGTCCTGTGCCTCATTGTTCTACTCACAGCCAAACATTCCACCCTTCCTTTCACACGAATTATGTAAGCAACAGTATGTGGCTACCACCTTGGGATTGATCCTCCAAAAGGTCCAGCCTGCCATAGAGAGACACCTGCATCTCCCTTTTGATCTGCCAAAGGCACACTCAACAACATGTGTCATCGGCTTAACCTGATGTTGAACCAGGTGCCCTGTGTAAAACTTCGTGGGGTAATCTGTGTCACGTAGGATCATGGACATTTCCACATCCCCCCACTATAATTTTCTAGTCTAGAAAATAAGTCCCAGCATGCAGGTTTCTGTACAGGCCACTGTTTATGAAGATGCGTGCATCATGCACCTTTCCAGACCACCTTGCATTTATACCTGAAATACCCACAGTGATTCACAAGCTCCTGAAGCTCCACGGAGAAGCACCCATTAGGACTGATGTACTCTGAGCAAGGTGGGGTGGCGCTATAATGGGAATGTGTGCACCACTGATTGCCCTGCCACAGTTCGGAAAGCCCATGTCAGCAGTGCCAGCCACTACATCAGTCACATTTCTCAGAGTCATAGTCCTACACAGCAAAACATGATTCATTGCCCTGCACACTTGCATAAATGCTGCTCTGATGGTAGACTTCCCAACTCCAAACTGATTTGCAACTGAATGGTAGCAATCAGGAGTCACAAGCTTCCACAAAGCAATTGCCATATGCTTCTCTACTGAGAGAGCAGCTCTCATTTGGGTGTTCTTGTGCTGCAATTCAGGGACCAACTCAGCACCTTGCTCCAGGAAGATTGTTTTACGCATCCGGAAGTTCTGTACCTACTGATCATCCCATTCCTGCAGTGCTGCTTTCCCTAGCTCGAAAGCGATGCTCTACTGTGTGCAGTCCAATGCAATGCCCATTGCAATACCAATTCGCTGCTGTCCTTGTGTGAGTCTTCCTCTTATTCTCTTAATTGCATAAGTAGCTCTGCTGCAGTATGTGATATCCTAAGCACACTGAACACAACATAGGAGGGAATTCTGGGATCCATGATTTTTCACTGCAGATGCTGGCATTTGCAGCAAAGACTGACATTCAGGTGGAATGAAAGTGATCCATAAGCCTAGATAGGGTTAGGAAGCAAAGAGGTTGCTGATGGGGTATTTTTCACATTCCCAAAATGTATAGCGCTACATTGTGCATTCCCACAGTGCTTAACAACTGAAGTTGACATCAGGCACTGTGGGATGCTTACCCGCATTGCTCTGTTTTTTCTGTCGACGGGGAAGCTAACAATGTAGCCATGAAATGTCAACAACCAGTGTCAGAAAAACAGTTTTAACAAATTTTCAGTTTTGGTGACTTTTGAATGTCAACGGCACTTTGTTGCCAAGCCTTTCCTATGTAGACATAGCCTCAGAGACAGTCAGCACAGCAACACATACATAAATCTTTCCCCCTTACACTGTGTTGTTCAAAAAAATTGCCCAGAAGTTCATGCAGCCTGGTAAGATTTCAGCACCAGATTACAACTCTGCATAATACAGCACCAGCATAGTAAAGCATTCAGCGGTAAGTTTTATTTACAAAATACAACATTTTATTAATGGGCTGCAAATTCAACTTATAAATTTAGTCCTGTTCTCCTGCACTGAACTAACTAGTATATTTCAACCAGCCATGCTTACTATCTTACAATTTCTAATACATACAGCTAGTTAAGAAGTGCATTGTAAAAACACTGTTGTCTGACTAAGAAATATTTCTTTATCTCTCTCGAGTCACAAGTATCCCAAATGAAATCACTTCTAGCTGGTTATTTTCCAGATTTTGTGAGCAACTCTACAGTTGAGTTAGGTGAATTTCACCTTTGCGTAGAGGTAAAATACAAGGCCATATACTAAATAAGTCCCTTTTAAGTCTTTGAAATAAGAGCTAAATAGGATTTAAATGGTGCATTGGCCTCAGTCTGACCTCCTTGTAAGATATCTATACAAGGAGGCAGGTTGTGAATTAAGTAGCAAGTCAATGTAAAAAAAACCCTCATTATTGCTATATGCAGCTGATTTTGGTAATGACAGAAGCATGTTAAAACCTATTAGCAATAAAAGCTGCACCCATATTTCATAATAAACTGTAACAAAACCTTTTAGAATTTGGGTTAGAGAATGTGTTTAAAAGATGGTTTCAAGAGGCTACATGCCTGCTATAGCATCTTGCATGATTTAGAAACAAGAAAACTTTAAAATATACTTTAACAAAGTTTTGTTAAAATGTATTTTCTTTTGTAACATTTTTATTGACTTTCACATAAACGGGAGAATCCCCAGCCTGGGAAAATGAGAAAAGAAATTTGCAAAATTGCTTATGACTTCAATAAAGGAAAAAGAATGAATTTTGCTTTGCATTTATTGTTAAATAAAATTTAAAATGTTATCAATTTTATCCAGGGGATTGAAAACAAGAGAAAATGGATAAGAAGAAACAGAGGGAAGAAGAAAAGTGATATAACAAAAAAGATAAAAACCAAGAACTGCTAATACAATCTAGAAAAAGCCCCCAAATAGTCTAAAAAATGTTTAATTTGTAAATGGATATGATTGTTTATAACAAGATGCTTGTGTTAAAGATACAAGGGCAAAAACTCCACTGGGTGTAAATTATCATAGCTCTGTTGAAGTCACAGGAACTATGGCTGTTTATATCAGGAGAGGATCTACACCAATGTTTCCCAACCTTTTTCCCCATGGAGGAACTCCTAAACTAATTTTTCATATCCCGAGGAACCCCTACCTATGAAAACATTTGTTTGGCCAGAAAAAGTTGACAGCGGGGAGCGGAATTCAATTACTGCTAAATTTTTTCAAGAAAATGTATTTATAAAGAGCTGTTTTATATACATATATATATGTCAGCTTACATTGTAAGAAAAAAATTGGAGCATTTTTCCTGTCTTTTTTTGTATTATCTAAACTTTTTTCCCCAAATATCAAATATCCTCCCCTTCTTCCTGCCTCTCTCTCTCTTTCTCTTCTCCTCCTCCTGCCTCACTCTCTCTTTCTCTTCTCCTCCCCCTTCTTCCTGCCTCTCACTCTCTCTCCTACTCCTCCTCCTGCCTCTCACTCTCTCTCTCTTCTCCTCCTCCTCTTCCTCCTGCCTCTCACTCTCTCTTTCTCTTCTCCTCAACTTTCTTCCTGTTTCTCTCTCTCTCTTTCTCTTCTCCTCCCCCTCCTGACACTCACTCTCTTTCCCTTTTTTCTTCTTCCTGCCTCTCTCTCTCTCTCTTTCTCTTCTCCTCACTGGGAGTTTTTCTTCACAATCACCTTGCTTGCTCTCATAGCTGGGGGAATGTAGTCATATTGCCATTGTCTGACTTCCCCATAGTCTTGTGCTGTAGTAGCTATGCGAGGGAATGCGTGTCCAAAATAACACTTGATCACATAATCAACTCTGGGTGTTTCTACACAGGACCCTTATTTTGAAATAAGCTATGCAAATTGCATAGCTTATTTTGAGTTAATTTCAAAATAAAGCACTATTCCAAAATGTCCCTTAATCCTCACAGATCGAGGCTTATAGGGACATTGGAATAAACCACCTGTTATTTTGAAATTTATTTCCAAATAACAGGCTGCTTCAATAGACAGGGAATGGCTATTTTAGGATTCTTCCAGTATCCCCAAAATAGCTCTGCAGTGTAGACATAGCCCAAAATAGCCACAACTGAGTCCATGGAGTTTGTGATGGAAAATGGCTGTGCCTCTCTCCTCATCTATGCTCTCCCACCTTCACACCCTCAACATTTATGGATGCCCAACGCTATAGACCTCAAGATAGGAGCCAGACGTGGGAGGGAACCAAGCAGAGCAGGAACTCATCCCTTACTCCCTCTGCAATCTGCTTGGTTTTGGCTCTTCTCCCATCACTGAAGCACAGAGAAGAATATTACAGAAAAGTTCTGTTCTCCCTTGAGATGTAGGATTGTCTCCTATAATACTGTATATTGTCTTTTACTTGAGCACCAATCTCAGTTTTCAGGTTTCTGTTTAGTACAGTGATACTTTGGCTGCCACTAAACATGTACTAAGTCATGCTTTATATAACTTAGATAGGGCCACGATAAGGTGGGTGCATAATTGGCTGGAAAACCGTAGTCAGAGAGTTGTTGTTAATGGTGCTAAATCCTGCTGGAAAGGGATAACAAGTGGAGTTCCGCAAGGGTCTGTTTTGGGACCTGTACTGTTCAATATCTTCATCAATGATGTAGATATTGGGATAGAGAGTATGCTTATTAAGTTTGCAGATGATACCAAACTGGGTGGGGTTGCAACTTCTTTGGAGGATAGGGACATAATTCAAAATGACCTTAGCAAGTTAGAGAAATGGTCAGAGGTAAACAGGATGAAGTTTAATAAAGAGAAATGCAAAGTGCTCTACTTAGGAAGGAACAATCAGTTCCATACATACAAGATGGGAAGCGACTGTCTAGGAAGGAGCATGGCGGAAAGGGATCTAGGGGTCATAGTGGACCACAAATTGAATATGAGTCAACAGTGTGATGCTGTTGCAAAAAAAGCAAATATGATTCTAGGTTGTATCAACAGGTGTGTTGTAAGCAAAACTCGTGAAGTCATTCTGCCGCTCTACTCTGCACTAGTTAGGCCTCAGCTGGAGTACTGTGTCCAGTTCTGGGCGCCACATTTCAAGAAAGATGTGGAGAAATTGGAAAGGGGACAGAGAAGAGCGACAAGAATGATTAAAGGTCTAGAGAACATGACCTATGAAGCCAGGCTTCATGAACTGGGCTTGTTTAGTTTGGAAAAAAGAAGATTAAGGGGGGACATGATAGCGGTTTTCAAATATCTAAAAGGGTGTCACAAGGAGTAAGGAGAAAATTTATTCCTCTTGGTTTCTGAGGACAGGACAAAGAGTAATGGGCTTAAAGTGCAGCAAGGGAGGTTTAGATTGGACATTAGGAAAAAATTCCTAACTGTCGGGGTGATCAAATATTGGAATAAATTGCCAAGGGAGGTGGTGGAATCTCCCTCTCTGGAGATATTTAAGAACAGGTTAGATAGACATCTGTCAGGGATGGTGTAGACAGAGTTTGGTCCTGCCTTGAGGGTGGGGGGCTGGACTCGATGACCTCTCGAGGTCCCTTCCAGTCCTATGATTCTATGATTCTATGCTTTAACTTTTTTAATTTTATTTTTTCAATCTCTCTCTCCATTCAGATAGAGCAGGTTGGCAGAAATAAGGATGGCAATGTGAACCCCATTTCCAAAGATTCTGTCCCTCCACTCTGCCATGTTAGGACATTGCCTGCACATATGCTCAGAATATCCAAAAGTACTTTCCAATGCATTCCAGATTCTCTTAATTCCAAACTGCATTCTCTTAAGTGGAGTCCAACTTTCCTGTTTTTAGGCCTCTAGCTCTGCCTGGCATGCTGCCTTTGAAGCATCCTCCCAAACATATGCCCAAGTAGAATCTGATTATGCAGCTCTCAAATAAAGAAATTTGAGGGGTTTTTTTAAATCTAATTTGCCTAAATAAAAACTCAAATTTTGATTGTAGTTCTAAATCTATAATTTCTGCCAACAGCAACATGCACAGGAGCCAACTTCCATCTGCATTGAGACTTCCCAGACAAGCTGTACAATATCACTGTCCAATATCACTCCAAAAACTGCTGAGGTTTGGCAATAATTTTAAGATCAATGGAGAGAAATCAGAGCGCTAGAGGACAAAAGTTAATTGGGTAGAACCGTATGGGAAATGTTAGAATACTGAGGCTCTAACCTTTTAACTCTCATGTTTTGAGTTCAAATCTAGTCTTGTGTCATCAGTGGAGATTTAGCTGAAGAAATATTGGAAGTTGTGGGTATCTAAATGACTTATTCAGCTTATGGGTGTGTTATTGAAATAGCTGGATATACAGTAAAAAAGTTTGTATGGCTCTCAATTCACACTGAAATGGAAGAAGGAAATATAATTGCTAAGGAATGAAGTGGATTTATTTCTTCAAGTTTTGAATCAGATCTAAGGAGGGAAAGGAATATGGATCTTTAGTGTTTGGGAAAAGAAGTCAAACAGCACATTCCTCTCTCTTTTATTTAATTTCATACTGTTAACAGTAAAAAATTACTTTAGGACAGACCTTTTCCTATTGCAACTTCAGGTTTTTTGGAGGCAGAATTGTGTTTAACAAAAAAAAAATCAGTTGGTTCTTTTCTGCCAATAATAATGCCTTCAGTAATCACCTGTGTACAAAAACATTGCTACATTAGTCTTCTCTACTCCCCCACCCTAAGGAATAGTTTTGTTGCCCCGATTAAATGATTTATGTAATTTAAAAGTATGAATTTCAGATTTCAAGTTACTAGATGCAATGGCTGGAAGCTGAAGCCAGCAAAGTTCAAACTGGAGATAAGATGCATTTTTAACAGCGAGGAACAGCTTGCCAGGTAATATAATAAGTCCTCCATTACTTGGAACCTTTAAATCAAGTCTGGATCTCTCTCAAAAGACATTGTCTACTTCCTCCAAAAGTTATTGGTCTTAGTGCAAGAACAACTGGCTTATGTTCTGTGAAGGTTAGGCTAGATAATCCTAAGGATCTTTCCAAGTCTTTAAAAAAATCTATGAAGTATAAAACTGGCAATTTGAAATCTGTAGACACTGATTAGGTATGCAATTCTGAATTTGAGTTTTATGTATATAGTGTAATTTAGATACCCAAGCATTCAAATTTGCTTTTTAGATCCACTCACACTAGTAAAGCAGAAATATGCACACAAATATTTGCAAGTAAGAACCCTAAAGTGGGGCAAACACAGCCAAAGCAAATTCATATAAAAAGTGAACAAATATTTGCAGAGCTCATCTCCAATGCTCTGGGTTAACCTAGAAGGGACCAAGAACTTTTCATATTTCAGCGAACATGCTCTGCTTCTGCATACAGTTGTAAAGAAAAGGTGCAGATGCAAGGCCAAAGCCTGACTACTTAATGTTTGCAGTGGAACAAAATGGGGTTGCTAATTCTCAAGAAACACAGAAGCCTGGATTCCTCCCCTCTCCCCATAGTAAACCTTGGTAGAATTTCAACACCGTGGAATGGACTGCTTCTGCCACCATAAAACCCGCAGGACAAAGTTAGAGGAAGAAAAGTCAGCAAGGACTCCCTTCTGGTTGGGAGCGCCTCCAATTGTCCTCTCAGAGACATATCCACTATAGATTTAACTGGTGAAAATGTTCTGACGTGCAAGTCACCACAAAACGGGCAGGGAGCCATGTCCCATCCCTTTCTCAGGTGCACGCTAGAGCGGTTCAGCTCAATCCTAGGCTTATGCCTAATTGGCACAACCTGCTTTTCCAAAATGAGGCTGACAATTGTCAGCTTCTTACCAATTCGATTCATACACTGAAGAGCATATTTCTCACTGCCTTCTCCAACAAAAGATTTCTTTCCAGAATTTGATGCAGGGGCAAACGTGTTAACATGTCCAGCTGACCACGTGAATCCTTTCTCCAACCCCATGTTTAGTAAGTATAAGGAAGAGAAATGTGCACACTGTGAAGAGAGAACACAAGAGTTGTGTTTGAGAAGCTGGGTGACGTATAGCTTACAGTAAAAAAAATGCACTTATTGCTCTGTAACATTGGCACTTCTGCTTATGAAATGAGTCCAGGTCACTTCTCATAGTCTGTTGCTGCTAGGTGGGATTCTTGCCAG
The DNA here is from genome assembly GCF_049634645.1 of Pelodiscus sinensis. NCBI lineage: Eukaryota > Metazoa > Chordata > Testudines > Trionychidae > Pelodiscus > Pelodiscus sinensis. The sequence goes on from NC_134715.1 coordinate 24,268,675, forward strand.
TTATCTGTTTGACTGATGGATGAATGTAGGCCATTAAGCAATTGAATTGTCTTGCCATAAGGAACCTGGCCATAATCATACTTAAAAATCATTTTATCTTAGACTTTATCAAGGAGTAGGGGCCCCGTTCAGTGTTGGTGTTAAACTCTGAAACCATTGAGTCACACCAGACCTTAATTTAAACCATCTATTTCAGCAGAGTTGCACATTCTTACAACAGAGCAGAATTAATGTCTTGTGCTTTTCTTTTAAGCGCTGGGGGGAATACTGCTAATGCAGTTGGTGGGTTCCATATACTTTTTTTATGCAAATAGGAGTTAGTCCTATTTTCCTGGCTTAACTGAACTGGGAAATTACATTCTCTTAAATGGAGTCCCCCCCGAGCCTCCCTTGGTCCATGAACTCACACAATTCCCCCTGGTTCAGAACTTCAGGGACCCCCCCAGTTATATTGGGGGTGTATTATGACTCAGGCAATCTTGCAGCACAAAGGAAGTTTCTTCCAGCTGGCACCTTTAAATTACTGCCCCTTCGGTCCACCCAGACTGCCATCACAGTCTTTCAAACAGAATTCAAAACACCTTCATAACCATCAGGCACTTCTGCTGAGGTGCACTCTTCCAATTATGCTCACCATCTGAAGTCCATCCCATACCTCCCTACTGGTTTCCTCCTTACTGGCGTGCATGAGGTCAGTAAGCAGTAGTCCTCCTACTAGCATCTCTCCTAGTACAAGGATGATGGTAGATTTTATACTGTCCTCCTAACCAGATTTGGTCCTGATTGGCTGAGAGACAGGTCCTTGTTCTATCCCCGTGGTCCCCAACGCGGTGCCCGCGGGCACCATGGCGCCCGCTGGGGCATTCGTGGGCGCCCGCTGACAACCTGGGCCAGCCCTGCCCCCGGTGCACGGGAGGTGCCGGCCCCAGGTGCGCGACACGCACCGGCGCTGGGTGCGCGGCGCTCGGGCGGCACCAGCCTCGAGGCACATGCAGGCGCTCGGGCGCGCGGTGCTCGAGCGGCGCCAGTGCCGGCCTCAGGCACGTGGCTCGGGCGGCAGCACTGGCCCCGGGCCCATGGCACAAGGCGCTCAGGCGGCCCCAGCCCCGGCCCTAGGGCACACGCCAGCGCCGGGTGCAAGGGCATCCCAGTCCCCTGGCGTGCCCCCGGACGAGCGGCCCCGCCCCCGGGTGCCCGGCGCGTGAGTGGCCCCCACCTCCCGGGCACCCAGCGCGTGAGTGGCCCCACCTCCCAGGCGCCCGGGAGCCTCTGAAGGTTGGGGACCACTGTTCTATCCTATACCATGAGAGTCCTGGTCTGAGATCCTTAAAGGAATTGTAGTTTGGAATAGGATTATCCTAGAATCACTTTCTCTGTCCCACCATCTGCCTTTGCCAGTCCCTATGTGTTCTGGCTGCTCCAGGAATCCTGGACCTTAAAGGGGCTATATCATGGAACAAGGTTTAGATTATCCTAATCCTCACTACCCTTAAAAGGGATAGATACCCTTCTACATTATCCAATAAATGTTTTTCTGTGGACTTTCCAGGTAATTTCATGACACAGCAGAGATATACACATGGGTGACTGGAACGCAGGGACGAAACAAGCCAGCTCTTTATTTTTACTTATGTTCTTTCCTCTTTTCTGCTTTTTCCCAGGCAAGAAAAGCATTACCTATATGTAGTAGTAAAGGAAAAGAAAATCCTTTTTACAACAGTGTCACATGTCAGTGCTCTCTGAATCATTGGCTGCTGGTTCAGGGCCACAGGCTAATGGGTGGTATCATTCCACAGCTGTTCTGGCAACGAAGCAATTGTGTCTTAAGTGACATGATTAGATTTATTGTGCAAGCTAATTGAAAAAGAGCTGAACAATTACCACAGGTTTGGAGATAAGATTTTAATACTGATGTTTTTCTTCTTACTGTGTACCAAAACTTTCTGAAGTGGAGTGAGTCGCAGCAATAAGTATGTGTTGACAGCTATTTATGTCAGGTCCTTTTGAATTTGTAAACAGAACTTGACAAAACAAAAGCAAGTGTCAAGAGGTTATTTCACACTCTGTTACACTACATAATGTGATATAAAGACATTTCAGAAAAGTTTAATACAGCATCAGAAAAAAAAATCAAATAAAAAGAAAACCTCTGTGCTTTGTGGGACAAACATCCAGGTCATGCTGGGGGAAGCAAAAAACAATTGACATATTAAGAGACTTCCTTCTCCTAACATTGCACTGACAGCTATAGTTTCTCTGCAGATTGCTAGATTTAAAAGAAGAGGTATTTAATGGTTCATGTGTGTACAATGAATGAATGTGTGTATATACTGTGTGTATATATATATATATATATATATATATATATATAGTGGAACTGTATCATAGAATCATAGAATCATAGGACTGGAAGGGACCTCGAGAGGTCATCGAGTCCAGCCCCCTGCCCTCAAGGTAGGACCAAGCTCCTTCTACACCATCCCTGACAGATGTCTATCTAACCTGTTCTTAAATATCTCCAGAGAGGGAGATTCCACCACCTCCCTTGGCAATTTATTCCAATATTTGACCACCCTGACAGTTAGGAATTTTTTCCTAATGTCCAATCTAAACCTCCCCTGCTGCACTTTAAGCCCATTACTCCTTGTCCTGTCCTCAGTAACCAAGAGGAACAAATTTTCGCCTTCCTCCTTGTGACACCCTTTTAGATATTTGAAAACCGCTATCATGTCCCCCCTTAATCTTCTTTTTTCCAAACTGAACAAGCCCAGTTCATGAAGCCTGGCTTCATAGGTCATGTTCTCTAAACCTTTAATCATTCTTGTCGCTCTTCTCTGTCCCCTTTCCAATTTCTCCACATCTTTCTTGAAATGTGGCGCCCAGAACTGGACACAGTACTCCAGCTGAGGCCTAACTAGTGCAGAGTAGAGCGGCAGAATGACTTCACGAGTTTTGCTTACAACACACCTGTTGATGCAGCCTAGAATCATATTTGCTTTTTTTGCAACAGCATCACACTGTTGACTCATATTCAATTTGTGGTCCACTATGACCCCTACGTCCCTTTCCGCCATGCTCCTTCCTAGACAGTCACTTCCCATCTTGTATGTATGGAACTGATTGTTCCTTCCTAAGTGGAGCACTTTGCATTTCTCTTTATTAAACCTCATCCTGTTTACCTCTGACCATTTCTCTAACTTGCTAAGGTCATTTTGAATTATGTCCTTATCCTCCAAAGAAGTTGCAACCCCACCCAGTTTGGTATCATCTGCAAACTTAATAAGCGTACTCTCTATCCCAATATCTACATCATTGATGAAGATATTGAACAGTACGGGTCCCAAAACAGACCCTTGCGGAACTCCACTTGTTATCCCTTTCCAGCAGGATTTAGAACCGTTAACAACAACTCTCTGACTACGGTTCCAGCCAATTATGCACCCACCTTATCGTGGCCCTATCTAAACTATATTTGCCTAGTTTATCAATATGATATGCGAGACCATATCAAATGCCTTACTAAAGTCTAGGTATATGACATCCACTGCTTCTCCCTTATCCACAAGGCTCGTTATCCTATCAAAGAAAGCTATCAGATTATTTTGGCATGACTTGTTCTTCACAAACCCATGCTGGCTATTCCCTATCACTTTATTACCTTCCAAGTGTTTGCATATGATTTCCTTAATTACCTGCTCCATTATCTTCCCTGGGACAGACGTTAAACTGACCGGTCTGTAGTTTCCTGGGTTGTTCTTATTCCCCTTTTTATAGATGGGCACAATATTTGCCCTTTTCCAGTCTTCTGGAATCTCCCCTGTCTGCCATGATTTTTCAAAGATCATAGCTAAAGGCTCAGATACCTCCTCTATCAGCTCCTTGAGTATCCTGGGATGCATTTCATCAGGACCTGGTGACTTGCTGACATCTAACTTTCCTAAGTGATTTTTAACTTGTTCTTTGTGTATCCTATCTTCTAAACTTACCCTCTCTCTGCTTGTATTCACTACGTTAGGCACACCTCCAGAGTTCTTGGTGAAGACCGAAACAAAGAAGTCATTGAGCATCTCTGCCATTTCCAAGTTTCCTGTTACTGCTTCTCCCTCCTCACTAAGCAGTGGGCCTACTCTGTCCTTGGTCTTCCTCTTGCTTTTAATGTATTTATAAAACAGCTAAGGATTTTTATTTATGTCCCTCAGTGGCAGAGTCTGGGTGATATAGAAAGTTTCTTACTTTACCTCCCCTTTATTTAATTGTCTAAAAGGTTTTAAAAGCAGGTGAGAGATTTGGCCTTGCCACAGGCAGAGTATAGTTTGCACACTATGTGAGAAGTCAGCCACATCCTCTTCCACTGTTTCTTTTTTAGATTTGATGGGAGCCCCTAGGAATCTACATGTAAGCAATACTCATGTCTTCATTCTGCTGCCAGTTTCTCTGAGCCTCCCCCTCCACTATAAATTAACACAGGGAGAGATATAAATTTTAAATGGGGGAAGTGCCTCCAGGAAACTGACATTTTGGAGCAGGGTCTGCCAATAGATAATGCAGCCTTGTGCATATAACTGTGGTATTAGTATTTGACAGGAAGCTACAGAATGTCTCTGTTCTGTTTTTATAAGCATCTGATTGCATGGAACACAAACTTTTATATCTTTTTCTAGGCCACATTTCTATTTTATAATATGTTTCAAGTCAAAGGGGAAAAACAACATCACCCAATGGAGCTAGAGCTGCCATTTGATGATTCATTCTCTTTCAAAGAAGGTTGCCAGTTAAAGCCATCCAAAAACAACCTCAAGATGATCTTGCCATTTTGTAGGGATGAAATGCCCAAACAGACTTAAGCAGGCCTGCAAAATTATTCAGCAACACATGTTTTACTGTCTACATGTTCAGTTCTCTATTACCCTGCCCCCATAACCCTTCTCTTTTTCCTCCTCTTTAAAACATTATATGAGTTTTATACTGTAACACTAAACAAGTGCATTCAAACTGTTGAACACTATAGCATACTTAATAGGTACATACTCTCATAAATTGTCTCTATTGTATGAAGACAAAGGGCATTCTTCTCTCACTTTTTACTGGTGTAAGTCAGGAGTAACTCTGTGGAAGTCAGTGGCATTACACTAATATATGTGAGAGAAGAATCTACTCCCGTGTAACTCCAGAGTTGCCAACACTAATGATTTATTGTAAGTCACCTGATGTTTGATGTTATTTTAGCTCATGGGGTCATGTTATTTTGTCAAAATATCAGCTTTCATTTACTATTTAAAAATTAAATCTGCAGGGAAAAGCTTGAATATTCAAACACTTGACTCAAAAACCAGAACAACACCCACATTTTATGTGGTTTAAAATCATATTAATTTGAAGCCAATCCCATGATTAGTAGGGGAAGGAGGAGGAGGGCGCTGGGGTAGGTCCAAAGTTAAGTTATTTGAACATTTGCAATTGGCAATACTGAACTACTCTTCAGTAAGGCAGGTGTAAATGGCAGGTCAGACAGGCCAAGAAGAAACATACACGCACAGAATTGAATGCATTAGTCTGTTGTCCAGACTGGTTGCCCTCTAAATACTATCTGAAATTCTATATAATGAATTTTATTTCTGTATATGCTCCACTCTATGCCAGTGTCAATGCACTTGATTGTAATAAGATGGCATGTTTTGATACATATTATTTGAAGATGAACCAGTCACAGAGAACTTGATGAAGGCTAGAAAGACTGAGGAAACAGAAAATGTCTGCAGCAGAGAAGCTGTAAAGGATTGAAAATTTTACTTATTTGGGCAGCTGAGTAGAACAGATGGCAAAATCTTAGGGGAAATAAACACAAAGTTTGGGAAAGCAAGCAGCGTGTTCTAGCCATTGTCAGTGATCTCCTATAGTAGAAAAAAATCAGTCAGAAATTAAATAGAAGCTGTACAACACTCGTGTTTTGTCAACAATTTCATACCAAGCAGGCATTTGGCAGATTGAGTAGAGAGGACAGAAAGGTTGATGGGTTTTCAAGGGCCACGGTTTGAAAGGAACCAGAGGGTGTTATTACTTTAGCAACCAGGAGATATGAACAGAGGTCTATACATTATGGGTCAAAGTGCATTCAGCTAGAAAACTGTATGTATCTTCCAGGCCTTTAGTCTCAGGCTAGCAAGACACAAGACAGCTGAGCAATGCAAAGGTGAAAAAAATGTGAATATATTTACGTGAAAGGGGGGAAACGATGCAATCAAATGTAGTAGTTAAAGTGGTTTATTAAATTTTGTAATTCATCTATCAAGTCTAGGTCCGTAGCTGGTGTAAATCCACATTGTTCCATTTACTTCAATTAATCAATGATTGTTTACTGTGGCAGGAATACTTTACAAAATATCTCGGTGTTTATCCTGCATGTGTGCCTTCCTAAAATTTATATTCCCATCACTGGGAATTTTGGGTGGGTAAATAAGGCAAGATCTGGACTATTACATCAAAACAACCAATGAAGTTATAAATAATATGAGAATTCACTTTTTTGTTATAAGCAGAGCCATCTGTTGTCCTGATCAAATTCCACTTCTGAATTCCCATTGCAATTCCATTCATACATGGTGTCCTTCTACAATTTCTTAAACGGTTGCGGAAAGTATAAATTCAGTTAATGCGATTATGTGCAGGCATAATCCATGCATAGCTGGCTGTAGGTACATGGTGAATAACATCATTATATACAGAGTATACATGATAAAAGCTTTAGAGTACACATAGTCAATATGAAATGGAGATAGCCCCATTAGTCACAAGCTGTGAAGCCGCAAGATCTCAAATCAGTGCCAACACAACTAATCTATTACAACAGCCTCCATACCATCAATGGTAAGTGACAAATGCACAGTAGAGTAGAACAAATGTAGACACATAATAAGCAATATTGGTACTAGGGTTTTTTTCTTTTCTGCTTACAGAGCCAGAGCAGCCAAAGTGCTAAGTGACCTTTAAATCTTTTCAATATCAGTGGAAGCAGATTGGAGGAATCTAGAGCACTGAGTGGCACATGATAGGGATTATCTCCTTGACATACATTGCTACGCACACAATCCCAATTATTTGTTCTTTGGCTGAGATAAGATTCTCAGAGGACTGTGTTGTCTAGTGTTCTGCGAATAACTGGATGTAGGAATTTCTTATTTTAATGGATGCCGACTACCTTCTGTTATGCAACTGTTAAATAGGAGCAGTGATACATATGGAACATAAAAATGACCAAAGTCAGTCTAGCCCAGTATCCTGTCTTCCCACAGTTGTCAAAGTCAGGTGCTTTAGAGGGAGTGAAGAAGAACAAGTAATCATCAAGCAATCCATTCTGTTACCCATTACCTAAGCAATCCTACCTGTTACCCATTATCATTGGTTACCTAAGCTTCTACAAAACAGACTAGGGACACCACCACTGGCCATGATGGACCTATCTTCCAGGAGCTTAGTTCTTTTTTGAACCCCATTATAGTATTGGCTTTCACAACATCCTCTGGCAAAGAGTTCCACAGATTGTGAAGAAATACTTCCTTTGGTTAGTTTCAATCCTGTTGACCGTTCAATCTATTTGGTGACCTCTAGTCCTTGTATTATGAAAAAGAGTAAATAACACTTTCTTATTCACTTTCTCCACACCAGTCATGATTTTATAGACCTCTATTGTACTCCCCTTTAGTCATCTCTTTTCCAAGCTGAAAAGTCCCAGTTTTATTAATCTTTCCTCTACCCTTTGTTGTGACCTGAAAGCTAGTAAAGTGAGGTGTGAGCCTGCCAAGAATTATTTTACTCCGTGCTGGTTTCTGGTCTCTTGGCTGATTTCATCTGAAGAAACAGTTGTCTTAGTGACCAATAAAAAAATATTCATCGCTCTAATCCAAACTCTGATGTGGCCAACTGGAACCCAGAGGAACTCACTGGTGTTTTTTTAAAGTTGACTTTAAACTGTCTCTCCACATCCAAGCTGCATCTCAAACCATGGTTCTGCCAAAGATTATTGGTGATAATCTATTATCTGTCTTGCCACACTCATGAATGTCGCTAGGGGCCTTTTTTCTCTCCTTCCCTGGCACCACAAACAAGGGCCAGGAGTGGGGGAAAGGGTTTGGGTCAGAGGACCCCGAGTGCTGGCAGGCAAGATAGCAGAGTCCTGCTGGCCACTCCCTTGGTGGTGCAGCTGTCCCCAGTGGACATGCTGCAGTATCACGTCCCTCCAAACAGCAGCACCTCCCTTTACATATTATAGAAAACATTTTTGGAGCTTCCAGCTGTCCCGGCACAGCCAAAGCCTGACCTTGCTTTAAGTTAGAAGAAGAGGAAGCTGCATACCAAATTTGCTGATCCTAGCTCTTACTGGTTAGGAGGAGTTCTTGAACAAATAGACTCACAGACAGACACAAGCTCCCTCCTTTTGATATGCATTCCTGATGAAAGAACTAAACTATACAGCTGTTACTGATTTGATGTTAAGAGTTGTAGTCAATATACAAAGCTTTAGAGAGATTAGAGAGCTTACATTTATTTTAGCCAAGTTCAACATTATTCTGCTGTCAAATTTCTAACAGCCTCTCTCCCATGAATTCAGATGTATTTTCCCTGTTTTGTAACCCAGTGAAAATTAAAATAAAAGTATTTGTGCAGGCTTCAAACTGTTTTTACTTGTGGTAGAACTCCTGGGAATTTTTTTCTGTAAAAACGAAGATTTTGGTGTTTTTTTTTAAAGAAAGGAGTTAATGTTTTCTTCCTTCTAATCCAGATGAATGGCATTCATTGGTTTAATGAGAGAGAGTTGAGGAATAAAAAAGGTCTGTACTATACCATGCCTCCTGAGGTGTAACACTGTACATGTTGACAGCAGTGCAAGTCAACCATGGCAGGAAATGAATGTAGTCTCTCAGTGTATGAATGCAGCCTTTTCATTGTCAGATCAGAATGTCAAACATAGGGTTTGAAACTAAATCCATTACAATTCAGGTATTTGTGCTTTTGTATTCTCTATCACGCAAGTGTTTGCATTTGTTCACACTCAGATTTCAGCTTACTTCATAGAGTGGGAGGAAGAGATCCTCTTTCACAATGCAATCTATTTTAACTAGTCACAAAGTTAAATCTTTCAAATGGATCCAGGAGTTGTGTCTGCCTAAAGATGGTTCACATCAATACTCCAAGGAGAGTCATCACTCTGGACATCCCTTCACCAGTAAAAGCAATGGTATGTTACGGAATATACAACTTTGCAACTCCATTTCTGGAGTCATTCGTTTGCCTTTTGAACAGATTTAAACTATGAATTGGTGCTGATATTTCCCAATTCAAAGCTAGTTAGAAAAAAACCCAACCCTACATGAATTTTCAGGGTGACCTTATAAAAGCCATTGATCTGTTAAGCTTTGTGTATTAGTTAGCCTACTGTTTACCTATAAACATCATATGACCTGGTGGGCTATTTCCCTACCCCAAAAAAGGAACGCCATGCGCTATGCCTTTAATGACCCCTATCTTCAGGAACTGAAAAAAAAATACCAACCACCATCCCCAAACCCTCAACTGATGAATGTTGGCTACAATCCCCAAAGGTTTTTCCTTCCCTCCATCTATCTGGAAAAGAAGAAAATAGCCTGTAGGGCCATTTCCCTCTTCCTTGGGTATTCCACTCAGCCACGTGATCATTGACTATCGTTTGATACAAGGATGATGGTCGGATGCTCCTACCAGGGGAAGAATTATGGATGAGACTTAAGATGGCTGAGGAATCTAACTTGTGCTATACGGATTTTTCCACACATGAGAGAGGTGGCTGCTTGGAGAGAGCACAACTGTTGGCCTACACACTGTACCTTTTCCTTTCCCCTCTGCTCCTCTTGAGCAAGGCAATTCTCTTTAAAACAGGCTGAGGCCTGATGTGTGATGCAACACCAGTGCCGTCTGTTGCCAGTCAGCGCCTCCCAATTCACAGGGCCAAGGCATCCCTTCCTGAGATAGACTTTCTGAGTGTTCTTGAACCATTTCCTCTGTCCCCCACAAGTTCTTTTACCATGACTAAATTGAGAAAAGAGGACTTGTATTTGCCATCCGCACACAATGGCCAGCCCAGCAAAGTTGATGTTTCATAAACTTTGCCTCAGCAGTGGTGATGGTAGCTGCCGAGAGACAATCTTCCCATCTGATATGAAGAATCTTCTTAAGGCAGTGCTGATGGTACCACTCCAGACATCTAAGATGGCATCAGTACATCACCCATGTCTCACAGCCATATAGAAGAGAGGGGATGACTACTGCATTGTAGACTAGGATCTTTGTTTCCATCTGCAGCTCTCTGTCAATGAAGACATGATGAAGCAACTTTCCAAAGGCACAACAGATCCTATGTTCAATTTCCATATCAAGAGTGTCTATCTGGGCAAGGTGGCTACCAAAATAAGGGAAATTTGCGCAACATTTTCCAGGAGTTCATCACCAAAGACAATTTGTGGGAGAAGGGGGCCCTGCAAAAGGCATGGTTCATTAAACCTGGCAGGGCTGCTGCACCTCTTTCCCCCAAACAACTGAATTCAGCTCCTTAACTTCAAAGGAAATTAGATTAAAACAAAATAGCATGTATGCAGACATTGAATGGATAGTCCACTTTGTTTTCTAATGGAAATACAGGGGGAGGAAGTTTCTTGAAGTCAGTATAGTTCCTTTTCCTCCCCAGTATCTATGTAACGTACCAGTAAAATACAATCTATAGTTCTCTACTATGTTTGTACTAGCTGAAAATGTAAAGGTAGAAACAAAATACCCTACTGATTATTTGTTTAAATTTGGAGGTTTAAGTTAAGACCAATAGTCATCCTTTTCATTCATGATCTGTTACTTCAATTAAAGGAGTTCATATAGAGGGGTGATGTGAACTCACACATTTGATATGAAATCTGCAAAGGTTCCTGGGAGGTGATTATCATGCTGGGAAGCTACAATTGCCTTATTCTGTTAATAAAATTCCTCTGCATGGTAAGCTTTCAGTGAAATCGAAGTAGCATTTCAGTGTGACTGGCACTCCTGAGCATGACACTAGTACAAATAAATATACGTGCAACTAGAAGCTTTGAAAGTTCTCTCGTTATTAATGGTACAAAATGTAAATGTAGGTACATTCCTATGTAAATGAGATCTAGCATGCATGATCTGGCCACAAGGAGTCAACAGTATTGAACATATTGGGTTTTCCTGGCCTAAGATGAAAAATACTGCAGGCTGGATAAAATGACTATATTTAAAAGTGCCTGTATTATTTGTTCAGGCTAGCTCCACCCAGTCATGATTCTGAAGTACAGAGCCTTCCTAGTAGCTGGAAACTAGATTAGCTAAGGGAGTTGAGAGATGACTTCATCTATTGGCTGCATGATAAAACTGACAAAGTGTCAGAAAAGTTCACAACAGCTAAGGAGAAGATGTAAAATCTAGGGATGATGGAGCACTCTGAATGCTGCTTAATCCATAATTAGCAAATGTTCTGGTAAACTGAGACATAGTTACTCAGCACACTAGGTAATAAGTATTTTGGGGACTGGAGAGGAGATTTGAGCCTTGAAGAGCTAGAGAACTACTTCATTTGTAAACAGTGAAAGCCATTAATCAGTTAATTGTGTGTTGTCATCCCCCCTGCACTCCCTGCAGTCACTTCTCCTTCAGCGGGGGGTGATCACCAATATCATGCGATACCTGGCCCCGTCTGGTGATCCCCAAAGTGGTGTGCTGGGAGGATGGGGTGCCATAGGGGTGGTGATGTTGGGAAGGAGCGGGGCTTGGAAGCCAGTAGTGGACAGGTCCCACCCCCAGCCTGCTGGTGGCCAGAGACAGATTGTGCCATTGTTCTGGCTGGTACAGGCCTATGGCCTGCGAGTTTGAGACCCCTGACCTATAGGGTTAGGCAGAAGCTGAGCTGGAGTTTTGAGGATCTTAGTGGAGCCTAAAATAGGCTCCTAAATATCTTTTTGGATCTTGGACCAAGAGAGAGAGAATCCAGCACTACGTTTCTTACTCGAATTTAAACAGTAGCTTGGTGAGAGAGCTGGTTTTGAAATAAACAAACAAACAAACAAATATAATCAGGGAATCTTGACTCCCAGATTACAGAAAGCTTTGGGCAAAGCAAGTGCACTCCCTTGCTATTTGCCAAACTTTAAGGTGTGTGTGGCCTGAGAGGTATTGTTTGAGTTTTGGTTGTTAAGACATTATGTGCATATACAGCAGAGGAAAGAGTATAAGCTACTGTGATGATATAACCTAATGAAGTTTATTTGCCATAACAATCATTAATTAGATTTCAGGGAATCATTAGAGTTGGTGGGGGTTGGACTTGATGGCCTCCTGAGGTTTTTTCCATCTCTATGATTCTAATTTTCTTTAAAATGGCGACTATTGTATTTCTCCTTCCTGCTCTGCAAATCACAACATTTCACAAGCCCACTTATGGCATAAAAATGGGATTAGGGAGTCCTATTACTATCTTGTTTATGGAAAAGATTTTATCGAAAGGATTTTGATAGCATTTAAGGATGCCCATTTTTAAATCTAAAGGTATTATCAGGTTCTTACAACTAGGCCACTAGTTAGTAGCAGTTCAGAAGTTTTTCCCTGTTAAATAGGTGAGACAAGAATGGGATATTCCAAGTGTACAGGAAAAGGAAATGCTCATGTTTGATTCTGATCCACGAGAGAATCAAATCAAAGCCCCTATCAATTTCTATACTATTAAATTCAAACCATTCATCGTAATATCAGATAGAGGAAGCCCTATAGACAAATTGTTCTGAATAGTATTTATCACCTGGTAGAGACATCCAGGAGGAAAGAGAGTATGGAGATCCCCATATTTTCATAACATTAATGTCATGAAAAGAAATCTGAGACTTCATTAAAAAAATCTATAGGCAGTTACATATGAAATGCCATGTGGCATTCAGTTCAACTTGTAACAGCTTGCTAGGTGTTCAACGTGACCATTCACATGTTCACAATCTCTTACATATACAGAGGTTATAAGTGAAATCTGACGCCTTACTGAAATTCTAGGGTGGGGAGCCTAGCCAAGATATATGGTTTGACCTTCAACTCCTTGTAGTCCAGGAGGAGTTTACTTCCAGCTGTTCTTGTAATCAGAATCACTAAACTGTACATAGGATTGTGCTGTACTTAATCCCCTGCCTCTAGCCTCAATTAATCTATACTATATAATTACTGACCATGGCATTGATTTTCTTCCATGGCCTTTTAATATACTGTGTGTCTTCAGTCTCTCTCAGGCTTGATATCAGATTAGAATTCCACTCCACTGTTTATGCTGCTGTGCTCTATCAGCTTTCCATTTAAGTCAATGGAATATTAACACATACTTGGTCAAATTCCGTGATGACATGAGTATGGTACAAGATACTGTACATACTAGATAGAAGTTGGTACAGAAAATGGGCAGCAGTTAGAATGTGGCGAATAACTGATTTTTTGGTTCACTGGAAGTTCTGAAAAATAAAAAATTGGTTCCCTGTAAAGACATGCCAAAAATGTTGGCAAGTTGACATGTTTCAAGTGAACTGATTTTTTTTTTTTGCATGTTTTTAAAGGGATAGATTCTCCCTCACAAATGTTAACTTAGTGGTCAGCAACTGCACACAGGGTCTGAGACCCAAGTTCAGTTCCCTCCTCTGCTTGGTGTGGAGTAGGGAAATTTGAATGTGGGTCTTCCACAAGAGTATCTTAACCACTGGCCTATGAGGTACTCAGGACAAGTGTGTCTCAAACTCTCCTATTGAAGCTGTTCCACTTTGCTCAAAGTACTTGAATAGTCACAAGGGAGAGAAAGAATGACTCTGTAGCCTGCTGGTTAGAGCACTCATCTGGGAGGTGTTGCCTGATTTTAGGAGGTTAATATTATTAATTTTGATAGTATGAGTTATAGGATGGATTATAGGTTCACCAATTAATCTGATCAGAGATAAGGTTCTTGGCCCAGAATCAGGCTACACAGAGTTTACCAAGGACTCTCAGGGATATGACAGTCAAATATAGCCTTGAAGACTTTTGAGATAAATGGAATAGCACTTAGTAATCATATGGTAAAATAATAAGCATTACAAATGTAGAACTATTATTCTAAAGCAGTGGTCTCCAACCTTTTTACACCTAAGATCACTTTTTAAATGACAGACCAAGCCAAGATCTACCACCCCGCCCCTTCCTTGTAGCCCTGCCCTCTCTATTCTCCTCCTCTCCATCACTTGCTATCCCCAATCCTTATACTGCTGCTTTAAAAAAAAAATCTGTAGGAAATCTGTAGAATGGACCAAATGTCAGAAAAAAACCCCTTCTTTTGGAAGCCACCTTATTCCTTGTGGAAAGAGGAATATAGGGGTGACCAAAAGAGCCTGCTTGTTCTTCCACTAAAAAATTGAAAGAACAAACACAACCCTGGATGCAGAAGAGTTTTTCTGGGATATCTCCAGAATCCTGGAAAACTCCTGCAGTCTAGCTGGACCCCTGCTGAGTTGAGACAGGATGTGTAGTCTCTGGGGTGGGAATGAGGGATTTGGGTGTGGGAAGGGGTGAGAGGTGCAAGCTCTGGGAGGAAATCTGGATGCAGGAGGAGGTGGAGAAGGGGACGCTGGCTCGGGGAGGGGGCTCCAGGCTGGACAGTGTTGGGATACTAACACTAACAGCAAGCTTCCCGGCTGAGCGCAGGGCAGCCGGGCGGGAGAGAAGAGAAGCGGCTTCCTGGCCAGCTGGCCATGGTGCTCAGCCAGGGTGCGCCAAGCTCCAAGTGGGCTGGTGCAGAGGAGAAGCTGCCTGGCCAGCTGGCTGTGGCCTTCAGTCCGGAGGAGGCTGAACCACACTCCAGCTGATCGGGCGGCTTCCCCTCTGCGCCTGCCCACATGGAGCTTGGTGCACCCTGGCTGAGCGCCATGGCCAGCTGGCTGGGAAGCCGCTTCTCTTCGCTCCCGCCCAGCTGCCCTGCGCTCAGCCCGGGAAGCTTGCTCCAGCACAGCTGGAGCTAGACGTAGCCTCCCTGGGCTGAGCGCAGGGCAGCTGGGCTGGAGGGAAGAGAAGTGACTGCCCAGCCAGCTGGCCATGGCACTCAGCCAGGGTGCACCAAACTCCACGTGGGCAGGTGCAGAGGAGAAGCCGCCGATCAGCTGGAGTGCGGGACAGCCTCTTTCAGCTGAAAGCCACAGTCAGCTGGCTATGGTGTTTTAGCCCTCCCGACCTCTCAGCTCCCACCATTCCTTGCAGCTACTCACCTGTGTTGTTGCTCGGTGAGTAGCTGCTCCTCAAATGAGGAAATCTAATGTAAATGTACTGCGCAGGTGTGCAGTTCAGAGAGGGCTCAAGAGCTACTCTTAGAGCCCCTGAGATCTACCGGTAGCTCGCGATCTACTGGTTGGTGACCACGGTTCTAAAGATTCAGATGCATTAGATACCATGAAGCTTTTGATTAGTATAACTCATACCCGTCCTCAATACCCTGGTGATAAGACAAAGGACAAGCCTGGACTCTGTCCAGCATTCAGGTCCAGGTTTCTCAATTCGGGTATGTCTACACTACCACCCTAGTTTGAACTAGGGTGGTAATGTAGGCAACTGGAATTGCAAATGAAGCCCGGGATTTGAATTTCCCGGGCTTCATTTGCATATTGCCGGGCGCTGCCATTTTTAAATGCCCCACGGCTACACGCGGCACGGACTAGGTAGTTCGGATTAGGCTTCCTATCTACGAGGAGTAACGGTAGTTCGGAATAGGAAGCCTAATCCGAACTACCTAGTCCATGCCGTGTGTAGCCGCGGGGCATGGAGTCCGCACTAGCGGACATTTAAAAATGGCGGCGCCCGGCAATATGCAAATGAAGCCCGGGAAATTCAAATCACAGGCTTCATTTGCAATTCCGGTTGCCTACATTACCACCCTAGTTCGAACTAGGGTGGTAGTGTAGATATACCCTTCTTGTGTGGGAGGTGCTCAGGTACCAGAGGAAAGGGACTGGGAGGGATCATTTGGGGAAATGGCCCAGGGAAGAAGCTTCTAGACGGGGAGTTAAAGAAATCCTGTGTGTTGCCACTGCCTTAGAGACCATGGGCCAGAACCCAGAGTAGTGGGTGGTCCTGGGTTTCCCCCATCCCTCTCCACGCCACTACAGAGTCTGCCCCAAGAAGGGAGACTAGGACCACAGAGGAGTTGTGATGAGAAGGGTTCACTAGGCTGTGACCTTGTCTCTAGTAAAGGACAGGGGGCTGCATGGAAGAAGTCAGGGTCACAGCGAGCCCCTGAATCAAACATTGTTTGCCAGAAGCACAGGACTCACAGGGCACAGTCAGAGCTTTACCACAATGAATATTAATGACATTAGCTCATTTTCACTTCTGGGATTATTGCCCTAACCAGTTTTCGGTTCTGTTCTTGTGGTGTACCTGTTAGATTTTAATGGGTATGAACAGCCTACTTCAATGCATCTTTTATCTATTTATGTGAAAGTTTACAGCCAAATATAAATCTGAGTGAAAAGTTCCATCCAACCATATATGCTAATTTTGCCCTAATGTAACATACAGGATGTAGCCTGTAGGTTCCTTGTGTTACAGCCAAAAATATTTCAATATAAATCTATTATAAAAAAAACAAATAATGAAATCCATGAGAAAAATAAGGAATCCATAAGAAAAGATATATAAGCAAGCAAGCAGGCTAGCCCCAGATAGAGGTCAGAGGCTCAAATGCAACACCTGGTAGAGGAGGAATACAGATCTTCTACATGAATCACTTAAAACCCTGTCTCTTTAGAAATAAAAGAAGTTTATTAACCAATCTATATTTGCTCACTGGTCTGAATTGCATCCCAGAATGTGAAACCCAGCTTCAATTCTCCAACTGACCATATCCCCTTCAGTCCACCCAGCCAATGGAGTAAGGATTGTGGGTAGATTTCCTAATCCCTTTGAGACTTTATTTAGCGTGTGAGCCAGAGTCTGGATTTACTTGCTAATAGCAAACCTGGAGACTCATCTCTTGCTTTCCTCGTCTGATTAATATTTGTTGAAGAGCAGGCTGCTTTAGTCATTGAAAAAGAGGAAGATAATGCAGGCTATCTTGTTATTTCCTTATCTGATGGAATAGTAACAGTATGTCTTGCCTTTCAGATGGGCTTAAAAAAGAGTGAATGCAGGTCGTGTGTCAGACAGGAGCACACAGAATCAATTTACAGAGGTAAAAGGTCAGTAACTACAGATGTGTTTGTAACTGGTCATGATTCATCCAGAATATCTGAGTGCTCTGATATAACTAACATCGGGCTAGGAGTGAACAGATGTTCTGATTTTACAGGGCCAGTTCCAATATTGAGGGCTTTGTCTTATATAGGATCCTATTTCCCCTTACCCTCTGCCTGGATTTTTCACACTTGACAGCTGGTCACCCTGGCTACGTCTAGACTGGCATGATTTTCCGCAAATGCTTTTACGGAAACGTTTTCCGTTAAAAGCATTTGCGGAAAAGAGCATCTAGATTGGCACGGACACTTTTCCGCAAAAGCACTTTTTGTGGAAAAGCGTCTGTGCCAATCTAGGCGCGCTTTTCCGCAAAAAAGCCCCGATCGCCATTTTTGCGATCGGGGCTTTTTTGCGCAAAACAAATCTGAGCTGTCCACACTGGCCTTTTTGCGCAAAAGCTTTGCACAAAAGGACTTTTGCCCGAATGGGAGCAGCATAGTATTTCCGCAAGAAGCACTGATTTCAGACAGTAGGAAGTCAGTGTTCTTGAGGAAATTCAAGCGGCCAGTGTAGACAGCTGGCAAGTTTTTCCACAAAAACAGCTGCTTTTGCGGAAAAACTTGCCAGTCTAGACACAGCCCCTATGTGGGGCAGAGAGCCAAAGACCAAACACTTGCTTTATTTTCAGGTTAGAGGTGTCTAGTAGATAGATGTTAGCATTGGTATAGCAAGAAGGTACAGATTGAATCTATCTATTCCGGCACACTGTGATCTGGCTTAATTTTAGTTAGACAGATGTCCAGATGCTATCATAGGTGTGGCCAGGTTTCCCATGGTACCATAAAGCCACCAGTCTTGACACTAAGTGTTCTGTGCTGTTATTTAGCTCTAATTTACCCCATGTGTCTTCTGAGAGCCATATACGCAGTGGAAATATTGAATATGCTGCTAGACAATATTAATCTTCTGTGGTTTGGCAAATTTCCGGTCAGGTCCCAAGGGTGCCAGACTAGAGAGGTTCAACCTATACAAGAATTATGAACAGATTTCAAGAGATGTTGTGGGACGCAATTTAATTTAATTGCCTGACTGCTGTTAGCATTGGTAGAATCTGCAAGCTAGATTCACAAAAGTGACTTCTACTTCAATGCCTAACTAAAGGGTTATATATATACAGTGCCTCACAACTTGAAATAAGCTATGCAATTTGAGCTACGCAGATTGCGTAGCTTATTTCGAGATAGTCTATTTTGAAATTTAGCGCTGTTTACACAGTGTCAAATTTTGAAATTAGACTGCTATTCCAAGTCCCTTAATCCTCCTGGAATTAGGTTTACCGGGATGTCCGAATAGCAAGCCTGTTATTTCGAATATATCTTGAAGTAATGGACTTGTTGCTAGGATGCAGAAAATGCTATTTTGGGATACCAGACGTTTCCTGAAATAGTGTCACTGTCTAGACATACCCCTACTCTGGCTCTCTCAGTCTCCCCTCTTTAAGCGTTTTCACTTTTGGTAAATAATTAAATATTCATTGGACCATTGGGGAACAAAAGCAAGAGCAGAACTCTATGGCCCTGTGGTTAGTACAGTAAGCCTGGGAGATAGGATAATCAGTTCAAGTCCCTGATACGGCAAATATTTAATAGTAAATACATAGTAAAATATCTTCAGTAGGAGAAAATGAGAGGAGCACTCTGCAGAATAGCCAGCAGCCTAATGGGGCCCTGCTTCAAATTAGGCATTAGAGGGGATTTAAACCTGGGTCTTTCAGATCTCAAGAGGGTCCTAACCACAAGGCTTTGGTGTACAACAGGACATGTAGGAAAGAGGAAAAACAGTGAACTAAAGACAATTGATTTCAAGAAGAAAAGCTTTAGCAAATTCAGAGAATTACTAGGGTAGGTAAGATTCTGTGGGAAGCACGTCTAAGGGAGAAAGGGTTCAGGAGAATTGGCAGGGTTTTAAAGGAACATTGTTAAGGGCATAAGAGCAAGCTACCCAAGTGCATAGAAATGATACAAAGAGACCTCCTACAGGCTTAACCAAGAGATCTTCAATGGCCTGAAACTCAGGAGAGTCACACAAAAAGTGAAACTAGGGCTTTGTCTACACCCCTGCAGTGTGGTCATGGCCCCAGTGCTGGAAGAATGCCCTAGGTAAACCGCCTCTAACAGTGTTGGGAGCTTGTTTACACTGGCTCTTTACTGCACTCTATGCTCAGAGGGGGTGTTTTTTCACACTCCTGAGTGGGGGGAAAAAAGTTACAGTGTGGTCAAGTGGCAACATAGACAAGCCCTGGATTAAATTATGAAAGACACTGCAAAGACACTGCAAGCATGAAGGGACAAAATTAGATAGGCCAAGACACAAGAGATTAAACTAGTTAGGGTAACAAGAAAACATTCTACAAATACATTAAAAAAAAAGAAAATACCAAAGACAGAGCAGGCCCATTTCTCAATGAGGAAGGAAAGATAAGAACAGGAAATGCAGCAATGACCAAAGTATTAAGTGCCATTTTTTGTTTCAGTTTTCATCAGAAGAGCTAGAAGTGATTAGATGACTAATATGGTGCACAACAGCGTAAATGGATTAGAATCGGAGGCTAAAATAGGAAAGAAACAAGTTAAGAATTACTTAGACATTTTCAACTCCACAGAGCCTTATAAAAGTCATCCTAGAATACTTAAGAAACTGACTGAAGAGATCTTTGAGTCACTATTGACTGTCTTTGAGAACTTTTGGAGGATGAGAGAAATCAAATATAGTATCCATTCATAAGAAGAAGAATGACAAACCAGGAAATTACAGACTATCACCTTAACTTTGATACTCAGAAGGATAATGGAGCACATAAATCAGACAATCACTTTACAATCACCAAGAAGAAAATAAGGTGACAAGTAACAGTTAACATGGATTTGTCAAGATCAAATCATGTCAAAGCAACACAATATCTTTGACAGGGTAACAAGCCTTGTGGACTGGGGTGAGAAGTAGATGTCATATCGTTTTTAAGGCTTTTTAAGGCTTTTGTCTTACATAGCTTAGATGAAATTGCTGTCAGGTGGGGTCCATAACTAGTTGGAAAAACCACTCCAAGAACTAATCAGTGCTTCACAATTGAGCTGGAAGGGCATATTAAGTGGGATCTAATAGGGATCTGTCCTGAGCCCAGTTCTATTCAATAGTTTCTTAAGTAATTTAGATAATGGCTCAGAGAATACACTTTTAAATGATACCAAGCAGGAAGGGGTTGCAAGTGCTTTCAAACACTGTATTAGAATTCAAAATGATCTTGAGAAACTAGACAAATGGAATAAAATACATTGGATGAAATTTAATAAGGAAAAATGCAAAGTACTGAATTTAGGAATGAATAATCAGCTGTACAAAATAAAAAATGGGAAATGTCTTTGCAAGAAGGAATTTTACAGAAAAAGGGTCTGGATGTTATAGTGGATCACAAACTGAGTCAACAATGTAATATTGTTGCAAAAAAAAAAAAAGAAAGAAAGAAAGAAAGAAAGAAAGAAAGAAAGAAAGAAAGAAAGAAAGAAAGAAAGAAAGAAAGAAAGAAAGAAAGAAAGAAAGAAAGAAAAAAAACCCAAACATCATTCTGGGATATATTAGCAGGAGTATTGTAAACAAGACATGAGAAGTAATTCTTCCAAAAAGCCTGCCTAAGTTTCCCACTGGGCCGAGGCACAGACATTTGAACAGCCCAACACAGCTGCCTTCCGCCAGGCGCACCAGGATGGGGTGCACATCAGAGAGGCCCTGACGGACATGTTCGCACAAGCCCCATAGTAGGGTCGCCTGGGTCTCCCCATATGACTTCCTCCCATCCCCTAATCTTCCCCCCCCCCCTTTACCTCCTCCCAATTGTAAAGCGTTGGTTCCAAGCACATCGGCCGTCATCGTGACTGTTCGTTGGGTGCGTCGGACGTAGTTTAGGGTTTTTCTTTTAGTTTAGGCTAGGGTTTAGGACACCATCGCCTGTCCAAGCTGTCCTGAAGAACAGGAAAAGAATTCATGGTTTTTGAAGAAGGCTCGAGTCAGCATACCCGATTCCAGTCATCTTTGAGGGATCTCCTGGCTGTTCCTCTCCCGAGGCCCGGAAGGACCAAAGGATTGAGGTTGCCAGAAACACTACAGTTGTCCCCTGCGTCTAGACTATGTTACATATTCTTTTGTGTGCGTCTTTTAACCTTTCTTGCTTGTTTGTTATCTATGTTAATATAGTTGTGGTTTAAATTTTACTTAAAAGTGTCAAGTATTTATTTATGCGCCACAAACCAATGACCACTTAAAGGGACCACCGGTGATAGATACAGAATTTGGTGTCCACATTTTGTAATCCTCTTTAAATTTAGGTGGCTAATTGGCATCTTAAATCATTTATTACAGTTACCTCGAGTAACACAATAATCAACTGAAAAAATGTCTTTTATTTACAAGGAGGAGGGGGAGGAGACCTTCAAATGGGACGGGGAGGGGGAGGAGACCTTCAACTAGGATGGGGAGGGGGAGGAGCTACTGGGAGGGGTAGCCCCTGCGAGTTCTCCTGCGGGGGCGGATCTGCACATGCGGGGCAGGCTGCATTGGGGCAGGCTGCACGGGGAGGTGGGCAGGAGCAGGGGGCATTGCAGGGGCGACAGGAGCAGGAGGGGGCATTGCAGGGGCGACAGGAGCAGGGGGCATTGCAGGGGTGACAGGGGCAGGAGGGGGCATTGCAGTGCTACGGGAGGGATGGCGGGGGCATGGGGTTCAGCCATGCCGTAGTGAATGGCGTGCGCAATGTGTGCTGTGAGGATGGCCATGGAGTCGGCCATCCTCGTGCACTGGACCTGGAAAGTGCCCCAGGCCTCCTGCCACCATTACAGGTCCCCCTGGACGCACTCACGAATGGAGCCCTGTATTCCCTCCACCACCTGCACATGGTGGTGAAGGAGCTGGTCACAGTGGCAGAGCCTGCGCCTGTATGGTTGGGCAGCTGGGGGTGCCACTGCTGCCGGACTGGAGGGTTCCTGGCTTGTGCTCGGTCCCGCTGCAGGGAAGAGAAGAAAGGATGGGTCAGTCAGGCAGGCCAGCCACTGTCCCCACACCTCATGCCCTCCACCCCTGAGCCCAGGTGACCCCACAGTTGTGTGGCTTGGGCCCACTCGGTTACCCCCCTACCCCTCATGTTGTATGTTTGCAAGGAGGACTGCCCCTGGAGTAGGGTCCTCCTCCATGTATTGTAACCACCGGTCTGTGTCCTGGCCCATGGAGGGCGGGAGGGCGCTTGTGTTGCATTCACCTGTGGAACTCCCTGCCGGAGGAGACTGTGAAGGCTTTGGGCTAATCACTGGTGTTTGACAGGGAACGAGATGCATCCCCACACAGTGCCTGGGAGCACATCTGGCAGAGGTGGTCTGGGCTCTCAGATCCCATTGCGTGGGATATCTCCTGGACGGAACCAGAAGAGTGATTGGGGGGAGGGCGGGAGTGTCCCATCCTTGCAGCGCTTTCCCCCCTTCTCCCTCCCACTATCCCACCCACTACCCCGGTAGCCCAGGGACATGTGTGGCCACGGTGGGGACTTCCCTCGGGGAGCCAGCCAAGGCACTGGGAGCAGGCGACGGGCTCGGTGGGGGCCACGGTCACAGGGCTGTGACGCTGTGGTTTACCCAAGAGCAGCTGGCTGTGCCTCACAGCCAGGCATGGGGCAATGTGTCATTCTCCGTGCTGCACCCTTGGCGGAGGTGTGGGCTCTGGGCTGAGTCCCTGGGACCCTGGCCGGTTCCAGCCGGCATCCACCCTTCCCCCTGGTCCTGCCAAAATGTGTGTGAGCAGCACGGTCCCAGGCATGCCCTGCAGCTGCCTGCCATGGCCACGTGCCGCTTGGTCACCAGGCTGCACGCGGTTGCACGTGCTGCTTGCTACCTAATTCTACACAGCGTGCTGCTCACGCATGTCTGAGTGACATGCTCTCCTCCTCCCCCCTCTGGGTGCCTGGCTCTCCCCCCCACCCCCCGCCCTTGTGAGTGCAAACTGCAAGACTCACCGGTGGATCCTTCCCTGGCCTCAGAGGGGCTGCTGGAGGGGGCCTGCTGGATGGCAACGCTTGCCTCCTCCTCCGAAGCGCTGCTGTCCTCTCCTTCCCCTGCCTCGGTGGTCCGGGTGACGGGGGGGAGGGGGGACGCTGGCAGGTGTCCACAGGCACGTCGGGGCCTTGTGGGGCTGGCTCGCCAAGGATGACGTGCAGCCGGTCATAGTGGGGGCAGGTGTCTGGTCCTGTCCCCCTGCCCTCGCTGGCCCACACGTACCCGAGCCGCAGCTCCTTCACTTTCGCCCGGACCTGGTCGATGTTCCGGGCAGGGTGTTCATGCTGGGCCAGCGCCTCAGCCATGCGGCTGAAGATATCAGCATTGCGGTGCCAGGACCTCATATCGTGGAGTCCCTCCTCCTCCTGCTAGAGGTCAAGGAGGTTCTCTAGCTCCCTGGGGGACCAGGAGGGAGCCCGTCTTTTCCCGCCCCGGGGGCCTCCTGCGCTGGGGGTGCAGGTGGCTCACCGACGGAGCTGCCATGGCTGGGCTGTGATGGCTGCTGAGCAGGACAGAAGCGCTGTGGCAGACTTCAGGCCCAAGAGCTCTGTGGCACGGTCCTGCCACGTGCACTCAGCAGCCTGCGTGTTCTTTAAGAGCTCGGGTTACCAGGATGTCCGGGGCTTCCAGGTCTCCAGGCGTCCAAACTGCTTTTTTCCGTTTATTCTGCTTTTTCACAAAAGCGTTAGCTAGCTGTCTACACTGGCCCTTTTGTGCAACAGTTTTTCGGAAAAAGGACTTTTGCTCAAACGGGAGTGGCAAAGCTTTTCTGAAAAAGCGGCTGATTTTGCACAGTAGATCGTCATTGCTTTTGCGGAAAATCAAGCGGCCAGTGTAGACAGCTGGCAAGTTTTTCCGGAAAAGAGGCTGAGAATCCCTTATTCATGAGCTAGTTTGTTTTTTTCAATAAGTGAGATTAACATGCCTGCTTCTGTTTGCCAGTTTGTGTGACATTAGTAGTAGCAGTCAGAGTGAGTGGCCACATGCTGCCTATAGATCATACACAGTGGAGAATTCTTTCAGGTCGAGCATGAGAGATTGCGTGAAACCATGGTAAAAAAATGCTAGTTATCAAACATTTGGTTTTTGTCAACAAGTAATAAGTAGGACTGTTAATCACAATGGACTCATGTGAGTAACTAAAAAATTAATCACACTGTTAAACAGAAGTCCAGTAGAAATATAATCAATATTTTTGGATTTTTTTCTATAGTTTCAAATATATAGACTTCAATTACAGCACAGAATACAAAGTGTACAGTGCTCACTTAATTTTTGCTTACAAATAGTTTCAATGTAAAAATGATAAGAAATAGTACGAAGTGAACTGAAAAATACAAGTACTATAGTGTAATCTCTATTGTGAAAGTGCAACTCAGATTTATTATATAAATGCATTCAAAAACAAAATCATGTAAAACTTTAGAGATAAGTCCACTTGGTCCTACTTCTTGTTCCACTAATTGCTAAGAGAAAAAGTTTGTTTTCATTTACAGGAGATAATGCTGCTTGCTTCTTATTTACAATGTCACCTGAAAGTAAAAACAGACACTCTCATGGCACTTATGTAGCTGGCATTAACATGCCAGATTTGCTAAATATTCATATGTCTCCTCATACTTCAACCAAGTGGACTTGTAGTCTCTAAAGTTTTATATCATTTTGTTTTAAATGCATTTTTTGTATATCATTCTACATATGTGAGTTCAACTTTTGTGATAAAGAGGTTGATTGTTTCAGTCTCCCCCTTGAAAGAGATTTCCAACTGAGCATTAGAAGATTAAATGTCTACATGGAACCAGGCTGGCCAACAGTGGCCGAGCAAAGGGGGCAATTTTCTTAGGTCCTTATGTTGCAGTGGTATCTGTGAAATCTGCAGGAAGCAAAAGGAAGGTTCTTCCCAACACTTTCTGGGACCCTCATTGGGATGAGGCATAGCCTACTGCTACATCAGTAATCAAAATTGCCTCTATCTCTGAAAGATAAGTACTATTATACTCATGTTATGGATTTGCAAATCAGAAGCTCTCTAGCTCAGTCTGCACAGGATCACAAAAGGCACATCAAACTCACTTTTGCAGCTGCCTCCATTTGGAAGTAGAATGAGTCCATCCAGAGAGAGCAGCAGAGTATTTTTCCAGCTGAGCTGCCTCCATCATTTGAGATCCTTTTCCAGAGGGTAAGTGACATCCAATCCTATCAGGGACTTAATTCCATTCGTACTCAGAAATTACTCTGTTTTCTAATCCCTAGAAATTTGCTATGTAATAAGTATCTAGACTAAAGCAACACTGCACCCTGAAGAACTACTGCTTCTGTGGTGAACTATACAGTTAGAACTTAGCTAGCATGGGACAACGTATTTATTATTATGTTGTATTACTATAGTATCTTACAGCTCTAGTCATCACAGCAAATGATTGGCTGATTTGAGCTATATTTTTCTGCTTTTTGAACTGCCAATGAACAGTTCAAAGATACTTTGAAAATATTTATTCCATGTGTGCTTAAGGTGAACATATATTAGGCTATAGATTGTTCACTAAGTAGTCACTGGGAATATTGCCTCAAGTATTTGATATTCACAAATCAGATTCTCAATTATACTGACTTCAGACACAACAGGTGGCATGGGTTTTTTTATGTCTTGATTGGATAAGCAGAACTCTTTGAAGCAGGTTCTTTATGCAAGAACTTGATATTATAAAGTTAAAATGTGCTTTCAATTAATATTCTAAGATGCTTAAAATTAGCCATTTTCATGAGCCTGTCAGTAAACTTGTTTGCTAGAGTTTTCACAGTAAGTAACACAAAAGGAGCACAAACGCTGGTGAAGGAAATCTAAAAATCTGAACAAATATTCTTTATGTATATTTTTGTACTATTTGCTTAACTTTACTACAGCTATCCCAGTACCTCTTTCTCTCTCTCTGCTGAACAAATACACAACTTGTTAATCACATGAGTATCCCACACCTATGGTTTGTTTTTATGTAATCTCATTTTATAACAATATGCCAACATTATATTAATAGCAGCTATTGCAAAGCTTTATTCCCTCCCAGGACAAATAGTCAAATATCAATAGTCGAATATCAGGCAGCATAGTTAACCTTCATCATGATCCCCTGACACAGCCCATAAAAATTAACTCACTACTCACTAATTATAATTGCTTACCTATTATTCTCTAACTAATCCATTTTAAATATCAGCTTTCTCACTGCTTTGTTATGAAGAGACTTCTATAATCCTTCTTTAAATTTCACTGTTCCTTGTCACACATCAGGTAAATTATTCCTTGCTATGCCAGTTTATGGCCACATTCATGAAAGAGAGATACTGTTCCTAAAATGTATATGCAATTTTTTTTGCATACATCTTTTCACATAAAACACATTCTAGCAGACTCAGCTCCACCATTCATTCTTCC
Organism: Pelodiscus sinensis; assembly: GCF_049634645.1. NCBI lineage: Eukaryota > Metazoa > Chordata > Testudines > Trionychidae > Pelodiscus > Pelodiscus sinensis. The sequence goes on from NC_134715.1 coordinate 24,295,456, forward strand.
AAGGTAAGTTATCATGCAGTCTACTGCATATGGTGTAGCAAAGGACATATTAAAAGCAGAGATCCTGTCCTCTCTGAGAGGGTGTTAAAGGTCTGAGATACTTTTTAAAAAATCAGCCAATATTTTTTCTCCTATGCTTTTTATATATGTGCTGTGTCATCAATGATTGCCCCGTGCCATGCCTACTTTTAAATGTTTCTTTGTGTACAATTTGTGAAGTACTTTATTACCCTTTGGGATTCAAAGCCCATACACATGTAATATAATCTACTATTATGTTACTAGTCTTCTCTCTTTTTAATCTTGAATAATTTGAGTTCACCTACATTTAAATATACTACTGATTGACCAGATTACTTAGGACTTCTTACATGCATGTAACTCGCATTTATTCTGATGATGGGCAGGAGTTTCATCCTACTATATCTTTCAATTAAGAGTAAAATTCATTTTTCTCCTCCACATAACAGTGCTCAACATTGCAATGTAGTTCTCACTGTATGCATACAACCACCATTTTTTGTCAGCTGCCAGGAACATGTGTATCTTCTGTTCTGTCAGTGAGAGATTCATGTAAATATGGTAAGGAGAGCCAAAGTATCAGAGCTGAAATATTGTGTAGGTATCAGAGGGACATTTTAGGCAATATATACTAACAACACTAAAGTCACAAAAAGCGAATGTATCCATTCAAATAGTGCAGCAATGAATGGATGCCTGGTAAGGCTGAAGGTCTAGAAAGCTGGACACTTGTTCTATTTTCATAAAAACTCCAGATTTGCATATTTCTCAAATATGCATTGCCTAACTTTCGTGCCTTTCCTTTTTATTTTTAAAGGAATGTTTTTTTTACACTCTACACATGCTCCCTTATCACATGCTCACTGTATCCGATGCTCTGCTCCACTGGTAGGGGTTCAATAAAAATACATAACTTTACTACACGTTGTACCTCCAAAACCTGGCACTCTCTGGTCTGGCAACGGACCACAGATGCTCCTGGACCAGAGAGTACAGGAGCCTAAGGGCGGGAGGGCCAGCCAAGAGGGACATCAGGGTTGGTAGCCCAGCTGGGGCAGTGTAGGACTGGGCCTACTGCGCCACAGCAGCCTCCAGCAGCCCATGGGAACGAAGGGCAAAGGCTTGTTGCATAAATTGCTAGTTTCGTCCCCTGGAGGCTAAGTCAATTTGCCCCAAGAAGAGAGTCACACACTCAGGCTGGGTCCAACTCCATTTTATTGTTTGCAAACACGTTCGACTAAGGAGCTATTGCTCAAAACAGAGTCGACCCTGGGCATTGGCTAAGCATCCTTTTTTATAACTTTCTTGGACTTCCTTATCTAACTTGGTATGTCTTGATTTGTTAGCTTAGCTTCGTGTTGCAACGTTATTGGTTAGCATACTTCAACTTTATTCCACTCAGTAACGACCACCAATATAGCTTACTTAAGCAATTAACAAATTTCCCTGACTTATGTAGTACGTGCAACCTAGTCTTTGAGAAATGGGTCTGAACAGCTAGTTCCTCTTTTTACTACAAATCCCCCCTTAAGATGCTTTCTTTCTCTTACATCATTTCTATTTCTTCTCTTGCTAATCTTTGGTAGTGTACAATCATTTCGTGATTTATGGTGGACAGTACAATACGGCGTATAAGAGCTGTTATACAAGGTATTAAACAAGGCAATAAGCACAACATTATCATAACAAAACAAAACACTAAAAAGGCTTCCCTAAGGCCTCTAAAATTTGGTAACCAGGAGGTCAGCCAACTAAAATCCCACCCTTTCCAAATTTGAACTGGGACGTGGGCCACGTTTCGGATTTCTGTTGCTAAATTTTTAATCAGTTTGCCATTATCATCTATTTGCAAACAACAGTCTGTCCAATTAAATTTCTGACACAGCCCCCCCTCAGCCGCTAGTAGATAATCAAGGCCCATTCGGTTTTGGAGGACGGCAGTCCGTAATTGAGTAAGCTGGTTAGCTACCAGATCTAAGGCATCAGCTGTGCGGTTCGTGAATATTTCTACTACAGCTTGGAGCCGTATTATCCGATTAGTTAAATAGGTAGGCTCTCTTCCAACCACATTAGGCTCCCAGGTGGTGGGACCGTAATACTTTATAATTCTTTCTGCAGGCTGAGTGGCAGACAGATCAGAGGCAGTAAGAACCCTCTTGATCCTTGAATACCTACGGTATAGTACATTGGCTTCTCTGGGAAGCAAAAGGAATGGGGGTCTCAGTATTGCTGGGTAACAAATACCTGTCCAGTTTGCCGGCAGTTGAGTATATGCATGTGTGCCACAAACCCAATAATGACCTGTTAAAGCAGGCCAAGGGCCATATTGTGTATGATTTGAAATTTCAAGCTCAACATAGTACCCGACAAGGGGGAGCTCATGTACTTTATATCCCTTTGTCCTTGAACCATTTAGAAAACAGACCTCCTTCTTGGTGGTACCTGCCAAGCAATAGTATAAAGTGGCATTTTCCCTTGTGTATGAGCCTGTGCAATTTATGGGGATGTACTCCTCATTTATTGTTATTTTCTCGAAGTTTACAGGGGAGTAGAAGTCCCTATATTCCGTGCAATAGGTACGGTTGTTGGGGTGTGTCTAGACTACATGCCTCCTTCGACGGAGGCATGTAGATTAGCGAGATCGGAAGAGGGAAATGAAGCCGCGATTAAAATAATCGCGGCTTCATTTAAATTTAAATGGCTGCCCCGATCTGCCGATCAGCTGTTTGTCGGCAGATCGGGGGAGTCTGGACGCGATGCCCCGACAAAGAAGCCTTTCTTCATCGACACAGGTAAGCCTCGTGAAACCAGGTTTACCTGTGTCGATGAAGAAAGGCTTCTTTGTCGGGGCATCGCGTCCAGACTCCCCCGATCTGCCGACAAACAGCTGATCGGCAGATCGGGGCAGCCATTTAAATTTAAATGAAGCCGCGATTATTTTAATCGCGGCTTCATTTCCCTCTTCCGATCTGGCTAATCTACATGCCTCCGTCGAAGGAGGCATGTAGTCTAGACACACCCTTGGTGTGGGAGTTATGCCAGGCCCCTTCATCTAAGAGGTAATTTTTACAAGTGCTATTCCCTACAAAGTGCGTGGCGGAGCGTGATTTATTTTTTGTAAAGCACCACTCGCCTACCTATGGCTGAACCTTCCATGATGGAGTTTCGTGGGCCAACTGGTCCGTTGCCCAGGTACTATTTTCGTTGGAATGTAGCCTAAACTCTATGTCTGTTATTGTGGTTATAGTTAAGGGCTGGGGAATCCAGGGCCCAAGGCGGCCCTGATCTTTGGCCTGGACACAAACCCAACAATTGGACAAATTTAGATATTTTGCTATGTTTTCTGCTAGGAACAAAATGCCGTTCTCGGACTCTTGTTCTGGAGCATTCCCTAAAATAAGGACGGACCAGTATATTAGGCTCAAACCTAATTTAGGATTCATGTTTTCTTTTTACAAATGGTTAATTTTAATCCTTCCCCTACTGTGCTGATCCAATGGTCGGCTTCTTGTTCCGAGGAGTGGCCACTTCCTGGGAGTTGTTGTCTTGCTTCTTTGACAAATATTTCTTGATTCGCGAACAATGAGTCCACTTATCGCTACCTGCTAGCTTCACCGCCGTATGGGTTGTTAGCAGTACTTGGTAAGGTCCCTCAAACTTTTCCGTGAGTGGATCCTTTTTCCACTTCTGGACTAGCACTTGATCCCTTGGCTGGAAGGCATGAATTGGGGCGTCCAGCGGTAGGCTCTGGAACGGCACTGCAAACCTGTGGAGAGATGACAAAACAGACTGCAAAGCAATAACGTGCTCTCTAAGTTCAGTGTTTCCCAAATCAACAGTTACTTGTTCTCTCCACCCTGCTGGCAAGACCCTGGGCGGCATTCCAAACATTAACTCAAAGGGGGACAATTTTATCCCTCTATGTGGTATGCTACGGATTGGAGTTAAAGCCAGTGGGAGCACCTGGGGCCATTTTAAATGTGTTTCAATACAGATTTTTGTTAACATTGTTTTCAAAGTTCTATTCATGCGCTCCACCTGACCTGAACTCTGTGGTCTCCATGGAGTATGGCGCTTCCACTTAATGTCTAAGGCTTGGGCTACTTCTTGCACTACCTTCCCCACAAAATGACTACCTTGATCTGACTCAATTGACTGGCAGCAAAAATCATGGTATCAGGTCCTGCAGTAGGACACGTGCTACTGTTGATGCTGTAGCCGTCCTGGTGGGATATAGAATCATAGAATCATAGGAATGGAAGGGACCTCGAGAGGTCATCGAGTCCAGCCACCCTGCCCTCAAGGCAGGACCAAGCTCCGTCTACACCATCCCTGACAGATGTCTATCTAACCTGTTCTTAAATATCTCCAGAGAGGGAGATTCCACCACCTCCCTTGGCAATTTATTCCAATATTTGACCACCCTGACAGTTAGGAATTTTTTCCTAATGTCCAATCTAAACCTCCCCTGCTGCACTTTAAGCCCATTATTCCTTGTCCTGTCCTTAGAAACCAAGAGGAACAAATTTTCTCCTTCCTTCTTGTGACACCCTTTTAGATATTTGAAAACCGCTATCATATCCCCCCTTAATCTTCTTTTTTCCAAACTAAACAACCCCAGTTCATGAAGCTTGGCTTCATAGGTCATGTTCTCTAAACCTTTAATCATTCCTGTCGCTCTTCTCTGTACCCTTTCCAATTTCTCCACATCTTTCTTGAAATGTGGCGCCCAGAACTGGACACAGTACTCCAGCTGAGGCCTAACTAGTGCAGAGTAGAGCGGCAGAATGACTTCACGAGTTTTGCTTACAACACACCTGTTGATACAACCTAGAATCATATTAGCTTTTTTTGCAACAGCATCACACTATTGACTCAAATTCAACTTGTGGTCCACTATGACCCCTAGATCCCTTTCCGCCATGCTCCTTCCTAGACAGTCGCTTCCCATCTTGTATGTATGAAACTGATTGTTCCTTCCTAAGTGAAGCACTTTGCATTTCTCTTTATTAAACCTCATCCTGTTTAGCAAGTTAGAGAAATGGTCAGAGGTAAAGTCATTTTGAATTATGTCCCTATCCTCCAAAGAAGTTGCAACCCCACCCAGTTTGGTATCATCTGCAAACTTAATAAGCGTACTCTCTATCCCAATATCTACGTCATTGATGAAGATATTGAACAGTACGGGTCCCAAAACAGACCCTTGAGGAACTCCACTTGTTATCCCTTTCCAGCAGGATTTAGCACCGTTAACAACAACTCTCTGACTACGGTTTTGCAGCCAATTATGCACCCACCTTATCGTGGCCCTATCTAAGTTATATTTGCCTAGTTTATCAATAAGAATATCATGCGAGACCGTATCAAATGCCTTACTAAAGTCTAGGTATATGACATCCACCGCTTCTCCCTTATCCACAAGGCTCGTTATCTTTTCAAAGAAAGCTATCAGATTAGTTTGGCATGACTTGTTCTTCACAAACCCATGCTGGCTATTCCCTATCACTTTATTACCTTCCAAGTGTTTGCATATGATTTCCTTAATTACCTGCTCCATTATCTTCCCTGGGACAGACGTTAAACTGACCGGTCTGTAGTTTCCTGGGTTGTTCTTATTCCCCTTTTTATAGATGGGCACAATATTTGCCCTTTTCCAGTCTTCCGGAATCTCCCCTGTCTGCTATGATTTTTCAAAGATCATAGCTAAAGGCTCAGATACCTCCTCTATCAGCTCCTTGAGTATCCTGGGATGCATTTCATCAGGACCTGGTGACTTGCTGACATCTAACTTTCCTAAGTGATTTTTAACTTGTTCTTTGTGTATCCTATCTTCTAAACTTACCCTCTCTGGGTATGTCTACACTAGAAAGTTAGTTCGAACTAACGGACGTTAGTTCGAACTAACTTTCCTATGCGCTACACTAGCGCTCCGCTAGTTCGAATTTGAATCGAACTAGCGGAGCGCTTAGTTCGAACTAGGTAAACCTCATTTTACGAGGACTAACGCCTAGTTCGAACTAGCTAGTTCGAACTAAGGGCTGTGTAGCCCTTTAGTTCGAACTAGTGGGAGGCTAGCCCTCCCCAGGTTTCCCTGGTGGCCACTCTGGCCAACACCAGGGAAACTCTATGCCCCCCTCCCGGCCCCGGACCCCTTAAAGGGGCACGGGCTGGCTACGGTGCCCGTGCCAGGTGCAAGCCTGCCAGCACCCAGCTAGCAGACCCTGCACCTGGCACGGCACAGAGCCACCCACCCGATGCCCCCCAGCCCACCCCCTCTTGCCGGGACCAGGCTGGCGGCTCCCAGGAGCTTGCCCTGGACCGCAAGAGGCGGGCACCTTCCTGGGCTAGTGCGGACATCGTGGACCTCGTCCACGATCTCCGCACTAGGCACAGGAAAGTGGCCGTCTAGGGCAGGAGAGCTGCCAGCCTGGCCACCCAGGACCAGGTGTGCATGAAAATCAAGGGGGTCCACTGAGACCCCCGACACTGAGCCCTGAGCTTACAATGGCCGTACTGGGTCAGACCAAAGGTCCATCTAGCCCAGTAGCCTGTCTGCCGACAGCGGCCAACCCTAGGGACCCTGGAGGGGATGGACCGAAGACAATGACCAAGCCATTTGTCTCGTGCCATCCCTCTCCAGCCTTCCACAAACTTTGGGCAGGGATACCACTCCTACCCTCTGGCTAATAGGACTCCATGGACCCAACCTCCATCACTTTATCTCACTTCCCTTTCAACTCTGTTCTAGTTGTAGCCTTCACAGCCTCCTGCAGCAAGGAGTTCCACAGGTTAACTATTTGCTTTGTCAAGAACAACAACTTTCTCTTACTAGTTTCAAGCCTGCTACCCATTCCTTTCCTTTGGTGTCCTCTAGTCCTTCTTTATGGGAACTCAGGAAGAACTTTTCTGAATGCACCCTCTCCACCCAACCCCTGCTTTTAGAGACCTCTATCCTGTCCCCCCTCCGTCTCCTCTTTTCTAAGCTGAACAGTCCCAGTCTCTGTAGCCTCTCTTCATCTGGGACCTGTTCCCAACCCCTGATCATGTTAGTTGCCCTCCCCTCTCCCAGCCTTTCTCTTCCCCTCTCCCACCTCCTTTTCCCAGTCTCCCCCAGTTTTGTTCAATAAAGACAGAGTCAATGTTGGAAGAAACGTTATCTTTATTTTGTACATCAATAAGAAGGGGGGCTAGGGAAGGGCAAGTGGAAGGAGGTGAGGGAGGAATGGGGTACGAGCCCCCGATGGGGAGGACTGGGCTGGCTCTGCAGGCTTCTGGGGGTGGAAGCTCTCCTGCAGCCCCCCAATTACTCCCTCTCCCCAGATGGCAGCCTGCGGCAAGTGCAGCCGGGCTGATGGCCGAGTGGTGTGATGTGCCCAGTGTGGGCACTCAGGGCACTCCAAGCCAGAACTTCTTTGCAAGCGGGGCACCCCTTAGAACTGTGTGTCCGGGGTGGGGGTCGGGACCCTTTAAGCGCAGCCCTCGGCTAGCCTGAGACAGCATCTCCATGCTCTAAGTCCTCCTTTTATGCCCTGCCGGCACTGCTTCCGGCCATCATTAAGCCCTGTTCAGAGTCCACTCAATGTGGACTTACTAGTTCGAACTAGCAAAACGCTAGTTCGAACTAGTTTTTAGTTCTAGATGCGTTAGTTCGAACTAGCTTAGTTCGAATTAACTAATTCGAACTAAGTTAGTTCGAACTAGCGCTGTAGTGTAGACGTACCCTCTCTGCTTGTATTCACTACGTTAGGCACACCTCCAGACTTCTCGGTGAAGACCGAAACAAAGAAGTCATTGAGCATCTCTGCCATTTCCAAGTTTCCTGTTACTGCTTCTCCCTCCTCACTAAGCAGTGGGCCTACCCTGTCCTTGGTCTTCCTCTTGCTTTTAATGTATTTATAAAAGGTCTTCTTGTTTCCCTTTATGCCTGTAGCTAGTTTGATCTCATTTTTGTGTCTTTGCCTTTCTAATCTTGCCCCTGCATTCCCGTGTTGCTTGCCTATATTCATCCTTTGTTATTTGTCCTAGTTTCCATTTTTTATATGACTCCTTTTTTATTTTGAGATCATGCAAGATCTCCTTGTTAAGCCAAGCTGGTCTTTTGCCATATTTTCTATCTTTCCTACACAGCGGAATTGTTTGCTTTTGGGCCCTTAACAACGTCCCTTTGAAATACTTCCAACTCTCCTCAGTTGTTTTTCTCTTCAGTCTTGCTTCTCATAGGACCTTACCTACAAGTTCTCTGAGCTTATCAAAATCTGCCTTCCTGAAATCCATTACCTCAATTGTGCTGGTCTCCCTTCTACCTTTCCTTAAGATCATGAACTCTATTATTTTATGATCACTGTCCCCTATACTGTCTTCCACTTTCAAGTTCTCAACTAGTTCCTCCCTATTTGTTAAAACCAAATCCAGAACAGCTTCTCCTCTGGTAGCTTTTTCAACCTTCTGAAACAGAAAGTTGTCTCCAATGCAGTCCAGAAACTTATTGGATAGCCTGTGCCCCGCTGTGTTAGTTTCCCAACATATGTCTGGATAGTTGAAGTCCCCCATCACCACCAAATCTTGGGCTTTGGATAGTTTTGTTAATTGTTTAAAAAAGGCCTCATCCACCTCTTCCACCTGGCTAGGTGGCCTGTAGTAGACTCCTAGCATGATATCACCCTCATTTTTTACCCCTTTTAGCTTAACCCAGATACTCTCTACACAGCTATCTCCTACGTTCATCTCCTCTTCAGTCCAAGTGTGTACATTTTTAATATACAAGGCAACCCCTCCTCCCTTTTTTCCCTGTCTGTCCTTCCTGAGCAAGCCGTACCCTTCCATACCAACATTCCAATCATGTGTCGCATCCCACCAGGTTTCTGTAATACCAATGATATCATAGTTGTATTTATTTGTTAGCAATTCTAGTTCTTCCTGCTTATTACCCATACTTCTCGCATTTGTATATAGGCATCTAAGATACTGATTTGATCTTGCCTCCCTGTTGTGTCCTGACCCTCCTTTCTCCTTGCCATTATAGACCGTAGTCCTCCCCATTTCCAACCCATCTCCCAGTGCCACACATTCAGCACTTACCTGTGGGCTTTGCTCACCTGTCCCCGTCGAACCTAGTTTAAAGCCCTCCTCACAAGGTTAGCCAGTCTGTGTCCAAACAAGGCCTTCCCGCTCCTGGAATGGTGAACTCCATCTCCGCCAAGCAGTCCTTCTTGGAAGAGCACCCCGTGGTCAAGGAAGCCAAAGCCCTCCTGGTGACACCATCCTCGCAGCCAGGCATTCACCTCCAGGATGCACCTCTCTCTGCCTGGGCCCCTACCTTTGACAGGAAGGATCGAAGAGAATACCACCTGCGCCCCAAACTCCCTCACCTGTACTCCCAAAGCCCTGTAGTCATGCTTGATCCGCTCAGTGTCACACCTGGCAGTATCATTTGTGCCCACATGGATGAGTAGCATGGGGTAGTAGTCAGAGGGCCGGATAATCCTCGACAATGCCGCCATAACATCTCAGATACGGGACCCTGGCAGACAGCATACCTCTCGAGATGAACTGTCAGGGCGACAGATGGGTGCCTCCGTTCCCCTCAAAAGAGAGTCTCCAACCACCACTACCCTACGTTTCTTCCTCGCAGTGGTGGCAGGAGACTGCTCAACCTTGGTGGTGCAAGGCCTGGTCTCCTCCACTGTGGGGGGTAACTCCTTGTCTCCTGCAGAAAGTAAAGTGTAACGGTTATGTAACAACACAGTGGGAGGGTTAGGAGTAGGGGTGGAACACTGCCTGCTGCCAGAAGTAACCAGCTGCCAGTGCTCACCCTGCACCACTGCCTCCTCCATAAGTGGCTGGTCAACAGTCCCACATCCTAGGACAGTGACCTCAGTGGACTCCACAGGAATACTGTCCAGGAATTCCTTATGGCCTCGAATGCTCCTCAGCCTGGCCACCTCCTCCTGTAGCTCTCCCACCTGCTGCCTGAGGGTATGTCTACACTACCCCGCTAGTTCGAACTAGTGGGGTAATGTAGGCATACCGCACTTGCAAATGAAGCCTGGGATTTGAATTTCCCGGGCTTCATTTGCATAAGCGGGGAGCCGCCATTTTTAAATCCCCGCTTGTTCGAACCCCATGTAGCGCAGCTACACGGAGCTCGAACTAGGTAGTTCGGACTAGGTTCCTATTCCGAACTACCGGTACACCTCGTGGAACGAGGTGTACCGGTAGTTCAGAATAGGAATCCTAGTGGAACGAGGTGTACCGGTAGTTCAGAATAGGAATCCTAGTCCGAACAACCTAGTTCAAGCCCCGTGTAGCCGTGCTACACGGGGTTCGAACAAGCGGGGATTTAAAAATGGCGGCTCCCCGCTTATGCAAATGAAGCCCGGGAAATTCAAATCCCGGGCTTCATTTGCAAGTGTGGTATGCCTACATTACCCCACTAGTTCGAACTAGGAGGGTAGTGTAGACATACCCTGAGAGATTCCACCAGCAGGCACCTTTCACAACGGTTGTCTCCCACAGCCTGGATATCAGTCAGTGGGAATTGCAAGCCACAAATACTGCAACACCACACCAGGACCTGGGTAGAGGCATCCATGCTCAGGTTCTCTGTCTGAATACAGGCACAGGTGGAGGAGACAGGAGAAGTACTGGCACAAGCGCTTCGGGTCTTCATCACCATCAGTCACTCCCTCTGCTCAACTCCCTCTTCAACTCCCCTGTCTGCAGTCCCCTGTCCGCTTCGCTCCCTGGTCACTCTGCTCTGGCTTTTTAAAGCCTGCTTGCCTAGGTCAGGCCTGTCCCCTTCTGAGTCACACAGGGGAAGGCTGAGTCAAACTGTAAAATTCAAACAGTCAGGCACACACACTCACACCACAGCTAGTACTCTCAACGGGTAGCCTCTTCGGTGGTGGGGTCGCTTTGCTCTCCCTCTTCAACTCCCCTGTCTGCAGTCCCCTGTCTGCTTCACTCCCACCCATCCTGTTAGCTGATCCACTAACACCAGTAAGTATTGGTATCGTCCGGACTTCGGAAGTTCAGCAAAATCAATCTGCCATGCTTGGCCAGGGTAATAAGCCCATCGTCTTCCTCCCATGGGAGCGGGGGGTCGTGGTGGCTTAGGGTTTACCTTCAGACAGGTTGGACACTGCGCCGCTACTCGCTGTGCTTCTAGGTACAATCCTGGTGCTGCCACCTGCCGCACTAGCAAGTCTCCCATTGCTGTGCCTCCCATGTGGGTGGAGGCATGAAGACGTAGGAGCACTTCTATCAGCAAGGGTCGCGGCACCATAACTTTTCCTCCCGGCGCTATCCACCAGCCATTCTTATTCTTTACTTCGTTGTTCTCCTTTGCTGCAGCATTGTCCATGGGGAAGTAATGTACTATGCAGTCTTCAAGGGGGAACGTAACTTCGTGTGCGGAGCCCTGAATTCCTACATCACCTCCCATTAGTGCTGCTTCCTTGGCGGCTGCATCTGCCTTTGCATTTCCCTTCTTCTGGCGTTCATCAGCAGCTCTTCCGTGTGCCTTCACATGGACCACCGCTACTTCTCTAGGCAGTCTGAGAGCTTCCAACAGCTTTACAATTTGTGGTCCGTTTGCTATTCTCTGCCCTGCAGCTGTAATGAAACCGCGCTCCTTCCATAGTAATCCGTGGGCATGCATGGTGGCGAAGGCATAGCGAGAGTCAGTGAAGATGTTCACCCTTTTGTCTCTTCCCATTTCTAGGGCACGGGTTAGGGCTGTCAGTTCTGCTGCTTGTGCTGACCAGCTTGCAGGAAGCTTTTCTTTCCACACTGTCTCTGTTAAGGTTACCACTGCGCATCCCTTTATCATACTGCTGGAGCCGTCTACAAAAAATTCTTCCTCTGGATTCTCAAGTGGGTCGTCCTTCAGATCTGGCCGAATCAGCACGGTTTGAGATAGCACTTCCAAACAATCATGACATGGTGGTCCCAGTTCGGGCAACAAGGTGGCTGGGTTTAGAGCAGTGGTGTGTTTGAAAGTAAGTCCGGGGTTAGACAGTAGGAAAATTTCATACCTGGACTGTCTGGATGGGTTCAAAAACTTCCCTCCTTCTCCTTCAAGAATTTGGGGTACTCCGTGCGGGGTATGTATTACCATATCAGTTCCCATTACGATCTTTTGGGCTTCTTCCACGATGGTAGCAGTAGCTGCAACAGCTCTTAGGCACGTCAGCCATCCCTTTGCCACTGGGTCTAATACCTTTGAATAGTATCCTACCGGTTTCCAAGTGGGCCCTACTGGCTGGGTAAGGACCCCTGAAGCTATACCTTTATTCTCATGCACATAGAGTCGATAGGGTTTATGCCCATTGGGGATCATCAAGGCCGGGGGCTGCATCAAGGCAGCTTTTAACAACTCGAAAGCATGCTGATTTTCTCTAGTCCATTTCCAATTGGTAAGACCCTCTTTGGTAAGGGATTCATACAAAGGTTTGGCTTTACCCCCGTAGTAGTCAGGAATCCACATTCTACAGAATCCAGTTAACCCTAGGAAGGCCCACAGTTCCTTCGGAGTGGTAGGGGCAGGCATATCTTGTATAGCCTGTATGCGATTCTTGCTTAAGGCTCGTACCCCCTTTTCAATCTCATAACCTAAAAAGGTGACCTTTGGCTGACAAATCTGTGCTTTCTCTTGCGAGACCTTATAACCTTTCTTCCCCAGAACATTTAATAAGGACACTGTTGCCCTCTTTCCTTTTTGCATATCAGGGCCTGCAATTAGCAAATCGTCAACATACTGAAGGAGGGCTACCTCAGGGTGCTGTCTCTTCCAGTCTTCTAAATCTTTTTGCAAGGCAGTCCCAAAAATATGGGGGGCTGACCCAAAACCCTGGGGCAGCACGGTCCACAATAGCTGAGTTTTGTGATGGGTGTCTGGGTCCTCCCACTCAAAGGCAAACAGCTTCCAACTATCTTCATGCAGAGGTATTGAGAAGAAAGCATCTTTTAAATCTAACACTGTAAAGACCTTCGCCTCCGCTGGGACTTGTGTTAGGATTGTATGCGGGTTTGGGACCATGGGGTGATCCACAAGGACTTTCTTATTTACAGCTCGTAAGTCCTGAACTAGTCTATATGAAGTGCCGTACGGTTTAGGTACCCCTAAAATAGGGGTGTTGAAAGGGGAAGAGCCCTCCACAAGCCAGCCATACCCTTTGAATTTTTCAATTAATGGCTTTAAGCCTATTCGGGTGGCCCTCCTCAGGGGATACTGCCTTACACACATGGGGCCTTCTCCTTCCTTAAGAGGGATTTTTACTGACGTTACAGCCCTTGCCCGGGCAGGGGTGCCATCTGCCCACACACAGGGATCAACTCCATTCAATATCTCTATTCCCTTTGCTCTTAATACTGTCTCAATGTTACGGAGGGCCATCTGATAGTTTGAGCCTTGTTTTACCGGGAACTTGACCACAATCTGATCCCCTCGGAAGAAGATCTCAGCTTGTAACTTTGTCAACACATCACGACCTAACAGGGCGACCAGGCATGTGGGCGAGACAACAAAGGAGTGTTCTAACGTGCTTTCTCCAATCTTGGTAAGAAGGGGTTTACATACAGGTAGCCGTATTCGTTTCCCTTCAATTCCTTCTACTACTACATGCTTTCCACTTTCCTTAGCTGAGGGGGGCTTCACGGGAATCATAGAGAATGTAGCTCCGGTATCTACCAAAGCCTTATAGTCTCTGCCTCCAACCCTTATTTTTACCATGGGATCCTCCCGAGCCTTAGCTCGAAGGGTGGTGGCCTTAGATCCCGGTCCCCTTCAGCTAGATTCTTCCCCGGAGGATTCCGCCCACATCTGACGGCGCTCCTGTTGTCCTTTCCTTTCCTTTGCCTTCAATTGTGGGCAATCCCTTTTCCAATGTCCCTTTTCTCGACAATATGCACATTCATCCATTCCTACACGTCCCTTTCCCTTCTTAGGGTTTTTCTTCTGACTCTGGTCTAGGTTTCCTGCGATAGCCGCAGCTAGCATTGCCATTTGCTTTTGCCCCTTTTTTCCTCCTTTTTCTTGGCCATTTGCTCTCTATTCCCATATACTTTGTAAGCTATTTCTACCAGCTCGGATATGGGTTTTCCCGGTCCACCTTCCATCTTTTGTAGCTTTTTACGGATGTCAGGGGTGGCCTGTCCTATGAACATTAAATTCACCATCCACTGGTTCTCAGGGGCCTCCGGATCTAAGTCACTAAATTTTCGAAAAGCTTCAAACAACCGTCCTAGGAAGGCGGAAGGGTCCTCATCCTTCCCTTGCCAGACCTCATATAGCTTAGATAAGTTGGTGACTCTCGGTACTGCCTGTCCTAGTGCTTGTACTATAATTCCCAAATACTCTGCATTACGCTTTCGACTCCCAGCCTCACGACCATTCCATCCTGGGTCTTCGATCGGGCATATCTCCCTTAGATCTAGACCTACTCTGCGCTCTTCTGCTATGCGATCGGCTGTGCCCAATACCAAGCGACACTCCTCTGTGGTCAACAGGGTTTGCAGCATCATTTGGATATCTGCCCATGTGGGCCGATGGGTCTGGCCCATGGACACAAAGAGGCTCTGCATTTTTAGGGGGTCTTCTCTAAACGAGGGGTTCTGATTTTTCCAATTAAACAGGTCCGATGTACTAAAGGGGACATAAACAAATGTCGTGTCCCCGTCCGTGGTGCCCGCAACTTCTCTCATGGGACACACGAAGGATGCAGAGGTCTGGGGCTTGGTACTTGGTCTGAACATATATGGTTCACGTTCTGGCGACCAGAGGGGGTCTGATGTCTCTCGATCTGGACCCTGAGCGGGGGCTGATGGTTTCTCTTCAGACTCAGCCTGATTATACAGCGGTGGGGGTACAAGAGCAGACAATAATGCTGAAGTTGGAGTAGACCCCGCTGAGCTATGGCTTGGTTCCTCCTCCTGTCCTCCTATTCAGTCCCCCCTCTGTCTTCCTTGTGTGAGGTCAATCTCACTACCCGAATCATTCAAAACTTTGGGGCCCGACCCGTCCTTGCCCCCCAAAGTCTTTGCCTTTGCCGCCATAACTTTACATGTTCCCATACTACATTTCAGCAGCCACTTTGGTCTATCCTGTAACTGAGCCAACCAACAATCAATATATGGAAATTGGTCCCAATGGCCATCACGAGTAACAATCCCATGTACTTGAGTCGTTACTTTTACATCAAATGATCCAGTACTTGGCCAGTCCACCCCAAAAGTAGGCCACTCAAATTGGCAGAAGTTAATTAAATCTTCTTTTGTCATTTTCACTCCATAATCTGCCTTGAACTTACTAAAAGGGTGTGCCCTTTTGGAACCGTAATTCTATCTATCGTAGGACAGTACAAGAGAAGAGAGGCAAGGAACAAACAAAAAGAAGCCACTGGGTCACGGGGTTTGGCCGACTTCCCTTGCAATCAAGATATCCTGGTCATCGGGTTTCCCCTCGCCGGAATCTTGGGGCGGCTAAAGTCGGCTTAAGTCCCAGACCTGGTCAGCGGTAGGTGCCTTTATATTCTAGGTTTCCAAATTATCATTAATACAAGAAAAAAATTACCCCTACCAAGAACACAATCATTCCCTGGGGCCGTTCTAAATCCCCGTAATTTTCTAGAATGACCCACAGATTGGTGGTGTTATTCATTGATTGCTGGCTATTTCTTCTACTTATGTCACATTACTTTTAACTATACAATAAAACATACATATCATACACGCTGTGTCGCGTCGACCACCCAAGTGGGGTTGCGGAGTAGTCTTATATACCCCGGGAGTGACCCGTTCCCACCGTGTCAATAATGTTCAGACCTATATGCTGAACGCGTGATCCCCAAAGGACTAATGGCTAACAAGAAGACACAGAGACACAGGGAATATGTATACTCACTCTGTCAATACCCCGGCGCCTTTCCTTCGGACCTCATAGCCTGGTTGACTCGTTAAATAGAGATTCCTTTAACCTTCTGGATGTCCCGACTCACGCTTTTAGTACTGCGACGGACTCAAACAGTCCGGTGCGCACTTCATGGTCACCTACGACGGTCTTGTCGTTCGACTCCGGAGTGGTCCAAGGGAAACTCCTGGCTGGCTTGCCAAATTTGTTGCATAAATTGCTAGTTTCGTCCCCTGGAGGCTAAGTCAATTTGCCCCAAGAAGAGAGTCACACACTCAGGCTGGGTCCAACTCCATTTTATTGTTTGCAAACATGTTCGACTAAGGAGCTATTGCTCAAAACAGAGTCAACCCTGGGCATTGGCTAAGCATCCTTTTTTATAACTTTCTTGGACTTCCTTATCTAACTTGGTATGTCTTGATTTGTTAGCTTAGCTTCATGTTGCAACGTTATTGGTTAGCATACTTCAACTTTGTTCCACTCAGTAACGACCACCAGTATAGCTTACTTAAGCAATTAACAAGTTTCCCTGACTCATGTAGTACGTGCAACCTAGTCTTTGAGAAATGGGTCTGAACAGCTAGTTCCTCTTTTTACTACAGGCTGGAGCCCTGTGGTAACCCCCAGGAGCATGGGCCAGAGCTGGGCCGGGGTGGGGCCAGAACTGAGGCCAACTGTGTGGGGTTGGGGCCAGAGCCGGAGCTTTGCAGGGCTAGGTTCAGAGCTCCAGCTCCATGGTTGCTCCTGGCTGCACTAGAATGGAGCCCCACTGCCGGAGCCTGTGTCACCCGGTGAGCCAGTAGCTGCTGGGCAAGCAGCCCAGCTAGGTTGAGAGTAAGGAGGGTGAAGAAGGGTTGTCTACTGGGGCAGCCTTCCAGCAGCAGGTGATAGGCTTGAGGGGCCAGAGGCAAGAGACCTCTCCTGGTCTGGCAAATTCTCTTGTTCGGACTGGTCAGGCCCCGACAATGCCGTACCAAGGAGGTCCAACTCGTAGTCATATAACTAAAGTACAAATACAAACTGAAGTACTGGGCACTGACAATCTGATGGGTGGAGAGATCCTCTCTTGTCAAACTCTAGTGGTCATGCAATGAGGGGAAAGGAGGAGATGGAATGGGGATCATTGTCTCAGAAGCAAACGCCATGTTAACTCCACTAACATTACTAGAGACCCTACAGAAGGCTACTCGGGAGGAGCTCTGAGGCACCAACAATGGGAGAATTTTCTTTCTCCCTCTGTATTTTTCTCCCTGGGGAGTTGCTGTCTGCCCAACTCCCTGGCTATGTCTAGACTGCAAGCCTCTTTCGAAAGAGGCTTTTTCGAAAGTATCTTTCGAAAAAGCCTCTTTCGAAAAAGAGCGTCTAGACTGCAAGCAGTACTTTCGAAAAAGCAAGCCGCTTTTTCGAAAGAAAGCAGCGAGTGAGTCTGGATGCTCTCTTTCTAAAAAGTCCTGTTGGCATTCAAGAACGCCTTTTTTCAAAAGAGCACTTTCGTAAAAAGGCGTTCTTCCTCGTGAAATGAGGTTCACCGCCGTCGAAAGAAAAGCCGCATTCTTTCGATTTAATTTCGAAAGAACGCAGCTGCAGTCTAGACGCAGGTGATGTTTTTTTGAAAAAAGGCAACTTTTTTCGAAAAAAAACCCTGAGTCTGGACACAGCCCCTGAGAGGTAGGATCTCAAAGGGTATGTCTACACTACCCTCCTAGTTCGAACAAGGAGGGTAATGTAGGCATACCGCACTTGCAAATGAAGCCCGGGATTTGAATTTCCCGGGCTTCATTTGCATAAGCGGGGAGCCGCCATTTTTAAAACCCCGCTGGTTCGAACCCCGTGCAACGCGGCTACACGGGGCACGAACTAGGTAGTTCGAACTAGGCTTCCTAGTTCGAACTACCGTTACTCCTCATTTCACGAAGAGTAACGGTAGTTCGAACTAGGAAGCCTAGTTCGAACTACCTAGTTCGTGCCCCGTGTAGCCGTGCTGCACGGGGTTCGAACCAGAGGGGTTTTAAAAACGGCGGCTCCCCGCTTATGCAAATGAAACCCGGGAAATTCAAATCCCGGGCTTCATTTGCAAGTGCGGTATGCCTACATTACCCCTCTAGTTCGAACTAGTGGGGTAGTGTAGACATACCCAAAGGCTGTGTTCTGGCCCTTCCCTTATGCACAGCTCAGAGAGCAGGAGCAGGAGATGCTGAGTCACTGTTTTCAGCTATGTGACTCCATCCATCATTTGGAGCAACGTAGCTTTGACCATAGAGATGGTGAGTGGTTCTGGGTAGAGTGCTGCTTTCTGTTTTCTCTGTAATCATGAGGGCTGGAAACTGACCTTTGTTTAAATGAAAGATTGTCACCCAATGACCCAATGAATACAGGGGACTTGTGATAAAGTTCTGAGAGTTAGCAATACTGTGAGAGCTGTGATGACTGGACCTTTCTCAACGCCTGTAAAAGGAGAGAATAAAATGGGTACACAATTTCAGAAAGGTGAGCTAGAGAATCAAACAAAGAGGATGTATTCATTTGCTGAGCTGATTGATTTATTGACAGATCTATACCATGGGGGTATTTTTGTCAGCATTCTTCTTAGGGTATGTAAAAGAGTCTTGACTAGCTCACGACAAAAAGGGCTACTGACGCCCGTGTTTATTGGTCATCCGGGCCAGTCCTGTAACCTGCGGCGAAAACCCGCCCTGTCCCCAGTCCCTTTTTTATATTAATGAACGCCCGAGGCTGCCTTTCCGGCCAGCGGAGTAAGGGGGTTCGGGCCCACCCCCTCTCCGAACCCCGGCCCAGGGCCCTGAAGGCAGGGACTCACGGTCCCTCCCTAGCGGATGGGGGAAGTACCCCAAAACACACCTGCTCACAGGCTCCACGACCCCGCCCTGGGCCACTTCCTACTCCGTCCTTCCTAAGGGCCGGTCCTTTCCGTGTCTCCCGGCCTCACCTCTCCTTCCTCCTGCTCCTCGGCTCTCCGTTTCTCCCTCCTCCCCTCTGCGGTGCCAGACCCGGTTTTAAATCCCCTGCCGGCCCTGGCCCCGCACGTCATTTCCTCCCCGCCGCCCAGCAACCCTCCTTCCCCCGTGACGTCACACGCCAGTGCCTCCCTAGCTCCTCCTCTCTGAGCCTCGCTCAGAGGCGCCCCTTGACCCCCTTGCTTGCTGCGCCGAGCCCCTGCCCGGCAGCACGGGCCACCATCCCGGCGGCGCGCTGGCTCTCCACCCCCCAGCGCGTCCATCCGCCGTCGCTCCGGGCACCCCGAGTGCGGGGCGGGAGCGCCCTGTCACACCACTCCCCCTTCACCTCATCCCTTATACTCGCCCCATCCCCCGCATCTCCCTCGGGTAGCCTCAAGAGGCAGTCCGCATTTTGATGGGCGCTCCCCAGTCGGTGCACAATCTTGAACTTGTAGTGTTGCAGATTCAGGTACCACCGGAGTATTCGCGGGTTGATATCCTTCATGGTGTTGAGCCACTTCAGGGGGGCGTGGTCCGTTACCAGGGTAAAACAGTCCCCTGCAAGGAAATACCGTAAAGCATCTACCGCCCACTTAATTGCTAATGCCTCCTTCTCAATAGTGGTGTATCCTTTCTCTCGAGCGAAAAGCTTATGGCTTAGGTATAGAATCGGCCTGCTCGGCCCCCCCTGTTTCTTGCATCAACAGCCCCTAACCCCGTGTCCGAGGCGTCAGTCTGGAGCACAAAGGGTTTTGTAAAGTCAGGCTGGGCTAGGACTGGCGCCTGGGTTAGTCTCTCCTTTAAGCCTTGGAAGGCACTCCTGCATTGCTCAGTCCATTGAATCCTCTGCTGCTTTCCCTTACAGGTTAAGTCCGTCAGCGGGGCAGCTAATGACGCAAAGTGGGCCACAAACCGGCGATAATACCCTGCCAACCCCAGGAACTGCCTTACTTGTCTTTTCGTAGTGGGGGTGGGGTACCGCCTGGATTTTATCTACTAGGGGCCTCACCTTCTCCTGTCCTACCGTGTACCCCAAATAAGTTACCTCTGTCTTTCCAGACTGGCATTTTTTTGGGTTGGCCGTCAGGCCGGCTTGCCTTAATGCCTCCAATACTGCCACAACGTGTTCCAGGTGCTGTTCCCAGGTCTCACTGAATACTATAATGTCATCTATATATGCGGCTGCATAAAGCTGGTGCTCCCTCAGGACACGGTTCTTGAGGCGCTGGAACGTCGCGGCTGCTCCATGCAGGCCGAATGGCATAGTCCGGAATTGGTAGAGGCCGAAGGGGGTGGCAAAGGCAGTTTTCTCCCGGGCTGCTGGTGCCAGCGGGATCTGCCAGTAGCCCTTCGTCAGGTCGATCTTCGAGAGGTACCGTGCCTTTCCCAGCTGGTCTCACATGGTCCAACACCCGCTTCCCCGGCTCGGTGACGATCTCATGCTGGATCAGATGCGTTTGCCCCGGTCTGCTTGTTAGTACCTCCCGATACTCCTCCAGCCGACTCCGGAGCTCCTGTTGCTGTTGTCCCATGAGGTCGGCCCCAAGCGGGGCTTCTTTGACCGTCACCTCTGGATCTCCCCATGGTCCAAATTCTACGTCCCTTGCTTGCGCTTCTATTAGAAAGACTTCCCGGGGAACCCATCGCTTTAAGAGGTTAATGTGGTAGATCTGGGTGGCCCGCCGGGGTCTGTCCAGCTGTATCTCATAATCTACCTCCCCAACTTTTCTCAATACCCGGAAGGATCCTTGCCACCAGGCCATCAATTTGGTAATAGGAGTCTGGTCATAGGAGTAGCACCTGGTCGCCGGGTGCAAATTCTCGAATCCTGACCCTCTGGTTGTACTGATGGCACTGTCCTTCCTGGGCTTTCTGTAAGTTCTCCTGGGCCCATTCGGCCAGGGAGCATAGTCTCTGTTGGAGTTGCGCCACGTAGTGGACCACCCCTAGAGCCGGGGTAACCTGCGCTTCCCACCCTTCCCTCACCAGGTCCAGGATCCCCTGAGGCTTACGCCTGTAAAGTAATTCGAACGGAGAGTAGCCCACCGAGGCTTGGGGTACCTCCCGGATGGCAAACATAAGGGCGGGTAGCAGCTTGTCCCATCCCCGGGGCTCCTCTTGTACGAACTTCCTGAGCATACCTTTGAACGTCCTATTGAACCTCTCCACGAGGCCATCGGTTTGGGGGTGGTAGACGGAGGTGCGGATCTTTTGGATTTGTAGGAACTTACACAGCTTAGTCATCACCCTCGCGGTCAGGTTGGTGCCTTGGTCTGTCAGCAATTCTTTTGGCAGACCTACTCTTGAAAACACTTTGACTAGTTCTTCCGCTATCACATTGGCAGTGGCTTTTCGTAACGGGATGGCCTCGGAGTAGTGGGTTGCGTAGTCTACAATTACTAAGATATAGACGTGCCCTCTTCCCGACTTTTCCAGGGGTCCCACCAAATCCATCGCTATCCGTTCGAATGGGACCCCCACAATGATATAACCATTACAGGACCACTTGGGAATAGTGACCATAATATAATAACATTCAACATTCCTGTGGCGGGAAGAACACCTCAGCAGTCCAGCACCCTAGCATTTAATTTCAAAAAGGGGAATTACGCAAAAATGAGGAGGTTAGTTAAACAGAAATTAAAAGGCACAGTGACTAGAGCCAAATCCCTGAAAGCTGCATGGAAACTTTTTAAAGACACCATAATAGAGGCCCAACTTAAATGTATACCCCAAATTAAAAAACATAGCAAGAGACCTAAAAAAGAGTCACCGTGGCTTAACCACCATGTAAAAGAAGCAGTGAGGGACAAAAAGGTATCTTTTAAGAAGTGGAAGTCCAATCCTAGTGAGATAAATAGAAAGGAACATAAACACTGTCAAATCAAGTGTAAACATGTAATAAGAAAAGCAAAAAAAGATTTTGAGGAACAGCTAGCCAAAAACTCAAAAAGAAATAACAAAATGTTTTTTAAGTACATTAGAAGCAGGAAGCCTGCTAAACAGCCTGTGGGTCCCCTAGATGATCGAGCTATAAAAGGAGCAGTCAAGGACGATAAAGCCATTGTGGAGAAACTAAATGATTTCTTTGCTTCAGTCTTCACGGCTGAGGACATTGGGGAGATTCCTGAATCTGCACCATCCTTTGTGGGTGATGAATCTGAGGAACTGTCCCGGATTGAAGTGTCATTAGAGGAGGTTTTGGAACAAATAGAAAAACTTAATGTTAACAAATCTCCGGGACCAGATGGCATTCAGCCAAGGGTTCTAAAAGAACTTAAATGGGAAATTGCTGAGCTATTATCTGTGGTTTGTAACCTATCCTTTAAATCGGCTTCCGTACCTAATGACTGGAAGGTAGCCAACGTGACACCAATATTTAAAAAGGGCTCTAGAGGCAATCCTGGCAATTACAGACCGGTAAGTCTAACTTCAGTACCGGGCAAATTAGTCGAAACAATAGTAAAGAATAAAATTGTGAAGCATGTAGAAGAACATAATTTGTTGGACAAAAGTCAACATGGTTTCTGTAAAGGGAAATCCTGTCTTACTAATCTATTAGAGTTCTTTGAAGAGGTTAACAAACATGCGGACAAGGCGGATCCAGTAGATATAGTATACTTGGATTTTCAGAAAGTCTTTGACAAGGTCCCTCACCAAAGGCTCTTGTGTAAATTACATGGCCATGGGATAAGAGGGAAGGTGCTTTCTTGGATTGAGAACTGGTTAAAAGACAGGAAACAAAAGGTAGGAATAAATGGTAAATTTTCAGATTGGAGAGGGGTAACTAGTGGTGTACCCCACGGGTCAGTCCTGGGACCAATCCTTTTCAACTTATTCATAAATGATCTGGAGAAAGGGGTAAGGAGTGAGGTAGTAAAGTTTGCAGATGATACCAAACTGTTTAGGATAGTCAAGACAAAAGCAGACTGTGAGGGACTCCAAGAAGATCTCACCAAACTGAGTGATTGGGCAACAAAATGGCAAATTAAATTTAATGTGGATAAGTGTAAAGTAATGCACATCGGGAAAAATAACCCCAACTATACGTATAGTATGATGGGGGCTAATCTGGCTATGACAAATCAGGAAAGAGATCTTGGAGTTATCGTGGACAGTTCTCTGAAAACTTCCACACAGTGTGCAGCGGCGGTCAAAAAGGCAAATAGGATGCTAGGAATTATTAAGAAAGGGACAGAAAATAAGACACAGAATATCTTACTTCCCATGTATAAAACTATGGTACGCCCACATCCTGAATACTGTGTACAGATGTGGTCTCCTCACCTCAAAAAAGATATTTTGGTCTTGGAAAGGGTTCAGAAAAGGGCAACTAAAATGATTAGGGGTTTGGAACAGGTCCCATATAAGGAGAGGTTAAAGCAACTGGGACTTTTCAGTTTAGAAAAGAGAAGACTGAGGGGGGATATGGTAGAGGTATATCAAATCATGAGTGGTGTGGAGAAGGCAGATAAAGAAAAGTTATTTATTAGTTCCCATAATATAAGAACTAGAGAACACCAAATGAAATTAACGGGTAGTAGGTTTAAAACTAATAAAAGAAAGTTCTTCTTCACACAGCGTGTAGTCAACCTGTGGAACTCCTTGCCAGAGGAGGCTGTGAAGGCTAGGACTATAATAGAGTTTAAAGAGAAGCTGGATAAATTCATGGAGGTTAGGTCCATAAAAGGCTATTAGCCAGGGGATAAAATGGTGTCCTTGGCCTCTGTTTGTCAGAGGCTGGAGAGGGATGGCAGGAGACAAATCGCTTGATCATTGTCTTCGGTCCACCCTCTCTGGGGCACTTGGTGCTGGCCACTGTCGGCAGACAGGATACTGGGCTAGATGGACCTTTGGTCTGACCCCGTTCTTATGTTCTTATGTTATGTTCTTATGTTCTTAATGGGCAGAGGCACCAGAGGTGCGGGGACCACCTTCTTACTGGATGTCTTTTGGCATTGGGGACAGGACAGGCAGAAGTTCTTAGCTTCCTGGTACACCCCTGGACAATAAAACCGCTGTAGAATCTGCTGCTGGGTTTTTTCGCTGCCCAGGTGCCCTGCCCAAGAGTGGTTGTGGGCTAGTTCCAATACCTTCCACCGGTATGGGCGGGGAACTAATAATTGCAGGTTCTCTTGCCCTTCAGCCCCCACTGCCACCCGGTAGAGTCGCTCTCCCCGTACCTCAAAGCATGACCCCTGGCGTCGCTGCCCCTCGCCGTCTGGAGTTTCCTCCGTCTCTGCTCGCACCTGGGCCCGTGCTGCTTGCAATGTCGGGTCCTCCTGTTGGTGCGTTAAAAAGTCCCCTTCATCCACCTCCAGGTGTAGCGGGGCTGGGGGTTCCCTAGGTACTGCCCCCTCAGTTTCTGCTGAGGTTGGAACCTCTTCTCCTTGGGCTGCCAGGATAGACCTCGTTCGCCCCGGTCCCATGCCCTCCTGACCCGCACCCCATTCTTTCAGCAGGGTGGCCAACCCCGGCCAGTTCCTCCCTAGTAGCACCGGGTAGGGGAGTTTGGGGGATATGGCGGCCTGGCAGCTAGCCCTTATTTGTCTGTCATCGATCCACACCCGGGTGGTGTAGTACTGGTGCATGTCCCCATGCACGCACCTCATCCAAATCTGGGGGCCACGGGGCAGGGAAGTAGGAACCATATCCTCCCGCACCATGGTTTGCCTGCACCCCGAATCCATGACTGCTCTTACCCGCTTCCCGTTCAGGCTTATTGGCCTTGTTACCTGTGCTCGTGATGAGGTTGCTCCGGCTGCCCCTTCTCGCCTTCTCTGCCCAAAGGTGCAATCCATCATGGGACAGTCCTTTTTGAAGTGCCCCTCTTGGCCACACTGGAAGCAGGCCCCTCGCGGGATAGGGCTGACCTTAGGGTCGGGAGCTCCAGGGTCCCCACTCGCCCCAGGTTGGCTTCTGCTACTCCCCGGTGGGTTCCAGACAGGGGCCAGCTTCCATTTTCCCCTGACCCCCACAACGGTCGGCGGGTCGGCTCCACATGGTGCGAGGTGTCTGGCCTCCCACCAGGGGGGTTGCTTCGCCGGGGCCCCAACGGGGTAAGGAGAGGGTGATTCCCCCGTCTCTTCCGCCACCATAAATCGTTCCATCAAAATAATCGCTTTCGCTATTGATTCAGGCCAGTGTCGGCGCACCCATTTTTGCCCCTCCATGGGCAGGATCCTAATATACTGCTCCAGCACCACCTGTTCCGCAACCTGTAACCCTGTCTTGCTTGCAAGTTCAAGCCACCTCATACCGGCCTCCCTTACCCGTTGCCCCAGAGCCCGGGGTCGCTCCTTTGGGTCGTAACGAGTGTCCCGGAACCTTTGTCGATGTGTCTCCGGAGATATGCCCAGCTGGTCCAGCACTGCTTCCTTGACCTTGTAATAATACAAGGCGTCCTTGTCTGCCATACCTCTATAGGCCAATTGTGCCGGCCTGTTAGGAAGGGGGCCAGTAATGTGGCCCAATGTTCCTGCGGCCACTTGGTGGCTGTGGCCACCCGTTCGAATGTGACTAGAAATGCTTCTGGGTCATCCTGGGGGCCTAGCTTGGTCAAACGAAGGGGCAGCTAGGCACCTGGAATGGCACCGCCTTCCCCCATTCCCAGGGGGCTCATCTCCCCGCCTTGTGCGCCTCCGCCTGCCATCGCCCCTTCGCAGATCTCCTTTAGCATTTGCCGCTGCTGGTCCTGGAACTGGGTCATCATTTCTTGCAGCACCTGGTTCTGATGCTGCTGTTGCTGCTTCTGGTTGTCTACCAGCCACTCTATAATCTTGTTGACTTACATATTACCGTTGACTTATTCACAAGGTTCAATATGGATGGGGCCAAGACCTATCTCTCGTGAGAAACACACAAAAAAAATTGACCTCCTTCCCCCCCCTCTTTTTTGTTTGTTTTTCTTTTGTTTGTTTGTTTGTCCCACACCACTCCCTAGAACCCCTTCTTGTTCCCGGGGCTCAGGGACCTGCCCACATTCTCCACCAAATGTAAAAGAGTCTTGACTAGCTCATGACAAAAAGGGCTACTGACGCCCATGTTTATTGGTCATCCGGGCCAGTCCTGTAGCCCTAGGCACAACCCGCGGCAAAACCCCGCCCTGTCCCCAGTCCCTTTTTTATATTAATGAACACCTGAGGCTGCCTTTCCAGCCAGGGGAGTAGGGGGGTTCGGGCCCACCCCCTCTCTGAACCCCGGCCCAGGGCCCTGAAGGCAGGGACTCACGGTCCCTCCCTAGCGGATGGGGGAAGTACCCCAAAACACACTCACTCACGGGTTCCACGACCCCCCCCTGGGCCGCTTCCTACTTCGCCCTTCCTAAGGGCCGGTCCTCTCTGCGTCTCCCAGCCTCACCTCTCCTTCCTCCTGCTCCTCGGCTCTCCGTTTCTCCCTCCTCCCCTCTGCGGTGCCAGACCCGGTTTTAAATCCCCTGCCGGCCCTGGCCCCGCACGTCATTTCCTCCCCGCCGCCCAGCAACCCTCCTTCCCCCGTGACGTCACACGCTGGCGCCTTCCTAGCTCCTCCTCTCTGGGCCTCGCTCAGAGGTGCCCCTTGCCCCCCGTCACTCGCTGCACCAAGCTCCTGCCTGGCAGTGCAGCCTGCCGTCCCGGCAGCGCTCCGGCTCTCCACCCCCCAGCACGTCCATCCGCCGTCGCCCCGGGCACCCCGAGTGTGGGGTGGGAGCGCCCTGTCACAGGGTAATTCAGGTTTCTTTGCTATTTAAGAATTGCATAAAAGGTCGGTTTATGATTTTCTAGTCTTTGTGAGAAGCAGTTGTATTTCAATATCCAATTGCATTTTAATATTACACTACTAGTATGCCACATCAGCTCTGTGATAATCCCTGCTAGAAGGTACATGTTTCAAATAAAAATCAAAGGAGGAACTATTTTTTATGACAAAAGATTTTATCTCCTAGAAATGCTCCAATTTTTTTTAAAAGCTCAACATGTTTGTTTAGTCATAGGTTACCTTCACGTTAGAAACCACAAAAGGCGTTATGGAACATGCTGCATTAGGGAAGTGTACAAAGAGGCATTTGTATAAAAATACCAGAAAATCAGACCTACAAGAGACACAGTTTCAGAGTGGCTTACAGTTAAGTAAACAAACATTTTTCAATTGTTCATATTTATTTTCTAATATAACAAACTAATCTCTACCAACCTTATTTCAATAAGTCACTAAAATCTCATATTCTGTGCTTCTAGGGCTGCATTATGTGTATTTGTGAGGGTATAGTTCTGCAGTAGCATCAGCTACTTCGTAAAGATAGCTCCCAAATCACTCTGTAAACCTCTAGCCCTCCCACACCATCATACAATCTATTCTCCATTTTGGTAGGAATCCCTAGCCCTCCTTTCAAGAGCTGAGTCCTAATCCAACAGCTATGCCTTAAGCTTTGCCTGGCGGGTGTTCAGACCTTTGGTCTGTCTTCCCAGTGCCCTGAGTAACAAGGTTTTCCAGAGGAGTTTTTCTGAGCTGCACCATATTCGCCCCTTGTCCCATCCGAGGGTATGTCTGGACTACATGGCTCCGTCGACGGAGCCATGTAGATTTGTTTATTGGGAAAAGAGAAATGAAGCAGCTATTTAAATAATCGCCGCTTCATTTAAATTTAAATGGCTGCCGCTGAGCCGACAAACAGCTGATCAGCTGTTTGTCGGCTCAGTGCGCTAGTCTGGATGTTCCGCAGTCGACATCAAAGCCCTTTGTCGACTGCCCCATTATTCCTCGTGGGATGAGGTTTACCGGGGCCGTTGACAAAGGGCTTTGATGTCGACCACGGAACGTCCAGACTAGTACACTGAGCTGACAAACAGCTGATCAGCTATTTGTTGGCTCAGCGCGGCAGCCATGTAAATTTAAATGAAGCGGCGATCCTTTAAATCGTCGCTTCATTTCCGTTTGCCTACAACCCTAATCTACATGGCTCCCTCGATGGAGCCATGTAGTCTAGACACAGCCCTACAGCCCATTATAGGGGAATACATTGTCATCCATCAGGCCCCATCCATCATTTTGACTCAAGCTTGCAAACCTCTGTGGATGAGACTCTCACACTGGGCCCTAACAACAGAGTAAAACTTGCTACTTGCATACAGATTACTTGGCAAATAAAAGAGGAAGGTCTCATAATGTTAAGTCACTATTAAATATCTATGTTTCTTCACCAGCAGCAAGCAGACAGCTTTAGTGTAAAGCAGCAATACAATAGAACACAATTTTTTTCTGCTCAAGGCTCAGAAATATTTTGTGATGTCTTCTCTCTAAAGGCTTCTTTGTTATGTGAACTGCTGGGATCAGAAGGAAAAGCAAGACATGTACATAGAGGTGTAGCAGCTATTCTGCGTACATTTGTTACATATTTTATATAATATATATAGGCAAAGAGGGTAAAAGAAACTGTGCCACTCTCATTAATATCTCTGCAAATTCAGAATAAATATTGCTTCTGGATTTGCACCAAGATAAGCAGGAACAAAATTTGACTCTTAGTATCTCTTTCTTTCATTTTCTGTATTCTGACTGTTATGACTAAGTTTTTGGAACATGTCACTTTGAAAAATGTTACTGTAAAAATGTAACATCTTGGTAAAAATATGACACAGGTTGTGCTGATAACTGTCAGAAAGGACAGAACCACATTATAAGGGGACTGAGGTAAATTACCAGTCCCAGAATCTAAGAGTATATCTACACTGCAGTTAGACATATATGTCTGCTCCAAGCTGGCTGACATGTTTGTTGGGCTTTGGCCATGGGGCTGTTTAATTGCAGTGTAAACCTCGGACTGGACTGTTTTAATCCATCTCTTAACATGCATCTTGGGAAGCCAAGATAGATACTTGGAGGGGTCAGTCCTGGATCCAGGGTTATTAGATATCTTCATTAATGATTAGACAATGGAAGTGAAGAATACACTTTTAAAATTTATGGCTGGCCCAAAGCTGATAGCACTTTGGAGGATAGGATTGTAATTCAAAATAACCTTGACAAATAGGAAAATTGGTTTGAAATTTACAAGGTAAAATTCAATAGATATAAGTGCAAAATGCTACAATTAGGAAGGAAAAATCAGTTGCACAGGTACAAAATGGAGAATAACTTAGTAGGTGGTAGTTCTGCTGAAAGTCTGGGGAGTTATAGAGGATCACAAACTCAATGAATCACTGTGATGCAGCTCCTAAAAATGCTAATACCATTCTGGGGTGTATTAATACGAAAGTCATATGTAAGTAAGAGGAGAAAATTGCCCTGCTTTGTCCAGCACTGGTAAGGCCTCAGCTGGTGTAAAGTGTATAGTTCTAGGTGTCATACAGTAATTCCTCATTTAACACGGTAGATACGTTTCAGAAAATGATTGTGTTAAGTGAAAACGTGTTACGCGGGGTCAATTTTCCCATTGAAAATAATGGAAAAGGTGGGGGTTGCATTTCAAGTGGTGGGGAATGGGGAAACCCAGCCACCGGCCTGCAAGCTGGGTGAGAGAAGAGGGAGCAAGGCATCCGGTGAGAGGGGGTTTCTGGGGAATGGCGCAGCGAGCAGCGAACCCGCTGCCACTTTGAAGGGAGGCAGGGGAAGCCCCGCACAGCGGCCGGTGACCAGCCGGCTGGGGAAACCGTGTTATTTCGGGGACGGTTGTGTTCTTCAAAAAACATTCCCCCCAAAAATCGTGCTATCCCAAAAACGTGTTAAGCGGGCATGTGTTAAGCGAGTAATTACCGTACTTTAGAAAAGATGTAGACAAATTGGAGAGATCCCAGTAAAGAGCAACAATGGTTACTGAAAGATTTAGACAACCAAATCTATGAGTAAAGGTTAAAAAACTGGGCATGTTTAGTCTTGAAAAAAAGGTTAGGCTTACGGGGACCAGATAACAGTTTTCAAATAGATTAAGGGCTGTTATACATTGCACTACAATCAATTGTTCTACCATCAGTGGACATGGAAAACAACAAATAATGGGCTTAACCTGCAGCAAGAGAGATTTAGGTTAAACACTAGGAAAAACTTTCTAACTACAGAGTAGTTAAAATCTAGAATAGGCTTCCAAAGGAGATTGTGGAATTCTCATCATGGAAGGTTTTCAAGAACAGATTAAACAAATACCTTTCAGGAATGGGCAAGGTTTACTTTGTCCTATCTCTGTCCAGGACTGGACTTCATGACTTTTTAAGGTCCCTTTCAATGCTACATTTCTTGGATTCTGTGATATAAAAGGGAGTCATCCTTTGCTTTTGAAACTGCTTTTAGCAGTTTTCAGTGGGGGCATTCAAGTTTTAATAACTTTTGGAAAACTCTAGATAGCCTTATTTGTGAAGAAGCCATGAAATAAAGGTGTCATTGAGGCTGTCTGGGGTATTTCAAGAGTGCCAATACTGCAGTCAATAGTCATCTCCATTACCCTGTTGCCTTTAAGTGCCATCTAGAGGCTGGATGATATTCTGAGAAATTAGTTACAAAAGTATGTAGGATCACATAGGGTGTAAAATAAATAGGGAAGCTATTCTCACAGCAAGATTGAATAACATTTTGAATGGAAAACTATAGGATAGCTTCTATCTCCTGTTTTAAGGAATGAAAATTAACTCAAAGTGTACAAGATGGAAATTAAGAAGGGTTATAGCCCTATAAGCAATTTAGAAGCTGATTTTTTTAAAATATAGAGTCAAAGAATGCAAATGAAACAATCTGCCAAGGTCAGCAATTAAATGAGCATTCAAAAGGGAGCAAAAATCAGCATGCTCAGCCTTTGTGACAAAGCGTGGGCTAGAAATAATGTGGATGCAGATAATTGTCAATAAATGGAAACCTCGGAGCTGCTGTTTTCCCATCTTATCCTGGGACTTTTGCAGATTTTCTTACTGGCTTTTTAGGGTGTCTATGCTTCAATTAAAACACATGGCAGGTCTATGCAAGCTGACTTGGACTTGTAGGGTTGTTTAATTGTAGTGTAGCATGTGTGTGAGATATTCTGTTCTAATTTCATAAATATTATTATACTGCAGAAAAGAGCATTGATTAGGTGCTTATGATCAAGTCAAACTACATATTTCAGTCCTGGGGGAATTCAGCAATTTTACTATGGCTCCAAATTCAATGATTGCAGATTATCCCATGGATAATATTTTGGTTTTTTTGGTTTTTTTTCCTTTGGTAGGCATTTACATTTTGGTACAGTCTTCATAGAAAAAGCTTGATTAGCCTGGTGGCATCCTATCTGAAGTCTTTGTGAGGTCTGAGTTTGTAAGGAATTCTGTCCCCAAGAAGATAACCATCCACTTTTTATCTTAAGGGCTGTATTATATAATAATTGAACTTGGATATTTTGCCACAGTATGGTAGAGCAAGGCCATCCTGACATTACGGAGGTTTTCTAAGGTGGGATCAGATTTCTAGAGTGGTTATAACTGATAAAACCCAACATGGCTGCCTCTCAGCTCCGTACAATTTCTGTTTTTCAAGCCATTTTTCTTGTACTGGTTGAAAAACAAGTTATATTTCTGAGTCTTGCAACCCAAGGTTACTGATGATGCATTTTAATATATGTTGCAATTGCCATATGTTACAACATTTAAAGTAATGATGTAAAGTTGTTTTGTTACAATATTTGATAGCTGAAGCTCAAAAATAATTTAGGGGGTTTCCAAATGTCTGAGATAAAGGGAATTCCAGGTGTATCAGGCTGTAAAAAAGCATAAACAGCAAGAAAATGGCCTCTTTCACCCCTTCTCTCACCTCTCCAAAAGCATAATGAAAAGTACAGTAGATAAGATACAGGCTTACAGAGATTTAATTGATACTGAGGCAGACCACTATATACAAATACTTAAGAACAACTTTTGAGGATACTGGTCATCAGTATCCTCATTAGGACATCCGCACACTGAAAGGTTAAAGAGTTGCTCATTAGTAGAGAGCTTTTTTATTGTTTTTTTACTTTTTTAAGAAGCGTGAATTGCTATGAGAGCAAAATTTTAAAAACAAGCTCTGGCACAAAAGCATGATGAAAGCAAAAAGAAATAGTGACAAATATTTGGTCTATTCAGTAAGGAGAAGCTAGAACACTACCATTAGTCTATTGCCAAAAAAAAAAGAGGCTTGCTTAATAGTGGGACATGTGAGTATACAAGGCATTGGAGATTAATCTCAGCTGCAAAGTTCAGATCCAGTATTCCAGTTTGGATCCATTTTAGAGAGGTAGCTAGAGCTGTGCCAGAGTGTATATAAGAATGGCCATACTGGGTCAGACCAATGGTCCATCTAGTCCCGTATCCTGTCTACCAATGGTGGCCAATACCAGATGGCTCAGAGGGAGGGAACACAACAGCTAATCCTCACATGATCTCTCTTCTGTCATCATTTCCAGACAAACAGAGAGGCTAGGGACACCATTCCTACCCACCTATTAGGTGGCTAATAGCCTAACCTCCATGAATCTATCTAGCTCTTTTTTGAATCCTGTTAAAATCCTAGCCTTCACCACTCTGGCAAAGAGGTTCAGAGATTGACTGCATGCTGAGTGAAGAAAAACGTCTTTTTTTTTGTTTTAAACCTGCTGCCTATTAATTTCATTTGGTGTCCCCTAGTTCTTATATTGTGGGAAGAGTCCAAGTCTTTTTAATCTTCATATGGGACCCGTTCCAAACCCCTAATCATTTTTGTTACCCTTTTCTGAAACTTTTCCAATACCAATATAACATTAAGATGAGGAGACCACATCTGTACACAATAGTCAAGATATAGGCATACCATGGTTGTATATAGCTTCAATAAGATATTTTCCGTCTTATTCGCTATCCCCTTTTTAATGAGTCCTAACATACTATTTGCTTTTTTTTTTACTGCTGCTGCACACTGAGTGGATGTTTTCAGAGAACTATCCACTATGACTCCAAGATCTCTCTCTTGAGTAGTTGTAATTCAAGTTCTCTCTTGAGTAGCCAAATTAGTCCCCATCCATATTGTATGTACAGTTGGGATTATTTTGGCCAATGTGCATTACTTTACATGTATCAAAATTAAATCCACTGGATCATCCTTGTCCACATGCTCGTTGACCTCCTCAAAGTTCTTGAGTAGATAAGTAAGGCATGATTTCCCTTTACAGAAACCATATTGACTTTCTGCCAACAAATTCTGCTCATCTACAAGTCTGACAATTTTATTCTTAACTATAGTTTTAATTAATTGAGGGATAGCTCAGTGGCTTGAGCATTGGCCTACTAAGCCCAGAGTTGTGAGTTCAATCCTTGTGGAGGCCATTTGGGGGGCAAAAATTTGTCAGGGATGGTACTTGGTCCTGCTGTGAACGCAGGGGACTGGACTCCATGACTTTTCAAGGTCCCTTCCAATTCTAGGAGATAAGCAATCTCCATTAATTTAATTTGCCCAGTATGGACATTAGATTTGCCAATCTATAATTGCCAGGATCCCCTCTAGAGCTTCTTTTAAATACTGGCGTCATGTTACTGTATTTTAGCAAATATACCCCGCGGTTTTTCCAAATTGAGTAAAAAAATTTTGTATACCCTGCGCGTGAGTATAACCCGCAGGGTATACAAGACTTTTCTTTCAAACTGTGTCGGGATATATTAGCTAATTTATGGTGCTGGGTTGGGGAGGGCGATGTGGAATTAGCCAGCCTAAATGCCCCAGTTCCTGTGCAGCCACTAGCCTCCAGCCTCCGGGGAAGGGAACGCTCATTCCCCTGTGCAGCCGCAGGAAGGGGTGGGAGGGTGCTCATTTCCCAGTTCCTGTGCAGCTGCCAGCCTCCAGCCTCCAGGCGGGGGAGCGCTCAACCCCCTGGTTCCTGTGGCTGCACAGGAACTAGGGGGATGAGCACTCCCACACCTGGAGGCTGGTGGCTGCGCAGGCACTCACCAGGTGTCTTTTGTTGGGGGGAAAGTCAACATGGTTTCTGTAAAGGGAAATCATGCCTTACTAATCTACTGGAGTTTTTTGAGGAAGGTCAATAATCATGTGGACAAGGGGAAGCCAGTGAAAAGAGTGTATTTAGATTCCTAGAAAGCCTTTGAGAAGGTCCCTCAACAAAGGCTCTTAAGTAAAGTAAGCTACCGTGGGATAAGATGGAAGGTCCTCTCGTGGATTCATAACTGGTTAAAAGATAGGAAACAAAGGGTAGGGATAAATGGTCAGTTTTCAGAATGGAGAGATCTAACTATTGCTGTCTGGCAGAGAACTGTATTGGGACCAATCCTATTCAACATATTCATAAATGATGGAGAAAGGGGTAATCAGTGAGATGGCAAAATTTGCAGATGATACATAATTGCTCAAGGAAACACACTGCAAAGAACTTCAAAAGGATCTTACAAATAATGGTGAGACTTGGACAATATTAAAATCAGATTGTAAAAGTAACAAAACCAAAACCCAATGACATTTGATTTGAAGAACAAGTTATTTTCTCTATCTGAAGAGTATGTCACATTTTTCTTTTTGTAGGTAACCTTTACCTTGGTCTGTAAATAACTGTCACGTGAAGGCTCTCCTGCCCTCATGCCAAAAATCCTATACAGGCAGTCCCCGGGTTACGTACAAGATAGGGACTGTAGGTTTGTTCTTAAGTTGAATCTGTAGGTAAGTCGGAACTGGCATCCAGATTCACCCGCTGAATCTGGACACCAGTTCTGACTTACATACAGATTCAACTTAAGAACCCCAGGCATCCCCAAGTCAACTGCTGCTGAAACTGATCAGCGGCTGATTCCAGGAAGCCTGGGGCAGAGCAACTCTGCCTCGGGCTTCCTGTAGTCAGCCGCTGGTCAGTTTCAGCAGCGGCTAACTTGGGGACGCCTGGGGTAGAGCAGCTCGGGTGCTGCTGGGTTGGTCCAGTAGCGCCAAGGAGCAGTGCTGCGGGACCAACCGGCAGCGCCCCACCTGCTCTACCACAGGCCCTGGGCTTTGCTCCACATCTCCCTGGTCTGCTGAGGGGGGCACTAGCTGCGTCCCCCCAGGCAGACTAGGGAGACGTGGAGCAAAGCGGTGGAGGACCCGGGCCGGACCACGGCGCTTCCAGATCAGCGCCGTGGTCCGGCCCGGGTCCTCTGCCGCTTTGCTCAGCGTCTCCCTGGTCTGCAGACCAGGGAGACGCTGAGCAATGCGGCGGAGGACCCGGGGCCGGACCCGTGGCACTTCCAGCTGATCTGGACCCCGGGGCCGGACCCACGGCCGCTTCCAGATCAGCTGGAAGCGCCAAGGGTCGGGCCGGGTCCTGCGCTGCTTTGCTCAGCATCTCCCTGGTCTGTAGACCAGGGAGACGCTGAGCAAAGCGGCGCAGGATCCTGCCCGACCTGCGCGCTTCCAGCTGATCTGGAAGCGGCCGCGGGTCCGGCCCCAGGTACTGCGCCACTTTGTTCCCCGTCTCCCTGGTCTGCTGGCTCCCGCAGAAGACCAGGGAGACGGGGAGCAGCTTTTCTCGCCCCGGAGGTGGCGGGCGGCGGGACCAGGCGTCCCGCCGCTCGAGTCCTCCGGGGCGAGAAAATCCCTGTTCGTAACTGCGGATCCGATGTAAGTCGGATCCGCGTAACTCGGGGTACATCTACACTACAGCGCTAATTCGAACTAACTTAGTTCGAATTAGTTAATTCGAACTAAGCTAATTCGAACTAACGCGTCTAGAACTAAAAACTAGTTCGAATTAGCGTTTTGCTAATTCGAACTAGCAAGTCCACATTGAGTGGACCCTGAACAGGGCTTAAGGATGGCCGGAAGCAGTGCCGGCAGGGCATCAGAGGAGGACTTAGAGCGTGGAGATGCTGTCTCAGGCTAGCCGAGGGCTGCGCTTAAAGGGTCCCGACCCCCACCCTGGACAGACAGTTCTAAGGGGTGCCCCGCTTGCAAAGCAGTCCTGGCTTGGAGTGCCCGGAGTACCCACACTGGGCACATCACAGCACTCGGCCATCAGACCGGCTGCACTTGCCGCAGGCTGCGATCTGGGGAGAGGGGACAATCGGGGGGCTGCAGGAGAGCTTCCACCCCCAGAAGCCCGCAGAGCCAGCCCAGTCCTCCCCATCGGGGGCTCGTACCCCATTCCTCCCTCACCTCCTTCCACTTACCCTTCCCTAGCCCCCCTTCTTATTGATGTACAAAATAAAGATAACGTTTCTTCCAACATTGACTCTGTCTTTATTGAACAAAACTGGGGGAGACTGGGAAAAGGAGGTGGGAGAGGGGAAGAGAAAGGCTGGGAGAGGGGAGGGCAACTAACATGATCAGGGGTTGGGAACAGGTCCCAGATGAAGAGAGGCTACAGAGACTGGGACTGTTCAGCTTAGAAAAGAGGAGACGGAGCGGGGACAGGATAGAGGTCTCTAAAAGCAGGGGTTGGGTGGAGAGGGTGCATTCAGAAAAGTTCTTCCTGAGTTCCCATAAAGAAGGACTAGAGGACACCAAAGGAAAGGAATGGGTAGCAGGCTTGAAACTAGTAAGAGAAAGTTGTTGTTCTTGACAAAGCAAAGAGTTAACCTGTGGAACTCCTCGCTGCAGGAGGCTGTGAAGGCTACAACTAGAACAAAGTTAAAAGGGAAGTGAGATCAAGTCATGGAGGTTGGGTCCATGGAGTAGTCTTAGCCAGGGGGTAGGAGTGGTGTCCCTGCCCAACGTTTGTGGAAGGCTGGAGAGGGATGGCACGAGACAAATGGCTTGGTCACTGTCTTCGGTCCATCCCCTCCAGAGTCCCTAGGGTTGGCCGCTGTCAGCAGACAGGCTACTGGGCTAGATGGACCTTTGGTCTGACCCAGGACGGCCATTGTAAGCTCAGGGCTCAGGGTCGGGGGTCTCAGTGGACCCCCTTGATTTTCATGCACACCTGCTCCTGGGTGGCCAGGCTGGCAGCTCTCCTGCCCTAGACGGCCACTTTCCTGTGCCTAGTGTGGAGATCGTGGACGAGGTCCACGATGTCCGCACTAGCCCAGGAAGGTGCCCGTCTCTTGCGGTCCAGGGCAAGTTCCCGGGAGCCGCCAGCCTGGTCCCGGGAAGAGGGGGTGGGCTGGGGGACATCGGGTGGGTGGCTCTGTGCCGTGCCAGGTGCAGGGTCTGCTGGCTGGGTGCTGGCAGGCTTGCACCTGGCACGGGCACCATAGCCAGCCCGTGCCCCTTTAAGGGGTCCGGGGCCGGGAGGGGGACATAGAGTTTCCCTGGTGTTGGCCAGAGTGGCCACTAGGGAAACCTGGGGAGGGCTAGCCTCCTACTAGTTCGAATTAAGGGGCTACACACCCCTTAATTCGAACTAGTAAGTTCGAACTAGGCTTAATCCTCGTAAAATGAGGTTTTCCAAATTCGAACTAGCGGAGCGCTAGTGTAGCGGCTATGAATGTTAGTTCGAACTAACATCCGTTAGTTCGAACTAACATTGTAGTGTAGACATACCCTGTACTTCTTTTCTATATATAGAGGCTGTGTCTAGACTGTCTACACTGGCTGCTTGAATTTCTGCAAGAACACTGACTTCCTACTGTCTGAATCAGTGCTTCTTGCAGAAATACTATGCTGCTCCCGTTTGGGCAAAAGTCCTTTTGCGCAAAGCTTTTGTGCAAAAGGGCCAGTGTAGACAGCTCAGATTTGTTTTGTGCAAAAAAAGTCCCGATTGTGAAAATGGCGATCGGGGCTTTTTTGCGGAAAAGCGCGTCTAGATTGGCACGTATGCTTTTCCGCAAAAAGTGCTTTTGTGGAAAAGCATCCATGCCAATCTTGACGCTCTTTTCCGCAAATACTTTTAAAGGAAAAGTTTTTCGTTAAAAGCATTTGCGGAAAATCATGTCAGTCTAGACATAGCCAGATTGTCTCAGTACCTATAAAATTTGAACTAGATTAAATGACAAAATAAAATGATTAAGGCACCTACATAATGAAAGGAGAACTTTAATATCTCCAAAGGGGAATACGTTTAGGGAACATATTACAAAAAACCCATACACAGTTATGAGTAATACAAATAAAAACATTGAAGTCAGACGATAGTTGTCTTCCACACATGAAAGTATAGAAAAATTAGATCACATATACATATATTGACCAAAATCTTAAGGTTTCAGGATATTCCCACCATCCATCAAAATGCAAGTCTGTGAAAGAAATCACTGTATAACTGGAAAAGATATAAGGGAACTTTTTCTTTCTTATCCTATGACTGGCTACTTTAGGAGCATTTCTAGGGCAAACAGAAACATTGTATCTTCTCTAATGCCACATTCTTTCAAGCGTAGAAAAGAAAATTCACCTTCACAAGTTAAAGGGGATCAAAAGTGGGAAAAATAAATGTTCATATTTCCAAGATCATCTGTTGATGCTGGGGGGATAAGAAGTTAGTATTTTCCTCAAATCAACAGAACAAGCTGTTCTTAAAAGTTAATCTCTTTTTATACTTCAGGGCATAATGCCATGTTATTTTTCACTTTGTGTGAAGTGTCACCTTCTAGTCTGCCAGTTGTACTTGCCCACATCTAAGGCTGTGCTGTCTTTTTAATAAAGCCCCTGCCACAAATCATTTGCATTGAAGATAATGCTGTGGATATGTCACATCCCTGACAAATTCAGCTGGCCCTCTGCTCAACAGGGCTTAAAAACATGAAACCTGCTTCATGTGTGTGACTACACCTCCGCTCTAATAGCATGACTTTTAAGGCTATGTCTAGACTGCAGAGTTATATCAGAAAAAGATATGCAAACTGTGAACCACAATTTGTGAATCTTTTTCTGCTTTTTTTTTCAGAAGAGGCTTTTCCAAAATTTGGCCCATCTACAAGGGGCCATAGTTCAGAAAAACCTCCTCTTTTGGAACATCCCTTATTCCTCATACAATGAGAAATACAGGGATGCCGAAAATGCGTCAGTTTTTTCAGAAAATGTTCTGAAAAAGCGGATGCATTCCTTGTACGCGGCAGAGCTTTTCCGGGATAGGCTCTGCAGTGTAGACACAGCTTAAGTGACTTAGAATGAATGTATATCCCTATGACCAATTCCATTGTACAGGAGTTATTTTTTCAGAATGACTCAATGGGTGGATTTTTTTATCCCAGCTGTGCCAAGATCTATTCCAAGACCCCCATTTTATAGGTGGGAAACTGAAGCACAGAGAAAGTAAGTAATTAGCACAAGACCTTGAAGAAAGTCTGTGGCAGAGCAGGGAATCAAATGCTGGTCTCTTATGTTCTAGAGCAGAGCCCCAACCACTGGTCCTTCCTCTCCATAAGGTGTTTGCATGGAGCTTTAAATGGTACAGAGGGATTTTGTGCCAACTTGTCCATCCAGAGCTCTTCCAGGATATTTTTCTCAGCAAAAGGAATGAAAAACTCATGGGTCTTTAACTCCTCTTCTCCCAAACTAGGCAGGCTAGTTTTGAAAACTCTTTGGCTATGTCTAGACTGGCATGATTTTCTGGAAATGATTTTAACAGAAAAGTTTTCTGTTAAAAACATTTTCTGACAAGAGCGTCTAGATTGGCACGGACGCTTTTCCACAAAAGCACTTTTTGCAGAAAAGCATCCATGGCCAATCTAGACGCGCTTTTCCGCAAAAAAACCCCGATCGCCATTTTCATGATCGGGGCTTTTTTGCGCAAAACAAATCTGAGCTGTCTACACTGGCCCTTTTGTGCAAAAGTTTTGCACAAAAGGAACTTTTGCCCGAACGGGAGCAGCATAGTATTTCCGCAAAAATCACTGATTTCTTACAGTAGGAAGTCAGTGCTTTTGCAGAAATTCAAGCAGCCAGTGTAGACAGCTGGCAAGTTTTTCTGGAAAAGCAGCTGATTTTCCAGAAAAACTGGCCAGTCTAGACACAGCCTTTGGGTTTAAAAAGTAGTTCAGACCTTTTGGACGTTCTTCATCAGAATTGACAAGATTTTAGGACACTGTCTCCAATTAAGTAGATACAAATAATTAAATATCTAAAAGCTGTAAAAAGTTCTCAGAAGAGGTCTATTAATTTAACAGTTCCTTTGTATCACCCCAACTGAATCATATCTGGGATAATTGGCTAAGTTAATGAAGCAGCTCTGGTCAGAATACCAAAACCCCTTATTCTGCCTTCATCAGGATAAAACAAAGGCAAAGGCTCAACTATATGTTTTTATGCTATGTTTTATGCACCCTTTTTACACCATAGTCAATGATTAGAGACTTAACTCTTAAAACGGTATGTTTTATTAGCTAGGGTTGTTTCTACTCACAAACACGATCCCAGTAAACCCTTGTCTCCTGATGTATTCTTCCTACTTGAAAGCAGGAATCTGACCCTGGACTCCTGAAATCCTGCTCTTTGCAGGAAGTACCCAGATTCCCCCAGGATGAGCAGGAAGTCTGTCAGGTTAGAGTTGAAACTGATCTGAAAAATCCAGCAAGGACAGGAAGTATAATTTCCTTAATGTAAAAGACAGATGTACAGCATCACATCCCACAGACATTTGTGCTGCACCCAGTCAAAGGCCTTGTTTTGATCCAAGGAATACGCATACACTCCCCAGGACCTGGTGTCTAACGCCTTCTGACGATTGCCCCATAGATCAGTGTCAGAACCACCCCACCAAGCACCTTGCCAAAATCCTGTTTTCTGCATTAAACAGGGTGAGGAGTGTCCAGCTTTCTAAGAGAATTAAAGATGATGTCAGTGATACAGACATATCTGCTGCCTGGGGAATGAGTTGAAAGATGCAATTCCATCACTGGGCACTTACAATCTCCAGTGACCAAGCCAAATATTCCTGCTAATGCCCCTAGTCCCTTTCCCCAACCTGTATTGCCTCAACAAAGCTGTGATAAGTCCTTGGCTAGCTCCTCAGCTTCCATTTTCCCCAGACAACTGGCCAGAGAAGAAAATTTATTGCTCAACTGCATAAGTAAAGAAAGAGATCCTGGAAGAGGAGGAGAAGAAAAATGAGCTGGGGCTCCTAGCCCTAGAGAATCTGCAAAGTAACTAATAGAGGTAAGGCACTTCTGGATCTGCAAGGTGATTGTATCATGGAACTTCACGGTGGCTCAAAACTGAAGCACCTACAAAACTTGGCACTTGTGACTGGCTCCACTGGTGCATTCCCAAAGGATTCCCAAGTTGAGATGTCCTAGCACTACTAAGATGA
Source organism: Pelodiscus sinensis (assembly GCF_049634645.1). NCBI lineage: Eukaryota > Metazoa > Chordata > Testudines > Trionychidae > Pelodiscus > Pelodiscus sinensis. Next base: position 24,336,449 of record NC_134715.1, read on the forward strand.
AGTATACGGCTCATGCTCCAAAGCTTTGGGCGGACTGGTTTAGGCTGTGGCCCCCTTCTCCTAGAGAAGGGACTGAATTGGAATTCAGCCAATGATCCCAGAATGGCAGCTAGTATGATCAGCTATTACATAGTGAACAATACTGACAAGTACAATTTTATCACCGGGCTCAGAATTCACTAAGTCTTTTTGCCTCCTTTGGAATTGTTTCTGTCTAGCGATCAACTTTTTAAAACAACACTGCACCAGTTTGTGAGGTTACCTTCACAGCTCCAAGCAGTAGAAATGCAAATCTGTTTAAAAAAATGAAAACTGAAGGTCTACAATAACTTGATGAAGCCATGAATGTGGCTGGCACGCTGAACAGCGATGGGTGGCATGGCACGCCCAGTCTGACCTGTGTACCAGACTGCAACCTATGGTCCTGAATGCACCAGGAATCGTGTGCCCTTGTTGTATAAGCCTACACTGTTACACTTATACAAGGGTCAGAAGACAGGTGTGCCATTTCTGATTTGGCATAGTCATATTTTCACAGCACATGCAATTTTTGCTCTTTCCCAGCTCTGTGAACTGTATAAAGGAATGGAGACTCAACCACATACATTTAATTAAAAACAAAAACAAAAAACCAAGCTGAGCCTGGAAACATCCGAGCTACTTTAAGCGTCTTCCAAAATCGCTGACTTAAAGTTCATTCAGTAGCAACTGTGGAAAGCAGAAGGTATCTTCACACTGTGTATTAGATACAGATGGTGTATGATGGTGTGAATAACATCTGAAATTAAGTATTCTGATGACACAGATAATCTGTAAGGAAAAACACAGTGATTACATTTGTGATATTATTTTCCTCCTTCAGACTAGATGCAGAAAATGAGAGGGCATCTATCTGAATACATCTCAGGTTTTTTTCCTGACCTTTCCAACACATCCTAATTAAGTCTGTTCACCCTTTTCTCTTTCCCTTAAAGATACAGTTTATTAGAGAGAAATAAATGTAATATTACAGAGATTAGGTTAGCCATGCATTTTTGGTATTAATATATTCTTACAACTAATGACAGAGTGACACAATTTTATGTTCCGGAGAATCTTGATCTCTTATTAGCATATACAGTTACTTCATGAGTTGTTGCCTGAAGCTAAACTGTTGCCTTGGTAGCAAAGCATGAAGTACAGCTGCCCTCTAGGCCAGAGAAGCTAAAACTCTTATTACTGCTGTATCCTATGTACTTATGAATGATTCTCCTGTTAGATGCTAACACATACAAACCAAAGAAACCGGATAATGAATGCTGACCTCCTTGAGCTAACATTTAGTTTTAATATCTACACAGCAGACAGATTTAAAACTAAAAGTGGAAATTCTAAAATGAAAGGCATTAAATATGCCCGTAAATGAAACACATACTGTATTACTATTTCTCTGCATTTAATATAGAAAAGAACTCAAAATACATGTGGCTTCTGCAATCTATGGCCAGCAATTGTTTCTGTTTATGAGCTCTGCTGTAATATTGTGAAAAAATATACTGAGCTGAACTGCATAACCCAGTGTGGTGACACATAACCCCACACTCTGTGGTGTGGACCAATCCAAAGAATTAAAGGGGAGTTTTTATTGCTGGGCTAACAGAAATCATCATCATCACACTACAGGTAATCATATATAGGATTGCCAACCCTCCTGATTTTGCTAGCAATCTCTAGGAACTGGAATTAATCTGCTATTGAAGCCAAACAGGAGATTTTAATCTGCTAAATGTCCGGCTGCATAGTGGGGCTAAGGTAGGCTTCCTGTCTGCTCTGGCCCCACCACTCTGAGAAGCAGCCAGCACGTCCCTTGCCAATAGGAGCTCAGGGAGTCAGACCACGCAGCATGCAGAGATCCCTGTGTTGGAAGGACATGCTGGCCACTTCTGGGAGCAGTGCGGGGCCATGGCAGGCAGGGAGTCTGCCTTAGCCCTGCTGCACTGCCACCTGGGAGCCATCTGAGGTAAGCGCTGCTCAGCCAGAGCCCTCACCTTCTTCCACACCCCAACTCCCGGCCCCTGCCATGAGCCACCTCCTGAATCCCGTACCATGCACCCTCTTCTGCACCCCAACCACCTAACTACCCCTGCATCTGAACACCCTTCCAGAGCCTGCCTGAATGGGGAAACTCCTTAGCTTGTAGCTGCTTTGAAGGATGGTAATTACAATTTCCAGGCTATTGTAGGGACACACATCATAAATCGGCTTTCCAAGGTAATGTAGAACCCCAAGGTGCCACATCATAGCTCCTTTCATTATACTGAACAGTGTACGTAGGTGTGTGTTTTACACTTTAGGGTGCCAGGCCTCCAGGATAGGCCATGCCATCAAAGACCTTTGCGGAGTGTGGGTAAACACATGAGAGAATTCTGAGAATCTTTGATTGTAAATTCTTTGGGGGCAGGAACTTCATTTTCCTATGTGTGTAGAAAGTGCCTCCAGTACTACGGGTGCTACCAGAATGCAAATAATAATGTACGTACCGAAAGCTTTAAATGACAAATTGGCTTGTTCTATTTTTGTTTAAATGAGCCTGATACAACTGTTCATTTACACATACTGTGAGAATGAACATCACAATGTACATTTGGAGAACTGTTTACATTCAGCTCACCTTTTAAACCTGGAGAAACACAAAATTACTTGAGCCGAATTCACACAGGATTGTATACAGATTCCAGACTGATTTTCATTTAAGTTTCACAGGGGGAAATGATACTATGTACCTCTCCCATGATATGGGTTAAATAGATTTTCTTTGACTTGGGTTATTCTGGGTACTGCTCATACTAACAGAGACCCAGTAAATTCGAGAGAGACTATTACTCTCCAATATGAAGTGAGCTAACAGTGCTCAATGCTATGCTACAGAGATGTATTCCAGATGTTGTTTTTGATGAATGACATGTAATGGAAATAGTGAATAATTTGCTCCAGGAAAACAGCTAGAGAAATTCCTTTGCTGTCAAATTACAGTAACTCAAAGATGTTTAAGACACAGCTAGAAAGGTTATTAACATTTTAAGCATACTATATGCCATGACTACTGCATATTTTCTGACATTCCTGTAAAACTTCGAGCACTTGGAAACGTGATGGCTCAGGGGTTTGGCAATGTGATACAGACTCTCATCTCTAGGCTACTGGTCTGACTTCAGTTTAATTTCTCAGGTACTAAAATATATTGGTGACTATGGTGTCCATAAACTTAGTTCCTTGTTGATCTCAGTCAAATTCAGGTAACTCCCCACAAAACACCAATTACGGTTCCTTCTGCATCTCTTCCCCCCACATGCCACACAGCCTCAGTGGCAGGGTGGCTGTGGCTGGGCCAGAAGGGAAATAAAAGTGTTGGCTCCTCTATGGATTGTACCCTTCCCTGCCACAACTCCTTATGTGAACTCAGCCTCCACATGTGCTTCAGGAACTGGACTCTGTGGCCAATTGGTTGGACAGAAGGGTGTAACATAAATCTATTGTACGCAAGGGCAAGATTTATAAGCCATAGCCCCTTCACTGGCTCTGAATTAGGAAGACCATCTTCCCCTCTTGGAATTAGATAGGGCCAGGGTTTCTAGGCCTTGCTTTGGACATCACTTTCTAGATGCCTTTTGCTGCCTGGGAAGAAATTTTTCCCTCATTGCCAGACTTGCCTCGACAGACTGGCATTATTTCATTGTTTCCTTAGCAGCCCTGGGACACAGTAGGTAAGTTAATTGCAAAGTTCATTTTTCTCCCAACTCAGCAGTTGCCCAGCGCATAATACTCAATAGATCCAGAATCTAGGGATGCAGTGGCCTGGATGACCAACATTGACACTGGGGAGCTTGCTAACGCAGCACCCTACAATGGCCGGATGATGCAGGAAGTGCTACTTAAAGAAGCCAGAGCTACAGAACCCACAGCTGCCTGCCTGATTGGTCCATCCATACCAACCATTTAACCAAGGAAGTTGGCTGAGAGAGTTGTCTGAGCAACAATGCACACTACATTGAGACAGACCTAGTCTTTTGGCCTGTCTTACTTGGGCCAGATTTGACCTTGGCACCTATTACCTGACTTGGTTTGGTAGCTAGTCTTGACTCCTACTTCAACCCTGAGGCAGCACATGCTATTGGCCTGACTTCCTATCCTCCAGTCATTACACAGTGCAAATAATCAGACAGGATGCTGTCTGGTACCCCGATAAAATGAAACTGGAATTGGATGTGGACTATCCATCTCCTAAAGAGTGGGGGATAGCATTGTTGCTACTAATGTCTGATTCAGGAAAGAGAAAACGCCTTCTCTCTTACCTCCATTAGCCAGGTACAAGGCAGAGGTGATGGGGTCTCAGCAGCAGTGTTAGAACCAGATGAAAAGGTTGGGGTGGGGGCTGATGGCAGCCTTCCAACAGTGTTACAGATTATTATAGAAGAGGGATGGGTAAATTCCCAGATGTTACTCAATAAAGTTATGACCTAGTTAAACAATATTCTTGGCATCTTGTCTGTCTTCCAGCAGTGTCTGGAACAATACTTCTTGTCAGCACACTTGTGAAATACCGTGCTTCCTGCAGAGAAGTCAAATATGGAAGAAATAAAAAGCCTGAATTAATAGAGGAGGTCTTTTCAGCAGAAAACTGAAGCACGAAAGTCTGGGAACTTCTGAGTTCTAAGTTAATTCCAATATACAAAGAAAATAAACTTCACTTGTGTCTCCAGCTCCAAACCTGGCAACAAGAGTTCATTAAGAAAATATATAACAAATTATTCAGAGTTTTCCTTTTTTAAAAATTTGATCTAATTCTGAGTACTGTGAGGGACATCCTGGTTCTATTGATGTCAGTGACAAAACTTCCCTTGACTTCAGTGACTTTCACCTGCTATGTGTTATCCATGTGCTTCTTTGATCCTTGAGGAGCTCCTGGTTTTCACCCTCACATAACTCTGAAGTGAAAATGTCTTTTGCCTCTGTTATCTACTGTAGAAAAATCTATCATTTGCTTGTGTAAAACAGTGAAATTGAAACAAGTGGAGTAAAATGTTACTGAGTCTATATGACAACTCCAGATCCTTCCTCACTTGTGTAATAATACCTTCTATTAAAAATGGCATTCTTTCCTCTAATTTCCTTCCTTCCATTCCTCCTATACAATTGTCTTAAAAATTACACAGAGTAATTATCAATATGTCAGTGTCAAACTGGATCCCAAGAGGGGTCTGTTTTGGGATTAATACTAATGCTTATTTTTAATTTAGGATGCAGTGGGGATTATGATAAACCAGTTCAAAGATGTTATGATGTTGGTTGGGGGAAGGGAGAAGGAAAAATCACAAATAGCTTGAGGATAACATTACAATCATGACGAACTGCAGAAAGAGGATGAAATCTGATGCAGTCAATACAATGAGATTTATAAAGGCTAACATTCAAATAGCAGGAAATAATTCAGGGTAAACAGGTAGGAGAGAGAAACCACTGGTTAGGCAGAAGGACCACAACCAGAAAATACCTGAAGTTGAAACAAATGAGAAATCAAATTTTGTGTGAACAAGCTTGCAAAGAGTTCAGCACTCTATATAATATTATAAAAGCCTTTCCATCATAAGAATGATGGTTACAGCACTAACACCTCCTCCTACCTTAAACCATATCACAGCCTGAACTCTAAATAAAATATTGCATTCATTTAAAAAAAAATTGAAACCAAAAGGCAGAGTTTTAGAGTTTTAGAAAAAGTGCAAACAACTCCATGAAGTAGAGACTTTGCAACTGATTTTTTTTTCACGTGGAAGATGCTCAGATACCATGATGATGGGCAGCAGTATAAAAATCAAAGATAGGTAAAGATGGTGGTGTTAAATAGCCAGCGTCAAATGAATTGTGATATATTTCTATAAAGTAATTTTAAAATCCCTCTCCTCTCTCTCTAAATTTAGCATGTATCCAGTGTTTCAAACTTTGTACTTTTTGGTGGACAAACATCCCCAGCTGATATTTTGTAGCTCTTCGGTTGATGGGTTTAGCACAGGCCTGGGAAAAATACAGCCAGAGGGCCAGATCCGGCCCACCAAGCCACCAGATCCAGCCTGCAGAGGCAGTGGGGAGCCCCAGGCAGGCTCCCCTTCTTTCCCCCGCAGCCCTGCAATGCCGTGCAGAAACATGGCTGCAAGGATCTGTTTCTGTTTTAAAACTGGAGGGGAGGAGAGAAATTTCAGGAGCCATCCCACCCCCAGCACAATCCCATAGGCCAGTTTCTGGGAGCTGCTTGTTGGAATAACAGGCAGCCAAGAAGAACCAGGCCCCCTCTCCTTGGCTCAGTTAATTAATGAAGCACATGGCCAGGCAAGCAGGCAGGCTGGCTGGCTGGGAAATGTTTTAAACTCTGAGGGCTAGTTTGGCAGCTGGCAGGTAAATCTCTTGGCCACAGCCTGCTCCTGGCACCCCAGCCCTTTCCTGCCCAACCCTCTGCCCCCACACTCAACATACCCAAACTCTTTGTCCCCCTCTTACTCCTATACCCCCTCCCAGATCTGGCACCCCAATCTCCTGCCCCAGATCACAATACCGTCGTACCCTAGGTCACATTCCAAACCCCTGTAGTGGAAGTATGGAGGGAAAGTGCAAAGGGGCTTGTTTGAAAATTTGACAAGTGGGCGAGGAAAGCTAACATTAGCAGTAGGAGTCAGCCTTCTGTTACTTTCTGTTAAGAAATGATAGTGTGGGGATAGTCCAGACAGAGACTTGAAAATGGAGCCAAGTATCTTATGTTTGATGCAGTAGAGAAGCTGGAGAGATGCAAAGAGAGCTGTGACTTGGTCAAAGCAATGGATTAGGTAAATTATCTTTGGAGCATCATTTTGAATGTATATGAGTGGGAGAAAGACTGCATGAAGACCCCAGGAAACAATGTTGCACTAATCAAGATCTTTGATGAAAGTTTTAGCTATATGGATGGATAGGAAAAGCGATATGTCAGATGTTACACAGAAAGAATTTGCAAGACTCAGGTATAGCCTGGATGCGAGGAACTCTAGAGACATCCAAAGCAAAGATGACACCCAGTTTGTAAGAAGAGTGACAGGAGGATAGTGGTGATATTGTCCACAGTAATCGAAAAATGTGATCATAAGGAGGGCTTAGAGGAAGAAAGATTAAGAACTTTGTTTTAGCCATGCTGAGCTTGAACTGACATCTAGACACCTATGAGAAGATATAAAGATGGAGATTTTCATGTGGGCATAAGGAGACGAGAGAAGTAGATCTGAGTCATCTGCATAGAGATGGTAGATGAATTTGTGTTAGCACATGAGAAGCTACAGAGAAGAGTGCAGGAGAGGAAAAGGGACCAAGTACTGATCCCTGTGGAATTATCATAGACCTGGGACAGGAGATGCTGGGAATCCTCCGAAGGACATGCTGATTAGCAGGGCTTGACAAACGGCGGCAAAAGCCGCTTGCCAGCCCCGCACTGCACATGCTCAAGAGCCACATTGCGTATGCGTGCACCGCTGGTAAACGGGGCGCATGGCTGAAATCTACTCGCCACGGGCCACGGGCAAGGAGATTCTATAGTTTGTCAAGCCCTGCTGATTAGAGATGTAGGAGTATCAGGAGAGGACTGAGTCATGGAAGCCAAGAAAAGACAAGGTTTCAAAAAGAAGAGCATGGTGAACTGTCAAAGATGATGAGGATGGAGTAGGAACCCAGAAGTGGTTCAGAGCTCTGGGTAAGAAGCTGTCGTTGGAGACATTGACAAGAGTGATTTCAGTGCAGTTCAAAGGCATTCAGATAGATTAGAGAGGGTTTATGATGGAACTAAATGAAAGGAACTCCAGAGAGTGGCTGTAAACAGCATGTCCAATGAGTTTAGATGGGGAAAAAAGGGAAATGGGAGGTAACTGAAGAGGCCAGTGGGCTCAAGGGAGGTTTTTAAAAGATGGAAATAACTAAAATATGTTTCTGCTCTGAGGGTATGTCTTCACTAGAGTTTTTCCGTAAAAACATCACTTACGTCCACACTGCAATCGTGTTCTTTTGAAAGAAAATGGAAAGAGCAGAGAGTTTTTTCTGGCATTGGTAATCCTCATTCTACGAGGAAGAAGCCTTTTTGCGAAAGAGCTCTTTGGCAAAAAGGCGTGTGGAGGGGGAAGAGGGAGTTCTTTCGGATGAAAGGGAAAAAGCACAGGTGCCCTGGTGGCCATTCCATCCATAGGAATCACAGCTTACATGTGAGAGAGTGTCCATTCTGTCTGGATGCTCTCTTTTGAAAATGCAGATCACTTTTTCTATGCGCTTTTGCAGCGTATACACTCTTTCAGAAGAAGTTTTTTCAGAAGCTCTCATATTAAAAAAGCTTCTTCCGAGAGAAGCCGGTCATCTAGATGTCGCCTGAGAGGAAAGAGCCCAAAAATGAGAGTGATTGCCTGCACCCCAAAAAAGCTGCATGGGTGATCTATCCTCTGAATGTGGCATCCTTTTAGAACATAGATGCGGTGATGGGGTGAGAAATCCACCTGTATTATTATTTTTCTTTTAAAGAAAATTTAAGATTGTTTCTTGGAAGGAGGGTCAAATGGTATGGTACAAATAACCTTTAAGAATGTTGAGCCCCAGCTAACTCAGAAATTGTCTCTCTGCACACGATACCACAGCAGCTGAGATCAATTTAGCGGTCACGTTACCTCATTGGCCTAGGTAGGTGTGTGAGACACATTCCCCCCAACCAGAGAAGGTCATCCTGACCTTCGGATGGCCCATCCATTTCAAATTTCCATTCAGGCTACTCCTTGTAACCGAGTAATCTTCTGCGGGTCATCAAAATCAGGGATTGAGCCTCAGACTTCTAAATCTTAATGCATGAGCCTCTACTGACTGAGATAAAAGTGCTCTTTTAGCTAAGGCTGTAGAAGGATTACCACCTTCTCTATGTGGTCCAGCCACCATAAGGAGGGGCGGCTGATTTTATCATCTCCCTAGTTTAATCAGAGGGCTCAAAGAATTATCCTTGACTGTAGAACTTTCTGTCTCATTTTCCCAGAGCCTGTATTTTTTGATCTTTAGGTCCTGCTCCTGTTTAGTTGTTGTTCTCCCAGGAATATAGGGGGGCAGAGGATGGGGAGTAGGGAGAAGAAGAGAAAAGTAACATGAACAGAGGTTTGTTTTTTGAAAGGTCTTCTGGTTTTGAGCTGCAGAGTTTTGTAGGTCTTTGTTTTTTGTGGTCATCATTTTTCTCTTGTTTTGGGGGCAGTGTTTATTTCCAGAATGTATCTGGGTATGGGTATAGATTTTAGCCTCCTCTAAAGATAAATATTTTCCTGTTAAATTCCACTACACTTTAAAAAACCACAAGTGCTTCTCGATAGGACAGAAGACATAATTGTATAAAACCTCAATTTGTTTCCTTCGCCCACTCCACTGCTTTAGATCATCTTTCATGTTGGAACAGCCTCCCTCGTCCTCCTCCTCCAAATAGACTTCTGACATCTGTTCCCTTATAGCAACCACCCTCCCTTCTGCATTTGCCTCTTATTTTATCGTGCCCACTTATTTATTTAAATGATGTTCCCTGTGGAACAGGAAATCTTATTTGTATGGCATTTCTAACCCTTTGTGCAGTGTCAATACTATATACTCTTACAGCACTTATATAAATAATAATTAAGTTAGACTAGAAAGGCAATTCCCTATTTAACACCTCCCACTTGTGGTGATTAAGTACCATGCTTATGAGCGCACAACAAACCCAGTGGAGATTCATTTCTAGAAAGAAACGGCAAATTCCTGTCTCCCAGATGGTTAGCAGGTTGTTGGATGCTCCACTAATCAATCACAGCAGTAGCAGAGAGAGGGTGCATGTCTAGGTGAAGAAAATATATTTTGGATAAATCCTGAGTTGTCACTTTATGCATTTGATCTGTTTGCCAAATTCAGCCTTTATTCTCTTGTCTTGCCTTACATGGTAGATTATCCTATAAAGGATTAATATGGACAGTTGAAATACAAAAAAGGGAAGTTGAGTAGCACCAGGACTTGAAAGTCCAGAAAGGCAAAACTTTCAAATCTGGTAACAGTAGCCGAAACCAAGAGTAATGGAAAAGTTTTTCTCAAGCCATGTGGGAGGCATGTTTGCAGATCTGAAGTTGTTAAAAAGTCCAGAGGTAGCAAGGAAAGTCACAAGGTTTAGTGGGTGTTATGTTCAGAGCAAATACATAGAGATAGAAACAAAACAAATACTCTTCTGGAAAGTGGCAACATAGCACTATTTCTAAGAACCCAGAACTCTAACACACAACAAACAAACATAAAGGGAAAGAGCAAGCTGCTAAGACAGAAAGGAACAAATAACTCACCTTGCTCTAGGCTAGTTTTTTGGTAGACTGACTGCTGAAAAACCAGATTGCACACTTGCCAACAAAGCCCCCTAAAAATGCAAGCAAGACAAGGAAACCCCTTAAAACATGAAGGCTACATCTACACTGGACCCTTCTTCGGAAGGGGCATGCTAATTTTGAACTTGGGAATAGGGAAATCCGCGGGGGATTTAAATATCCCCCGCGGTATTTAAATAAACATGGCCGCCGCTTTTTTTCCTACTTTTCCCCAAGCCGGAAAAAAGCGTCTAGACTGGCGCGATCCTCCGGAATAAAGCCCTTTTCCGGAGGATCTCTCATTCCTACTTCAAAATAGGAATAAGAGATCCTCCGGAAAAGGGCTTTATTCCGGAGGATCGCGCCAGTCTAGACGCTTTTTTCCGGCTTTTCCCCAAGCCAGAAAAAAAGAGGCGGCCATGTTTATTTAAATCCCGCGGGGGATATTTAAATCCCCCGCGGATTTCCCTAGTCCCAAGTTCAAAATTAGCATGCCCCTTCCGAAGAAGGGGCCAGTGTAGACGTAGCCGAAGTGATAGCTTGTCATTTCAATGTAGTGTTCAATAGGCCACAGTGGGGACCAACGAGTTTCTAGTGGGGAGATATTTGCTGTCCTCCCTGGTGCTTTGTAAACTAATGATTGCAAATTGAGGTCTTCTACAAGGATATATCTGAAACCTCCATCTTCCTCAGTCCATTCTCAGCAAAGGAAGCACATGCTATAAACAAGATGAGAAAGATAAACTGCATGGATGTTGCTCATACTGTGGACATAACAGGGGTAAAGACAAAGTTTTGTAATTCAATCTGGTTGAGCTTTTCATCAAATAAATTGATGAGAAGGCAAGTGGTACAACAAAGGCAAGGTTAGTCTTCAATTATTGTAGGCATGACTCACAGAAAAGTACACGTGAGCAATATATGAAGGCTGTGAAAACAGTGAGGCATACACTGGAGAATAACATGAGTTCCAAAACTTGAAATTGCAGAAGATTCACCAGTACTCAAGCTAAATACTATATGACTATTGTTACCTCACAAGAGTCATAGAGTAGCATTCCATAGAATATAGAAACATCCTTGTTCTTCCAAGAAGCACAATTATAAACAGTGTATAATATACTAATGTGACACATCCTCTTAGATCCTCAGAATGATATTCAATGTGGCAAAGATTATCCCGAACTTCCCATCTAGTAGGTTATGGACAACACACTCTATCACCTGAAATTGTGAAAACCACTATGAACCACATGTGGCCACCTAATGTCTCTGGATCCAGCCAGAGAATGGCAAAGTTTCTGGAGCTCATCTACCACTCCAAATAATTAGCACCTTGTTACTGACCCAACAAATTGTATCTTTATCCAAACAAACTATGGAAAATATGGCTATGTGATGCACAGGTGGAAAATCAAGACTTCCCTTTGTGTGACTGAGGTGAGAACATCCAAACCATCTAATACATCATAATGCAGTACCTTGTATGTAGATTCAAAGGTGAATTGGATGATAACCACAATGGCACAGAGGAGGACCCAGTCATGCAGGAAAAACTACTGTGGGGAGAAAAACTGCTTTGAAAAAAACCCCACTAGTTTATTATGTTTTAGCCTGGGGTAGGCAATAAAATAGTGGCCATTCCCATGGGGTAGTCCGTAGCAGGCCCCTGCCACTATATTTATCTGTGCCACGCCCATTGGCCATAGCTCCCATTGGCTGCAGATCACCGTTCCCGGCCAATGGGATCTGCGGGAAGTCACACGAACTGGGACACCACTTCCTGCAGCTCCCAGTGGCTGGGAATGGCAATCTGTGGCCAATGGGAGCTGCAATTGTCTATACCTGCAGAGGTGCAGGGAATATATAGTGACAGTGACCTGCCAAGTGCTAACCCTGGCAAACCGGAATCTGCCGATGGGCCTGCACTTACCCATCCATTTTAGACTCAGAAGCGTATTTTTACTTTTGTTTGTAACAATTTCTGTCCCAATTCTTTCTCCTCGATATCACTTAAATACCCATTCTTTGTTAACAGACTTAATCTTGTTTTATTACACAATCATACCAGTGAACTGTTGCAGACTGAAGGATAAAATCGTCAACCAAATGAACAGGCTGATGCTGTTTACTGTCTCTTTAAAGAAGTAGTGCCCCATAAGGTTTTATGAATGCTGCAGTGAGTCAGGAGTACAGAGGAGACAGGGGTTATTCCTGCAATGAGTAACCAATCTGGTGAAACCAGGCTGTTGGTATCAGAGCTTTGAACCAAGACTACTCAGAATAGAGGCACCCAGGGTTACAGAGCAGGCATACAAGCTCCTAATGGTCTGGCTTAAAATCCAAAGCATCAGGATAGCACATTGTTTTGGGGACTGGTACAAGTACACACACCACTTACAAGAATTTTCTACAAAAGAAAGTTGCACCAGTTTAAAGTGTCCATTTAGCCTAATTTATTTAAACTTTGGGAAACTCCTATGTGGACACTCTTCATTTGACTCAAGGGTGGCTGCTTTTGCATTAGCTTAAGTTATGGGGAATACATTTGTTAAATAAAAATTAGCCACACTTCAAAATAAGACAAACACAAGAGGTTGCATGGGCTTAACTAAATGGGTTTTAAAAAGTGACTCATAAACATAAATTAAAAACTTCAAAAAAATTAGGCAAGTATTCTTATCCCTATGTGCTAGTGGATAAAGCATTTGCTTGACTTACCCAAGATCACACCAAAACTTCAAGGCAAAGTCAGGAAGAAAAGCTGGATCTCTTGATTCTTAGGCCTGGTCTTTAATCACAAGACCCTTCTTTCTATCTTTGTGACCTCCTTCAAGGAGAACATCAAACATCCCAGGCAAAAATGACTATTGACAAATCTTGTTGCTATTCTCCACAAAGAAAGTTGAAATATTGTCCTAGGAATCAGTTTGTCTTAGGTTATTGACATTACAGAGTTATCAGTTTCTCTTCTGCTATTTCTCCCTATTTGAGATGCCAGAAACATTTCCATGGTCTAAAGAGCATGCTTCTATAAGCCCATATAAATTGTTTATAGAGAAATCAGTCAGAATTGAGAAAGTCTTCCAACCTCTCCTATCTAATCATTCTGTTTTAACCCCAGGATATCATTAAGGGGCTGAACTAGGGCACCCTCAACTCATATTGATTATTTTAATGATAGTTGAAGGTGCTATCTGCACCCCTAAAAAGTGCTGAAGCTCATAAAACCAAAAAAAGAGACAGAATCACCAAAGCAAGTGCAATCCTCAAAATTGATACAACTGAGCAAATGTTGAAAGAGACTGAACTGAGACGAGCCAGAAATATAGGATGAACCTGGAAAAGGATTGCTTCCCAATAACCTTACAGAAAAGAGAAAACACAGGAGAAATTTGGAGTGGTGCTCTGTTTTGGCACAGCTACATCAACACTTAAGGTTTGAAAATGAAAAGAAAATATTATTGGAAACCACATTGACTGTAGGCCTTGTTTGTTAAAACATAGTGAATGATGAAGGTGTATAGGGATGAAGAAAAAACACGCCTGTTGTCATTCCCATTTAAAAAAAATCAATTAAATAGAAAAATTATAACAATTCTTTTTTTTTAAATGAAAATTAACTTCATAAAAAAAACATTCTACTTCGGAAAAATACAGTCATTTAAATTAAGCATGTACATTTTCCTTTTATTTTCCATGGATGTTGCTGGACCAGAGAGCCCCAGCAGCAGAGGTTGCCAGTGGCTGGCAGGGCAGTAGAGCCCAGAGCCAGTGGAGCCACCATGGCAGAGAACTCTGTGAAAGTGTCAGAGCCTGGTGAGGCAGCAAAGCTGGGGGATGTCCTGTGGCTGGTGGAGTGGCGAAGCTGGAGCCCAGCATGGCTGCCAGAGTCTATGGGTCTGGTGGGATGCCAAAACTCAGCAGGGAGGCTGGAGCTCCCTCACCTCCCCTGGTACTGCAAACTCCCTTGTTCGGGACTGGTTAGGTCCTGAGGGAGCTGGACCAGGGAGGTCCAATCTGTACCATACATCAGGGATTCTCAATTATTTTCTTTCCGAGATCTCCTCACCCCCAACATGCTATAAAAACTCCACAGCCCACCACTGCCACAAAAGCTGTCTTTCTGCATTAGGGGGTGGCAAGCAGGGACAGTTCCCCACACTACAGGGGGCCTTGCAAAGCTAAGTAGCTTAGGCTTCAGGTTCAGTCCCAGGTGGCAAAACTTGGAGCCTTGGGCTTAAGCCCTCCACGCCCGGGTTTCAGCTTTCTGCCCTGGGCCCTAGCGAGTCTAACATTGATCTGTTTCACAGGACCCATCTGGGGTCCTGGTCCACTGGATGAGACTGGTGCCATATGTGATTGAACCCTAACCATGAAGGTCTCCTATTCTGAGAAATCACTCCAAAGGTGAAGCACACCAGCATTAAAGCTAACAAGCCGTAGCAAAGTTCGAACACTGCAAGTAGAATGGCCCACAGTGAGTGTATCAACATTCACATCTAGAAAGAGATGGCGATAGGGATAGCTAACTTTAAAAAAAATGTATGGAAAAATTGAAATAAAGGCAGGAACTATACTACACAAAACAGTATATGTATCTATGGAATATTGCAGATGCTGTGTGGGAGTGTTGTAATATTATTTCATTACGTGACATATTTATTAAATATTGTGCTTCAGGCAACATTCAGATAAACACTAGAGCTGAAAAAAGGTTAAATAAAAACCAAAGAAATTTTGTTTTTAAAATTTACCTGAACATTTAAAAAATATTTTTAGAAAGAATTATGCACCGACTAGAAAGCAATGGGTTTGCTCCAGAGATTAAAAATATCAAAATAAAAACAAAAATTGTTAACATTACATTTCTCATAATTTTTGTCTTTCTTTTCTATGAAAGATTCATATGAGAAACAGTTGGGTAGATTGAACCCACTTCATTGATGCTTTTCCACCAGTGAAATGTGAGTGAAATGTAAAAAGCTTCTGATCTGGTAATATTTTATACCCTCCTGTCACTGGTGGAAGTTACTATATAACATGCAGGACAATGGTAAATTGAGATTATTGTGTCTAATATTGAGCAGGTATGCTTAAGGAGACATCTTGACTTTTGCACAATTGTGCCTTTAGGAACGGCCCATTATCAAAGTGAAAATTTAGTGTTGAGTTACAGTTTTGTGGTAATGACTGTTCTTAGAGGCACAACCACACCTCCACCCCAGTCCTCCAACTAAGGAAGTGGTTTAAGGATATAATTTTGATCAGTTATACCAGTTATGCTGCAATGTATGCTTTAACTTGGCTTGGAAGGATTAGATTTTTAACAGTAAATGTCAGTAAGATTTGTTTTCACCATATACAGAAGCTGACAAAAATGTTTCCTTAATATAGGCCACGTTATGTAGTTTGAAATCTTGTCTCTTTTACCAGCTTGAGTAGATCTAATAAGAAAAATGATCTCACACAACTTGTCTGTCAATAATAATAGAACTTTACAGATAGGCAAAGTAAGAAAAATGCTTTATAAAGCTATGGTTATTAAAAAGCTTTATAAAAATGGTTGTAAAGCTTTAATTTTTTGAAAGTTAAAAATCTCTGGTCATTAAATAATTTTTGTCTGACTACCTTCCCCCCACTCCATAATTTCCTGAAACTTGAAAAATTTAAATTAATCAAAATGTTTAAAATGCTTCAACTCCACAATTTTGCAAAATCATTAAAATGTGAAGGAATAACATCAATAGTGCTTTAACATAAACACCAATACTATCTGTGAAAAAAGCAGAAAAAAGTGAGTTCTGCTATCTATGGAATTTTCACTAAAGTGTCAGCTGACCCATATATGTGGCTGATATGAAACCAACGAGAGTAAAAGGATACAAGTTCCAAAAAGTGTATTTTAGATATGAGAGATGTCCATAAAATATAAAAGTCAACAAAGATGGAGAAAGAGTGTCTATATAGAACAGAAATTCATCCTAATGGCCTTCAACATTAACTATTTTGAGAACTGGGTCTCTGGCTTAGGGAGAGGAGGTGTGCATAAAAAAGACTGCTCTGTGTCAATAGTGCTCTGTAGAATTATTATTAAAATGAGTGAAATGATGATAGGGAGTACTCTTGTTGTAGGCCATTTTTCATAATAGCCCCTGATTAGATCCTGAAGTTATTACTCAATATTTAGTTAGGCTGCACACTTCAGAGAGACCTATATAGAAAGAATACACCCACCAAGATTTGGTTGTATATTTTTAGATCTAAAATATTCCCAAAGAAATATAGGAAATAAAATGTTAACAATGCAGATATGGCAAAATATAGAAAAGTGAAAGTGAGCCAGCAGAAACCTAATGCTATATTGACATTAGTAAGCTTACAGTGGTGCTACGCAGCTGAGTTGTTGTAAGATCATTCGTCCAGCTGCTCTATGTCGACTGAGAGAGAGCTCTCACATCAACATGATAAAAGCACCTCCATGGGCAGCAATAGCTATGCCAGTGGGAGAAGCTCTATTGCCAACATAATGCTGTCCATACGGGCACTTCTATCAAGATAATTTATGTTACTCAGGGTGTGTTTTTTTCACACTCCTGAGCAACATTAGTTAAACCGACAAAAATAGCAGTTAATGAAATGTCCTTAAATGTTAATTCATAATTCAGGCTGGTCTTCTTAGTAAGGGCCCCTTGTTCACTGATGTTAATTCCTTCAAGAAGAGAACATTCAGTTGTAAGAATTATATATCCAGTGAGAAAAGAAAGGAGTGAGTAAAGAAAATGATTCATTACCATGACTCAAAGTAAAAGACTAACCCATTCATAATTTGCAAGGTCATCTGTTTTTCTGTGTCATTGTGCTAATGAATCACTGGTTCTTTACATATGTGGAGTAGCATGTTACGTTAATTAGCAGAGACAGAGAGATTATTTACAGCAGTTTAAGGGATTATGCCAATAAATTGGTGAAACGTTCTAAATCCCGAACACCTGGTTAAAGAAAGGGCTTCATTCATGCCTAAGCCTAGAGAGACTTCCCTGGTTGTATAAACTGTGAGAGGTTTAACTGTGCTTGTCTCATTTCCAGGCTTATGGGCAGCTGATCCAATCTGGGATCTGACATCGTTGACATTGATTTACACTTGAAGCAGCCAAAGGTATGAAGCAATAGGTACAATATTTGCTGTTTCTCCCTTATTTGAGGGTTTAGAAGTAAGAAAAAAATGAAGGAGAATATCTACACTATGCGACAAAGTAGAATCAATATATGCAATTTCAGCTATGTTAATTGCATAGCTGAAGTCTGTTGCTCTACCAGGAGGCTCGAATATACTCAGTGAAGTCACACCAGGTACATAAACATTAAGGCTGCATCTAAATTGGCATGATTTTCCGGAAATGCTTTTAACAGAAAAATTTTCCATTAAAAGCATTTTCGGAACAGAGCGTCTAGATTGGCACGGACGCTTTTCCACAAAAGCACTGTTTGTGGAAAAGCATCCATGCCAAGCTAGACGTGCTTTTCTGCAAATAAGCCCCGGTCGCCATTTTCGCGATCAGGGCTTTTTTGTGGAAAACATATCTGAGCTGTCTACACTGGCCCTTTTGCGCAAAAGCTTTGCACAAAAGGGACTTTTGCCTGAACGGGAGCAGAATAGTATTTCCGCACGAAGCACTGATTTCTTACAGTAGGAAGTCAGTGCTTTTGTGGAAATTCAAGTGGCCAGTGTAGACAGCTGGCAAGTTTTTTCCGGAAAAGTGGCTGATTTTCTGGAAAAACTGGCCAGTCTAGACACAGCCAAGAGGTTTTATTGCCAAAGCATATTACGCCTTACAGACTTCACACATTACTAAATATGTGTTTCTCAGCACAGAGAAGCAGGCAATGAAGCAAGCAAGCGAGCATTCAGGCAAGCAAGGATCCAATGCTTACACCCCTTCAGCTACCGCCAGTCCCAGGCCCTCCTGTCTGTGCTCTCGAGGGCTGGTAGTGGGTGTTGCTCCAGCGTGGGGAATTCCTGGGCATCCACACAGCCTAGATCCACAGATGGGACTGACCATTCAAGCAGTGCCTTTCAGCTGTTTTATAACTCTCTCTGAGAAGCACAAACATTCACAGGCAGATTCTAGCAAGAAGCACCACGGCTATCCCACACATGTTCTTGGGCTTAATTATCTCATAACTTGTTTATGCAGCTAAGGAGGCCTTAAGCCAGCTCATCACCGGTTAGAACCAGGCCAGCACCAGTTCCAGCCGAGCCACCTGCAACAAACAGCAGGGGTAACTAACGGTCACCCCTGACAAAGTTGAAGTACTTTAACTCGGCTTTTGGCACTATCTACACAGCAGGAAGTCGAAGGAAGAGCACTCTCGCTTTGACTTCCCTTACCCCTCGTGAAATGAGGATTACAGAAGTTGGAGTAACAAGCCCGTTATTTTTAAAATTATTTCAAAATAATGGGCTTGCTGTGTAGATGCGCACTCTGTTATTTCAAAATAACGCTGTTGTGTAGACATGACCTAAGTGTTTTGCTCAATAACAAAGACTAACTTTATTGGCAACTCATCTGATTAAGTGGGTTTTGCCAATGAAAGCTCATGATCCCATATATTTTTGTTAGTCTCTAAGGTGCCACAGGACTATATGTTTTAAAAATTACAAACTAACATGGCTACCCCTCTGAGACTTTTACTGGCAATGTTATTGATGTATGCTGTAGCTTTTCTATCTAAAGCCCAAGAAATAAGTTACCTCAGCCTTGATTCATTTATTCCAATAAATCTTTATTTAGAAATTTAGACATTGAAAGTGAATATCAAAAATGCTGCCAAAGGATATAAACAGAAGGAATCTCTTAGCCTAATTCTCCTTAGACCATAGTTGGATGTGACTGGATAGTTTCAAGGAGCTGCTCTCTATAGACGACTATGCTTTCTGAGTTATTTTATAAAAGTAGAGCTTATGGCATGTAGATCATATGGCTTGGTTATAGCAGTACTCTAGTCTTATTTCTGAACATTTTATCTGGAAGAAAGTCAATACAGCTTTAGGGGGGTTGTTTGCTTGTGTTTTTTTATATATAATTCCTCAGTTTCTTTGAAAATGGGATACATTTCTCAAACTGTATGCATGACTTTCTAGTCAGGCACCCGCTAGAATTTTTTTCTTAGTTTGAAATGAAAATGAAATTGCCTCTGGGCCATATTCTGATCCTGGAATGAGGCCCAGCAATTGAAGTGCTTTTCTAAGAGGAACAATGGGATCAGGATGCAATCTGTCAAAGAGCCTGTTTCAACATGGAGCCAGATTGTGTCGCCCTTGATCAAACAGAGTAGTACCTTATTCTGCAAGTATAACAATACACCTTATGAAAATACCTCCAATAGTATAGCTCGATCAACTGTGTTTCTGCTATAAATATACAGGCATAAAGCATATAACATGGAAGAAAAAAAGCCAAAGAGGAAGTTACTTCACAGCTTAGCAAGAGTTTGTGGTTAGGTCTAGCTAGTTAGCTGTTGTCGTTACTCAACCTACAGCTTTTCTGTGTTAAACATAGAAACAGCATCTGCTGCTTGACATGCTTCTAAGTTTTAGCCCTAAATTATGCCAAGGCTTCTGGCCAGTGTGTGGATACATATAATATTGTTATTAATAAGGTCCATATTTTCTGTATCATCAGTACAGGCATAATCAAAGCTGGGCAAACATAAAAAAGCTGGAAATCTGGGTTTGACTGAAGTTAGCATCAAAATATATGAATGCTTATCCAAAGCATATTTGAATGACCACAAAACTGAGCTGAAAATATCCCGAGAACCAATAATCTCAGGAGATTTTAGGTATCTCTGCTGTGTTAGGAAATATCTCTGCCATGATGAGGTGTATTGCAGGATCACAGAAGTGTGTATTGAGGTATTTAAGTTTATAGAGGTTCCATAGAAACCTGAACACACAACCTTAACAGCAACACTTCCAGCTTTCAGTCCCAGATCAGTGCACTAAGGTCAAAAAGCACTGCACTTGCAGGAGAGTGGGGATTTAATTTGTACTTGTCTTCTATCATTATAGTGCAGAGGCACTAAAAGTGTGTCTACACAGCAAAGTAAAACCCAAGGCTAGGCCATGCCAGCTGACTTTGGCTCACAAGACTCAGGCTGTGTGGGGCTGTTTTATTGCTGTGTAAACTTCTGGACTCAGATTGGAATCTGGGCTCTAGGACCCTGCAGGATGAGAGCCTGTGTCAGCTGGCACCAGCCAGCTGGTGGTGTGGTTTTTTTGTTTGTTTGTTTTTTCTGCATAGACATACCTAAAGAGGCAAAGCTTTTTGCACCTTCCCCTGCTACACTCCTGGGACAGCAAAGGATGGACAAGCCATCCATTAATACCCAATGTAGCAATTTCTCTTCCCTCGCCCTTCTGAGTCTGCCATTAGTGATCAGGAAGCAGTGTATATATTCCCTAGTTTTCACACGTGACCCTTCAAAGTTATTCTTCTCCAATCTTTATACACGTTGGGCAACAGAGAGGATTCAATTCCCTGACTCTTAGTGATCATATAGGATCTCTGCTCCCTTAAGGAAAAATGTGGATTAGATAGACCCAATTAAAAAGAGAAAGGAAGTTATTACCATAAAGAGAATGTTTAGGTTCCCTTGGCTGAGCCACAGTTGCAATCCTGAAGGAAGCAATTTCATTTCACTTTCATTTCAGTGCAGAAACTGAAATAATACAGCTAATGAAATTTAGAGTTAACTCCCAAGACAAGTTTTGTATGTTCTGGTACTCAGATCAATCTCAAGTCCTTTCTTGGAGTTTAAACATGATTTATGGAGGTGCAGAAAATGATAGAGAATACCAGAAAGCCATAACTACTCAATGTTAATTGTGTCTCCTTCAGGGAAAAAGGAACCATGGATTCTCCATTGTAGTGAAATGGTTAAATTATGGTATTGTCATATTTTTCCTTATTATAAATTGATTCCAAGCAGCTATCTGAAACGAACAATCAATACATCTGTTTCCCCATTATTTTCTTTAAAGTTCCAGGGAAGATTATTTGGCATGCACTTTTTAAGTGGCATGCTAGTATAGCTTGTTTGTTTCTTAAGGACTCTAGTACAAACTCTATAAACTAGTTTAGAAACTAATTTATGCAGCATAATATATAGGCCCTTAGAAAAATAAGTGTGCTATGTGATTTCTCTCCAGACTCTCTGCCTTATGGTAGAATTGCAAAATCAGTTCATAATGTAAAAGAAGAAATCCATAATAGCATGCTCATTTAATTCAGGGGAGGTGGCATAAGAGAATGTGTAATAAAAAAAAAAAGGGTAGAGTAGCACAATATGACCATGTAATCTTGACAATTATCCAGCTTGTTGTTTTAAATTCCAAACATATTGGCTAAAAACTACTTGTTTAAAAGGTCAAACTTACATAATTATTCTGTTTTTAAAAAAATGAAGGGGGAGAGGAGGTTATGGATGAAAATGTACCTAGCTCTTCTTTGGCTACAAGGTGCTCCCCCTTGGAAGAACACACAGGAGCAAGTCACAACTGCTTCCCTTGTTCTCTCTGTACACAAAGACAGCTCCCACTCAGTGCCCTCATAAAAGCAAGTATAATGACACCTATCACCCCATGGCAATTGACTTCAGTCCTAAAAGCTGCCCTCCACCACTTGAGCTAATCAAGTAACTCTGCTACTGCAGATAATAGCAGGGTCTTAAAACTGGGTGGGCAAAGAGGTTCAGATGTTGCAGCACTTGCCACTAAAATTATAAGAGGGGCAGACACACCTACTCCTGCTCAATTTTGAATGGAGATTGGCGGGGCAATGCCTATTTTCCTTGTTTGAGGATTCCACTGGTGCTTTCGCATCTGGTGGGGAGGGGCTAGAATAAAAAGACTTAAGTTCCTAGGGGATTTTTAGAGCAATGCTTTAGGCAGTAAGCAAGTTTAGGCATCAAGCAGGGTTTTGTGTATTATAGTAGTGCCTAAATCTGGGATTTAGATGCCAATATCGATTTCATGTAAAACATCCACAAGAGGGGGACATGTAACACACACTAAAACAGTGGATTACACACATCACTCCAAAAGAGATGAGGAGGGACAGGGAAAAGGTGGGACATTTCTCCATATCTCACACCAGCCAGTGCAGCAGGCCAAGTCCCTGTGGAGATAGTACGGCTCCCCACCACACCCCGTCAGGCCAATGGGAAAACTGGAATTTTGTCTCTAACCTGTAAGTAGCCACGCACAAGTACCTTTTCTCCCCTCATGTCAGAGGTTAAGCAGGTATACTGTGAAATGGAAATCTGTGAGTTTACTACAACTGCCAGCAAATAATTAAAATGAAAGAGAGAGGTCTGGCAAGAGGGATTTATACTGCAGAATGACCACCGGGGGGCAGGAAAGGGCCAGAGGTGGGGACTAGTACTCTTATAACCCCATTGGGCCAGCAAGGGCCAGGGTAAAGAAAAGGACACCTATCTACTATATATTTCAGAGAGTTTGTCTGTTGTATGTCTGTCTGTCCCCCAGCTGGGGGACAATCATCTCTACCCTGGTTGTGGCTCTGAAACTGCAGTGGCCAAGGGCAGGTGCTTCTCACCTGGCCCCAAGCTACTGCAGTGAGAGAGAGGTGGGGTTGTCCTCTTTCCGCCGGGCAGCCTGCATACTGAACCCCTCATCTCCACCCCCACCCTATAACAATTATTTAAATGAAGAAAAACAAAACTTATTTGAGTTAGGGACCAGAGTAACACCAGGTAAAACTTCTAGTATTAGTACTGCAGGAAGAAGAGAAAGATTAGGAAAGGGGAAAGTGCTCTTGGTCTTTCTCAGCAGAGGACCTAAGAAGACTTTCAGACTATGGTATTGCAATAAGTATTCATGCTAGAACAAAGGAAACATTCTGGTTGGGGAAAGAGAAGTGGGGATGAGAAAGCAGGAAGCTAATGGTCAGATCTGACCTTCACTTTATTCTTGAAGGCCCTGACATTTGTGAAAGAGGAAGGTGAGCATATAGGTTTGAGCATGTAGATGATACCATGGATAAGCCCAGTCTCATCACAACATTCCCTGATCTAGGCACAGACTATAGGGTGGAATTTTTAAAAGCATTTAGTGTTGGTCTTTTTACACTTCACTTAGTGCACAGTCAACCTGTGGAACTCCTTGCCAGAGGATGCAGTGAAGGCTAGAACTTTAACAGGGTTCAAAAAAGAGCTAGATAGATTAATGGAGGTTAGGCCTATCAATGACTATTAGCCAGGATGGGAAGGAATGATATCCCTAGCCTCTGTTTTTCTGGAAGCAGGTGACAGGGGAGGATCACATGGGGATTACCTGTTGTGATCCCTTCCTCTGGGGCATCTGGCATTGACCACTGTTGGCAGACAGGATACTGGGCTAGATGGACCTTTGGTCTGACCCTGTATGGCCTCTCATCATAGGGAGCAGAGTTAGGCCAACACTGACTGATTTTGAAAATCTCAACTCTAAAGCTCCAGGCTACGTGAAAGCCTATGTAAGCATGTAATGTTATCAGTATTTATCTACACAATCACTGCTCCCTGAGTACTTAATTCACTTTGCATAGCCAGGTACTGCCACCCTTACTCACTTTAAATAATAGCCCACCCCATGAGTAGTCTCACTTAATGTATATGAAAAACTGCATTCTGGTCAGCTGGGCTGCATGTTCCTTATGTTCCCTATTAGTTTTCTTTACATTTTTCTTCACATCTTTTCTTTATTCTTCTTCCAAATAAGTCTCTCTCTCTCTCTCTCTCTCTCTCTCTGACAATTTTCTAATAGTTCTGTTAATTACATGTATGTTAACCATTTGTACACCCAATTATAAAATGGCAGTGTCTTCACTAAGGTGCATAAATGCCTCATTGAGGTACTTGAATAGGATCGAATCATTTACATGCTCATATACTCTTATCCTAGTCCTCTCCCATTCCTCTCAAGCCGGACCATTGTATTACTGTGAATGGGTTGGAAGAGCTCAGCAGAGCTCTTCAGCGTGATTATCGAAGGAAGAATCCCTGACCCCTCTGTGTGTCTGTGATTGGCTAAAATATTTGGAAAAGAGTTGGGTTATTGGCATCCCTTAGGAATGTAGCAGGATTTGTAGCAGGTTAGGGAAGCAAAATCCTGCCCCTAGCCCTCACTAGCTGCAGTGATCCCTGAGAAGGCTGACCCTCTCCACAGTAGCAGATACTGCCTGCCCTTGCCCTGCTGCTACCAGAAATTAGCTTTGGTAGCATGGGTCTTATTGATTTGGGGATGGGGCTTCCTTGGAACATTACATTTTTTTCTTAAAAACTGTTAAAATAAAGCTAAAATTGGACAACTTGTTGGGATTGACCCTCACCTTTTTTTGTAAACGTGAAGGCCAATGAAAAAGCAGGACTTGGAGGGAATGGGTAAGTGGTACAATGAACCCAGTACGTCTGGATAGTCATACAAACATTATTTAGAAAAGAATGTCTAAGGCAGGGGTGAATTAGCACACTCTTTTGGGTTGGGAGACACTGATCCGCAGAAAAATCAGTCAGGAGCCGCACACAAATGACAAGCAAAAAAACCCCAAAACCAAACCAAAACAAAACAAAAAACCCCAACGAAACACCCCCCAACAAAAAAAACCCACCCAAAACAAAAACAAACCCTCACTGACATGGTACCCGACTGAGAAGGAGAAAGACTCCCTAAATTCCCCTTTCAAACCAGAGCTGAGGAAGGCTCAGCCTAGTAGATTTTCTGTGCTCCAGCTCCGTGGTAGGATAGCAGGGGGGCTGGAGTGCCAGCATGGGATGCCCAATGCTGGGAGGGCCCTGAGCCTCAGGTGCTGGATCCAGGTAAGCTGGGGACCATATCCAGTCCCTGGGTCTGAGGTCCCCCACCCCTGATCTAAGGCATTTGTGGTTCCTCAGTGAATGCATGCATATTCCATATGCATAGCCATGCACTTTGTCACCCAAACTACTGGTGAAATTAGCACACTATGGAAAACAGCAACTTGTATATAAGAACAAATATCCATCTCCCTTATACACAGTGCCTGGACAAGACGATCTGCGCCAGATACTCGTATACTTTTTTCACAGCTATTAAATACTCTCCACTATTCCTGCAGGACCCCAAAGGTGAAATATCTAAAATCTATTTCAAGCAATATATGTTGATATGCCCTTTCCTGGATTTGAATGACATAATGGAGCCATTAGTGCTGCGTTTGAATTTATATCCAAATTTTCAAGACGTGTGCTCAGAGTTCATTGAATGGAACTCTACCGTGTCCTGCAGTACTGTGTGTCTAAAAGTTACTCAGCCGCAACATAATGAAGCTTAATAGGCCAGTGAAGCATGCATGTTTGCTTTATTAAAATTAGCTCTTTAAAGCAGGATAAAATAAATGTGCAGTTGCTCAAAGAAACTCACCTACCGCATCGGAGGATCTCTTCAGCTGAAAATTGAAAGAGATTGTCTTGGATATCTGTATTTTATACTAATTCTATTCAATGACTAAATTCCTCAATTTTATTTCACTCGGGATATTAGTCAGTTTCTTGATGTGATATTAGCTACATTTAACCCGAAAGGAGATGGAGTCAGTCAAATTTACATGACCAATTCTGTGAAGATCTCACTGAAAGAACAGAAAAACGAACAGCTAGATGTTAATTGGACTACATGGCTAGCAAGGGTCATGCTTTTAGATTTTATGATAGACATTTTGGGACCATGAATTAATGTTAAGGTCGTCAACAATAAAAGCCAGGAAATGGAAGGATGACACTTTTCTTAACTTACACTTATTGAAAAAGGGAAAAACAGGACAAAGTGCTTTTTATTACATTCCAGTCCAATATTCTGATTGGTTCCACTGATGTTGCTTGCCACCCAAATCTCAGTGATATCTAAACAACTCCAAACTTTACCATAATCAGGGACCTGTATACTCCACAAATTCATGGATGTAGAATTCGTCACATATTTTACCACATCTGCTCTTCTGAATCTCAGCTTCGACATATTCCTGTTATTATTATGGAAGAACATGAAAAAAAGTCATTGCATTTTGTCTTGAAGGCTGTGAAGGAGAAAACCATTCTTTATTCTTGTGGGGGTCTACTCAGAAAAAGGTTCTGTCTCACCCCATCTCTGAAAGTTCCATTGTTCTTGAGATCACGGAGGGGGAGAGAGTTTCTGATACAGTCTGGCAGTAACCTACAGAGATGTAAAGATTAACAACAAGATTTTAAACATCATGCAATGTGCAACCAGAGAAGTGATCAGAACACTAGAATGATGTGCTCTTCTTGATCCATAATTGTAAGCAAAAGCCTGCAGCATTCTGTACCAAATGGAGTTTCTTAAGGGTTGATAGCTTCAATCCTAGGATGGTTCATTTATCTAGTTAAGCCTGGAGATCACAAATGCATGGCTTGCTCTGACCAAAACTGTACTTGACAGGATAAAACACGGCCCTTCGGGTAGCTTAAGATGACAGGCAAGTTTGTCTGCTATTGCTTTTTCAGAAACAAAAATAGGGATTTCAGACATCATACATACCTTGAAAATAATGCCATTAGGCATCTGAAAGACTATTAGGGTACGTCTACACTTGAACTCTAGTTCGAAGTAGGGATGCAAATGTAGGCGACCGAAATTGCTAATGAAGCAGGGATTTAAATATCCCACGCTTCATTAGCATGATCTTGCTGGGCGTCATTCAGCTCAACAGCTGTTTCGAAAGTGAAAGTGCGAGCCGGAACGTGTTAGTTCAAACCAAACCCCTTGCTTCGAACTAACGTTACTCCTCAAAAAAAAAAATTCTTCATTTTAGAGTGTGAACGAGGAAAGTTTCCCACATTTATGTGAGAGTTTCCCACATTTAGAGTGTGTCTACACAGCTTAACTCAAAATAATCTACGCAAATTGACCTACATCAATTACATATCTTATTTCAAAATAGCTGAGGGTATGTCTACACTACCCCGCTAGTTCAAACTAGTGGGGTAATGTAGGCATACCGCACTTGCAAATGAAGCCCGGGATTTGAATTTCCCGGGCTTCATTTGCATAAGCGGGGCGCCGCCATTTTTAAAACCCCGCTGGTTCGAACCCCGTGCAGCGCGGCTACACGGGGCACGAACTAGGTAGTTCGAACTAGGCTTCCTAGTTCGAACTACTGTTACTCCTCGTAGAATGAGGAGTAACGGTAGTTCGAACTAGGAAGCCTAGTTCGAACTACCTAGTTCGTGCCCCGTGTAGCCGCGCTGCACGGGGTTCGAACCAGCGGGGTTTTAAAAATGGCGGCATCCCGCTTATGCAAATGAAGCCTGGGAAATTCAAATCCCGGGCTTCATTTGCAAGTGCGGTATGCCTACATTACCCTCCTAGTTCGAACTAGGAGGGTAGTGTAGACATACCCTGATTTTGAAATAGGAAGTGTCTACACAGCACTTATTTTGAAATAAGGTACTCTTCTTCTGTTTTCCGTCCATACAACGAGGGTTACAGGAGTTGGAGTAAGAAGTCCTCCAGCTTGATAGTATTTTGACATTGTTTCGAAATAACTGCCTGCTGTGTAGACTCAGACTAAGTTATTTCAGAATAATGCTAGTTATTTTGAAATAATGTTGCTGTATAGAAGTAACCTTAGTCAGCCATAATTACTTTCCTGCAATTTGTTTTCAGTGTCTATCCCTCAGACAGTTAGTAATTACTGTAAATGTGACTTCTATCAATCTAATTTGACCCTTGTTGATTGGAAATTTAGCAGCCTTTAAGACTGGGGAATCATGGGAAGGGAAACTACCTGAACTGATAACCCAGAACAATATCATGAAAAGCAGGCAAATAAAATACTCTATTCTACTCAAATAATCTGCTCACTTTCCTGTTACCTAAATTGATATTCAGTGTTCCAGTGCACACTCATTTCAGGTTTTAACAAAAAACAGGACTATGTAGCACTTAAAAGACTAACAAGATGGTTTAAAGCTCATCACCTAATAAACCATCTTGTTAGTCTTTAAAGTGCTACATAGTTCTGTTTTTTTGTTTCAGCTACACCAGACTAACACAGCTACATTTCTATCACTATTCAGGTTTTAAGTTTGCCCAGAATATATAACTTTGGGAATGCACTTCTTGGTCTGCATCTTACTCCTTAGTAATAAAACTGTAAGAGTTCTCCCTCTTTTTTGTTATAATGAAGGCATATCACAGAGTACTACAGGGAATGCCATCACAATGCATTGGTTTCTTACATGTCCTTCCTGATATGATGTAAAAAATTATCTTTATAGAGGACCTGTACACTGTTCTCAGTAGATTTTTTGTTTTTGTTTTGTTTTGTTTTGTCACTGAGGCTTCAATAATATTATCAGAGCAGGGCCGCTCATAATCATACGCAGTATATGCAGCAGCACTGGGCACCCAAAAATTTGGGGGCACCGCTGGGTCTTAATGTCCACCCATCTGCCTCTTCTGCCTATGCCTGTTCTGTGGCTCTGCTTAACTTAAAAGGCTCAAGTTAACTTAAAGGTGAAAAAGCCTGACAGATCTATTAGCAGACACTGAAACTGAGAAAGAGCCATTCAGGTGGTAATGAAACCATTTAACAGACATTTGCCAATGCCAGTCTATCCTGACAGTTTTTGAATTTACTTCAGGAGGTAGCTGAGTTAGTCTGTACAGGAGAAACTTAAAAAACAACAAATGGTCTGGTAATACTTTATAGATTAACAAAACATGTAGATGGTATCATGAGCTTTTGTGGGTACAGCCCACTTCTTCAGATGACCAGAGTTTTGAGTTTAGGATGTGCAGACCTAAAATAAATAGGGGAGAAGGATGAGGGGGAAAAGGGAAAAAAAGGAAGGGGGCGAGAAACAAGGAGCAGAGGGTATGAAAATATCAAGGGAAAAACAAGAAGGCAGAACTGGTAATCTATAAGCACCTAAAGATTGGATAGTTAAAAAGAAGCAGATAAGGATTAAAGGCTAGCAATTAGATAGGAAGGGTACTAAGGCAAAAATCTACACAGCTGTTGGCATCTTCATTGAATGTTAGGTTGATAATGCCCCAGCCATCCGTTACCTCAGCTGAGAAGGTAGCTGACTGGAAACAGCTGCCAGAGCATGGCACATTGTCTTTATGGAGGGATTTGTACCAGAAAGAGAAGACTGAGACTTCCTACCTTTTTCAAGCTGCTGACAGCAAACAGGGATCAAGCTGCAAGCATGCCATCTAACTACTTAAAGGCACTTTCAAAGAGGAGTTATTTTTGAGTCCAGAACATTCTTGGAGTATATAAATTTCTTCTGCTCTGCAAGGTGAATTTTAATGACATTGAGTTCCTGAAAAAGAGGCTCTACCCTCCTGACACAAAAATTAGGTGAGATATTATGATGCTTTTAGCCATTTAATTTAAATAGGGGAACTTTGCAACTTTGTATAACCTGGCATTTTGACTGGTGTTAAAAGAAAAGAGCTTGAAGTTTGAATTGGGCTTTAATTGAAAACTGCCATGGGAAAGAAAAGCCTGAACTTAATGTATAATAATTTTTTTTAGGCCAGAGCTAAGGCGGTTCCTTTATCGCAGTGTAATTCCACTACAGTTGCTAGAATAACACTGATATAAAACTCAGTAACACCATGATGAATCATTCAAGCTCATGAAATGGGAAAATATTGCTAGCAGATGCAGGAGGCATTCAACCAATCAAACTATTAGGAAACTGGGTGTTTGCAAGACACCAAGGTTGACTTGCTACCACTCAAAGGACTCTTGGAACTTTACAAAGAAGTTTGAAAGTTTGAATGAATGTCAATTTTCACTGACATCTACTTTCTGTAAACAGATGAGATCAGCCAGGTATGAGAAGTCACAGAAATATGTGTAACCTTTCTGCCAGCTGGATCCAGTAGCAACAAGACTCAGGTTCAATATCTAAGGGTTCCTTTTCAATAATACAACAAAAATAACCTGGGACAACTACACACTACCACCAGGTGTCTCTAAGAGGCAGAACTTCTCCTCTCTCAAGCACTGAGTTTGCATGTAGAAAAGAAACTAATAGCAGGTTTCTTCCCCCCGTTCATAAATTTGGGAAAATACAGAAAGCAGGATTCATAAACGTAAAACCATGAGCAAAAAATAGCATTGCCAACTATCCTGACTGGATGGACTTTGCAATGGCATCCCGGCCGTCTGGTCAGGAAATCTGGCAACCCTAGGAAAAGACCTACCCCGAAGTATGACAGATGGTATCCTTTCCCTCAGGCTCACAAGTCCAGCAACCAAAAGTACTACTCTCTCCACTACACCATTCACAGTTGTCCTCGGCCACTGAAGACCCAGAGTTAAAAGATGCATCTGCATGAGCTCACCTCCCACTCTGGTGCAGCGGGGCACCTTGCATGCTCTGCACTCCGGGCACTCGCTCTAGCATCAGCTGGCCATTCGTTGTTACCTTCTGCTGGCTGCCCTGCTCTAGTGCTCTCCCTATTGACTACTCACCACTCCATAAGCTCGG
Source organism: Pelodiscus sinensis (assembly GCF_049634645.1). Lineage (NCBI taxonomy): Eukaryota > Metazoa > Chordata > Testudines > Trionychidae > Pelodiscus > Pelodiscus sinensis. Next base: position 24,367,411 of record NC_134715.1, read on the forward strand.
GGATGTTTTGAGAGCCAGCCATTTAACACAGATGTCACTGATTTCAGCAGTCAGGGAGCCTCACTACTAGTTCAGACTGGGCAGTCTCTTACATCAGACACACTCTCCCAAAGCAGGTCTAGTTATCAGCTGAACTGGGGCACAACAAGACTCTCAATTCTTATTATGCAGCAGAGAGAGAAAGGGTGAAATGGTATCCAGGACCCTCAGGCAGGATCCACAGCACCACACGCAACCTGTCTCCACCTTCTCTCAACGTCACTAGTCATTAGCACCAATGTCTCCTGCCTGGCAACTGCAGTTTAGCTGAGGGTAAGTCCCTCAATCAAGGTATTCCAAGCCCAGTTCTGCTGCCCTTGACTCACAGAACAAGGATACAATAACTCTTTAGTACGCTTGCCCCAATAACAACATGACTTGGGATCCAACACCAGCCAAGAGTGGGAAAAATTCTTCCATCACGCTGAGCACTTAGGCAGGGTGGATGTGCCCCTGCAAAAAAGGTTGGCTCTCAAAGTCCTCTTCCCCAATTCATCACCAGGTGTCAGGGAAGAGCATGTTCAGACCCTGCTTACAAATGTAAAAAGTAATCCCCAGGGCATGTGGTATTATCTCTATAAGAATTAGACAAATGTTATGGTGGTATGTGTTTTGGTAAAGAATGGGAAAGAAACTGTTAAGGGCTGATTTTTTTAAAAAAATAAAAGTTACTCAATTTTTTCTGACCCTCTTCTTTGCGAAAAGAATATATTGATTTTTATTCTGCATTTTTATCTTCTTTCGTGAGATCTAAACAAACCTGTGGAAAGGAAAATAAAGATTATGAACATAACACTTAAATCTGAATTTTGGGAAATTCCTGACTATTTCCACAAGTCCAGAACTATTTATTTAAGTCTTGTATTTTTTCCCCACGGTAAATGGTAACCAGAAAGGCTTCCTATGGACCAAATCAGTGTAATTGTTTTTACTCTGGGGCTGTGTCTACACTGCACCCCTTTTCCAGAAAAGGGATGCAGATGAGACAAGTCGGAATTGCAAATGAAGCGGGGGATTTAAATATCCCCCGCTTCATTTGTATAAACATGGCTGCCACTTTTTTCCGGCTCAGGGCTTTGCCGGAGAAAAGCGCCAGTCTAGATGGGATCTTTCGGAAAATAAAGCCTTTTCCTAAAGGTCCCTTATTCCTGATTTTAAGAGGATATTTAAATCCCCCGCTTCATTTGCAATTCCGACTTGTCTCATCTGCATCCCTTTTCCGGAAAAGGGGTACAGTGTAGACACAGCCTGGGTGTTTTGTGTATTACAGTAGCTCTTACAGGCCCCAACTATGTGTGCTGAGTGGTATATGAATCCTCTCTAAATAGACACAAATGGAGTGAGAGGACTCCTCATTTTACACAGAGGGTATGTCTACACTACAAGCAGTTATTTTAACAAAATATGTCAAGCTGGAGATACTCAGAATCCTCTAACCCTCATTTTATAAGGAGTAAGGGAAGTCGAAGGACGAGTGCTTTTTCTTAAGCTTCCTGCTGGGTAGACAGCGCCGAAAGCTATTTTCGACTTAAGCTACGCAATTGACATAGCTCAAGTTGCATAGCCTATTTCAGCTTTAGCCCGGCTGTGTAGATGTGCCCAGAGGGATTAAGTGACTTACCTAATCATGTCTGTGGCAGAACTAGAGACCAAACACAGGCTGCTTGAGTCCAGAATTTTCCAGACTTTTGAAAGTTGAGGCCTTCAGGAAAGACACACAGACACCTGAGGTCATACACTTATTCTTTTCTTATTTTCCTTAATTTAAAATAAGGCATCCAGACCAACTTCTATCTGTGGGAGTTGCTATGGGGAAAACATTGAATCAGGTCAACCTGCCTCATCCTAATCAAACATGCTTCCTAGGTGGGGGTGAGCGTGTATGGGCAGCAGTGGCCTTTTCTGAGTACCCAAGCAAAGCACAGCTTATAAGCACTTTTACTGTCTTCTGCTTGGTGGACTATGCATCTTGGTTCCCCTTTTAGCTTGGGTTAACTTCTGCTGAATCTGCATGTATACCATACTTGTTGTATGTGTTATTTTTTTACCTGAACAAAGTTATTGCTACTAACGTCCACTGCAGTAGATTTGTATATCACCATGCTACCCCCAGTGATATTATTTGAATACCTCTGTTGAGACATGTGAGCAAGTTATGAGACATTGTTGCTAAGGAACCAAGCTTCTTTGTGTTCGGTGTTTCAGTACCACATTAGATGTACTTGTAAGGGTGCTCTGGGCAAGTCTGTGGAAGTGTGTGTAATGTGGACATGCACCCCTTTGCAAGTCCAAAGAAACTGGCTTGTCTTTGAATGAATGAGTTCTATTTTGTGGCTATTTTCATTTTCCCCATACTTATTTGTGAAAGCAGATATGCTGCAATCATGTGGCGTATCATCATGTCTCTCTTCAACCATGCAATTCTACACCAGTCTGTGAGCTGTGCTTTGATTTTCTAGCTATTTTCAAAAATGAGTACAGATGGACTGGTACTCAAGCCCTGCATCTGAATCCCCAGCAAACTGTAAACAACTATTAGACGCAGGCTAAGAGCTACTGCAAACGTCACTACCCCCTAATACTTCTATATATGGTGAAAAGTAAAGACTGGATTAAAGTAAATCCCTGATTTTTCCTCTGGAACCGATCACTCCAATTCTATCTGATCTCTAATGGTGGCATGCTATCAGGCTTGCTGTCGGCTCCCCTGTATACTGTGGCAATGGTGGCAGATGGAGCCCTGGGCCCTTGAAACGGCCACTGGAGCCCTTCCTGGAGCTCTCCTAATTGCTATTAGGACTGCCTGGAGAGGGGGTAGTAATGTGCTCTGCATTCCAGGTGGTGCTGAGGCCTTGAGACGGCAGAGAAGACATGAGGGCTGGCTGCACCCAGCCCCACTGCTTCTACCAGAGGCCTCACACAGGGGCGGCCCGAGGTGGGCTGCCGGCAACTGGTGCCCAGGCAGAATGTGTGATAAGCGCCCCAGGCAGAATGCGCGATCGGTGCCCCTGCCTCCACAGCCCTCGATGGCGTGACATCATCATTGGGCGCCCCGTTTAACGCGGCACCCTAGGCGACAGCCGAGTCGGCCTATACACATGGGCCGCCCCTGACCTCACCCCTTCGCAGTTACTGAACTGCCTCTACCCCACACACACCTTACCAGGGGAAGCTCCATCTACATGTTTTGTTAGTCTATAAAATACTACCAGACCATTTGTTGTTTTTTTTCTATATGCTATTGTTAACATATACATGTAATGGAACTACTCATGTTTAGAGTAACTTATGAGCATACTCGTTGGCCCAGGCCTTATTTTGTAGTATAAATAACCTTAAATATGAAACAATGTATATGCAAACAAGAAGTTAAGTTAGATGTTAATGATATAATTATCAAGGAGTACAGTATCTCTCATGGATTTCTCTCTCTCATTTTTAAAGTCCCCACTTACTCTTTTAAGGACTAATTTTTCAAAGTCCCAGTGTTGCTCACTTGGCTATGGAGGTTTTGTGGGCCAGGATCTGTGTTGTGAAGCTGCAGGCTCGTCAAATTGTCCAAAGTTTCACTACACTGACAGGAATATAGAACATAAATCATAGCATCCTAGGTATGTCTAAACGGTATCCCTCTGTCAGCAGAGGGATGCAGATTAGGCAGGTCAACATTGCAAATGAGGCAGGGAATTAAATATCCCGCACCTAATTTGCATAAAATGGCCACTGCGTTTTGCCGACTCAGCACTTTGTTGGCAAAAAGCAGCAGTCTAGAGGGGAATCTGTCGAGAAAGAAAGGCTTTTTCGACAGATCCCTTATGCCTCCTGCAAGGAGATTTACAGGATCTATCAAAAAAGGCTTTCTTTCTCGACAGACTGCTGTTTTTTGCTGACAAAGTGCTGAGTTGGCAAAATGAGGCGGCCATTTTAATGCAAATTAGGCACGGGATATTTAAATCCCTGTCTCATTTGCAATGTCGACCTTCCTAATCTGCATCCCTCTGCTGACAGAGGGATGCAGTCTAGACATACCCAAAAGGTTAGAAGAGACCTCAGGAGGTCATTGGCCCTGCTTTTTGCAGGGGGTTGGACTCATTCTCAACTAAACCATCCCAGCCAGGACTTTGTCAGGCCGGGATTTATCCTCTAGGGATGGAGATTCAACCACCTCCCTAGGTAAAATAAATGAAGAGCAACAAGAGAGAACTTAGAGGTGGATACGGCTGCTCTGCCTTTTATGTCCTGCAGGAAACCCTGGGGATACACAGGGTGCAGATGCAGCCCCAATAGCCACTATTGATCAAAAGATTTCAGACTCATGTGGATGAGGAGCATGTGCTTCATAGTGGGTGTGACAGGTCGTGATCCCTGGGATGTCACCTGAGGTGCTTAGACACCACTGACCCTTTCTTTGCCAGCTTGGACTGCCTTTCTCGAGGCTTGCTGAGCGAGAGTCTCCAGCCTCCTTTAGCAAAAGCCACAGGCAAGGCCGTACTCAGGTACAGACCTGCACACTGAGATCAGCTCTGAGAGGACTTGTTTATTCCAGCATCCAGATGTTCATCATCCTCTCTGGAGTACAAACCCACAATTATATAAAGTTTGCCTCCTTCCATGGTATGAGGGAAGGTATACACAGCCTTTCACCCCCCCCCCCCCCCCCAGTTAGAAGTTATATAAACTGGGTTACAGTATAAACCTGAAGAAAATGTGTTAACTAGAAAAAGGTGTATTTTAAATGGTCTAAGAGGTAGCAAACAGAATAAAGCAAATTACTAAGAAAAATACAAAGCATGCAATCTAAACTAGATTCACTAACAACTGATTGCAAATAATAATTTCTTACTCTAGTTATTAAGTCAGGTAAAGTCCTTCACAGGCCAGGTATTTCTTAACCTGGGTCCAGAAGTTCTTCCTCCCTCTCACCTCCACACTTCAGTTGCAGTCCTTTTGTATCCTGGGATTTTAAAGTATCTTTAGGAAGGGGGTGGAAGGCAAAGGAAAAGCAAACTGAAGACAATCATTGTTTTCTTCTCCCAGGTTCTATAAGGCAGAAAGCCTGTGTTTGATTCCCTACCTCTCCATGGAAAAGAACAACATTCAAGATGGGTTCCAGTATCAGTTGACATTGTCACATGTTCCTGTAGTCATTCTTCACAGGCTGACCCACAGGCTCTTAGGAAGACTAAGCTCTTTTCTGGTTCTTTGTGTCTTGCTTGATGGGCCATCAGCACTGTCAGGGTTTTCCATTGTGTCTGATGGACCAATTGTGGGCTCCACTCAGCATATACATATTGGTAATCGGATTCTAAAGCCCATATTTTTAACTCCAGATATAAAAATGATACATGCACACTAATCATATCCCGTAAATTATAACTTTTCCAATGATATCTTATATGAACCAAATTGCATAAAGCATCAGTAACAACATTCAGATCACAAGTATATTGAATAGTATATCACATGGGGTAGGGAGGGTCAACATCAAGACTTAACGTCATCCTTATATAGTTAGGACAATATTGCTTGTCGAGATACTTCTAGTAATCTACCCCGTAGATCTATATCTGCTTTACATTATCTACAAGATCATAATATGGAATTTTTATTTAATTCCCTATCTAGTGTAAAATGTTAAGCACTTGAGCCATTTTGTAATCTCTCTGCCTCAATTTTCAATACTCAAGTAATATATCAGCCATGTAATGCTAAATCCAGGGCTTTTAATTCTTCCTTATCTATTTTTTCAAAACTCCTTCATGTCACACATTTCCAAGCACCGCCAACTTTAGACTTGTGTTTATTCACAATTAATCTAAGACCAAGAATACAGACGTGTGATAATCATATATCTTAAGACATCAAAGTCCTCTGAGAACATTGTATTGCCAGTAACGATTTTTTTCCAAACACAGATAATTTTTGTAGTGTAACATAAAATCTGTGAAGTATTTTTACAGTTTGCTTATTTAGATATTACTTAATGAGTGGTTTGCGCTAGAATTCCACATTCTTCTCTCTATTAATTGTGTTTAGTGCGCTATTCAGATCTGTGCTGCTTTATAAAATGTTAATATGTACAAATCCATTATTCCAGTATTCCAAAATTAATAGGATGACATTTACCACAGGCCAGAGTGTTACCATCCTTCAGATTCAGTGTTACTTTAATTAGATAGCAGTACCATCAAAATCAGCACTAAGCAACGTCAGCAGTAAGTACCCAAATCCACCCCCCGAAGTGAGACTCGATTAATCAAGCAGTTGATCGTCAAGCCCATATGCAACAAAGCACTTATGCACGTGCTTAATTTTAAGCACATATATAGTCTTTTTCAAGATAAAGGAACATTGAGTCCTTTGCAACAACAGATGCACTTTTGGAATGCCAACAGCCTAAAACAATCCACAGAAAGGAGGACAAAAATCAAGGTGTTGCTTTTTTAAAACCGATTAAAAATAAAGCTCCAGAAAACTGAATACATTAGCCAAGACGTTGTAGAAAGATTCCAAAATAGGTAATTAAAGTCTCATAAGTACTCTCTGGCTACATCTAGACTACACGCCTCTTTCAAAAAAGAGCGTCTAGACTACATTCAGTATTTCCTAAAAAAGCAAGCCGCTTTTTCGAAAGAGAGCACCTAAGTAGTCCAGGAGTACCAAGAGCACTTTTGAAAAAAGGTGTTCTTCCTCATAAAATGAGGTTTTCTGCGGTCCAAAAAACTGCCGCATTCTTTCGATTTACTTTCGAAAGAACGCGGCAACAGTCTAGATGCAGGGGAAGTTTTTTTTCGAAAAAACCCTGTAGTCTAGACACACCCTCTGATTCTACATATAATAACTGGTTTCTTCAAATAATAAATAAGTAGCCACTGTTTATTGGGGGGTTCTGAAGGAGCTCTAGCTCTGAGTTGGCTCTGAAAAGCAGGGAGATGTGGTCAATCCAAGATGTGACATGTGGGGCTGGGAAGAGACTGGAAAGGTAACACCTGAGAGAACTCTAATGAAGTAGAGATGAATCCTTAAATGTCGTGTATGATTTTTTATTTTGTATAAATCAAGTTCTAATCTCAAACATACCATGTCTGCAATTCCACCCCCCTCACCAGTCTGGCCTCTAAACACTACTTTGGCTAGGTACAGGGTCCACAAAGGAATTACAGGAAGCCAGGAGGGACCACCCCTCCCTGGAACTGAAGCTAAGTAGGGCTGTCAAAACAGGCCTCATAATGTGGGGCTTGTATGCAGAGCCATCCCATCCACTGGACAGGTTGGGGCAGCTGTCCTAGGCCCTGTGCTTTGGGGGGAGGGTCCCACCTGGCTCAGGGGATTACTGGGGGCCTCATGCTGGCAGCAGGGTTGGGCCTGCCACCCCCACACTCCCTACTGGTGAGCAGGAACTGTGGGAGAAAAAGCACCCGGATGCCATTATGCAAATGAAGCACGGGAAATTCAAATCAATTGCAATTACGCTCGGCTGCATTTGTGTTCCTCTCTGGAAAGAGGAATGCAGTGTAGACATTCCCTGAGAGTGAGGGGGTTTCTAGACTAATGGACATTCCATTGGCTTTCTTGTGAAGTTCGCTCTATTATTACACCCGGTATGGTAAAACAGCCTTTGGCTTCAGTGAAACCAAGAATATATATTTTCACAGAGCACTTTTGACAATCCTATCCAATTGGTTCAAAGGGGCACCATGTGGATGTAGAAGTCTGTCTGCATGGAGTTCTTTGCAGGATCAGGGCGGTATTTTTCAAGGCCAAACTTCCTGTGATTTTAATTGTGCAACCTTATAACATTAACTGTTTCTTAATTTAATTTGACAAATGTTATTTCTTCATGTTGTATAACAGCAATAATGCACACTTTAAAATACCACAGGTACAGAGTTTGACTAGTCTCTCCCATAGACATGATGATGTAAAAAAGGATATACTAACTACAAACAGTAATAAAGTCATAATAAATACGTTAGGCACTTTGAGAACATACTTAAGAATTTATTGACCCATCTTGCAAATAGATAATATAACATCATAGTAGTAACTTTATGCATGAATTCTCCCATTGAACTTAGTGTGACTACTCACCTGTATAAATTTAAGCAGCTGTGTTGACAAGATCTGCTCCTTAGTATTTGAAATTTGTAAAAATATAATTTCCTAGATGGACAAACATCAAAGGCAAAGCAGTAAGAAGTGTGCAAGCTGAAATCATTTGTTTTACAGTAATAGACTATATCTACCTGCTGTTTGTGTTAAATATGAATCATTACACAGCAGCACTCTTGGTTAAAGAACCAGATGAGAACTCATTCTTTCTGATCTGCAGAGAAGGCATAAATGACAAAAACATATTTTAGGTTTGTTAATTAAAGTAGTGACAGAATTCCAATAGGACTACTCTGATGTTTATTATAATATCTTTTTTGCATTCTAGTAATGAATGGTAAATAACATCTCTTTACCCAGTTTGTTAAAATATCTTTTTTTCCTTTTATTACTGAAATATGATAATTTTTTGTTTTCTGGGGTTTCATATTTATGTATAAAGAATGAAAAAATCCTCTACTGTCTGCTTGTTTATGAAATATAAATATAAATTTAAAAGCTTGTTACTATATATGATAAATTGTCCTTTTTGCATACTCATTCAGACTCCACTGCATGTAAGTACAGTTCCATTTACATAAAACATTAAGGATTCATAGATACTGTAAATTAATTTACGTGCACGGAAATTTGACTAGAGTAACAGTATGCATATCGGGTAGCTGTCAATGTACATTTCAGTTGTAAAACATGCCTTTATTAAGCGACTGCTTAACTGATTATCCATACTGCTTTTCCTAAGGATCTTTTAATTTTGATTGCTTAACTAAAATAAAAGGAATTGAGATGAAGCTTTTTTTTTAAATAAATATCCTTGCAACGGGTACACAAAAATGGCAATATTGGATCAGACCAAAGGTCTATTAGACCAGTATCCTATTTTCTGACAGTGACCAATGCCAGGTGCCCCAGAGGGAATGAACAGAACAGGTAATCAAAAGCGGTGATTATAGACCTTATAGACTAACTGAAGTGTTGGAGCATAAGCTTTTGTGGGCAAAGACCCACTTCGTCTCATGCATCTGACGAAGTGGGTCTTTGCCCACGAAAGCTTATGCTCCAACACTTCCGTTAGTCTATAAGGTTCCACAGGACTCCTCACCGCTTTTGCAGATTCAGACTAACATGGCTACCCCTCTGATACAGGTAATCAAGTGATTCATCCCATATCATCCATTCACAGTCCCAACTAACAGAAGCTAGACACGTTATCCCTGCCCATCCTAGCAAATAGCCATCAATGGATCCAGTTTACATGAATTTATATAGTTCTTTTCTGAACCCTGTTAAAGTTTTTGCCTTCACAACATCCTCTGGCAGGGAGTTCCACAGGTTGAATATGTATTGTGTGAAGAAAAACTTCCTTTTGTTTCTTTTAAACCAGCTCCTATAATTTTATTTGGTAACCTATAGTTCTTGTGTAATGGGAGCAAGTAAATCTCTTCCTAATTGACTTTCTCCACAGCAGACATGATTTTATAGACCTCTGTCTTATTCCCTCTTAGCCATTTCTTTTCCAAGTAGAAAATTCCCAGTTTTACTAATCTTTCCTCATATGCTAGCTGTTCCATACCCTTAATCATTTGTTGCCCTTTTCTGAATCTTTTCCGATGCCAAGATTTCTTTTGGGGGGATGAGGAGACCACACCTTCATGCAGTATTCAAGATGCGGGCATACCATGGATTTATTAAGTAGCAGTAAGGTTTTCTGTCTCATTTTGTATCTCCTTCTCAATGATTCCCAATATTCCAGTTACATTTTTGACTGCTGCTGCATATTGAGTGGATGTTTTCAGAAAACTATCCACAATGACTCCAAGATCTTTCTTGAGTGGTAACAGCTAATTTAGACGATTGTTTGGTATGTATATTTGAGATCATGCTTTCCTATATGCACTACTTTGCATTTATCAACGTTGAATGTCATCTGTTGTCTTATTACAGCTTTTTGCAGTCTGCTGTGGACTTAACTATCTGGACTACTCATTGTCTCTCTCCATTCTGAAAACTGACCATTTATCCTACCATTTGTTTCCTATCTTTTAGCCAGTTACCAATCCATGATAGGAACTTTCCTCTTATCCCATAATAGCTTACTTTGCTTAAGAGCCTTTGGTGAGGGACCTTGTCAAAGGCTTTCTGGAAATCCAAGTACACTATATCCGCTGTATCCCCCTTGTCTACATGCATATGAACCTCCCTCAAGGAATTCTAGTAGATTGGTGAGGTATGATTTCCCTTTACAAAAACCATGTTGAGTCTTTCCCAACAAACAATGTTCATTTGTGTGTCTGACAAGTCAGTTCTTTACTATAGTTTCAACGACTTTGCCAGATACCAAAGTTAGACTTGCCGACTTATAATTGGCAGGATCACCTTTGGAGCCTTTTTTTTTTAAATTGACATCACAATAGCTATCCTCCAGTCATTTGGTACACAAGCTGTTTTAAAGGGCAGGTTACAGACCACAGTTAACAATTCTACAATTTCACTTTTGAGTTCCTTCAGAAATCTTGAGTGAATGCATTCTGGTCCTGGTAACTTATTACTGTTTAGTTTATCAATTTGTTCCAGAAGCTCATCTAATGACACTTCAAATCGGAGTGTCCCAAATTGTCATCTAAAAAGAATGGCTCAGTCTTGAGAATTTCCCTCATGTTATCAGCCATGAAGACTGATGCAAAAAATGTATTTGGTACCTCTGCAACATTCAAATTCTTTTCTGATCTTACTAATTATAGACTTCATTTGACAGAGTTTATGTTCCTTTCTATTTTCCTCTCTAAGATTTAACTTCAACTTTTTAAACAACTTTTTAAATCTGTCACTTCTTCTTTTACTTGGTTGTTTAGCCACAGTGACACTTTTTGGTTCTCTTATTGTTTGTTTGTTTTTAAAATTTGGGGTATACCTTTACATTGAGCTTTTATTATAGGGATTTAAAACAGTTTCCATGCAGCTTGTAGGAATTTCACTTTTGGCACAGTACCTTTTAATTTGTTTTAATTAACTTCCTTATTTTTGTGTAGTCCCTCTTTCTGAAGTTAAATGCTGTGGTGTTGGGCTTCTGTGATGTTTTCCCCACCACAGGGATGTTAAATCTAATTTTACTATGATCACTATTACCAAGTGGTCCAGCTATATTCACTTCTTGGACCAGATCTGGTGCTCCACTTAAGACTCTCCTCTTGTGGGTCCTAAGAAGCATTACTGGCAGTGTCCAAGAAAGTCATTTAAGGAGTTGAGAAACTTCATCTCTGCATCTGGTCTTCTAGCCCTTCCCCTACCACTTTCTGTCAAAACTCCCTCACAGAGTTCCTGTTAGCTGCTCCTGTTTGCTAGCTTGGATTATGGTTTAGTTACATAAATTAAGAAAGTGATTACTATAACCTTTTAGGTTTTGACTCCAATTACACAGCCACAATAGAAAATAAAGTTTATACTTAGTGATCATCTTAGGAAGGTGCCTTTACATTTTTTATAGAGAATCCCTCAGATGATAGCCTCGCTAGTACCAATTATTTATCAGCTATGGTGTTGCTAACACGGGGGTGGGGAGGAGTGTAGGGGGACTTCAAAGCCAGATCATAAAACAATTTGGTCAATTACTTACATGCCAGTTTAACAAGGTTTCCTTTGCAATAGATCTATAGTTGTCAATCCCTTTAACCTATTTCCCAATGAATAACATTAGCCACAGGATCTAACACTCCTAACTAATGAATGGCTACAGTTATGAACATTGTAGAGACAAAATGCAGTAGAAAAAGCCTGACATTAGGTCTCATTTTCTGTATGTAGAACTTAAAAGCAGCATGGAACTATCAGCTGTTGTACAGTTCTACAAGTTGAACCTCTGTAGTCTGGCAACATCCTTGGTTGGTTATGATATTAGTTAGCCAGATGTCCACTTATGGGTGTGGCCAAGTTCACCATAGTCCCATAAAGTTTGTTTACAGCCATCAGTGTTCTGTGCTGTTATTTAACTCTAATTTGCCCCTAAATGTCTTCTAAGAGCCCCGTAAGCAGTGGAAGTGTTGGTAATGCTGCTAGACAATGTTGACTTCCCAGAAAATTCTCTAGTTGGACACTGGTCAGGTCCTGAGGATGCCAGTCTAGAGAGGTTCAACCTGTACAATTTTAGTTAACCCAAGTAATTTGTTTGGTTTTTGAGCAAGTGTACAACACCTTGTTTCAAAACAGAAACAGGCACTGTTTAGAGCAATGTACAGGCAGGTACACTTCCCTACTAATGAAGTACTCGGTTTCAGGAAGTGGTCACTTGACTTATTTGGCAGGTCAGTCAAGAGCAAAACTGAGTGTTACTTATCAGCTCAGCCATCAGCTTGCAGTTCAGCTATTGTGTACAGCAGAAATTGCACAGTAAACACAGGTAGAGTGAAGAACAGAGTCTTTTTCGAGCAGAAAATGAGAAATATCTAAGTCTTAACATTCCTATTTGAGAGAGGTACTTGCTTTTACCAGCAGACTCCTAGTTCTGTTCTCACGCTTTGAGGAGTCTTCGGCTTTCAAGAATTAACGTGCGAAAGGAAATAGGCCATTTTATGTTGTTTCTGCTGGGGGATCCAATCTGGTTCCTCTTCTTGGAGATGCAGGAACAGATCAGACAGCAACCTTTACTTCTTCCAAAGATTCAACATGTCCAACCAGAATGGTAGCTGTCCTCTTTCACCATCCAATCAGAGAATGAAACTGCAGCTCTGAGTTCACTGATTCCAAGGCTAAAGGATATCACTGTGCTCATCTTGTCTAACTGCCTGTAGAACAAAGGCTTTATTACTTACCCAGAATTATTGCAAGGGGATCTTCTAGGAAAAAATCATATCTTGATTAAAAGCCTCGAGTTCTTGCAAGTGGAACTAGAATTTTTCACTCCCTTTGTGTAACACATCCTGCCACATCAGCTTGTGTAAGACAAGTTGTGCGATAACTGGTGGCATAAACATCTCGGGAGCATGCTTTAAATGCTGGCTGCTTTGCATGGGTCAGAAACTTATGTCAGCAAGTTGCTTTCCACAGATCTCCTGGTCAGGCATCCCTTGGCCAATTTTGCATTTATGCTGGCTCAAGCTGGAGTTTATCAATATGCTGCTACGCACGGAAACATCCATTTTAATGTTCATAGAATTTGTACAGTGTTCCTCCATTTTCTTTGATGCTCTTGAAATTCATTTCAGTAGTCCATTTTACAGTGCAAAGTCACTTCAAAACCCATGTTCTTCAACAACACGGGACAGCTATATAACTTCTATTTTTGTTCTTCCTGCTGTAACACTGGTAAGACCTTAGTAAATCTCGCTAAGCTGAGTCTGTGCATTATTAATCAAATAGTTACAGTTCCAATTATTGCACTCTCTAGTCAAGTGTTCTTATAAAACCACTATTTGATTTCAGTTCCTTTTATTTACTACCTCTTTCACCTCAGGTGTATTTCATTAACTTACACCTTAAGCATGCTTGATTGCAAAACTTAGCCTGACTTCTTCACTTAGACTAAAATAAATCAATATGAATGCAATTTCTTTCTTTCCTAAGAAGATTGCCTATGGTACAAACCCTGTCACTAAAGTTTATAAAATTTTGTCCAGTGCTGCATCATTTATAGTTGACTTCCCTTTCACACATTTGAATTAAAATATTAGATTCCATCAAGTGCCCCATTTTACAACTCACTGTGGCACATTATATAATATCAAAGTTTGATATTAATTTAATATGATTTTGTATTAATTCACAGACTAGAAAAAAAGGGGAAGATACTTTAGGTGCAGCAGTAATACTTTCTAACAAAGAGCTGCATTAGCTATGAGTTTCCTTGGACTCAGATATCTAGCGATTAGACCTTGGGCTTTTATTCTCTCAGCCTCTATTTTATTAAGGACTTGATGGTTTGGCAATTGTTATGTAGTCATAACTCATAATGTTGGGGCCATAGTTATTACATCAGGTTCACTGCCTTTAACCACTCAAAAGATACCCCACTTTTGGCAGTAGCCATACAGGTGTATGTTTACATTTGATCAGTGATACTAGAATATGATCATTCATTTTCAATTTAATTGTCCTGGAGCATGCAGAAAGACAAGACACTGATTGTGGTTTTAATGAAAATGCAGCTTTATTAATAAATTGAGGAAGGTATCTGACAGTAATTTGTTCAGTGCCGGTCATTCTTCTATTGTTCACACCAGCTTTGGGAAAGCTGCCCTTAACTTTGTTCCAGTCAACACCATTAACATGGTCCTAGCACTGTTTCTGGAAACTCACAACCCTCTGAGAATACAAGGCTTTACAGTGACTCAGAAAATAGAATGGCTCTTTACTATATCAAGCATCAGACCCCTCCATTCTGTTCCCTCCGTCTTCTTTATTTATTACTTCTACACTAAGATGCAGATAGCAGTCTTGCCTTATGTGTTTTGGTAGTTGTACTTCTCCACCTTTTTGGTGGTTGCACTTCTCCACCTTCTCAGTACTATCTAAATTGTCAGGCTAACTCACTTGTCAGGGCTCCAAGGAACTCTCCAGCTACTCAGGTTCATTCTGTTATTCAGAGCTTCTGTTTTATTTTTTTCAAAATAAAGCTATATAACAGGAGAGTAACATACCAGTCAGATCCTTCCCCTCTGACCCAGGCTCCTGCAGACAGCCTTATTTACTCCCTACAGGATTACTTTCTGCCTGAGAAATTGCTGACCATCTGTCCAGCAGTCAAGGCAAACCTCTCCGCACCCTTCTTCCTAGGTTGCTTCTTGTGGTATTTTACTCTGCAGGATACCTGCCTGAAAATCGTAAGTGGAGTTTTCCCTTATTCTAGGAACTTCTGCGGGAGCTTTCCTGATCCCTGAAGCTTTCCAGCTCAACTGGGCTTCTTACTAGCTGAAGACCAAGCAATTTTAAATCTGATCTCTGGCCTCACAGAATCAACCAAGACAGCTGATTAGGTAACAGGTGTGGTTGGGCTTAGCTCCAATTAAGGGGCCATCCACTGTGAGACATGCTAATCTATGAGTTCTTAGTTCCTCTCTACAGTTCCACCATAAAAATGGAATCCACAGACCCTGCCACTTGCTAAGAATCACTCACATACCCTCAAGATTTGTGCTTATAAAACTTGTATTCAGACAGGTTGCATGAAGAAAACAGACTTGCACTCCTGATAAGAAGTCCATATGACCAGTCAGTCATGTCGGTCTTTAGAGTTCTATTATAAAAAATTAAAAGCCACATTCTGTTAACATAATCTTTCAATTGGTGCATGGACTTAGGAGTGTTGTATTGTGTTGGACATTTGCAACTCAGTTTGGTAAGATAAAGGTTTTCAATATTTTTTTAGTTTTGTTAGTGCATTATAAAGGTATTATGACTGTCTGTGGCAAAATACCATATGCCAGCTATTTGCTTAAAGTAAATGCATGAGCTTTCAGACTTTGATTGTTATGTAACTTGTCACTGAGAACAAATTATTTAAACACAATGTACTTCTAGGGCATGTAGCTCAAAAAAATCAGTCTATCTAGTAGGTGCTAAGAGCTGGCTCCTAATCAGAAAGTTTTACATTATGCCACCTGTTAGCTACCTACTTGGATATTTATATGCCCCCCTCATCTTTATCTGAGCACCTTTCAGATATTAAACATTTATTACCTCACAAACAGTTCTGTAAGGTAAAGAAATATTAACATCCTCATGCTACAGATGGAGAATTGAGGGAGAGAGGAATTAAAGTGATTTGCACAAGAAGTCTATTGCAGAACCAAGAAATGAACCTCCACACTGCAAGTTCCAGTCCAAGATTTTACCTTCTTCATCAATTGATTAGCTCTTTAATCAGCTCTTTAAAAGAGGCATAGATAGTGCAATGCTGACCTTTGTGGTACCTAGAAAAAACGGTCACAGGAACAACACTTCAATCTACATAGCCTGAGTTAGGCTCCCTGGAAGGCAATCCACAAAGCCAAGTTTGCTAGATAGGGAACAGTCTGCCATAAAGTGCAATATTACAGTTTTAAATTCCTAAATCTTTCAGCTCTTCTTTACTAGAGCTGTAAGAGGAAGAGAGAGATCTCTCTCTAGAGAGCACTTTCATTCAGCTCAGCAACAGCACGTGGTTAACATCATCATGCTCTCCTTGCAGTGCTTCCTTCCTGGCTTTTATCATGTTAGTCAGCTGAGGGCCAGTAAGTCCCTTACCTCCCCAGCCTCTTCGTCTGATACAGTGCCCGCCTGTCACATTTCAGCAGCACTCTGCCACAATAATCTACCCTTGCAATTCCCGCAAATCAGACCATTCCTTCTATGTAAACTTGCATGGCACTCTAGGTTGGAAGGATACCAAGGTATCAAAGATCCTCTACTGCCACTGCCCCGTAAGTAGGGGTCTAAGTTGCAAGAAGCCAGAGAGTCCAGTGGACAGTAACAGGGCACAGGCTTTGATGTCACTGAGGGGTGGGGCTGGGAAAGTGCTGCTGTGTCTGCCTGTCTTTTGCACCTCTTCCCAAACAACCCAAATCCATAAAACAACTCTAGTCTGGGACTGCATTCTTTGGAATGCACCATTAGAATTCCAAAGTTTGAATCTCAAACCTTTAAAATAAATAATTTATGTATTACAGCTGCAAAATACAGTATATATGTGGTCTTCAAGCTTTTCAGTGTACAACTTGGACTCTTGAAAAGACCAAAGCAATTTAAAAAAATGAATGCGCGCAAACAGTTTCAAAACTATCACAGTTTTCCTGCTGTTACTGATACTTTTGATGTTGCTTTCCCCCTTCTATCTCCTTTCTTCTACTTCTTCCCTCTGGGTGAATAGCAATGGTCTCACAGTATTTTCTCTAAAAAGGCTTTTACATAATCCCGATAAGAAGAGGGCTTTCTTTCAATATAACTTTTATACAGGTTTTCTAATCTCCATTGAGAATTAGTTTTGAATTAGATTATCAAGGAAAACATACGCAGTATGCCTGAGACTCCAGTTTGAATTTGATTTAGATCACAAGTGCAGTAAAATTAATATATTGTTTCTGACTGAGTTGGAGTTGATAGCATTCTCTCACTCTCAAACAATATGAATTAGATACAATTCTTTCCATAATAGTCGTTTTTCTGTTAGAAATAAGAGGAGATATGAACATGTACTAAAAACATTGACTCTTTATTGAATAAAAAGACCTGGGGGTGATTGACAGATTGTAGTTTTGTCTCTAGCAAACTGTTTTTCTGCACAAGAGGCTTCATAGATCCAAACCAAACTGGAAACAGAACCACAGATGACTTACAGCTTTTTAGAGTCCATAAACCATTTTCTTCTTAGGCCTTCTATACATTAAATGTATGGGGTTCTTGCTTCCAAATTTGTTTTAGGATAAACATTAATGAGTTTGTTGTTATGGAAATGTAAATCTCATTAACAGAGCTTTGGATTTGATCCAAAGGCCATTGAAATCAATGGGAGTCTTTTCACTGATTTTACTCATCTTTGGGTTTAGCTGCATATGAATTTAACTCTAGGGAATCCAGGAGAGAACTGCAGGTCCCAATAATTGTTCCTATTCCCTCCTTCATTTTAAGTAAACAAAAAATTGCAAGTAAATGAACTAGAAATAAAAGAACATTCAAAATTGAGGGAAAATATCCATACACTGCCCATCACACTGAAGCCAGGTATTTCATTGGTTTCCAAATAGTTTGTGAGCAGACAGGTTGTCACAGTTCAGCCCAAAATCTGACACTTTTCTAGGGGTTTTGTGTGTGTGAAGCTGACTGCTGAGAGGTGACTCAGGGGGCCAGGGTGATCCCCACCCCCGAGAGCCGCCACAAACAGCTGGCTTCAGCTCTGACAGCCACCGCAGCCTAGCAGCCAGCAGTTTACGGCCCAGCACCAGTCCATGGACCGGCAATTGGTAACCACTGCAGTATATTATAAAATGTTTATAAAGTTTCAAAATTACATATCTCATAATATACATGGGAATTATTTTGCTACTTGAATATGAATCATAAACCGAAAGAGCAGACTATAATCCTGAGTTTTTCTTAGCTCAGGCATTGTTTTGATATTAAGTAGAATTCTTGTAAATTATATCCAATTGCAAATCTGACATAATTGAAACCATTCAAACTGCTTAACAAATATAGAAACTAATAGAGAGAAAGTAGTCCACGATAGCTAGCAGTCTGAGCTTTCTATTAATGCATATCCTATGACCTTAATTTGATACACTAGGCCAAATTCAGTCCTGGTTTAAAAAGGTGCATTGCCACTAAAGTCAGTGAAGTTACCACTATTTACATGGTATTATGTACTTTCGTGGGCACAACCCAATTCTTCAGATGACTGGACATCTGAAGAACGGGGCTGTGCTCACGAAAGCTCATAATACCATCTACTTGCTTTGATAGTCTTTAAGGTGCTACTAGACTATTTGTTGTTTTTTAAGTTCGTCCTGTTACAGACTAATTCGGCTATCCCTCTGAAGCTTTTCACCATTTACATGTGAACTGAATTTGTTTCCAGTTAACTCACACATGATATAATATATCAAATTAAAGAAATGCATTCCGAATTCTGGACAAATTAAAGAAGAAATTCCCTCCAGTCTTTGTTCTTTTAGACAGAGTGGTTGTGTCTCCTTTACTTTTATTTGCTCCATAGAGCCAAATCACTGGGATTATTTGCAGGTGTAAAAACATCAGGATTGAGCCTCAAATCATGATCTGCTTTCGTGGTATAGTAGGAGTTTAACAAATGTAAAAGCTGTATTTTCAGTATGGAGGAGAACCAGCTAGTATTCTGGTCATGTAAAAGTTCTTCATAAATTCTGCTTGTAGTGGATCTGATCTCTGTTGTTAGCCATTTCATATGTTAAACATAGTATACACTTGGGATGTGAATCATTAACCAGTAAGCCTCATCCTTAATGGGTGAGCCTTACCGGTCCAGTTAACTGGTGGGGGCTGGAACAGCTCCCCACCCACTGTGGGCAAGGGGCTGCTCCAGCCCCATTGGTCCCACCATGGTGGGGGCGCTCCAACCCACTCAGAGTAGTCCCTGTCCATGGCGGGCCAAGCCTGGGCTCACCACAGGCAGAGAAATTCCAGCCAACCAGAGCAGCCCCTGTCCACAGCGGAGGGAGGGGGGGCCCTCCAACCTGGCTGCGGCAGGTAGCAGGAGGCCACTCCAGCCCAAAGGGCTGAAGCAGCCCTCTTGCTCACCCCCTTTAATTGATTAACCAATTAAATATTACATTTAAACAGTTAACCAGTTAGATGGGATTTTACATCCCTCGTATACACCACATTACAGCCAGTCCCACACATTATGGACCAAACGCTTGGCTGTAACTCAAAATGGTCGTAACTCGGAACCCATTGAGTTACATTGCGAACATGCTGTTCGTAAGCGTGGGTCGCGTTCGTAACTTGGAGCCCGCATTTACGACCACTTTGGTCACAAGTGCGGATGGTCGTAAGTCGAGGTGGCCATAAGTTAGGGACCAGCTGTATAATTTTTATGACTACATTGGAAAGGATCAAAGAAGCATCTTACTGCTCATATGAATGTAACACTTGGTTATTGTAATATCTGTAGACTTTTATGCAAAAAATATGAAGGGGATAAAAGGGGACCTTGGTCCTATGCCCCAGCCCATGGGGTTTCAAGGGAACATCTATAAAGACTACAAGTGACCTGTATTGTTAACAAATAGCTACGTATTGGGGAGCCTATATCCAGTCTATGGCTTCTGTACAGTACCACAAATCTAGTATATAGAATTTCTTCCAGTCTAGAAAAATAAGCAGCGGCTAGTAAATAAGTATGTCCTTTTCCTTCACACACATCTTTTGCTATTTTTTCAAAGGCCTCTTAAAGAATACTGTGGGTATAGAGATTTGAAGAGTTGTGTCATGGACTCGCAGGTTTTCACCTAGCAATTTAGGACCCACCCAAAGCTAGTTCACCTCAATTACATTCCAGCTGTCTCCCAGAACTGATGTCCCTTATTTATCTTTTCCAATATTTCATCCTTCTGGGATTGTGAGACTAGAATATAATTGTTACACATTATTAGAAAAAATTGTCACTGGCCATGGAAACAGGACAAGCCAGGGATTTTAAATTTAGAAGAAATAGCTACTGGAATGAATCAGTTTGCTAATTATAGAATAGTGGTAGAAATGTAGCCATGTTAGTCTGGTGTAGCTGAAACAAAATACAGGTCTATGTAGCACTTTATCCTTTGGCATATATCCTTTGGTATATATGGTTGTGACTATTTTCTTCCATTATTTGATCTGAGGAAGTGGGTCTGGCCCACGAAAGCTCATCATCTAATAAACCATCTTGTTAGTCTTTAAAGTGCTACATAGACCTGTATTTTGTTTTTGCTAATTATAGATTCCAAGAACTTGGGATACTGTACAATTTAAAGCATCAGAGGGGTAGCCGTGTTAGTCTGAATCTGCAAAAGGCGGCGAGGAGTCCTGTGGTACCTTATAGACTAACTGAAGTGTTGGAGCATAAGCTTTCGTGGGCAAAGACCCACTTCGTCAGATGCAAGACGAAGTGGGTCTTTGCCAACGAAAGCTTATGCTCCTACACTTCAGTTAGTCTATAAGGTGCCACAGGACTCCTCGCCGAATTTAAAGCATATTACTTCTGGTTCCCACTACCTACAAAAGGATAGACTAAGGCTACGTTTAGACTACATGCCTCTGTCGCCAGAGGCATGTAGATGAGGCTACCAGGCATAGGAAAATGAAGCGGTGATTTAAATAATTGCTGCTTCATTTAAATTTACATGGCTGCCGCGCTGAGCCGATCAGCTGTTTGTCGGCTCAGTGCGGTAGTCTGGATGCGCGGGTGTCGACATCAAAGGCATTTGTCAACCACCCAGGTATGCCTCCTGGGATGAGGTTTACCTGGGTGGTTGACAAATGCCTTTGATGTCGACACCCGCGCGTCCAGACTACCGCGCTGAGCCGACAAACAGCTGATCGGCTCAGCGCGGCAGCCATGTAAATTTAAATGAAGCGGCGATTATTTAAATCGCTGCTTCATTTTCCTATGCCTGGTAGCCTCATCTACATGCCTCTGGCGACAGAGGCATGTAGTCTAGACGTAGCCTTTGAGAAAGATCAGTACAAAGTTCTAAAAGAATTCTACCCCAAAAAAACCCTATACTAGCTTACTAGCTAAAGAACAACTCCCATTTGAGTATGATCCCCCATGTGAGTAACTGGAGTAGGCTTAGCTTAATTGCTAAGGATTCCTATTAATTAATTGCAATTGAATCCTAAGGATTTCTTACTCAAGATTTTATTGCAAGTCTTGAAATACTTGGGGGCTTTCCTAAAGCCCTGGCTCCTAGTATTTGTAGATGCAATAAGAACAACAGTTTTTAAAGTATGTTTCTTATACTCATATTTACAAAGAAAAGCTTAATAATGGGACCTGCAAGTACCCCATAGGCTCAGAAACCAAAAAGCTGAGAATCCAACTGTGACAGGGTATCTGAGCCACTGAAGGGATTAATGGGGGCCAGCTGGGTTGAGAGGTAATTCCTTATTAAGGGAAATGGGAAAAGGCAGGGCTTCTACAAAATGAGGGAACTGCTAGCAGAAGGGGCTGCTGGAAGGTTAGTCTCCAGTCAATCCCTGGGAGGAGTTGTGTTTGGGGGCAATAGCAACAAGTAGCCTATATTGCTCAGTGGACAGAGGGAGTAGAAAGGCCTGAAAACCCTAAAGAGTGGAGCAGTTCTGGGCTAGGAAGCAGCCCAGAAAGTAAGCTGCAAGATGGGGAACTGAGCAGACCATGGCTGTATGTTGTAAGGTCCCTGGACTGGAACCCAGAGTAAAGGACAATCCTGGTTCCCCTACCCACCAGGCAGGGGAGGGGGTGTGCTGGTTTGTGTTTAAATGGCAAGTCTTTGAAGTTCCTCTGGTAGGATTAGTATGTTATAGGTAGCCAAAGATGCATTATAAATACTGTTTGTAATTTGGCTCTGCAATACATGATAAATATTGTCTCAAAATATGTGGACTGTAAACTAAATACATGATGGTATTCTGTGATATGAAGAGTTTTGGTGTTAAATTGGGATTGCAATATTAGGTTATCACAAATGACTGCTAATAAAACTATTACATTGTATACACATTTTGCTAAAGTACTGCAGAAATGTTTTAAACTTGAAGAATTTTTTAAATATTTATTAGTGCTTTTTAATTTTACATCTGGCTGCTTCTAAAGCTAGAGGTTCAGTGATCATAGGACCAAGTGTCTGATCCAAAAACCACTGCAAGTGTGTATCATGATACTAGGTTTGCTAACTGCAGCCCTCTCAGAGCTAGAGACTCCGTCTCCTATTGAAGAGGTCCATCCCTGTCCAATGGTAACCAAAGCCAACCACTAACTCGTAAAAATTGGATGAAGAAACTTTGCCTCTAAGCAGGCTGTTCCATTACATTGTTTCTTGTACACTCTTCTGATATAGTTGGTCAATCAGAGACAGGATGTTAAACTAAAGGGAACATTGATGTGACCTATGTATGGCAGTTCCATTGTAGATATGAGATGTGCCAGTGTCTAGTTCAGATGATTTATGAGATATCAGTTTGCAGAGTAATCACTGTCCAGATCCACATATTCCTTATTCTGGATCTCAGAGCTGTGTAATTGGGATGAGGATAGAGGAAAGAATCATAGAATACTAGGACTAGAAGGGACCTCAAGAGGTCATTGAGTCCAGTCACCTGCCTTCATGGGAGGACCACGTACTGTCTAGACCATCCCTGATAGACATTTATCTAACCTACTCTTAAATATCTCCAGAGATGGAGATTCCACTACCTCTCTGGGCAATTTATTCCAGTGTTTAACCACCCTGACAGTTAGGAACTTTTTCCTAACGTCCAACCTAAACCTCCCTTGCTGCAATTTAAGCCCATTGCTTCTTGTTCTATCCTCAGAGGCCAAGATGAACACGTTTTCTCCCTCCTCCTTATGACACCCTTTTAGATACCTGAAAATAGCTATCATGTCCCCCCTCAATCTTCTCTTTTCCAAACTAAACAAACCCAATTCTTTCAGCCTTCCTTCATAGGTTATGCTCCCTAGACTTTTAATCATTCTTGTTGCTCTTCTTTCCAATTTCTCCACATCTTTCTTGAAATGTGGTGCCCAGAACTGGACACAATAATCCAACTGAGGCCTAACCTGCGCAGAGTAGAGCGGAAGAATGACTTCTCGTGTCTTGCTAACAACACACCTGTTAATGCATCCCAGAATCATGTTTGCTTTTTTTTGCAACATCATCACACTGTTGACTCATATTTAGCTTGTGTTCCACTATAACCCCTAGATTCCTTTCTGCCATACTCCTTCCTAGACAGTCACTTCCCATTCTGTATGTGTGAAACGGATTGTTCCTTCCTAAGTGGAGCACTTTGCATTTGTCTTTATTAAACTTCATCCTGTTTACCTCAGACCATTTCTCCAATTTGTCCAGATCATTTTGAATTATGACCCTATTCGCCAAAGTAGTTGAAACCCCACCCAGCATGGTATCATCTGCAAACTTAATAAACGTATTTTCAATGCCAATATCTAAATCGTTGATGAAGATATTGAAGAGAGCTGGGCCCAAAACAGACCCCTGCGTAATCCCACTTGTTATACCTTTCCAGCAGGATTGAGAACCATTAATAATTACTCTCTGAGTATGGTTATCCAGCCAGTTATGCACCCATCTTATAGTAGCATTTGCCTAGTTTATTGATAAGAATATCATGTTAGTCCATATCAAATGCCTTACAAAAGTCTAGGTATACCACATCCACCGCTTCTCCCTTATCCACAAGACTCATTATCCTATCAAAGAAAGCTATCAGATTGGTTTGACATGATTTGTTCTTTATAAATCCATGCTGGCTGTTCCCTATCATCTTACCACCTTCCAAGTGTTTGCAGATGATTTCGTTAATTACTTGCTCCATTGTCCTCTCTGGCACAGAAGTTAAACTAACTAGTCTGAAGAGAAAGGGTAGGACAAATTTTATTAGCAGATTTTTTATTAATAAAAGTGGGAGAAGTTTAAAGTTGCTCGAAATCTGGAAGAGTAGAAGTCATAGCAGTGGAGATGGATTAGAAGTAGAACACCATTGTGGTGCATGTGAGGCATGAGCAATACCTGTGGTGGTGTATTTCATCATATTCTTTCAGCAGATGTTGACATCTAACTATCTGTCTTTATATAGAAATGTATATACAATACGTGTGTGCTTATGGTATTTATGGAACAAACTGCTTTGTTTCGGCAACTGTTATAAACGGTAGCCGCAAATAACGGACTGTATTTACTTTGCAGCGTTTACCACATTACTTGCATTACACCCACTAACACATATGAGCTGGGACCACTCCTAATATTCTGAGCCGCTGGACCACTTTTGCACAACTGCAGCGGAGAAGCATTCTGTTGCAGTAATAAGTATTTCCAAAACTTGTTTTGAAAATGATTTTTTAGGAAACCAGCTCTAAAGAGCTGCAGTATGCTAATTTGTCAGGCAGCAACAGTGAGCACTACAGAATATATTTGGAGACATGGGAACACATTTAAGACAAGTCATTAGTGCCTGCATACTTTGCTTTCAGATCTGCATATGCTCCACAAATTGAATAATTTGTGGATTCGAGGGACTGCTGGAACTGGTGTGTGAGGAGTCAGTAGGGAATGAGCAGAACCAAGGCTCCATCACTTCTACTTTCTGGCCAGCACTGTGCATTATGATTTGTTGCTGGTATAGGACAGCAGCAAATGACAATCCCTACCATGGAGCAAATAGGTGAAAATATAGAAACTGGCATTTTGGAACATACGTGTGGTCCATCTAATCTGGAGCGTTATCTCCAACAGAGACCAGCATTTTAACATTTAAATGAAAGTGGGAAAAAAAACCTATACAGGAATAGATATGGGATAACCTGTTACCATTCAGATCTCATCCTAAACTCTGATAGTTGTGCTTACATTCCAAGTCAAAGCTTTGATATCCTTTCCATCATACGTTAGTATTAACTATTATAACTGGATATTCTTGTTATCTATACAGATGTCCATGTGGATGAGTGGCCTCATCACTGGAGCTCCTCTGCATGACTGGGCACAAGGTAGCCACTCTGTCTTGTCCAGCACTCCTCTGCCAATGACCACTTCAGTCTTGCAGGAGCCTACCTGTACTTGTCCTTCTGGCCAGGTCATGCTTCAGTTCCATCCCTTGAGGGGTAACAAATTCTCATCAATAAGCACTCCAGTGCTGTACAAAAAGTATTTGATATTGGTTCCCGTGACCTCTTAGTTCATGGCTTTGATGTCCTTATCCCAGGGATGGGGAACCTCAGGCCCGAGGTCCAAATGCAGCCCCCGGTTTGCCTGGATTCTGTCCCTGAGGCTCAGCATTGGGGAGACTGGGCTGGCGCTCCAGCCATCCAACCACCTGCAGGTATGGAGCACACAAAATCTACTAGCCTGGGCTCCCCTAAGCTCTCGTGTGCAAGGAGAATACAGGGAGTGTCTTTCTCCTTCTTAGTCAGGGACTTTGCTTCTCACTTACGTGCAGCCCTTGACTGATTTTTCTGTGGGTCAGTCACCCCCAACCCAAAAAAGGTTCTCCACCCCTGCCTTATTCTCTATCAGAGATTCACACCATCTTCTCCAGTGACTGGTAGGGAAGCAGAATCCCACTCTCCATACTGGATTCCACTTCAGGGACCTATATTGAGTAGAAAAGGTCTGTCTATTCCTTCTACCTCCCCTTCTCTGAGGACCTAACTCTTCCCACAAAACCTCAGCCCGAAAGTATAAGCATCAACTCAACTTTGGATTCTTGGGCTTGTTCTCTCCTTCATCTCTGTTACTCTGTTTCACCTCCTTTGTTTCTCAGCACATTACAGGGGGCAAATTTATTTCAATATTCCTATGATGACCATTTATGTACATAGGCTCCAATCCACTACAATGTGTCTCCATACAATGAGTGATTCAGTAAGACAGCTACTTCCAAGAGAGAGACCATTACAAAACACAAAATTACTTCTTTTATTTATTTGAATCTTCATTTATTCATAATGGCATATCATACTGTAATGGTTATTTTAAAAACCTATATACTGTCTAAACCACAAAACAGATGGCACTCATTTTACGTCTCACCACTAATACAAAATTAATGGAAATTATTCACATTTGCTGGAAGCAGATTCCATGGAGTGAAGTATTTATTATAAGTGGGTCAAGATGCTACTAGGCATATAGATCCTATGTCCTTCCCTCTGCTGGAAAACAATTATTGTAATGTCCTTTGCCTCTTTTAGCTAATAAATACTTAATACTGTACTATTTTATTAGTTTTATTTCTGAGACTTTTGTAATTTCAATCTAACTTCCAAAGAAATCTACATAAAAGTTTTTTTCTTTTTTTCAGCTGCAATTTAATTGCAAAAGTCTGACACAGTGTTTAGAGTAAAGCTTAACATTTCCATGCTGTAGCAAAATCCATTAAATAAAAAGTTGCAAGGTGCTGCAAACTCTTCATGTATATAAGAATAATTCTTGTTCCCACTCACAATCTAAACCTTTTTTTTCTTTTAGGTATAATTTAAAAGTCTTGCATTTTATTACTTGATCTTGGTTCTTTCTCCAGCAACTCTCCCACTTGAATCAGTGGGAGTTTTGCCTGAGTAGGGAAGGTGGGATCAGATCAATTTTTGAGCCACAAATAACTTCTAAAACAACCTTCCTAATTCTAAACAGAATGTTGGGCTCATGCCTATGAGACACAGAGCTCTTTAATTTTTTCTGAAGTTTGCAGGATTTCAGGGTTCTTAGTCCCTCAAAGAACCATGTCCCTGGTTCCAGAGGAATAGTTTTGGCTATGCCTGAAGTTTGACTTGCATCTTAGTCTGCTTATAAAGTGTTATTTTGTGTCTTGGATTTGCTTGTATTGATAGTCATTCTTTTCCAATGTGGAAAAGGCCTGGTGTGAATCACTCCAACAGGAAGTGTTTAAAAAAATGTACGTGATAGAAACAGTTTTTGGAATACAAATAATAAAATAATATATACTACGTCAGCAGGTTTCAAGCCTCTGTACTCTGAATACATAAAACGATCAATATGTGTGTAAACAAATGTACTTTGAAAAAATGGGCAGCATATATGCATATTGTTAAAATGTGCCTAATATTTGCTTTAATTATATCATCACTTACATGATGAATTTAATGCTGTCTAGTAATTTGAGCATATCCTCTTCAGATTCCTGTACAAGAAACACCCCAGCAACAGGCATTCCCTTACTATACACTTCAGATAATCACTAACCAACATCTTAACCAACTATGAAAGGCTATTGACATCTTAACATAAAGCATAGTAGCCGACAGTGTCTTGCAGGTCTGTATGCTTTATTATGTATCTCTTTGATTTTTACTTCAGAAGCTCGACTATAAGGAATATCAGACAACTATGATTGTCTTCATCTGTCCTTTGAGCCTCTAAGTGAGAAAGTATATAATGGGTAGCCATGGAATCCATTAAATACATTATAATCTATTGTAAAGAAAAAATATCTCCTAGAGCAGCAGTACATGCCATTTGGGAAATTACATAATCTGGAGATGACATGCTATAAATGTTTCTTTTGTTCTTTGGTAAGAAAATTAAAATATCCATTTTCTCTCTTGTTCAGTCCTCAAAAGCAAGCAACTTCTGTCTACTGTGGTGAAAGGAGGTACTGGACATGTCATATATAGAAACAGTGCCAAAAGTGACGAATAAAGCACAGTTTTGTTGCATTCTATCAACTGCTATTTAATTCCCACCATTACAAAATGTACGAGTGGCCTAGATAACTGGATGTATCTTGAGTGTAGATGAAAATCTTTAGTTTTTAATTAATAATACATAGCTGCAGAATCTAAAAGGCTATCTATAATTTATATGAGTGTCTCAAAACTAGTCATTCATGCATTATATATTCCGACAGAAAACTCTTTTATTCTGTTATTTTTCAACAGAAAATGTATTAAGATGTTATCATGCAACCTCTAAAACTGAAGAGAGCTACCCTTAGTTTCACACTTCTCAAAGATGTCTGCTTGCATTGCATACTGATTAACAGCAGCTAAATGTTGCAGAAAGAGCACTGACAGAGATTTCTTTTTTCTGCTGGCTTTTTAAAAGTGATGAGACCATTTCTTGTGTGGGTGTTAATTTACTGCCAGAACTAAAAATAATTCAAAGAAAGAGAGTTTAAAAAATGTGGACAGTTATTCTTCAATTATTTACCTGGGAGATTTCTGAACTGTGTTAGTAAAAATGGAGCAGCATTTTAGAACACCCAGGTCTTGTGAAAAAAAGTTCCATTTTCATACAGCACTTTATGTAATGCATTTATAAATTATATATGCAGTGTTACTGTAGCTGTGTTGGTCCCAAGATATTAGCAAGACAAGCAAGGTAGGCCCACTTATGCTGGTGAGAGGGATAAGCTTTCAAGCTACACAGAGCTCTTCGGGTCTGGGAAAGGTACTATGAGTGTCACAAATACATGGTGGAACAAATGTTTTAGTGAAAGTAGTTAGCACATATTTTAAGGATCTATTTAAGATAAACTGGCTCATTAATATCTCAGCAGTCATACGACCAAAAAAAGTGGAGGGGGGAGGTTAGTAGGTTACAGATTGTTGTAATAAGCCATAAAGCCAGTGTCTTTGAGTCTGGTTTGTAATATCTAGCAGAGTTATGAATTTAACCTCTCAAGCTCATCCTGGGAAAGTCTTGTGCAGGTTTCTTTTGAGGACTGACAAGTCAGATCCAGAGCAATTGCTTTGAGAAAAGTATTCACCTACAGATGGTAGATAGGGTGTTTTTGTCTGTTAATATTTTCCTATGTGAAGTTTTTGGAATTCCCCCCCTACAAGCATGTTACATATAATTACATTATAGATGCTATACCCAAGTGGTTCAGCAATATTCACCTCACCTGTTGGTAAAGACCTTATGTTCCATTTAGGACTAAACCAATAATTTCCTCCATGAAAAGCAGCTCTAGCACCAGCTGCTCCAACAAGCAGTCATTTAAGATGCTGAGATATTTTATCTCTGCATCCCATCCTGAAGTGACATATAACCAGTCAAAATGAAGGTAGCTGAAATTCCCCATTATGTCATTATCTGCCTTTGTAGTCTCTCTAATCTCCCTAAGCATTTCACAAAAAATATCACTGACCTGATGTGATGGTTGGTAATGTATTCCTACGTGACACAGTTGGGGAGGACCATGCCCAGTATGGGGTGAATGTGCTGGTCTCCCTTGTGTAGTGTGAATGCAATTTCTCCTCAGCCTGTGACTATAGATTAGCCTTCAGTCATATGACAGTATGGCCTAGTGGCCAGAGTCAGCAAACTCACCTCAAGTTCCAGAGCGGTGCAGCCCAATGGTCAGAGTCAGTAAACTGTTGCTAGGCAGTGTGACCCAATGGTCAGAGTCAATAACTTGCCCCGTCTGTGGAGCAGTGCAGCTCCCTGGCTAGGGGCAGGAGAGAGGGGGAGAGGGGTGACATCCCCTAGCAGGGGAGTCTAGGACCTCTCTCTCCACTGGACCCAAGCCCAGGGCCCTGTTAATGGCTGTAGCTCCAGCCACTGAGTCAGCATGGGAAGCATCTATCAAAACACGCAGACTCCTCAGCATCAGCCTACTCAACAGTTAGCCTTCCCCTGGGCTACTTTCTGCCGCCATCTTCACAGCTGTAGTGCGGGCCTCCATCTTATGTCCCTGGTCCATGGACTGCCCCCTCCTTGGCACTTCTGAACTAACTCCATGAAGCCTCTGGAAGTGTCCTGACTTCAGTGTGAGTTGCGGTGTCTCTGTGCCTGGGTTTCCTATTTTATCATTTGTATATATCTGGAATGAGGAACCTTGGGTACAGATACATTGTGTGTGTGGGGAGGGGGTGGTTTCAGAAGAAAGTATGCAAATTGCGCTCACATTTGCATATCTTCTTCCAATTCTTTTTCCGGAAGAGGCTTTTCCAATATTTGGCCTGTTGACCCTCTTTTGAAAGCTTCCTGTACACCTCGTTTTACAAGGAATAAGGGGGCTTCCAAAAGAGGGTTTTTTCCCAACATTTGGCCCCATGTAGAGGGGCCAAATATCGGAAAATCCTCTTCTGGAAAAAGAATCGGAAGAAGATATGCAAATGCGAGAACAATTTGCATATAGACTTCTGAAACCTCCCCTCCCCCACAGCGTAGCGGAACCCTTTTCTCTATCAGGGCCACTGATTCACAGAAAATAAATCAATGGCATGCCACACATAGCCCCACAGGGGGTACAGAGGTGGGCGGGTCAGAAATGAGGGGTGGAGAGTGCAGGAGGCAGATCTGGGAGAGGCAGAGGGTTGGGATGGAGAAGTGGGAGAGGGCTCCAACTGGGGATGCCAGTTCTGGAGTGAGATGTTGGGTTTGAAGAGTTTCAATGGGCTCAAGGCTAGGGCAGGAGGTTGGGGTGTGGGATCTGGGAGTTCCAGCCTGGGACAGTGCTGTGTGGGGCATGGGCCACAGCTGGGTGGCACTTACATGAGGCGGCTCCTGGTCAGTGGTGCAGTAGGGCTAAAGCAGGCTCCCTGCCTAACCTGGCTCTGTGCTGCTCCCATGTCTTGCTTCTAAGCAGAGGGGCTAGGCAGCTCTGTATGGTGTGCTGCCCCTGCAGCTCCCATTAGCTGTAGTTTCCAACCAATGGGAGCTGTGGAGTTGGCTCTGGGAGCAGGGGAAGTATATAGAGCTTTCCTGATCCCCTCTGCATCTAGGGGCCACAGGGATATACTAGGGCTTCTGGCCTGTGGCACAGAGATTTGCCACAGGTTGACTGACATTAATCAGTGGGTTGGATCCAGTCCATGGGCTGGAGGTTCCCCACCCCTGCCATATATTTTATACCCTGGTATTCCTGAGTCCCATTGATTATCCTCATTCCACTAAGTTCTTCTTCGAGTGCTTGCTCATGTCCATTCCAATCAGGTGTGTATGTGCCATGTGCATGGATATCTGAGCTTTTTTCCCTCAGCAGTATCCATAGGGCCAGCCAGGGAGCCCCCTGGAGTAGCGCCGGCATAATGGCACATATATACCGCTGCTGGTCTCGCCACCCCCTCAGTTCCTTCTTACTGCGGGTGGGGCAGCTGGAGGAGTTAGACCTTTAGTCTTCCCTCAGCTTTCATTGTTTCTTTGTAGTGTAGTTAGCACCTAGTTAGTCTGTAAATAGTTCTTAGTCATAGTGCTTAGAGTTAGGGGAGCTTTGTTCCTCTTCCCCACCTCTCCCTGGCTGGGGAGGGGATGCCAGGGCAGCACAGATTCAAGCCTTGTGTGTCCTGCTTGAAACCCATGCCCTGCGGGGATCCGCACGACTCCTGTCTTAAGTGCTTGGGTGAGGCTCCTTGCATGCAAGCCTGCAAGATCTGCAGGAGTTTTAAGCCGCAGACAAGGAGGGAGAGGGACTCTAGGCTCAAGAGACTTCTCATGGAGTCCTCTCTCCAACCACTGGCACTGGAAGAGGCCCAATCGGTGTGCAGTGCCCCCTCCTCAGTGCGGAAGCCCTCGGTGGCACCACTTAAGGCTAAGCCTAAGCCTAAGCCTTCCCGGCAGCATTCATAGTCTCAAGGAGGGGAAGGGTAGATCCCCACACAAAATAGGCTGCAAAGTGTGCTTGAAGGAGGGGCATTCGGTCGCGAAGGCCCAGACCCAGACTCGAGCCGAGCCCGGGCAGGGATACGCTCCCGTAATGTTTGAGGCTGAGGGAGCCTTGCAAGAGCTGAGACTGTCAACACCAGAGATGTATCATGTGGCATGCGACCTGATAGTGCTAACTGCTCCAGAGACACCAACCTTCTTCATACCGGCACCGAGTAAGCTGACGGTGCATTGGTCGGCACAGGCAGCGGCACCGCGACATCGTTGACAGCTTCATGGGTACTGGGCCTTCAGATAACCTGGGTATATGGTCACCCACCGGCGGCGGTTGGTGCGGCACCGGGAGTGCCGGCGCCAACAATGCCCATGCCTCCCCTCACTCCCCCAGCACCTACATTGACTCCAGCCCAAGTATCGACTCCTACTCCAGCCCCAGCACTGTCTCTGACCTCAGTACCAACCTTGGTATGGGCACCGGCACTGGCCTCGGCACCGACCTTGACACCCATCTTGGTACCGGCCTCTGCACCATCCCTGCCACTGGCAACAGTACTGTCCCTGGCACCGGCCCCCCTATCGACAGTGGCACTGAACCCTGCACCAGTAGTTCTACCAGCACTCCCACCAGTGGTAGCACCATGCCTAGCACTGACGCTGGCACCGATCCCAGCTTCAGTGCTGACGCTCATACCTGCACCGAGTTTAGCACCGATGTTGGTGGCACCGGTGCTGTTCCCGGACTGGCCAATGCCTATGCCCTCCCTGGCACTGGTCCCGCTGCAGTGGGGGCAAAGAGCGTTCCACCCTTGACGGCACCACAAGGCCTGACGATGCAGGCGACACCACAAGTGCACACAGCACCAACACAGCCCTTTTTACCTCCGGCACCAGTCTCGATGCTCAAGGGGAAGCCATGGGCTATGGCCCACCATCGGAGGGAGCAGGTGTCAAGTGCCCCCCCGTGGTCGGCTTCAGAGTATTCATCGGACTTGGATGTGGAGTTCCTGAAGTTGGGAAGGTCCTCATACAGGTCTAGATCGAGGCACCAGTGCCATTCACGCCACAGGGCAGTTGGTGTTGACCCGGCCCAGCAGTACTCCTGGCCTCCCCAATAATGGCCCTTTTGGACCCCGTGGGCCTACCATCAAGCCCAAGGGCCACCCCTCGAAGCATTTGTCTCGGGGTTGTCAAGGCAAGGGAGTCCTCCATCAGCAATGCCTCTGCATAGAGCCTCCGCATCTGAGACAGATAGGTCGATGTCAACGGCGACCTCTAGACCACAGGCGGCTCATAGTGATGTGCCATCCAGACCTCTCCCCACGCTGAACCCATGCAGCCAGCTCCATCAACAGAGCCAGGACCACCAGTGAGTTAGCAGATGGAGGACCAGCCCTTACCAAGGGACTCCTCATCCTCCTCGCCTGAGGAGGCCCTAGGTGACTCAGCCCCTTCGCTGCCGACGATGGATGCTAGGGCCCAACAGGACCTCCTGTGGAGGCTGGTGGCAAACTTGTTGGTAAAGGTGGAGAAGGTGTATGAAGAGGCTGATCCAACAGTGGACATCCTCTCGACAGCTACCCCCGGGAGGGTGGCATTGCCTCTGATAAAAACAGTGGACAAGCTGGCTAAGGCACTCTGGTTGACACCTGTCTCCATCCCTCCCACCCATAAGGGTGTAGAGAAATGGTACTTTGTCCCCCAGGAGGGGCATGAGTATTTTTTCTCACATCCCCCTCCGAGCTTCTTGATTGTCCAGGCAGCAGGGCAGAGAGAACGGCAGAGTCCCCCGGGGCCTACCCCCAAGGCCAAGGACCCAAAGAAATTGGACCTTCTAGGAAGGACAGCTTACTCTACGGGGGGCCTACAATTACGCATAGCTAACCAGTAGGCTATGTTGGGGAGATATGCTTTCAATACATGGTCCACTATGGACTGTCAGTCCCCGTAATACATGAGGTTCGAAGGGATGCCAGAAAGGATGAGACCACAACTGGAGGTTTAAAAAAGCACAAACTGATTTTATTTTGATGACGCCAGACAATCATCAGAACAAAAATTAAACAGGTTGCCCCAGACAACACAAAACAATTCCCTGAGGCTTTTCTAAATCACAATAATTCCCAATAACTGCCCAGGGGTTAGGAACAATTGAATTAACACTGGTATTGTCCATAGGGCTGATTATTTACACAACTTTATACAAGGAAACAGTAAAAACCCTAAACCATAACTATTTATAAACTAACTTAGTAACTTTTTAACCACTGTCATTTGACAAGCAATAAGGACAACTAAAAAATCAATTAGGATAGGATGATGACCGGGGAGGGGGGATGGTTATACCAATTCTGGAGACAGCAGGAACACAAGTACCGGTCACATGCACATAAACTGTCTCCACTCGGGTCGACCAACTCGGAGTACGCTCAGTAAGACTCGAGAGCGGGGGGTGCAAGGCGTCTGGGTGATCAGGCCAGGCGTTCACTCGATGCGAATCCCCAGTGAGAGAGGGGCTGCCTGCCTGTTTTATTGCCTGTGAACTTATCACCCCATAGGTTGGTTTTTGCTGCAGTGGGTGGAGTAGCAGGCCTGAGCACAAGTCAGCCCATTGGCTGATCTTTCACTGTAATGGGTGGAGCGAGCAGGGGAAGATTATTAATTTACATGCCCTTATATGGAAAACACTCCACCTCACAGACAGAGCCCCCTATACCAGCCTTAGAGGTATTACAGGCTATGGCTCCCTGAGACAGGCAGCCATTGTTGTAGTTCTGACTCGGACATGCCCCCGTGGCTGTCTGGAGCAAGCGGTAAGGGGGTGGCCAAAGGTGAGAGCGCACGTAAGGGTAATTAGCAAGGAGCCAATTGGGTAAATTGAGGTTCTGGTGAGCTGCTGTCTTCAGAAAGGGGGGAAAAGGAAGAATAAGTAACAGTAACAGGGAATGCGGAAACAACTCTGTGGATAAGAGCTTTTGCAACAGCAATGCTCACTTAAAAGGTTAGTAACACAAGAGCACATACAATCAACCACTGCTTAATGGTGGATGCCCAAGTACTCAGTCCCCAAGAAGAAAGGTTTGTTTGCCACCAGTCCCATTCTTCCCGCTGTTCGCAAATCCGAACTGCAAGTGAGGTCAGCTGTTGGGTGACGGCTGAAACGTTGTTCCACCCGGACTTGAAACGCAAACGGTATTGGTCCTTAAACCTGGGGTCAAGGTCCTCGAGTGCCATACAAAAGTCCTTCTGCAATATAACCTGTATCGTTAGACGATTCTGTTCAGCATAATGAGCTAGTACAGTGAGAGCCAAATCGACTTGTCGAAACCCTTCAGCGGTCAAATTAGTGAGGGCTTCGAGATTGCGGGACATTTGGTCAATCTGACCTAAAATAAGGGCATAAGAAAGAGGGTTAAATTGAACATATCCCCAAACTAAAGATTCAGTGGCAGACTTAAATTTTTTCCATCTTGATGGTTCTCGTTGGCTCCTGAAGTTAAACAGCCGGTGGGGGGCTCGAATGGGTTGGTACCTGAAAAACAAAAAGGGGACAAACAACGCCCTCAAGGGGGGCTAATTAAGATCGAAGAGAAAGCCAATTGTGATGGACTAATGTAGGTTGCTTCAACGCTATTTAATCCCTGTACAAAGACCATCTTTCCAGTGGGGGTGTGGGGCATATCGGGGGGGATGATGGATACCTGTGCCCCCGTGTCTAACAAAAAGGGGATAATTGTCTCGTTTTCGGTAGTCAGGTTTTGATAGGGTTGAGGGTCATTTAAATCGGGCCGAGTGACCGCTAGGCACTCAGCCTCTCCCCGTTTTTTGGCTGCGGGGGAATAGGGCGATCTTCCCACCCCAATTTCACAGCCAAGTCTTTCTGTTGATCACTATTCATTTTCCTAATAGCTTCCTTGGTGAGTCCCTTACCCAATAAAAATCCAAAAATCTTACACTCGATGAACGAACGCTCGGGGTATTTGGGTTTGGGCGCCATTTTGGACCCTTTCACCAGAGTAGAGGGGGTTGCAAGTAGGGCGGCCTTTAGTGTTGTCCACTTCACCCTCTCTACAGCGTCGTATAGTCGGCCAATAGGTTGTCCTGTGTATCCCCTTAGCCACAGAAGAGCCCCTGTGTCTAGATTAGGGCTGTTGTCCACGGCTAGGGTAACAGCCGCATCTTCTATGGGAATCTGAGTGGGATCATCAACAAAACGAAATGGGTTTTGTGCTACCGTCTGAACGTTAGTTAAGTTGAGGGGGTGTGCGGTGGGATCCCAGAGCAGAATAGAACTCCCAGTGATCGCGTACATAAGGGTAGTGGAGTTATTCACACAATCAGGTGGCATCTGTACTGCGTGAAATCCCCCTTGTATTTGGAGGTGTGCGGCAGCCGCGGCTGTTACAGACCAATGATTATTCGCTGCCAGTACTCCCCCCATAAGGCCCCGCGACCAACTCCCAGTATGGGTTAATGTTAAGGCTTCCTCCCGGTCAACCCAGTTGCTCCCCTGTTCCAAGGCTAATCGTCCCACCCAGATTATAGGAGGCTCATCCGGACGTCGAGCAGTATCCGTGATGAACTCCTTCATTTCTGCCTTGGTTCGGGGGCGGGTCTCAGTTACCTGAGAGGTATTCCCCTGACCATCCATTTTTAATCGGGTTACGATCACAGGAAGGGCCTCCGGTACAATCAGGTCGGGAGCTGTGGGTATGGTTGAACTCAGGGTAGTCAAGCCAGGGTAAATGTTTGGTGGGTCATGAGAGCCTTGGTATGGGGGAGGAAGTTGTGTCTCTAAAGGAGGCGTCTTTGGCGCCTCAGGGGAAGACTCTGGTTCTCCCTCCGACTGCGAGTGCGCCACCTCACAGGCGCAATTTGTAACGGCCCCATGGTAGACGGTAACTTTATCAAGGGTTGCTGCTAGGGTATTGCAGATGGCAGCCAGAACATCCTCTGATTTATAAGAATCGGGGCGTAGTTTTTTAACCTTTTTTATGCCATCTAACCTTTGGACCAATCCTA
This sequence comes from Pelodiscus sinensis, assembly GCF_049634645.1. NCBI lineage: Eukaryota > Metazoa > Chordata > Testudines > Trionychidae > Pelodiscus > Pelodiscus sinensis. Next base: position 24,404,355 of record NC_134715.1, read on the forward strand.
TTAACAGGTGGTGTGTAGGTGATCCATGTGGGGCTCTTGGCTCGGGGGCCATGATGGAGGGGACTACCCCACAGAGTTTAATTACCCTGTTCACCTCTTTCCAGAGGCTAAGAGGGTTTGAATTAGGGGCTGTCTCACCCACTTGAGTGAGACGCGGTTGAAGGCTATTATCGGCCGGGGTGGCCCTGAAGGTGGGATGGCAAGTTAGCAAGCAGCCCACATCGCTCAACCCCAAAGGAACAGTGTAGGTCCTACAATCATGGCCGTGTCCTATGATACAGACTCAGTCAAAAGTGTTAGGGGCCCCTTCGCGCTGTCGAGTACAGAGGAGGTGGTATTGCAAATGATTAAACTGATCCTCCTCAGAACCTGGGGTCTCAGTTTTAGCCCAGGGGCAATGGTCAGAGTTGTCATGGTCTCCGGGGTTCCAGCATCCTGTTCGTGACGCCATGTCAGTCCCCGTAATACACGAGGTTCGAAGGGATGCCGGAAAGGATGAGACCACAACTGGGGGTTTTAAAAAGCACAAACTGATTTTATTTTGATGACGCCAGACAATCATCAGAACAAAAATTAAACAGATTGCCAGACAACACAAAACAATTCCCTGAGGCTTTTCTAAATCACAATAATTCCCAATAACTGCCCAAGGGTTAGGAACAGTTAAATTAACACTGGTATTGTCCATAGGGCTGATTATTTACACAACTTTATACAAGGAAACAGTAAAAACCCTAAACCATAACTATTTATAAACTAACTTAGTAACTTTTTAACCACTGTCACTTGACAAGCAATAAGGACAACTAAAAAATCAATTAGGATAGGATGATGGCCGGAGGGGGAGGGGTGGTTATACCAATTCTGGAGACAGCAGGAACACAAGTACCGGTCACATGCTCATAAACTGTCTCCACTCGGGTCGACCAACTCGGAGTACGCTCAGTAAGACTCGAGAGCGGGGGGTGCAAGGCGTCTGGGTGATCAGGCTAGGCGTTCACTCGATGCAAATCCCCAGTGAGAGAGGGGCTGCCTGCCTGTTTTATTGCCTGTGAACTTATCACCCCATAGGTTGGTTTTTGCTGCAGTGGGTGGAGTAGCAGGCCTGAGCACAAGTCAGCCCATTGGCTGATCTTTCACTGCAATGGGTGGAGCGAGCAGGGGAAGATTATTAATTTACATGCCCTTATATGGAAAACACTCCACCTCACAGACAGAGCCCCCTATACCAGCCTTAGAGGTATTACAGGCTATGGCTCCCTGCGACAGGCAGCCATTGTTGTAGTTCTGACTCGGACATGGACAAGTGCAGAAATCACTTGCCACAGGAGAACCGGCAAGAGTTCAGGGCCTTGACTGACGAGGGCAGGATGGTGGCCCATACGGTCTTGCAGGAGGCACTTGATGCAGCTGACTTGGCAGCCAGGACAATGGCCACAGTTATGGTCATGAGAAGGAGTGTGTGGTTGCAGGTGTCGGGCATCCCTCCCGATGTCCAGACTTCCCTCCAGGATCTCCCTTTTGAGGGAGAAGGTCTTTTCTCGGACCAGAACGACTCTAAATTACATAGCCTGAAGGATTCAGGAGCAACACTTAAATCTTTGGGGATCCACACGCCTGGTCCCGTGAGACGGCCCTCAACTGTAGACCTGCAGGGAGACCATTTCAGTGGGGTTTCACTTCTGACCAGGATAGACGAAGGGGCTGCCCCACTTTACTCTTTGGTAAGAGCCCCATTGCAAGCTGGAGTGGAGGCTGGACAGAGAATGGGGCTGGGGCTGTCGAGCGAGGTGAGGAGGCAGCTGCCTTTTAGCAGCACTTTGGAAACACTCCTCTCCCCCACCCCCTCCAAAGTCCTGCCTCAGTTGCGTTCCAAGGGAGGGAGGTGGGGATGGCCGGGGACTTGCTGTTTCATGGCTCTGCTTGTAGCTGTGGTGAGCTGACACAGAAGGCACATAAGCCTGCCACCTCCCTGTGGACCCCAGGCCAAAAGAAGCAGGCCAAGATCTGGGCCAGCATCTTTTCCCTCCCCAGGTGTCCCGCAGAAGGTGTGGCTTGGGCAAGTCACATGACCTCCCTCCAATAAGAGTGACACACCAAAAGCTGGTGGTGCATCTCTTCTGTTTGTGTGTCCTTCTCTACCCGATATAGGTTGTCTCCCTGAATTTCAAATTGGGAGGCTCTCTCCCATGTCGTGGGGATCCGCGGTCTCCCCATTCACTATGGCCACCTGGCTACTATGGTGTCGTCGGCTCATTGCTCTCCCATAAAGTCTGCTAGTTGAGTCAGGATCGCTGATTAGGGCAATGGGGCTGGTTCTTTCTCTGGCCAGTTGGGGATCTGGTCCATCTGGGCAGATGGTGGGCATTGGGAAGTCCCGACCCCTGGATCTGCAACTTCCCCCACACCCGCAAGAGTTGCTGTTTCCAATCAACTGGCCTCTAGAGGTTGGGGTCAGTGTTCCATGGAAGGGGGTTGCACCTGTTCAGCCAGTAGCTCTCTAAAAACACCCGTACTCCTTACCCAGTATCACTGGGTAGGCAAGGGTTGGGGCCGGGCCAGGCTACCCATCAATGGCTCTTCATGCCTCCCTACCCTTAGAGTCACCTGGGTGCCATTGTAGGCCTTCAGATCCGGGTGGACACAATCAAATGGTGCCTGAGGAGAGCCAGGACTAGGCACCAGAGCTTCCCATACCATAACCTGAGCACAACTGGAGTCAATCAGCTCAACTGCTTCCATCCCATTTACCCACATGGAACAGTCAGTTTTGTAGGGTCCTGAGGGCGTGCCCATGTTTGTAGGGCCCAGCGCTTCCCAAAGTTACATTCCCTATATGGGCAGCCCCTCGACCAATGTCCAAAACCCCAACATGTAAAACACAAGTTCTGACCCTGGGTAGCATTAGGGTTGTCTCCTCTGGGTGCCTGAGGGGATGGGTCTGGGCCAGCTTCCCCAAGTCTGGGGTTCAGTAGAGGCCCAGGCTTTGCATCTGGTGGATGCAGGGTCTCCCGAACAGGGAAACGGGGGGCAAGTCCTGAGCTTAGGAGTTGGGCTATGTGGGTACCCCTGAGCCTGTTAGGGCCCAGGGAGGAGCAGAGGACACCGAGGTCCCCCCCAGACCTGGGGCCCCTGGATAGTTCTGTCTGTCAGGGTCACGGTGCTCTTGGTTGCTCTGGAGCCCGAAGAGGGTGTAATCTCTGTGAACCTGGCTGCCAGATAGTTCTCCATCAGTTGGATGGCAGTGGCCATACTATCGGGGTGATTCTGTACAAACCCTTCCCTCCCCACAGAGGGCAGGATCTGGGTAAACTGTTCAAGTAGGATCTCCTTGGTGACTTGTACCCGTGTCTTTGTCTCTGGCTTCAGCCATCTCCAACAGGCATCGTGCAACTACTGGGCAATGAGGTGGGGTTGGATTCCTGGTGGGTACTGTTCCCCCTGGAAGAGTTGATGGAACATCTCTGCTGAGATGTCTATGGCATCAAGGATCTCTGCCCTGATCTAATCTGGAGCTGCAACAGGATCTAGCATGCAGTATGAAGCCTGGGCTACTTCAGTCAGGTATGGAGCCAGCACGGCCACCCACTGTGCTCAGGTCCACTGGGGGTACGTCTACACTACAGCGCTAATTCGAACTAACTTAGGTCGAATTAGTTAATTCGCATTAAGCTAATTCGAACTAACGCATCTAGAACTAAAAACTAGTTCGAATTAGCGTTTTGCTAATTCGAACTAGCGCATCCACACTGATTGGACGCAGGGGTGCATTTAAGGGCGGCTGAAACTGGTTCTGGCAGGGCATCAGGTCAGTAGTTGCTTTGTGTGGCTGCTGTCTGAGGCTATCTGAGGCTCGTGCTTAAAGGGACCCCCCCGGACAGACGGTTCTCAGCTTTTCCTGCTTGCTTTCCAACCTCGCCGAGGGACAGCAAAGCGTTGATCTCTGCGCCCGTGTGTGTCGGTGATTCCCTTTGGGGACGCCGCCGCAGGTGGCAACATGGAGCCAGAGCTCGCCCTGCACCTTCTGGTGCACTTTCTGGACTTGCTGCTGCAAGCCTGCCAGCAATGGCTCGAGGCTGCCTGGCACCTCCTGGTGCACGTCAGCCCCCTGCCTCTCCGCCTGGCCGCCCTGGGGGCCATGGAGGAGCCGCGGCGGCGCCCCGGCACCGGCGTGCCCCGCCGCATCTGGCGTCTGGACACCAGCAGCGACTGGTGGGACTGCATCGTCCTGGAGTGCTGGGAAGACCGACAGTGGACCCAGAACTTCAGGATGAGGAGGGACACCTTCCTGGAGCTCTGCAAGTGGCTCGCCCCTGCTCTGCGCAGAAGGGACACTCGCATGAGGCCCGCCATCTCCCTCCAGAAGCGGGTAGCCATCACCCTCTGGAAACTCTCCACGCCTGACAGCTACCGATCCGTTGGGAACCAGATCGGCGTGGGGAGATCCATCGTCGGAGCGGTGCTCATGCAGGTATGGCACTCGTCGGCCACTGCACCGGGAAGGGAGGGGGGCTGCAAGGAGGGGATGGGCCGCCCCAGGGACAAAGGGGGAAAGGGAGGAGGTGAAAGCGCCCCGCACCGGAGGCGTCTGTCTGTCCCGGCCGTACTACACACCGCCAGGGGGGTTGCTTCCGGGAGTGGGGCGCGGGGCACTGCCAGGGCACGAATGCTCCCAGCCACCCGGGCGCCCCACTGATTGGCACTTTGCTGTGTCTCTCTCCGCAGGTGGTCAAGGCCATCAACCGGGTGCTGCTCCGCAGGGTGGTCCGCCTCGCCGACCCGGACGCCGTCATCCAGGGATTCGGCGCCCTTGGCTTCCCCAACTGCGGGGGGGCCATCGACGGGACGCACATCCCCATCCGTGCCCTGGAACACCAGGCATCCCGGTACGTGAACCGCAAGGGGTACTTCTCCATCCTCCTGCAGGCCGTGTGTGACCACTGGGGACAGTTCACGGACATTAATGTGGGCTGGTCCAGCAAAGCACACGACGCCCGTGTGTACCACAACTCCTCCGTGTGCCAGCGGCTGCAGGACGGGACCTTCTTCCCCGACCGCCACATCAGGGTCGGGGACGTGGACATGCCCATGTGCCTGGTGGGGGATGCCGCCCACCCACTGCAGCTGTGGCTGATGAAGCCCTACACAGGGCACCTCAATCCCTCTCGCGAGGCCTTCAATGCCAGGCTGACCAGGGCCCGCATCGTGGTGGAGGGGGCCTTTGGGTGACTGAAAGCCCGCTTTCGATGCCTCCTCACCCGTCTGGACCTGGCCGAGCACAACCACCCTCCCGTGGTGGCAGCATGTTGTGTGCTCCACAGTTTATGTGAGAGAAAGGGGGAGGCTTTCCTGCCAGCCTGGATGGCTGAGGCTGACCGCATGGCTGGCCACTACTGTCAGCCCCGCACCGCCGCCGTCCGGGCAGCCCAGCGGGGGGCCATCCAGATCCGGGAAGCCCTGCGGGAGGGTTTCCTGGTGGAGGAGGAGGACTGACCTCTCCCTTGCATGCCCCACTGGGGCCTTCTTCCACTCTACCCCCTTCCGCTTTCCCCTCCCTACCTACTGTCAAATAAAGACACCCGTTTTTCAAACAAAAACGTCTTTTTATGTAACATAACTGGGGGGGGAGGGAGGAAGGAGGGTGGAAGAGGGGAGGGGGAAACCTGGGACGAGGGAGCTGGAAGGGGAGGGAAGGGAGGAAGGGAAAGGAAAGCTCAGGGGTGGGGGTCCGGCTGCCTCTCCTGTCTCGCAACACTGCGGGTCCGGGGGTGTCGGTTGTGGAGGGTGGGGCAGGAGGGATGGGGGGTGTGGAGGAAGCAGGGGGATCAGGAGGGGGAGCAGGGGGAGCAAGAGCAGGGGTAGCAGGAGGAATTGGGAAGCAGTCGAGCAGGCTCTGGAGGTGGCCTCGCAGGGCACGGCCCTGCTCCTCCGGCGCAACCTCAGGTCCTCCTGGACCCAGTGCTCCTGGAGACGGAGCTGCTGCTCCAGGAACCGGAGGTGCCGCCTCTGGTACTCCTCCTGGTTCCTGGCTCTCCTGCTGGCCCGGGCGCGGACAGCTGCTGCAGGCGGGGTGGTGCGTCCTGCAGGCCCAGGTGCTGCGGCTGTGGTCAAACAAGAACAGCAGTCAATTACCCCAGGGGCCCAGGTGTGTGAAACCCAGCTCCCCTCTGCAAGGCCAGGGCCCCTGCAGGATCCCCAGCTGCTGCTCCGTGGTGGGCAAGGCCCAGGCGCACGGTCCCTGGGCTCCCTCTCGCCCCAGTCCCCCGTACACATAAGGGGAGTACGATGGTACTCACATGTGGACACCTCCCCGGCCTCGGACGACACAGGCGAGCGGCTCTGTGGGGTGCCTCGGGGGTCCCGGGTACTGGGCAGGCTGGCGGCAGGCTCCTAGTTCTCGGAGCCCTCCTCCTCCTCCTCCTCTTCCTCCTCCTCCGTCTCTGGGAGCAGTCCCTCTGCCCCAGGGTCTATCACGTCCTGGGGGGGGAAGGATGGCATGAGCCCCCAGGAGGCAGTCCAGAGCCTGGAAGTGGGGGCAGGCCTCTGGGTCAGCCCCTGGCAGGCAGGCCCGGGAGTAGAACTGCTGCAGGTCCTTGATTTTCCAGCGCACCTGCTCCCGGCTGCGCTGGTGGCCCCTGGCGGCCAGGCTGGCAGCCATGCTGCCGTAGACTGCCGCGTTCCTGTGGCTAGTGCGGAGATCGTGGACATTGGAGGCTTCCCCCCAAACCTCGATGAGGTCCACGATCTCCGCACTAGACCACGCGGGCGCCCGCCTCTTGCGGCCCCGGGCAGGGTCCTGGGAGCCGCCAGGTTGGTCCCAGGAAGAGGGGGAGGGCTGGGTGTCATCGGGTGGCTGGCTCATGGGGTGTCAGCTGCCGGGTATGCTGGCACGGGTGCTGGCAGCCTTGCAACTGGCACAAACTGTGTAGCCAGCCTGTGGCCCTTTAAGGGCTCCGGGGCCGGGAGGGGAACAGTAGAGTTTCCCTGGTGTTGGCCAGAGTGGCCACCAGGGCAAGCTGGGAAGGGCTAGCCTCCCACTAGTTCGAATTAAGGGGCTACACAGCCCTTAATTCGAACTAGTAAATTCAATCTAGGCTTAATCCTCGTGGAATGAGGATTACCTAGTTCAAACTAAGCGCTCCGTTAGTTCGAATTAAATTCAAACTAACGGAGCGCTAGTGTAGCGCCTATGACAGTTAGTTCGAACTAACGTCCATTAGTTGGAACTAACTTTGTAGTGTAGACATACCCTGGGCTACTATGGCCACCCTCTCTTTCCAGAAACACCTCTAGGTCATCCTCTGGTCCTGTCTTGACAAGCTTGATAGGCGCCAGTGCTGGTGCAGGTACAGGAAGCTCAGCTGGGGTTATGGGTTGCAACAGGAAAGTCACTTGTTGTATCAGCTACTGTTGCTGGGCTGCTAATTCCCCAATTAGCTGTTGCTGCTGCTGAACTACCTGTTGTAACAGTTGCTGCTGTCAGTTGGCATTTTGCTCTGCCATCCACTTCAGCAGCGGCTCCATCTCCCTTCAAGGGCTGGCCCCACACTCACTTGTTCTATTGCTGACTTTTTAACAAAGTCTTCAGCAGGACTAGGGCAGTGCCCACATTCTCCACCACTTGTGGCCATGTCTCCCTGTCAGTGGGGTGGCCTCACAGTTAAGTCCCGGATTTAGCCGGCAGAAAAGGGGTGGAGACCCCTATCACTGATGCCTCAGGCCTAGGAATTCCAACCTACTGTCTATGTACAGTCCTTAAGTTTGGGGTATGGCTCCAAGAGTCCAAAATTCTCCCTCTTCAGTGAGGGTTTTGAGTGGGTTCCCCCCTTATTCTCCTCCAGAGTGGGGCTGGAGGCTTACTTGCTCCTGTGGCTGGCCAAGTGGACAGGCTTTGGCTCAGGTCCTGAAGACTGCAGAACCATGCTCCTATCTCCTTGCTGGTCAGCCCCTAACTGAGCCAGGCTCCTTCCTTTTATGCTCCCTCTAGGACTGGCATTGGCTACAGGTAAAGTGGGGCGGGGCTAGCGGGGCCAGAAGGCTTTCTTTGACTCTTGTGATGCCAGGCCCCACTCTCTTCACTTTCTTACACCATCTTATAGTCCATTCACCCAAGCCACATGTCTTTAACTTGCTGGCAAGATTACTGTGGTAATATCGTGTCAAAAGATTTGCAGAAGTCAAGGTATATCACGTCCACCACTTTCCCCAGGTCCACAGAACTAGTTATCTCATCATAGAAGGCAACAAGGTTGGTCATGTATGACTTGTCCTTGGTGAATCCATGTTGACTGTTCCTGATCTTCTTCTTCTCCTCCAAGTGTTTCAAAATGGATTCCTTGAGAATCTGCTCCATGATTTTTCCAAGGACTGAGTTGAGGCTGAAAGGTCTGTAGTTTCCTGGATTCTCCTACTTCCATTTTTTAAGGATGCTGTTTTCCAATCGGCTGTGATGTTCCCCGATGGCCACAAGTTTTCAAAAATAATGGCCAAGGGCTCCGCAATCACATTTGGCAGCTCTCTCAGCACCTTCAGATATATTAGTTACAGCCCCATGGACTTGTGCATTTCCAGTTTTTCTAAATAATCCTTAACCTGTTCTTTCACCACTAAGGGCTGCTCCGCTTACTATGTTGCCCAGTGCAGCAGTCTGGAAGCTGACCTTGTCTGTGAAGACCAAGGCAAGAAAAGCATTGGGTGCTTCAGATTTTTCCACGTCATCTGTTACTAGGTTGCCTCCTCCATTCAGTAAAGGTCCCGCACTTTCCCTGACCTTTTTCGTTTTGCTAATATACCAGTAGAAACCCTTCTTGTTATCCTTCACATACCTTGCTAGCTGCACCTCCAATTGTTCTTTGGCCTTCCTGGTTATACCCCTGCATATTCAAGGAATGTTTTGATATTCCTCCCTAGTCATCTGTCCAAGTTTCCACCTCTTGTAATTTTCCTTTTTGTGTTTAAGCTCACCAAACATATCTCTGTTAAGTCAAGCTGGTCACCTGCCATATTTGCTATGTCTTCTGTACACTGAGATGGTTTGTTCCTGAGCCTTTAAAGTGTGTGTATACAACAAAGTTAATTCAGAATAGCATCTGTTATTCTGAAATAACTATGCGAGCATATACACAGCAATTCCGTTATTTTGAAATTTTTGAAATAACGGACAGCTTATTCCGACTTCTGTAAACCTCATTCTATGAAGAATAACACCTATTCCAAAATAGCTATTTCAAAATAAGGCATGTGTAAGGCAAAATAAGGCATTTCAAAATAGCTCCACTTCTGCTATTTTGAAATAGCCCCTCACCAGGGCCATTCTAAGTTATTTCTCCTGGGGCTGTAAAACTAAGTAGCACATCTACATTAAGGAAGCCTGCCTTGGACTAATTTTGAGGCTTCCCTGCAGTGTAGATGTGCTATTTTGAAATAAACTATTTCAGAATAACTATTCTGGAATAGCTTGTTCTGAAATAACTGTATATAGATGTAGCCAAAAAGGCTTCTCTAAAATACAGCCAGCTCTCCTGGACTCCTTTCCCCCCTCATATCAGCTTCCAAAGGGATCTTGCCCCTCAGTTCCCTGAAGGAGTCAAAGTCTGCAGATCTGTTTAGATCTCTTTGTTTCCTGGAGGATTCAACAGTGAGGACCATCAGTGTGAAAGCTATTTCCCCACCCTGCCTTCCTGTTTTTTCTGGCCCATAGTTGCCTGCACAACAGCTCTGTTCCATGGGTTTTGTCACCAGCTGCTGTCCTTGAAACCTCATGTGATAGGGAGCACAATCATGCATTGGGGAAAATCTTCCCCTTGCACTTGTGACGGAAGAATCCCAAGCATTGTTACAGACTGGGGACTGAATGGCTAAGTAGCAGTTCAGCAGGAAAGACCTGGGGATTACAGTGGATGAGAAGCTGGATATGAGTCAACAGTGTGCCCTTATAGCCAAGAAGGCTAATGGCATATTAGGGTGCATTAGGAGGAGCATTGCCAACAGATCCAGAGAAGTGATTATTCCCCTTTATTCGGCTCTGGTGAGGCCATATCTGGAATATTGTGTCCCGTTCTGGGCCCCCCACTATAGAAAGGATGTGGACGCATTGGATAGGGTCCAGCGGAGAGCGACCAAAATGATTAGGAGGCTGGAGCGCATGACCTATGAGGAGAGACTGAGGTTACGTCTACACTTCCTCCCTAGTTCGAGCTAGGGATGCAAATGTAGCTGACCGAAATTGCTAATGAAGTAGGGATTTAAATATCCTGCGATTCATCGGCATAATCTCACCCGCATGTTATTCCGCTCAACAGCTGATTCGAACCAGGAAGTATGCTCCTGGACGCGTTAGTTTGAATCAAACTCTATGGGTCGAACTAGCGTTACTCCTCATTTTTTATTCGAACTAACGTGTTCCAGAGTGCACTTCCTGGTTCGAATCAGCTGTTGAGCGGAATAGCGCGCGGCGAGATTATGCTAATGAAGTGCAGGATATTTAAATCCCCGCTTCATTAGCAATTTCAGTTGGCTACATTTGCATCCCTACCGCGAACTAGGGAGCAAGTGTAGACATACCCTGATGGATTTGGGTTTGTTTAGTCTGCAGAAGAGAAGAGTGAGGGGGGATTTGATAGCAGCCTTCAACTTCCTGAAGGGTGGTTCCAAAAGTGATGGAGAAAGGCTGTTCACAGTAGTGACGGATGGCAGAACAAGGTGCAGTGGTCTCAAGTTATGGTGGGGGAGGTCTAGGTTGGATATTAGGAAAAACTATTTCACGAGGAGGGTGGTGAAGCACTGGAATGAGTTACCTAGGGAGGTGGTGGACTCTCTATCCCTAGAGGTGTTTAAGTCTCGGCTTGACAAAACTCTGGCTGGGTTGATTTAGTTGGGATTGGTCCTGCTTTGGGCAGGGGGCTGGACTTGGTGACCTCCTGAGGTCTCTTCCAGCTCTGTGATCTCCACAATATTTTTTCTAAGTATAAACTGGTTGTCTCTAGTTACCTGCTCATTGTATCTTTGGTGCAGATTCCTTGTTTCTGTTCTGTATATTTGCATCAGTTGATATTTAAAAACACCCTCTTACATTTTTTTCTCTTGTCACTCTGACAACTTGTAATATATGTAAAATTATCTTTGTCTATTATGAAATTAACAAGAATACTGAGAGTATTATTGGTCTGTGTATTAGTCATTCTGACTTGGAAAACACACAGTATACTCAGGCTGAGGCAGATTATTGAAATATCATTTGAAACAGGTAGTTGCAGCTATCTGACAATATAATGTTCTAACAAGCTTTCATAAATCATAATATTTTATGAAGCTGTTAGAAAAAAGTAAAATACCAGAAAAGTAGAATATAACATTAAAAATCCACATAGTTCTTAGTTATCCAATCCAATCCATTCCCCCTCTCATATTATGGCTTATATTGTTCATTCTGAAGTGTTTTTGTCCACCCAAGTTTTGGATAATTATAGTAAGAACATAATAACCGGATAATGTGATTAAAGTTTATCAGTCATTTATTAACAACATCTCTTAGAAAAGTATTTCACAGACTGCTTAAACTTTTTGCTATTTGAAAACTTTCCCTCAAGTATAAATGTTTGCATATGATTGTACCTTATTGCTTAATAATATCTATATACTGTACTGGTCTAAACATATTCCAAAGTACTGTATACCCTCAGAGCAATTGGTTTATTACAGAATTAAAAGGGAGCATCTGTATGTAGTTGTTCTACTGAAATGTATATTCAATAATCTTGCCATGAAAAAAATCCCTTTTCTTTGATTGGCTACTGTCAACCTTAAAAGCATGAACACTTTGCCTTATTTAGATACACATTCTATAGAAAATACTAGAAAGAGTGTAATAGCCTTCAGGAATATTTCATTTATTTATTAAGGGAAAAACTGCACTTTTAAAAGATCAACCACTAGTTTTAATATCTGGGGTTTGGTGTCTTAAGAGGATGAAGAGGTAGGGACAAGCTAAGATTGCCATGCTTCTGTACATAGTGGATACAAAATTCTGAAGGCAAAAAAGTAGTTTGATTTGTATGGTAAAGGAATAAAAGTACAGTGATTATAACAAACTCTGCATGAAGTGGCTAAAAATGGTTTGCAACAAACCGTGGTTCAGAGACTTGGATGCGGTATGGCTACTGAAAAGAAACATACATATTGATAACTCAACCAGACCTCTTAACCAATCAGAATGCAGGGGCTTTCATAATTGAGAAATAAGTGCTGGTTGTGGTTCAGTAATTGCACAGCATCCCTGCTTTCTGGCTGTCATAACTATATTTCGTTACAATTCTGGGTCTGTTTTTGCCACTCTGAAGATTCCTCCTTATTTATTTTTGTCTGCTGTTCCACTTCCAATAAGTGTTCATGTATTTTATTTTCCTGTTTTCCTCCATGTTTGCAACATCCCACCTCATTTTCTGAAATACAAATTAAAGTGTTTCTTCCCTCATTCTCCAGATTTTTATGGGAAACCAAAATCAAAATAGGATGCAACAATCATCCCTTTGGGGCTTCAACAGGGACTTCATCTCAATTACATGCATTGCCATATATCTATATTTGTATAAGATTTTTCACATATGCAATGCATAATAATAATAAACAGAGACAAAGGAAAAATCAAAAGACATCAAACAAGTATCTAACAAAAATTATATTTGTAGCATATCTGTAGACTAGAGAAGAGAAAGAAGCAAGAGTTACACCAAATAATTATTCAAATAGGGAAACAAAATTTTTTGTCCTCTGTTTCGGTGGCTGTTTGGCATAAAAATAAAATGATAGCACATCAGTTCATTTATACCACACTTTACTTTATAATCTATCAGAACTATTTAATAGCACTGTCTGCATCAATTTAATCTAATTCTTCCAATAATATCCCATTGGCACTGCATCAAATTATGTATTAGTATAACAGATAATCTCTGATCTAGATTTTCAAATGAATAAAGCAACAGAGATGGCAGCCATATAAAGTTAATATTTACCAACATTTACTGTGTCAGTACCTGATATACAAAATAGATTACCTTTCCTGAGCATATGGAAATACTTTGCAATATCACATTCCATCCTGATATAATTGTCTTTTTAACAATGACAACTGTGTTTCTATATCTACCTAATGGTACTATGTTACTTTTATTTAAAGCTGTGAAAATAGTGGATTTTTCAGTTAATTAGCAATTCCAGAAAAAAAAATCTCTGGTCAAGCCCAATAACAAATTTCTCAAAATGTTCAGACAACTGGGAAGCTGAAAATTTGTTTTGGATCAAACAAAACATTTCATTTGACCCGAAATGTTTTTTTTTCTATTTTAAGCATTTTAAATACTTATTAAAACATATTTAAAGATATTTCTAAAGAAAAAGTCATTTTGAACAAAAAAAATCAACATTTTATTTCAAATGAAATGTTACGAGTTTTTTTAGTATGTTTTCAACACATTTTAGTGAAAACAACCTGAATTCAAGAAACATTTTGGTGTTACCAAAAGAGTTTGGGCTGAGAAATTTCACCCACTTTACTCCTAGGCTACGTCTACACTGCAAGGTTTTTGCGCAAAAACCTGTGGAGCATCCACACCTCAAACACGTTTTTGCGCAAGTAAATTAACAGTAAAACGGCAGAAGGGAAGGCTTTTTCTGGAGTAGGTAAACCTCCTTTTACGAGGCATAACCCCTTTTTGTGCTACAGCTGTTGCGCAAAAAGGGAAGTATGGATACTTCAGAGGGAAAAAGCACAAGTGCTTCATTCATTCTATGAATGTCCATCAGAGCTTTCTTGCACAAGAGCATCCATGCAGTGTGGACACTCTCTTGCACAAAAGCATAAGGTGAGGACGTACGCTTGCCCAAGAAGTTTTTGCGCAAAAACTCTTGCACAAAAGGCTTCTTGCGTAAGAAGCCTGCAGTGTAGAAGTAGGGCTACTGTTAATTCATGTGATTTGTTGAATTTGTTATTGAGGACTTAGATTTCAGCCACTTTGAGGATTATAGTTCTCTGCTGCATATATGAAAGGGTGAGACACAATTAGCTGCAACTCTGAAACAATGATAGCTTATGGATGAGGGATAACGAATGGAAAAAAGAAATCTGTATTTTTGTCATTTCTGCTGAGGGACTGAAAATGTTTACCTATCTTTTGAGTTCTGTTTTTACTAATATGGATGTGTGTTTGAACTAAAACTGTTGCAACTATTTATTATGAAACTTTACTTGCTGTGACTAAGAATTCTGCAGGTTATAATAAGGAGGAAGTAAGTAATGCTTTGTTGGAAGAATGAAACTGAAGAACAATGAAAACCCCCCTTTTTTTTTTGTGCTGGGCAGGCAACTTCTTTGTTGCAGTCCATCTATATGATATCTATTGGATTCCTGGCATACACTAATTTTATTATATTTGTGCTTAAAGAGGTCATACTTTTCAGGTGTAGTCTACTTATAAACTTATGCAGTATATCTTGTATGATATTATTATACACCTGGTGTTTGCAGACTTTGCCTTTAATATTTATTCCATTATTTTAGTAACTATGAAGTGAAAATAAGATGAGAGTCACAAAGTCCAAATTCCTCCTTTTAAAAAACTATAATTGTAATTCATTTTAAGCTTTACAAATCCTTGGGTAGTCTCTGTCAGCTATCTGTATCTTAGGCTATGATTACACAGCGATGCTAAAGTGGAATTAAGCTATGCTACTTGAGCTACGTGGATTGCTTAAGTCGAAATAGTTTAATTTGGCTTTTGGAGCTGCCTGAATAGCAGGAAGTGGAAGGAAGAACACTCTTCCTTTGACTTCCCTTACTACTTGTAAAATGAGGGCTACAGGGGTTGGAATAAAAAATCCTCCAACTCGCCATTATTTCAAAGTAGTGACTTGCAGTGTAGACATGCTTTTTGTTATTTCAGAATGTCAGTTATTCCAAAATAAAGCTGCTGTGTAGACATAGCCTTAGGTACCCATTACCATAGTATATGAACACCTCACCATTTTTACTATATTTATCCCCACAACACTTCTGTGAGGTAGGGAAGTACATTATTATTGTCCCTATTTTGCAGATGAGGAACCGAGAAGTGGAGGCTAAGTGATTTGCTCAATATAATATAAGAAGTTTATGTGAAAGCAAGGACTTGAATGATGATTTTTCCCTATTGCCCTAATCACTGGACCATCCTGCCCCCTCTTTTCTTTATATGAGACCTGAACAAAATCTAAAAAATAGATAAACCATTTATATTTCTCCTGTCGTCTTCTACAAAAAAAACTTAACACACAGCAACATCACAGATGTATCTTCCATTTTAGCATTAGAATGCATTGTGGTATCTGACAGCATGATGAGCTAAGCATAAGTAAATGTAGATGCATTACCAGTGATTTCTATATGTATCTACAAACCAAAAACCAAACATGTATAGTTTCAAACTGAGTCCTTCCAGCTTTGTACTGTGTGATTCTTACAATGAAGGCTCTTTGAGGCAGGTACTATTTTATTCTAGATTCATTTGTACAGTCAAGCATCCTTTCGTCAGAATAACAACAATACCCAGAAAGCCCAGATTTCATTATATCAAATGTAGTATAAACAGTAAAATGTGCAGTAGAATTTTCAGAAACATTTATAGAACTAAAATTACAAATTCACACTATTAGCAGAAAATTTTGTTTTGAACTTATTGGACTGCTGGTAGGATATACAGGACACTACTTCTCGCAGCTTCCATTGGCCACGGATTGCTGTTCCTGGCCAATGGGAGCTGTGGGAAGCAGTGTCCTGGTCCACGCCTCTTCCCGCCACTCCTGTAGGCCAAGAACAGTGATCCATGGCCAAGAGGAGCAGCAATTGCTGGTACCTGTGGCCATGAAGGTAAATAGAACAGCAGCCTGCCATGGGCTAACCCTAAAGAATTGCTACTTTGTTGTTGCCTACTGCTGGCCTAATATCCCTCCTGTGTAGAGTTAAAATGCCTTGACTGTCTATTTCTAACCTTACTTTGCTTGGATTTCTTCTATGGGTAACATTAACTCTGAATTTCCTGGGTTTATTACATCTTGAAATATTTTTTACCATTAGTTACTGATATACGCTGTGAATCTTAACTTAATCCTAACATCTATCCCCACCCCTCCAGTAAAGTATGTGCTTAAATCAGGGATGGGTAATAACATGGTGGCAGTTTGCCAAGGCTATCCCCTGGCAGGCCACCACTACTATATTTACCTGCACAATCACAGGTACAGGTGATCACAGCTCCCATTGGCCACTACTCTGTCCATGGAAGTAGTGATTAGCAGCACAGAGTGGATCACTGCTTCCAGCAGCTCCCATTGGCCAGGAACAGTGATCTGAGGTCAACGTGAGATGTGTTAACTGGTACCTGTGGCTGGGCAGGTAAATATTGCAGAGGGGGCCCTCCAGGAGCTAATCCTGGTGGACCAGATCTGGCCTGCAGACCAGTATTTGCCCATCCCTGTATTAGACAATAATCGTATGATTATCATTTTGACATTTTAGTGTTTGTGGTGTTAATTTACTACGTCTTTAAAAATCCATTTAATCTGGATTTTTCCATATTGGTTCCCCTCATGGCATTAATAAAGGGAACAGTTAAGATTGATGACCTCACTATGTTTTTTTATGCAACATTTCTGAATTTCTTTTAAGCATAACCTTAACTTTCTTAGGCTTGTAATATACACAAGGTTGGACCAACAGGACAGTCCGATTTCCCTGCATTTGTGCTTCCAGAAGAGAACAAGCACTGGAGGTATTGCTAACAGCCATATTTCACAGGATAAGTTCCTAGAAGGGAATACTAGTAGTACAAAATAACTAATCAAACTAGCAGTTTATATTTGATTCCTGAAAGAGCACATGTGGTGAGTGAGCTGGGACTGGACAATATACATTGAAAAACAAAATAACAGCCAGTAAAATCAAATGTTTTTTTTCTCAGAACTACTGGCTTCTGGGTGTTCAACTCATTTTTGGTCTTTGACTCAGGGCTGTAGATCTTTCTTGTGGCTCATAGAAGCTTGACGTTTGTTTTGCAGCTCCCACCCTTCTGTTTGGACTAAACTCCATGGATGCAAAAAGAGGCATTATACAATGTTGTTGTTCTTATAGGAACTACAGAGGTCTGATTTCATTTGTTCACTATTGCATTATTTAACATCATACTTTGGCTTTTCTTCTTTTTTGATATAATCTTTCCATGATTTAGCTCATGATCATAATGCGGACTATCATCAAAACCATTTTGTTTAATATTTTAGCTTAGGTGAAGTAAATGTTGCTGCTATTTACAGAAAATAAACTGGACAAATGATGTCCATTTCTATCACTGATATGTTCATGCCCTTTTTTGTGATACTATCCTCTGCTATCAATTGACCATTATCTACAAGCTTGTGAGTGGTCCCAGGTTAGGTCCCAGTCCTGCCTCAAATGGGAGTTGGGCCTTTATTTTCATAAACTGTTCAGACCCGGTACAATATCTCTGGAATTCAATGGAAAATTCTCCCTCAATTGATAGAAATTGGGTTGAGCCCTAAAACCATTTTAAATGGAGGGTGTACTTAAGGGAAATTGCAAACACTACCGCCCTCACAGTCTGCTATTTCTAACATTTTTCAGTTTTTTCCCCTTGTCATGTCAATAATTAATATAAAGCATAATAGTGCGGGGGAGTTAAATCATTGTGATTTTGAACGCTTTCCCAGGCAGGGTATTAAAATTGCATTGCTATGATAAGTATCTGTCGGAGGGGGAACATTTCCAAAGTTCCATTCCTTCCGGGTGTTGTTTAAATAATGTAACACCCTGGATTCCTTGGATTTATCAAATCTGAAAGTCCCCTTTCAAAACAGATGCAAAATCGACGGTCGATGGAGAGAATAGTTGCCTTTCCCCTGAAGGCCACAGCTAATGAACGCGGGTGAAATGAAGGGGCTCCCCCCCCTCCCCGGGAGGGAGCCATTAAGCGAGGTATATGCCCCCTCCTGACACCCTGCAGCAGGCTGCCCCGAGGCAATGCAGTGCAGGGCAAGGCGGTGGATCTGCTCTGTACAGCGAGAGCCCTTTTCCTCGCGCGCCGGCCCCCGCCCCAGCATGAACATCCCTCTGCGGGAGGCTGCAGCCCAGCGGGCGGATGAGCGTGGCTCTAACAGGAGCTAAGTTCAAAGGTGGCCCGCGGGGGGCAGCCGCAGCCCGCACCGCGAGCCGTGCCCCCACCCCGGCAGGAAAGGCGCGCGGGCGCCAGGGCTTGGGGCCGCCGGCCTGGAGGCGGGGAGGGGAAGGCGGCGTCTCCCCGCGGCAGGAGGAAGCGGGGCCGGTATCCTGGCATGCGGGCCCGGGGAGTTTCACTTCTGCCGCGCGCGAGCCGAGGCTCCCGGGAGGAGGCAGGTCGGCGCTTCCGGACCCGCGGCTGCAGCTGCAGGCTCCGCGCAGGCGGCGGCCAGGGCGGGGGGTCCCTGCTGCTCACGCGGGCAGGAGCCACCTGCCGCCCCCGGCGCCACTTGCCCTGCGGCGAGGGAGGGGCCGGGACGATGACGCGTCCCTCAGGTGGGTCGGGGCTGCCGCCGGGATGGGGCGGGACGCGGGTAGGGGGCTCGCCCAGCCGGGCGGCGCCAGGGGCGGAGGTCTCCTTCCCCCGCCGCCCCAGCCCCGGGGAGGGGGCTTGCTTCCCGGCCTCCACACGGGGGCTGGCGCTGGGACGCTGCCGCCCCCTGCCTTGCAGCGGTGTCCGTGAAACACGGGGCGTGCGGTGGCTCCGCGCCCCGGGAGGCTCCGAAGTGAAGGCGCTTCAACCCCGGCTCTTTTTTGGAGCCTCAGCCCAGCCTGTGCGCTTGGTTTTAGGTCAGGACTATGACCCCCTCCCATCCACACACACGCTGAGCCCTGTGGGTGTGGGGAGCATGAAGGAGAGACAGGCACCCACGTACCCGCCACATGCTACTGACCAGAGAGATGCACCGAGCCCTGCCAATGACTAATGAGTGATAGAAATGTAGCCGTGTTAGTCTGGGGTAGTTGAAGCAAAATGCAGGACAATGTAGCACTTTAAAGACTAACAAGATGGTTTATTAGATGATGAGCTTTCGTGGGCCAGACCCACTTCCTCAGATCAAATAGTGGAAGAAAGTAGTCACAACCATATATACCAAAGGATACAATTTAAAAAAATGAACAAATATGAAAAGGACAAATCACATTGCAGAACAGAAGGAGGATGCGGGGGGGGGGTGGGAAGGGGGAGGAAGGAAGGTAAGTGTCTGTGAATTGCTGATATTAAAGGTAGGGAGAGTGGGATGTTTGTGAGTTAATGGTATTACAGGTGATAATTGGGGAAACTGTCTTGATAATGGGTGAGAAAGTTCAAAGACTTGTTAAGTCCTTGTCGGTAAGTGTCGAATTTTAACATGAATGACAGTTCAGAGGATTCCCTTTCAAGTGCAGATGTAAAAGGTCTTTGTAGCAGAATGCAGGTGGCTAAGTCATTTAGAGAGTGTCCTTTCTGGTTAAAGTGGCAAGAAACTGTTTTCTCTTTGTGATCTTGTCTAATATCTGTTTTGTGGGCATTAATCCTTTGGCGAAGTGTCTGAGATGTTTGTCCAATGTACATAGCAGACGGACACTTTCGGCACATGATAGCGTAGATTATATTTCTGGATGCGCAGGAATATGTGTTCTTGATCTTATAACTCACTTGGTTAGGTCCAATAATGGTATCAGCAGAATGAATATGTGGACAAAGCTGGCAACGGGGTTTGTTGCAAGGGAAGGTACCAGGGTTGGTATTAGTGTGGTATGTCCTGTGGTGGTTGGTAAGAACCACCACAGGACATACCACACTAATACCAACCCTGGTACCTTCCCTTGCAACAAACCCCGTTGCCAGCTTTGTCCACATATTCATTCTGCTGATACCATTATTGGACCTAACCAAGTGAGTTATAAGATCAAGAACACATATTCCTGCGCATCCAGAAATATAATCTACGCTATCATGTGCCGAAAGTGTCCGTCTGCTATGTACATTGGACAAACATCTCAGACACTTCGCCAAAGGATTAATGCCCACAAAACAGATATTAGACAAGATCACAAAGAGAAAACAGTTTCTTGCCACTTTAACCAGAAAGGACACTCTCTAAATGACTTAGCCACCTGCATTCTGCTACAAAGACCTTTTACATCTGCACTTGAAAGGGAATCCTCTGAACTGTCATTCATGTTAAAATTCGACACTTACCGACAAGGACTTAACAAGTCTTTGAACTTTCTCACCCATTATCAAGACAGTTTCCCCAATTATCACCTGTAATACCATTAACTCACAAACATCCCACTCTCCCTACCTTTAATATCAGCAATTCACAGACACTTACCTTCCTTCCTCCCCCTTCCCACCCCCCCGCATCCTCCTTCTGTTCTGCAATGTGATTTGTCCTTTTCATATTTGTTCATTTTTTTAAATTGTATCCTTTGGTATATATGGTTGTGACTACTTTCTTCCACTATTTGATCTGAGGAAGTGGGTCTGGCCCACGAAAGCTCATCATCTAATAAACCATCTTGTTAGTCTTTAAAGTGCTACATTGTCCTGCATTTTGCAATGACTAATGAGAGTGTAAAGCGTCCCACCAAATACTGCTGGGGGAGCCTGGGATGATCCTAGAGGAGTGTTAAATGCACATTTTTTCTTTGCTTCTCTAAAGTCCAGGCAGGGCAAAGTCTACATTTTTATTTTGCAAAGTGTTTAACTTAGGAGTGAAAATGTCAGGCAAGTTTTTTTTAAAGGGATTTGTAGTACAAGACTTTTGGAAGAGTGTTGTTGCATTGAGGAAGAGCTTAGCTACAGGAACCATTGCTTATTTACAAAAGTATGTTGTTTCCTTCAACAAAATAAATGCTACTGTTGTCTTTATCATGAACAATCTTGTGATTATAGCTTAAGATCTCTTTAGTGAAGTATAACTGTAGACTTATGGCTTATGGAAGTACACACTGCTGGTTTGGGGTCTTAACATCATGTCTAGGTCACTACAACCACTTTTAGGCAAAGGGATAAGGTAAAAGAGACAAGCTTTCCAGCTACAAAAAACTCCTCTTTGGGCTGTGTTGAAATGAAAGATGGGATCTAATGCCCATAAAAACTGGTCCGCAATGAAAGTTCATCTCAAATCGGTTCGTCTTGTATTTCAATTGATTCCCATGAATATTTTATATATTTTGTTTTACTCATTTTAATTAGCTAGTGTCAGCTCTCTCTTTTGAATGACAAACTAAATTTTACTCATCACTTCACTGGAGGCCTATCATTATTATTCATTCTTGTTTAGCAACACAAGCTACCCCTATACTTCTATATAACTGTTCCTCCTCCCCCAAATATTCTTCTGTCATATGTTAGTTCAACTTTAAACCTCAATTTTGGTATCATAAAGTTATTTAAGGTTGCAAAGTCAAGCACTTGAAAATAGAAGTTGGAATTAAGAAAGAATGGGCAATTTAAACTCTGGCCCCTTGGAATGTGCATTGTCAGACACATTTTTAATTACACGATCTCATACTATTATTTCCACCTCATGCAATACACAAGATCGACAGTGCTCATTGATCAAAGCAGCTAATCAATATTTCTTTTTATCCCCTTAATTCAATTTGTGGTCTTCAGCCTTACTTACTGCACACATAGATGTTGACTTCTCTTCTAGTGGTTGACCCCTCTCTCTGCACCAGGCCTTGCCCCTATTTCACTCCTTCCCGAAGCCCTCATTCCACCCCATCTCTTCCCACTCTGCTCTGCCCCTGCCCTACTCCATTCCACCTTTTCTCCAAGCCCTTACCCTGCCTTTTTCCCACCTTCTCCCCTCAGGCTATATCTAGATTGCAGGCTTCTTTCAGAAAAAGCTTTTCTGGAAGAGATCTGCAAAAGCGCATCGAAAAAGTGACCTGCTTTTTTCAACAGATAGCATCCACACTGAATGGATGCTATGTCACATTTCAGCTCTGATTACTATGGATGGAGTGGCCACCAGGGCACCTGTGCTTTTTCCTCTTTCCTCTTCTTTTGAAAGAATTCCCTCTTCCCCGTCCACACTCGCCTTTTTCTGAACGAGCTCTTTAGGAAAAAGGCTTCTTCCTCGTAGAATGAGGACTACCAATGTTAGAAAAACTCCTCTGTTCTTTTGATTTTCTTTTGGAAGAATGCAATTGCAGTGTGCACATAACTGAAGTTTCTTCTGAAAAACAGCCTTTTTTTTTTTTTCAAAAAAAACCTCTGTAGTGTAGACATACCCTCAGAGCATATCATCTCCACTCTTCTTCCTCCCTCCTAAAGCTTCCTGAGCACCACACAACAGATGTTTGCAGGGTACAGGAGGCAATGGGAGAAGGGGAAGGTAGTTTGTCAGCAGGGTTACTGGTGGGCAAGTGGTGCTGGGGGGCAGGGAGGGCAAGTGGGGACATGGCTGCCAGCGGGTGCAGGCATCCAGTATCTTTTCCCAATGGGTGCTTTAGCTGTAGAGGGCCCATGGAACACAGTTGGTGCCTGTGAACACACCATCCAAACCTTACACTGAATATAGAATTGTCTTGTGGCCCTTTTTATAGCGGTCATCACCATGGCATCCAAGTGCCTTAGA
Source organism: Pelodiscus sinensis (assembly GCF_049634645.1). Taxonomy (NCBI): domain Eukaryota; kingdom Metazoa; phylum Chordata; order Testudines; family Trionychidae; genus Pelodiscus; species Pelodiscus sinensis. Next base: position 24,427,038 of record NC_134715.1, read on the forward strand.
AATTAATGTATTTTTCTTCAGAACCTCCTTGGTATAAGAATATTATTATTTCTGTTTTACCAGAGAGGAAATTGACACAAAGAACACAATAAATTAGGACAGATCCAGGATTAGAATTTAGGGCCACTTGACTCCCAATCTTAACCACACATCCTTACTGGGAAAAGTATTGAGTATAGACAGCTCCTTCAGGTGGAGTTGAGTTTCCAGCTACACTTCTGAAAATGAGGCTTCAAGTAGGGATGTGAAAGGTTAAGCAACTAACCTGTGAGTGATGGAGCAGCTCCCCATCCGCTGCAAGCAGGTAGCTAATCCAGCCCTACGGGGCATATTGTAGACAGAAGCTACTCCGGATGTCTGTCAATGGTGTGTCTGGGTTGGTGGGAGGGACGCTCCAGCCTGGCTTTCCCTCCCCCTCTTTTAATCAGTTAAACAGTTAAGCAATGAAACAGGATTTTACATCCCTATTCCCAAGTGTTTTAAATTGGTCACCCAGAAAATGAGAATCATACAGGTAGTGACCATTTGTGAAAAATTGTGTTTAAGTGATCTGCTTTCTATCATGTACCAAATCTATGAGAGAAGCAGGGATCTGTTTTCATAACTCTAGAAGACAGAAAAGTATTTTTATCCTTATCTTACATATGAGGAAAAAAGAGATGAAGGCCAGAATTTGTAAAAGTGTCTCTTTTGGATGCGAACATGATGCATGAAACACTCAGGATGTTTTTGCCCCTGCACTCTTAAGATTTTATTGCACTTTTTATGTTCAATGTGCTAACTGATACAGCTGTACTGTGAGGTATAGTAGAACCTCAAAGATATGAACACCAGAGTTACAGACTTACTGGTTAACTAGGCAACATGTGGAATTGGAATGGAGGGAAAACAAACAAATAGAGGTGCATACTGTACTGCCTTGGGACTTTAGCCCGGGGGCTCTGGGCTTCAGTCACAGGGGAAGATGGTTGCACATGCTGGGTGAGTGATTGGAATCAGAGCCAGAGCTTGCAGCGTCAGCCACATGGTGCTGTTTCTGGCTTTTAGCTCTGGCGGAGTGCTGGTTTCAGCCCCAATAGCTATAGTCCTGATCCCTGGTACATGTCCCGCTCCTTGTCTGAATCTGGAAGTGGAGCCATGGAGAGCCTCAAACCCTGGCACCCCCTGTGGGGTAGAAGCTGGAAGCAGTGTTGTGAGGCTCAGGCCCCAGCACCCTCTGTTGGGCAGAAGTTAGGAATGGAACTGCAGGGACTGAAGCCCTGAGCCGCAAGGTCCCCATAGGTCTGAACTTCTGAGCCCTGGTGCTCCCACAAGGCAGAAGTCTTGAGCCCTCCACCCAGATCCCTGGCACCCTTCTTCCTGTGGCTGCAGCCCCAACCTCCTCCTTCTACCCCACCATGGCTGAAATCCTTAATGTCTTATTCAGAGTTATGAACATTTCAGAGTTATAAACAACCTCCTTTCCCAAGGTATCCATAACTCTGAGGCTCATCTGTGAGGGTGGTCAGGCATCTGGTTTTTAACCAGAACTCTCGGCCAAAAGAGGATTATGGTGGCTCTGTTTAGCACCGCCAACCGGCCCATTAAAAGTCCACTCGGCAGTGCAGTGAGTGTGGCTAAAGCAGGAGCCCTACCTGTCCTGCCTCTGTATGACTCCCAGGTAGCAGCCAACACGTCCCTGTGACAAGGAGGAGGGGAGGAAGGTTCTATGTACTGGCGCCACCCCGAGTACCATTTCCATAGCTCCCATTGGCCAAGAACCACAGCCAATGGGAATTGTGAAGGTGGGGCCTTATGGAGCGTCCCTGGTCAGGGAGCCACCATAGGTAAGGGAGCTCAGATCCTGTACCTCCTCCTGAGACCCAACCCCACCCTCTATCCCGATCCCAAGCCCTAAGCTTTATCCAGGAGCCCTCATGCACCCCAAGCCCTTTGGCCTCATCATGGAGACCTTCCTGCATCCCAAATGCCTCATCCCTGACCCAACCCCAGAGCCTGAACCCCCCTTTTACACTCTGAGTCTCTCAGTCCCAGCCCAGAGCCCACCTCTTGATCTCCAAATATCTCATCTCTGACCTTACCGAACCCCCCAGCTGGAGCCTTCATCTCCCTGTGCCCCAAACTCCTGCCCCAGCCTGGTGAAAGCAAGGGAGGGGGATGGACTGAGGGGGCAGACCTCAGAGCAGGGGACAGGACAAAGGTGTTCAGTTTTGTGCCATTACAAAGTTGGCACTCCATGTGGGTAAATAAGTTATTCTCATGTTATAGATGAGAAAAATGAGACAGAGGCAAAATGACTTGCCCAAAGACCACATAGGCTATGTCTAGACTGCAAGCCTCTTTCGAAAGAGGCTCTTTCGAAAGATACTTTCGAAAGAGCCTCTTTCGAAAGAGAGCGTCTAGACTGCACGCGGAATTTCGAAAAAGCAAGCCGCTTTTTCGAAAGAAAGCACCCAGTGAGTCTGGATGCTCTCTTTCTAAAAAGCCTGTTTGCTTTCAAGAACGCCTTTTTCGAAAGAGCACTTTCGAAAGAAGGCATTCTTCCTCGTGGAATTAGGTTTACCACCGTCGAAAGAAAAGCCGCGTTCTTTCGATTTAATTTCAAAAGAACGCGGCTGCAGTCTAGACGCAGGTAAAGTTTTTTCGAAAAAAGGCTACTTTTTTCGAAAAAACCCCTGAGTCTGGACACAGCCATAGTGAATCAGTTGTAAAGCAAGGATCAGAACTTAGGATCTCATTACTCTCAACCACGGGCTTTCTGTAAAATAAATATATTGCAGTTGTTAGATGTGGTCCCATTAATCAATTTTCATTTGCACTCCTACCAGGCAGTATTTTTTTTAAGTAAAGGCTTTTCATGAAAAAAAAATATGGTCAATTACATACCGATGTATGCCTTAAGAGTTACCATTATTATGCACACAGTTACATATTCCCATGTGGAAATGATGAGTTAGGCATCGAAACATATACAATTGAATGGCAGCAGCTGAATATACAAGTGTAGGTGTACAGTTATATGTGGGCCTTGGATCTCTTGATATCAAAGCTTGGCTCTCTTTTCATAAAGGCCTCTGCAACTGGATTCAAATCCTGAGTCCAGCACCTTTGCCACGTCTTTGGATTAATTGCAAAGCAAATGGCTGGAGGTGAATAAAGGAATCTGCCACTTCCAGGCTACAGAAAGCTACTTTGATCCAATAGCCATCAACAGTAAAAAGAGCAGGTTTTCCTAGCAGTGGATCCTGTGGCCTCACACCCTCTCCATACTCTCTCCGTAAGTGATGTGGGGCTGTGGAAAAAAGATTATGTGCCCCCTGCACAGAACCTGCCAATTTAGTCCTTTCCAGAGTGATGGGGCTGGGGAAAATTACTGCACTGTAGTGCTACTTGTATGGTTGATTTGGTTCGCTGTGCTTGTCCAAAATGTAGCCAAGTCAGAGTGTGAAATTTGCTTGGTCTGTAGTGGTAGGTAGGGGCCAATGAGTGACAGAATTGTTCATAGGAAACTCAGACTTCTTTATGCAAAGTAACAGAGAGGTAGCCGTGTTAGTCTGATCTTGGTAAAACAAAAAAAGCAGTCATGTAGCACTTTAAAGACTAACAAGATAGTTTATTAGGTGATGAGCTTTCGTGGGGCAGACTCACTTGAAGTGGGTCTACCCCACGAAAGCTCATCACCTAATAAACTATCTTGTTAGTCTTTAAAGAGCTACATGACTGCTTTTTTTTTCTTTATGCAAGTTCCACTACACATACTGTGCCTAGTGTAGAGAAAGCATTAACGAATGGCATATCTTTTGACATCTGTCTTCACTTAGGCCGGGGGAGAGGCAGAGAGGTATGATAATCCACTAACAGTGATACCATACTTGATTTATATCTCTTCTCCATGTTCACACAGATATATGTTATAACAGAGATTAGCCATCATGTATTTTTTATTTACATAAAGTTCACTTCTTATCTCCCACCTGATAGAAATAAATCATTAAAATTGATTGACCATGTTAATCCTACAGTGGAAACTAGCCAATGACTAGAGTTGGAAATATTTGATTATTGTATTTCATGAATCACAGAAAACATCAATATGTATTTTCAATTTTAAAAATTAATTTACCTTGTGCACTTTTATAGGAAATAAATAATCCTCAGCACTTAATTCAAAATATGTAAAGAGTGAGATTTAAAGAAGATTCAAAATTCATGTCAAAGCATTTGATAATCACATAACATCTCAATATTTTGAGTATAATGGAATATTAATATTTTTGCAAAATCCTGTGGTGTGCATTCACACATGTATGCAATCTTATTAGATAAAAAGTGTTTTTGTGTATTCAAAATGACTTTTCTATACATTTTGCTTAATAAAGATGAAAACATTTTGATAGGTTTTTGGATGAACGGAAAAAACTAGTATTACTGAGATTTAAAGACAGAAATCTAATTTTTCCAAATCTAATATTTAAAGGTTGGGATTGGCTATTTCATCTCTATCCAAGATGCTATCCAGCTGCCAGTATCTTAAAACTACCCCAGGTGGCTGGAAACTTAAATTCCCTTCTAAAAAAATGACTAAGGTTGTGAAAAGGAAAACACGTTCCATTCAGGGATGGGGAACCTTTTTTGGGTTGTGGGGCTGCACATAAGTAGGAAGCAAACCCACCTCTCCCCAAAAAACCCACCTCAATTACATGGCCTCTGAATGAGAAATAGAAAGACACTCCTTACATTGCCTTTGCAAACCAGAGTGTAGAGGGACATGGGCTAGTAAACTATGTGTCCCTCCCCCCAGGCTCTGGGTTGGGGGCCAAATATGAGGGATTCAGTGTGTGGGAGGAGGCTTCCAGGAAGAGGGCATGGGGTGCAGCATCTGGGAGAGTAAGAGGGTGCAGGAGCGGGCTGGGCAGGAGGTAGGGTGCAGGAGAGGAGGTAGGGAGCAGAAGTGTGCTGGGGATGGGAGGTGGGGGCTTGGCAGGAGGTAGGGTGTAGGAGTCTGGTTGGGAGCGGTTGCTTACATGGTACAGTTTTCCAGAGACACACATAGCTTCATATCCCTTGCCACTCCTAGGTAGAGTTGCCAGGTGTCTGGTATTCTCCCAGCCACTCCCTCCGCCCCCGCCAGACTTCTGTGCAATCACAGGCTCCCAGTGCTGATGACGGCCCCGCCTCCCAGCCTGGGAGTCACAGCTGGGAGGCAGGGTTGCGATCGCCGCTCTGGGTGCCCCAGAATGAGGGAGGAGGGGGGGCTTATTATCCCATGTTTCTTTTATTTTTTTTGCTCGACCAAAAAATACCGGGTATCCGGTATTTTTTGGGAGATCATCTGGCAACCCTACTTAGGCACCACCCCCTGCTGCTCCTATTGGTCGCAATTATGCCCAATGGGAACGTCTAGGGAAAAAGCCTCCAGGCAGTGCTTTGCTACACTGTCATTTACACAGGGAGGGAGGGAGAGAGGGAGAGAGTGTGGCAGTGCACAGAGCCTCTTCCTCCCCCTGCCAGGCAGAGCCCATGGATTGGATTCAACCCTGGCTTGCCTGACTCCGGCCCCTGAGGGGCTCCCCCCGCCTTGTAGTGAGAAGCTGTTGCTGGCATACCAGCTCCACAGGGAGAAGCCACAGTGGGATACAGAACTGGAGCGCCAGCCCTGCCTCCTGCAAGTTGGAGGGAACACCGAGGGCCGGATCCAGGCAAGCAGGGGCTTTAACCTGCCTCTGGGCCTTAGGGTTCTCCATCCCTGCTTTAAACACTAAAACACCACGAGATATTGGACCAAGTTTATTTGTGAACAAAACGGGCGTTAGAGGCTGGCATTATGGATCATTTGGAGACTAAAGTCAACAGCTTGGTAGGAATAAAACTAGGTAGGGCGGAGATTGATTATGAAGGTCCTTCTGAGCAAATAGAAGCAGCATCTGTTCGATGCAATAGAAAAGGGGATGCCAGGAGAGGATTTCAGTGAGAGGCTATGGATTAGGAAAACTGTCTTTGCAGAAGCAGTCTAAATGTCTGTGAACAAAGCAAGCTTGCATTGAAAAAAAGTTGCAGTAATTGAAATGTGGGATTAAAGCTTGGATGTGATATTTAGGTGTGTGGATGATTAGGAAAAGCTGTATGTTAGATGTGATGTAGAAAGAATTGGACAATTCAGATATAGCCTGGATGTGAGGACCTAGCGTGAGGTCTGGGCTGTAAGTGAATCATAATGTTTCCTGTCCTTGCAATTTTATTGTGAATCTTGTAATATTTGGTGTTTCTCTTAAAGTCCTAATTTCTGGTGTAATTAGATTTATGTGACAATCTCAGCTTTTGTCAGAAAAAAAAAGTTTCAATCTCAGTGTTCTGTAGACAAAATACTTGAAAATATGAATTCTAAAGGTTTAAGTACCAGAAAACAAATAAGTGCCTAGATTTCATTATTTTGAAAAATTCTGTGTTTAGCCTAGTCTTAAGATTTTAAAAAATTTGATATATGATTTTTGAATGATGGGATCACAAATCATGGAGTCATAAATTTTGAGCAGAGACAAAGTGGGGGAGGGGAATTTTCAAAGATATTTGAAAATCTTTGCTGAAAACCTGAACTCTCATAATGATTTTTCTTTGTAATCTGCAGCTGAAAAAAAGGAAGAGTTTTGTCAGAATTGCACTCACACAATGCAGTTTCTGTTCCTTCCCTGAACTTTTATTCCTTTCTCCTGTCTCTGTGTGCTTGGCCATCTCATATGCTCGCTGAAGCTTAAAATAGGTAGTACAATAGACACATCTGCATTACATTGTACTGAAAATATTATAATATATATAAACAATTATTTTCTCCTACCTCAGCAGTTTCTCTTGGTGCTGGTCTGAGTACCTGGTAAGCTTATATACGCCTCTGCTTGTTTCTTTACTACACATGTATAAATACAATGTAGAACTATCTGTATAGAGTATTCATTCAATTCTGATTATGTTACTTGACAATCTGTTTAATGTAAACAAAAGTAGTAACAGATTTAAAACATTTTAAGTATTTAAGCATTTTGAAAATAAACCCACATTTAGGTATTCAAAATAGCCATGGCAGTTATGAAGGGAATAGTGTTTCTAATACAATATGGATTTATCATCTGATACCTCCATATTTAGAAATGAAGCAAAGCTAATTCATAGAGTCTGATTTACACTTCCATTGGTTCTGACATTTAACACAAGTTAATTCTAGATTTTTCTTTGAAAAAAGCCATGCACTTCTGCAGTGTTTCTGAGACTTTGTGTATAATTCTAAAAAAAAAAAAAAAAAATCAGAACATACATATATAATATCTATATGTTTTGCTATGTGGATATAATTTAAGCAATTGTACAGCTGAGTTTGGAAAGCACCCTTTTTGCTCTTAGATCACATGGTTAGCAGCAGCTGTAACCGACCTGACACTTTATACAAGTACTTATTAATAGCAAGAGTTTGTGGCTTTGATTCTCTCCTTATTAAAAATGGAGGTGTGATGAATAGTAATTTTCATTGCATGGCCAAACACCAACTACTGACTTCTTACATTTAGCAACATAATGAATATTGTTGAAGAACCAAATGTATAAAATGTATTTTAGTAGTGCTAAGAAATAACTTTCATGATAAAATAGTTCAGAGCAGGTTTGTAGGAATTCTGAATATAATCTACATTAAATATAAGGAATAATTATCTTTTATTCATCATGCAATAATTACATACAGTATTAGTATGCATACAGTATTAAGTATAGATTCAAAGCACGGCAATATTAAAGCAAGCAATCTACATTTCACTCACATTATATGTTTTAATATAGTTCAAAAAATAAAGCCTATTAAACAGATATTTGCTTTTTTACATTCTCTTCATAATAGTATGTTTGCACATTACAAACAAAAGAAATTGGATTTATGGAAAGATTTTCAAAAGTGCTCAGTACACAATAAGGATGTTAAGAGGCAGGTAATCCACTAATTGTGTAGTTGATACAGTTTTTATTGACTACATGCTTAGTTGATAAGGGAAGGCTTCCTCAGCCCCAGCTCACGCCCAGTCCAGGAGCTGTGGCTCTGCAGTTTAAATGTAGTGAGAGCCAGGTATGCAGGAAGTAAAGGGGTGGGGGAGAAGCAGCAAGTAGTTGAGTAGTCAAATTGTTTACATCTCTACTACACAGTAGCTACTTAGCTCTTCTGAAAATCTGGCCTAAAGAGATTAAGGCCAAATTTTTCAAGTGTCCAGTTGTTCTGAGTGACTCTGCTTGTGTGCCTAGCCTTGGATACCTAAGGTCAATTTTTGGATGTGCTAACCAACCATTGTCCCCATTGACTTCAAATTGAGTCTTTTGAAAATAAGGCCCAAGATGTCTGAAGGGGATTAAAAAAAAGGGGGGCCAGAGGGACCCTTTGGATCACAAGTATGAGTCGACTTTGGAGACAGTGTTTTTTAGTGTGTGAAATATTCATACAGAAGACAAAATTACACATTCTCTTTTATTAATGTGACCTAGTGACACTACATTCAGTTTCTGGCTCCTCAATGGTACATCCATATTTCTTGGAGTGGTGGATATTTTCTAATAAGTTGGTATATTCAGGCTCACTGATGGTGGTTTTGGTGGTGGTGGTGGTGGGGGGGGGGGTAAATGGGGAATAAAAGGGGCAATTGCCCTGGGACCTGGAGACTCAAAAGGGGCCTGGAGTTCACATGCCACATGCCACCTTTCTTTAGTTTGTTTTGCTTAGAGAAACCCTATATGCTACAAATTCAGAGAGGGGACATTTTAAACAACTTGAAATAGAGGGTCTGGTGGGGACTAAGGAGAGCCCTTAACTCCCCCACTTTGTGAAATGCTGAAAATGTGTTAGTATTCATGTAGGCATGAAATGTGTGCTTGGTGCATAATCAGGAGTGAAATATCAGTGCCCAAAACTTATACAAGTAATAAATTGTCTTGGACAAACATCATTTAAGTATAAAAAAACCCAAAATGAAAATTTGGAACATGTGAGCCATCCTAAAATTACAGTTTTCAGGATTCTATAACACCATGTAAAAAAGTATGACTGTGCTAATTTCTTTTTTAAAAGTGGCATCCTTACTTCAATTATTTGCCCAAGATCACGCAGGAAACACCTGACAGCTAGAAAGTGGGTCCACAATTCCAGTGCAGCATCTAAATAAGATGACTATAATTCTTTTGGATAATAAGAATATAAACGTATGTTGTTAAATCACTCAGCGGTTTTACTACTCCTTGAATTTCTGGGAAGCATCCTGGCACAGTGCCAATGATTGTGATCCCTTAGGAAGTGCCTGCAACACATCATGCTCCCCTGGATGTGTGTGAAGGCATAAGGCTACAGTAAAGGTGGCTCTTTGAGGGCGCTCATTATACTCCTCCAGTAGTGATGCAGTCCATGATCCTGCAAACACTTACATGTCACTTTGGGTATGTCTAGACTACATGCCACTGCCGAAGAGGCATGTAAAATAGGTTACCTGACATAGTCAATGAAGCGGGGATTTAAATATCCCTGGCTTCATTAAAATAAAAATGGATGCTGCTCTATGCCGGCTCAGCTGATTGTCGACACAGCGCGGTAGTCAAGACGCGGATCAGTCGACAGCGGAAGCCTTTGTCAACCACTCCTGTAAACCTCGTTTCACCAGCCATAAGGGAACGGTCAACAAAGGCTTCCCTTGTTGACTGATCCATGTCTTGACTGCCGCACTCTGCTGACAATCAGCTGAGCCGGCATAGAGCAGCATCCATTTTTATTTTAATGAAACTGGGGATATTTAAATCCCTGCTTCATTGACTATGTCGGGTAGCCTATTTTACATGCCTCTGTCGGCAGAGGCATGTAGTCTAGACATACCCAAATTTGTGTCTATGGGTAATCTCATTAAATTTGTTGGTGCAGGATTGTGTGTCAGCTTCTGTGTCTAGCTCAGAACAAACACTATGGTTGGCACAAGAAATAAGTAAGGATAGCTCAATTTGCTGGATATTTGTATATTTTATTCCCCAGAAATAATATCTGATGTCATTATAACACAGCATTCAGTTTGAGCTTTCATGGAATGGAGGAAGTTTAGCTGGTGGATTGAATGGTAATAATACTCAAGTCTATTGTTAGTAAAAGGTAAATGTTTGATAAAATATCACTATTTGTGAACAAATAGTTCTTATTGGATACAGCACACATCTCTAATATTTTAACTGTTAATATCTTTGTCAATGTTAAAAATTTTTTAAAGTTCTCTGAATAGAAAATAAATCAATAGTTAAATATTAGAGAATTCAAATATATATATAAATTATATTTTCATATAATATATGCGTATTGCTTTGATTTACCCATGACTCATTTTATATTTGGTTAGGATGAAATAATATATGCTAGATAGGCCTCCCAACAGAGGGGAGCAAAGGGCACAGTTTCCCTGGGTCTGGGAATTCAAAGTAGCAACAGCGGCTGGAGCCCCAGGCCCTCTGAATTGCTGCCAGAGTGCTGATCCACATGGCTGTGAGGCCTGGCTGCTCCTGGATTTGCCCCTTTTGTCCAGGGCCTCACCCTTCTGGGGGCATGGAGCTGCTCCCTCCTTTGCCTGGAGGCCCACAAAAGCTGTCATCCCTCTCTCCTCTCCCACCATGCCTGGAAGAAGTTCAGCAAGAACTGAAAACTGTTTGAGGATTGAACTCAAAAGACCCAACCTTTTAAAAAACTTTAGTTTCTTCCTTAAAAATTGAAGGGTTAAAAGAGTACAGAACTCAAAACAGTGAAAGTAAGCAAATAGCACTACTATCAGACAATACAAAATGTGGTGTTCTCCAGACTGTACTGAAGTTTGTATTAATTAAAAAATCTCACCATTGTTCACTCATTATTAAACAACCCATAATATACTTGAGTGGCAGGAACTGCAAGATAACAAGTCATACATGCAGTAGAACTGTCAGAGACCGACTTCTTGTTTCTGTTTATCTTTCTTTTTGAAGTGTAAAATATGAGCTAAGGCTGGTAAATATGTTCTGTTAATCACTCTCTACTCTACACTTATTTGCCCTACTGTGCAATTTGATGTAATTACTAGAAGTAACTGTGGATGGTGATATTTGTAGGAACAGAACCAATGTTTCCCCCCATCCCCCAAGGCTTTAACATTTTCAGTAGTGTCTGAACAGCCAGGGTCAGATCTTCAACTATAGCAGAAGCACATGCAACATTAATCAGGAGTTTGTGTGTACATGTTAATCATAGTCCAGTTAATCATAATCTAATGATTTAAGGCTTGATCCAAAACTTTTTGAAATCCGTGGGAAAATACCCATTTACTTCCATTAATATTTGTCATGGACCTAAGTGATACCAAGTGTCCTGAAACCATATTTTACGACCCTAAATGGCTTTACCTGCATCTGGAGAACTACATTTTGGGAAAGGCAGGCCTGGGAGGGTACCATAATGTTGCCTTTTAATATCCAAACCCAATTTGTAACTCATTCACACCCTTTTGATCTGAAAGTTAAAATAAAATTTCTAGCACAAAAAGGAAAGCTATTAATGAGAATACACAACAAATAAATTGAGCTGGGAATGTGATTTCAAATCCAATACAAAATGCAAAAACTCAATACCACCTCTTCTCAGGAATTCCAATATTTCTATTTTAATAGTGTTTCATAAACTTTCTCATAGCTTCAAGTTTCCCGCAAGCACTAGGTCAGTTCTAGGGATGTAAAATCCTGTTTCATTAGTTAACCGGTTAAACATTATGTGTAACCAGTTAACCAATTAAATGGGACCAGGCTAGGCTGCAGTAACCCTCACCCCTGCCCACTATGGCCTACCTGCAGTGGTTGGGGGCTGCTACAGCCCAGTCGGAGCAGCACCTATCTGCTGCAGGCTCTGTCTAGGCACGCCATGGAAGGGGGCTGCTCCCGGCCAGCCTGGGCTGGGCCCACCGATGGCAGGGCGATTAGAAAGCCAGGCTGGGCCCACCTGGGGTGGGGGTGGGGCTGCTTCAGCTGGTTGGAGTGCCCATGGTGGGTCCTGTGGGGCTGGAGCAGCCCTCTGCCTGCAACTGCTGGGAGGGATGCACAAGCCCCTGCTGGTTAACCATTCACATCCCTAGTCAGTTCCCCTGCTGCAATAAATCATTATAGATCCTTTGAAGTCAATCGCAGAATGCTGATTTCATGCCAGGTCAGGATCTGGCTCGCTATGTTTAACCTAAATTGTACTTGAAGATTTCATACTTGCATTCTGTCTTTGTAACTTGGTAATCTTATCAAAAACTTCCAAACGTTCTCCCCCGCTTCTCAAGAGATTCTGTTCACTACTCAAGATTAACCATTTTAGAAGAGGCCAAATCTAATTTGGAGTTGAATGCATCAAACCTAATGTGTAATGATTGAATTGGAGAAAATATTTTCTGCAGAAGCTTTTGAGGTAGTTTTTATATTTGTCAATTGAGAAATAAAACCCTTTTCTACTAACACAACACATTCAGGACAATTTTATTATTAATTTACTTGTAGAGGTCCTTCCAAATTATTGTCACCTCATCTTTGATGAGAGCTTAAAACAACTATGTTTCATCTGACAAACTTTGCCTATTTTTCACCACCTGAGAGGGTGCTATGATTCATTAAAATGATATTCCTATATTTGCTTTTCAGATATGTTGTGTATATCATATTTTGTAGTCTAACATGGTGGAAGGCCTTTGATCATAGTGAACCATATACAATTTCTTATAAATGAATCTCACGAGCAATCATTTCCAGAGAGCCTAGTCCAACTTGCATTCAAGTCAGTGAATTCAATAGGGCTATGTCTAGACTACAAGCCTCTTTCGAAAGAGAGCATCTAGACTACAAGCAGATTTTTTGAAAAAGTGAGCCATTTTTTCTAAAGAGTCTAGACGCTCTCTTTTGAAAAAGCACAGTTTGCATTCAATAGCGCCCTTTTTCGAAAGAGGACTTTCGAAAAAAGGCTTTATTCCTTGTAAAATGAGGTTTATCGCGATCAAAAAACTGCCACATTCTTTCGATTTACTTTTGAAAGAATGCGGCTGCAGTCTAGACACAGGTGAAGTTTTTTCGAAAAAAGGCTACTTTAAAAAAAAAAAACCCTGTAATCTAGACACACCCTAGGAGATAAGTCCTTTCCTAAGAGTTTGCAGAAGAGTACCAGGGAAAGGTACTGAGTAAAGCACTTCAATGCTTTTCTAAAAATAAACATCTACCACTGTTCTATTGTGTGATCCTGTTGCAGCATGTGGAGTTTATTCATGTCCCTAAAGAAGCTTTCCAGGTCCAGGTCTCCTTGGTACTTGAAGCAACTAGAATATTTTCTGTTTTCTTCCTCTCTGTTATTTGCTTTTGATGTTTGTGGACTTTGGTGCAAAGTGTTTTCTTCTTTTTTATTTTTTATGTTAAAAAAGTCCAGTGAGTTCTTGAAAACATATTATTTCCTGTCTCTAAAAAATACCGTTTTGAGGGCATGTGCTGTGAATTAAGTATTAATGGGATTTTAGCCATATTAGTTGTAATTGGTGTGAACATGTATTTGGTTTGGACTATTGGAAAGCAAGCCAGAAGTGTAATGAGCTGTTTTGTTTCTCGCTATAAGGCAATTTACTAAAACTTATCATAGAAAATCAAAATCCAATTACAATCTTTCTTATTTACATATGGACAATATTTTCCTATGTGGTTTCCAACTCCCCAAAAAGAAAGAGAAAGGAGAAAAAAGGGGGGGGGGGAAAGTTTGCAAAAAGTAAAGGTTGATGAAGTCCACCATTTAAAAGGTAGCAGAAAGAAGCAATTGTAAGCGGGGGAATGGTCCCGCTATTGTGGGGAACTTTCCTGGCTTCTATACCATCCTGGTGAAATGGACCAGTGAAAGGATCTGAGTCCTTGCTCCCACTTCCTTTACCCCACGCCTTCCCTGATTCTGAGGGCTCCCCCTCTACTCTCCTGAGTAGCAGAGTCCTCGAAACCCCAACAAGGCTGGGCCCAGGTTTCCTGGGGCTTAATCCCCAACCTTGTAGTCACTAGGGGCAGGAGTTAGGGTGTCCCCACTCCGAGGTGCTCTCTTCACACTGCATGCTTTCTTGGCCCAGTGATCATTTCATAAGGGTCAAAGCAAATACAATTTATTAAACATCAAGGCTGTGTCTACATTGGCACCCCTTTCCGGAAAAGGGATGCTAATGTAGACTTTGGAATAGGCAAATCCGCGGGGGATTTAAATATCACCCGTGGCATTTGCATTAACATGGCTGCCGCTTTTTTCCGGCTTAGGGAAAAGCCGGAGAAAAGCGCCAGTCTAGACGTTATTCTCCGGAAAATAAAGCCTTTTCCGGAGGATTTCTTATTTCCTACTTGAAGTAGGAAATAAGAAATCCTCCGGAAAAGGCTTTATTTTCCGGAGAATAACGTCTAGACTGGCGCTTTTCTCCGGCTTTTCCCTAAGCCGGAAAAAAGCGGCAGCCATGTTAATGCAAATGCCACGGGTGATATTTAAATCCCCCGCGGATTTGCCTATTCCAAAGTCTACATTAGCATCCCTTTTCCGGAAAGGGGTGCCAATGTAGACACAGCCCAACTGATTAAAGAGAAAAGAATAAGAAAAAATGAGAATGGTTAAATGAGAACACACAGCCCTGCTCTGTAGCACAGGGACATCAAAACAGCAGTCTGCACAGCGTAAGGACAGTCCACAGTCTCTTCCTTATAGGCCCCTTAGAGGCCCTGGATGTGCTGCAGGGGGGCTGCAGGCTGGACACGCTTGCTCTGGCAGTGACCACACAGCCTCAAGCTCTAAGTGGACAGACCCCTCTCCCAGTCTGGCCTGCTGGGCCTCTTGGCTGGTGATATCTCCCTGCCCAGAGCCTCTCCCTGCACTTTGCTGGTCCCAGCTGCTCACCACACCCAGCTGCAGGCTGTGCTGCTTTGCCAGTTTCCAGCTCCTTGCGTTGCTTCTCTGTCCCTTTTGGCTCTCTGAGCACTGCCAGTCTGCTGCTCAGCACAGGATTTGCACTCCTTGAGCTGTGTGTGCCTGGCTCTGTTGCTGCAAAACTGCCCCTCGGCACAGCTTGCACTCCTCGGGCTGTGTGTGCCTGGTTCTGTTGCTGCAGGACTGCTTCTCTACACAGCTTGCTCCTCTTAGCTGTGTATCAGCTCTCTCCTTGCTCAGAGAGACCCAGAAAAATCCCAGCTCACAGGGAGGACGGGGCCTGGCCTCTCACTTTCCTCACTGGCCTGTCCAACCTGTCAATCAGGCCGAGCTAGAGAGTTGGCTGCTTTCCATTGTCTCTGGGGTCTGTGAGTCTCAGGTCCCTGATTTCTCATGGACCCTTCCCCTTTTGACACTGGGAGCTGGCGAACCAAAAACTCCCACAGAGTTTTAGTAAGGTGCTAACAGTCCCCTTACATTCCCCCTTGCTAGAATTGTACCACAGCCACAAAATTCACACCATATAAAAAACATTGACAATTAACAGAAAAAAAACATGTCACATACTTAACATCTTATTTCTACTGGACATGTGAACATTCTTTAAGCCATTACATAGAACTAATAACATAATCATCTCTAAGTTTAACAGGCAATACACCCTTATTAGTTCTCTGGGACCTTCTTACAACAGGTGGTTCATTACCCATATTTTCTATTTCCCTGTCTTCGGGTAATACTGGGTCAGCCTGAGGAATCTGGTCATCCTCGTTATGGTCTGGGGTTGCTACCCTCTGTTCCCCTTGGTATTCAGTTTGTGGGACTAGAACCATTCCCCAATTCCTTTCAGTCTCTTCAGGCCGTCCTGATCTACGCCTCCTAGGATTCCTGACTGAACTAAAGGTGCAATGTTTTAGCTGATCTTTATGTACTGTCCTCTCCTGACCTCCCCATTCAGGTCGAATGGTGTAAACTGGCAGGTCAGGATTGTTGTGAGCAACTACAATGTGAGGACTTGACTCCCATTTGTCCTGTATTTTATTATGCCCCCAGTGTCTATGATTACGAACTAGTACACGATCACCAGGCCTGATGAGAGCCCCCCTGGACTTGAGATCATACACAGCTAAGAGTCCTCTTCCTGCTTTGGGCTGCCTGTTTAGACATACTGAGAGCAACTTCACAGGCTCTCTTCAGCCTGTCATGGTGACTTTTGACCCAATCATCCAGATTGGTCACCTCATCTTCCTCAGAGCCCTCTCTGTCCAGAATATCCAATGGCAACCTGGGATCTCTAGCAAACATGAGATAAAAAGGAGAATAACCTGTCGACGAATGGATGTGGCTATTATAGGCCATCACCAGCTCAGGGAGATGTTCCTGCCAGGCTCGTTTCTTTTCAGGCAGCAGTGTTCTGAGCATGTCATGCATTGTCCGGGTAAACCTTTCGCACTGAGCATTTCCTTGCGGGTGATAGGGTGGTGTTCGGCTTTTGGCTATGCCATACAGTTTACACAATGCTGATATCACCCCTGACTCAAAATTCCTCCCCTGGTCTGAGTGTAACCATGTTAGACAACCATAATACATAAACCAGTGTTTTAGGAGGGCTAACAGTTCCCTTACACAATACAGAACTAAGTATCAGAGAGAGAAGATTAGCGGAGGGGAAGTGAATGTGAGAAAACCAAAATGTAGATAGTGCAATTTATCATGTTGAATGCAGCAACAAAGAAAAATACAAGAGTAGAAAAATCTAGACTGAAAAACAGAAAAGTTCTTCTCTCTACATAAGAAAAGTTAAGAACTAATAAACTCACTTTGGGGTAGAGAGAAAGGTGTTTACATTATAAGAGGATGATTTGGACTCCTGTGCATTGTCCACTGATTTTTGCTGGGTCCAGTGACTGTGTCCAGAGGGACAAATAAAAGACAGTAATAGAAGAAGAAAACTGAAAACCCTGCATCTCCAGTCAGTGTGGCAGGTTCCTGGAAAGCCAGCCAACCACATAGACTGTTCCCTCACAGCTTGAAGTTTAGAACCTCACTGGAATACACGTCTGCTGTAATATGCATATTTTTTTGACAATCACATACAGATTTTTCATGACTAAGTCTTGCAAATGGATCCTCATAGGTACAGGTGTGATGATCACTGGATTAAGAACATGCACATTTCTATACAATGGTTCATCTAGCCCAATATCCTGTGTGTAATTATATGGGGGAGGAGGAAGCAGGGAGGGCATGGATGGGAGACTGAAGTCAGAGCCCTGCAGTTGGGCTCAGAGCTCTAGATTCTCCAGTGGTTGGCCAACAGTTCCAGCTGTCCCTGCTGTATCACAGCTGAAGTGGAAAATGTCCCTAAAGCCTCTGAAATTCATGGATTCTGTGACTTTGTGATCTAGATGACCTACTCTTATCCTTACTAATAGCCATCGATTAACTTGTCCTTCTTGAACTTATCTAATAGTTTTTAACCCAGTTATAGTTTTGGCCTTCACAATATTTCCTGGCAATGAGTTCCATAGTTTGACTGTGTATTATATGAAGAAATATTTTCCGTTGTTTGTTTTAAACCAGCTGCCTATTAATTCCCCTGTGTGACCCATGGTTCTGGTGAAGGGGTAAGACACACTTCCCTATTCACTTTTTCCATACCATTCATGATTTTATAGAGATCTATTCCCCTCACATTTATCACCTCTTTTCTAAAATGAACAGTCCCAGTTTTTTTAATCTGACCTATAACGGGGTTGACGCGCTACTGCAACACCTTCTGCTGGGAATTAGCTCAGTTTGTTGGAGTGAGCTGCTTTCTGGCTAGTGCCTCACCTGTCGTCACTCTGCTCTGCTATCGCCACTGTCTCTCTGTAGACTCACATCGCTTCTTGGACGGCGGCGCCCTCTTCAGGACACTGCCCTCTGGCAGTGCCTGTCACTCCAATCTTACCCTTTCTGGGGGGGGGTTGGCAATCCTCAGACTCACACCTGCCACTGTGCCCAACTGCAGCCTCAAAGTCTAGCCCTTCACCTCAGGGGCAGGCTGTAGTCTATGAAGGCCATGCTCTGTGCAGTGCAAAGGGAACAGCGGGATCCAGGTCCACCCACTACTCTGGGTCCTGGCCCAGGGACACTGTGGCAGCAGCCTTGTCCTGCCCTCTTTCATGCCTTTTAACTGCCCTCTCATTCCCTGGGCCACTTCCCTGTGGCCTATGCACCTTCTCGGGCCTTGTATCCAGGCCTGTGGCCTGGGAGGTATCAGGCTGGAGCTTTTCTCTAGCTCCCCTGAACATGCCCAGCACTGTTCTACCTATCATAGAATCATAGAATACTAGGACTAGAAGGGACCTCGAGAGGTCATCGAGTCCAGTCCCCTGCCCTTATGGCAGGACCAAATTCTGTCTAGACCATCCCTGATAGACATTTATCTAACCTACTCTTAAATATCTCCAGAGATGGAGATTCCACAACCTCCCTGGGCAATTTATTCCAGTGTTTGACTATCCTGACAGGAACTTTTTCCTAATGTCCAACCTAAACCTCCCTTGCTGCAGTTTAAGCCCGTTGCTTCTTGTTCTATCCTCAGAAGCCAAGATGAACAAGTTTTCTCCCTCCTCCTTATGACACCCTTTTAGATACCTGAAAACTGCTATCATGTCCCCCCTCAATCTTCTCTTTTCTAAACTAAACAAACCCACTTCTTTCAGCCTTCCCTCATAGGTCATGTTCTCTAGATCTTTAATCATTCTCGTTGCTCTTCTCTGGACCCTATCCAATTTCTCCACATCTTTCTTGAAATGCGGTGCCCAGAACGGGACACAATACTCCAGTTGAGGCCTAACCAGCACAGAGTAGAGCGGAAGAATGACTTCGGGATATCTTGCTCACAACACACCTGTTAATGCATCCCAGAATCATGTTTGCTTTCTTTGCAACAGCATCACACTGCTGACTCATATTAAACTAGTGGTCCACTATAATCCCTAGATCCCTTTCTGCCGTATTCCTTCCCAGACCATCGCTTCCCATTCTGTATGTGTGAAACTGATTGTTCCTTCCTAAGTGGAACACTTTGCATTTGTCTTTATTAAACTTCATCCTATTTACCTCAGACCATTTCTCCAATTTGTCCAGGTCATTTTGAATTATGACCCTATCCTCCAGATTAGTTGCAACCCCACTTGTTATGCCTTTCTAGCAGGACTGTGAACCATTAATAACTACGCTCTGAGTACGGTTATCCAGCCAGTTATGCACCCACTTTATAGTAGCCTCATCTAAGTTGTATTTACCTAGTTTATTGATAAGAATATCATGCGAGACCGTATCAAACGCCTTGCTAAAGTCTAAGTATACCACATCCACCGCTTCTCCCTTATCCACAAGACTCATTGTCCTATTAAAGAAAGCTATTAGTTTGGTTTGACATAATTTGTTCTTTACAAATCCATGCTGGCTGTTCCCTATCACCTTGCCACTTTCCAAGTGTTTACAGATGATTTCCTTAATTACTTGCTCCATTATCTTCCCTGGCACAGAAGTTAAACTAACTGGTCTGTAGTTTCCTGGGTTGTTCTAATTTCCCTTTTTATAGATGGGCACTATATTTGCCCTTTTTCAGTCCTCTGGAATCTCTCCTGTCTCCCATGATTTTCCAAAGATGATAGCTCCTTGAGTATTCTAGGATGCATTTCATCAGGCCCTGGTGACTTGCAGGCATCTAACTTGTCTAGGTGATTTTTAAGTTGTTCTTTTTTTATTTTACCTTCTAAAATTACCCCTTTCCCACTAGCATTCACTATGTTAGGCATTCCTACAGACTTCTCGGTGAAGACCAAAACAAAGAAGTCATTGAGCATCTCTGCCATTTCCAAGTTTCCTGTTACTGTTTCTCCCTCCTCACTGACCAGTGGGCCTACCCTCTCCTTGGTCTTCCTCTTGCTTCTAATGTATTTATAAAACGTCTTCTTGTTTCCCTTTATTCCCGTAGCTAGTTTGAGGTCATTCTGTGCCTTTGCCTTTCTAATCTTGCCCGTGTATTCCTGTGCGATTTGCCTATATTCATCCTTTGTAATTTGTCCTACTTTCCATTTTTTATATGACTCCTTTTTTATTTTTAGATCATGCAAGATCTCGTGGTTAAGCCAAGGCGGTCTTTTGCCATGTTTTCTATCTTTTCGACACATCGGAATAACTTGCTTTTGGGCCCTTAACAATGTCCCTTTGAAAAACTGCCAACTCTCCTCAGTTGTTTTTCCCCTCAGTCTCGATTCCCATGGGACCTTAACTATCAGCTCTCTGAACTTACCAAAATCCGCCTTCCTGAAATCCATTGTTTCTATTTTGCTGTTCTCCCTTCTACCCTTCCTTAGAATTGTGAATTCTATGATTTCATGATCACTTTCACCCAAGCTGCCTTCCACTTTCAAATTCTCAACTAGTTCCTCCCTATTTGTTAGGATCAAATCTAGAACAGCTTCCCCCGGTAGCTTTTTCAACCTTCTGAAATAAAAAGTTGTCGAAATGCAGTCCAAGAACTTATTGGGTAGTCTGTGCCCCGCAGTTTATTTTCCCAACATATATCTGGGAAATCATACCTATGATGCTATGATTTCCTGGAGAGCCAGTCCTGCACCCTCACTGGTCAGGATCCAAGTGCCCTCTGCTCTGCTGAGCAGTCCTTCATAACAGGGCTGCCCCAGCAAGCTACCATTTGATTGGCTCAGTAGAAGACTCCCTGATTGGAAGAGTTCCCTCTGACCTGCTTTAACTCCTCCCTTGCAGTAGTGGGTCAACTGCCCTCCTGCATGTCCTCATATGGAAGCAGTTGCATGCTGCTATCTTTTTGTTGCCCTTCTGTGTACCTTATCCAGTTCCCGTATAGCTTGCTAGAGACAGGGTGACCAGAATTGCACACAGTATTCAAGGTGTGAGTATACCCTGGATTTATTTAGCAGCATTATGATATTTTTTATTATCTGTCTCTTTCCCAATAGTTTCTAACATCCAATTCATTTTTTAGACTGTCATGGAGAAGATATTTTTATCTATGCATAATTCCATGCATTCTTTCTTGAGTGATGCCATCATTTTGTATATATCATTTGGACAATTTTTTCTAACTTTCATGTGCACTAACCAACATCCAATTCCATCTTCCATTTTGTGTCCCAGTCATTCAATTTTGTGAAATCCCTTTGTAACTCTTTGCAGACCATTTTGGACTTACTGTCTTGAGTAATTTCTTATTCTCTACATCCTTGTCCACCTTTCTGTTTACCTTCTTTTCCAGATAACTTATGAATAAGTTAAACAGAATCAGTCCCAGTACAGATTTTAGGGGGACACTGCTTTTTACTACTTTCCAATATGAAAACTGATAACTTTTTACCACTTCCATTATTCCTATCCTTTGTTTCCTATCATTTAATCCATAAGAGAACCTTCCCTTTTATTTCATGACTGCTTTGTTTGCTTAAGAGCCTTTGGTGAGGGATCTTGTCAAAGGCTTTCTGAAAGTCCAAATGCACTATATTCATTGTCTCACCCTTGTCCATATACTTGTTGATACACTCAAAGCATTTAAATAGATTGAGAAGGCGTAATTCCCCTTGACAAAAGCTGCGTTGACTCTTTTCCAACATAATATTTATGTGTCTGATAATCTTTCCTTTACTATAGGTTCAACCAATTTGCGTGGTATTGAAGTTAGGGTTCCCGGCCTGTAGTTGCAAGAATCACTTCTGAAATCTTTTATAAAAGCCAGCATTGCAAGTGATAAGCGTAATCTCTACTGATGCAGCTAAGGGACAAGGCCTGTTTGCTTATAGGCTATAGTTTACTTGTGAACTTCTATTTGTGGTCTGGCAACTAGGAGAAGACAAAAAGCCATAATGTGCTATGCAGTGGTCTGCCTGTAAATGTCCTTTTGTAGGATCAGGGTCTAAAGCAGGAATCTGAGCACCTGCCATTTTCAAGAGAAACCAGTGATCACAAATGTTAACCTTCTAATGAAAAAGAAATGCTTGCTGGAGGTATGTATCTTAAATAATTTATAAATTGTAATGTTATTTGGTCAGGTTGGTTGATTTTTGAAATGTATGAATTGTCTTAATATATGGTGGTATAATGTGATTAAACAGGGAAAAATGTTAAAAATTACTCGGACATATTAGATGTCTTCAGGTTGTCAGGGCCTAATGAAATACATTCTAGAATACTCTAAGAGCTTACTAAGGAGGTATCTGAGCCATTAGTGATCATCATAAAAAAATTATGGAAAAGATCAGACAGATTCCAGAGGACTGCAAGGTGACAAATGTAGTGCCTAGCTATAAAATGGAAAATAAGGACAATCCAAGGAATTACAGACCAGTCAGTTTAACTTCAGTATCCGGAAAGATACTGGAGCAAATAATTAAGCAATTAATTCACAAACACCTAGATTATTTATTTTAGTGTTTGTGTAGTCATCTAGCCAAGTGATGGTGTCTTCAATGATATAACACAGTTCTTCTAGAGCACCACTGAACCTAGTTAGGGGGCATTCATCGACAATATGTATCACAACCTCTGTTGCATCGCAGCTGCATAAAGAGCTGTTTAATACAGCATTCTTGGCCATAGTTGAATTGAAAGTAGAAATTGCTTTGAGCAAAAATCACTGTAAGTAGTGGTGATTGCAGAAAAGTAAAGGATTTGTTTTCCACTCCACTGGAAGCAATGCCCTGTTGTACTATGGTGATTTCTAGATTCCGTCCGTTTCTAACAGTTTCCTGCACACAGGTAATCTAACTGTTCAGTTACAAAGCTCCAATCATGGAATCCCACATGCAGCTCCATTTAAATTAATGGAGCTCCAGGGGATTACAGCAGCCTGCCTGCATGCTGACAGTTGCTGGATCACGGCTTACATTGTATGTACCTATGTGCCATTTTCTTTGGGCATGTTATCAGTTGTGGGAGGGAAAAGTGATTTATTTCATATGACAAAGTTCCCATAAGAATTTGTGTTTTCTCCCACTCTTGAACTTTACAGGTCAGATTCTCATGTGAGATCTAGCCCCTTTGCACTACTCAAGTAGCACAAAGGTGCTATGTTCTGATTGTCCCTGGCCAGTTGAGAATTCCCCTGAGTAGATGGGTGATATAAGTTGCCACAGAGTTGGTGGTTCTGGCTCCTGCATTATCTGCTTCCTTGATCCCCACTGGGGATGTAAAATCCCATTTGATTGGTTAAATAGTTAAACATGATGTTTAATGGGTTATCTGATTAAAGGGAGAGCCGGGGAGACTTCAGCCTGGCTGGGCTGGAGTGGACCAGTCAGTTTAACTGGCTGGGCTGGAGCTGCTTCAGCCCTCACCAGTTAACCAAAATTGGTAAGTATCACCCATTAAGTATCACTGATTAACCTTTCACATCCTCAATCCACATGCTGGCTTATGGGATGTATAGGGTTTGTAGGGGCTCTTAACTCCTAGCTATGAGTATGATTGGCATGATGTGTAGGTTTCACCTGTCTTCCTTTCCTGTTCTAGTGGTTGAAGGAAAAAGCAGAGGACTGTATAAGATGCTGGTGACAGCAGGGCAGGAGACATGGAACTGAAAGTGTGCAAAAGATAAAGGAAGCAGTAAAGTGAAGTATTGAGAAGGAGTGCAGGGAGTTAGGTGTGAAGTAGGATGAAATGAGATCAGAATGACACAGGGTCTTAAAGAAAGTGGTTAGAGTCTATGTGATACACTAAGACAGGCGGCTAAAGAATAGCTTCAGGGATGGAGTGGTTTGGCTCAGGTGATGGAGGGGAAAGCTGCATTTTGAGTGGAATGTTGTGGGAGATTTGAGAAATGGGACGGTCAAAGAGCACAAGGCTATAATAGTTAAGGCAAGAAAAATCCAATAGTAGGCTGTGCAGTTTGAATAATGGCTATAACAAGCAAGGGCAACTTCCAATGGTATTGAACATAGAAAGAGACTAGGTATGGAATAGGGATGTAAAATCCCATTTAACTTATTAACTGATTAAACATGAAATTTAACAGATTAACCATTTAAGGGGGGGGGACTTACAGTAGCTTGATGTATGTTATATTTCCCTAATTTGCTCATGAGAAGGTCAAGCGAGACAGTATCAAAAGCCTTACCAAAAATCACTGAATGCAATGGACAAGATATAAACATTAATTATGTACAGTAGAGAAGGCATTTACTTACACATCATTGCAATGAGCAATGGAAGGCAAAGAAACGCAGAAATTGTACACATTACATAATAGTTTAATAGCAAATTGAGACTATAATCACTCAGCTAGTTCATATGGCGGTGGCAAAAGTGCCCCACCTCTACGATAACTGCTTTAACTGAAACAGGTGTGCCACTGCTTCACAGCATTTTAGGTCATGATCTCACTGTAAAACTTATAAGCAGTTGTAATCTTCATTTCCATTAGTGGCAAATCTCTGAGAAGCAAAATGGGAAAACATTTTCCATTATCGGAGAGTAGTGCTAAAGTGCTTTTGCTGTCCCTCCCAAACAAATCCATTTTGGCTTTCTTCAGGGGATTGCCTTGTTGAGGTCCAGCAGCTCAAAGATAGATGTATAGTGAGATATGTTACTGGATGTTTGCCAAGTACTTTGACTAGTGAATCCATTCCTGATGTGACAGGAGGAAATTAGTTATCTCAGGGACACTGATTAACATTTCATTCTCATTTGATTTTCACCAACAAATTACAGGAATTGCTTTGATTTCTGGTGGAACTTATCTAGAATTCCATAGTGTATTTATATTCTCACAGCAAGACTCATGTAATAGATTAATGGCCATATGTTACTCTTTGTGGAGAGTCTATGTATGGGAAACGCCAGTGTTTCAGCTTGTAGAGTTTTATCTTAATTGCTCAAACTAGATCATCCTGGTCTGTCAACTCTTTCCTCACACCTTGCACATGCACAGAACTGAAAGGGATTTTATACTGAGTTCTGAGGAAGAATTCTATATGCTATATCTGTGGAGTGCTGGGCTTTTGCATGGAAACCAGTGTATGCGTGCCTCTTTCCATCACAACCTTCTTTCATTGTAGCATGGTTCCTCAATAGTGGCTGCGATAATTTCTCCTTGGTGGGTGTGATGGACAGCATGCAGAAATGACAGGGTTAGCATACTCCTACAAATCTTTCTCTTGGTAAGTTCAAGAGGGAATAGTGCAGAAGAGAGCACCCACTCTCTTCAACGCCAAGCATTTCTCTATTAATGCAAAATCAAGAACCTGCAGAGTAGGAGGGAAGGGTTTGAGTGGAATTAGGGCTAGCGGCAAAGCATACCGCATCTCTACCTAAGATGGCATTATGCTTAGCTTCTCTGCCAGTGAAAATCTGTGTTTAAAATAATAATATAGGTGCATATTTGACTACAGGTTGTATTTCTCTAGTCCAGCATACTCTGGTTCGGCAACATTCATGGTCTGACATGATTTTAGTTAGCCAGATGATTTTAGTTATCATAGACATGGCCAAGTTTCCTGTGATCCCATAAAGTTTGTTTACAGACACCAGTCCCTGCTGTCAGTGCTGTTATTTAGCTCTAATTTATCCTTAAATGTCTTCTCAGAGGCCAGTAAGCAGGGGAAGCGTTGGTAATGTTGCTACAGAGCCAGTCTTAGGGGGTGAGCCGGATGGTCGCCTGGGGCTGCCATTTTCAAGGAGCTGCCAACAGAGCCAGTCTTAGGGGTGGGCCACAACCGCACTTTGGCCCGACCTCCTGAATCTTCCCCCCAGGTTTCTCTGGTTACTCCCCGACTCTTTTTTTTTTTTACTCGAAAAATTTTTGTCCGGTATTTTTTTTTGAAGCCATTTGGCAACCCTATGGGCATTTTAAAAAAATGGCTCCCCACAGACGGATGCTGTGCCGGCATCCCACAGAGCAGCCTTTGTCTGCAGGGAGCCTGGGCCTGCTGTGGACAGAGGCTGCTCCATGGGATGCTGGTGCAGCCTCTCTCCATGGGGAGTTCAGCCCCCCCGCGGACAGGGGCTGCTTCACAGCAGCCAGCATGCAAGAAAAGCCGGTTCCCAGTGCGTATCAGCTCCCACCTGTCTCTTCCTCCCTCCCCCCCCCCCCCCGCTGGCTCTGATAGAAAGGCAGCAGTGTGGGTGGGGGTGGGGGACAAGCAGCACACGTGAGACATACGTCCCATGTGCAATACTCGTGAGGAGCTGGCTTGAAAGCTGGCTCCTGACTGTCCCCCTCACCCTCCACACTGCTGCCTTTCTATAAGAGGTGGCAATCCTGGGGTGGGGGTGTGGTGGGGGGTAGGTAGTTCCATAGGAGCCGGTGCTCATGGGGAGCTGGCTCCTGCCCTCCCCCCTTGCTGCGTCTGATTTAGAGGCAGCAAAGGGGGGGGCAGGATGTGTGTAGTTGATAAGATTAACTAATAAGCTTAACCTTATTGATTAATCATGTACTTGACATCCCTAGAATGCAGAGCATCAACTTGCTTCATGCCAATCACTGAGCAGAGAGGATGCCTTAAAATTGCTTATGGACTTACAGCGGCATCCATAGAATGTTGTTCTGCAGATTCCATACAAGAGAGAGAGAAATTGAGTAGCTCTCATTAGTCAGTGACTTGTTATTAGATGACCAGTTTATCAAAGTGAAAAACTAGGGGCACCTTGCGATTTGGACTGCAAGAGGGTTGGTAGTTGATATCCCTTCTTCATTCCAGACTGAAAAAAGTGGGACAAATTACAGGAAATGGTAGGCTACCCAGAATGATATGCTGACCAGGATTTCTCTGAAACTGGGATGAAACCCTAATTGTATTGAGACTGTCTGAGAAAATGGCATTGTCCCAAACTGGTTTTAACATGGTTAGAGCCTGTCTGTGCTATCTCAGGAAACTATTTTGTCCTTTTTGATGGTAAATACAATATTTAAAGGCAGCTCTCTAGAAAGGGGGAAACAAGTCACTATACAGAAAGAGCCAAAGAAAACTGCATTCTTATGGGTTGTCAAAGATTTCCTTTCATAGCAGGGAGAAGGACTAAACAGATCTTATTTTAAATTCAGGAAAATATATAATGTAGAGAATATAATGAAATCTGTGCAAAGGCCCTGTTTTTGTGATTCTATGTTATGTTAACCTGAAGGGTCAGTGACCTTTCTTAATTTTAAATGAAGAAAAAGCAGAAACTTGTTAAAAATCAGATTAATAGAGAAACTAATTATATAATGTATATGCTTAAAAGCAGTTAAAAACCACTGACCCTTTTAGATCTTTCCATGCCCAGATACATTTGTTTGGCATACTGCACACTTTTTTAAAGTAATATCCTCCTTGGTTTTCCAATTATTTCCTATTTTCCCAAACTCTATTTCTTCATAATCCCTTCAAATCTATACTCTGATATGAAATTCCATCCTCCCCAACTGTAAAAGTTCTTGATTTTCTTCTCAACAATACTATACCAAAAAGGTTTTTTGGGTGTCTCTTTTGAAGCATACAGAGCTAACATTTTTCTTTTCAAACCATGGTTTAAAGGGCACTTTCTTTGCTTCGTGTTGTGTTATGCTTTATGGGTGACCACATATCTATAACCCAAAGATTAGTTTGACTTAACAGAAAAGTCTTTTCTTACTATGGATGACTGCTGACACTTTCCTATTGTTTCTCATTGCAGAATTAATAATACATTTTATTTTTATCTTTGACTCTGGTTTGAAATACGAACAGTTGAAGCATAGCTTAATTTTGTCAGGTGATAATAGTTTCTATTACATTAATTTTACAGGAACAAAATACTTCTCAAATTACATTATATACAAAATGCAATAACTTCAAAGAAAAATAGTGAGAGATAAAAATCATTCTGAAAAGTGTATTATGTGCTGTACTGTTTTCACTATTGGGTTCTATTGAATTATATTTGGACTTCATCTTTTTCTGTACCCTGTAATAATTATTTTACTTTGGAAAATGAGGGTGGAAGTGGAAGTCTAGATGTAATGTAGTTTTCAAATAATCTCCCTCAGAAAATTGCATTTTAAAGAGAAATATTTCTAAAAGGAAAAAATGATATTGTGATATACAGAGATGAATGTTTGGGGCATACAGTAGTTTTTTAGCTTTGTAGAGGCTTTTAACTGTGGCTTGGTCTGTAAAAAGGGAGTTGGTGAACAGCTGCGGAACCTTTCATGTCTAAGAAATTGATTCAAAACCAAGGTACATGAAAAGAAACAAATCCTTTCTGATGAGTGGTATACATGAAATACTAACTCCACTGAAGTTAATGATAAAACTCTCTATCTTTTGTGAATAATGGATGGTTGTGACAGCAGTTCACATTGCAATAAGGAGCTGTGTCACTACTTGCCCGGTAATTCTTGCTGTGTTTTTGTTGCTGTAGCTCCCAACCTGGGATGTTCACAACAAATCTACAAGTATGCAAGTCACACTTTGAGGGCATGTCTATACTTTCTGGAAGAGCAATGCTCTGGAGGGCGATCTTCTGGCATTCGATTTAGCAGATCTAGTGTAGACCCATAAATTGAACGCTCAGGGCCGCTCCCACCTTTCGTGAGGAGTAAGGAAAGCCAACAGGAGCGTTTGCTCCCATTGGCCTCCTGCAGCATGGATGCCACCAAGGCTTGGCTTAAGGTAAGTCAGTTCCAGCTACATATTTTATGTAGCTGGAGTTGTGTGCCTTAAGGCAACCTTCCTGGTCTAGTGTAGGATTGGGTCTGAGTGTGTGTGTGCTACATTCAGCAGCATGGAACCCAGCAGTCTGTCTACAGACCCCCAGTCCCACTCTGTCTTGCACTAGCCTTGCTTACTACTTACAGGGTGACACCAACACACTTTTAGTCCCAGATTTTCTCCAAATCATGTGCTCTTTAATGTCCTTTCCCTCCACTGGACAGTTCAGAGAAATAAAGTTTGTTTTTATAAAGAGACAAAAGCACATCACAGTGTTAATGTGCTCTTCCGTTTCAATGCAGAACTGAGTTGGTTTATAATAAAGAAAATGAAACAAATTGATTAGCAACTGGATGTAGGTTAAGTGATGCCAAGTAAAAGAAATAGTTTGAAATGGTTATAGGCAAATAATTGAAAACATGCATCTAAATGCCTAAAGCTTATTCTAGTAAGATACAATCTTTGCCCAACTACATTTCTCAGCTATATACACTTCCTGGAGACTTCAATGTTCCTCTTTCTCAGCTTGTAAGAGTTCTGGCTTCTTGTGTCTGTCTAGCAATGGATGCCAAAAATGTCTTCTGTCCTTACTTATATCTTCCACAGTTCAACGACACCTTTCTTTAAGAGGCAGTATGATCTCATGTTATTTTTTTCTTTCCTGTTGGCTTCCCATCCCATTGCATATACATTGGGGCTTCTGCTGTTTTGATTCCACTCTGCTTAATTTACATATGAGATAGCTGTCTTTTCTCTTGTCTGGCAGGACATTTGTTTCTCTGTGTTTGGCCACAGACTTTAAAACATAATAGCACAAGTAACCATATTTTCTAATATATAGTGTCAACACCAACACAGACATTTCAACAGTGCTATTAGTTACCAGTGTGATATTAGCTTTCAGAAAAGACTTTGCTCTATTAACTTTATAATGCAGTAATATTGTATACATTAATTGATTGTATTGCTTATTTTGTGGGAATCAGGCCCCTTGTATTTTCAGACCAATAAATCATTGAAAGCTCTCAAAGTATAATGTATTCAAGCTGTGAGAAAGGCAACACTGAGTTTGAGGAAGGAAGCTCCATGCTCTTCCCCCACTAGTGTTTGCTGAAGTGGAAATTGTTCTCTTTTCTACCATATCCTTCTCTATTGTCTTGATGGTCCTGTTTACTGCTTATCTTGTAAATTGAGGTAAGCACATATTCCTTTGTTTAGGATAGACCTGTTTTTTAACAACTTCCCCAATAAACCCTGTATATACATACTTTAATCATAATTCCAGGATATATTCATAACTCTTAATGTACCTCATGTACGTACATTATACAAGAGTATGAATGATCAGTGAGTTATTAGTGTTCATGGGCACATTATTACAGTCCTGTGGAGGGTATGAGACAGGAATGCTCAGTCTGAGAGTGGGTTATTGCTCACTGTGACTGGGGAAGAGGTCTCACTTGATTAGGTTCCTGTGGGCTCCTCACAGATATTCAAAGTAAGGCAAAATTTTGCTCATAGTTTATATCATTGTAATTCCATAGTAATTCCACTGATTTTAGTTAAACTACTCTGGATCAGGGCTGGATTAATCTTTCTGGGGAGAGGGAGTTAGGCCTCTTAGGCTCTGGGATGGGGCAGAAATGAGGAGTTCAGAGTTGTGTGTTGAGCCAGAGGACTGGGTGTGTGAGGGGGTGAGGGCTCCAACTGGGTTTGTGGGCTCTGAGATGGGACTGGGGATGAGTGTTTGGGAAAGGGCTCCAAGCTGGGTCCAAGGAGTATGGAGTGCAAGAGAGGGCTCAGGGCTGGAGTAGGATGTTGGGGTGCAAGGCATTTACATGGGACAGCTCCCATTTGGTGGTGCAGGCTCCAGGGAGGAGAGGAGGAAGGTTGCTCTGTGCGCTGCCTAGCACGTGCCCATAGGCACCCCCCCCCATAACTTCCATTGTCTGTAATGCCCAGAAGGGGGAGGGGACCAGAAGCACACAGAGACACATTACTCTCCTGCATCTCTTCCCTCCCTCACTCCCAGCAGGCAGGGCTGAGACACAGTGGCTTTAGTAGCTGCAGCCCAGGGCCCTGGACTATTGGGGCCCATCAAAAAGATCTGCATTTCTGGTGGCATGGAGATCTTTTTTTGGAGTCCCTATTTAGCCAAGGGCCCTGGGCTGCAGCCCCTAAAATGCTTTCTTAATACAACCCTGCTGTACATAACTACACATACCACTGTAACAGTGATTCCTGACAGCTTTACGATAAATGTAATTAACAAAGACAACTCTTGTAGTCATTCTTAACAACAAAATGTTAAATCAAAATGAGAAGAATCTCTTGGAAAGCAACAAATCACATGGCACCAATAAAATGGAAGAGAAACAATCATGCAAAATAAATCCACTTATTCTCCCACCTCTAAATCAAAGACAGCTATATGTAATTTAATAACACTTGGCTTCTTATTTAAACAATAAACATTTCACTGAACTGCTGTACTGAAGTACTAGTTTTGTGAATTTCTCCATAAACAAAAGATCAGGAAAGAAGAATCAAGTATGAGTGTGTTAAATTCAAGTTTATATCATACATGACTTAGATCTGTTTCTCCATCCAGTGTATAAAAGATACATTTCATTCACCCTCTTTCCTTCTATAAAACCATTATTGTATATATTCTCCCTTTAAAAATGAATTTGAATTTGAAAAAAAAAACCTCAACTCACTGCTCAAAAACAACTTAAAGCTTTGACTATTAGCCTGATCCTTCATCCCTGTGGTTCTTAACCTCTTTGGCACGTTTACCCTTTCAGCTTAACCAACAAACCAAAATTACCCCTCCTCCTTTTTTGAATGGCAATAGACAAAAAGAAAATTACAATGAATCATTTTTATTGTATTTTGTTTTCTCATACATTATGTTGAACACCTATTGTATTTTAAACTTATTATATATTTGGTTTGTTATTCAGAAAAGGAAAACATCACGAATAGCATTTCTCAGATGAATTCCTCAGTGTGAAGGTTGATACTGCTTCTGCTTGACTAGCTTAGAGATACGAGGTTTTTTCACAGCTAATGTACATCTCAAGTCATGACTGAGATCCAGTTTATTCCTTGCCTTTATTTTAATGTTGACCATTGTAGAAAAACCGACCTTGTAGTAATAATTAGTAGCAAATGGAAATAGAAGTTTGAGAGCTCTGTCAGAGAGTATCGGGTATTCTAAACCAGCTTTTCACCAAAAAGTTGCCAGATCAGAATCCTGAAAATCTGCTTTCAATGTGTTATCTTCTCGCAGACCAAGGAATTCTGCTTTTGCCTTGATATCCTTGTCTTTGATTCCTTTTTTCCCCACTGTATATGGTCTCACAATCCATACATTCATGTGACACTGTTTTATATCTGGAAAGTATCTGCTGATGGATTCTCTTACCGACAGTGTCTTATGATATCATCAGCAAATGAACATCTCTGTTTGGTTGCCTCAGGCAGAGTTGTCAATTTACTGAGGAAGCTAGAATCCTTGTCTTAAGCTAGGAGAATATACACAGTATTTCCGAATAGTGAGAGGTTTATCTGATTAATTTCAGTAAAAAAAATCTGCAAGGTATGCCAATTTTAGAATGAGTGTATGGTTCATTATTTTCCTAAACAATTTTTGCTCTTTAGCAGATCTCTCTCTTTCAAAGAACATTGATATTTCTTCTCTTAGGCTATGTCCACACTGCAGAGTTTTTGCTCAAAAATGCATGTTTAAGCGCAAAAACTTGCAGAGCATCCACACTACAAGCGCGTTCTTGCACAAGAAAAGGTATAGTAAATTGTAAGAACAGAGGGCTTTTTGTGCAAGAGTTATTTCTCTTTCTACAAGGAATAAGCCTTTTTTGCACAAGAGCTTTTGCACAAAAAGGCATGTGTGGATGGGCAACAGGAGTTTCTTGTGCAAGATAGCATCCATACTGCTATGGATTCTCTTGCGTAAAAGCACATGGCAGTGTGGACGCGCTCTTGCGCAAGAAGCCTGCAGTGTATCCCAAGTTGCAACACTCGGTTTAAGACTTTTCTATGCGATAACCAGTAAACTTCTGGGTGAAACAGAAGTGCACTAAATTCAGCTCCAACCTCTTCACATAATACTTTAAACATTCCATTATTTGTGGAACTACCTTGAATATGATTAAAAATTTTAACAACCAAAGCGTATCTATGAAGCACAGAGTGGGTAAATATGACATGAGGTGTGACTTGCTTTATGTGAGCCTTAAGCCCAGAATGAATCCCCATCATTGACAGTGCTCCATCAGTGCACATACCAACTAATTTTTCCCATTGTAACATCTTATCGACAATGGAATTCTGCAATGTTCTGAACATATCTTCCCTGCATTCTGTAGTGGTTAGCGATTCAGAGAATAGGAATTCTTCCTTCACAGAGTCACCTTTTATGTACCCAGCCTATACAAGTAATTGTTCACAGGAGGTGACATCCATTGACTTGTCCAACTGAAGTGCAAATTAGGGACTAGCTTTCATCTCTGCAACTACTTGATCAAAAATGTCTTTGCTCATCTCAGATATGGGCCCTTTCACGGTACAGTTTGAAAGTGATATCTGATCCACCTTTTCCACATGTTGCTCCCCAAAAACAAGCCTCACTGTTTCAACCAGACATGGTTTGATAAGAGTCTCTCTGGATACGTCTACACTACAGCGCTAGTTCAAACTAACTTAGTTCGAATTAGTTAATTCGAACTAAGCTAATTCGAACTAACGCGTCTAGAACTAAAAACTAGTTCGAATTAGCGTTTTGCTAATTCGAACTAGCGCGTCCACACTGATTGGACGCAGGGGGGCATTTAAGGGCAGCTGAAACCGGTTCTGGCAGGGCATCAGGTCAGTAGTTGCTTTGTGTGGCTGCTGTCTGAGGCTATCTGAGGCTCGTGCTTAAAGGGACCCCCCTGGACAGCCGGTTCTCAGCTTTTCCTGCTTGCTTGCCAACCTCGCCGAGGGACAGCAAAGCGTTGGTCTCTGTGCCCGTCTGTGTCGGTGCTTCCCTTCGGGGGGGCCGCTGCAGGTGGCAACATGGAGCCAGAGCTCGCCCTGCACCTTCTGGTGCACTTTCTGGACTTGCTGCTGCAAGCCTGCCAGCAATGGCTCGAGGCTGCCTGGCACCACCTGGGGAACGTCAGCCCCCTGCCTCTCTGCCTGGCCACCCTTGAGGCCGTGGAGGAGCTGCGGCGGCGCCCCGGCACCGGCGTGCCCCGCCGCGTCTGGCGTCTGGACACCAGCAGCGACTGGTGGGACCGCATCGTCCTGGAGCGCTGGGACGACCGACAGTGGACCCAGAACTTTAGGATGAGGAGGGACACCTTCCTGGAGCTCTGCGAGTGGCTCGCCCCTGCCCTGCAAAGAAGGGACACTCGCATGAGGCCCGCCATCCCCCTCCAGAAGAGGATGGCCATCGCCATATGGAAGCTCTCCATGCTGGACAGCTACCGATCTGTCGGGAACCAGTTCGGCGTGGGGAGATCCACCGTCGGAGCGGTGCTCATGCAGGTAAGGCACTCGTCGGCCACCGAGCCGGAGGGAGGGGGGCTGCGAGGAGGGGATGGGCCACCCCAGGGACAAAGGGGGGGCGGGAGGAGGTGAAAGCGCCCTGCACCGGAGGGGTCGGGCTGTCCCGGCCGTACTAAACGCTGCCAGGGGGGTTGCATCCGGGAGTGGGGCGCGGGACACTGCCAGGACACGCACGCTCCCAGCCACCCGGACGCCCCACTGATTGGAGCTTTGCTGTGTCTCTCTCCGCAGGTGGTCAAGGCCATCAACCGGGTGCTGCTCCGCAGGGTGGTCCGCCTCGCCGACCCGGACGCCGTCATCCGGGGATTCGGCGCCCTCGGCTTCCCCAACTGCGGGGGGGGGCATCGACGGGACGCACATCCCCATCCGTGCCCCGGAACACCAGGCGTCCCGGTACATCAACAGAAAGGGGTACTTCTCTGTGATCCTGCAGGCCGTGTGTGACCACCGGGGACAGTTCACGGACATTAATGTGGGCTGGTCCGGCAAAGCACACGACGCATGGGTGTACTGCAACTCCTCCGTGTGCCAGCGGCTGCAGGACGGGACCTTCTTCCCTGACCGCCACATCAGGGTCGGGGACGTGGACATGCCCGTGTGCCTGGTGGGGGATGCCGCCTACCCACTGCAGCCCTGGCTCATGAAGCCCTACGGGGCACCTCAATCCCTCCCGCCAGGCCTTCAATGCCTGGCTGACCAGGGCCCGCATCGTGGTGGAGAGGGCCTTCGGGCGACTGAAAGCCCGCTTTCGATGCCTCCTCACCCGTCTGGACCTGGCCGAGCACAACGTCCCTCCCGTGGTGGCGGCATGTTGTGTGCTCCACAATTTGTGTGAGCGGAAGGGGGAGGCTTTCCTGCCAGCCTGGATGGCTGAGGCTGACCGCATGGCTGGACACTACGGTCAGCCCCGCACCGCCGCCATCCGGGAAGCCCAGCGGGGGGCCGTCCGGATCCGGGAAGCCCTGCGGGAGAGCTTCCTGGTGGAGGAGGAGGACTGACCTCTCCCTGCATGCCCCATTGGGGCCTTCTTCCACCCTAGCCCCCTTCCGCTTTCCCCTCCCTACCTACTGTCAAATGAAGACACCTGTTTTTCAAACAAAAACGTCTGTTTATTTCACAGAACTGGGGTGGGGGGAGGGAGGAATGAAGATGGGAGAAGGGAGGGGGAAACCTGGGACAAGAGAGCTGGAAGGGGAGGGGAGGGAAGGGAGGAAGGGAAAGGAAAGCTCAGGGGTGGGAGTCTGGCTGCCTCTCCTGTCTCGCCACACTGCGGGTCCGGGGGCGTCGGTGGGGAATGGTTGTGGAGGGGGGGGGGGGGCAGGAGGGACAGGGGGTGTGGAGGAAGCAGGAGCGGAAGCAGGAGCGGGAGCAGGGAGAGTAAGAGGGGGAGCAGGGGGAGCAAGAGGGGGAGCAAGAGGAGTAGCAGGGGGAGGAGGAAATGGGAAGCGGTCCAGCAGGCTCTGGAGGTGGCCTCGCAGAGCACGGCCCTGCTCCTCCAGGGCCTCCAGACTCCTCCGGCGCAGCCTGAGGTCCTCCTGGACCCAGTGGTCCTGGAGACGAAGCTGTCGATCCAGGAACCGGAGGTGCGGCCTCTGGTAGTTCTCCTGGTTCCTGGCTGTCCTGCTTGCCCGGGCGCGGGTGGCTGCTGTAGGCGGGGTGGTGCGCCCTGCAGGCCCAGGTGCTGCAGCTGTGGTGCAACAAGACCAGCGGTCAATTACCTCAGGGGCCCAGGTGTGTGAAACCCAGCTCCCCTGTGCAAGGCCAGGGCCCCTGCAGGATCCCCAGCTGCTGCTCCTTGGTGGGCAAGGCCCAGGCGCACGGTCCTGGGGCTCCCTCTTGCCCCAGCCCCCCGTACACATAAGGGGAACACGAGGGTACTCACAGGTGGACACCTTCCTGGCCTCAGATGATGCAGGCGAGCGGCTCTGTGGGGTGCCTCGGGGGTTCCGGGTCATGGGCAGGCTGGCAGCAGGCTCCTGGCTCTCAGAGCCCTCTTCCTCCTCCTCCATCTCCTGGAGCGGTCCCTCTGCCCCGGGGTCAATCATGTCCCGGGGGGCAGGGACGGCATGAGCCCCCAGGATGCGGTCCAGGGCGTGGAAGTGGGGGCAGGCCTCCGGGTCGGCCCCTGGCTGGCAGGCCCGGGAGTAGGACTGCCGCAAGTCCTTTATTTTGCAGTGCACCTGCTCCCGGCTGCGCTGGTGGCCCCTGGCGGCCAGGCTGGCAGCCATGCGGCTGTAGACGGCCGCGTTCCTGTGGCTAGTGCAGAGATCGTGGACATTGGAGGCTTCCCCCCAAACCTCGATGAGGTCCACGATCTCCGCACTTGACCAGGCGGGCGCCCGCCTTTTGCGCCCCTGGGCAGGCTCCTGGGAGCCGCCAGGCTGGTCCTGGGGAGCAGTGGAGGGCTGGGAGCCCTCGGATGGCTGGCTCATTCTGTGGCAGGTGCAGGCTGTGTAGGCACGGGTGCTTGCAGCCTTGCAACTGGCACAAAGTGAGTAGCCAGCCCATGCCCCTTTAAGGGCTCCGGGGCCAGGAGGGGGGCAATAGAGTTTCCCTGGTGTTGGCTAGAGTGGCCACCAGGGAAACCTGGGAAGCCTTAGCCTCCCACTGGTTCGAATTTAGGGTCTACACAGCCCTTAATTCGAACTAGCTAGTTTGAACTAGGCGTTAGTCCTCGTAAAATGAGGTTTACCTAGTTCGAACTAAGCGCTCCGCTTTATTTACAATATTTAAAAAACATCAAAATAACTAGTGTGTGGTTCAATAAGAAATGACATTTCTGTTCAGTTTTTGATTTCTGTTAAGAGAAATCTAAAACTAGAGCCTTTAAATTAATATAATGTATCAAATGTGTTGGGCCAATTTCTGTTCATATTTAAAATTATCACTGCCCAGCCCCGACCCTTCTGGAAGTGTACAAATCAGGTGTAACTTTGTTAGTGTTGTTACTTCTGATTTACATCATTATAACTGGGAGTAGAATATGGTCCACAGCATACAAACCTGTATTACAAAGCTGAAAGTATGTAGTCTGTGGATGCTGTTGTTTAGACCCAGCTGTGATTAACATTGTAACAATTGCTATTACAATATATTTCTGTAATCCTTACAACATAAAAACACAAAGGGTTAGAATAGAGATAGAAATGTAGCCGTGTTAGTCTGGTTAGGGGTTAGGACTGTATTAATTAAGTTTAGGATTAGGACTGTATTAATTTTATGCTGTATTGAATATTGCTGTCTATTAGTATCTCAGTAGTGTCAATGACATCCTGTCATCTATAATATCAGCATCATGGGTATGCATTTATCTACTTTATTTAGCATTCTTTTTTGTTCCTCTAGTGCAGCAGCTTGCCAGATGCTGATCTGTTCACATATTAGATTAGCATTTACATTAATAATTGAAAAGTAATATATAGAAAAGACAACCCAGCTCCTAGCTCATCCACAGAAGTAGTCAGGGTGGATAAAAATGTTTTTTGAAGGAAAAAAAACCTATCTAAAGATAGTTTTAATTAAGATACATTATAGCTCAAAGATACGTCATCACGGAATAGGAATAAAATCCACCATGGTAGTGGTGCATACAGTGACATCATAATATGGATGTCACAATATACTAAACATATTCTGTTATTTTTGACTAAAACACTTTCTTATTTTCCAGATTAGTGTCTCCTGTTCAAGTTGTAATGAAACAGTTTGACACTTTAATCATTATTTTGTTGTTGTAAGTGTCAAACTACTTCATTACATTGCAAACAAGACATACTTGCAACAAGAAACTGAGGTACTTTAATATGTATTAAATGGAAGTTGCCCCAATATTTTCTACATAAAATACAAGTTGAACCTCTGTAGTCTGGCACCCTCGGGCCAGGTGCTAAACCAGAGAATTTGCTGAACCATAAGAGGTCAATATTGTCTTTTCAACACTTTTGTCTTTTCAGTATTTTCAACACTTCCACTGTTTACTGGGCTCTCAGAAGACATTTGGGGGTAAATTAGAGCTAAACAACAGCACACAACACATAGCTGGGACTTGTGGCTGTAAACAAACTTTGAGACTATGGGAAACTTTGCCACACCTATGATAAATGGATATCCACCTAACTAATATCATGGTAGACCACGGATGTTGCAAGATCAGATAGTGCTAGGCTAGAGGGGATCAACCCATACTATAAAATAAAAATAAAAATGTGATTGTTTTGAATATTATATTTTGTCTGGATAATATGACCTGATGTGATCAATGAGATGCACTACTACTACTATCACTGAGACATAATGAAATATAAAAACAATAATAATAAAAGAAAAAATTAAACAGTTTAAAAAAGATATATTTCAAAAAATATCCTAAACAAAATTTTTAAAATGGATATTTTATTAGAATTTCTAATCCCCAGGAAATTAAAAAATTTGTGTTCTAGTTCAGAACATATATTTCAAACTTTTCTGCAAACAGTTGAAAATTCAAATTTCAGTCTCTATTATTCTCATTCAGATTACAAAGGAGAAAAAAATGTAAGTTATGAATATTAAATAACATGGAAGCTAAAAATGTTTTCTTTCCTACAGGAAACACAAAGGACATTCTGGTGATTTATGAAGAAGAGGCCAAAGAATGGGCTCTGTATTTAGAATCGCTTTTCAAACACATTATAAAAGAAGAAGGAATCTTACTTTACAACCTAGAGACTTCATCTATTCAGCATCTGGAGTCATTCTCTCTCTCCTGTTATAGATGTAAACTGCTCATATTAACAAATGGACTTCTAAGATGCCTGAATCAAAAGAGAAGCTATTTCCTGCACAGAGTCCTTGAGCCTCCAGAGAAGGTCGTGATTCTTCTTTGTGGGGTGGAGAACGCACACATTCTATATGAGACACTGACCTTAGACCAAAGCAGCCAGGAGATCTCCACTGATCTGGAGCCTGAGGAATATCTCTCCATTGTCGCTGGCATTATTCAACAAGGTAATTTTAAATTTTAATCCTGCTGGTGATACATTTGTTACTTAATTATGATTAAAGGTATCTTTCTCATAGAAAGTGAGTAAGGAGGATGAACTTTGGAAAGTGTAACACTGAAGTGACTGTTCTTCAGCATCTGTCTGGTGAGATGAAAGGAATGACATACCTTGTCTCTCTGACTCTAGGTTCAGAAAATTATAGAAATCTAATGCCTGATATTAGTATTGCAGAAAAATGTATAGACAAGTCTCATAACAGAAAATGTAAAATTAGGTGAGTGGCTGAACTACTTCTTTGTTTCGGTTTTCACCAAGAAGGTTGGTGGGGATTGAATGCCTACAATAGTGAATGCTGGAGAAAAGGAGGTAGATTTAAAAGTTACAATAGGAAAAAGAAAAAGTTTAAAATTACTTAGAAAAGTTAGATATCTTCAAGTCACCGAGCCCTGATGAAATCCATCGTAGAATACTCAACAACCTTACTGACGAGCTGTGTGTGCCTGATGTTTTTAACATAAAAGAAGACCCTGAGCACCCCAGTCGTGACGTTGTATGGTTGGGGATTCCCCATCCACCC
This sequence comes from Pelodiscus sinensis, assembly GCF_049634645.1. NCBI lineage: Eukaryota > Metazoa > Chordata > Testudines > Trionychidae > Pelodiscus > Pelodiscus sinensis. Next base: position 24,466,845 of record NC_134715.1, read on the forward strand.
CCTTGCTCCCAAGGGAATATACAGTAGTGGTACCTCCACCTAGCTGGCCCTGTACATACTTAATGGTGTACCTTGGGAGCCTCCAGGAATAAAATTATTCCAATAATAATCTGGATCTAACTGCAAAACAACAATTCTAAATAATATATATCTAATTGATTGAATTAGAATTAACACACCTTCACTTTACAACTTAAAGAAACAGGGTATGTCTACACTACCCCGCTAGTTCGAACTAGCGGGGTAATGTAGGCATACCGCAATTGCAAATGAAGCCCGGGATTTGAATTTCCTGGGCTTCATTTGCATACGCGGGGCACCGCCATTTTTAAATCCTCGCTCGTTCGAACCCCGTGCCGCGCGGCTACACGTGGCACGAACTAGGTAGTTCAAACTAGGCTTCCTAGTTCGAACTACTGTTACTCCTCGTGGAATGAGGAGTAACGGTAGTTCGAACTAGGAAGTCTAGTTCAAACTACTTAGTTCGTGCCGCGTATAGCCGCGCGGCACGGGGTTCGAACGAGCGGGGATTTAAAAATGGCGGCGCCCCGCTTATGCAAATGAAGCCCAGGAAATTCAAATCCCGGGCTTCATTTGCAATTGCGGTATGCCTACATTACCCCGCTAGTTCAAACTAGTGGGGTAGTGTAGACATACCCACAGGGTTTAACAGACTGAACGTGAATACAAAAAAAAAGTTAACAAATGTGGCAGGGTAACCTCACTCCTGGGTCCCTGACCCCACTCACTCCAGCAATCCCAGTATTGCACTGTCACAGGCTGGGCCCCCCTCCTCAGACTTCCAGCCCTGTCATCATTGGGGTTGCCTACCCGTGTACCTTCCCCCCACCTGTGTCTCCCTACAGTCAGTTATAAGTTTTGCGTACAGTTCATGGCCCGCCTAGGATCCCACTGAGTCCGTGTCTCCCTAGTCACCAATGGCAGCTCCAACCACGCTGGGCTGGTCTCCCTCAGCCAGAGCGAGTCTCTCCCTCCTCTCTGCCTTCTCCGGGCATCCTTTGAAGGGCCCGCCTTGCATGGTCCCGCCCCTCACTCCGGACACCGGCTAATGATGTCACCACTTGCTCTTGGCAGGGTTTGAGCTCTTCTCCCTCAGCAAACAAAAGGGACTCAGGGCAGGTGCTCCCAGATCCTGCTCTCAGCTGGGGTCTCAAGCTGCTAGGAAAAAAGGTTGCCCCAAAGCCCCTCATTGGAGCACCTCATCCCTCTTTACTTGCTTTCTCAGTTTGTCTGGTTCTTTCCCTATCTGCTCTGGTCTCCTCTCACTCCATTTCTTTTCCCACTCTCCTCCTCCCTGCAGGGAAGGCCTCATTTAAGTGGCAGCCTCAAGTGAGATCAGCTGGACCTGATTGATTTACAGCAACCCTGTCTCCCCTGCTCCTGATTAGCCAGGGCTGTTGCTGCCTTCTAGAACTGACTTTCCTCCCTCTATTGTAGTCCTCCAGCCTGACCCTGTCACACAAAGTACACAGAAATCAAGGAAACTTGTCTAACTGGCATTTACATTGCCACCATTTATCCCACTCCAGAGTGTGCACTCCTTTGGATTCAGAGTCCCAGACTTGCATGGGCACGATTGAAGGTCTGCAGCTGGAGTGGAGATAGCACTGGGCAGGTTCTGTTTGCATCAGTCCAAGCTAAGCAGCCAGTCCAGCAACTCAATAGTGCCAGTGATTTTCATAGATTACTTAAGGATTTTGAAAAAAAAAATTCCTTTATCATTTTTAATTTTTTTAAATTAAAGGACAAGAGGTACATTTTCTTTATCTTTTGTATACCAGTATTTTGTATGCCTCCATCTTGTCTCCTCTTATCCTTCCCTACCCTACCTACCTACCCTAACTCTTCTCTACACTATCTCTTCACTACAATAAAGGCTTTAAAGTTTGCAGTCTTTATTCATGTGAGAGGCTGCCCATACCTCATTTTAATCTTTACACAATGCACAATCAACCTGTGGAACTCTTTGCCAGAGGATGTTGTGAAGGCCAAGACTATAACAGGGTTTAAAAAAAGAACAAGATAAATTCATGGAGGTTAGGTCCATCAGTGGCTATTAGCCGGGATGGACAGAAATGACGTGCCTAGCCTCTGTTTACAATAAGATGGTAATGGAAGATGGGGGATGGATCACTTGGCTCATATGTTTTGTTCATTATCTCTGGGGCATTATGTCATTGGCCACTGTTGGAAGACATGATACAGGGCTAGATGCACTTTTGATGTGACCTAGTATGGCTGTTTTTATGTTCCTGTTTTCATCACCTATCTCTGCTCTCCTCTATTTTTGCAACTACTTTTGACATAGTGACCAAATAACACAATCTACTGTACAGGCAGTCCCCGAGTTACGTGGATCTGACTTATGTCGGATCCCTACATACAAACAGGGCTTTTCTTGCCCCGGAGGACGCGGGCGGCGGGACTGCCCAGACGTGCCGCAGTCCCGCCGCCCGCATCCTCCGTGGTGAGAAAAGCTGCTCCGCGTCTCCCTGGTCTGTTGGGGGGGGCCTCCCAGCAGACCACGGAGACGCGGAACAAAGCCGCAGAGGACACGGGTGGTGGGACCGCGGCGCGTCTTGGAGGTCCCGCTGCCCACATCTCCCTGGTCTGCTAGTGCGCCCCCCCCCCCCCTCCCAGCAGACCAGGCTTCTCTCGCTGCAGAGGACATGGGCGGGCCTGCAGCCCGCGTCCTCCGCAGCGAGAAAAGCTGCTCCGCATCTCCCTGGTCTGCTGGGGGGTCCCCCGCAGACCAGGGAGACGTGGAGCAAAGCCACGGAGGACGCGGGTGGCGGGACCGTGGTGCGTCTCGGCGGTCCCGCCGCCCACATCTCCCTGGTCTGCTGGGGGGGGGGGCGCAGCTAGTGCGTCCCTCCCCCCAGCAGACCAGGCTTTTCTCTCTGACGCCTGGGGTAGAACAGCTGGGGCGCTGCCGGGTAGGTCCTGCAGCGCCGCTCCTCGGCACTACTGGACCAACCTGGCAGCACCCCAGCTGCTCTGCCCCAGGCATCCCCAAGTCAGCCGCTGCTGAAACTGACCAGCGGCTGACTACAGGAAGCCTGAGGCAGAGCTTTCCTCCCTCTTCTCTGCGTCGGGCTTCCTGTAGTCAGCCGCTGGTCAGTTTCAGCAGCGGCTGACTTGGGGACGCCTGGGGTAGAGCAGCTGGGGTGCTGCTGGGTTGGTCGCCACAGCGTGGCAGGGACCTACCCGGCAGCGCCCCAGCTGCTCTGTCCAGATTCAGCCGCTGTTGAAACTGATCCTGCCTCAGGCTTCCTGTAGTCAGCCGCTGCTCAGTTTCAACAGCGGCTGAATCTGGACGCCAGTTCCGACTTACATACAAATTCAACTTAAGAACAAACCTACAGTCCCTATCTTGTACGTAACCCGGGGACTGCCTGTATATTTGAGAGAGTTTGTCCATCTGTCTCTTCATTCATCCACCTGTCTGTCTGGGTATGTCTACACTACAAAGTTAATTCGAACTAACAGCCGTTAGTTCGAATTAACTTTAATAGGCGCTAGACTAGCGCTCCGCTAGTTCGAATTTAATTCGAACTAGCGGAGCGCTTAGTTCGAACTAGGTAAACCTCATTTTACCAGGATTAAGCCTAGTTCGAACTAGCTAGTTCGAATTAAGGGGTGTGTAGCCCCTTAATTCGAACTAGTGGGAGGCTAAGGCTTCCCAGGTTTCCCTGGTGGCCACTCTGGCCAACACCAGGGAAACTCTATTGCCCCCCTCCCGGCCCCGGAGCCCTTAAAGGGCCACGGGCTGGCAACACAGTTTGTGCCAGTTGCAAGGCTGCCAGCACCCGTGCCAGCAGACCCTGCACCTGCCACACTATGAGCCAGCCACCCGAGGACACCCAGCCCTCCACTGCTCCCCAGGACCAGCCTGGCGGCTCCCAGGAGCCTGCCCAGGGGCGCAAAAGGCGGGCGCCCACTTGGTCAAGTGCGGAGATCGTGGACCTCATCGAGGTTTGGGGGGAAGCCTCCAATGTCCAGAATCTCCGCACTAGCCACAGGAACGCAGCAGTCTACGGCTGCATGGCTGCCAGCCTGGCCGCCAGGGGCCACCAGCGCAGCCAGGAGCAGGTGCGCTGCACGGTGAAAGACCTGTGGCAGTCCTACTCCCGGGCCTGCCAGCCAGGGGCCGACCCGGAGGCCTGCCCCCACTTCCACACCCTGGACTGCCTCCTGGGGGCTCATGCCGTCCCTGCCCCCCGGGACGTGATAGACCCCGGGGCAGAGGGCCCGCTCCAGGAGATGGAGGAGGAGGAGGAGGAGGGTTCTGAGAGCCAGGAGCCTGCCGCCAGCCTGCCTGGGACCCCCGAGGCACCCCACAGAGCTGCTCGCCTGTGTCGTCCGAGGCCGGGGAGGCATCCACGTGTAAGTACCATCGTGTTCCCCTTATGTGTACGGGGGGCTGGGGCGAGAGGGAGCCCCGGGACCGTGCGCCTGGGCCTTGCCCATCAAGGAGCAGCAGCTGGGGATCCTGCAGGGGCCCTGACCTTGCACAGGGGAGCTGGGTTTCACACACCTGGGCCCCTGGGGTAATTGACCGCTGGTCTTGTTGCACCACAGCTGCAGCACCTGGGCCTGCAGGGCGCACCACACCGCCTGCAGCAACTGCCCGTGCCCGGGCAAGCAGGAGAGCCAGGAATGAGGAGGAGTACCAAAGGCGGCACCTCCGGTTCATGGACCACCAGCTCTGCACCCAGTACCACTGGGTCCAGGAGGACCTGAGGCTGGGCCGGAGGAGTCTGGAGGACCTGGAGGAGCAGGGCCGTGCCCTGCGAGGCCACCTCCAGAGCCTGCTCCCGCTCCTGCTCCCGCTCCCGCTCCTGCTTACTCCACACCCCCTGTCCCTCCTGCCCCCCCCCCACAACCATTTCCCACCGACGCCCCCGGACCCGCAGTGTGGCGAGACGGGAGAGGCAGCCGGACTCCCACCACTGAGCTTTCCTTTCCCTTCCTCCCTTCCCTCCCCTTCCAGCTCCCTCATCCCAGGTTTCTCCCTCCCCTCTCCCACCCTCCCCCCTCCCTCCACCCGCCCCACTTATGTTAAATAAACATACGTTTTTGTTTGAAAAACAGGTGTCTTTATTTTACAGTAGGTAGGGAGAGGGAAGGGGAAGGGGGGTAGGGTGGAAGAAGGCCCCAGTGGGGCATGCAGGGAGAGGTCAGTCCTCCTCCTCCACCAGGAAGCTCTCCCGCAGGGCTTCCTGGATCCGGACGGCCCCCCGCTGGGCTTCCCGGATGGCGGCAGTGCGGGGCTGAGCGTAGTGTCCAGCCATGCGGTCAGCCTCAGCCATCCAGGCTGGCAGGAAAGCCTCCCCCTTTCGCTCACACAAATTGTGGAGCACACAACATGCTGCCACCACGGGAGGGATGTTGTGCTCGGCCAGGTCCAGACGGGTGAGGAGGCATCGAAAGCGGGCTTTCAGTTGCCCGAAGGCCCCCTCCACCACGATGCGGGCCCTGGTCAGCCTGGCATTGAAGGCCTGGCGGGAGGGATTCAGGTGCCCCGTGTAGGGCTTCATCAGCTACGGCTGCAGTGGGTAGGCGGCATCCCCCACCAGGCACACGGGCATGTCCACGTCCCCGACCCTGATGTGGCAGTCGGGGAAGAAGGTCCCGTCCTGCAGCCGCTGGCACACGGAGGAGTTGCGGTACACCCGGGCATCGTGTGCTTTGCCGGACCAGCCCACATTAATGTCCGTGAACTGTCCCCGGTGGTCACACACGGCCTGCAGGATGACGGAGAAGTACCCCTTGCGGTTGACGTACCGGGACGCCTGGTGTTCCGGGGCACGGATGGGGATGTGCGTCCCGTCGATGGCCCCCCCGCAGTTGGGGAAGCCGAGGGCGCCGAATCCCCGGATGACGGCGTCCAGGTCGGCGAGGCAGACCACCCTGCGGAGCAGCACCCGGTTGATGGCTTTGACCACCTGCGGAGAGAGACACAGCATAGCGCCAATCAGTGGGGCGCCCGGGTGGCTGGCAGTGCCCCACAGTGCCCCGCGCCCCACTCCCGGTAACAACCCCCCTGGCGGCGTGTAGTACGGCCGGGACAGATGACCCCTCTGGTGCGGGGCGCTTTCGCCTCCTCCCGCCCCCCTTTGTCCCTGGGGTGGCCCATCCCCTCCTCGCAGTCCCCCTCCCCCTGGCTCGGTGGCCGACGAGTGCCGTACCTGCATGAGCACCGCTCCGACGGTGGATCTCCCCACGCCGAACTGGTTCCCGACAGATCAGTAGCTGTCCAGCGTGGAGAGCTTCCAGAGGGCGATGGCCACCCGCTTCTGGAGGGGGATGGCGGGTCTCATGCGAGTGTCCCTTCTGCGCAGGGCAGGGGCGAGCCACTCGCAGAGCTCCAGGAAGGTGTCCCTCCTCATCCTGAAGTTCTGGGTCCACTGTCGGTCCTCCCAGCACTCCAGGATGATGCGGTCCCACCAGTCGCTGCTGGTGTCCAGACGCCAGACGTGGCGGGGCATGCCGGTGCCGGGGCACCGCCGCGGCTCCTCCACGGCCCCCAGGGCGGCCAGGCGGAGAGGCAGGGGGCTGACGTGCACCAGGTGGTGCCAGGCAGTCTCGAGCCATTGGTGGCAAGCTTGCAGCAGCAAGTCCAGAAAGTGCACCAGAAGGTGCAGGGTGAGCTCTGGCTCCATGTTGCCACCTGCGGCGGCCCCCCCCGAAGGGAAGCACCGACACAGACGGGCACAGAGACCAACGCTTTGCTGTCCCTCGGCGAGGTTGGCAAGGAAGCAGGAAAAGCTGAGAACCGACTGTCCAGGGGGGTCCCTTTAAGCTCGAGCCTCAGATAGCCTCAGACAGCAGCCACACAAAGCAACTACTGACCTGATGCCCTGCCAGAACCAGTTTCAGCTGCCCTTAAATGCCCCCCTGCGTCCAATCAGTGTGGACGCGCTAGTTCGAATTAGCAAAACGCTAATTCAAACTAGTTTTTAGTTCTAGATGCACTAATTAACTAATTCGAACTAAGTTAGTTCGAATTAGCGCTGTAGTGTAGACGTACCCTCAGTTTATTCAAAAACTCCTCTTAAATGGAAAGAGCTAGGATCACCTAATTTGGCATGCAGCTTCCTCTTCTTCTAACTTAAAGCAAGGCCAGGGTTTGGTTGTGACAAGAAAATGGGATGTGCCGGGAATGGTATCGCTTCTCTTAAAACCATACAAAAGAGACAGAATCACCAGGCATATGAAAGGAGCTGGTTAGGGGGTGCCTTCCTTGTACCCTCTGACCTTTCTCCCCCCCCCCAAAAAAAATTTGCACAGAGACATTGCTAGCTTTTCTCCTTCATCAGGGAGCCCGGATAAAACACAATTTGCTGCTTTGCTCATTCTGGCTGTGGAGCTCAGGGGCAGATTAAGCTGGGCCTGCTGCAGCTGGGGGACATTCGCCCTTCTCCTTGCTGTGCCCACTAGAGCTTCAGTGGCTGTAGAGAAGCACTTTTCAACTGGTCCTGAGCTTCTGTGATGAGAGAGGGCTGGGGTTGTCCTCTCTCCCCTGGGCAGCCTGCATACTGAACCCCTCATCTCCAGTCCTACCCCACAGCAGTGATTTTAAAAAAATGTACATTTTCATTTTATTTTCCAAAAAACAAAAATTTAATTGAGTTAGGGACCCAAGCAATGCCAGGTACATCTTCTAGTATTATATACATATATAACACATGACACCATAGCATCAGTTCTCTGCAGCTGAGTTTTATACATTGCAGAGTACAGGTAGCCATCTGGCAGCTGGTATAGCTCCATGATTTAGTATTGGGTTAGTCCTGGTATTAGATAGAATAGCAGAGGGACTGTTCTAATTTATATCACTGGTTTGCAGTCTCTCCGGCTTTATATCACCATAGATTAGGTGATAAGAAACTCTGGCCTTCCATGCCACTGCATCAGAGTGGGTAGCTGGCATAGAAGCAGAGTTTTCTGGCTTTACGTCTGCAGGTAATGGGATTCTCTGCTAGTTAATTTCCACCTGGACTCTATTCTCTTTGTGCTGTCTGAGCAGCATGACATGGACAAAATGGATAAAAAAATCCAGCTCCACATCTCTTTATTTAGCTGAAAAAGCCTTTTACCACACCAGACTGTGCAGCTTCAACCCTTTGGCACTGCTCTCCAGCTGTGTACTCTTATAGTGCTAGCTGATTAATTAACACGCACATTTCAAATAAAGGTTCTAGTTGATATTTAGGAAAGATACCCACTAGAGATCCAGTTCACAGCATGAAGTAAAATGCAGGACTATGTAGCACTTTAAAGACTAACAAGATGGTTTATTAGATGATGAGCTTTCGTGGGCCAGACCCACTTCCTCAGATCAAATAGTGGAAGAAAATAGTCACAACTGTATATACCAAAGGATACAATTAAAAAAATGAACACATATGAAAAGGACTATTTGATCTGAGGAAGTGGGTCTGGCCCACGAAAGCTCATCATCTAATAAACCATCTTGTTAGTCTTTAAAGTGCTACATAGTCCTGCATTTTACTTCAGCTACACCAGACTAACACGGCTACATTTCTATTACTAGTTCACAGCATAGCATGATTCAAAGAAAACCTAAAAGGGTTTGTTGTCTGTTGTTGAGAGCATTCACAGGGGGAGCAAATGAGGAACTGAGACTCAAAAATTATGCTTTGTAACATATGTTTCCTGAATGGTGGCAGATTTTATGATGTTCTTGTTTAGAGCTGGGAAGAATGCAAATATTTTTGCTGTTAAGAGATTCGCATAGCAAGACTTCTTAAAAGGCATGAGCATTTTTACACCGATGTTCTCTTGAACAGCTCAGTTAAAACTTTTCTTCTAATTTTTTTAACTGTGAATGCTTTTGTCAAATTTCCTATGCTAGCGACTAAGATTCTATTTATTTTCCTGCATTAATGTCTGTTTAATTTAATGCAAAGTGACACAATTAATTTAGTATTTTGGCTTTCCTTTGCCACAACTTTTCTTAATACTGAGTAAAGTACAATTCAACACTGTGTTTTACTCTCTGGGGGTATGTCTACACTACAGCGCTAATTCGAACTAAGCTAATTCGAACTAACGCATCCAAACTAAAAAACTAGTTCGAATTAGCATTTTGCTAATTCGAACTAGCATGTCCACACAGAGTGGACCCCGAACCGGGGTTAAGGATGGCCGGAAGCAGTGCCGGCAGGGCATCAGATGAGGACTTAGAGCATGGAGCTGCTGTCTCAGGCTAGCCAAGGGCTGTGCTTAAAGGGACCCGACTCCCACCCCGGACAGACAGTTCTCAGGGGTGCCCCACTTGCAAACCAGTCCTGGCTTGGATTGCCCGGAGTACCCACACTGGGCACATCACAGCACTCAGCCATCAGACCGGCTGCACTTGCCGCAGGCTGCCATCTGGGGAGAGAGGGCAATTGGGGGGCTGCAGGAGAGCTTCCACCCCCAGAAGCCCGCAGAGCCAGCCCAGTCCTCCCCATCAGGGGCTTGTACCCCATTCCTCCCTCACCTCCTTCCACTTACCCCTCCCTAGCCCCCCTTCCTGATGTGAAAAATAAAGGACAATTGTGTTCAAATATAGAATCTCTCTTTATTGAACAAAACTGGGGGAGACTGGGAAAAGGAGGTGGGAGAGGGGAAGAGAGAGGGTGGGAGAGGGGAGGGCAACTACAATGATGAGGGGTTTGGAACAGGTCCCATATGAAGAGAGGCTAAAGAGACTGGGACTTTTCAGCTTAGAAAAGAGGAGACGGAGGGGGGCATGATAGAGGTATATAAAAGCATGAGTGGGGTGGAGAGGGTGCATACAGAAAAGTTCTTCATTAGTTCCCATAATAGAAGGACTAGAGGACACCAAAGGAAAGGAATGGGTAGCAGGCTTCAAACTAGTAACAGAAAGTTGTTCTTCACAAAGCAAATAGTCAACCTGTGGAACACCTTGCTGCAGGAGGCTGTGAAGGCTAGAACTAGAACAGAGTTTAAAGTGAAATAAAGTGATGGAGGTTGGGTCCATGGAGTGGTATTAGACAAATGGCTTGGTCACTGTCTTTGGTCCATCCCCTCCAGGGTCCCTAGGGTTGGCCACTGTTGGCAGACAGGCTACTGGGCTAGATGGACCTTTGGTCTGACCCAGTACGGCCATTCTAAGCTCAGGGCTCAGGGTCGGGGGTCTCAGTGGACCACCTTGATTTTCATGCAAACCTGCTCCTGGGTGGCCAGGCTGGCAGCTCTCCTGCTGGCAGCTTTCCTGTGCCTAGTGCAGAGGTGGTGGACGAGGTCCACGATGTCTGCACTGGACCAGGCGGGTGCCCGCCTCTTGCAGTCCTGGGCAAGCTCCCAGGAGCTGCCAGCCTGGTCCCGGGAAGAGGGGGAGAGCTGGGGGGCATCGAGTGGCTGGCTCGAGCCGTGCCAGGTGCAGGGTCTGCTGGCTGGGTGATGGCAGGCTTGCACCTGGCACGGGTACCGTAGCCAGCCCGTGCCCCTTTAAGGGGCCCGGGGCCGGGAGGGGGGCAATAGAGTTTCCCTGGTGTTGGCCAGCGTGGCTACCAGGGAAAGCTGGGTAGGGCTAGCCTCCCACTAGTTCGAATTAAGGGGCTACACACCCCTTAATTCGAACTAGTAAGTTCGAACTAGGCTTAGTCCTCATAAAATGAGGTTTACCTAGTTCGAACTAAGCGCTCCGCTAGTTCGAATTAAGTTCGAACTAGCGGCGCGCTAGTGTAGCGCCTATCAAAGTTAATTCGAACTAACATCCGTTAGTTCGAATTAACTTTGTAGTGTAGACATACCCTGGCTTTCCCCATCCTCTTCCCCCCCCCCCCCCCCCACTTCTCACCACTCTATATTAGCTGTCAACTTGATACTGCAGAGATCCAAGATTTTTAGATACCTACTATCGCCTAGAAATTATGGTTTATGTTATATATTCATTAAGAAAGAGAGCCTGTTGCCCTGATTTTTCATCCTAGACTTAATTGGGTCTCTGTTTTTATTCCTGCAATATTTTATGAACATAATTTAGATAGGTTCATTGTCTAAGTAACTGATTTGTATGTGCAGATAGGTACTTAGATCCTGAAATGCTTTAAATTGTTTTTGCAGTTATCTGTATCCTCATCTTGCAGATGCAAAAAGAGAGGGTAGTTTTGAAAAATTTATCCTCTATAAATACTTCTCTGGCACTGTCTCTCAAATGAGCTTATTTTATGAACATATTTGGTAAGACTTTGAATCTATCTAGGACTTGGGAATCTTGGCGTCTAGCACTCTCTTTGACTCTATTTTATTTGATGATGTTGACAAAAATAAAACAGACATCCTCTTCATTTCTCCTGCCAGGTTGTTCCCAAAGAAAAAGAGGGCCTTTCCCCCACAACACAGGAGAAATTCATGTATTTTAAATTAATCACTTAAATAATAATGCTTACGTCTAAACTTAGTCTCTTACATCAGACCACGGGTACCTAAATGAGGTGTTTGTGATGAGACATGCCCCATCCCAATGAGAGCAAGTCTTAAGAATCCTTCCGCATTTTGGCAGTGCCAATTAGGCACACCTGTTGAGCACGCCCAACTTGGAGAAAGGGTGCAAAAAAAAAGATGAATCTGGGTACAGAGGAGTGGATACTAGCAAGCCTAGACTGAGACAGAGACACCTCCTGTTGTTTAGGTGGGCAAACAGACAGGCACTACAGCCTGAAGGAGGGGCTCTGGAAGTCTGTTCTGTGTCCTGTAGTTTGGACCTGAGGAGCAGTGCTAGGGACTAGAAGTAATTGGGCTCAGAACCGACTCTAAGAATGAGCTCAAATCCCATGGGAAACAAAAAGCTTGAGAGCCCTGCAAATCTGCAGATATCTATTTTATATCTGCAGGTATCTGCATCTTATTTTTGCCGATATGGATGCGGATACAAGTTTTATATCTAGAAATCTGCAAATTTGTGGATATCCACTTCACACCCAGGAGTATCTGCATCAGCAGATGTTAATGCGCATGATGAAGCTTCCACTTGGAGAGGCAGTAGCTTCCCAGCCCAGGCTCCAGCTGTACTTCTTCCTGCCCAGGCCTTGTCCCCTTCCCATTGTCTCCCTCCTCTCTTCACTGTGCATCCTGGCTATGTCTACACTGGAGGGTTCTTGCGCAAGAACAACTGTTCTTGTGCAAGAACCCGCAGAGCGTCCACACAGCCTGCCCGCTCTTGCACAAGAAGATTTACAGTAAAGCATGGGAAGAGAGGGCTTCTTGCGCAAGAGCTATGCTCTTTTCTAACAAGTGTAAGCCCTCTTGTGCAAGAAAGCCCTATGGCTAAAATGGCCATCAGAGCTTTCTTGTGCAAGAGAACGTCCACACTGCCATGGATACTCTTGTGCAAATGCACATGGCCGTGTAGCTGTGTTCTTGTGCAGGAAATCTTGCGCAAGATGTTCTTGCTCAAGAACCCGCCAGTGTAGACATAGCCCCTGTGTCCCTGCTTACTGCATGCTTGTCCCAGTTAAATCCCTGAAACCAAGCATATTATTTTTTAAAAAAACCCTCCACTTTTCTGCAATTTCTCAACAAAATGGAGCATGTTTTGTACTATGTGCCAGATATGCAGAAGGTACCTAATTAGCAGCAATCAATTTGGGACTAAGAAGTGTCAGTCACGAGTTTATTATATATCCTCACAGCTGCCATGCAGGCCACTTGCAAATGTCCCAAACTCCTCTCACTGGTCCTGGGAAACACAGAATGGCAAGCACCAGTTAAAGCTAATTGAGAAATCTTTGCCTTTTCTTCACACAATCAAACAAGATGTCAGGCCTTGCCGTCAGCTGGCATTTGTCCCCTGACAGGAAGAAAATGACTGGAATCAGACTGCAAAAGTTGCCACCTCATTTTCACTTTTTCACAGAAACAAGTTGAGGGCTTCCTATGTTGATTGTTTCATCTCAGACAATGAACAAGAATTGCCAAAGGATATGCCAGTAAAATAGAGGCTGGCTGCTGCTTTAACAAAAACAGCACCCATTCAGCTCACAGAACCAAGAAGATAAAATGTCCCAATGAGGCAGCATGATGGTGGTGACTGGCAGACCCAGTATCCCCAGGTGCAAAGGAACTAAATCCCCAGCCTTGTTCTCACCAGGCAGAAGTAATCTCCAAACCAGGGAAAAGAGTTGAGACCTATCCTAACAATAACTTCTCTCTTTGTTGCCACCAAGTCACTCCTCCCTCTGCCCCCCCTTTCTTCCCTCCACACCCCTTTCTTCTTAGGTTCCTACCACTCAAGATCACTGCCCTCCCCAGCCAAGAGCTCCCCCTGCCGTGATCACTACAGAATTTGAACAAATAAAAAAAATTGTCTTGGCTCGCACCACTGCTTCCCTGTGGGAAAGCTCTGAAGTGCTCCCCTGGCCCAGGTGGAGGGAGATCCATTCCTCCTGGCCATTTATTGTTCTGCCCAGTCCCACTTAGCAGGCCAGCAGAGGTCACCTGCTGCCACAAATGATCCAGCCTTCCCTGTGTACACACACAGCATAAAGCTGGCTGATCCACCTTCATCTTTGACTAGACCTTTGAAAAGTGATGATGAGGGAGGCCTCGGGGAGCCCTGCTCTCACTACCCCTGCCTCTGCTGGCAAATTGCTCCAGCATCACTCAATGGGAGGAGGAGTCATCCCAGAAAGTCCCAAATTAAAATTCTCTTGTGATCCAGGAGCAGTGGCTACTGCATGAATAATGCAGAAAGATTTTGAAATTGTAAAAAACACTTTGCGAAATTGCACTTCTCAGCATTTTCCACCTGATGACATTAAAACAAATGAATTTACACAAACTCCTGTGAGGCAGGCAAGTATTATTATCCCTTTTTTTGTGTGGAGAAACAGAGGCACGGGATAATGAAGTTCCTCATCTGCTGCTTTTATTTTAAATCAGTGGAAAAAATCCCCTTGAGACCAAGACTTTAAATGATGGCTACGTCTACACTGGCCCCTTTTCCGGAAGGGGCATGTAAATTTCATGAGTCGTCGTAGGGAAATCCGCGGGGGATTTAAATATCCCCCGCGGCATTTAAATAAAAATGTCCGCCGCTTTTTTCCGGCTTTTAAAAAAGCCGGAAAAGAGCGTCTACACTGGCCCCGATCCTCCGGAAAAAGCGCCCTTTTCCGGAGGGTCTTATTCCTACTTCAAAGGAATAAGAGCCTCCGGAAAAGGGCGCTTTTTCCGGAGGATCGGGGCCAGTGTAGATGCTCTTTTCCGGCTTTTTTAAAAGCCGGAAAAAAGCGGCGGACATTTTTATTTAAATGCCGCGGGGGATATTTAAATCCCCCGCGGATTTCCCTACGACGGCTAGTGAAATTTACATGCCCCTTCCGGAAAAGGGGCCAGTGTAGACGTAGCCCAGGTCTTTACATTTCTAGCAGAGGGGAGCACAGGTCACTGACTGCATTGAGGTGGGAGGTCACCCTGAAACCCCAGCTTCCCTCATTACAGGAACTGGGCAGTGAAGCTCCCTCTGACCCTAACACAGTGTAAGGGCTGGCCCTGCCCCTCTGTTCCTGGCTACCAGGTGTGGCTGGGCAGGCTCTGCGCAGCATGATCCAATTGTGGAGGGTTATTGTGGGGGGATCCGGGTGTGGGGCAGTCTGGGTGTGGGTGGCTCAGTGGGAGATCTGGATGCACAGGGGTTCGGTTGGGGGTTCTGGTGTAGAGGCAATGGGACTCTGAGCTCAGTGGAGGAGTCGAGGGGAGGTGGGGCTTGGTGTGGGGTCCAGGTGCTGGGGAAATGGGACGTCATAGGTTAGGGGATCCAGGTGCAACTTGCTGGGGCTCAATGGGTGGAAGTCTGGGTGCGGGGAGCTTGTTGGATGAGTCCAGGTTTAGGGGAGCAGGGTTAGATGGGGCTGCTTAACCAGGGAGCTCCAGCTGCCTCTGAGGGAACACTGCATGCCAAACTCCTGCTCCCCCCCCTCCAATTCCTCATCCCCTTTTCCTATCCGTACCCCTCCCCTCATTCCCTTCATTCCCCATTCCTTCCCCTCTGCCTCTTCCCACCCTTCCTTAAATCCTCCCCCTGTTTCCTTCATTCCCACCCCTCAGCCAGCTCCACTGCAGGGTGCAGAACACAGGAAGCATGTGCGGAGAGGACAAGAAGGGGCGGGGAGGGGAGTTGGCAGCTATCTCTGCAGGGCTCGTTAGGCAAAGCAAGCCTCCTCTCCCACAATCCACTCACTAACAAGGGGGAGGGGGACGATAGGGAGCGTGTGTGGGAAGCGGGCAAGGGGAGAAGAGCCCCCAGCCACACGGTCAGTAGCAACTGGTTTGAGAAAGGGAAACCAAACCCACCACCACTTCACACACTGGCAAAGGAGGGGAGAGCCAATTGAGCAGGGAGAATGCAAAGTAAGAGAAGGGCAGCAAGGAAGAAGCTCACTTTGCCCATCCTGGGCCAAGGAGCAGGGAAGCAGGGGGGTGGATGGGTGAGGGGCTGAGCAGGAGAAAAAACAAGCCAGCAAGCAGCAGCAGTAGCAGGAACACAGATGGTCTCCACAGAGCAGGGCTAGCAATCCTCCTGGAGCCGGTGAGATGAATGGAATTGCAAGGTGCTGCAGCAGGGTGCTGCAGGGAGAGCCTATGTGACTGTAATTCGAGCCTGGGAATGGCGGGCCAGGGCCAGTACGGCTCCAGGTTTGGGTAGGCTGAGCTTCTCTTTGCCTTACAGACCAGACGCACATGTTAATGCAGATATCCGTGGCTCATGTTTGCGGATACGGATGCAGATACTGATACACATTTTGTATCCACTCAGGGCTCTAGTAAATTTGCCCAGGTCCTGGGTTTCCAGAGGCAACCCAGGGCAAGAGATGTAAAAAAGGAGACAGCTGAACCTAGACTGAGAGGTGGCTGACAGCAGTGATCAGGATTGAAAATTGTACCTATACTCCTCATTGGCCTAGGCAGTGAGACTGACAAAATGAAAACATATCTTCTGTCTAAGACAACAGTAGGCTGTTGACTTCTAATCCCGGACTAAAATGTAATACCATACACATTGTCACTGTAAGAAAATTAGAAGAACTGTATTTGCCTCAATGAACGGCTCTGAAACACTGCCATATTACAAATGTATAACTGTCATAACTACAGGTTGAACCCCCCCAAAATTGGGACTTTCTGGGCTGGCAACATCCATGGTCCAACAGGACCCCAGATGTTCCTGGACCAGAGAGCCCTGGGCCAGGAACCCAGTCTGAAGAGGCTGGCAGCAGTGGGAGCTGGGCGAGTCACCAGCATCCTGGCTGTGTCAGGGGCTGGAGTCAGCTGGCAGCAGGGCTGGAGTTCGAACCGTCCGGTTGCAGCAGGGTTGGGGCGAAAGCCAGCAGCCCAGATGGCGGCAGCATTAGCAAGGCCAGAACTGGCAGCCTGGTCGGTGGCAGCAGAACTGGACCTGGGGTTGAAACTGGCAGCCTGGCCAGTGTAAGGCCAGGGCTGGGGTCAGGATTGGGGCCAGCCATCAGCCTGGCCAGCTGTAACAGGGTAGGCTGACAGCCCAGCAGGGCCTACAGTAGTGGGGCCAGTGGTAGAGGGCCGACTGGTGCTGAAGTGGAGCCAGTGATGGGGAAGGGCACTGATCTCAGGGACTGATGGCAGGAGACCTCTCTGGTCAGGTAAATTCTCTGGTCCAGGACTGATTGATTCCCAAGGGTACCAGACGTGGGAGGTCCAAACTATAATAGTCCAAAATTGAAACAAATTGAGGCAAATAAAGTTTTGCATAGGCAAGGATTCATACCAATTTCAAGTACTTTGATTACTGCACTTTTTCAAGGGAGAAGAGAAAGAATTAAACCCCCATATTTCCACCCAACCTATTATTGTACCACTTTCATGGTATAAAAAGACATTGAGTTCACTGGAATTGCACCAGGGATAAATTTGTCCCTAAAGCATTAGTGCCTGTTCCGCTGAGCATTTTGGATCCACTATTGCAAGTATTATGTAATTCCTTCATAACTTTATAAATCACTTTATTTGACTGCAAAGTCCCATTCAACACCAGTGCTGAACTATAAATAATATTTAATAAAAATGTGAACTTTCTTAAGCAAACAGCAGGCTTCCAGTGCTAATTATTTTTTAACATCAAAGGGTGAAATCCTGGCTCTACCTAAACCAGTAGGATTTTTGCCATTGACTTCACTGAGGCCAGGATTTCGCCACATTACCAGTGGCAGGTAGTCTACCAACCACTCCTTCCCAAAAAAACAAAACAGATCTGAAATGCTAAATGGCATTAAAATTCAACAATAATAAGGAATCACAGGGGAACAAGGTCTGAGGGAAATGCTGACCTTTCTCATGGACACCATTGCTCAGTGAGCAATGTCTCAAATGCCAATTCAACTTTCTATTTTAAAACAAAAACAAACTGGATGAGTTTATTACTTGTGGAATGGGCTTTTGGAGAACTGAATCCGCTCTTCATCCACATAATCATGCAGTGGGCTTTTCCACTTTGCCTGCCAGTGTAACTCAAAACTATTTTGAGGGGACAACTAGGACTTCCAGAGATGTTTGTTTCCATGATGGCATGTCAACCTTTAGCTTCACAGGCTTGTTACAAGGGTGCTGGTGTGATGGTGGTATAGCATTTGTAATTTGGCTATTGTTTTGCTCACCATGATTCATTTCATATGGATCATGATAATTTTTATGGACTTTTCTAACAAGGACTTATTTGAGCTGGAGGTGAAAAATTCAATGGCCAGTAACCTGGCTCCCAAGACTGCCTGTCTCTTGCTAATTAAACTTGTTGACTTCTACTTTCTTTTCTTAATCCTGCAAAAGCCAGAAGCCTTTCCTCATCATATAATCAGATTTCTGTATCTTTTTTGGCAGTTTGGCTTTTGATGTGTCTAACCATTTGTGATGACCTGAGCCTTTGGATAATGAAGTATGTACAGAGTATGCAATGTTTTCCCCTTGTTTCATACACTAATTGGATGAAAACTGCTTACACCTGGTAAAATGAATTCACTGACATCTTAAATGTTTTATCACTTTATAGGACAAGTTTATAAAGAGTTTTACTGATGATATCTCTCAAATGAATAGAAAATTAAACATTGCTGTCTTATACTGTATGCAGTAAATCTAATGAATACATTTTGTTTACTTACCAATGTTTATAAAGGTTTATGCATTTCTTATCTTTTAAAGTTATTAGTGGTTTTATCATTATTTTTCCCAGTTTGTTTGCATTTAGAAACTAAACTGCATAATATAAAGTAGGACAGTCATTAGTTAATATTTAATTATATATCTGCTAGTTCCGGCAAGCATTTTTGGAGGTTATATTATCTAGGACTATGAAATGGTGGAGTGTATCCTCCTTGTAAGATGCCACTGACACTTGTCTGTTTTATACTTTAATTATTTTTATTAATTAGCTAAGAATTATTATCAAGTGTAACTCAGAAAAACATTGGAACTGTATTCTTTGTGCACACTATTTTGACTGCAACATAAAATGTCACTTGTAATCTTCTTAGGGAATTTAGGAATTTAGGAAAAATAAAATGTCATTATGTATCATTGAATGAAAAAGTTGTAGTGAATAATTAGGATAATATGAAAGCCCATCTACTTTTAGGATACCAAAGTACTGGTATAAATGAAAACAGAGTTGCACCCTGCACTCCCCGTGTTAAAAAAAATTTATTCTACAGAGTTAAGCAAATCAAAAGTAGAAATACCAGAGTTAAGGTTTCTGTGTGATCTTAACTCAACCCCCTTATAGAAATACATTATGATGTATCATTTAATGGCACGATCACATACTTTTTTGTTTCCATAATACCCCTGTCTCATTCAGTTCACTATATAGATAGCACTCATGTAATGATCAGCTAGTCAATACTTCATTTGTTAGTGTTTGCCATTAAGCTTTGCATACTATTCAAACCCTGTTCTTAAAACAAAAATAAATTTCCACTTGTGCTCATCACTATAATATGCAAGTGCTTCTCAAACCTTAATTATTTTTTTATCTTCATCATATGCTGATAAGGTGAATGAGTGTTGATACCCCACATTTTACAGATGGGGAATGAGGCACAAAAATTAAGGTCAAATGTTTCAGCTGACTTTCAATGTCCAGTTTGAGACACCTAGGACCTGGCTTGTCAGAGTATTTAGCTTTACATAGCACTTCATAAGCTCAAAGTGAAGTTCCTACTAGTTGCATTTGGGCATGCCTAGCATTTCTGCAAATCAGCCACCAGGATCTCAGGTTGGGTACCCACCAAATGAAGGGCAAGGGATGTAAGCAAGTAGTCGAGTACTCTATTACCTGATAACCCCAAGCTTATCGTGTGGTCAAGTAGAGTACTCATCTACTTGCTTTCTCCTGCCCCTTGCTGCCTATGTATCAGATGCAGCAAGGGTGGAGGGAAGCAGGAGCTGGTATGGCCAACTCCCTCCCCCACCCCATACCGTCTCTATGGTGCCGCCTGCTTTCCCTTCTGCTCCCCCCCCCCCACTGCTCTATGAGAGGCAGCAGCAGTGGGAGGAATTGCGCGGGGGGAGGGCTACCACGAAGCAGCCTCTGGCCACGGGGGGGCCCAGCAGTCCATGGGCAGAGGCTGCCTTAGCAGCAGCCCGTTTGTGGCGTCTGCTACAGGAGTATCTTCTGTCTGCGCTAGCTGGGGTTTGCCAGGGACAGGGGCTGCTGCTGGAGCAGCCTTTGCCCGCAGCCAGCCCAGGTCACTGTGAATAGGGACTGCTGGACCTGACACGAGCCGGGCACTGGCTCGGGACTGCTGCAGCTCTGCATTTTAAATATAATAAGAGCCAAGCAGCTCCTTTTAAAATGCAGAGCCGCAGTGTCCTGGACCGAGTGAGAGCTGGGACTGAGCAGTCCCAGCTCGTGCTGGGTTCCAGATTTACCCTCTGCGGCTCTGCCTTTTAAATGTAGTAAGAGCCACTACTACAGTAGTCCTGGAACCAGCACGAGCTGGGACTACTCAGTCCTGTGTCACACCAGCTCCAGGAGCTACCTCAGCTGCAACTCTGCAGAGCTCCTTCCCTTATCGATTATTTGTGTAGTCAATACAAATTTATCAGCCAAATATCTGCTCCTTAACATCCTTATGAGGGACACACAATTAGTTGATCAGTCATGCACAAACCCACATTCCCATATTTTTTAGTAAACTCTGAAGAACACAGAGATTCCGCATGTACCAAAAGGAGACATACTGGCTTATAAGGGGTCTTCCCAGACTATCCCCCTCCTCACTTCTCTTCCACAGCAAGCTCACCACTTTTAACATAGGTTTGGCCTTTATATAAGGAATCTCAGGATTAGGCCTCAGAAAGGGAAAGGGGGAATGCAAGCAAATATAAATTACTCAGCTTTGTCTTACTGCTAAGGTTTCAGATTATTTGGTTCATTTAGATTTTTTAAATTATTCTATATTTTGTCAAATGATAGCTTTTAATATTGTTCTATTTAGTTTCTGATATTGAATTTGTGAAAAATGGTCTTCAGTATTGTGGTTATTTGCACAATAATACCACGTTTGCCTATAAAGACATTTATATAAATATGGTCTATTCAGAAGAATCATTAATCCACTTGATTTTAAGAAATCAGTGATGCTTTATGTCATCTTTCCTTTGATCTAATGGATTTAAAACAATTATTTATTGCAGAGAATCATTTTAGTGTCAATAATACTTAAGGGTATGTCTACACTACAGCACTAATTCGAACTAACTTAGTTCGAATTAGTTAATTCGAACTAAGCTAATTCGAATTAGCGCATCTAGACTTAAAAACTAGTTCGAATTAGCGTTTTGGGCAGGGGACGGCTAGCTGGCACTGGCTCCCTGGCTTATCCTGGGGCCACTGGTTCGGGCCAGAGACTGCTGGCAGGGCTGGCTGTGTGAAGTGCCGTCTGGCCACAGTCTACCCCTTTAAGGGCCTGGGGCTGGGGGAGAGGAGAGGAGTTTTCCTGGTTGTGCCCAGAGTGGCCACCAGGGAAACCTGGGAAGGGCTAGCCTCCCACTAGTTTGAATTAAGTGGCTACACAGCCCTTAATTCGAACTAGCTAATTTGAACTAGGCGTTAGTCCTCGTAAAATGAGGATTACCTAGTTCGAATTAAGCACTCCGCTAGTTCGAATTAAGTTCGAACTAGCGGAGCGCTAGTGTAGCGCCTATCAAAGTTAATTCGAACTAACGTCTGTTAGTTCGAATTAACTTTGTAGTGTAGACATACCCTAATAGTCTAATGAGAAATGCATAGGTTTTCTATGGGATTTTGTGAAGTTCATATCTATGGAAAGCAGTGTGTCAAAATGAAGTTTGTATGGCACCTCATCCATTGTAATTCCTTCTGTAGGAATTTCACTTCTCAGAAGTCTCCTTTTTGTATACCTTAACTTTGGACAGTAACATTGAGGCAGGGGTACAAGTGATCAAAAGCCAGGAAGCTCAAAGTAAAAACTAACGAGGTTTTAATCCTGCCATCAGTCTACATGCACGATTTCTACTGACCACAATGAGACTTCTACCTTAATTCCATGTTATTATCCTTCTGTGCTGTGATATGGACTCAGAGTGACAAAGCTTTGCATTTCATAGTACAAACTGTTTTCTTTTCTCACTTATGCTATCATATTACCTAATCCACATGTCATATCTCATAAACTAATGCTTACTAATGAACTAACACCTAATAAATTACTTAGTCTCAATATGTAAATTCAGGAATGGAGCAGAAAAACAAGCAGGTTTTAATATTTTTATGGAGAAAGCCTCTGTTGTAAGCTTCAATTTAAAAAATCTCTAAAATATGCGGTTACTGTCCTGAAATTAACTAGTTATTCCAAAGTAAGCTGTTCCTAAAGTATTTCTCATCTCACCAGTGATCAGAGCTGTCTTTTCTAGAATACAGAATTAAACATTTTAAGAAGCAACCAGAGGGAAACTAGCCAGAGAGATGCCCATTTCAGTATGTTTTCAGGGAGATGTCATCCATTAAAACATCTTTCTTTTCTTAGATGAACGACAGAAGGAAGAAGCTGAAGAGTCACTGTCTTACATCTATGAAACAGTTCTTGCAAATGGTGAGTTTGAAGTTCCCTAAATTTCATGAAAATAGCCAAAAGAACTTTGAGAACATAGGGTTAAGTGTCTTTAAATGTTGTGTGACCTGAAAGGAAGTGGATGTGAAGGTGAATGTGAATTTGTTGAATGTGGAACTGCATAGAGGAACATGTCTTGTACTCACACATCCACATGCTCATTTCTGCCCCGGAAATCCAGCTTGTACTGGGCAGAGGCAGGATCTCCCTCCCCCAGCTAGAAGGGGGATAGAGGGCTTTCCCTCTCCTTTTCCCCTTGGTGGGGACATAAGGATCTTCCTGTGGAGGAAATGAGCTGATGTGAGACTTCCAGCTTGAATTATTCTTTTTCTTCTGTCAAATGTCAGTGCTGTTTCATTTAAAGGCAGCTGGGCTCAATCAACTCCCCATCCAGGTACCAGCTCCTCCTGGTGCTTTGCATTCTGGATTATTAGCTTAATGAATGCTTATTTTGTCAGTCAGTGCTAAGAAGCTGGAGGAGATGGAACTTGGAGAAATGAAATCCCCACCACCGCACCCATGAGATGAAGAAAAGGTGGCACTTCTGCTTTTAGTTCTCACCTAGCATGCCCTCTACCATCAACCCTTACATAAAGGCTTCTTCAGTAAATCTCTATTGCACACCATTCTGTGAAGTCATTAGCTCAGCACCATTCACTTGCTGGCTGATGAAAGGCTTTGGTGAAGTGACTAAACATCTTTGGGAATTCCAAGTGGCTTGGCACTTCTGTCTTGCTGGACTTATGGCAAGGTATGAGCTTGTCTGAGCTTACTGCATCAGCAGCTCTATCTTGCTAGCATGAAATTTAAGTCTCGGGATGCTGTGAGCTCATTGGTTGTGAATTTGTAACTTGCTAGACTGCATTCAGGTCACTTGTCCGTAAGGTATCTAGTTCAACATTTCTGGCATGTTCAGGTCATGCCAGGATATAGGTATCTGTGACGTCACTAGCTTGACACCTCAGATTTCCTGGGCTGGTGTCAAGGCAGGGGCGGATATAGGGCAGGGCGAGTGGGGCGGCCGCCCAGGGCCCCGCACTTCAAGAAGCCCCGCACATGCGCCATGTCAAAGGGGGGGCCCCACGAAATTGTGCTGCCCTGGGCCATGCAAAATCGTCATCTGCCCCTGTGTCAAGGCACAGGCTACTGATGCCATTCACTGTCATGGTGCCTGTAGCTGACTGAGGCGATGTCAAGGCAATGGGAGCTCTGAGTTGACTAAGGACCTTTGTCTTGCTGGTTTGAAGTCATGGTTAAAACTTTTCTGAAGTAATTGGCTGAACATGTCCAGAAAACTTGGCTGATGTACAGAGGGAGGTCTCTCTGAGATTACTGCCTCATTTGTTGTCTCTGAGTGAGCTGAGCTGGAGTGAAAACATATGGGAACTTACTGGCTAATCAACTTGAGATTGTTAGCATAATATGAGGAGGAAAAACCTAGGTGTAAGAAGGGAGAGCTGATCTCCTTCCTCCCGCCCCATGTCATCCCAAGAGAAGAAAATAATTAGAAGCTGCACTTCCCTGTGCTCCCTTTTATTTTGTCCCCTGACTCCGCTATAGCCCTACCTTTATCCTGCCCACGTGGGAAAGTCATTGGTCTCACACAATCCTTGCATTCCCTCAGCAGCAGTGCAAAGGCAAGAGATTTCTTGCACCATCTTCTTCCTTTGGTAGCTAGGAAAATCCTTCGGTAGTAGTCACCTAGGATGTTGTATAATCCCTAATGTGTGACTCTTGGGAATCCCCAGTGTTTTCCCCAGTTACCTTGCTAAGCAATCTATAAGGCTTCTCTGCCCCTATAATCAATGCAGAAGCCATCTCCAAAAAAAAAAAAAAAGTTTTTCCCAGTTTCACCTCTCTTGTATGGAGAGAAGGTTGCTTCCTGCCTCTGGTACACACTCTAACGGGTTTTGGGGGATCAGGGTTGCTACCTGACATCTCTGAAAATCCATGGGATATCCTAGCCCAAAAAGGAAGGGGGAATGGGATGTTTGGCCACTATCAGGTCATTGTCTCAGAAATCAGTCAAGATAAAGTGTTAAGAGTCAGCTGGTTATGTCCTTGAAGACATATGTGAACCTCCCAAACTAAACACTGTGGTTTGGCTCAGTAGTGACAGAAGCAAAGTGAATCTTGCAACTTTGCTTATCTCTAATAAAAAGGAAGCATATTCAGTCACAAAAATATATAAAGCATGTGATACATAGATGTCAAGAAGCTTCTAGCTTTTTAGATAAATATGATCTCTGGAGAAAAGAGCTTAAAAACAAGTAGTTATGCAGACTTTATCTGAGAGAAAATAGCATGAAAGAACTAACTTTTAGGGAAGGTTTTAAAAAGAGATAGTTTGGCCCAATGAAATTTGGGCTCTCTCTTTTAAGTGTACTGTCTGGCATAAAAAAGGCACAAGCCAAGAGTAAGGTAATCTAGGCTTTAGTTGGAATGAAAGGTGAACAGATCAAAAGTATAAAGCTTAAGTGAGAACTATGAAGCAATAATAATGGAAAGAACAGCAAGTATCTGACAAGACAAAGGGAAAGAAAGCAAACAATGTATCTAATAAAGCAAAGATAGATGGGGAACTAGTGAGACCTAACAATCAATAAGAACTGATTGACTAAAGTGAATTGTGAAAAGCCTTAAGGGAAAAGGTGAGAGTGTATAATGGAAAATGGAAAACCAATATAATCTCTGAGATCCTTTAGGGAAATATGAGTTGCAAGCAGATGTGAAAATAACTGATTTGGTAGTACCTGGGAATGATGGAAAATAGCCAGTGGTAGCATGCTAATCATAATGATGTAAATTTATCAGGGTTCATTCCTGTATCTGATAAAAGAATTCTCATGTGCAATTAAGTCAAAAGTAAAGAAAGTGAAGCGAAATATTTTTGAGGCCAAAATACTTTGAACAAGTCAATAATATTAGCCACACACATCTATTCTTGTATATTTACTTTGTTTCATTTCGGTGTTTTCATTCCATATAAGAAAACAGAACAAGCTATATTAAGAAATAAATTTCAAGAGATCTGATAGGTTATGGAATATT
The DNA here is from genome assembly GCF_049634645.1 of Pelodiscus sinensis. Lineage (NCBI taxonomy): Eukaryota > Metazoa > Chordata > Testudines > Trionychidae > Pelodiscus > Pelodiscus sinensis. The sequence continues at coordinate 24,492,053 of NC_134715.1, forward strand.
TTTTCATTTTATCCCACCCTGCACATCCATTGTGACAATTTATAAACCGAGTTGGAAAAATCAAATAATTTTGCTGGCTTCCAAGTATATAGATTATAAAAACCATTTAACCATGCAATTGAAAACATATATGCTCCATTGCTGAATGGTGATAAAATGGGTGAGGTAATATCTTTTGTTTGACCAACATTTGTTGGCAAAAGAGACAAGCTTTCATGGTACACAGAGATCTTCTTCAGGTCATTGTGGAATTAATTTACCCCAAAACTGGAGCTCCCTAAAATTAAAATACACATTGAGTAATTGAAGAGCCACTGCTCTAGTTTTGCTTTTTTACCATTGACCTGTTGAACTTGTATTCTATTATTAATTGAGTAAATAAAGAGATTAGTCCCGGCATGATGTTAAATTGTGTCCTCCACTGCTTGTTGGATACTTGTTGTAAAGACTGGCTAAAGATAAGGATGTTAAATATAGGTTAATTGGCTAATTGAATAGTCAATGCAGTTTGCATCAACTATTTGATTAGTCGATAAGGGCGTCTTCGCCTCTGAAGTATAGCAACAGTCCCACACAGCTCTGCCACTTTGAAATGTCATGTTCAGACCGGGACTAGAGTGTTTCAAAGTGGCAGCGCTATGTAGAGTTCACGGTCTGGCTCTGGACTCCATGTGCCACTGCCACTTTGAAGCACCTGGTTCTCTCCCCCACCCCCTCCCCCACCCCTCTTTGCTGCCTCTTTCTGATAGAAGCAGCAAACAGGGGGAAGTGACTAGTCGACTAGTGTGTCAACTATCCAATAAGCATTTGTTTATCAGCTAGCCGTTCACATCCCTAACTAAAGAATCTCACCCTGACAGAAAAGGTCCTCATGCTGAAGTGATGGGCAATTAGCAGATCTATCTAGGTTGGCTCTCTGTCAGAAGTTACAATATCTGTCTTACTGAACATCCAGACTCACTCTGGCCTTTGGATTCTGGCTCAGTGGTCTAATGTGGGAGCGGGGGGATGGCAGGTCTATGGAAGCTTCTACCCTTGCATAACGTTGCCTAGGCATATACACTGAAGGTCTTGGCAAGATTTTCCTGGGGAATCCAAGAGAGGTTTAAGGACCTTGGGGCAGCTACCAAGATTTCCAAGCTGCCTTTTTTAGGGATGGCTTGCTTGCTTTGTGTGAGGGTGGCCCTAGAAAAGGTGGATTAAACAAGCCCCGCTTCATTGTTTACATCCTGGTTCTATTGTTTTTGTAAACAGAATTGCTTGCTGGAATATTCAGACTTCACATATGACTTTGATCTGAATTCACATTTGAGGAAAATGGTAGCATTGAGTAAAGAGCTTGCATGTTTTAAAAATGATATTGCAGCTGTTTTAGAAACTCAGCTCTCAGGCACAGGTTTTATATGGGAGAAGGCCTACACCATTAACTGGCATGGAAATCCTGAATGATTAAGGAGAGAGTATGGTGTGGGTTTTGCTATCAGAGATGAACTCATGTCATTGTGTGATGCTCTGATTTTGACATCCTCACATATCATGACATTTTGAGTTAGTTTACAGAAGGGATTCCTCAACCTCACCAGTGTCTGTGCTCCAGCTCTGCATGCTAGTGGTGAGGAGAGGGATAGTTTTTACTAATAGATGAATTGATTGGCAGGATTCCATGAAAGGAAACCCACCTAGTACTTGGAGACTTTGATGCAAGAATTGTGTCCAATGCTGAGATCTGGTCTGGGATTCTGGGTAGACATGGCATTGATTGTGTGAATGACAGTGATCAGAAAGTTCTCAAGTTTTGTGCCAGTCAAGGCTTCTCAATGACCACCTGCTTTGCTGTTAATATCAGAAGGACATCAGAAGAGACCCTGAGATCTAAGCCTAGCACCAGCTTGACTTGTTACTAACAAGATATACATATTTAAAACATACCTGATACTTCCAAAACGCAAATTGTGATACAGACCACTCTTGTCTCCTGCAAATTTCAAGCTAAGATGATCCACCGTAATAAAACTGCTGTACAAACTCATATTGACTTGTGCTGAATCAATAATCCTATCAAGAAACAGTGGGGCATATATTTCAGTTAAAGGATTAAATACCAGTAGATACTATCTTTCCGACACCTTCTGGTTGCTTCTTCCTACCTAGCAATATCAATTCAGTTTCATCTGAATTAATCTTCTGCCAGCTAGTCATTGCCAGTGCTTCTGCCAAATACTGCCGGTAATCTCAAATGCTTGTTTCTCAACAACAGAAGTGGATCCAATAAAAGATATTACCTCAAACACGTTGCCTCGCTAATATTCTTGAACCAACATAGCTACAACAACACTGAATACAAAACTAGGTAAGGCACTTGTCAGCACTGGCTGCATCAAATGAAACAGACCCAGAATTCTTAACCTTTTCCATACCACAAACCCCCTCTTTTATATTGACTGCAGGATCCTATACACATCTAATTGCAGTCTAGCCAGCACCATCTTTTCCATTTCGCAATATGGTAATGGCAGAGTGGCTCCAATCCCCAGGTTGAGAACCCCAGAGTATTAGATCTGTATCCTGTCAGAACCTACCAAGAGACTGCAGCACTGTCTCCTCACTAACCCTTTCACCAGTCCCATGGACACACAGAAGAAACCCTGCATCACCCTGTGAAAAGGGAGAGCTTCAGAAATAAGAGTAATTGCCCAAAATTCCCATCAGGGATCTTGCTGAGAGGTAAGAACAAATTGACTGAAGGGGGGAGAGGCTCTATTGATGCATGATAGAATGCACAGGTGGGTCAAGGCCACTTTGTGATCCAGCAGAGTAACAGGCTGCTGTTAGAATGAAGAGCATTAACATGGACCAGGTAATCCTAAGTGACTGTACAAAACTAATAATTGCTCTTGCCATTTCTGGAAAAAGAAAGAAAATATTAGGGTGGAATCCTGGTCCCCAAAAACTTGCCTGACAGTAGCAAGATTTCACTCATAGTACATAAAAAACCAAGTTACAGCAGTCTGTTCTTACTGTGTTTGAAATATGTGTATTCAACTAGCTCTCCAGATTCAAATTCCACCATCTACAGAGGAGTAGGAGGGGAAGAGTCGTGTGCCAAATAGTATCAAGACATCATCAATGAGTTACAAAAGTGTGTTTACAATACAACCACCATTTACTTGGTCTTCATCCAGTGCAGGAAGGGTGGCTAGGAGCTGCTGTTGTATGAACTTACAGATTAAGAGCTCCCTGGAATTGCCATCAAACCAAATCCATCGCACTGAAAAGTGTACTCTACCTGTGAATCACAGCACGTAATGATGGGATGACAGTCCTCAAGAAGGTAAACAAATTTAGAATTATGTACTGGTTCTGTGTTGCTGGTTTTGTTTTGTTTACTGTGCATCAATTTTTTTTGTCTTCCCCCACAGGAGGCCAGGTTTTTGAGGCTCTCTTCCCCATATCTGTGTGAGCCTAATAGAGGCAGTACTATGCAGCCATCTCTAGTTTCAGCCACCATTTACATTGCAACTCTATGTGGGGGGTTTGAACTGAGATTATTTTCCCTACTTCTAGGAAATGAGCTCCTCTTCTGTGGTAAATGCTAACCTGCATATGCCTCTGTATTTAAGAGTAAGTGGTTGTTTTATTGTAAACAAACTTGTGTAACTCATTGGTGTCTTGATACAGTTTGACACACAACTCTTTTCCCCTCTGAAGATGTTGGAATTTGAATCTGGAATATACAGATTTCAAACACAGTAAGAATGTGCTGTTGTAACTTTGCTTTTTATGTACTATGGGTGAAATCCTGCTCCTGTTGGTCAGGTGAGTTTTGCGGGGCCAGAATTTCAACCTAATATTTTCTTTCTTTTTCCAGAAATGGCAGGAGTTGGTTGTTATATTACTATATATACTTTTTTACATAAATAAACATCTATTAGTGTGTATTGAACTTTGTACCTTGTTGAAGGGAAGGTTTCTTTAACATCTACACATATTAACCATTCAGAAAACACATTCTTACTGTTAGGGGAATCTGTCCGTGTCCCCTGCCAATAACTTTCCCTTGCTCTCATCAGTAATATTGAGATAATGGATCCAAATCTGCAGACCTTAAACTTCAGGAACACTAATGCTGGTATATTATGGTTCCTTGGTATTATATTACAGCTGACTAGCTGGGCAGATGTCCCTATTCATGCAGAGAGGCTGGAGGATGGATCCTGACTTCCTGACTACTCCAGGCTGTGTTATCATGTAGAGCAGGGATACTCAACTTTGAAGCCCCGAGGGGCCACAATGATACTCACAGCACATGCCGAGGGCTACAGCTTAAGTGTGGTTGCATATACATGCAAATATATATGCAAATATATGCAAATAGCTTGTTTCACACTGATGGGCACGAATACTAAGATTAAGGCAAGACTACACAACACACAGGCCCCATGTAAGTCAGTTCTGCTGGTATTAATAAAATGCAGTATTTACCCAATTTCCACCCATATGACAGCACTTTCAATGAGCATTGCCAGTCCAGGAATTTAACTACTAAAACACATATCAACAGAAGACCATTATATTGACTACTTTTTTGTTTTGGCTCACACCTGTAGGCCACAAACAAACGGGCCTAAGTAGCTCTGATGTAGAGGATGACACAACCTGGTTTAGCGAATAGGAAAACATTGGGGTAGAAGTCAGAATACATGGTTTCTATTACAGTTTGGACTTCTGTAATCCTGACTTCCCTTGTCCAGAAACATCACTGGATGTTCCAAGGCTGGAGCACTCACAAGGTAAAGCTGGGAACCCCACACTCAGTAACTCATCTCCCACTCTCCTGGAGCTTTAGAAGCATCATTTGCTGCTTTCAAGCTCAAGGAGGCATGGGGAGGAGCAGGGAATGGGAGGCCACTCAAGGGAAGAGGCAAGACATTTGTGGAACTCCACAGCCAGGGGCTGGGAGTGCAGCCCTGTGGCCAGTGGTGGAGCCCCACGGTTGACGGGAGGGACCGGCCGTGCAGCTCCATGACCAGTGGTGGGGGCTGGGAGCACCTCCTGGCCCCTGGTGTTCCCTCAAGCGCCCTCTCCATCCCTGCTCTGTCAATGTCAGCCCCTCTCTTTGCTGCTGCCAGAGCAGAGTCTTGCAGCCAGCAGCAATGGAGGGGCTGGCATTGACCTCCCTTGGTCTGGTAAATTCCTTGGTTTGGAACCAGTCAGATTCCAAGGGTGTTGACCCAGGTAGGTACAACGTGCACCCGTTCTGTTACAGACATATGTGACCATGAGCAAGTAGTCACTTTACCTTTCTGTGCCTCTGTTTCCTCTCCTACACGTCACACATCTTGGGTGTCTAGTTTGTAAGCTCTTTGGAAGAGGGGCTGTGTGTTACTATATGTATTTTACAGTGCATTGCCAGATGAGTAGTATTTAATTATTGCTTGGAGACCCCAACAGTATTAATGTCTTGTGAGTGACAATAAAGCATGTACTTTATATGAATGATGTAGCCATGTGTACATGCCTGTGGTAGTGCATGCACGAAGTGTGTGTATGCAATTACTTATGCAGGCTTTGGAGCTCAAAATCACATCCTTATTCTAAAGCTACGCTCTGGTTGGTAACTTCAGGTTTTTTGATGTCACATCCATAGACTTGTTTGTGATTGGTGTGTGGCTAGCAACCAACAGTGAGAAACCATATATAGAGAGCCATGTCTTAATGGGAATTTTATGGCTTGAAGTATGCTTATTTTATTTTTGGTGAGCAACTTTTCTTTCAGATAACAGGGCCATTTTGGATTCATAGACAGTTCTGGCTAGCTCACAAATAACAAACACAAACATCAATTTTTGATAGAAGAGCTCAAGCATGGAAGTAGAAAATGGGATTGAAATGATTTTGAGCAAACAAATCACTCCAGATAACATGACGCAGGCATTCAAGTATGGTCTCTCCTTTGTTCACCCACACATAAATCCCAATAGTATAGTCACAATGCTCAAATATCTGGACTGCTTCAAATGGAGGTCAACATTTCCAGCATAAGGATCATAGAGGTTTTGTTTATTTTTACCAAATTAGAAATAATTTCTGTTAATATACAGCACCGATTTTTATTTGCACTAAACATCACTTGCTGTGACTTGAAATGCTTTAAAGTGGAGAATTTCTCCCTTCTCAGCAGAGAAGGAAGAGTGATGCTACTGATAGTTCCAAAAAGTTGAAGGGATTGGCCTTGAAATGATGTAGTGCAGGAGATTTAAGGAAAATAAAGCCTTAGTTTCTCTGGTTGCGAATAGGGAACTCCTCTGCCCCATGTCCCTCTCAGCCCTCCTCATTAGCAAAAAGGCACTCAGAATTGCTGTGCTGTCACCGTGTGCTACCCAGCATATATATCCATGTGGTCCTTCTAATGGGCAGAGAGCCTTTAGACTTAGTTATCCCTGCCCCAAGCAGCATTAGCAGGCATATTTACCTGACATAAATTTGTGATGGATTATAAAGGGGACACAAAGTATATAGAAACTATTCCTTGATTCGTTATCATTCCAACAAGCTTTGAATTATTTTTCCACAAAATTCCTCTCTGGTAAATTCAATCCCCAATCCTGAAAATCATTTACACATTTCTGATCCTCTCCGTGCTATACAATGTAAGGAAGGGAACATAGGGACCTTATTGAGTAGCTCTTCAGTCAGCATTGTTGTACTGCTTTCAGTTCTAAGCACCACAGGGAGGTGTGTATGTGTAAAGGCTGAGTAAAAACTGAATAGGGATCTCAGACTTTGGCCATGAGCATTTTACCATGGTAACCTTAGAACACATATGCATGTTTCATTTAAGTTCTTTTGCTGTTTTTAACACCCAGAGTCTGTCACACACATTGTTGACTTAAAGTATATAACAAGTGCCAAATATCAAAGCAGGTGATTTTTTTTAACCTTGCAGTCCGCAATAGCGATTAAATAGAGTGCATTTGAAAGGTTAGAATTCATTTGGTGGAGGAAGTTGCATGTATAAAGTGGAGGTTGTCAGGAGCTGAGCTAAAGCATTCATGAAAAATTCCATTTAATGCAGAGAAATACAATTTCAAAGAAATATCATAAGTTCAGTTGAAAATGTGGAATTGAAAGCTATATGCATTCCAGAGGGGGTTGCATAAAATATACTGAAATAATCTATTGCATCATATGAATTAAGAAGTGGGATTGAAATAAAATCAAAAGCATACGTACAGTATTCAACTGAATGAATAACTCTTAAAATGTGTGTAACAGATACATAGCTAATATTTGGTAAATTATTTATGTAGCTACACATTTTAGATTAATACTTTTTAAAAGTATGAAGATAGATATTTTTCAGAAATGTGCCAAAATAAGCAGTCTGTGAGATAGAGCATTACTTTCTATAATGAACTAAAATTCTTAGAAGGAGTATCTTAAATGGAAAAGAATAATAGCTATTTTGTTTATTTTAGCTTCCTTTTAACTATTTAAATAAACACCTTTAGATGCAATTAATTATTTCTGATATTTAGATCCTTCAAGAAGGGACCCATTTTTATGGATCCATTATTTATACCACTATTTCTACAATAACTAAACTCATATAGGGCACTACAAAAGGAAATATGTATGAGTTCACATATTTGTACAACACATATTTGTAAAATATTTTTCCATTAGAAGTCCAGATATTATGATGATGAAGGTATAAAAATATTTGATTGATCTCTCACCATGTAGCAGAGTTATTTTTAATGGTCTGCTATTATTTAAGTAATGTCAAGCATGATGAACAGTTTGATTTGGGTGGCATCTTTAAAAAAACATGTTTACATTGAAGATCTTGCTAGATCTCAGAGCAATGAAAGATAGAGTAAATTCTGCAAAACATGGTCATCAAATGGATTTGTATTTGAGGATCTGACTTTAGGAAAGCAGGGGATGTTATTTCATATTGCCACTTACATGCCAATATGTATCTACAATCATAAAACCTTGTTAAAAGAACTTCAATTCTTGCAAAACTTTCAAAATAGCTGACTTCCTATGACTTCTCTGGTAGAGGAACAGCCATTTCAACAAATTGGAATCACAATCAATGCTTCAAAATACTAGTCTTCAAAAGATCCATGTGACAAAACACCACCTAATCTGATCAGACTAACATGGCTCCCTCTCTGTGACTAATCTCATTAGTTAGAATGATTGCAGTGGACAGCCTACAGAAAAGGAGCATCTCCCATGTCCATACCCATTTTCTCTCCTATTAGCAACATTTCACCATTCTAAGTGCATTTTTAATCCCTCGCATATTGCAGCAAATGCCTAGAACATGGCTACTCAACTTTGGAAGTTCTGGGGCCACAATGATACTCACAGCACATGCCGAGGGCCACGACTTAAGTATGGTTGCATATACATGCAAATATATATGCAAATATATGCAAATAGCTTGTTTCATACTGATGGACATGAATACAAAGATTAAGGCAAGACTACATAACACACAGGCCCCATTTAAGTCAGTTCTGCTGATATTAATAAAATGCAGTATTTATCAAATTTCCACCCACATGACAGCACTTTTAATGAGCAATGCCAGTCCAGGAATTTAACTACTAAAACACATATCAACAGAAGACCATTATACTGACTACTTTTTGGTTTTGGCTCCCACCAGTGGGTGACGTGTTGAGCCCCGTGTAAACCCAAGCTGCACACAAATAGGCCGTGGGCCATGGGTTGAGTAGTTAACCCTGGCCTAGAATAAAGGGTTTACTGGATTCACCACTTATAACCTAATCTCATAATAAAGCAGAAATGGTGATTGTTCAATGAATACAGAAATGGCATGTTAGGGACAATGGTGTTGGCACTCATGGTGAAAATCTGAATGCTGGGAATTATAGTTTGGGTTCTTGATTGGAGGGAAAGAATACTATTAAATGAGACCACAGTTATCTTTGGATTGCAGTGACAGTTACAACTTTTTTATTAATTGCTATATAATATGAATATGCCATTCATTGAGGGAATCTTACCTGTTGGTTTTCAGTAATTGGCATACCACTACCTGCCACCACTGCTTTCTATTCACTATCAACAGGAAAATCCTTTTCTCTTACTGTCATTAAGTATATAGCCCCCATACCGACTCAGCTGCTGAAGGGACAGTCAGGAAGCTGACAGCTCAGCTAATTGGTGGCCTCAACAACTGTAGAGATAAAAGGACTGCACAGTAAAAGAGCGAAGCACTGAGGAGCCACTGGGAGCAGGACAGTTCAGCAGCAGACCGGGGAGAAGCTGCTTAGAAAGCTGAGCTTCTAGGAAGTGAAGACAACAGGGTGTGACTCTGAGAAACAGCTCGGAAGAGAGATGTGATAAGACTTAGGCAAGGATAACACTAAGGGCTTGAGAGAGAGTGGTACCAACGATGTTACGCAGGGTTCCTGGCCTGGATCCTGAAGAGTGGGCAGGTGATTCACTTATCAAAACCAGCAGGGGGCTTATTAAGGCCTTGAATAAGTGAAGCATTCTTGAAGAGACGTTTGTCTCAGGCAATTGGCCTCCTGACATATTAGGCTCTTCACCACCCTGGAAGAAGACAGGATGCCAAATGACTTGGCCAGTGGCCCAGGATGGTTACAAAGGACCAACAAGTATCTAGATGGCAATCGGTCCGTCAACAAAAGAGGAAGACTGAGACAGATTCATTGAATTGCCCAGAAAGGGTGGTGAATATCAAAAGATGGTCTCTGTTACTTTTGAGTTTATATAGAGCCCAACACCAAGAAGTCCAGTTCTGATTCAGGTCCTCTGGATGATACTGTACTATAAATAACATATAAAAATGTGGCTCTTAAACTTCATACCAATTTGTCATTCTCTTAGCTCTAACATAGACTGTATCACTAGGCAAAGAACTAGAGACACTACGTGAAGGCACCAAATACTCTGTTGATAAACATAGTGGAGACTGTATAAATATGAATTGGCAAGTGTTCACAGAACTCTCAAAGAATGATAATGAGAAATTGGCATGTGAGAGACTTGACCCTGCCAGATTTTTTTGAATTATTTCTCTTTTCAATTTTGTCTGATGATGAAGTGGTTTTTGTCTTTGCAAGAATAAAATTTTTCTTTTAATTAATGCAGTGAAGGATATGACACCCCTTAATTCATTGTTTCAAAGCCTGTTATACCGCAATCAAATTCTGTTTTCACTATAGAAGAAGAATAAACTTAGCACTGCAATCTGAAATAAATTCTAGGTGTATCTAGATAATATTTATGGATGTCCCAGAATGTTAATCTGGAATAATCCTAAAATTTGCCTCAGTACAAAGTAGACTGCTAATCTAGGTCTGAATGCAAGGTCATAAAATCCAGCAAACCCACAACTGTTTTGTTGTGGGTTTGGTTCAGGCCCCATTCACGTTCTTTGTCAAGGGCTGTGCAAAGGAAGCGTTTTGGGGATGTAAGTCAGAGTGGCTTCGGGAAGTGGAACTATTGCATTGCAAACACCTAAACCTCCTTCAAAAAGACTGTGACTGCTTCCACAAACCCTGGGCTTTAGTGGCATTAGAGCACTTGTGTAGTTACTCTACATCAGGGATGGGCAAAAGCCTCTTGGTGAGCCAGATCCAGCCTGCCTAGGGCTTTGATCTGGCCTGCGAGGCAGTTCCAGGCCCAGCCCCTAACGGGCATGCCCAACCTGTGGCACTCATGCTGTGGGGAAAGGAGCTCAGCTCCATCCCTCCTCCCTTTGCATAGCCGCTGGAGATAAGGCAGCGCTGGAGCTGAGGCTCCTAAGCAGTATCTCAGCCATGTGATCCACGGCCAGCCCCGGAGGCACCACTACTGCAGCCACGTGACCTGGGGCCGACTCTGGAGGCACCGTGGCCACACGTCACCAGGCCAACCCAGAGAACAGATGGAATGATGGACTGAGTGGCTGTCGCGGCAGTGGGGCCTCCCTCCGGGGCAGCCAGGACAGCATGGCTGCAGCCGTTGCTGCAAGAGGGCACAAAGACAAGTAAGGTTCCCCCTCATGCCCAGACCATCCCCCCTCCAGTCTTGTCACTTCCTTCTCCCACAAGACCTGGCACCCCCAGCTTGCTCCAGCACCCTCCCTTGTTATTGCACCCTCTGTCCTGGCCACACACTGTACCCTTCCTTGTTCCTATTCCCTCCACCTGGCCAGACACCCTATTACCAGCCTCTTCTGCACCCCACCTCCCTGCCAGATCCTGCACCCCATTCCTATCTTACTTGCTGGCAGCTCTGTCTTGCACACTGTACCCCTTATTTTTGTCCCTACCCAGAGCCTAAGGAGGTCCATAAAATCCTCTTACACTAGAACCCCAGAAAAGTAAATCTTGTCTATGGGAAGCCCTGAACCTCAGTCCCCACCTTCCTTCCCCTCATCCCAAAAGGCTGGAGCACCAGAGGAGTGAGGTGTCTCAGTTGGGGACACATCAGTGAGTGTTGGGGGTTTTGGAGGAGTTTTTTTGCTTCTCACTTGTGTGGTCCCCAACTGATTTTTTTGTGACCCCTGACCCAAAAAGGGTTCCCCAACCCTGCTATAAATAAAGAAAACATTGAAGCCTTTTGTGTTGGACATAATATTTTACTTTATTTAAAATAAAGTTTGATAAACTAACAGGAGAAAGTTAAAATGCTTAACTTGTTTCATAACTGAAATTAAACCGTTCTTACTAGCTGCAGCTGGATCAGAAAATAAGGTTACTGTACCCAGCAGGGTAGTTCTCAACCCCGCCCCTTCCACCAAAGGCCCCGCCCCTTCCGGATCAGCCTGCAGCCACTTCAGAAATTTATGAAGTGGCCCCCCCCTTCCAAAATTATTTCCCACCACTGCCCTACATCAAGGTGTCTAATTGTGGCTAAGGTCATCTTACCTCTGAGCAAAGGCTTTGTATGGGTAGACAGATAACATAGCAGAATCTGTTTTTTAAACTGTAAACAGAATAACTTGCCTCATTTGACTCACTCTATCACTAACAAAGAACCAAGAATTCTAAAGAGCTCTTGTTTGTGGTGTAACCATACTCAGTCTTTAAGTTCCTGGTCTGTACTGTATACGTAGCTATTTATTAAACAGATACCCGGCATAGCAATGTGGGGTTTTTTAATTAAAGGGAAAATGTACATGCTTTATTTAAATGACGGAATCAGGATGAGTGATTGCAAGAGTCAGGGCAGGCAGTGGGAGGTGTGTGGCTCAGGGCAGGAGTTGTGAGGGAGGAGAAGTCAGTGCAGGGGTTTGGGTGTGGGGGTGGGGTTAGGGCAGAGAGTGCGGGGCTCAGTGATAGAAGGTGGGGGAAGGACTGAGAGGGGATCTGGGAGTGCTGAGAGCTCAAGACAGGGGCTGGAAAGTGCTTGAGTGAGGGCATGGGGTTGGAAGCTCCTCCCAGCGGCTAGCAGCTCTTCCCGGGCGGGGGGGGGGGGGGTTGGGGGGGGAAGGGCAGCACTGTGCTTCCTGGCAGGTGGCTCCTCCTGGGAGTGGCTGGTGCTTTGCTCCCCAGATGGTGACTTCTCTGAGGGGCCAGGCCTGTGCTCCCTAGAGAACAGGCCCTCCTGGGGGGCTGAGGCTATGGGGGCCAGCCCTAGCCTCCATCTGCCCCCTCAGCCTCTGGCCTGTCTGTGGGGGTGAGGGGACAGTGCTCTGGGGGTTAGCCCCGGCTTGCAGCACCCCACCTCCCACCCTGCAGCTGGGTCACACTTCCTGGCCCCAACTCATCTTTGTGGGAGGACATCTCCTGGATTGGGACTGTGCTGTGCTACCCAGCCCCACATGGGTGGCTCCAGGGGGACTACAATGGCAGAGCTGGTGGGGGAAGGCTGCTCCCCCATCTGGTACTATTTGGGGCAGGGCGGCCACTTAGTGGTCCGGTGGCCAGAAACATGGAGAGCCGTGTCCCACTCTTCCACTTGTGCGGCTGCCCCCAGTGGTTACTGTAGAGTATAACTGCCCTCCTGCGCTTCCTGCCCTCAATAGTCACTCTGCAGTATAATTCTCCCTCTGATCAGCCCCCTCCCTGTCACTTTTATGGAAAACAGTACCATTCCAGGCACTTCTCGTTTTCCTGTCACAACCAGGAAGGTTTCCCTGAACTTCTTTTAAGTTAGGTAAGAGCAAGTTTCATATCTCATCGGGTACGTCTACACTACAACGTTAATTTGAATTAACTTAGTTCGAATTAGTTAATTCGAACTAAGCTAATTTGAACTAACGCGTCTAGAACTAAAAACTAGTTCGAATTAGTGCTTTGCTAATTCGAACTAGCAAGTCCACATTGAGTGGACCCTGAACAGGGCTTAAGGATGGCCGGAAGCAGTGCCGGCAGCGCATCAGAGGAGGACTTAGAGCGTGGAGATGCTGTCTCAGGCTAGCCGAGGACTGTGCTTAAAGGGTCCCGACCCCCACTCCGGACACACAGTTCTAAGGGGTGCCCCGCTTGCAAAGCTGTCCTGGCTTGGAGTGCCCGGAGTACCCACACTGGGCACATCACAGCACTCGGCCATCAGCCCGGCTGCACTTGCCACAGGCTGCCATCTGGGGAGAGGAGGCAATCGGGGGGCTGCAAGAGAGCTTCCACCCCCAGAAGCCCGCAGAGCCAGCCCAGTCCTCCCCATCGGGGGCTCGTACCCCATTCCTCCCTCACCTCCTTCCACTTACCCTTCCCTAGCCCCCCTTCTTATTGATGTACAAAATAAAGATAACGTTTCTTCCAACATTGACTCTGTCTTTATTGAACAAAACTGGGGGAGACTGGGAAAAGGAGGTGGGAGAGGGGAAGAGAGAGGCTGGGAGAGGGGAGGGCAACTAACATGATCAGGGGTTGGGAACAGGTCCCAGATGAAGAGAGGCTACAGAGACTGGGACTGTTCAGCTTAGAAAAGAGGAGATGGAGCGGGGACAGGATAGAGGTCTCTAAAAGCAGGGGTTGGGTGGAGAGGGTGCATTCAGAAAAGTTCTTCATGAGTTCCCATAAAGAAGGACTAGAGGACACCAAAGGAAAGGAATGGGTAGCAGGCTTCAAACTAGTAAGAGAAAGTTGTTGTTCAGAAAGCAAATAGTTAACCTGTGGAACTCCTTGCTGCACGAGGCTGTGAAGGCTACAACTAGATCAGAGTTTAAAGGCAAGTGAGATCAAGTCATGGAGGTTGGGTCCATGGAGTAGTCTTAGCCAGGGGGTAGGAGTGGTGTCCCTGCCCAAAGTTTGTGGAAGGCTGGAGAGGGATGGCACGAGACAAATGGCTTGGTCACTGTCTTCGGTCCATCCCCTCCAGGGTCCCTAGGCTTGGCCACTGTCGGCAGACAGGCTACTGGGCTAGATGGACCTTTGGTCTGACCCAGGACGGCCATTGTAAGCTCAGGGCTCAGGGTCAGGGGTCTCAGTGGACCCCCTTGATTTTCATGCACACCTGGTCCTGGGTGGCCAGGCTGGCAGCTCTCCTGCCCTAGACGGCCACTTTCCTGTGCCTAGTGCGGAGATCGTGGACGAGGTCCACGATGTCCGCACTAGCCCAGGAAGGTGCCCGCCTCTTGCGGTCCAGGGCAAGCTCCCGGGAGCCGCCAGCCTGGTCCCGGGAAGAGGGGGTGGGCTGGGGGACATCGGGTGGGTGGCTCGAGCCGTGCCAGGTGCAGGGTCTGCTGGCTGGGTGCTGGCAGGCTTGCACCTGGCACGGGCACCGTAGCCAGCCCGTGCCCCTTTAAGGGGTCCGGGGCCGGGGGGGGGGGGCATAGAGTTTCCCTGGTGTTGGCCAGAGTGGCCACCAGGGAAACCTGGGAAGGGCTAGCCTCCCACTAGTTCGAATTAAGGGGCTACACACCCCTTAATTCGAACTAGCTAGTTCGAACTAGGCTTAATCCTCGTGGAATGAGGATTACCTAGTTCGAACTAAGCGCTCCGCTAGTTCGATTCAAATTCGAACTAGCGGAGCGCTAGTGTAGCGCCTATTAAAGTTAGTTCGAACTAACGTCTGTTAGTTCGAACTAACTTTGTAGTGTAGACATACCCTTACTATTTAAGAGGAGTTCTTGAACAAACATATATACATTCTTAAATGTTTTGTAATTCAAAGTAAATTAAATCTCAAGGAGGAGGGTTAATTAGAAATTGTTGTACCTTGTGTTGAATGTGGTTTGGTAAGAGACAATTCAACTCTTAGCTCCTTGGTTTCTTCTAATACAAAACTTTATCAAAGCATCTTATCCTCTGGAAGATATTCATTATTTTCTGAGGTAGAAAACAATGCTGGTGCAGCATATAACAAACACTGTTCTTGTGCAAAAGGACAAGGCATTCTACAAAAATGTAATATTAAGAGATATAACATTTTTCTTTATTGCACCATACATAATTCCTTTTTTCATCCCGTGTTTTATGGATCATTTTGTATCCTATGTCTTACCATATTTGTCTTTAGATGGGTCTACAATACTTTAAAACTCTTAGTATATAATTTTCAAAGGTAGTGTGCTCTTTTATCTTCACAATTTTTCTTTAGCTATTCATGTGTGTACAAAATAATTGGCTGAACTTAGCTAACACCTTTATATTGATAAATGATCATTTTTGGAAGTAATAGGATGAAGTATATAATGAGATCTAGTTCATAATGATGCATTAACTGAAGATATTACATACATTTTTTTCTTTGCTGCTAGTTTTCTTGAGATTTAATAAAACCCTGACTCAAAGGATTGTTTATGTGTTCTCATTATTTCTCTCTTTGGAACCTTTATAGCTAGATATGACATCTAAATGACATTTATTTTCTAATCAATTGTTTAAAGTGATAATATTTTCGAAATAAAAAGGACACTTTTATGGTAACATATTTTAGAGTTGTGAAATACTCTCATAAAAAAGAAGTACTTTTTCTTTTGTCAGTGCTACCTGTTTCTAACCTAAAGTGACACATGCATATTGCTCAGGGTAGAGAATATCTTCTTAGAAGTTATTTTAATGGTTTTATCATGTGACACTACCATTCATTTTGAGCAAAGTGTATTAAGACCATAAGAACAGCCATGCTGGGTCAGACCAATAATCTATCTAGTCAAGTAGCTTGTCTTTTGACAGAGGCTAGTGCCAGATGCTTTAGAAGTAATTAATAGCATAGGGGAATCACAAAGTGATACATTACCTGTCATCCAGTCCCAGCTTCTGGGAATCAGAGGTTTAGGGACACATAAAGCATCAGGTTGTGCCCCTGACCATTTTGTCTAATAGTTGTTGAAGGACCTGCTTCCATGAACTTATCTAGTTCTATTTTGAACCCATTGGTACTGTCCCAACATCTCATGGCAACAAGGTCTGCAGATTACCTGTCCTTTGTGTGACGTGTTTCCTTTTGTGTGTTTTGAGCTTGCTGCCTATTAATTTAATTGGTTGACCACCTGGTTCATGTGTTATGCAAAAGGGTAAATAACACTTTCTTAGTCACTTTCTCCACTCCATTCATGGTTTGTAGACCTCTAGCATAGCCTCCCCCACCTTAGTTGTCTTTCTTTTAAAATGAACAGTCCCACTCTTTATAATCTCTCCTTACATGGAAGCTGTTCCATGTCCCTAATAATTTTGGTTGTCCCTCTTTGTATTTTTTCCAATTCTAATATTTCCTTTTTGAGATGGGGTAACCAGAACTGCATGCGGTATTCCAACTGTAGGTGTACTATGGGTTTCTGTTGTGGCATTATGTTATTTTCTGTCTTATCCTAACCCTTTCCTAATGGTTTCTATCATTCTTAGCTCTTTTGTACTGCTTCTGCACAATGGATTTTTTCAGAGAATTATCCACAATGACTCCAAGATCTCTTTTCTGAATAGTAACAGCTAATTTAGACCCCTTCATTTTATATGCATAGTTGGGATTATGTTTTCCTATGTACATTACTTTGCATTTATCAACAAAGTGAATTTCATCTGCCATTTTGATGGGTGAAGGATCAGTTTTGTAAAAACTCTTGAACTGTTAGCCAAGTCCAAAGCTGACTGCTTTGTCTTGAGTCATCTGCAAACTTTGTCACCTCACTGTTTACCCTTTTTTCTCTAGATCACTTATGAATGCTGAACACCACTGGTCTCACTAGAGGTCCTTGGGGATACTCCACTCTTTACCATTCTTCACTGTGAAAACTGTCATTTATTCTGACACTTTGTTTCTATCTCTTAACCAGTTACTGATCCATGAGGGGGCCTTCCCTCTTATCCCTTAATTACTTAATTTGCGTAAGAGCCTTTGGTGAGGGACCTTGTCAAAGTCATTCTGAATATATCCATTTACACTGGGTCACCATTGTTCATGGGTTTATTGATGCCCCTCCCATCCACACCTAGAATTCTAATAGATGGGTGAGCTAAAGAAGTTGATTCTTCCCAAATACACTGCATTCATCTATGTGTCTGATAATCCTAGTCTCTACTATGTTTGCAACCACTTTATTTGGTACAGGAGAAGCCTGTAATTACCATCCTGTAACTGACGAGATTGATTCTGAAATCTTTTTTTGAAAATTGGCATCTGGTACAGAGACAGACATAAAAAATAGGTTACCTATTACAGGGTATGTCTACACTGCCACCCTAGTTTGAACTAGGGTGGCTAATGTAGGCATTCGAACTTGCAAATGAAGCCCGGGATTTAAATATCCCGGGCTTCATTTTCATGTTCCCGGGTGGGCGCTATTTTTAAATGCCCGTAGTTCGAACTACCTGCCGGCTATACACGGCACGGACTAGGTAGTTCGAATTAAAGCTCCTAATTTGAACTACCGTTACTACTCCTGCAAGGAGATTTAGAACTAGGGTGGCAGTGTAGACAACCCACAATTAGTAGTTCTGCAATTTCATATCTGAGTTCCTTTAGAATATATGGATGAATATTGTCTGATTCCGATGATCTATTTATCTATTTATCAATTTGTTCAAAGTCTCCTGTTGATACTTCAAACAGTGCCTCAGGTTTGTTACTTAAAAAGAATGGCTCTCCTTTTTAATAAATCCTCTTCTAGGCATATGTCTGTTCCAACTATGCGCCCTTAGTTTAAAAACCCATCTACAACCTTTTTAATTTTACACGGCAGCAATCTGGTTTTATTCTCTCTCTGGTTATGTCTACACTGCAGAACTTTTTTGGGATACCAGAGGTATCTCAGAAAAGCTCTGCCGCGTCCAAGGAAAAGCTCTGCAGTGTCCCAAACAGTTTCTGAAAAAGCGGACGCGTTCTTTCAGCATCCCTGTATTCCTCATTGTATGAGGAATAAGGGATGTTCCAAAAAGAGAAGGTTTTCCCAAAATATCGCCCCATGTAGATGGGCCAAATTTTGGAAAAGTCTTTTTAGGAAAAAAGCGGAAAATTCCAAAATAACATAATGCGCGTATACACTAAAAGCCTTTATTTTTAAATAATGTCGAACTGGAGGACTTTTTACTCTGACTCATGGTAACCCCTCATTTCATGAGGAGTAAGGGAAGGGACTTCATGCTGTGTAGAAAGTGCCAAAAGCTGAATTAAGCTATTTCGACTTCAGCTACACACATGACGCAGCTGAAGTTGCCTAGCTTAATTCGACTTTAGCCCTGCTGTGTAGACGTACCCCAAAAGACTCAGGCAAAGTTTAAATTAACAGGATGGGGCAGGAGAGGAGCAAGAGTCCAATCAGCTCCCATCTCCCTCTGGCTGGCCAATAGTAGGCAGAGAAACTTTGGAGGAATAAAGAGCCCACCTTTTAGGATATGTGATTCTCCCCTCCCCCTTTCCCAGTGTCTGTCTGCCCTAGTTGGTCCTATAAAATTTCCCACCCATTGAGTCAAGTGGGCAATATTTGCATCAGTAAAGCTTTGCTCTGCTTGAAACAAGGATTATCTGCAGCGGTGAAAATCTTTGTTTATCTCAGTTGAATCTGCATACACTGTTTTTTTTGTGCTGTTGTAACTACACTGTGGCAAAACCCAAACTATAGACAAAGCCATATACTTTAGATGCCAGTGGCACATGTGAGCAAAGACTATGGATATGAATGTGGGTTGTGGGATCTTTTGAACAAGGGCACTGAATGAAAGCCACTTCAATGGGGCCAGGATTTTACCTGCTTTCTTTTATTTTTTCACAAAATGACATGTACATCTGTTTGTAAATAATCATCATCTAGCAGTTTTTAGCCCATCAGATTTTATTTATGTAGGATGAATAACAATATGTTTTATTCAATATTATATCTTGCAGATTATCAACCTAAGTCAGAAGTTAACTTGCAGTTGGATAGAGGAGTATCAGTGAAAACAGATGTGAGTTTGAAAACTGAGGAAGTTTCTGAAACATTAGAAACTATGAGGCCTTCAGTATTGGTGCTACCAACAAGGATATCATGTGAGGTAAGGCTTTTCAATACTAAAATGTTAGGGATAAATGTCACTCTTCTGCCCTTCCCCTACTGTGGAGCACAAATGAGAGTTTACCTGTAGTGGGAGTTGTGCTGCCTGAGTATCACATCCAGTACAAAGACTTTCAAAATAAGACTGCAGGATTTTACTTCTATTAAAAATTGTTTGGCAGATAAAATTTTGCTTGAACAGGTTTCATTGGAATGTGAAGGAAATATTTAGTCAGGTACTTTTTCAAAAGATATGAAGTGCCTCTCTAGAAGCATTGTATTGCATGGGATTATAGAGAGGTGTGTGTGTGTGTGTGTGTGTGTGTGTGTGTGTGTGTGTGTTTGTTGGTATGCAAATATATGAATGCTCATTTAAAAAAAATCAATACTACATGTGAGAAAACACAAGCATGAAAACTGTGTAAAGAGTGCAGTATCTGAAGCCCATCCCTGTAGACCTTAGGCAAGTTAATGGCCAGAGCCATTTGAGGGCTGAAGAATCAGGCTAGTAGTGACATGGCAGAGAAGTGGAAGGAATGTTGCATAGCTTTTGGCTGCTCTGTGACAAGGAGGCTATTTCAGCCAACCCTACACTACTGATTACAGCTGAAGATTAGATGAAAGACATACATATAGAAAGTATTTAGTTTAAAATGTTTACTATTTTGGAAAACTCAGTAATCTGCACTGATGAAACCAATAGGCTGCGTCTAGGCTGGCATGATTTCGCGCAAATACTTTTAACAGAAAGGTTTTTCCGTTAAAAGTATTTGCGAAAGACATATTTTGCGCAAAGCAACCGTGCCAGTGTAGACACTCTCTTGCGCAAGAAATCTCTGATGGCCATTTTAGCCATCGGGCTTTCTTGTGCAAGAAATTAACTTGCCTGTCTACACTGGTCCTCTTGTGCAAGAATACTTGTGCAAGAGGGCTTATCCCTGAGCGGGAGCGTCAAAGTATTTGTGCAAGAACCATTGATTTTGTACAGTACAAAGTCAGTGTTCTGTGCAAATACTCGCAGTGTAGACAGGCGGCAAGATTTTGCCAGTCTAGATGCACCCATAGAGTATTACAAAAATTACTGTACAACCTAGAGAACTCAATAGATCAGGATTTCCCAAACTTTTTGATACTGAGGACCAGTAATTCCATTCATGAGCTTTTGGAGATCTGGTAACATTTATTTACATATTTGCATATTCATTAAGCAAATGATGAAAATGCAAATCAATTGTTTCTGGTCCTCCTAAAGCCTCCAGTGCCAACTTTAGTGCCACAGAAAAGTCAGTCGGGGCCACACAAGTGAGATACAAAAACACAACCCCTCCAAACCCCTCAAACCTCACTAATGTGGCCCCAACTGTGCTTGTGGGTGCTGGGACAGAGTTCTGGGGAAGGGTGCCAGTGAGTGCTGGGGCAGGGGACTGGGTGCTTGCGGGTGCAGGGGCAGGGTTCTTGTGGGAGCCTGGGGGGGGGGGGCGATACCTGGGGATCCTGTAGCTGCCAAGGCCCAGGAAGTGCGTGGGCTGCTCCTCCGTCCCCCAAACAGCAGTACGGTACCTGACATGCTGGTCCATTGCACGCCTGATGTCTTCCTGCACAGGGGGAGGGGGAGTCCCGGACCGTGCCAGCCCTAACTGCTCGGGCAGCGCATGCCTTGCTTCTCTGCTCCCCATGCAGCTGGAGCGCCTCTGTTCCACTCAAGCAACTGGAGCTGGCACACTGGGGACTTTATTCCCCTGCTGCCTTCCTACATGGAGGGAAGGGAGAGGGGGAGTCCTGGACCACACCTGCCCCAGCCACTTGGGCAGTGCGTGCCTTGCTCCTCTGCTCCCCATGGCAGCACGCACCTCCTGAGCAGGTGGAGCCGGCGCAGTCCCAGATTCCCACCCATTCTCCCGCACGCAGGGAGGCAGCAGGGGAACAAAGTCCCCAGCGTGCGATGGACTGGCGTTTTAGGTACCGCTCTGGCTGTTGGGGCAGGGGAGAGAGCAGCCCGCATACTTCCGGGACCTAGCGCGCAGCTGCAGAACTGCCCCCCCAACCCCGTAGGAAGCCCGCGCTACCTCCGTTGACACTGGGAGTTCAGCGCAGCATTCATCTTGGGGGTTGCGTGCAGTGAGGCAGGCTCTCTCAAAAATTTTTCTGAGGCCCGGTATTTTTTTCCTAAGGTCCCGGTACAGGGCGGCAGACCACAGTTTGGGAAATGCTGTAGTAGATCATTACAGTTGGTGTACTTTAAAATGTGTACTGAGAAATACTGTTTTTCTTCACTGGAAAGCCCCATTATGAAAATGAGAGTATTATTCTAAACAAGAGAGACCTGCAATAGAATTTTATTATTGAATTTAATAATAAATGTGCCTTCTTTTAGAACATAAGAACATAAGAACATAAGAATGGCCGTACTGGGTCAGACCAAAGGTCCTTCTAGCCCAGTATCCTGTCTACTGACAGTGGCCAGCACCAGGTACCCCAGAGAGGGTTGACCGAAGACAATGATCAAGCAATTTGTCTCCTTCCATCTCTCTCCAGCCTCTGAAAAACAGAGGCCAAGGACACCATTTTATCCCCTGGCTAATAGCCTTTTATGGACCTAACCTCCATGAAATTATCTAGCTTCTCTTTAAACTCTATTATAGTCCTAGTCTTCACAGCCTCCTCTGGCAAGGAGTTCCACAGGTTGACTACACTCTGTGTGAAGAAGAACTTTCTTTTATTAGTTTTAAGCCTGCTACCCATTAATTTCATTTGGCATCCTCTAGTTCTTCTATTTAGGGAACTAATAAATAACTTTTCTTTATCGGCCCGCTCCACACCACTCATGATTTTATATACCTCTATCATATCCCCCCTTAGTCTCCTCTTTTCTAAACTGAAAAGTCCCAGTCGCTTTAACCTCTCCTCATATGGGACCCGCTCCAAACCCCTAATCATTTTAGTTGCCCTTTTCTGAACCCTTTTCAAGGCCAAAATATCTTTTTTGAAGTGAGGAGACCACATCTGTACACAGTATGGAGTAGCGTACCATAGTTTTATACAGGGGCAGTAAGATGTGGGCGTACCATAGTTTTATACAGGGGCAGTAAGATATTCTGTGTCTTATTTTCTATCCCTTTCCTAATAATTCCTAGCAACCTATTTGCCTTTTTGACCGCCGCTGCACACTGCGTGGAAGTTTTCAGAGAACTGTCCACGATAACTCCAAGATCCCTTTCCTGATTTGTCGTAGCCAAATTAGCCCCCATCATACTGTACGTATAGTTGGGGTTATTTTTCCCAATGTGCATTACTTTACACTTATCCACATTAAATTTCATTTGCCATTTTGGTGCCCAATCACTGAGTTTGGTGAGATCTTCTTGGAGTCCCTCACAGTCCCTTTTAGTCAGATTTGTTTTGAAGAGCTGTCATTGTCTGTTAATTCTATAGATCCTTTCCTTAATATGAATTAGGACATAATTATTTCAAGGAGGAGGAAGGGGGAGGGTGCTAGATGCATTAAACTGCTTCTCTAAATAGAAAAACATATATTTCCTTTTGACTTTTGGGAAATATTTCTGGTTAGAAAGATAAGAAAAACAAGGGCCTAGATTAACCCCCTCCCAATTGATGCTCTGAAGGTCCCTTCATGCATGGATCACCCTCTCACATTCAGAAGGGAGCTTATGTAGTGTTATAAAATATACATTTTCTTTTGAAGGAGTAATAAAGGGATTAAAGGTGAAAGTTCATTTTTAGTTGATCTGAAGGGTGGCAAATATAGTTCAGTGAATTGTTCATTGTGAATGATTGTTCTGACTCTTGTTCAGTTCTTCAAAGAACACTACTAGCACAAGTGTATATTTTCCCAGTGAAAATCTATACATTTGCCACAGATCAGTGGGCCAAATTTAAAGATGTTGAATAGTGCCACTTTACAGACCAGTTTATCAGTGGGAATCAGCCTGAGTATAAACAAGTGTCACTTGCATACAGAGAAAGTAGAACACTGCACCGAGAACAGCTAAGTGGCAGATGCAGGAAGGCTTAAGATAAATTAGTCAGCTTGATTTATACAGGCAGTCCCCAGGTTACATGGATCCGACTTACATCGGATCCCTACTTACAAACGGGGTGAGGCAACCCTGCACTAGCTGTTTCCCCCCAGCAGACCAGGGAGACGCGAAGCTAGCGCTCCCCCCCCCCCCAGCAGACCAGGGAGACGCGGAGCGGCTTTTCTTAGCAGACACCTCAGCTTGAGAATAAAGGACTGAGGGAAGTGAGGTGTGGGAGAATAAAACTGAGCTCTGGAGAAATGTTTGGCTAGAGTTTCCCCTACAATATGTACCAGTTCCGACTTGCATACAAATTCAACTTAAGAACAAACCTACAGTCCCTATCTTGTACGTAACCCGGGGACTGCCTGTATTTTTTTTTCATTCTCTGTCCTGCTGTAATACTGCCCTTAGTATTTTAAAGGCACCAGCTTACCCCTAAAACTGACTCTGAGATGCAACTTACATCACTAAAGTCACCTCTGAATTTGGTTCATCACGTTCGGTGTAGTTCATTAATGTTGTCTTGTTGAAATTCACCCCTGTGCAAAGGATCAGCAGAAGACCATTGTACCACTTACTTCCAATTCTGAGAGTTTAATGGTGTCTTAAGTAGCTTAAGGGTCTCCTGCATGAGGATACTTTCACCCTTTGCCAACAGGAAGTGAGTATATGATCATCATGTTACAGTGAGAAGAATTTCATTATATATGACTTTGGTAAACAGAGTTCAAACTTTTACAGTAATCTTGTCATTTTTTTACTCAAAGAACATAAAAGATAACTTAATGAAATAGCTTCACCACTGTTATATAATAATATTTCAGGATATGAAGCTATTGGTAAAAGTAATTTTAACTTACATTTAAGCATATAATTTACATTTTATGGTTTCAGTGTAGTTTGGTAAAAGGCTAATGGTAGCATATTTCTAACTTTATAGAACCCTGGTGAAATATTCATTCTTTTGAGAGATGAAATAACTGAAACTGTAGAAATTGAATTCATAACAGACAATCAACGAATTAGGACACAGCCAGCCTTTTGGAGTCAGAAGGTCAGATTCATGAAAGCTGTAGGTAAGAGAACATTATTGTAGCTATAATTAATCAAAAATTTTGGTCCTGAACTTTCTTCACTTGTTTTACAATAAGTAGTTTCACTTCCTTTCAAAATCTAATATTATTGTGTTTCCTGTGTATGGGTTTTGCATAGAAAGTATTATTATTGTTAGTAATATACCAGCACAAGGGCTTGTGATTTATGGGAAACTGGATTTTATTGGGTTGTTTTTGTGTGGTTAAGTGGCAGGTGGCAGGCTTTAAAATGTCATTGGTTAGTCACAGATTAACATTCTTAATAAATTCCTGATATAAAATGCAAAGCTAATATTCTTATTACTGCATTAAGTTTAACAAGATGTTTTGTCTCTTATTTTATGCAGTGAGGTTATTTTCTGTTTTTGTCCATATGCCTGTCTATAATGCTTACTGAGAACATTTGGGGTTTTTTGCTATGATTTCATATCCATCTCATCTCTCTATATTACTGAGTCTCCTTTGGTTTCTCTGCATTTTGTCAATCACTTTATCCATAATATTAGCTATTCTGATTTCTTACTTTGCATGCAACATGATAAACAATGCAATGTTTTTATTATTTGAGTTTCAGAATGCAGAGGGAATGGATATGTCTCCCTCCAATTATTGTACTAGAAGTGTTATGGAAATATTCAGCAAAGAGTTCAGGGCTCGGTTTGCCTCTGTTGCATTGTGTGAATTCCCAAAGGATAGCATATCATATTTTATTTTTAAAAAACCATGGTAATACCACATCATTTAAGAGGAAAACACTTAAGCTACAATTTTCAAACTTGGCCACATGAAGTTAGGCCCTAAAATCCATATTTAGGCATCTTAGTTTTGTTCACAAAAGTTGACTTTTGTGAACAAAATGGTGTGGCATAGACAAGACTAAGTATGTGGTTTTTTTAGGGATGCTAAGCACTAACAAGTTCCATTGTTCCCTCTTAGACATACGTGATCTGTGGGTGACGGAGGAAAACATGAGCTTCTTTTTACTTCCTTCAGAGCAGCGGCTTTCTTGTGTTAGTGTTCTCTGATCAGCTCATGTGGGAGGCTGCATCTGTCTTTGCAGGGAAGAAAGTTATCACGATCACTGAGCTCATTCCTCTTCCCTTAAAGCAGCCACCACTGGCCCCCTCTCATTGGGGATCGTAGGTGGCTTTGATAGTAACATTTGCATGGTGCTTCCAAAGGGCTAGCTGATTAATTGATCCTGATGACACCATTGTGAAGTTAGATAAATGGTATTATGCTATAGATGGGGACCTGAGGCAAGGAAGTTGTGATTTGCCCAGGAAGACACGTCAAGCCACTGACAGCTGGGATTAGAATAAGAGCTCCTGGTGCCCAGTTCTTTATGAAGGCCATTCAAGTATGGAGGCACTTAGGGATGAGGTTGTAAATTTCCTTGTTATCCACATGCTTGAGAGTGATTCCTTACCAGGATGGCTCACTGGGGAGACAGCTATAGTTCTGAAGGGGCTGTGCTTGGCCAGAGGAGGATTTTAATGGTGAGGTACCTTTCAGAAGACCAAATTCCCATTGACTGTCCTATGGGAAAGTGGGGGTGGGCAGCTCCACACTCCCAGTAAGGCGCGGCCTTAGCCAGAAGGGGCAGCAGTGCTGGGGGGCAGTCAGCTCTCAGTGCTGTCCAGAATGCATCAGCTGGGGCTCTGGCAATGATTTGAAGGGTCTAGGGCTCTGGCCATCACTGCTGCCACAGATGCTACAGCAGCCAGGAGTCCTGGGCCCTTTTGAATCTCTGGGCCCCAGGGCAGTTGCCCCCTTTCCTCCTCATGTCGGTGGACATGATTGTGGGGACTCCTGCAGGCATAACTTCTAGGGACGTGATTGGACTGGGGCAGATATCCATGAGGGTTATACATTAGTAAACACAAAAATATAAAGCTTAACAGTTTCTTTTTGTCCCAAACAAGGATTCGTATTTTATTCCATTGGAGCTTTTAAATAAAAACTCTTTGGGATCCCAACAGAGGTACTGGTTTTCCCCACCATTGCTTGATTTAGCTTCTTTTTTATTTGTGCTTCTTCCCCCCACATCCTCGGGCAAAAACCTTAAAAATGACTGAAATACAGGAATGCAACAAGGATCCAGCTGATTTCATTTTAACAAAGGAACGTAAAATGAGTTTGTACTCTTTACCATTGAAGTGAAAGGAGATGCTGATTTCCATTAATTTTAGTTTCTTTGACTCTCCATTTCTTTTTTGTCTTCAAGTTTGTCCGCTTTTATTCTTTTGTGAGGAGAGCTAGAATTTTAGTTCTGCTGTTGGTAGGTACAGCAGGATTCATGGCACAATGAATACTGATGAATTATAAAATGTACTCATAAAGAGGGCTCATGCTGCATACACAGAGCAAGATATTCTAAAGTAACAGACTGTACAAATACCTCCCTCCTCAGTTTTTAGTAGGTAAACAACTGGAATGGAAGTAATTAAAGTGTAATTTCTATAAAACCCAATTTTGAGAGCCTTACCTGCAATTAAGAAAAATGTTTCAAAAGATGAATAGCAAATCTGTAACTTGTAATAAATGGCTGAACCTTTGCTTAATTTGTAGGCAGAGGAAGCTGATTATAGAGCATCAATCCATCAAAGGCAAAGTTGAAATGTGAAGCATGCTGTTTTCATATTGCTTCTCATTTGAAACAATACATAGCTATATTTTATAAGAATGTGTGTGTATATATATATTTGTTTCATTTTTGTGTTAACCTGAAGGACTTGGATTAAAAATGATTGCACTGAAACATCTATGAAATGAAAATCTTATTTATTGCCTTTTATGTGGTGGTTGTGATATTTCTTTGTCTTTTACTTACTCCCTGAGATTTCCCGAATGGCATTATAATATGTTTTCAGCTGCAGTTTTTGTTTGTGTTTTATAAGATTTTCCTGCTGGCCATGTAAATGTAAATGTCTACTGTGGGGGAGTCATTAAGGCTGTGACACAGATTGAATACTACACAGCAGTGGAGGAGATTGAACGCATATTTAAAGAAGTGGCTGATCCAATAGCTTTTGCTTGTCAGGTAAGTTGACCTCTCCATTAAGTTACTAAAAAAGCATAAAGATGCCAGTATGTGATAAGAGACTGTGTTATAAAGACTATTTTGATTGAATAATAACAAGCAATGCATCAACAAGAGAGTGGCGAAGAAGCCAGTTTTGAAATGTCTAGTTGTAAACAAATCAGACAAGTGAAAACAAATAATCTCTATTGAGCTATTATTAGTTATTGTTGGTTTCTGTTATCTATTATTTATTGTTTACAAAATGACATAAATTTAAATGATTCTTTACAGTTATAAACTAGTGTCCCTGGCTCATAGATGACAATAATAATTAACTAATATCAATCACAAAAGAGAAACTACTGAGTCTGTTCTGAAACCAAAGGAAAATACCCTTAAATCACCTATGTCTAAACTACGCTTCTTTTTAGGAAAAAAAGTATGCAAATTGCGCTCCGCAATTTACGTACGTACCTTTTTCTGATTCTTTTTTCGGAATAGGCTTTTCCAAAATTTGGCCTGTCTACACTGGGCCAAATTTCAGAAAAACCTCCTCTTTCAGAAAAGCCTTTCTTCCTTGTGTAATGGGGTTTACAGGGCTTCAGAAAGAGTGCATCTGCTCTTCAGAAAAGAATTCGGAAGAGTAGACACATTCTCTGGATGTCAGAGTTTTTCCGGGATACCTCCAGTATCCCAGAAAAACTCCGTAGTGTAGACGTAGCCACAGTGTTTGGGGGTAAGGGTGGGAGAATAAGAGAGATCTGGACCACAGTATATCCATTCAACAATAAATAGGATTTCTTTGGGCTAGTATTGAAAACTGAAAGCATACTGTATATGGAAAGCATTAATTTACTATACATATTCAGCCTGTCTACTGCTATTTAATTCCAACTCATGAGGTTTGTTGGTTGCCGTGCAGTTCTTTGCATGTGTTTATAAGAATTCAGGCTTTGAAGCTAGACTTCTTACTCAGCACAACAAACTATGGTATAAAGCTTCTGCAGCATGAAATCTCCTTTACCAGAAACATATATAAAACAACAGGAAAAGAAAGCAGTCTTTAGAATGGACGGAAACTGAAATATCACTTGTCCAAGGGTTGATAGTTTGAGCATATTGACACATCTGTATTGTAATGACAAAGAAAAATCAACAAAATCTGTTTCTAATGTAAACAAGTCTCATTTTCCTGTGACAAATATATTTTATCTACCACCTAAGGCATAAGACTCATAACAAAAGGATTAATAAAAATGATGTATTTCATTATTAGTATTCTTTTTAAGCACAGTGGTAGATTCCTTCCAAATATAATTCACTTTTGTAAAGTGTAGCTTATCCTGTTGGTGCATCTCTTAAAATCCTTACAATATCTATCATTCTTAAATCTCTAGGGGTATGTCTACACTACCCTCCTAGTTCGAACTAGGAGGGTAATGTAGGCATACCGCACTTGCAAATGAAGCCCGGGATTTGAATTTCCCGGGCTTCATTTGCATAAGCGGGGAGCCGCCATTTTTAAAACCCCGCTGGTTCGAACCCCGTGCAGCGCGGCTACACGGGGTTCGAACTAGGTAGTTCGGACTAGGATTCCTACTCCGAACTACCGGTACACCTCGTGGAACGTGGAACGAGGTGTACCGGTAGTTCGGAATAGGAATCCTAGTCCGAACTACCTAGTTCGAACCCCGTGTAGCCGCGCTGCACGGGGTTCGAACCAGCGGGGTTTTAAAAATGGCGGCTCCCCTCTTATGCAAATGAAGCCCGGGAAATTCAAATCCTGGGCTTCATTTGCAAGTGCGGTATGCCTACATTACCCCGCTAGTTCGAACTAGCGGGGTAGTGTAGACATACCCTAGATTAAATTGTAAAATGACCATGATCTAGATTTAACAGAAATTTCTGTTGAAAGGGGAGGTGTCGAGGGGCTTGTCTTCCCCTTTGACTGCACCCCCAAGTCAATGCCTCTCTCCCAGGGGAAATACGGCTCTAGTAACCTATTCCCAAAGTTGGTGCCCCTCTCCCAGGGAAAATACAGCTCTAGCAGCCTAGTCCCAAAGTCAATGCCCCTCTACTAGGGGAAATACTGCTCTCTCCTGGGCCAGGGGTTGATTGTCCAGGGTAGGGGAATGGGTGGTAGGGGGACCGGGCCCTCCCTCTTCACCGGGTTCCAGCCCAGGGCCCTTTAGGGTCCTGCCCACTCGGCGGGGAGTCCAGCCAATACACGCCGAGCCACGCTAACAGTCCTTTGCCCTGGGCTGCTTCCTACCACGCCTGGTTCCCTGGGGTCTATTTGCCTCGGAGTCAGCACTTGCCGGGGCTGCTGCCAGGGTTTCAGGCGTTCCGGTCTCTCAGGCGGGGGTTGGCTGCTGGCTTTACTCCCAGTCTATTGCGGGCTCTGTCTTTGGCCTCAGCTGCTGCAGGAACACCAAGGTTGCTGCCTGCTGCCTGCTCCCTTCCACCCTCCTCCTGCCCTCCCTCAAGCAGGGCTCTCTCTGATCTTATACCTGGGCTCTGCTGGGAGCATGCTCAGCAGGGCTGGATGGGCGGGGCCTCTTCCGCCAGCTGGGCCTGGGCTGCCCTCTGCCCTTCAGTGCGGGGCTTGTCTGCCCCATCACAGGAGGGCATGAGACTGAGGTGTTGTATTTTTTAAACAGTGAACTAGCAATACCGTATCTGTCTTAAATGTCAGTATTGGGCAAATTAATTGAAACTATAGTTAAGAATAGAATTGTCAGACACATAGGCTGTGTCCAGACTCAGGGGTTTTTTCGAAAAAAGTAGCCTTTTTTCGAAAAAACTTCACCTGCGTCTAGACTGCAGCCGCATTCTTTTGAAATTAAATCTTTTCTTTCGACGGCGGTAAACCTCATTTCACGAGGAAGAACGCCTTTTTTCGAAAGTGCTCTTTCGAAAAAAGGCGTTCTTGAATGCCAACAGGGCTTTTTAGAAAGAGAGCATCCAGACTCACTCGTTGCTTTCTTTCGAAAAAGCAGCTTGCTTTTTCGAAAGTACTGCTTGCAATCTAGACGCTCTTTTTCGAAAGAGGCTTTTTCGAAAGATACTTTCAAAAAAGCCTCTTTCGAAAGAGGCTTGCAGTCTTGACCTAGCCATAGAGAAGCATAATTTGTTGGAGGAAAAGTCAACATGGATTCTGTAAAGGGAAATCACGCCTTACTCTACTACTAGAGTTCTTTGAGGGGGTCAACAAGCATGTGGACAAGGGAGAACCAGTGGATATAGTGTAGTTAGGTTTCCAGAAAGCCTTTAACAAGTTCCCTCCCTAAAGACTCTTAAGTAAAGTTAGTTGTCATGGGATAAGAGGGAAGGTCCTCTCATGGATTTATAGCTGCTTAAAAGAGAGGAACCAAAGGGTAGGAATAAATAGTCAGTTTTCAGAATAGAGAGGGGTAACTAGTGGTATCCCCCAAGGTTCCGTCCTGGCACCAATCCTATTTAACCTAATTAAAAATGATCTGGAGGAAGGAGTAAACAGTGAGGTGGCAAAATTTGCAGATGTGGTCATCTCATCTCAAAAAAAGATATATTGGCATAGGAATGGTTCAGAAAAGGGCAACAAAAATGATTAAGGGTTTGGAATGGATCCCATATGAAGAGAGATTAAAAAGACTGGAACTTTTCAGCTTAGAAAAGAGGAGACTAGCAGGGGATATGATAGAGGTCTATAAAATCATGACAGGTATGGAGTCAGCGAATAAGGAAAAGATATTTACTTGTTTCCATAACATAAGAAATAAGGGTCACCAAATGAAATTAATTGGTAGCAGGTTTAAAACAAACAAAAGGAAGTTTTTTTTCACGCAGCACTCAGTCAACCTGTGGAACTCTTTGCCAGAGGATGTTGTGAAGACCAGGACTTTAATAGGGTTCTGAAAAGAACTAGATAAATTCATGGAGGCTAGGTCGATTAATACTTATTAGCCAGGATGGGTAGGAATGATGTCTCTAACCTCTGTTTATCAGGGACTGGAAATGGATGACAGGAGAATGATTACTTGTTCTGTTCATTCCCTCTGGGGCATCTGGCATTAGCCACTGTTGGAAGACAGGATACTAGACTAGATGGATCTTTGGTCTGATCTAGTATGGCTGTTCTTATGTTCCTTTGATATTAGATTCTTTTGTTCATTAGGTTGGCTCCTCATCTGAACAGTGTGGCTAAAATTCAGTAAGACAGACATATACAATTTTAAATAATATTTAAATAGAAATTGCAAAACTTTCCCAGGCAGAACAGTATATGACCTAGGAAATATGACACTAGTGTATTGAATGCCAGATATATTTTAATGATCTCCTAAGCTTTACTCACCCGAATGGTAAATAGGGATATAAATTTGAGCTACTGGAAATCAGGATATTTAGTTTTAATCGCTCCAGGTTAGTGATGGAAATGTAAATCCCAGCCAAGAGACTTTTTCGTAATCAATTAAGTGGCCCTAACTACACAGGATCATGGCTATTCTGTGGGGAAAAATGATAATTGGAAATCTGCTCTACATTGTTATTTTTAATGAAGACCATTAACCCATGGAGCAATGTAACTGCACTAGCTAAGCTATTTCCCACAATTTTCAAACTCCTTTAACCTCTTATTATAGCAAAGCAAAAGCCCTGTTACAGTGAAGGTTAAGATGAGGTTTCTGTTAATGCTTGACTTGAAGACTTGATGTGCCTAATGAGAGCTTGTATTCTGTTAGCAGTCTAAATCTGGGGACATTTGAACAAGTGATTCCCGAGATAAAGCCCCTAGAAAATAAAAACCACTTTTCTTAAAGTTCAGAAACTCTGACGACCTTCTACCTCACCCATAGAGGTAAATCCAAGACTTAGATTATTGGGCCAAGGTCTCGATACTCAGCGTTACTCCAACAGAGCTCAACCACCCCTTACTGAGAAAGATTTTGCTTCTGCAGTTAGGCTTCTAGCAAGCAACATGTGTTTATTTTCACTCCTAATAGACATCACTGCGCATGCACAAACAAAAGCATTAACAGGATTGTCAGCCTACAGAGTTTCATGCTAGTTGATTAGCTCAAGGGGGAAAGTGGTGGTTCCTTCAATCTGACTCCACCAAGTGCCAGTTTGAGCTCCATGGGGCAGAAATCTGGGAAAGGGTGGGAAGCTTATTACTAAAAAATCTATTTTAAAAAACTAGTATTATTTTTAAAGCGACTGCTTGCAGGCAGGGAAGAGTATTTGGGGGCTGGAGGAGTGGGGGAAATAGGAATGAGAGGGACTTGGGGCTGCAGTAAGCCTACAGTAAGGGGAGGGGATTAAATGGAGATGGGAGATAGTGCAGATAAGAGGATTTGGGGGAATTTGGTGATGGAGTGGGACAATGGGAAAGAGAGAGATGGGAGTGGCTGGAAGGTAGATAGCACCATATTTTCTCTTTCTGTGTGTGTGGTAGGATCTGAGCCCCTTTCCCTTTCCTCCCACCCCACCTTATGTGGACTGGAAGTCCCTTCCTCCTATTGGGGTATGTCTAGACTACATGGCTCCATCGAAAGAGCCATGTAGATGAGTTTACTAGACATAGGGAAATGAAGCAGCGATTTAAATAATTGTCACTTCATTTACATCAACATGGCCACTGCGCTGTGCCACCAAACAGCTGATTGGCACAGCATAGCGGCCATTTTGATGTAAATGAAGCGGTGATTATTTAAATTGCCGCTTCATTTTCCTATGTATAGTAAACTCATCCATATGGCTCCATCGATGGAGCCATGTAGTCTAGACATACCCTTAGGCTACGTCTAGACTACATCCCTTTTTCAGAAAAGGGATGTAAATTAGACGTATTGCAATTGCTAATGAAGCGGGGATTTAAATCTCCCACGCTTCATTAGCATAAAAATGGCTGCTGCTTTTTTTCAGCACGGAGCTTTGTCAGAGAAAAGCGCTAGTCTAGACGTTGATCTTTAGAAAAATAAAGCCTTTTCCGAAAGATCCCTTATCCCTCTTGAAATAAGGGATAAGGGATCTTTCGGAAACGGCTTTATTTTTCAAAAGATCAGTGTCTAGACTGGTGCTTTTCTCCGACACAGCTCCATGCCGAAAAAAAGCCATCTATATGGCTGCCATAATATGGTGCCATCTATCCCCCTTGGAATAAGGGATAAGGGATCTTTTGGAAAAGGCTTTATTTTTCGAAAGATCAGCGTCTAGACTGGCGCTTTTCTCTGACAAAGCTCCGTGCCAAAAAAAAAGTGGCAGCCATTTTTATGCTAATGAAGCGCGGGAGATTTAAATCCCCGCTTCATTAGCAATTGCGGTACGTCTAATTTACATCCCTTTTCTGAAAAAGGGATGTAGACTAGACATAGCCTTAGTGTCTGAGCCGCAGTCCCTGTTTTGTCTGTTTGCCAAGATGTCGTATACCCTGGCGATCTGTGGAGGAAGCATAGAGCGGGTATGCTTGCAGCATGCACAATGGTACTGAAATAGGATGTGAGAAGTGGTATACTTGATGTATATCAGAAATTCTCCTCCTGCCCTGAGGAGAGGGGAAGAGAAACCCCACTGATAGGAATAGAGGAGTTCACTCATTTCAGAGCTATTGTTTTAAGCTGTATTCATGCATATTGCATACTCTTTCATCTCAGCACATCTCACTGAGATGAATGGGCTACTGAACACTGTTTTGAACAGACAACTTTTAAAAGAAATTTGGACGGAAATCTGAGAATGAACTGTAAGCAGTCAGGGAAAATCTGCCTTTGACAAGGGTTTTTTAGTTAAAAACAAAAAAACAAAAACCAAACCATCATCTGAGTACAGCCAAAATTCAGAAGACACTGAAACTATTTTTGAAAAGACAAGAAATTGCATGTGAATGTGAACTCTCATTAGAGGGGAGGAGTGAAGAGGGTATGTGTGGAGGGCTCGGGGTGCGATCACCCCCTCCCAAGTCCAGAGGGGGGACCCCGCGGACCCCTGGCCCTCCTTTGCTTGCCTCCGGCCCCTGGGTCCCTGCCGGGCAGGCCGGGCAGTTGGGTGCGATCACCTCCCTCCCCGAGAGAAGAGGGGGGTCAGCAAACCCGCCCGCGTTACTCGTCCCCACGGGCTGAAGGGTCCGAGCCCCTTATTCCGACTCCGACCTCCTAATGCTGCGTGTCTCAGTCCCACAGCCTGTCCCGGTTGGCGTTGCTCAGGGTTGACGGCTTCGGCGAGGGAGGGAGAGGGACCCGGTCCCACCCACTCTCCAGGTCCCAGCCCAGGGCCCTGAGCGTCGGGGCTTATTCATGCCCCGGCACGGTAGACGGGGGGTCCCTTCTTCCGTAACCCGTCTACCCACGGGCGCCAGAAGGCCTCCGCCCCGGGCTGCTTCCTCCCTTCGTCCTGCCCCCACCGACGGTCTATGCTCCCTCCCGACTTACCGTGCTTCTGTTGCGCGAGTTGGCGTGGGGGGGGGGGGTCTGTAGAGAACCCAGGAGCCAGCCACCTGTCGCGTCTCCTGAGCCGGCCAGGGCGTTCCCTGCGTAGCCGCTGGGCGCTGTCTGGCTCGCTGTCGGAGCCCAGGCTCGTGGTCCGCCAGCGGTAGGGGCTGGCGTGAGACCCCCGGGCACAGTGTTGGGCCGCTGTCCGGGCCCGAGTGCGTCCCCGGTCCATCCCGGGACGCTGATTGCCTCCTGCTCCCCCAGTGGGAAGCCTCCTTCCCCTCTTCCGGGCCGGCAAGGCGTTTTAAAGCGTCCCGCCGGCCCCGCCGTTGGCCGCCGGCCTTGCCGGCCTCAGGCGCCGCGGGTTGCTCCGGCGGCCATGCCTCCTCCCCTAACCTCCCCCATGCGGGGGCCGTCTGCCGCGCGCCTGCACAGTCGCAGGGGCAGGCTCCAGCTGCCCCGGCCGCGGCGTCTGCGGCGCTGGGGCGCCTCGCACATGTCCGCACCAGTCTTCCGGCCCGCCGGCCCCCCGGGAGTGCGGGCCGGTGACGGCCCGTCACAGTATGTATTCGTAGTGAGAGCTTATGTGCCTTACTGTGCCTCCGTTTTGCATATGTAAAATGGTGATAATATCAAGTTCTTTGAGTTCTCAGAGAACTATATACAACTAGGTTTTTTTAATTACTACCTAGCCACAATAGCATGTGAACTGTAAACTTAAGTGAGAACTGCATCGGCCTAGATGATCACTAACTCCTACCAACAAACATTTATCTTTCTGTTTAAAAATATTGAATGGCCAAATCTTTAACACAGAGTTAAGGTTGCCCTGTAATAGTTTGTGTCCTTCCAGAACGTTGGCTTCAGCAAAACTGAAATTTCTGAAAACAGGAAATACAGAGTTAAGGTAAATGTCATTCCAACCTTAACTATACCCTGTTTGTGCTATGCCTCCTGATGCCCATAGCACTCTGCTTCACTGTGATGGGCAGGGGCTGCTTGCAATTGCTGTATATTCAAACACTGAGCCTAAGAGAATACAGGCAGTCCCCGGGTTACGTACAAGATAGGGACTGTAGGTTTGTTCTTAAGTTGAATTTGTATGTAAGTCGGAACTGGTACATATTGTAGGGGAAACTCTAGCCAAACATTTCTCCAGAGCTCAGTTTTATTCTCCCACACCTCACTTCCCTCAGTCCTTTATTCTCAAGCTGAGGTGTCTGCTGAGAAATGCCGCTCCACGTCTCCCTGGTCTGCTGGGGGAGGGGGGTGGGGGCGCTAGCTTCGCGTCTCCCTGGTCTGCTGGGAGGGGGCGCTAGCTTCGCGTCTCCCTGGTCTGCTGGGGAGAAGCAGCTATTGCAAGGTTGCCTCACCCCGTTTGTAAGTAGGGATCCGATGTAAGTCGGATGCATGTAACCCGGGGACTGCCTGTACTACACTTGTAAAATTCAGCAACCACTTCAAGCTCTTCTATAAACCATTCCCACTTACTTATATCACAATCACAGCTTTTCTACGCTATGCAAACGTATACCTACCCCATTCAATACAGCTACACCTAGCCCAATGAATGCTGCTGCAATGTGTGCAGATAATTTCCAGCAGCTGTTGCCAACTGTAGGGAGACAGTCAAGGTTGCAGGAGTGTTTTCTGTAAGTCTGTATTTCCTGGTTTTCAAAAAGTTTTGAGCTATTGCTAGGTGACTCTCGCTCTGTGTTAACAAAGTGTGGCAACAAGATACGTTTTAAAGGCTTATTCTAAACAAGCCTTACAAAAAGATTCACATAAGGAAAACCAAAATGCAGTTTAGGAAGATAATTAGAATTCCAATCAAGTAACAAGACTCGTAGTAACTTTTATTTAACCAGTATAATTAAATCCTTTGAGACTAACATTTTATCTCCAAAGAAATCCTGGGGCAACAGCAGTTTATGTAACAATGAGATATAACATAAAACAAAATTAAAGTCAAATACAAATGCTTATGGCAATTATTGATCAAAGAAACAGCATTCTGTGATTTTAAAGAAAAGTTCAAGTTTCTTGTGAATGTTTACAATCTGAGATGCTTATTAAAGTCTTGTAATAAACACAAATTAGTCCTATAAGACATACCAAGTATGTCATGTTTGTATAATAATATATTTA
The DNA here is from genome assembly GCF_049634645.1 of Pelodiscus sinensis. Classification (NCBI taxonomy): domain Eukaryota; kingdom Metazoa; phylum Chordata; order Testudines; family Trionychidae; genus Pelodiscus; species Pelodiscus sinensis. The sequence goes on from NC_134715.1 coordinate 24,529,180, forward strand.
TGAGATTGTATCTTCTGTTGCTAACATTTCACATTATTTTGACATGATTTCATTAATGTCCACTAAAAAAATAGGAATAGAATGCTCAGTTCATTTTTTTACTTTTGGCCAAATCAGAACATAGTCGCCTGATATGAAGGTTTGAGTAACACCTTGGGTGTGTCTAGCCTACAGGATTTTTTCGAAAAGCCACTTTTTTCGAAAAAACTTCCCCTTCATCTAGACTTCCACCGCGTTCTTTTGAAATTAAATGGAAAGAACGCAGTTGGGTTTTTTTTACTGTGGTAAACCTCATTTTACAAGGAAGAATGCCTTTTTTCGAAAGTGCTCTTTTGAAAAAAGGTGTTCTTGAATGCAAACAGGGCTTTTTCGAAACGGAGTATCCAGACTGCCTGGGTGTTCTCTTTTGAAAAAGCGGATCACTTTTTCGAAAGAAGCAGTTGCAGTCTAGACGCTCTCTTTCGAAAGAGGCTTGTAGTCTAGACGTAACCTAAATGACTAAATCCAATTGATTTGATTCTTTAGGACGCGGACAATGGTGGGTACATCGTCTACAGTTTTAACCTCTCTAGTCCTGCACTCTCTGGTTCGGCAACATCTGTAGTCTGGAATGATTTTATTTAGCCAGTTGTCCACTTATCATGGGTGTGGCCAAGTTTCCCATCATCTCATAAAGTTTATTTACAGCCATCAGTCCTGGCGCTCAGTGTTCTGTGCTGTTATTTAACTCTACTTTACTCCTAAATGTCTTCTAAGAGCCCAGTAAGCAGTGGAAGTGTTGGTAATATAACTAGACAATATTTGCCTCCTTTGGTTCAACAAATTATCTGGTTTGGAACTGCTCAGGTCCTGAGTGTGCCAGGCTAGAGAGGGTCAACCTGTAATACAGATATTGATCTTTTTTTTTAGATTTTTTAATTTTAAGATTTCCTTTGGTTTCAGAGTGAAGATGGAAACTTGTTGCAGGTGCTTAATATTGATATTGTGATTGATAATAAGATTGACTTTGAATATCTAGACAGGTTTAGGGAATCTTCACATCAGACTATTTTTGGATAATATATTTAGCTTTTGAGACACTGGATATATCAAAAGATGTTTTTATCATGCACATTAAATATGATTCCAGATACATTATGTAAAGAAGCAGGGGAGGCAAATACAAATAATTAAATCCAGCTTGTCTATAAAAAGTCGTATGAAATAGATACAACATACGTGCTGCTATTTGTGTGATGAATCACAAAGCCTCACATGAAGTCTACCCATGAATCCATTTCCTAATTGATACTCATTTTAATAGTTGAACTTTATAAACAACTTCAACAGCTACCATGTTAAAATGTTTCCTGCTGTTCCTGCAACTTTGGACTCTCCACTCAAAATTATGGGTAACATTTTCAAAAGCACATATGTGATTTAGTAACCTCAATCCTATTTTCGAAAATGACTTAGGCTCATCAGTGCCTAAGTCTCATTGAAAGTCAATGACACATATAATATATTGTCTGATACGTAGGATATGTTGAAGGATAGTTCATTGGTATGAAAGCATGACTTATTTTAAGCTGCTAAAGTCAATGCGAAGTTTGCAAGTCTACCAGATAAGTATTAGCTGCACAAATTAAGAGTCCGGTTCTATTAATGCATGTTATTGAGTGCTGGCTGTGATTCAGAGAACATGTATGCCTTCATATTCAGGAAGTACTTAAGCACCTCCTTAACTTCAACCATGTGCTTAATTCTCATTGACTTCAATTTGATTGATGCACACACTTAAGTTAAATTATGTGCTTAAGTGTTTTCTTGAATGAGACCCAGTTACTAGGGGATTTCATATGGTAGTAAGCATTAAAGTCCAGATCCTTTAGTACTAATTGGTACACAGTACATGAAAGGGGTCTGTGTGCAAAAGTGTCTGGCCAAGAACTGCATTAACTCAAACTGGCCACAGGGATTGAGAGTGAGCAAAAGACTCTACATTGAATCCTTGCCATTGGAAGATGACTTTTATACCAGTTAGGCTAGCTTTGGAACCATATTCTGATAGCTGTGTAGTGCATATTGGCCTCATGATACTGTAGAAACGAGTCAGATCTTCAGACATATTTACAGACCCTAAGCAGCTTAACATAGAGGGTTGGGCATGATAGGATGAGTTTTTAAAATATCTTTCTAAAAACAAAACCATTATTAAATGTACAATCCCAGAAAGTTATGTAAAAGGACAAATTCTACACATGAACACGTGGAGCTCCATAGACGTCAATGAAGTGTTGCTATCTTGGTTTGTTTTTCTTCCTCTCAGTTGCTTTTGCAATACATTAATAATCATTTTTGCTATATTTTGGTTGAGTCTCCCATCTTTTGACTTTTATCAGAAGTTAACTGATACCTTAATTTCCATATAGAGAAATTAATTAGCCATAATTCAAAGTAGTAGCTTATAAATTAAATATATCGCTGTAGTTAAGTAGTTAAATGATTTTTATCCAATGTTGCATATGAGCTTTCCATTCTAAATCAGAAATCAGTGTCACTTTATGAGGGAAAAACCCAAAGAAAATGACAGAACTGTGTGGCTGTGTCACGTTACTGGATTTTGAGGGGAGCAGCCAGATCACGGATATATCCATGGGGGGGAAGTGTTGGCCCCAAAAGTGGTACAAAAAGTGGGCCATGTGAGGTGTCGAATAGAAGCTTACTTTCTTCAGATTCCATATATGCTATTCGTGTAATTGTATAATGTCGGTGTGTGAAGTTATAAGCATGTACTTTGTGTGGATACCAAATGTTTCTCTGTATGTGGTTGAACTATGGGCAAAGCAGCTCAGCCTACGGACATGCTAATGAGCAAGTCTCTATGGAACAATAGCCGTCTATAGGCCAAGGACACACCTCAAGAATGGTGACTGATACCTAGGGGCTACCAGCAGGGAACACAAGGATAGGCCACGGGCCAGGTGACCTGCTGCAGCCAAGAAGAGACCAGGAAGGAGGTATAAAGATGCCATGTGGCAGCCTCCATTTTGTCTTCAGATCTGCTCCTGACCCTAGATGCGGCCTCGCAGGAAATCACGAGCCGGGAAGAACTGTGGACCCATCCAGACATAGGCTGTACACCAATGACTTTTAAGCCAGCAGTTATAACATCTCTGCTGCGAGCCTGCATCGAGAACTGGGAGATTCGATGCATGTAATATATGGTACTTTAACAACCTTGCTCTCATGCTTTTCGTTCTTTCAGTAATAAACCTTTAGATTTTAGATTCTAAAGGATTGGCTCAGCGTGATCTTGTGGGTAAGGTCCAGAGTGTACATTGACCTGGGATCTGTGGCTGGTTTCTTGGAACCGGACACAACTTGTTTGGGGCTGGTGAGATTGGGCTCTAAGACCCCTCACCTGTGGGCAGGCCCAGAGCCATCTGGGCACAGATATTGCTGAGGTCTCAGAGGGGTTTTGCTCGTGAGGTTTCTGGCTGGCCAGGCAGGCAGCTGAAGCGCTCTGTGGGACTGGTTTGTGGCTTATTTGGGAAGGTCTCCAGTCTGGGGGCTGTAAGGAGCCCCAAATTTGAGCAATTCACCCTGAGCAGATGCCCTCAGCTGTGCCCAGACCCGGCTCGGTCTGTCACAGGCTTTCATGATAAAACATAGAGATCTCTCTGAACTACAGTACAGTGTTTTGTAGGATCCTTTCAGATCTGCAAAAAGTTTGCTGCTATTTAAGTTTTTGCTTTTTCCAAAGTGGATATCCTTGTGGCTGGCCTGTAGTCAATGTTTTCAGTTGTTGTTTTCATTTATTAGTGCATATTTTTATGTACGGTAGGGCATACTCAGAAACATTCCCTCAGTAAAAGATTCCTCAGCTGCCATGAGTCTGAGGGTATATCAGTAGTACAGTTAGAGGTGTGACTGCAGCACAGGCTGGCTACCTGTGCTAGCTTTAATCCAGGGTACGTCTACACTACAGCGCTAGTTCGAACTAACTTAGTTCGAATTAGTTAATTCGAACTAAGCTAGTTCGAACTAACGCATCTAGAACTAAAAACTAGTTCGAACTAGCGTTTTGCTAGTTCGAACTAGTAAGTCCACATTGAGTGGACTCTGAACAGGGCTTAATGATGGCCGGAAGCAGTGCCGGCAGGGCATAAAAGGAGGACTTAGAGCATGGAGATGCTGTCTCAGGCTAGCCGAGGGCTGCGCTTAAAGGGTCCCGACCCCCACCCCGGACACACAGTTCTAAGGGGTGCCCCGCTTGCAAAGAAGTTCTGGCTTGGAGTGCCCTGAGTGCCCACACTGGGCACATCACACCACTCGGCCATCAGCCCGGCTGCACTTGCCGCAGGCTGCCATCTGGGGAGAGGGGGCAATCGGGGGGCTGCAGGAGAGCTTCCACCCCCAGAAGCCCGCAGAGCCAGCCCAGTCCTCCCCATCGGGGGCTCGTACCCCATTCCTCCCTCATCTCCTTCCACTTACCCTTCCCTAGCCCCCCTTCTTATTGATGTACAAAATAAAGATAACGTTTCTTCCAACATTGACTCTGTCTTTATTGAAAAAAACTCGGGGAGACTGGGAAAAGGAGGTGGGAGAGGGGAAGAGAAAGGCTGGGAGAGGGGAGGGCAACTAACACGATCAGGGGTTGGGAACAGGTCCCAGATGAAGAAAGGCTACAGAGACTGGGACTGTTCAGCTTAGAAAAGAGGAGACGGAGGGGGGACAGGATAGAGGTCTCTAAAAGCAGGGGTTGGGTGGAGAGGGTGCATTCAGAAAAGTTCTTCCTGAGTTCCCATAAAGAAGGACTAGAGGACACCAAAGGAAAGGAATGGGTAGCAGGCTTCAAACTAGTAAGAGAAAGTTGTTCTTGACAAAGCAAATAGTCAACCTGTGGAACTCCTTGCTGCAGGAGGCTGTGAAGGCTAGAACTAGAACAGAGTTTAAAGGGAAGTGAGATACAGTGATGGAGGTTGGGTCCATGGAGTCCTATTAGCCAGGGGGTAGGAGTGGTGTCCCTGCCCAAAGTTTGTGGAAGGCTGGAGAGGGATGGCACGAGACAAATGGCTTGGTCATTGTCTTCGGTCCATCCCCTCCAGGGTCCCTAGGGTTGGCCGCTGTTGGCAGACAGGCTACTGGGCTAGATGGACCTTTGGTCTGACCCAGTACGGCCATTGTAAGCTCAGGGCTCAGTGTCGGGGGTCTCAGTGGACCCCCTTGATTTTCATGCACACCTGCTCCTGGGTGGCCAGGCTGGCAGCTCTCCTGCCCTAGCCGGCCACTTTCCTGTGCCTAGTGCGGAGATCGTGGACGAGGTCCACGATGTCCGCACTAGCCCAGGAAGGTGCCCGCCTCTTGCGGTCCAGGGCAAGCTCCCGGGAGCCGCCAGCCTGGTCCCGGCAAGAGGGGGTGGGCTGGGGGGCATCGGGTGGGTGGCTCTGTGCCGTACCAGGTGCAGGGTCTGCTAGCTGGGTGCTGGCAGGCTTGCACCTGGCACGGGCACCGTAGCCAGCCCGTGCCCCTTTAAGGGGTCCGGGGCCGGGAGGGGGGCATAGAGTTTCCCTGGTGTTGGCCAGAGTGGCCACCAGGGAAACCTGGGGAGGGCTAGCCTCCCACTAGTTCGAACTAAAGGGCTACACAGCCCTTAGTTCGAACTAGCTAGTTCGAACTAGGCGTTAGTCCTCGTAAAATGAGGTTTACCTAGTTCGAACTAAGCGCTCCGCTAGTTCGATTCAAATTCGAACTAGCGGAGCGCTAGTGTAGCACCTATTAAAGTTAGTTCGAACTAACGTCCGTTAGTTCGAACTAACTTTGTAGTGTAGACATACCCCCAGGGAGCATGCTAAAAATGGCAGCAAAACTGTGTCAGCACAGACTTTACGGAGGGTTATAGAAGCACCCTGAGGACCCTTGCCACGTACTCACCTTGCTAGCCTGCATTGAATCTTGTACTACACATCTTCACGGCTACTTTTAGCCATGCTAGCTAGATTAAAGGTAGCATGGGATTGCCACAATGACATCTCCAGCTGCAGGGTAGAGGTATCCTAATACATTTATAAAGTGATATCTGTATATGTAAATTAAACCCTTCAAAACCTTTTGTTATATTAAATATTATATAATATACTATAAGCCTCTTTGTTTGGAACACCTCTCTCAAAAATTATGTTAGAACAATAATAGTGGCAAGCCCTGCTCTGGAGTTAGATTGGATGGCAAGAACGTGAAAGGAACTTTTTGTGCAACTCACTCCAAAGGGCTTGCCACAGTTTCTCTGCAATTAAGATTACTCTCTTTGGTGCCTCAAAGGTGACAAGGAGGAAACACAGCTACGAGCCTGGCCATTCCACCTGCTTTCTTAGCCCACGGAAGTACTAGCTGCATTGGGGAAAAGCAGATTGCACTGTCTCCATTATGTGCCAGGTTTCCATGAGGCACTATTGCATCTTCAGCTATTTTGAGTATGGTGCAGAGATGGGACATTAGCTTAGAACATTGCAACTAATGTAACTTGGTTCCTGACAGTGCATTGTGAGTGCCTTCTGTAGCTAATAAATGTGCTAGTCAAATTGTTTTGCCATAACACCACTAATACTTCCCACACAGTTGCCCCTGATCCTCAGATATGTGTATAGGTAGCACCTCCCAAAACTGAATTCTCTGGTCCAGCAACATCCATGGTCTGGCAGGACCACAGATGCTCCTTGATCAGAAAACCCCGGTAGCCTAGTGGCAGAAGAGCAGTCCAGGAGGGGCTGGTTGAAGCAGTGGGATGGGGCAGAAGCTGGCAGCAGCCCTCAATAGCCTGTGTCACTGGGACCATGTTGGGGCAGCCCCTGCCGGTGCAGGAGTAGGCCAGCAACAGCCCATGGCAGCGCGGTCAGTCTGTGGAAGCGAGACCAAGACTGAGGCTGGTGGCAGCCCCCAGCAGCATGGGTCTGGAGCCCTGGACAGCCTGCGGAAGCTGGGCCAGAGCCTGTGGAGCAGGAGCCCACAGTCTCAGCAGTCTGCGGCAGAGGACCTAGGTCTGGGGCTGGAGAAAGCCCCAGCAGCCCACAACAGAGTGGGGCTGGAGCCTCGGACAGCTGGTGAAAGCAGGACCAGAACCACAGGCTGCTGCGGGGCTGGGGCCAGAGCCTGAGCCCTTGGCAGCCCGATCAGAGCTAGAGCCAGTCCCTAGCAGCTCATGGTAGTGGGGCTGGAGTCTGTGGCAGTGTGAGCTGCCGGACCCCAGCAGGCAATCCAGCTGGGGCAGCAGCAGCGGGATCCCTCCTTATTTTGGTCAAATTGTCTTGGTGGTCCTATGTCATCTTACTTTTTTTGTGGTCTTTCAAAAATGAACTAACCTTAATGACACTGAGCTTATGATTATTTTGTTTAAATTCTTTGATTCACCGCCACTCCAAGGACATGGTTAATAATACATAAGCTCTATGTGTACTGAATTTTTCTTGTATCTTTCTTCTAAACAGGCTTTCAAGTTTACTTCTGTGGAGAAACTTGACAGTACTCTGACCTTCTTATTGAAAAGCAAGGTGTCTGTGTCTGAATTCGGTGCTTTCCCGAATGAAGAGGATCATCAACAAGCTAGTGAGTATATTCTCTTATGCATTGATTTGTATCCTGCTATTGTAGCAATTGCCTATTTAAGACAAATTTTGGATGTTCATATAGGCACCATTAGTAAAATGCAAAATTCTTCATTAAGAGCACCAGTAATCAGGACATAGTTAAAATAGCTTACAAACATCTGTCACATTGTTGACACATACACTATGTCAAAAATTGTGCATGTTACTTGTGTTTGGTCATGGCTACAAGTTTAATTTCAAGCTGTGGCTATTGATAGGCAATAAGAGATGTACACCAATATTGAGGAGATGAGAGAGAGAGAGAGAGAGAGAGAGAGAGAGATTGAAATGAGATATATTTGCCCTACTTTGTAATAATCATTCTCCCACAATACAGATTTTAATTTAATTTTCTAATTATTGTTAGGATGTAATTGTTCAAAATGCAAAAAAGAGGATAGATGTGTTTGAATCTTAAAACTATCTATTGCATTAAGTATCTATACTCTGTTTAAGAAAAATAGTTTCCATTACTTTATGTAGTAGAAAGGTATTTCATAGAAAAGCATCCCAATTGGCCATAAAATAGAAATATGGACTCTTTTTAGCTGGTTCACTGGGATAGCAGCAGAAATTAATATTTAAAGTCAACCCACCAACAAGGGGAACTGGGGAGGGCAAAAGGAGCAGTTGCCCTGAGGTCCAGCGTTACAAAGGGGCCCAGGGTTTCTGGCTGCTGCTACTGCTATTGCAGCAATGACAGTGGCTGGAGCTCCAGACCCTTTAAATCACTGCCAGAACACTACACTGCATGCTTCATGCAACTCTGAGGGCTGGGGGGTGGGGGAGGTCTTGCCACACTCTGAGCATCATGGAGAATTGGCTATCCCTGGCCCCGCCCCTTCCAGGGGCAGAGAGCCAACATCTTCCACTTTGTCGAGGGGTTCACAAAGGCTGTCAGTTCCCCTGTTTAGAGACCAGATTCGAAGGCTTGGTTGAATTCATTTACATACTTTATGTTTCCAACACATTTGAAAGTATATTGCAAATATCTGATGGCTCTTCCTTAGTTGGGCTTCTAAAGTGTCATAGTGGGCATTTGCAAGATGTATGACAGACCTGAGTTTCTCCTGAAGCCTTGCTGCAAAGTTAGAAGCCCAGAAAATACAGATTTTCCCTGTCAGTTTTTATTGAGTATGAATTTGAGGCATCAAAAATATCCATAATGAATGAATATTTATTTGAGTTAGTTTCTTTCTTCTCATTTGGGTACATGGAGCAAGGTTTCAGGAGAAATATACTTATTACTTCAAAATACAAGATTGGAAATATTATTATTGTCATTGATATTTGTCATGTTGACTTATATTTTTCATAACCACAGTCTTGGTTACTCTTGGTTTCTATCCATAGAGTACATATTCACCTCTCTGCATAAGCCCAGCACAAGGCCTATTCATCACTTAAATTCCACTTACATTCTCAAAATAAGTCTTATGTGGGTTTGAGGTGCTGCATACCAATCTGTCAGCCTTATGCCCATCCTCTGGAGTGATGGTGTATAACTTTTATTGTATATGTCATGTATCGTACCTCTCCTTATTACTTCAGTGAGACAAAGTTTTGCCTAAGTAAAGTGTAAAGAATGTGCTTTGAATATAGACATTATTGCTCTTAACCTTCCTGCATTATGGGAGTGATAATGAGAAAAGAAAGTGGCTTTCATATCTACATTAACAAATCAGGAGTTAAACTTTTAGTGACCAAAACTGTTACCATCCCATAGCTGTTCATAGCCAATTGTGGACACACCAGAGCAGTTCTTTATGGCTATGCAGCTGTGAAATGTTTCAGAAATATTCCCTGTGCTTAGCTTCAGTATGACAAATCTGCAAGTTCAAGAACAGTTATTTTCCTTCTGAGGCTTTTGTGTGTTCAAATAATTACAGTACTTTGCTAGCATATACAACATAAAACCTCTTTTGTCCATTTTAATGAGTTAAATACGGTACAGTAGAACAATTCTTTACAGTAGAACATCTCTAATTTGAGCTAATAGGAAACCCATTCCAAATTACTGAATGTTTTGGATCAGCAATTAAGTGAACAATTGCCATTTAAAAAAAGTAAGCTAAGAAGCAAAGTACATTTTGTGATGCATTATCCTTATTCATTTATTTTGACAGGTGACGATTTAGTTTTTTATGATGATACTTCACAGTGTAACTTATTTTATAATTATAAAAAATTCTTATCAGAAGAGATCTCAATATGGCACTCTGTTAAATCTCTGAGAAGGGAGAGTGCAAACTCTGTACATATTAGTGAAATGCAGATTAGCATCTGCTCTATTTCATGTGGTATACAGATATGTTTACTACAGGTTGAACATCTCTAGTCCAGCACTGTTGGGACCTGACTGGTGCCAAACTAGAGAATTTGCCAAGCCACAGGAGGTCAATATTGTCTGTCAGTATTACCAACACTTCCACTGCTTACTGGGCTCTTAGAAGAGATTTAGGAGTAAATTGGAGCTAAATAACACAGAACACTGAAAGCCTGGACTTGTGGCTATAAACAAACTTTATGGGACTATAGGAAACTTGGCCAAATTAATGATAAGTGGGCATCCAGCTAATTAAAATCCTGCTGGACCATGGATGTTGCTGGACCAGAGAGTGCCAGGTTAGAGAGGTTCAATCTGTAGAAGATTTACTCAGTGTTGCTTGTGTCCTAAACTCAATTAATTTTTGGAGGGGAAGGGGCTTTGGAAAATAAAATGAAAATGTACTTGCTTCATTTAAATCATTGCTCTTAGGTGAGTTTGGGGATAAGGGTTTCAGCATGCAGGCTGCCCTGGGGAGAGACTAGCCCAGACTTCTCTCACCCCTGCACCTTGGGTTCAGGTGAGAAGCACCTCTCCATGGCTGATAAAGATCCAACAGGCACAGCTGGGGAAGGGGTGCATGTTCCCTGGCTGGGGCAGGTCCAGGTTTGTCTGCCCTCTGTGTTCCCCAGCCAAATTGAGTAATGCAGCAAACGCTCCATTTTCCTCTCATTAAAGGGCACATGGTAGATGGGAGGCTCCAGGCTGGGCAGTCCCGGATGTGGCAAGGGGAGGCACTGCCAGCTGGCCCCTTTCACCTACTTGGAGATTCTGTTTCTTTTCTGTACGGTTTTATGAGAAGCAATCCCATTCCAGGCATATCCCTGGCAAAACCAAACCCTGACCTTGGTTTAAGTTGTGAAAAGTGGAAGTTCGATACTGAATTTGGCGGTCCTAGCTCTTACCATTTAGGAGGAGTTCTTGGACAGATGGACAGACAGATAGACAAACTCTCTCAAATATGTAGTAGATAAAATATAACTAAACTAGCTCATGCAGTGCAAGATAAAATCTCTAGAACATTTTAGCTAGCCCATTGTTCTAAATCATCTGTATTATTACAGTACACCACTAATGGCGTAAGTAATTAGTCCTATTCCCACTTGCTTCAAAAGCATTTGAACACTGCAAAAATTCTAATTGTAGCATAATTTCTAGTGGTCTAAACAGTATTTAAGGTGGTGCAGAACCCTATATTTCCTATTCAGATGTGAGATGCCATTTAAGTGAAAGAAAAGATGTGTGTAACTGTAGCTACTGAGTACTGACATTAGCCACATGACATGATATATAAGGTTTAGTAACAGACCTCTTACCAACATTCATATGTATCACAAGACAGACCTCTTACCAACATTCTTATGTATCACATCCTTACTAAAGGTGGAGCTGAAATTCATGCCACCAAGAAAGTAGCTGGAGTCCTTCACTAAGGCTGTGTCTACACTGGGCCACTTATTCCGGAAAATCAGCCGCTTTTCCGGAATAAGCTGCGAGCTGTCTACACTGGCCCTTGAATTTCCGGAAAAGCAACGACGCTCTATTGTACAAAATCAGCCGCTATTCCGGAAAAACTATTCTGCTCCCGCTCGGGCATAAGTCCTTATTCCGGAACACTGTAGTCTTTTCCAGAAAAAAGCCCAGTAGTCTTTTCCGGAAAAAAGCCCTGATCGCGAAAGTGATGCTTGGGGCTCTTTTCCGGAAAGGCGCGTCTACATTTGCCACGGACGCTTTTCCAGAAAAAGGGCTTTTTGCCCTTGTAGACGCTCCTTTTCCGGAAATACTTATAACGAAAACTATTCTGTTTTAAGCATTTCTGGAAATTCATGCCAGTGTAGACACAGCCTAACAGAATTTATCTTCCTTTCTTCATTGATTTTTTGAGCCAGATGCCATGATACACTAAGGAAGGGGAAAATGTGGAAGAAGCTTATTAGCACCTCCATAGTTTAGATCACATGGAAATTTTTATTTAAAGTGCAAATAAAATCCTGTCATCCACACTTCATAATCAAATCAAATTGCTTTAACACAATAATTCTTCAATTTGTCTATAATTTTTTTATTGGTGAAAGATTCTGTAACCATGGCAGAAGTGAGCCTTTTTTTTTTTTTTTTTTTTTTTAAATTACCCTGGAGAGTCTAAGGTTTTTCTGGGCCCTTTACAGCTAAAACACCCACAGTCATTATAAACCGCAAAGTTCATACACATGTATATTTTCATAACATCTCACATATTAGTAAGGCAGTTTTCAAGTTACATTAAACACAAACTCCTCTTATTCATTATAAGCCAATGTAGATCCACAAATAGAGAAGCTGATGGAGTTGCCAGATACGCCAGCTCCATCTGTTCTCTCTTGTTGGCCAGCTTGCCTTCCTGACTCCCCAGCTATCTTCTGTGAATTCTGGATGTCATAGGATGGTGAGGAAGTGAGTCTGTGACCAGAAGGTAAAGAAGGATGATGTGATGACCGTGCATACTGCAAGGGGCACAGGGTAAAGAGAAGAAGCAGATCAGAGAGGAGCAATGTTCCAACAGGTTCCTTATAATTTGTTGGAGGGAAATACTGCATAATGTCAACATACCCCAGTCATCAACAGATGAATTGAACCTGGGTGCTTTGGAGCTTAGTACAGTAGCTTCTGTAGATAAGGTTAGAGAGCAGACTAATTTCTCTCTCTGTAATTGGTCTTGGGGCCACTAGATGGGACCCAGAAGATGTGTGGGTTACATACTTCTAGCTGAGGGGGCATGTGGCAAGCTTCACAGCTGAAATTCCGGATGATGCCTAACTTATAAAGCTGATGGATCTGGATCATTGGCAGGTGGGACTAAGTGTTGGACCTTAGGGGCTAAAGTCATGAGTCCTTACCCCATGAGTGACAAGCCAATAACTGGCTGGTCACTAAGGCTGTCTAGCAGACTCATTGGCTGTGTCTTCATTGGCACTCCTTTCCGGAAAAGGGATGCTAATGAGACACTTCAGAATTGCAAATGCTGCGGGGAATTTAAATATCCCCCACGGCATTTGCATGAACATGGCTGCCGCTTATTTCTGGCTCGGGGTTTTGCCGGAGAAAAGCGCCAGTCTAGATGGGATCTTGCGGAAAATAAGCCCTTTTCCGGAAGATCCCTTACTTTCAAGTAGGAATAAGGGATCTTCCGGAAAAGGGCTTATTTTCCGCAAGATCCCGTCTAGACTGGTGCTTTTCTCCGGCAAAACCCCGAGCCAGAAAAAAGCGGTAGCCATGTTCATGCAAATGCCGCGGGGGATATTTAAATTCCCCGCGGCATTTGCAATTCCAAAGTGTCTCATTAGCATCCCTTTTCTGGAAAGGGGTGCCAATGCAGACACAGCCATCATGTTTCCTGAAAGTGGTCTCAGTGCCATGAAATGGGTTGGCACACCACACCCTGGAGGTGTGTGGGGATTATATTATGAACCAAAGGAAATTTGTCAGAGTGTAGCTCCTCCATGACCCATCGTCCCAAGTTAGGCCCATTCCCATCTCAACCTTCCACCATCTGCAATCTCTGTTAAGATGTGAAATTTAAACTCATCCAGAGCATATGAAAGTTGAAGAATTAATCATGAGTTCTTTGCACCATGCTGAACTGTGTGTGTTCAAATAATTGCTGCACATGTGTTCATTTTCTCTCTGCTGACACAAAAGATGTAGGTTCACAAGGTCAACAGTAGTAATTATCTGTAATCATAATGTTGGGTTCTGGAAAAGGAATACATACTGCCCATTCAGTAAGTGACAACAGCAGGAAAAGAGGCACCCATGTATATTCTAGTTAATGAGTAAAATATATGTGTTGGTTTTGAATTGATAAGCTAAAAATAGGCATAAAGTGCATCTTTTTGAATTGTAAACATGGCCATATGGCTCACAAGCCTTTCAGGAACTTGGTTTTCCTGAAAAGCATGGAGCCATGTACAAAAATGTACACTAAATGTATGTGCAGTTATCAAAGTTGCCAACATACCTTTTATTTGTGCACACAAATGGCACTGAATATCTGATGAGGCATATGCAAATATCTCATCATTGTCATGCTATTGTTATCATCATATATAAATAATCCACAGGTATTGTAATTGCCCCAAGCCTCACATTTTCAGAATGAAGCCCACGCTATACAAGGTGTGACTGCAGCTTTGGTAGACATATGTGTGTTAGATTTACCCATGTTAGATGCTAACAATAACTGTGCACATATGGCAGCACAGGAGTTAGCACTGATTGTACAAGTAGATTGTGCGATAATTTAAATCTTCACTGCTCTCCTGACAGTTTTTCACTTTACAGAATTTTGAATTTAAAGTACTGTATTTCATCACTAGGGCTACAAGCCTCTTTCGAAAGAGGCTTTATTGAAAGATACTTTTGAAAAAGCCTCTTTCGAAAAAGAGAGTCTAGACTGCAAGGAGTACTTTCGAAAAAGCAAGCCACTTTTTCGAAAGAGAGCACCCAGGCAGTCTGGATGCTCTCTTTCGAAAAAGCCCTGTTTGCATTCAAGAATGCCTTTTTTCGAAAGAGCACTTTCGAAAAAAGGCGTTCTTCCTCGTGAAATGAGGAGTACCGCTGTTGAAAGAAAAGCTGCGTTCTTTCGATTTAATTTCTGTAGTCTAGACGCAGGTGAAGTTTTTTCGAAAAAACCCTGCAGTCTAGACACAGCCTTGGTGTGTATTCAGGGCCATCAAAGCGGGAGAGGAACAAATGGGAGTAGCTGCCCCTGAGCATGGTGATTTATAAGGGTTCATGGCTCCAGGCTAACACTGAAGCTCCTTCCATAGCAGCAATGGCTCAAGCCCTGAGCCCTTTAAATCGCTGCCATAGCCCCAGGTGGTACTGAGGACTAGCTGGAGGACTTGTGATGCAGTCTGGGCAGCACTAAGGGCTGTCTGACCCTATCCCTACCTGTGCTGCCCAAGGCTCTGCCCCTTTCTGGGGGCCTGAAGCTGAGCCCCCACCTTTCCCATGCACCTGAAGTCTGCCACCAGTTATGTGTGTGTGTTGTTATGAATTAACACTGGTTAGATTATTTTTCATAGAATCATAAAATCACAGAACTGGAACCTCAAGAGGTCAAGTGCAGTCCCTGGCACTCATGCCAGTACCAAGCACTATGTCGACCATCCCTGACAGGTATATGTCTAACATGCTCTTAAATACCTCCAGTGATGGAAATTCCACAACTTCCCCAAGCAATTTTTTCTAGTGGTTAACCAGCTTGACAGGCAGTTTTTTCCAAATGTCCTACCAAAACTTCCCTTGCTGCAGCTTAAGCCCATCATTTCTTGTCCTATCGTCAGAGTTAAGGAGAATAATTTTCTCTACATCCAACATTTAGCTGCTACTGGCATTCATAAACCTCCACTCAGCTACTGCCTAACCCTGTATGTGGCTAACCTCCCATGGTCCTCAAGTTCTGCCAGTGAAGTCCACATGGCACCTGCATTTCTTGTTGTAAACCATGTGCAAATCTAAGTCCTAAATGTGTTTTACACCTAAGCCCCAGTGGGATCCACAAAACTTACATGTTCCTCTATTAATCTCATCATTGGGGCTCAATCTGGTAGCGGTGCTCCTAGTCTAGTGCATGGGTCTGGTGGTGCTGCCCCTGGGTTGTTAGAAAACCAGGTTAATATCTCTGGGTTGGAGCAGAGACTTGAACCTCGGTCTCTCGTTTTCCATCTGAACACGTTAGCCACTGAGCTATAGAGTATATAGAAAAGGAGGCCCTCTTCAGCTCACCTTTTGGAACTGTTCCGCTTTTTATAAATAATTCAATATTCACTGAGTAAGCGTGGGAATGACCTTATATCCCAGTGGTTAGGGCACTGACCTAGGAGACCTGAGCTGAAATCTCTGCCCTAAAGCAGGCATTTGTTCCTGACTCTCCCAAATCCTAGCTGTGCATTCTAAATATTGGGCTAGTGGGCATGTTGGAGGCATCATCATCACCACCCAGTCCTTTTCCTTTGTTTCAAGGAAGAGCTGATCTGCCTTAGGTGCCTAACTCCAGGAGAGGGTTCATGGTTGTGAAGCCTAAGTGTAAGGGGACTATTACCCCTTACTAAAACTCTGTGGGAGTTTTTTGGTTTGCCAGCTCCCAGCTTCAGAAGGGGAAGGGTTCATGAGACTGACAGACCCCAGAGACAATGGAAAGCAGTCAACACTCCAGCTCAGCCTGACTGACAGGTTGGACAGGCCAGTGAGGAAGGGGAGAGGCCAGGCTCCATCCTCCTTGTAAGCTGGGATTGTTCTGGCTCTCTCTGAGCAAACAGAGAGCTGAGACACAGCCCAAGGAGTACAAGCTGTGTACAGAAGAAGTCCTGCAAAAACAGAGAGCTGAAAGAGTAGTGCAAGCTGTGTGAAGAGGTCCTGCAGCGATAGAACCAGACACAGACAGCCAAGGAGTTCAAGCTGTATGGAGAGACAGTCTTGCAACAGCAGAGCCAGGCATACACAGCTCAAGGATTGCAGACCCTGTGTTGAGCAGCAGACTGGCAGTGCTCAGAGAGCCAAAAGGAACAGAGAAGCAACACAAAGAGCTGGAACTGGCCAAGCAGCACAGCTTGCAGCTGGATGTGGTGAGCACCTGGGACCAGCAAAGAGTGGGGAAAGGCTCTGGACTGGGAGAGGGGTCTGACCACTTCGAGCTTGAGACTGTGTGGTCACTACCAGAGCTAGCGTGTCCAGCCTGTAGCCCCCCCTGCAGCATATCCAGGGCCTCTAAGAAAGGGTATGTCTACACTACAATGTTAATTCGAACTAACTTAGTTCGAATTAGTTAATTCGAACTAAGCTAATTCGAACTAATGGATCTAGACTAAAAAACTAGTTCGAATTAGCGTTTTGCTATTTCGAACTAGCATGTCCACACAGAGTGGACCCTGAACCAGGCTTAAGGATGGCCGGAAGCAGTGCCAGCAGGGCATCAGAGGAGGACTTAGAGCGTGGAGATGCTGTCTCAGGCTAGCTGAGGGCTGCGCTTAAAGGGTCCCGACCCCCACCCCAGACAGACAGTTCTCAGGGGTGCCCCGCTTGCAAAGCAGTCCTGGCTTGGAGTGCCCGAAGTACCCACACTGGGCACATCACAGCACTCGGCCATCAGCCCGGCTGCACTTGCCGCAGGCTGCCATCTGGGGAGAGGGGACAATTGGGGGGCTGCAGGAGAGCTTCCACCCCCAGAAGCCCACAGAGTTAGACCAGTCCTCCCCATAGGGGGCTCGTACCCCATTCCTCCCTCACCTCCTTCCACTTACCCTTCCCTAGCCCCCCTTCCTGATGTACAAAATAAAGGACAATTGTGTTCAAAAATAGAATCTCTCTTTATTGAACAAAACTGGGGGAGACTGGGAAAAGGAGGTGGGAGAGGGGAAGAGAGAGGCTGGGAGAGGGGAAGGCAACTACAATGATCAGGGATTGGGAACAGGTCCCGTATGAAGAGAGGCTAAAGAGACTGGGACTTCTCAGCTTAAAAAAGAGGAGACGGAGGGGGGACAGGATAGAGGTCTTTAAAAGCAGGAGTTGGGTGGAGAGGGTGCATACAGAAAAGTTCTTCATTAGTTCCCATAAAGAAGGACTAGAGGACACCAAAGGAAAGGAATGGGTAGCAGGCTTCAAACTAATAACAGAAAGTTGTTCTTCACAAAGCAAAGAGTCAACCTGTGGAACTCCTTGCTGCAGGACGCTGTGAAGGCTAGAACTAGAACAGAGTTTAAAGAGAAGTGAGATCAAGTCATGGAGGTTGGGTCCATGGAGTGCTATTAGCCAGGGGGTAGGAGTGGTGTCCCTTCCCAAGGTTTGTGGAAGGCTGGAGAGGGATGGCACGAGACAAATGGCTTGGTCACAATCTTCGGTCCATCCCCTCCAGGGTCCCTAGGGTTGGCCGCTGTCGTCAGTCAGGCTACTGGGCTAGATGGACCTTTGGTCTGACCCAGTACGGCCATTGTAAGCTCAGGGCTCAGGGTCGGGGGTCTCACTGGACCCCCTTGATTTTCATGCACACCTGCTCCTGGGTGGCCAGGCTGGCAGCTCTCCTGCCCTAGCCGGCCACCTTCCTGTGCCTAGTGCGGAAGTCGTGGACGAGGTCCATGATGTCCGCACTAGCCCAGGCGGGTGCCCGCCTCTTGCGGTCCCGGGCAAGCTCCCGGGAGCTGCCAGCCTGGTCTCGGGAAGAGGGGGAGGGCTGGAGGGCATTGGGTGGGTGGCTCGAGCCGTGCCAGGTGCAGAGTCTGCTAGCTGGGTGCT
Source organism: Pelodiscus sinensis (assembly GCF_049634645.1). Taxonomy (NCBI): domain Eukaryota; kingdom Metazoa; phylum Chordata; order Testudines; family Trionychidae; genus Pelodiscus; species Pelodiscus sinensis. The sequence continues at coordinate 24,547,402 of NC_134715.1, forward strand.
GGCAGGCTTGCACCTGGCACGGGCACTGTAGCCAGCCCGTGCCCCTTTCAGGGGTCCGGAGCCGGGAGGGGGGCAGACGAGTTTCCCTGGTGTTGGCCAGAGTGGCCACCAGGGAAACCTGGGGAGGGCTAGCCTCCCACTAGTTCAAATTAAGGGGCTACAGACCCCTTAATTCGAACTAGCAAGTTCGAACTAGGCTTAATCCTCGTGGAATGAGAATTACCTAGTTCGAACTAAGCGCTCCGTTAGTTCGAATTAAATTCAAACTAACGGAGTGCTAGTGTAGCGCCTATGAAAGTTAGTTCGAACTAACGTCTGTTAGTTCGAACTAACTTCATAGTGTAGACATACCCAAAGAGACTGTGGACTGTCCTTACACTCTGCAGACTGCTGTTTTGATGTCCCCGTGCTACAGAGCAGGGCTGTGTGTTCCCATTTAACCATTCTCATTTTTTCTTATTCTTTTCTCTTTAACCAGTTGATGTTTAATAAATTGTATTTGCTTTGAACCTTATGAAGTGATCACTGGGCCAAGAAGGCCTGCAGTGTAAAGAGAGCACCTTGGAGTGGGGACACCCTAACTCCTGCCCCCAGTGACTACAAGGTCGGGGATTAAGCCCCAGGAAACCTGGGCCCAGCCTTGTTGGGGTTTCAAGGGCTCTGCTACTCAGGAGAGGGGAGGGGGAGCCCTCAGGATCAGGGAGCTGTGGGGTAAAGGAAGTGGGAGCGGGGACTCAGATCCTTTCGCTGTTCCATTTCACCGGGGTGTATAGAAGCCTGGAAAGTTCCCCACAATAGCGGGACCATTCCCCCGCTTACATAAGCAGAGGGAGGCACTTCCTTGTGACCCATAGTTAGGCTCTAACTCCCTTTTGAAAGGCTGAGCTTAAGTCAACCCTTTCCTTGTCTCCAAGGGTACGTCTTCACTGCAGCACTATTTCGGGATACTTTCAGTATCCCAAAACAGCTATTCTTCGTCTTGACAGTGCGCCCATTATTTTGAAATATCTTTCGAAGTAACGGGTGCGTTATTCCGACGCCACTGTAAACCTCACTCCACGAGGATTAAGGGACATTTTGGAATAGCAGTTTATTTTGAAGCTTGGCACTGTGTTGACAGTGCCAAATTACAAAATAACCTATTTGCATAGCTCAAATTGCATAGCTTATTTCAAGCTAAGAGTGCAGTTTAGATGTACCCCTCCTGAGTGATTCAGATGGCTCAGGAAGCTGGCTTCTGTGCATCCCTTTTGTAGGCACCCATTTCTTTGCAGGGGTTGTAAATTCCACTGGGCAGCAAGATACCTGAACTTTAGGTACTGCAACATTGAATAATGCAAGACGAGTGCCCCTAGTGTCTGCATTCCTTCAGCACCCACAACAGCTTTTGTGCAACAAATGCGAGAATGAGCCAGTTGTGAAGGCACGGCAGCCTGGACCTCTGTGAAGAGTAGTAATGTGAGACACACCTAAGGTTAGGGGCAGGCTTGTTCACCCACATTGAAATCCCCAACTTTACTGCTATTTTTTGTGTGCTAGGTGAAATAAGGCTAGTGCCGGTATGCAGTCACACCTTCAATTGCAGTGTAATTATAACCTATATGTCATCAATATAAACACATTGTAAATTAACTTGCAGCATCAGTAGCATGACTGATATATAGAATATTCAGAACTGTCCAAAGGTAGACTAGCCTGATAGGTACCCTACAATGCCACTCTTTATTCTGCATTGTCTAGGAATGTTTTTAAATAACAAGACTAATATTCAAAGGCAAATAATGCCTTTGCCATTGGTGTTATCAGACACTTCATAGCACCTTAAAGTGATTATTTCATCATTAATGTAAAATAGTCAGGGATTCAATTCCAAGTTGAATGAGATAGATGGGTTGTTCATCCTCATTTGGATTGTAAAAATTATTATGGTTTCTTAGTTAATGTTATGTTAGTTACAAATTTCATGCACTAATATTAAACAAGAAACACTTGAAGAATGCTACCATGTGATATGACTATCAACCAGAATATATATAATAATATGTTCTACCAACTTCAATTTTAACAGCTTTTAATGGTTAAGATACATTCTCACTGGTACAAGCTGCCTGCTTACTTTGACTGGGATAGTGCAATGTTTCTGGCGTGTATTGGTCAGCCTGTCCTTTAATTAGGATAGGAATTTAATACCATTAAAAGCCAATCCAGCGACTACTGAGAGCTAAGGAACACTTTTTGTATAGTTCCCTTCAAATACTCTTTCCAACTAATAGAATTGCAGCAGGCAAAGTAGTTGGATAGAAATAATAATGAGTGGTTGTGTGATAAATGTGCCTTGTGTTACATCAGAGCTCAGCGTTTCTCTGCTTGGCATGGAGTAAGGTCTAGGGTAAATCAGTCCTCCTCTCCAGGTTTAAGTGGCTTATTTCACATTGGCTTATTTCCAGGGTAGAGCAGGGCTACTCAACAGATGAACCACATGCTGCCCACCGCCCGTTTGTTTGTGGCCCATAGTGCGATTTGAGTTTACACGGGGCTCAGTACATGGCCGGCTGGTGGGAGCCAAAACGAAAAAAGTAGCCAATATAATGATCTTCTGTTGATATGTGTTTTAGTAGTTAAATTCCTGGACTATCATTGCTCATTAAAAGTGCTGTCATATGGGTAGAAATTGGGTAAATATTGCATTTTATTAATATCAGCAGAACTGACTTACATGGGACCTGTGTGTTGTGTAGTCTTGCCTTAAACTTAGTATTCATGCCCGACAGTGTGAAAGAAGATATTTGCATATATTTGCATATATATTTGCATGCACATGCAACCACACTTAAGTTGCAGCCCTCGGCATGTACTGTGAGTATCATTTTGGTCCCTGGGGCTTCCAAAGTTGAGTAGCCCTAGGGTAGAGCTTAGGGTCAGCCTGGGGCTTCTTTAAACAAAACAAAACATTTTTAGTCCCACTGGAGCACTGTCTCTTCTTATGTTAGCAACTAGTCACCAGCCACCCTGTTTAACCTACGTTGGGCCTAACTGTGCTAGAAAACAAATCTCCCTCCCCAAAGAAAAATAAACACCAGATTTCCCTTTATAGGGTAAAACAGCTCTTGGCCCAGCAGAAACATTTCCCCCTTGCTGCACACAACATTTCTGCAGCTTACTTTTCATTCCTCCTCTCCTTTCTTCTCCTGGAAGAAATTTTTTAAAGGTCACAGGCTGTCCTTAATTAGACTCAAGTATCTCTAATTAACCTGAGGTAACTATTTCAGTTCATCGAAAAAAGGGCTTTAGCCAATCTAAGATTGAAATACCGACTTTCAGGACGGTCCAGAACTCTTTGCCCGTTACACCTAATCCTGCTGTATTCTTGGTTGCCCCCTGTAATTCTTTGAGTTTCTGGGGCTTGTGAATTCTCACCAAAGGCTGGGGTACAGTCCTTTATCGGTGGGCAGGCTTGTGTCTGTCCACTACCTGAAACCTAACAGGACCACACTTCCAAGACTGTTGGGTGTGACTTTTTGTCACAGTTGAATTACCCATAACATCGGTCCCCAACCGCCAGTCCGTGGACCGGTGCTGGGCTGCGAGCTGCTGGCTGCCAGGCCACTGCAGCTGCAGGAACTGAAGCTAGCTGCTCTGCCACTTCTTATTGGGAAGCAGGAGGCGGTGGGCACTGAGGTGACAGGATTGGCAAGAGAGACTTGTGAGGTAATGGGGTTAGTTGTATATAGGGGATATCAGATGATGGGTTTGGCATGTTTAATAATACAGAGACACAGAGTACCAGTGTTAGCTCGACAGTGTCAGAGCATTCTGGGGTTGAAAGTAGAGGGACGGGCAGTGACAAGACAGGGTCAGTGGGTGAGTGGGTAAATTTTCTGGTAAATTAACAGGTAATGTTTATTTGCGTATTCATTATTTGCATAATGAATAAGCAAATATGCAAATACAATTTTACCAGTCTGCCAAAAGTTTGTGAATGGGTTTGCCGGTCCGTGGTATAAAACAGGTTGGGAACCACTGAACTCTCAATTCAAAAGTTAAATGAGCTAATAATCTAGCCCCAGCAGTCTATATAAGTAAATATTCTTTAAAATACTGTACCCATTTAATTTTTTTTACAATAAACATATTTATTTGCAGATTCTTAGAAATTAATTCATTACATATACTTTCTATTTGTGAGGATGGTCTATATTTTTTGCACATGACAAAGAGATAGAAGTCCTACTTTTAAGTGCAAAATTCAACCTTAGGAGTTTCAACCAGTGCCTCCATAACATACTGAATTGCCAGAATGTAGATAGTACTGTGACAAATGTGACAAAAATATCCCAAGTTCCTGAACTAAGATTTCCTCACTTCCCTTTGTGATACACTTTATGGTTCATTTTGTCACTTCCTCCCATCTCAAGCAACGTGTGTGAGTGGAATTTATGAGATGATAGAATTAGGGCCTATTTTGCATTCAAGGCCAGCTACAGCTGGTTTAATTTGAAGGCATAGATTTTTTTCCCTTACAGCATGTCATTAACATGTTGTAAAAGATTTTTGCATAAAATATTTGACACCTCGGGGAATATGCTTAAAAAAACATAGGCTGGAAATTACAATTTTTGTTATATTGTCTGTGAAATTATCCTTTAACCTTTTTTAACTTTTATGTTACTGCTAAGCACCTCCAAAGGCAGAATGTTTAATATAGGCAATTGAGGGAAGAAATCTTTTTGAGATGCTTTTGAAATACCAGTTTTTTGACATTTTACTTGTAAAAGAATCCCACATAATATGCAGAATTAGACCTAGCTTGGATGTTTTGGTTTAGTTTTCAGATTCCTTGCATGTATTATGCTGTTATTGTGACATCTCCTGATGGTGGGTGTATTTTCTTAAAGGGTTTTTTTTCTGAGTGTGGAAATGAAATAACTAAGCACATTATGGGTTAAGCTCACTTTTCTAGGGGAAATACATTTACACTTATTCTAATATAGAATAACTGACTCAGGAATATAAATAAGAAGGCTAAGAATAACAGAGGAAACATATCAGCTATTTCTCACAAAGAACCTTAGATGTTTTTGTTGCTGGAGCTATTATTTTAAAATTACAATTATTGTAATTCTTAATGGACTTTAACTAGGATGTCTGAAAGAAAATATAAAAGAAAACACAACAACTATATGGATATACACAGGAAAACTAATTTTTTGTTAAGAGGCCAATTTTTTGAAGTTATGTGCCTATAAATATATGCAAGGCTTCTGAATGTATTTAATTATTTATATTTAAGTGACATGATTTTTCAAAGGTGCTGAGTACTTAAAACCCTGTTGTCTTCAGATGGATTTGTGGGTGCTACATACAGGCAGTCCCCGGGTTACATGGATCCGACTTACATCGGATCCCTACTTACAAACGGGGTGAGGCAACCCCGGACTAGTTGCTTCCCCCCAGCAGACCAGGGAGACACGAAGCTAGCGCCACCCGCCCCCCCCCCCCCCAGCAGACCAGGGAGACAGGGAGCGGCTTTTCTCAGCAGACACCTCAGCTTGAGAATAAAGGACTGAGGGAAGTGAGGTGTGGGAGAATAAAACTGAGCTCTGGAGAAATGTTTGGCTAGAGTTTCCCCTACAATATGTACCAGTTCCGATTTACATACAAATTCAACTTAAGAACAAACCTACAGTCCCTATCTTGTACGTAACCCGGGGACTGCCTGTACTTGAAAAAATCAGGCCCGTTACATTTAGGTGCTTAATTTTAGGCATTAGCATTGAAAGTTTTTTGTCATAGTCTCTCTCTCATGCATACACACATGCGCAGGCGCACACTTGTCAATATAGTCCACAGTACAAAGAACAATAACACCTAATTCTCCAATCAGTATGCTAGTACAAATATTTCTGGGTTTTTTAGTTTTTGCTTCCTTGTCCAAAAGAGAAGGATGAGATCAGCAAGGTATTTTTTTCTGTTACAAGAACTTTCTATCTTTGCAATCCATCTTTCTAATGATGGTAAACTGAGATTTTGTTATTCCATCACTACCATTGTTCCGGTTGCTAATAATAAGTTTTGAAATAGCCAATTAATTTCAGTGTACCTACCTCACTTATCCTCCAAAGGAGAAATACAGAAGATAGTACAAATTAATGTTCCACTATTTCAGAACAATGGCTAAAAACTACCTGGATTATAAAACTTTTAGTTATATAAATTTACTCTTTGAGGACAAAATTTGCAAGGATAGCTTTCATAATCCTGCATATTACTATTACACTGCTCTACAGCCAAAATGCTTCTGAAATAAATGTAGTCAAACTTTACTAATTCTGGGTCACTGAGAACGAAAATGATTAAAATTGTTGATTGGCTCTAGTTTTCAAGATATGCTATTGGGTCAGTATATACGACCCTTGACTTGCGAATGGCAGAGGATAAGTGAGTTATAAAGGGAAGGGGTCTCAATTTAAACCAGAAATGACTATAATACATCTTTGACTGGATCTATGAATAAATCTATGACTGGGTTTGGACAGAACTTGCTTTTCAGGCAAAACAATGAATGATGCAATCTGAAGCTGGTATTGCGTCATACATGATATGAATTGCAACATGTTATTCCTAGAAGTCATGGATAATGCAATCATAACGAAGCTTACATCACTCTGCTGAACAAAAATTGCCCTATATCAGCTCTAGAAATCATACAGTGTCGTGCTCTCTTATTTGTCAGTGTTTGATTTTGCATAGGGACACATTTCTGTTTAGCCAAAGTGAGCAGAGGTGCCTCGTACTTGTGTGAACAGTGCAGATAACTTCTGCTATGTTTGTGGTGAAGTGACTTTTGCATCACAAAAGCACAGTATAACCACTATGGTTAAGAAAGTCTATCACCTTTATTTTGGCTGCAAAATTGGAGATCAGGACAAGAGGTGGGCCCCACACACATGCTGCAACACTTGTACAACAAATCTTCACCAGTGGTTGAACAGGAAAAGGAAATCTATGCCTTTTGCAGTGCCAATGATTTGGAGAGAGCCAACAGATCATACCAGCAATTGTTACTTCTGTATGGTGCCTCCAGTTGGGAAAGGTGTGTCAAAGAAGAAAAAGTGGACTGTGCATTTATCCAAACATTCCATCAGCTATATGCCCAGTACCCCACGGAGAAGGACTGCCGGTTCCTGATGCACCAGAATCATTCTCACTTGAGTCAGATGAGGAAGAGGAAGAGGATGAAACTTCTGGTCCTGAACCATCAATGTCACAGGACCCACATTTTCTCCCATCCTCCTCCTCTGAACCACACCTCATAACACAAGGTGAACTGAATGACCTTGTCAGGGATTTGGAACTACCCAAGCGTAAGGCAGAGCTGTTGGGCTCCAGACTACAGCAGTGGAATCTCCTGGCAGGTGATGTTAGGGTTTCCATGTTCCGTGACCATCAAAAGGATATTGTCCCATTCTTCTTCATGGAAGGTGATCTTGTAGACTACAACAACATTGATGGTGTGATGGCAGCCCTCAACATCGTTCACGATCCAAATGAGTGGAGACTGTTCAATTGATTCATCGAAGACGAGTCTAAAAGCTGTTTTGCTGCATAATGGCAATGTTTTGCCATCAATTCCAGTTGGTCATGCAGTCCATATATAGGAAACCTATGACAACATGAAACAACTTTTGAGGTGCATAAACTATGACCAACATCAGTGGCAGCTTTGTGGCAATTTGAAGGTTGTGGCTCCCTTGCTTGGTCTGCAGACTGGATACACAAAGTACTGCTGTTTTCTCTGCAAATGGGATAGTCGTGCAAGAGATTCCCACTACATCAAGATAGATTGGCCACTCCGACAGTCATTGGAGCCTGGGAGGAAAAGTGTTCAGCATCCAACACTTGTGGAATCAAGGAAGATTTTGTTACCACCCTTACACATCAAGCTGGGTCTGATGAAGAACTTTGTCAAGGCCATGGACATAACACAAGCAGCTTTCAAGTACCTCAGTGGAAAATTTCCAAGGTTAAGTGAAGCTAAGATAAAGGAAGGTGTCTTTGTTGGTCCTCACATTCATGAACTTCTTCAAGATGATGCATTTGACCATGCACTGCGTGACAAGGGAAAGACGGCATGGAAAGTCTTCCAGTTAGTGACAATAAATTTTCTTGGAAACAACAAGGCAAACAACTACAGGTTGTTGGTGGAAAAGCTCCTCAAGGCATACAAAAGCCTTGGTTGCAACATGTCACCAAAGATATATGTTTTGCACTCTCATCTAGATTATTTTCCACCGAACTGCGGAGCAGTGAGCGACGAGCACGGTGAGCGATTTCACCGGGACATTGCAACAATGGAGAAATGCTATCAGGGCAAATAGAGCCCATCAATGCTTGCAGACTATTGCTGGACAGAAACAAGAGATGCTCCATTTAATGAATACAAGAGACAAGCCAAGAAGTGCCGAGTAGACACTGAATAGGACTAAACTATGTACATAATAGTTTTTTGCCTTTTGTTTCATAATAAATTTATTTATATAACCCTTTTGCTTATTTTTAAAGTGTTACATAAACAGGACAGGTGAAATATTATCATGTAAAGCAACCATAAACACATGAAAAGACCTAGGTTTACAATTTATGATTAATACTCTATCATCTACACAATATCCATAGACGTAAAATGTAAAAACTTAAATATCTTGGAAACAGTAGCTAATCAGTTGTTTTAATTGTCATATTTGAATTCAGCACATCAAAATACATAATAAATAGCACATTTTATCTCTGAAGCAGACAACTTCTAAAAAATTGTAGACCAGTGCTTGGAAGTTTGGTAAAAGTGGGTGATATATTCTATATATAAACCATGAATTTTTATAATATCTTTTTCTTATTTCCATATACAGATTCCCACTTGGAAGAGCTTCCGACACTTCTCCATTGTGCAGCTAAATTTGGATTAAAGAACCTTGCTAATCTTCTACTCCAGTGCCCTGAGGCAAGTCAGGCTTGTAGAATAGCCAACAAACGTGGAGAGAACCCAGCACATATCGCTAGAAATCATGGGCACAGGGAACTTCAAAAAATCATCCAAGAATTGTCAGTAAGTCTGTATACTTTTCCACAATGTATACGAATATGTAAAACCAACTGTTTAGCAGTACTGTTCTAGGAAAAAGTCTTCTCTGAAAGAAGTACTGGTATTTGTCAAACCCTAATAGATTGTTGTCCTTCTCTTTAAAAACATTATGTGCTGGATTCTGGCTGCACCAGAATGGACGAGGATACAACTTTGCACACTGGTATAATGAGTAGCTAGAATGTTAGTGCTTTCAAACCCTAAGACTATGTCTACATTGTGCATTGTTGTGCAAGATGATATGCAAATGAGGCATGGCGATGAATATCACCGGGCTTCATTTGCATACCTAATGAACCACCATTTTTGTGGAATGGGCTTTTGCGCAAGAAGGAGCTGTCTACACTGCTCCTTTTTGCGCAAAAAACCCCTCTTGCACAGGAGCCATTCTGCCGCTTATTTTCAGGAAGAACAGCTCCTGCACAAGAGGGGGGTTTTGCTCAAGAAGGAGCAGTGTAGATAGTTCTTTCTTGCGCAAAAGCCTCTTCCGCAAAAATGGTGGCTCATTAGGTATGCAAATGAGGCACGGAGATACTCGTCACTGCACCTCATTTGCATATCTTCTTGCACAACAGTGCGCAGTGTAGACGTAACCTAAGTGTAGCAGTAGTGGAGGTGCAGGTAAGATAGAACAGTGAGAACTTCTCCATATAGTTTGCCTAGGTCTCTGCTGTCTGTACAGCCAAAAGCAATCAGGGATCAGAGGTATAGGGGTATTTGTGCTGCACCTCTGAAGAGAAAGTAAGGGGATGTAAAAACTCCTTCCAAATTTTCCCAGTGTCTCGAGAAACATTCTGTCTCCCTTAACATTCCACAAGGATAAATTTCTTTGGACAACTCTCTACTTTCACCTTGAGTATAGCTCTGATTATAAAAGCCATTCCAAAGAGATAAATGAATGAGCAGGGCCTGATTCTACCTCTCATACTCATACCAAGCAGCTCTTTATTCTGCATGCTGTGCAATGGAACTTCTTGTCAATAAGGCACTGCTTCCTATTAGCAAAAATGATAGACGTATAGCTGTGATGGGATGTACAGATTCCACACTGGCCAAGAAAGGGTTAATCAGCTGCTGCGGGCTGAGTCAGCCCTATTTCTTATACTTGCAATAAGTGCTGTAATTTATACTGCCAGGGCTTTACTGATGTTGTTATTTTGTAGGTCAAAGCTAGCTTAGGTATATCTACATGTGCTATACTCATGCTTTTGATTGCAGGGCAAGCATACTCTAAATGATGTAAAGCAGATTAAAGCCTTGTCTACACTAACCCCCACTGTTAAGCTAATCTACATGACTTCAGCTGCGCAAACAGAGGCAGAAACATGGGTGTATGAGGCAGGCAGGAGCTGCCAGATCCTCCACCTCCCACAGAGGCAGCAAGTGGGGGCAGGCAGCACTGTGGAGCCAGCATGCATAGAGAGCTGGCTTCCCAAGCGTGTCGGCTCCTGCCTGCCCTGTCCCCCAGCATTGCTGCCTCTGTGAGGGGAGGTGGCTCTGTGGGAGCCAGCATGCACAGGGAGCCGGCTTAAAAGCTGGCTCCTCATGGGCACTGGCTCCGACCTCCCTTCTTGCTGCTTCTGTATCGAAGGCAGTAAGGGCGGTGGAGGGGTTGTGTGTAGTCAATATGATTAACCAAGGAACCCAGGCTTATCAGTTAATCATGTAACTGACTACAGGTTAACATCTCCAGTTGTACCAGGAGTTCTTTGCATACATAAGGAGCCCTATAGGAGAAAGCATGAAGATATTTGAGAGAAGCTGACTAGTGAACAGTGAAGCCTGGGGTCACTGATGAAGTGCAAGCATGGTTGGGATCGTGATAAGTAACCAATCTCATTTGTAATACTAACTAGGGCTTAGCAACCAAAGTCCTATTCAATTTCAGACTGACCCTAGATGCCTAAGGCCCCTCTGAAAATGAGATTTAAGCTTCTAACTCAGTTACATTTTGCAACAGTGAATGGTGCAAGGTCCAGACACTTAATTGGTATATACATTGGCACAGTTCCCTTGACATCAGTGGAGCTGTATCCCTTCATGCCAGCTGTGGATCTGGTCTATTGTTTCAAATACTGCATCTGTGACAAGCAGTTTTAACCATTCTCTGTGGGTCCTTGCTTGAGATTAGGGCTGTGTCTAGACTACATGCCTCTGTCGTCAGAGGCATGTAGATTAGACAGATAGGCAAAGGCAAATGAAGCCGCGATTTAAATGATCGTGGCTTCATTTAAATTTACATGGCTGCCGCGCTGAGCCGACAAACAGCTGATCAGCTGTTTGTCCGCTCAGCGCGCTAGTCTGGACGCTCCTCTGCTGACATCAAAGCCCTTTGTCGGCAGCCCCGTTATTCCTCGTGGAATGAGGTTTACCGGGGCTGCCGACAAAGGGCTTTGATGTCGGCAGGGGAGCGTCCAGATTAGCGCGCTGAGCGGACAAACAGCTGATCAGCTGTTTGTCGGCTCAGCGTGGCAGCCATGTAAATTTAAATGAAGCCGCGATCATTTAAATCGCGGCTTCATTTACCTTTGCCAAAACAACAAATCTACATGGCTCCGTCGACGGAGCCATGTAGTTTAGACATACCCTAGGAGAAAAGTAGATTTTTAGAATTCATAATATTCTGTCTGAAACTGAGGTTTGGGACTTTTTATTTTTGAACTATTAAAACAATGAGTGTTTTTGTTGCACCTTGGAGACTAACAAATATATATATGGTATCATCAGCTTTCATGGGCAAAACCCACTTATTCAAATGAGCTTCAGTTTGGTTTCTTTGTCCCTATGAGAGTTCAAACAGTGGAAGGGATAAAAAAATCTTCATATCCAATTAATTTTATTTCCGTCTTCCAGCCTTCAAAATGTGCTTTGGTGGGTATTTGGTGCAATGAGCAAAGCTTTTGTTTTATAATGACCCAGTTAATGAGCTAGTCCTCCTGGAGGGAGCCGGGGAAGAGGGAGGAAGTAATGATTCCTGTGTGAGGGCTCAGTTGAGTAAACGTTTTCAAAGTTATAAAGCAAACCTTTCAAACATTACAAGTGAGATTTAAAGTGTACAGCAACTTCCAAGCATTTCTTAGAGTCTAAACCAGCAGTGGGCAATAAGTGACTGCAGGCCTGGTACAAGTCATCAGGGTTAGCCCCAGCAGGCTGCCAGTTGCTTTATTTACCCAAATGTCCACAGGTACAGCTACACACAGCTCCCATTGGCCATGCTTCCATTCTTCATTGTTCCTGGTCATCGGGAGCTGCGAGAAGTGTATGGGTGGGGTCATTAATTGCCCACCCCTGGTCTATCACTAACCACTTTGTTATAAGACTAATACCTCTTTTAGTTTTGGGGAACCTGCCTCTCCTCACACACACACAGGTGAACTGGTCTTATTTTCAACTCTGAGCTTGTCATTGCTTGTAGTCTTGGCAAGAGCTACACTTGATGACACCTCTGGTATATATCATATATAGGAAAAACTACATTATGGCAACCATGTAACGGGCTTTGTCTATATTCCACAGCTTTTAGTGATATGGCCACGTTGCTAAAAGCCAAGCAGTGTAAATGCTGTTTGTCAGCTCTTTTGCCAACAAAATACTTCCACCCCCCTACTAACAGAGTTCACATTGTCAACATGAGAGCACATCTGCCAACAATGAGCCATTTATGCTGCCATTTGCCATGGCAAAATTTTTGTCTTTTGGGAAGGGAATGGGTTAAGCATCTGTGGCTATGTCTAGACCACAGGCTTCTTGCCCAAGAAACTTTTTTTTGGAAGAGATCTTCCAAAAAAGCTTCTTGCGCAAGAGAGCATCTACACTGCAAAAGCACATTGAAAAAGCGATGCACTTTTTTTGAAAGATAGCATCCAGACTGCCTGGATGCTATCCCGCATGTAAGCAGTGATTGCGATGGATAGAAAGAGATGCATAGCTGTGAACCTTCCTGCCTGGCTCAGTAATGATCTCAATATAATTTTTTTAACTGCTGTCACAATCCAAAAATGCAATTGTAATTAAAACCAGCATACAACACAACACCAGCAGGCATGAACTCTGGTAAGATGTTGCTTATGAAACTAATATATATGCATATTCTCTGACAACCGATGCAATACTCACTTTGTATGCATTCTTTAATAGCCAACAGCTCAGAGTCTCAGGTGCATCACAGAAGTGCTTGGTTCACCTGGAATCAAGAGCATAAATAGATTTTCAATACATTTTCTCCCACCCACAAACCTGGAGGGCAAGCAGCCTACCACTTCAACCAAGTGAAAGTAGACTCCTCAGCTGGTTCTTTAAGCCAGTTTCCATTCTCTGTGCACAAATTGAAGAGGATGTTTTAATCACAAATGAAACAGTGGACTTTGCACTTTCTAGTATATCAGCCATTGCAGGAAGAAAATATGCCAACTACTTTATAAAGGAAGAAATGTGTGAACTACCTGACAATAACATCTCTTGTGGAGGCAATTTTACCTATTGTAATTCCTTCCACCTATGGGAGACCTACCATCAGCCTCCTACCCACTGACCTCATTACATATGGGAGCTATGAGGTCTTGGCTAACATCTTTAATTCATTCCCTTTGAAGAGCAAATGCTTTCAATTGATTTCACAGCTTTGAAACTTTGTTTGCTATTACACATATTCAGTGTTCAAATTAGCTGCTATAACAAGAAACAAAGTTTCAAAGCTGTTAAATCCAACTATGAGGTCTCACAAGGGAATCCAAGATGGTATCTCCATATATTCTTTTTAAAGCTTGATTTCCAGGTCCAAAAGTCCATTCAAAAATTCACTTTATTCAAAGAAGTTTTTTAAACTAGCATAAAAGCATGAAAATTGATCTGCCTGTCAAAATGGTGTATAGATGAATTTTGTGACTATTATGATGGAATAAGAGATGCCTCCTATTTAAAAGTAAAATGTGGTATCACAGGATACATTATTGGAGCAAAACCCCAATACCTATTCCCCCGCTGAACAATGCCTAGACAGAAGCTTTATATAAAAGACAGAATTGGTGAGAGAGAGAAAAATCCCATCAGTCATACAAGAAAATGGCAAAATCTTAATGCACAAAATGCAGTCTTATTTATTTCAATGTTAAAGATATATTGAATATTAAAATCAACCTGATTCCAAATTTTCCCTGAAAGAAGCCAGTGCCTCTCAATTTTCATATATTAGTGTATCAAAAGATATAATTTTATAGGGTGTTTAGAAAGAATTAGAAAAGGAATATTAAATTTATGATGTTATTTAAACCATCTCTTTATCATTGGCATTTTGAAAAATTTCCCGATGTTTTTGGCTTGTCCATATCTCCAGAATAGTTTCAAACTGTCATTTCATTTTTCATCCTTGCTCAGAAAACTTTTTCTGTTTTTTGTTTGTTTGTTTCTTTTTTAAAGTGGGAGTGGAAAATAAAGATACAAAGATAGATAATAAGAGCTAGTAATAGTGTGTCCTCTCTTGTCCTGTATACTAGTAATAGTGTGTAGTAGAACCAGGGTGACTGAATCCTGCCCAGAGTTTTGTTTGTAAAAATATAATTAAATATGTTGTCTGTGCAGAATATTAAATATCCCTGCAGTCAGACATTTCCTAAAAGCAGTGTACTCCATTAGGTTTAGTATGTTCACAGTTTAGCAAATTGTGCAGCCAATTTATCTATAATGTCCTGTAGAAGATCAATTTCAGGGATGCAAATTGAGGTGCGAGGAGAAAGGAAATCAGAGTAGCATTCCATGTTTAATGAAAGATTTAATGTGGAATTTTAGAAATATTAAATCCAACCTAAGAAAAAATGGCTTGTTTATGTTATCTATATTAGTGCATTTAGAACACACACAAAAAACCAAACACTCATTTTACTGTACTTCCTTAATGGATGAATCATAGAATCATAGAATACTAGAACTGGAAGGGACCTTGAGAGATCATCCAGTACAGTCCCCTGCTCTCGTGGCAGGATCAAGCACCATCTAGATCAGGGGTCGGTAACCTACAGCATACATGCCATATGTGGCACGTAAGCCAATTTTCCCACGCACATGAGCCTCCCCGCCGGATCCATACACCAACCATACGGGACTGTCCCGATTTTAACTGCCATTGCTCCTTCTGTGGCGCAGCAGCCTTCTCTCCCTCCCCTCTCCTGCAGAGCATGTAGGCGGCTCCATTGGAGATTTTCAGTGGGAAGTCAGGCTGGCTTCCGGTGGCATACACTTTCCGGCCACTCCACCACCCGCTGCCCCACCACCATGCTCCACATTGCCTCATCTCTCCCCCTGCTGGACTGCATCTGGCAGGCGAGGCCCCTGGTCCAGCCACGCCTCCTCCTCCTCCAGGCTGCTTGTTGCTACAGTGGCCACTGCCGCCACTGCTGGGGGTGGCAGGGGGGCAGGTGGGTCCAAAGTAAAATCCTGCGGAGCTGCTCCCAGACCTCTACATGTTGGAGCTGCTGCTTCAGCCCCAGCAGGGGCCGCACGGAGCCCATCTGAGGTGCTGCAGGGTGGGGTGTACTTGGGCTTTGCAGGTGCGCTCCATGCGCTCCCACTCTCTCTCCCTCCATCCCTCCTCACTCCGCTGACAGAGAAGTAGTGAGCCAGGTCTGGCAGAGAAGGTCAGGATTTCTTCATGCCCCCCACTGCACCGGGATTCCCTCTGTGTGGAGTGTGTGGCTGAGCTCCCTCTCCCTTCCCACCCCGCTAAGGGAACAGCAGCGCACTGTCCAGAGGCTTTCTCTGCTGCAAGGGGGCGTGAAGTCAGGTAAGCGTCACCTCCATCATGCTCAGACCCCCACACCCCAATCTCCCTACCTCCCCTCCCCCGCCAAGCCCCACACCCCCAGCTTGCTCCGACACCCTCCCTTGCTTCTGCACCCTCCCTCCTGGCCACACACTTCACTATTCTTTGCTCCTTGGGGTATCACCCCAAGCCAGATACCCTACTCCCAGCCTACTTCTGCACCCTACCTCCAACCAGACCTCTCACCCTCACCCCCTCCTACACCCACCTCCTCCCGCCCAGATCCACATACTGGTAGCCCTGTCCTGCACACTAAACCCCTCATTTTTGTCCCTACCCCAGAGCCTAAGGAGATCCATAAAATCCATTAACTCCGGAATCCCAGAAAAGTAGATCCTGCCAATGGGAAGCCCTGAACTCAGTACTGCCTGTCTCTTCCGCTCGCCCAGTGATCCTGGAGCACCAGAAGAGTGAGGTGACTCAGTTCGGGGCCACATCAGTGAGGGCTGGGGGGTTTTTGAAGAGGGTTTTTTTCTTTTTTTTGCTTTTCACTTGGGTGGTCCCCAACTTATTTTTCTGTGGGTTGGTGGCCCACAACCTAAAAAACGTTTCCCACCCTGCCACAGTTAAAGAAAACACTGAAACTGGACTTTTGTGCTGGACTTAAATTAATAGTTTACTTTATTCAAAATGAAGTTTGATAAACTAAACTTAATCTGTTTCATAATTTAAATTAAACCATTCTCCCTAGTTGCAGCTAGTTCAGAAAATATGGTCACCGTACCCAGCCTGCCCCTGCCACCCTCCATTTCTGCTCCCAGCACACAGATCCATAAATAGAAGTGAATAAGTTAAATCTGAAAGATTGCCGACTCCTGATCTAGAATATCCCTGATAGATGTCTAGCAAACCTTCTTTTAAATATCTGCAGTGATGGACATTCCACAGAATCCCTAGGCAATTTATTCTAGTGTTTATGCACCCTGATAGTTAGCAAGTTTTTCCTAATGTCAAACCTAAACCTCCTTTAATGCAATTTAAGTCCATTGCTTTTTCTCCTATTATCAGGCTACGTCTACACAACAGGCTTCTTGCACAAGAAGCTTTTTGTGGAAGAAATCTTCCACAAAATCTGCACCAGAGTGCGTCCACACTGCAAAAGCACATCGAAAAAAGCAATGCACTGTTGTGCAAGAGAGTATCTAGATTTCATGGATTCTATCTTGAAAGAAAGCTCTGATTGCTATTCACCAGAGCACCTGTGCTTTTTCAGATTGGATCTTTTTGCGCAAAAAACCCCTGTTGTCCATCCACACACACCTTTTTGCACAAGAATTCTTGCGCAAAAAGGAGTTATTCCTCATAGAAAGAGGAGTACCTACACCACAAAAAGCCCTCTGTTCTTTTGATTTACTTTACTTTACTTTCACAAAAATGTGCTTGAGGTGTGGATGCTCCATGGGTTTTTGCGCAAAAACCCTGTAGTATATACGTAGCCTCAGAGGTCAAAGAGAACAATTTTTCTGCCTCCTCCTTGTAACACCCTTTTAGATACTTGAAAACCGCTATCATGTCACCTCTCAGTCTTCCATTTTCTAAACTAAACAAGCCCAGTTCTTTCAGTCTTCCCTCATAGGTCATGTTTTCTAGACCTTTAATCATTCTTGTTCCTCTTCTCTGGACATTCTCCAATTTCTACCAGAACTGGATACAATACTTCAGTTGAGGCCTCATCAGTACATAGTAGAGCAGAAGAATGACTTCTCATGCCTTGCTCACAACACTCCTGTTAATGTGTCCCAGAATCATGTTTTCTATTTTTGCAACAGTGTCATACCGTTGCCTCATATTTTGCTTGGGGTCTACTATGACCCTTAAATCCCTTTCTGCACTACTCCTCTCTAGACAATCACTTCCCATTCTACATGTGTGAAACTGATTATTCCTTCCTAAGTAGAGTATTTTGCATTTGTCCTTATTAAACTTCATCCTATTCACCTCAGAACATTTCTCTTGTTTGTCCAGATCATTGGATCATTGAAAATATAGTCCTATAAAAATAGTGGTTAAATATGTTGTTAATTGAGAAGCTTCCAAATTTTC
Source organism: Pelodiscus sinensis (assembly GCF_049634645.1). NCBI lineage: Eukaryota > Metazoa > Chordata > Testudines > Trionychidae > Pelodiscus > Pelodiscus sinensis. The sequence goes on from NC_134715.1 coordinate 24,565,401, forward strand.
CACCAAAGGAAACTGACTCCCCATTGAATTCTGAGTTGTCATTTCTTGGGTACTAAATGCAAGAGAAACACATATGTTCTAATCCTGTATGTTGATAAATGGCAAAACTCCTCTTCACTTCAAGTAGGCCCAGGATTTCACTCAATATGTGTCCACCATGCTACATGCAGTGACGCCTGCTATCTGCAGTCTGGCTCCTCTGAGATATCAGCTTCACTGATATATTAGGCTGACTTGGGTATTTTTCTTGCAATATGAAGCTTATTCTGATAGTCTTCTTCCTATCACAAGGTGGGGCATTCTAGATCCACATACCATCTCTTTTTAACTATCCTGCGAAGAGCAAACATAGTCTCTAAATAAAGTCCTTCCCTTTCATGTTGTGACAATTTTGGAATCTGTCTGAAGAATGTATGTATTCTGCATGAGATTATGAACTTTTTATGTATATTTCTTTACCTGCAGACTCCATTTTGAAGGTGCAGTTGTTTGCCTTCTGTGTTGTAATTCCATCTCCATGTTAGACCAAAATTCTAACAGGAGTAATGACAACAGAGTGTCATTAAATCTTGACAGTCCTCTCTTCTAGAAGGAAGGATGCAAGGCAGTCCCCTGCCTAAAATAACTGGTTTAACAGAGGAGAGGTCTCCTTGGCAACACTGTTCCCTGGTGGGATTCTGTGGTCACATGTTGAGGCTGATTAGGAAGTCTCCAGACTAGGGGTCTGGAAGATAATAAAGGACAGATGCTCTCTACATGCTCTTTCTTTGGCCATTTTCACTAGCTTAAGATGAGGGAGGACTGGATCAGAAGGCAGGGGATCCTGCTTATCTGAATGCAGATAGTTCCACAAAATCCCAAAGTAAGGATGAGCTGGAGAGGAAAATATTTGTAAGGTTTGTTATTTTGATAAAAGTCTGTGTATTTTTCACATGAGCAATGGCTTCATAGACCTCTCTGCTAAGTGTTTCAGTACATGTTATAATACAGCTATCACTTACCACTGAGGAGGGAGTATTAGATTATGTCTAGACTTCAGGCTTCTTTCGGAAGAAGCTTTTCCAGAAGAGGTCTTCCAGAAAAACTTCTTTCGAAAGAGAGCATCCACACAGCAAAAGTGCATTGAAAAAGCAATCTGCTTTTTCAAAAGATAGCGTCCACACTGAATGGACACTATCTCGCATTTAAGTTGTAATTACTATGGATGGAGTGTCCACCAGGGCACCTGTGCTTTTTCCTGGGCTGTGTCCAGACTCAGGGGTTTTTTCGGGAAAAGTAGCCTTTTTCCGAAAAAACTTCACCTGCGTCTAGACTGCAGCCGCGTTCTTTTGAAATTAAATCGAAAGAACGCGGCTTTTCTTTCGACGGCGGTAAACCTCATTGCACGAGGAAGAACGCCTTCTTTCGAAAGTGCTCTTTCGAAAGAAGGCGTTCTTGAATGTAAATAGGGCTTCTTCGAAAGAGAGCATCCAGACTCACTGGGTGTGCTTTCTTTCGAAAAAGCGGCTTGCAGTCTAGACGCTCTTTTTCGAAAGAGGCTTTTTCGAAAGTATCTTTCGAAAAAGCCTCTTTCGAAAGAGGCTTGCAGTCTAGACATAGCCCTGGAGGCCTCTTTTTTCAAAAAAAATCCCTCTTTTCCCTGTCCACACATGCCTTTTTCCGAATGAGCTCTTTCAGAAAAAGGCTTCTTCCTCGTAGAATGAGGTTTAAAGCTTAGATAGAGAGTTTGCATTCCCTGTCTGTGCTAAGGGACCCCAAAGACTGGAACATTTGGAGTAGCTAAGAACTGCAACCTCAGCAATTAGCAACAATATTCCAGATCCTGTTCAGATCCTACATCTTGTTCTAGATCCCAAATACTGGAACATCTGGAATAGCTAACAACTGCAACCTCCACAATTAGCAACAATATTCTATATCCTGGCACATCAATTGATAGACTCAGTCGTCAAAAGAACAAAATTAAGGGTCTCCATTGAATTTCCTTCACAGCAGTCTGGTGGGCTTACTGATAGAAAGCCTGATGGATTCAGTCACTTAAGGTACAAAGGAAAATCAAAAAAAAGACAAGGAGTAAAATTTTCAGAAAGTCTTAAGTTCCATTTCAAAAGTGATTTAAGCACTAAGAGTATGTCTAGACTACATGCCTCTGTCGCCAGAGGCATGTAAATTAGACTACCCGACATAGTCAATGAAGCCGGGATTGAAACATCCCTGGCTTCATTAAAATAAAAATGGCCGCTGCACTGTGCCAGCTCAGCTGATTGTCAGCACAGCACGGCAGTCAAGACGTGGATCGGTCGACAGGGAACGCCTTTGTCGACCGCTCCCTTATGCCTCATGAAACGAGGTTTACAGAGCAGTCGACAAAGGCGTTCTCTGTTGACCGATCCATGTCTTGACTGCCACGCTGTGCTGACGATCAGCTGAGTCGTCACAGCGCGGCAGCCATTTTTACTTTAATGAAGCCGGGGATATTTAAATCCCGGCTTCATTGACTATGTCAGGTGGCCTATTTTACATGCCTCTGGCGACAGAGGCATGTAGTCTAGACATACCCTTAGGTGTTTTAAGTCTCACTAAAAATCATTTTAGTCCTTTTGTCTTATTATGGACAAAATTCCTCCTTTTGGCATCAAGAGTGTCCTGTTGCTCTCTTCATGACAGCACCCCAGAGGGCCATAATTTGTCCCTTTCTGTATTTAGTGGTTGATGCTGACTACTACATTGGCCATAATCAAAAAATATATACTGTATCTCACTTGCAGTGTTTTTCACAGATTTTGAAAAAATTCCAATTAAAAGACTGTTTTATTAGTTGTTTCATTCACACAGGCTTACTGATTCTTGGATTTAGCCCTTAAAACATGGTCCTGTGGGTAGCATCAGTACCATTTTATACAGTAATTAAAATATTCATCTTTGTTGCAGTGTCCAGACTGTGGAGGGAAAATCACTTTTGTTTTTAAAATATTAAAATGCTTTTCATCATTTCAGGCTTGGTTGCCTAATTCTGATGAATAAAGAACATTAATTGAGCTTTTTTAATCCATCCAAGTCCCATTCAGAATAATGGTCTGTAAAAACATTTTGGATATTTCTCATCTGCAAATATAATTTTATGTGTCTCCCTACTTAATGAATCAGGCAAGACCAAATTTATATATTGAGAATAATAAAGGTCCTGAATAAATGTGATCTTAAGCAGCTATTGAAAAGCAAGAGGTGCTTGATCCTGTATACATTAGCGAAATTCCCATTAACTTCAATGAGATTAGAATCAGGCCTTAAGTGAATCTGTGACTGTATTTGTTCTTTACAAGCTTACTCTGCAGCTAGGCATAGTCACATTAATTCTTCTCCTTTCAGGATTGAGTCTGTCAATTGGCATGCCAGAATCTAGACTATCATTGCTAATTGCCAAGGTTGCAGTTGTTAGCTACTCCAGATGTGCCACGATTCAATAAATATTGGAAACACATCTGTGTTTTAACAATTAGATGAGAATTGTTTTCAGAGAGAGGTGTATATTCTTACATGTCAGGAAAAATCTAAAATGATGTAATTTTTCCCCTGAAACTAAGACCAGTATTTCTTTAAATCCTTAACTAAGGATGGATCTAAAAGACAATGAATTGGCAAATTCTAATCAGGCCCTGCATCACATAATGTAAACAGAGGAGACTGCAACATCTCTTTCACTGAAGCTGGCAGCTCAGTTAAGTTCCTCTCTGGGGGTATGTTTACACTACCCTCCTAGTTCGAACTAGGAGGGTAATGTAGGCATACCGCACTTGCAAATGAAGCCCGGGATTTGAATTTCCCGGGCTTCATTTGCATAAGCGGGGCGCCGCCATTTTTAAAACCCCGCTCGTTCGAACCCCGTGCAGCGCGGCTACACGGGGCACGGAGTAGGTAGTTCGAACTAGGCTTCCTAGTTTGAACTACCGTTACTCCTCATTCCACGAGGAGTAATGGTAGTTCGAACTAGGAAGCCTAGTTCGAACTACCTAGTTCGTGCCCCATGTAGCCGCGCTGCACGGGGTTCGAACAAGCGGGGTTTTAAAAATGGCGGCGCCCCGCTTATGCAAATGAAGCCCGGGAAATTCAAATCCCGGGCTTCATTTGCAAGTGCGGTATGCCTACATTACCCCGCTAGTTCGAACTAGCGGGGTAGTGTAGACATACCCTGGCTGTCTTGATCGGGCCCTTCCTCCCTTCCTGCCTGTTGGCAGAGCTCCACATTCTCATATCTCCCTGTTGGCCAGCTCAGTGGCTCCCTGTCTGCTCTGGATAGGCTACTGTCAAGTTCTCCCCACCCTGTCTCAACCAAGTAGAGGTAAGAGACAACCACCCCCTCTCCTTACTCTGAGGGCAAATTCAAACACCCTCCTCAGATTCAGCATCTATCACCCACCTTCTTCTCTGGGAGAAAAATTGACTCTGCTCCCTCTATCGGCGAGTAGTGATGAAAAGGAGATTGGAGGCTGGGAAAGAGAAAATTGAAAAGGGAAGATAAACTCTCTTAAATTAGAGGCGGAAGGAAATCCTAGTCACATCTGTTGACTTGTGATGTGATGGTTGGGAGGGGAAGAGAGTGAGAGACAGAGCACGGGGAATTAGTGGAAGAGTAATTGAGATGGGGAACAGACTGAGAATAGAAAAGGAGACAGACTATTAGAGAATTCAAAGGAAGTATGTACTGCAAGGCTCAGAGGGAAAGAACAGCATCAGGTAGGAGGATACAGTGAAGGAAAAAAGAGAAATTATTGCATATGCCATGCCATATCATCTCCTATCATCTCCCCCTTTATTTATTTACTACATCCCAACTCTTAAATCCACATCTGTATTTAAAACAACACTTCAAACAGCTTAGTGATAATTTCCAGAATTAAAATCCTGTAATGTATTCAAGTCCAGGACTAAGTGCTGTTGATCCTGTTTCTTTGGCTCAAATTGCAACTCAAGTTGGTGAAAAAATTACAAGAGAGTAGCCCCATTGATTTCAGTCAGACCAGTCTGTGAGTAAATGCTCCCTAATGTAAGACTCTTTACTTGAATCAGGCTCTTTACTTTCATGTAATTCCCACTCAAGTCAATAAGACTTTGGTGTGTGGAAGAAATGTAGGATAAGCTTGGTGTAAGGGACCAATTCTGTTCTCAAATGCCATGTCTAGCTCCCATTTAAATTTAGTGGGAGCCGAATTTGTGCATCCAAGGAAAACTTTCAAAGCTTAGTTTTATATCTTAACACTGTCTGGTGCAGAGATGGGGTGCAGAGAGATAGGAGTATTTTGTGCTATAGAAATTTTTTTAGTCTGGATGTTCTTTCTTACATATAGTTGTATGAGAAGATTTACGGGTATATGCTGCTTGCCTTTTCAGTAGAAGCACAGTACTGGCTAATCGTTGTTGCTGACACTATGCACACTGTATGCATACTATATGCACTTGAGAATATAGTATGACAAACATGGTAGTTTGCCCTTAATCAATATCTGGTACAAAAAAGACTCCATTCTGCTGCTTGTGTGCAGAGAAATCACTTCCTATAGATTCATTCCCACATGCACCACTGTAGCACCAAGCAGATTTTTCCCTCCTTTTTACACTGACTCCAAATGTACTCAGGACACGGATGGATAAAATGTACATTAGAAAACATTTAATGCAGTGCATCACTAATTGAAATTAGTAAAGAGATTCTTAACCTTTTCTATACTGGGACTATTCCAATCCACCTCCCCCTCTTCCATTTTGTCAATATCTAGCTCAGATACTCCCTTCAAGTTAGCAATCTGGGAAGGGCAGGATGGTCAGAAACTGGGAGTACCAAGAAAAGACCTAATCTGAAACTACATGAACACTAGTGGATCATTTTGTACATTGTACTAGCATTCTACAGTCTAATTGTAGACTGTCTTTTTTCTTTTCAGGATTAATGTATTAATGTGCTTATTTACCAGTATAAATTATACAGGCATCAATCAGCAAAAGTATTGGACAGTCCTGTCATTTTTTCCACAAAGGCATGGGAATTTTCCAGTGTTCTTAGAACTTGCAGTATTTGAATAGATGCAAATAAAAAGACATCTTTAGAATTATGTGCTGTCCTGCTTAACCTGTGGAAAACAACATCATTCCCCCCCCCCTCCCTTTTTTATAGTGATTTCAATATTCCTGCATCCGGTTGTACTGTAGCTCAGCCTTGTGCACCCCTAAAAGGAGTTCTCAGATTTAACACTGTTGCTTCTTCAATCAAGACCTAATCTCCCTTGGAAGATACAATTATTTAGTGCAGGTGAGGAGTCCATGCAGGAAGGGAAAAGTAGAAATATATTTTGAAAGAATTCTAAATGTGCTAAATTTGATTATCAATATTTTCTTTAATTATCGTAAGTGCTGCTGCAATAACACTTTGGCTCCATGCTCATCAGCATCAAGTAGCTGGGAGTGTATGTGTGAGAAAAGGATCAGTCAGATTTCTGGCATTTGTGCTATTCCAGCACTGATGACTCAGCAAAACCTACTGGGATTTTACTCTGTCAGCAGGATTTTAAAATTCAAGACTGCTGAAGGTTGCATACATCCTACAGTATGTGGGAGTTACAAAGCTGACTGTGAATAAGATAATGTGATATTGTTAGATGTCTTTTAGTGGCTAGATATTTACAGCCCTTTTGGAATTAAATCAGATTCTGAGCCCAGATTAATTCAGGGTATATCTACACTGTAATTAGACACCTGTGGCTGGCCAGATGACTGAGGTTCATAATGCTCAGGTTAAGGGGCTGTTTAACTGCAGTTTACATTTCCAGGCATGGCCTCTACCTGGATTCGAGAGTGGGAGGATCCCAGATCTCAGGCTGCAGCCTGAGCCAGGAAGTTTCTACTGTAATTAAACAGCCCCAGAACTTGAGCCCTGGGAGCCCGAGTCAGCTGGCACAGGCTAGTCATGGGTTTTTTAATGCCGTGTAGGCATAACCTAAAAGATCTGTGAATTTGAGACAAGTGTTAGGCAAACTTGGGCTATGTCTGCACTAATGAGGTTACAGCAGCGCAGCTGTACCGATGCAACTGCACAGCTGTAAGGCCTCGTGTGTAGCTGCTCTCATGTAGAGCTCTCACCTGCCAACAGTGGTGCCAGAACAGGGTGGACTGGGGCCTGGCCTGTTCAAGTTTGGCTGGGGCAGACCCTGTCTCCCTTCCTCTCTTCTTCCCCCTTAGAACCACTCCCCCTCCCCCAGTAAGGTCAGCAGTTGGTGGAGCCTAGTCAGGGAGCACAGGCAGCTTTGAGGAACTTCAGTGCATGACCCTTCACCTGCCCTAGACAAGGAGCCTGGGGGAGGCATGGACAAAGGCCAGGGACTTGTGTCAGCCTTCCTGCTCAATGCTGGTGTAATGACTGTCACAGCTCCCTGCATGGCCAGGCTGCGACCCTACCCCCTCCATCCAGAGCCAGGTAAAAGCTGTTCAGGCACCTGAGGAGAGACTGGATCCCTCCGTTGCTCTGGGGGGAGGTCATGGACACAGGCAGGGGACTGCTTTTGTCCTCTCCCCACTCTGAGCAGGAGGGGAGGCTGGACTTCCTGGTCCCACTCTGGCTTCTAGCTTGGCCAGGGGTGGAACCTCAGAGGAAGAGGTGGAGTCTGGGGGAGGGAGGGAATGACAGGCTGAGGAGGGAAGGGGCAGGGCGTTGGGGTGAGATGTGGAGAGTGGGCAGGACTTCAGGTTTATGGGTGGGGACCCGGACCCGCCACTTTTGGAAAGGCTCCAACAGTTCTGCCTAGGAAGATAAATATACCACCCCCACTGAGCAGAAGAAGAAGCTCTCCCACCAAGCTAGCACTTTTCACTCCCCTGAGCAGCAAAAGTTTTGCTGGAGTAAGTGCTAATGTACACATGGCTTTCATCCTGTGGTTTGGGTCATATATTCCATTCCACAGGATCCTTCTCTCCTCAGCATAATACTGATGTTGTCTTCCAGTGGCCCACTTCCTTACCCTTCTCTCTATCATGCACACAAACACTCACTCTAAAACTTTCTTGCAACACTCCTCCTTTTTGGGGAAGGGTTGATAAATGTAAGCCTTCCCTCATACTTTTGAATGTATATTGAGTCAATGTCTAAGCACAAGGGAGTTTGGACAGCATGGTAGTTTGGCTTAGAAGGGAGCAGACTGCTGAATTAATTTTTAGTGGGCTAAACTAAATAAAATATGTTAATTAAAGAAACATCTTAAGAAAAACCCTTAGCGTCCTACTTAAAGATAAAACCATGGTCAGCCTAATACCCAATCACATAGTAAAACCCCTCACATCAACTTTGGAGATTGCATTGACCATTCTGGAGAAGGAATTGTACAAAAAATATGCAGTGTGTAACTAAATTTTTGAAAGGGGCATGTCAAAAAAAAGTAGGGAGTGAGTAAAAAACCAATAACAACCCACAAATCAAAACTGCAGAAATTAAAATCTTTACACTTACTCTGGTGGCTACTTATGCAAATAGAATAGGGTCACATACCTAAACAAAAGAGGAAGGCAGACAGACATTATTAATAAGTGACATAATTCAAGGGGTTATTCAAGAGGTTATTTAAGCTAAGCAGGTATCCTTAAGCAAAATTAAAAATCCAGCTGAAGTGAAAGGAACATAAACTATAGCAGAAAATATGTCAGAAAATAAAACTATATGGGCTAAGAGGGAAATTGAAGGGCAATTAGCCAGAGACATTATAACTGTTAGAAATTCTTTAAGTACAAAGTGGATTGTCAGAGGAAAGATGCTGGATCCACTGAAGCACTGTGGAAAAAAGGAAGCTATTAGGGCCTGATTCAGAACCCAATGAAATAAATGAAAAGCCTCCCATTGACTTCAAAGGGTTATAGATCATGCTGTATATAAGGATAAGGGAATTGTTGAGAAACTGAATGATAATGCCTCTGCTGAAAAATGCAGAAGTATGCATGCTGGAAGGAATAATTTAAGCACTACACTTTTGCAGGGTTCTGAATTAATTGGAGCCACTCGAGAAAAAAAAGACCTATGCATTTCTGGAGACTGTTTAATATTTAACACTGGTGAAAAAAAGCAAATAAAATGTCAGTATGTATTTTAGTTCTGGTGACTCTAGACCTAAGAAAATAAAGAAAAATAGCAGGTGTTCAGACCTGGAGGGTGAAAATCATTGGCAGCATGGAGAGATTTTTCCACAAGGAGAGCTTGGAAAGTTTGGGAACTGTTAAGGAAGAGGCAATAATAGGAGAACATGTCAGCATCAAGAAGGCAAATCAGATGCTCCTGTTTACCCTGTCTTATAATAAAAGAACAAGGGGAGCATTAATGAAATTAAAGGGCAACAGATGTATAACACATAATTAATCTATCTAACTTGATTAACTCAAAATATCACTGAAGCCATGAGCTTAGTAGGATTCAGTAAAGGATTAGATGTTTTAATAGATAAGAAGAAAATCTATATAAATCCTCATACTCTAGGGTTCATGGCAGCCTACTAACTGAACAGCCTAGGAAGAAACTTTTCCCTTCACAATGTTATTTCATAATTGTCCATTAGAGTTTTCTTGGCATCTTCTGCTGAAATCATCTGACACTGGCTGCTGTCAGAGGAAAGATGCTGGACTGCTAGTCTAATCCAGCATGGCAACTCCTATGTTACCTATATTTTCAGGTGATCAGGACACCTGTTTATTCCCTTCTTACTAAAATGTAATTGCCTTTGAAGCATGTTAAATGGACAAAATGAACAGCAGGAAGATCGCAAACTATTCACTGTATCCTCTTTCTGTTGCAAAAGCCCCAAAATATACATTACAGAGAATCGTGCATTATGGTCCTATAGCTAGTCAAGTGGAACATTTTAGGCCTTGATTCTGTCAAAGGGGCCATGGGAAGACCGTTTGGTGGAATTCTAGTGATTATGAGAGGGATTATTTACTTGCCTCCATGAATATAGGTTATGTGTGGAGTATGCCAGATGGCTGTCTCGTAGAGACTCTGGAAGGAACCAGACATCTGACACTCCTTACAAACACATTGGATATGGCAAGAGAAAGCATGCCAACATCATACCCACTCCGTACAGAAAACAACAAAAGGCAATGAGGGAGGATCTGGGTCTTGTTAGGGGAGGAGAGGGGAAGTGAGAGAGGAAAGATGTGGTCTTATTTATGGTCCAGATTATAACCCATGTGAAATTTTGCTGGTTTGGCTGGATTTCATTTTGAGATTTTTGGAGGTTCTTTGAGCCCAAAACTCTAAGGCTGCATCTAGATTGGCATGATTTTACGGAAATGCTTTTAACGGAAAAGATTTCCGTTAAAAGCATTTTCGGAACAGAGCATCTAGATTGGCACGGACGCTTTTCCGCAAAAGCACTTTTTTGCGATCGGGGCTTTTTTGTGGAAAACAAATCTGAGCTGTCTACACTGGCTCTTTTGTACAAAAGGGACTTTTGCCTGAACGGGAGCAGAATAGTATTTCCTCAAGAAGCACTGATTTCTTACAGTAGGAAGTCAGTGCTTTTGCAGAAATTCAAGCGGCCAGTGTAGACAGCTGACAAGTTTTTCCGGAAAAGCAGCTGATTTTCCAGAAAAACTGGCCAGTCTAGACACAGCCAAAGAGAAACGTGTGGAGGCAGGGAGGAAATGAGAATCCATGTATGGCAAAGCCATATAGAAAGCTCACTGCATCTTCTCTGAATCAAAGATTCAGAGCTCTGTATAGCTCTAAGAATGATTTCTACCAAGTGTGATTTATTGCTTAATTAGGAAAATTGTCCTGAGGCTTTACATCAGTAGAGTGACCATTAGAAAAAGACATACCTTCAAAGCTACTGAGCCCATTATACAAAGCTGCTTTTTTAAAATCAATTTCTATCTTGCAGTGTGTTAGTTTTGTTTAACATAGCTAAATGCATTTTCCTTTTATAATACTGACAGGTCACCTGTGTTTCCCCACCTTTTAGTGTATTTAATAAATGGCAAATGATGAATTATTTCTTACAAAGTTCACAGAATATTTAGCAATGATCATTTGCCTTCCTCAGACCCTGTGCAGCATGAAAAAATGGTTTCTGGATTTTTGTATTTGCAGTTCTCTCCCTAGCTCAAAAAAACAGAGCAGAAAGGCAAAATGCAGTAAAGTGACATGAATGTTCACTATCATGAAGAAATCCACTGCTCTGGCCCAGCTGACTGCTTTCTAACTTAAGACTGATGCTAATTTTGTTTAAAAAGAACAGATACCTCAGTTTTTTATTTGTTCTCTTTCTCCTTCCCTTCCTTTCTCTCCCTTCCCCCGCCCCCATCCTTTTTTGTTTTATAATGAAATTAGTTTTTGTTCTTTTTGATGACATACTCCAGGAAGCTAGCAGCATTATTGCAGGTATGCAGTTAGAAGATTTATGATCCTGTACTATAAGGAGATGCTGCTTAATCAAACAAAAATGGGTAGTAGCTTAATAGGCATGTTCCATTAAGAGCAAGTTTGGTCCAGTGGTTTGGATTCTGGCTTAAGATTCTAAAGACCATATTTCGGTCCACATCTCTGTCACAGATTTTATGTGTTTGAGGTAATAACTTTTATTGGACCAACTTCTGTTGGTGAGATAGCTGAACTTCCAATACACACAGAGCTAGGATAAAATAGCAGGTATGTACTGTATTCAATGAAAGCATTTGCACACTATCTACCTATGACATGGCGGTTGAATCAAGTTATATGTATGCTAAATCAAAGTATCAGGAAGTGATAAATGATGTTCTTGAAGCTAAAGTCTACTGCTTGATTCAAGCTGCAAAATTTTACCCAGATCTGGGCTTGGATTTAAAACAGCCCCGAAGCTTGGGAGTGTTTGAATTCAGGGTTGCGGTTCATACATACCTGTAGAGCAGTGGTTTCTAATCTTTTTAACCACTTTTTCAGTTTAAGTGCAATGTAAGATCTACCTCAAACCCAAATGCCTTTGCTCCACTTCCTTCCAACCCCTTCTCTGAGGCCCCGCCGCTGCTCCACCCCTTCTCCAAGGCCTCATACTGCTCGTTCCATCCCCCTTCCTCTCCCATCCTCACTCACTGTCACCAGGCTGGGGTAGGGAGTTGAGATTCAGTCTCTTGTCTTGGGCCAAGGGGTTTGGAGGGTGGGAGGGACTCTGGGCTTAGCCCAGAGTGGGAGATTGGGGTCCAGGAGGAGCTTCAGGGGGCAAGCTCTGGGAAGGAGTTTGGGTGCAGGGGGACTTATGTCTGGGGCAGGAAGTTGAGTGCAGGAAGAGGTTCAGGCCTGGGACAGGGGTTCAGGAAGGAGTCTCTGACTGGGCACCGTTTAACTGAGGTGACTTCCAGGTGGTGGAGCAGTGGGGTTAAGACAGGCTTACTTCTAACCTGGCCCTGCACCACTCCTGAAAGCAGATGGCATGTACTGCAGTGGCTCTATGGAGCCATGTGCTGCCCCTCATCCACAGGCACTGAGCCCATAGCTTCTACTGGCCACGGTTCTCTGTTATTGATCAATGGGAGCTGCAGGAGAAGTATCTGCAGGCAAGGACAGCAGTGGAGACCCCCTACTCTGACTCTTTCAGGGGTTGCAGGGACATACCAGCCACTTCCAGGAGCAGCAGTCACCATAGGGATAATGACTCCAGCCATGGCAGGTTAGGCATTTAGAATTCACTACTCAAAGAAATAAATGTAAGCATAAGAGAGAAATGAAAATTATTAAATGCACAGACCAGTCAAAAACCAAACATATCATACTTTGCAAACATTAGAAGTAGTAATAACACCCCACTCCCCCAAACACACCTAAGTATTGGGTTGGGAGATGAGAGGGAAGGACAGTGTGTGTTTGTGAGAATGACAGAGACACACACAATGTGTGAGAGTGACAGAGATTTGCACTGCCAAGCTCCCTCCATCCCCTTCTCTCTGTGTAGATATAGGATACAAGATTGGGAGGGGGGAGGGAGAAGGAGGAACACCCTGACATCAGCACCCCCCCTCTTCTCCCTCTGACACCCTGCACAGCAAACAGGAGGCTCCTGGGGAGCAGCTCCAAGGGAGAGGGCAGGAGCAGCATGACAGTGGGTGGAGGGGCAACTGAAGGGCCAGTGTTCAATAGCTTCATGGCCAAACTAGTCAGGATCACCTGTCCAGGGCTCCAAGATCTACCTGTAGATCCCGATCTATTGTTTGGTGACTACTGCTATAGAGAAAATTAATCCAATTTCTCAATAGAGAAATTTAAAAACCTCAGATTAGCAAGGCCTTATGAAAATAATTCCCTTTCTTGGGACACTACCAGAGAGAAGAAATTACTTAAGTGATTTGTTATTTTGAGGCTGTGTTGGTTGCTCTCAGGATCTCTGATGCAAAATAATCATAGAAATCATAGAATACTAGGACTGGAAGGAACCTCAAGAGATCATCGAGTCCAGTTCCCTGCCCTCATGGCAGGACCAAATACTGTCTAGACCATCCCTCATAGACATTTATCTAACCTACTCTTAAATATCTCCAGAGGTGGAGATTCCACAACCTCCCTGGGCAATTTATTCCAGTGTCTGACTACTCTGACAGTTAGGAACTTTTTCCTAATGTCCAACCTAAACCTCCCTTGAGGTATGGCCACAATCTTTCCCCAGTGAAGGACTTTCCATAGAGGCATTCTGGCAGGCACTTGTACCGACTTTGGCCTAAACTCGAGTCTACAGCAGTTGTTCTCAGAATGATCTACAGCTAGTTGTCTCACTTCATTCTAATCCCCAAACACAAAGGGTACGTCTACACTACAGCGCTAATTCGAACTAACTTAGTTCGAATTAGTTAATTCGAACTAAGCTAATTCGAACTAACGCGTCTAGAACTAAAAACTAGTTCAAATTAGCGTTTTGCTAATTCGAACTAGCATGTCCACATTGAGTGGACCCTGAACCGGGCTTAAGGATGGCCGGAAGCAGTGCCGGCAGGGCATCAGAGGAGGACTTAGAGCGTGGAGATGCTGTCTCAGGCTAGCCGAGGGCTATGCTTAAAGGGACCCGACCCCCACCCCGGACAGACAGTTCTCAGGGTGCCCCGCTTGCAAAGCAGTACTGGCTTGGAGTGCCCGGAGTACCCACACTGGGCACATCACACCACTCGGCCATCAGCCCGGATGCACTTGCCGCAGGCTGCCATCTGGGGAGAGGGGGCAATTGGGGGGCTGCAGGAGAGCTTCCACACCAAGAAGCCCGCAGAGCCAGCCCAGTCCTCCCCATCGAGGGCTCGTGCCCCATTCCTCCCTCACCTCCTTCCACTTACCCTTCCCTAGCCCCTCTTCCTGATGTACAAAATAAAGGACAATTGTGTTCAAAAATGGAATCTGTCTTTATTGAACAAAACTGGGGGAGACTGGGAAAAGGAGGTGGGAGAGGGGAAGAGAGAGGGTGGGAGAGGGGAGGGCAACTACAATGATGAGGGGTTGGGAACAGGCCCCATATGAAGAGAGGCTAAAGAGACTGGGACTTTTCAGCTTAGAAAAGAGGAGACGGAGGGGGGACAGGATAGAGGTCTCTAAAAGCAGGAGTTGGGAGGAGAGGGTGCATACAGAAAAGTTCTTCATTAGTTCCCATAAAGAAGGACTAGAGGACACCAAAGGAAAGGAATGGGTAGCAGGTTTCAAACTAGTAACAGAAAGTTGTTCTTCACAAAGCAAAGAGTCAACCTGTGGAACTCCTTGCTGCAGGAGGCTGTGAAGGCTACAACTAGAACAGAGTTTAAAGGGACGTGAGATCAAGTCATTGAGGTTGGGTCCATGGAGTTGTATTAGCCAGGGGGTAGGAGTGGTGTCCCTGCCCAAAGTTTGTGGAAGGCTGGAGAGGGACGGCACGAGACAAATGGCTTGGTCACTTTCTTCGGTCCATCCCCTCCAGGGTCCCTAGGTATGGCTGCTGTCGGCAGACAGGCTACTGGGCTAGATGGATCTTTGGTCTGACCCAGGATGGTCATTGTAAGCTCAGGGCTCAGGGTTGGGGGTCTCAGTGGACCCCCTTGATTTTCATGCACACCTGCTCCTGGGTGGCCAGGCTGGCAGCTCTCCTGCCCTAGCTGGACACTTTCCTGTGCCTAGTGCGGAGATCGTGGACGAGGTCCACGATGTCCGCACTAGCCCAGGCGAGTGCCCACCTCTTGCGGTCCCGAGCAAGCTCCCGGGAGCCGCCAGCCTGGTCCCGGGAAGAGGGGGAGGGCTGGGGGGCATCAGGTGGCTGGCTCGATTCGTGCCAGGTGCAGGGTCTGCTGGCTGGGTGCTGGCAGGCTTGCACCTGGCACGGGCACCGTAGCCAGCCCGTGCCCCTTTAAGGGGTCCGGGGCCAGGAGGGGGGCAGACGAGTTTCCCTGGTGTTGGCCAGAGTGGCCACCAGGGAAACCTGGGGAGGGCTAGCCTCCCACTAGTTCAGATTAAGGGGCTACACACTCCTTAATTCGAACTAGTAAATTCGAACTAGGCTTAATCCTCGTGGAATGAGGATCACCTAGTTCGAACTAAGCATCCGCTAGTTCTAATTAAGTTCGAACTAGCGGAGAGCTAGTGTAGCGCCTATGAAAGTTAGTTCGAACTAACATCCGTTAGTTCGAACTAACTTTGTAGTGTAGACATACCCGAAGGTATGTCTACACTGCACGCTTATTTCCAAATAAGTTATTCCGGAATAGTTATTCCAAAATAGTTTATTTTGAAATAGAACGTCTACACTGCAGGGAAGCCTCAAAATTAGTCCAAGGCAGGTTTCCCTAATGTAGACGTGCTACCTCAATTTAGAGCCTCAGGAGGCACCGGGGAGAAATAACTTAGAATGGCCCTGCTGAAGGGCTATTTTGAAATAGCAGCAGTGGAGTATCTACACATGCCTTATTTCAAAATAGATGTTTCAGAATAGGCATTATTCCTAGTAGAATGAGGCTTACAGATTTCAGAATAAGCCGTCCATGATTTCAAAATTATTTTGAAAGAATGGAATGGTTGTGTAGATGCTCGCATTGTTATTTCGAAATAACACTGGTTATCTCGAAATAACGGTACAGTGTAGATGCACCCTAAAACATCAGCAGACATCTGAAGGACAAAATCTAGTTTTATAGTGAATTTCTCCCAACCTAACTCCTGTATGTGATCCATTCTTGCTTTAACAGCTATACATGATTTCTGACACCAAAGAAGAACTCTGTTATCTAACTGCAATGCCTTACTCTATTCCTTTTTCAAAATATTGTTCATTCTGAATTAAGTAATCCATCATACCTTTAGGAGTGTTATGTGAATTTGGGAGATTGAGAGAGGGAAGTTATAGTTTAAAGTAGTCACTATGCCATGAAGGCTACAAATGCAATACTTGAATTATCTTAAATGTATCTCAATGATGCAAATGAAATATATCATAAATGTCTTCAGTCACAAGTCTCCAGATTCAGGAATAGAGAAACAGCACTATTGTATTATTTATAAGTTCAAATGATTGAATTCTGCCACCGTTGAATCTATTTGCTTCAATCACCAAATCTTTGGGAGCCTTTGCCAGCCTGAGATTCCTAACTCCAGGCATCTTTACCTATCATCAGTTTGATTTTTCATACCGTGTAATCATTTACGCTCTCATTTGAAACAACATTGGAGCATTTGTTATCATGACTTTCTGCCTTTAATTTTTACTCAACTTTCTGCAGTCCTGAAACAAAGCTTTCAAGCTCATTATCCATTGTAAACATTGCAGTCTATTGCCAATATCTGCTAAGTTTTAATTTAATAAATCTCTTCTTAAAATACCGTGTGTTTCTGGAAACTGTGAAAACAAAAGCAGGCAAGGATGCCTCCTACCAAGTGAATTCCAGAAAGAGAGTTGAACGAGTAGGGTCTCTTTATTGCACTTATATGTATTTCTAGGTGTTGTATCTATTCTTACATGTAAATAATACTGAAACCTACATTGTTAATTAGATCTCCCAAAACCTCTATGATCTGTTTTATGAAGCATGTGAAAAAAGCTGCACATAGTAGACAATATCTTATTTTATAGAAAACAGGCAGAAGGATGTGATCAAAATAATCCATGGAGAACAGTTGTGATATCTAGCAGGTTTTCCAACGCGTAAAAGTCAAGTGTTGTATTTAGTAAAGTTCAAAGTTGACAAAATCTGTCACAGAGAAATAGATCAGCTGCATGTAGGAGAGCCACAACCTAAGGCTAGCTAGCTTGTTACATATTCCTCTATGGTGACCAGCAATACCTGCAACAGAGTTATATCAGATAAATGTAGTGATTTCCATAGATTCTGTTCTATGTGAGGAAGTAAAGTAAGAACTAACTATGGACATCTCAGGACTGACAGCAGATAACAGTTCATCAGGGTCAAGAAATTATATCTGGGTTAAGATATATTTAAGAGATAATTCTGGGACTTTAAAAAAAAAGTTACCTAAATTGAGAGAGGGAGAGGGAGAGATTTGCCCATCCATTTTAGAAGTTATTTACTAGTTGAAAAGGGTCAGATCAGATATACTTGTAGTGCTTTTTATTCAATAAATTATTAAAATTAAGTACATGTGAAGTAATGTTATTAAATAATTTTCTAATTATATTAAGAAAGTTTTTTTTAAGTTAGTGGATTTTTCTGGAAAGCAACTGTAATGTGTTGACCTGAGTAAGAGAGAACCCTGTAATGGTGTCTATTATTATTACAAAATGTTCTCATGTATTGTTCTTCCTGCTTGTTGTTGGTTCAGGAATGTGCCGGTGAGTATATTCCACCTGTAATTTCTATAATTTGAGCTCTTTGTGATAACTAAAATACCTAAGTTTATTTTTTCACTTTATGCATAACCCTTGAAATTTTGCCAAGATTTTAATTAATTAATCAACAGCTTTTGTGCTGTGTGAAGAGGTAAATATCAAAATCTGTGATAAGCTGAATTTTTTAATAAGGGAGAAAAACATGTTAATAATTCAGAGAATAGTGTCCACTTGCTGTGACATTTTAAACTTAATTTCTTGATCTGAGTTGTTGGCTGTGACTTTCTTTTAAAGAGTTATTTCTGTCTTTATTGCTATCTGATTTGCTCTGTCAGTACTGCTTTGTGAGCTTATTCAAATCTGGCTTTCCTTGAAACATAACTGAGCCAATTAATCAATTTCCTTAATGAGAATTCTCTAGTCAGCAGCCTCAGTAAGTTTGTACATGTGTGGGTACATATATAGAAATAATATGTTACAGAGGCATCAGTAGCAGCTTCATAATTAAGTATGTGATGAGTTTTGCAATGGTAGTGAAGGTTAAATTCTTTTGTTAGGTGTGACAAAAATATGTAGTAGCTCCAAATTTAGCAGATTTACGGTAGGTTAGAAGAAAATCTCTTTAGTAGTTCAGAAATTACTGGAGATTAAAAGTAATTTATTTATGCTATTCATACTTGTAATCTATTCTTTCTCTTGGACCCCTTTAGGTAACTAAAATTTTAATTCTTACACTTCAGATTTTAGACCTATGTACTTCTAAACTAATTAAATTTTATATTGTGATGGACTGTAGGGCCTGATCCATCCAAGTCATCCATATCACTCTCACTGATACCAATACTGCTGATTCAAGCTCATGATGTGGTAGCATGTAGGATGGGAATGTATTGTTGATAGTTGTATGTTGATAGTGAAGATTCGTAGCTTGTGGGTGATTTGGATGCTGATGTTTCTGGGTATGTCTACAATGTATTCCTCTTTCGAGAAAGGAATGCAAATACAGCTGAGCGAAATTGCAAATCAAGTGCGGATTTGTATTTCCCATGCTTCATTTGCATAATCATGTCTGGCCTCTTGTTGGAAATACCCTATTTTGAAAAAAGAAACACTGTATAGATGTGGTTATTTTGAAAGAAAACCCTTCTTTCAAAATTACTCTTACTCCTTATAAAATGAGGTTTAAGGGTAATTTCGAAAGAAGGGTGTTCTTTCGAAATAACTGTGTCTAGAAAGCATTTCTTTTTTCGAAATAGGGTGCCAGATGTGATTATGCAAATGAAGTGTGGGAAATTCAAATCCGTGCTTTATTTGCAATTTCACTCAGCTGCATTCGCATTCCTCTCTTGAAAGAGGAATGCAGTGTAGATATACCCGCTGTTATTTGTGGTTTCCTCAATTTTCAGTAACTGAAGTGATGGGAAATGTACTTGAGCATATTTAATTTGAAGGGCATCTCACTATAAAATTAAGTTGACCCACCTTTTAACTTTGAGCATCTTTCTTTTTTATAGTTCTGTCTCTTTTCTGCGCATACTTTACTTTTCTTCTAGATAGGGAATAGATTGTCAATGGGATGCAGGGCAGGGAAGTTGAGGGTAAAGTTTCTGATACAAGGTGAGTACACATTTTATTTAAAAAATTAGTCAAACCTAGCTGTCATGAAAAATAGATGTCATGGTAATAGCTGCACCATAAAAGTTGAATTAAAGATGGACCTGATATGAAAACTCTGACCTGACCCTTCTGGAACTTTGGGAACTTTGGAATCCACATTCTGATCTTTGTGACTAGGGTTGTTATCTGAAATGGGCTAGAATCTAGGTCCCAAAACTAAACATTTCTGGAGTGGGGGAAAATTCAGTTCCAGTTCCGGCTTTTGTTCCTTAGGTTTTATTCTAGTTTTAATTGGGTTTTTGGATTAATAGTTGGTGCTGATTTTCCTCTCCAGAAAACAGCCCCAGAAATGCATTGTATGACTTTAAAGTACTATTAACCGTTTGGCCTCATTTTCTGTGGATGGCTCATGAATCCTACTATTTGAGCCAGGACTTATGATTTTTCATCCATTCTATAAAGTCCGGGATAGTTAGAAAAGGTTTGAAGGAAGGATGATCATGAGGTTAAAACATTGGAGTGGCTCTCAGAAAGGGAGGGAAATGTGAGAACACATACTGAGAAGAAAGGGGCTGCACTTCCTCTCCCTGAGTCTTCTACCTTTCTATTGACTGTGTCTGGGACTTTTGAATAGTCCCCAGTACCATCTGTTTTCAAAACCCTGCTGTCTCTGTTAGCTGCTCCATGTTTCTGTTTAGATATAGCATAAGATGTGTTTTTAGAATAGTGTTGGTCTAACCAATCACTAGGGTTGCCAACAGTGTTTCCAGTAAGCTGTGTACTCGTACAACCACTCAGGAGAAATGCAGGTGCTGCCCAGCCGATTAGAGGAGTGAACATCCTCACATGCCTCGGTGCACATAAAACATTTATTCTGCACATGGATGGAAACAATCTGCATGTGGATGGAAAAGACTAGAAGGAAGTTGGTTGCCATCCCCTCCAATTGGGCTCTATATCCCAGAGGCTACTGAAGCCAAACCAGGAGATTTTAGGGAGTTTAAAATCCGTGGTGCCGTAGAATTAAGATGGGCACCCTGTCTGTTCTGGCTCCGTGCCATTCCGGCTGCTGCCCCTGCCTCCAGTATGGGGTCTACAGCATCCATTGGCTGAGAACTGTGACCAGTGGAAGCTTGGAGTGGGTAGTGTTTGCAGGCAGGGGCACTGCATGGAGCCAGAGACTGCAGCAATGTGCTAGCTGCTTCTGAGAATAGCACAGGGCCAGGGCAAGCCAGAAGCCTGCCTTAATCCTGCTGTGCCACTGCCCTGGTGACACCTGAGGTAAGTGCCATTTGGTCAGATCTTCCACTCCTCACTCTGTGCCATACCCCAACCCACTGCCTCAGTCCTGAACCTCCTCCTGCAGCGCACAACCCTTGCCTCTGCCATAGCTCAACTTCCTGCCCCAGCTCACCAAAACTCCTACCCAGAGCCACACTCCAAACCTTCCTGCAACCCAATGCTAGCCTTTGGCCCCTTCCAGAGCCTGCATCCCTACCTCCTGTGCCAGCCCTGAGCCCCTTCCTACATCCAAACGCCTTTCCAGAGCCTGCAACCTAAAGCCCCGCCCCCTCCACGCTCCTACCCTTTTACACCCTAACCCGCTGCCTGAGGCTCAGCCCAGAACTCCCTCTCATGGTCCAAATCCATTGCTCTAGCTCTGAACCCCTACCTGCTCCTGCATCCCAACTCCTTGCTTCAGTCTAGTGAGGGAGAGCAGGAGACAGGAGTAGGAATGGAGTGAGCATGGTGACACTTCCAGGGTGTTTGTGTTCATGTGTTTAGCCAGTTGGTAACCCTACCGATAATCTAGTTGGGGATCAGAAAATAATTTTTCCCATTAGGCTAAATTGGCACAGGTCTGGTGGGTATTTTTGCCTACCTTGCAATGTCATGGAAGTATAGTTGGGTTGAAAACACCAGGGCTGTGTCTACACTGGACCACTTATTCCGGAAAATCAGCCGCTTTTCCGGAATAAGCTGCGAGCTGTCTACACTGGCCCTTGAATTTCCGGAAAAGCAACGATGCTGTACTGTACAAAATCAGCCGCTATTTCGGAAAAACTATTCTGCTCCCGCTTGGGCATAAGTCCTTATTCCGGAACACTCTTCCGGAAAAGGGCCAGTGTAGACAGCCCAGTAGTCTTTTCCGGAAAAAAGCCCCAATCGCAAAAATGGCGATCGGGGCTCTTTTCCGGAAAAGCGCATCTACATTGGCCACAGACGCTTTTCCGGAAAAAGGGCTTTTCCGGAAAAGCAGCCTGCCAATGTAGACGCTCCTTTTCCGGAAAAACTGAAAACGGAGTAGTATTCCGTTTTAAGCAGTTCCAAAAATTCATGCCAGTGTAGACACAGCCCAGGACTTGGAAATGTAATAAAGGAAGTCCCCAACATATGAAAGTGTTGTGTTCCAAAAGTTTGTTTGTAAGTCAGTTGTTGGGAACTCAGAATGCATTTTCCCATAGAATCAGTGTTATAAATGGTAGTTAGGTTCTCAGGTCAGTCCACAAAAGCCTATTTAACCCAAATTGCAGTTGAAATATTGTATATTTGCAATGAAAAAGTGTAGGAATACATTTTTTTACTTAACCTTGAATGCTGGTGTTTGAGGAAATGCAAGTTTTATTAGAGGAGGATGAGGAGATAGGTGGAGACGCTGAAAGGGGCTTCTGGGAACCCCTGGCCACCACTCCCCACCCCCTGAGGGATCTGTGTCAGTTCCTACAGCCAGACCCATCCCACCCTATGGGCTCAGCACAGACTCTGGCAGTCTTCATCCCCAGCCATCGCCCTCATGGGCTGCACCCAGTGCCTGCTCATCAGGAGGCAGTAAGCAGCATGAGGTGGGCTGAAGGACTCTGAGGGTATGTCTACATTACCCCCCTAGTTCGAACTAGGGGGGTAATGTATGCATACCGAACTTGCTAATGAAGCCCGGGATTTGAATTTCCCGGGCTTCATTAGCATAAAGCCGGTGCCGCCATTTTTAAAAGCCGGCTAATGCGAACCCAGTGCCGCGCGGCTACACGCGGCACGGACTAGATAGTTCAGATTAGGCTTCTAATCCGAACTATCTGTACGCCTCGTGGAATGAGGTGTACAGATAGTTCGGATTAGGAACCCTAATCCGAACTATCTAGTCCGTGCCGCGTGTAGCCGCGCGGCACGGGGTTCGCATTAGCCGGCTTTTAAAAATGGCGGCGCCGGCTTTATGCTAATGAAGCCCGGGAAATTCAAATCCCGGGCTTCATTAGCAAGTTCGGTATGCATACATTACCCCCCTAGTTCGAACTAGGGGGGTAGTGTAGACATACCCTGAAGGTGGCTGTGCAGCTGGCAGCTGGAGAGAAGTGGCGTTTTTTCCCTTCAAAACACCGCTTTTCTTCAGCCGCAGAACCATCCTTACCCATATGTGGAATATGTAGCTGTATAGGTCCCTCAAAAATGTGGGGCATCACTGGGTCTTAATGTCCACCTATCCACTCTTCCTATCCCTCGTCTGTGGCTCTGCTTCCTCAGGAGAGGCTCTACAAAATTTAACAATGAAAAAGTCTGCCAGACCTGTTAGCAGAACATTGAACCTGTGAAAGAGACATTGTAACGAAGCCACTTAACAGGCATTTGCCAACCTAAGGAAAATCCTGTCAGTTTTTGAGATTACAGTAAAACCTGTGTTATCCGGCACACTTGGGGATTAGGGCGTTCCTGTTATCTAAAAATTCCGGTTATCTGAGGGTCCCATCAACCTAGGAAAAACCAATGGACAATAATAGTAAAACTCAAGTTTTTAATGTTGGTAGTTTTGTAGTGTGAGGCAGTTGGTCTCACATTTCTATTTTGAGTTAAAGATGATTAGTACTTCTTAAATACAAAATTGTTAAGCCAATCATGGTAAGCCAAACCTGGCCTGTGCACCTGAAGATGTAACAGTATTATGGCTGGGGGCAATGCCGGTTACCAAAGTTTTCTGGTTAACAGAGTGCCACATAACAAAGCTTTCACTGTACTCAACAAGACCTTACTTTAAAATTTGCTTTAGAGATATTTCATTGGTGTGTTGCTGAAGATTATAAAATCACATCTCTAAAAATTTGTGGTCTCCTCTCAGCTGCCATCAGGCATATGGGCAACAATTTAACAGTACTTCATAGGGCCCCATAAATCCTAAGGACAGCCTTTCCTGTACCTAAACAAACAATGACACCTTAAATCTTCATGGACTGAAGTCCCCCTTGATAATCTTTACTCACAACAAGTTTGGGGAAAGGAGAGAGGATTCAGAAGATAGCTCAGGGCTGAGGGTGAGCTTAGGTGGGCCCACCCTACTTATTGGTTTTATGGTCAGAGTCCTGTAGGCCCACCCTAGAACCAGTTATATTCATGGTATGTGACAGCAGCATGGCTTCCTTCCCCTATTGTAAAAATAAAATAATTAAATCTATCCCATGTGTCTGTTATTCATTTGTCTGCATATCCACATCAGTCTAATCAGCAGAAAATGGTTTTCTAATTGGCTACTGAAACATAAATTAAGGACATAGAAAATAATTATTCAGAAATGTTTTTCTGTTTTAACATCTTTAATATACATACATATATCTCTTTAAGCAGTCAAACATACCAATGGCTATGGTCAATGGGTGCGGCAGAATCAGCCACCTACTGTATATAATTTTAATCAGGATAATATTGTATTGCTTTTTTTTTTTCAAAAATGGATTGTTTAAAAACTTGCCACTGTAATTACAGTAAACATTGTGAGGCATATAATGTGTCAAAATAAGAGTCTTTGTGCAGCTCAGTATTCAAAACAAACTAAAATAACAAATGTTAAGGGTTAGAAAATACAATATTTAATAAATTTAATAAGGACTGCAGTTAGATCTCTATGGCATCACTTAACAGACTTAATTTTGTTGGCGCATCAAGTTATTTTTCATTTGAAGAGGATTTCACATGTTTGCCCTCAATTTCTGAAATAATTGAGACACAGAAAGGGATTTGACTAATGTTGTGTGGATCAGATTGAATTTATACTAAATTTGCAGCACTGTGAAAACTTGCTGGCTAAGACTTGTACAATTAACAGTACATGTTTTATATTACAACCATTGTCAGCAACAGGAGAACATGTTGCTTCTGACTACACAGGGTGCCTTTCAGTAAACTTGTTACTGATCTCTAAATGCTAAGAAATTTGAATTTCACAACATGCTATGGTTTCTAACCACTTCAGGAAAGGCCCTAATCTGGTCAGTGAGCCCCCGGATACAGTAGCACTTCTGTGATAATATTAGAAGGGGATATTAGTCGCTGACAAACTCTAATCTATAAGATACCTATAAGAATTTTCTATTTTAGTCACTGCAGTCAAGATCTCAGCAGGAAACCGGTAGCATTTAATCTACTATTTAGGATCATCTTGAACTTCTAAATCTAATATGGATATGATAATTTGAACCAGGAAAGCCATGACATCAGGATTTTCCCTTCTAAAAGAAGTTCTGATATTTTGGTGCAGGTTTTTTTTATCATTTAATCCAGCAGTCTGGCACTGTATTACATTTTACACATGGTATATGTTATGTCGTGGGGAGTTTCACAGTATAGGAAGAAATCAGTGGAAAGGCAGAGAGCTTGAGTAGGTGCAAGTATCCATTTTCTTGCATAGCACAGAACTCACTAGAACAAGCCCAGACTAGCTGGGCTGACCCCAGTGACCTACTCAGTTACCATAACAACAAGATCTATATTTACAACCTAATATACAATAGTATATATTGACTCCAAATAACTTCCACAGCCTCCCTCTACAGTAATGAGCAGAGGAACACTATGATGCATTGAGCGCTGCATGACTAATGGGATTTTTGGCTTGGTCTTTTTTGCCTTTTGTTCTATGTTTGGCCATTATTTCTTTGTACATTGCTGTTGTTTCTTGTGTTTGTCAGGGACTGTGGTTTCCAACACGGTAGCCACCTGTAGTCACAGTACCCACATGTGGCTGTTTGGTTAGTTGAGTGTGGCTTGGCACTATGCATGATCCAAATATAATTACCCTAATATTGTAAAAATGTATTAAAGTTTATAATATCAAATGGATATGCCTGGTAGAATAATGTGGTTGTGATTGTGTGTTGAACATCCAAGTATGGATTAATATAGCAAGAAATGATGTGAATCTAGTTATCTTTCCAGACATTGTGTGTGTGTGCAGATGCATGATTGTATAGGACGAGTTTTTTTACTTTAAAGTGTGATAGATTTAGATGGTAACATACTATAAAAAGGAAACTGAAAAGTGTTAAATACAAAAATAATCCTGTAAATTATGCTTAACAGCCTGTGAAGTTAAAAGTAGTTTCACTATAACTATGCTGTTTGCAGTGTTGCTGTATCTGTGTTAGTGACAGGATATTAGAGGGAGAAGGTGACTGAGGTCATTTTTTGTTGGGCCATCTTCTGCTCATGAAAGAGACAAGCATTTGAGTTGACACAGAGTCTTTCTTCAGTCTATGTTGTTGTTTTCCTTAAAGTTGTCTCTTCAGTTGAAAGAAAACTTTCATTGTGTAAAAACGTGGTCACTGCAACCTTTGGGGTGTGAAAAATTAGTTCTGTGATCAAAGATTCAGGGTCAAACTGAAAGTAATATCTCGCCTAACCTGCATAGCTTCTTCTGCATCAGACATGTTTGCTTAATATTAAAAGTAAGTGAAAAGATTGGTGATACAGTGGGCTAAATTGTGCCATTTAAGTATTGTGAAGACAACTGTGGTGCCACTTTGGACTGCACAGAGGCAACTCTGGGGGACATGGTGCATCAGGAGTTACAACTATTTCCCAATCTCATGGATACACAGGGTATATATGGTGAGGGAAGCCTGCTCCTCTGCAACACCAGCTACTTCAGCACACCCAACGTAAGTGGGGAGACAGATAAGCTTTTAGGTGTTAGGTAACCATGAAGGGCATATAAAGACAGCAGTCCCTATATGCCCATGAGCGCAGAGATAGAGGGCATTCCAGCCAGGCCCTTGTGCTAGATTGTTCATTGAACTTGCCATGTCTCCTTCTCTATGTCTTCTTCCTCCATACCAAACCAAGAGACAGTCTGGCCTTATATTTGCCAGTGGAGAAGAGAGACCTTCTAAAGCCTTTCAGTAATAAAGAGCTTCTTTCAATCAGGACTTGTAAATGTTGTTTGCTGTGGTTGATGACTCATCCACAGCTGCTTCTGTAGCTGTTAGTGTAGCATTTACACATTTGTTTCTAAACTGCTAAATGAAATATGGAAAGGACTCATTTCTATGAGCTGTTCTTCTATCAGGGTGCAACTGGAACACGGCTGTAGATTGTGCAGCCCTTATCACATCAGTGAACACCATGTGCCGTTCTGACTTCCAAGAATGATAGCAGCTCTCCTTTTCACTCTGGCCAGTTTGTGGAAAGCCACATGTACTGTGAATGGGGGCAGTGCAGGAAGGAGATTCAATCGCTTTCTTGCTTCCTCCTTGCTTTGGGAATGACGATAGAAATTTGTCGCTGGTCTATGCCAGGCAGAGGTCACTCATCAGCCGTGCCTAGGGTAGTAATGGGGACCTAGCACCCATTTACTTCTCTGCATCCAGAAGAAAGTCTGTAGCTCACAGAAGGCTATGAGGATGCACTTACTCCCTCTTATGGCCCATCGAGGCTACACAGCCCAAGTTACAATTTGGCATCAAATACTGTAGCAGTTTGGTACAATTGGATGGTTGAAATCTGTGACAGAGTTATTAAGAAAATTGTAAGGAAAACTACATGGTATTGACTAGTTTCAGATAACATGGGCTAAAACAAACATTTCTGTTGGTTCCAGTTTGTGTAATTCCCAGCCCTTTTAGTTTGACTTTGAGCTTCAGGGTCATTCAAATCCATTGCAGCGAGGACAAAATTTACTATAAAACAAGGCCAGTTTTGTCATGCAACATGTTGTTGTCCATTGCTCTGAGTGATTAGCCAAAAATTTGTGGTCATGTAGATTGTTCCAATGGTGGTAGTATCTGGGACCTTCCATGCTATCTTGTTTATTAAGAATGTACAAGGTCCTTTTCCTTCAAACACAGGAAATATAAAAACTAGGAGATCATTTTTTGCCTAGAATACAAACCTATTAACCACTACCAGATCCAAAAGCATTATCTCTAGGCTTCTTTCTGGGGGTATGTCTACACTACAAAGTTAGTTCAAACTAACGGACGTTAGTTCGAACTAACTTTCATAGGCACTGCACTAGCGCTCCGCTAGTTCGAATTTAAATCGAACTAGAGGAGCGCTTAATTCGAACTAGGAAAACCTCATTTTACGAGGATTAAGCCTAGTTCGAACTTACTAGTTCGAATGAAGGGGTGTGTAGCCCCTTAATTTGAACTAGTGGAAGGCTAGCCCTCCCCAGGTTTCCCTGGTGGCCACTCTGGCCAACACCAGAGAAACTCTATTGCCCCCCTCCCGGCCCCAGACCCCTTAAAGGGGCACGGGCTGGCTACGGTGCCCGTGCCAGGTGCAAGCCTGCCAGCACCCAGCCAGCAGACCCTGCACGTGGCACGGCACAGAGCCACCCACCCGATGTCCCCCAGCCCACCCCCTCTTCCCGGGACCAGGCTGGTGGCTCCCGGAAGCTTGCCCAGGACCGCAAGAGGCGGGCACCTTCCTGGGCTAGTGCAGACATTGTGGACCCCGTCCACGATCTCCGCACTAGGCACAGGAAAGTGGCCGTCTAGGGCAGGAGAGCTGCCAGCCTGGCCATCCAGGAGCAGGTGTGCATGAAAATCAAGGGGGTCCACTGAGACCCCCGACCCTGAGCCCTGAGCTTACAATGGCCGTACTGGGTCAGACCAAAGGTCCATCTAGCCCAGTAGCCTGTCTGCCGACAGCAGCCAACCCTAGGGACCCTGGAGGGGATGGACCGAAGAAAGTGACCAAGCCATTTGTCTTGTGCCATCCCTCTCCAGTCTTCCACAAACTTTGGGCAGGGACACCACTCCTACCCCCTGGCTAATACCACTCCATGGACCCAACCTCCATCACTTTATCTCATTTCTCTTTAAACTCTGTTCTAGTTGTAGCCTTCACAGCCTCCTGCAGCAAGGAGTTCCACAGGTTAACTATTTGCTTTGTGAAGAAGAAGAACAACTTTCTCTTACTAGTTTCAAGCCTGCTACCCATTCCTTTCCTTTGGTGTCCTCTAGTCCTTCTTTATGGGAACTCATGAAGAACTTTTCAGAATGCACCCTCTCCGCCCAACCCCTGCTTTTAGAGACCTCTATCCTGTCCCCGCTCCATCTCCTCTTTTCTAAGCTAACAGTCCCAGTCTCTGTAGCCTCTCTTCATCTGGGACCTGTTCCCAACCCCTGATCATGTTAGTTGCCCTCCCCTCTCCCAGCCTCTCTCTTCCCCTCTTCCACCTCCTTTTCCCAGTCTCCCCCAGTTTTGTTCAATAAAGACAGAGTCAATGTTGGAAGAAACGTTATCTTTATTTTGTACATCAGGAAGGGGGGGCTAGGGAAGGGTAAGTGGAAGGGGTGAGGGAGGAATGGGGTACGAGCCCCTGATGGGGAGGACTGGGCTGGCTCTGCGGGCTTCTGGGGGTGGAAGCTCTCCTGCAGCCCCCCAATTGCCCCCTCTCCCCAGATGGCAGCCTGTGGCAAGTGCAGCCGGGCTGATGGCCGAGTGGTGTGATGTGCCCAGTGTGGGCACTCTGGGCACTCCAAGCCAGAACTTCTTTGCAAGCGGGGCACCCTTGAGAACTGTCTGTCCGGGGTGGGGGTCGGGTCCCTTTAAGCGCAGCCCTCGGCTAGCCTGAGATAGCATCTCCACGCTCTAAGTCCTCCTCTGATGCCCTGCTGGCACTGCTTCCGGCCATCCTTAAGCCCTGTTCGGGGTCCACTCAATGTGGACATGCTAGTTCGAATTAGCAAAACGCTAATTCGAATTAGATTTTAGTTTTAGACGCGTTAGTTCGAATTAGCTTAGTTCGAATTAACTAATTCGAACTAAGTTAGTTCGAACTAACTCTGTAGCGTAGACATACCCTGGGTTACATATTGAGTTGACTAGCTTTCTGCCCCTATCATCTCTCACTGTGTCTTGTTTCCTTTGGAGTCTTTTCTGAGTGTGCCCCAGCCATCAACAGAAACTTACCCAAAACTATCTCCAGCCAAACTCTCCACCTACTGTTCTAATTTCTGGGCACATTCGCAGAAGCATTTAAAATGCACAAATACACATTGCCTGCCTTAGCGGCAGGCCTTGTCTAAATGAACCTTTAATTTGCAGCTAGGTAGGATGTGAATCTACCCAATGCTGACACACATGAACTTGCCACAAACTAAATGTTCCTGTAGACAAGTACTCAATTGCTTCTGAAAGCACAGGAAAAATGCTGTAGTTATTGGCTCAGAGTGCTGTGACTGGAAGACCTTGACCAATGTGCTTTCTAAATAGAAATGTTTTTGGATCTGACTGTAAAAAGTACTACATTTTAGTTCTTAACATACAATAATTTTAACCACTGTAACACCATATCATGTTTAAACATTGTTATTTACCATCAGTGGTTATGTCCAATAGTACAACAGATGACAGGACAATCATGTCTAATATGATACTATTGCTTTACTCTAGGCATAGCTTTTTTTTAATCTCACTGTAGTTGTCAACTATGCAGGCTTTTCAGTGATTTTTCACAAATTTCTCAGTAAGAATAAAAGAATGCAGAGAACATTCTCTTACTAGATTATAAATATCAAGCCTAGAAACCTGGAGCAAATATCTCTTTAATATAGCTGGGTGCATAATACAAAATAAAGTGAGTAATAGTTTTCATTTTAACTAATTCCTTGTGGCTATGTGTATATCTTATTTCTGCTTTCCAAGAGTATTCTAGAAAATGTCTTTACTGACAGGAATTTTTGCTAAAACAGTCAAGAATGAGGATATGATCTGTGTAAAATCAAGCCTTAGAAAACAGAATATCCCTACTGAATCACCAAATGTCACGCCATACAGTGCTTTGAATTTCTGACGCTGCCTCGACTGTGTTTGCCCACAAGGGTAAAACCAAAGCAGGCATGATTGCTGGTGAGTATCTTCTCATTCAAGCACTTATTCTACTTTCACAGTAGTCTGTGGCAAAACTTTGGTACTAAAACAAATTTCCCAAGATGAGAGATAAGAGATTTTCTGCTCTTCTGACTGTATCGCCTGCCCTTGTTTTTTACTCGATTTGAACTTCTAGGAAGAGGGTGTAAGAAATGATAACATTAAAGATTAAATTAATTAAAGATTAAGTGATATGTAAAAGAAGGTCTCTTAACAGATGTAGGGTGGGATTTTCCCATAGATATGCTTTCAAGTCACTTTGGTACTTTTGGTACTCATTACACAATTATTTACTTGCCACTTGTTTGTGTTTATGTGTCTCTGAGATCTCTGTTCTAACTTTTTGTGCATTAAACAGATTAAGCATGTTAGATGGTGAACATCAAAATAATTCAAAAGGATAAATTGATTTCTCCAGTCACACTGATGGTTTTTTTAGCAGATGTGTCCAATTTTTATAGTATTGATCTCAAATGAAAGATGGCAAACTACACTAATATGCTGAAAGCTATTTTGCTATATGTCCTGTGCAAATATTTTCTGATGACATATGTATGTAGGAAGCAGTTTTGTCAGAATGTCCCAAGCATGATTGTGGTAAAGACTTGCAAAGCAGCAGGTGCCATCATCATTCATGGCTAAAATATGTTTTAGAGCAGAAATGTAATTGGACTTGACACTTGATAGAAACCATCTGTCCTCTGTTTTTATTGCTTCTCCCATCTCGTACATATTTAAAATAATATAAAATAGGCAAGATATACATGCTAAAAATATTCTAGCAGAAAATATTATCACTTTTAACCTCCAAACCTTAGTGTGTTTCCATTGAACTTATCTGAATTCTCTTCTTTTATTCATTTTACTGTGGCAAACATGGTTTTACAAAAACAAACAAACAAAAAACCCCATTATCAGTGCAATGGGGGCCACCGTGGCAGCGTAAGCAGTCCCCATCACCAGGGTGACCACCTTCCGGGGTGCAGAAGCCACCTCCTCAGCCACAAGGGGGTTGGCCATCACTATAATCCGGAACACTTCACCAGTCTCCGGGTAACCCCGAGTCCATAAGTGGCCTGGCTTGCCAGACAGCATTGCCCAATGACCAGAATCGATGTCTATGCTTCAATTCAGCGCAGTATGGCTTACTAGCCAGAGTCAGTAAATGGTAGCCCTTAGTTCAGGGTAGTATGTCTTACTGTTTTGAGTCGATACATAGCCCTTAGTCCAGGGTGATACGACCTACTGGTTAGAGTCAATAAATAGTCCTTAGTCCAAGGCAGTATGGCCTACTGGCTAGAGTCAATAAATAGCCCTCAGCCCAGGGTAGTATGGCTTACTGGCCAGGGTTACTAAAGGGTAGTCTTTAGTTCAGGGCATTATGGCCTACTGGCCAGCGTCAATACGGTTGGTTGCTAATGCCCTGGTAAGGGGACCCTAGCCCACTATGCTCCACCAGGTCCCAACCCAGGGCCCTGCGAGTAACAGCATGGTCTGCCACTCCCTTGGCAGGGAATCCAGCTGAAACACTCCGAGGATACATGAGTGGGAGAAGCCGCTCCTGCACCCTCCCTGGGTTACTTCCTACCTCTTTGTTTGGATCAATGTCCCACTTGGTAGCTGGGTCTTCCAGTTCTCTGGCAGCCACTTCTCCCTGGAATTCCATGGGATTTGCACTGTGGCTGTCTCCCAAGTCTCCAGTTCTCGCTGCTGGGGTGGCTGGCAGCAGCAGTTCAGGAGCTCTGGCAGGAGGTCCTTCTTCATCGGTGGTCAGCCCAGACTGAGCTGCTCTGCTGTCTTTTATACTGTTCCAGCACTTCGAGCATGCCCAGTTTGGGTTAAGGGGTGGGACTTCTTCCACTGAGTCTTAGCCCCCACCTCTTCAGTGCAGGGTATACACTCTCCGTCACAGCCACGTAAAGTTTTTTAAAGGGGACACAATGTGCCTGATCAGAGACACATTGAAATGACCTGATTTTTAGAAGACTGGAGCTGAGCACTCTCTGAAAATCATGGTCCTTTAAGTTGGCAAAACAAGAGAGTTGGCAAAATCACTAGGCGTACATCTACACAGCAGTGTTATTTTGGAATAACTGATGTCATTTCAAAATAATGTCAAGATGGAGGACTTCTTACTCCAACTGCTGTAACCCTTATTTCACAAGGAGTAAGGGAAGTCAAAGGATGAGTGTTCTTCCTTCGACTTCCTGTTGTGGAGACAGCACCAAAAGCCAAATTAAGCTATTTTGATGTCCACTACGCAATTGATGTAGCCGAAGTTGCGTATCTTAATTTAACTTTTGCCCCGCAGTGTAAACGTGCCATAGATGTTTTGAAAATTTAGGCCAATGATCTTAGGCCATGTTCTGCAAGATGCTGAGTGTTTTTAAGATACATTGAGACTCTAGTTATCAATTCTTGTCATTCCTTTCAGCAGCGGCTTAAGACACTTTTAAATGTATTATGAAGACCAATTTTATAATTATATCAGGCCAAGGGTTTATATGAGGAAATTTTTGTGAAATCAGATGGCAGCATTTGCCATACTGGGAATGAAATGTGTTCTACCCGAAACAGAAGTGATTTCTATCTTATACGATCAGACCTGTATGTACAAGTTGAGTGATTGTACATGTTAATTGCTACTTTGGTACCTTAGTATCTCTGGGTATGTCTACACTACAAAGTTAATTCGAACTAACGGATGTTAGTTCGAATTAACTTTCATAGGCGCTACACTAGCGCTCCGCTAGTTCGAACTTAGTTCGAACTAGCGGAGCACTTAGTTCGAACTAGGTAAACCTCATTGCACGAGGATTAAGCCTAGTTCGAACTTAGTAGTTCAAATTAAGGGGTGTGTAGCCCCTTAATTCGAACTAGTGGGAGGCTAGCCCTCTCCAGCTTTCCCTGGTGGCCACTCTGGGCACCACCAGGGAAACTCTATTGCCCCCCTCCCGGCCCCGGAGCTCTTAAAGGGGCATGGGCTGGCTACAGTGCCTGTGCCAGGTGCAAGCCTGCCAGCACCCAACCAGCAGACCCTGCACCTGGCACGCCATGAGCCAGCCACCCGATGCCCCCCAGCCCTCCGCCTCTTCCCGGGACCAGGCTGGCGGCTCTCGGGAGCCTGGCCAGGACCGCAAGAGATGGGCACCCACCTGGTCTAGTGCAGACATCGTGGACCTCATCCATGAACTCCGCACTAGGCACAGGAAAGTAGCCGTCTAGGGCAGGAGAGCTGCCAGCCTGGCCACCCAGGAGCAGGTTTGCATGAAAATCAGGGTGGTCCACTGAGACCCCCGACCCTGAGCTTACAATGGACATACTGGGTCAGACCAAAGGTCCATCTAGTCCAGTAGCCTGTCTGCCGACAGCAGCCAACCCTAGGTACGCTGTAGGGGATGGACCAAAGACAGTGACCAAGCCATTTGTCTCATGCCATCCATCTCCAGCCTTCCACAAACTTTGGGCAGGGACATCATTTCTACCCCCTGGCTAATACCACTCCATGGACCCAACCTCCATGACTTGATCTATCTTCTCTTTAAACTCTGTTCTAGTTGTAGCCTTCACAGCCTCCTGCAGCAAGGAGTTCCACAGGTTGACTCTTTGCTTTGTGAAGAAGAACTTTCTGTTACTAGTTTGAAGCCTGCTACCCATTCCTTTCCTTTGGTGTCCTCTAGTCCTTCTATTATGGGAACTAATGGAGAACTTTTCTTTATGCACCCTCTCCACACCACTCTTGCTTTTATAGACCTCTATCATATCCCCACTCCGTCTCCTCTTCTGTAAGCTGAAAAGTCCCAGTCTCTTTAGCCTCTCTTCATATGGGACCTGTTCCCAACCCCTGATCATTGTAGTTGCCCTCCCCTCTCCCACCCTCTCTCTTCCCCTCTCCCACCTCTTTTTCCCAGTCTCCCCCAGTTTTGTTCAACAAAGAAAGATTCTATTTTTGAACACACATTTTCTTTATTTTGTACATCAGGAAGGGGGGCTAGGGAAGGGTAAGTGGAAGGAGATGAGGGAGGAATGGGGTACGTGCCCCTGATGGGGAGGACTGGGCTGGCTCTGCGGGCTTCTGGGGGTGGAAGCTCTCCTGCAGCCCCCCAATTTCCCTCTCCCCCCAGATGGCAGCCTGTGGCAAGTGCAGCCGGGGTGATGGCCGAGTGCTGTGATGTTCCGCGTGTGGGCACTCAGGGCACTCCAAGCCAGGACTGCTTTGCAAGCGGGGAACCCTGAGAACTGTCTGTCTGGGGTGGGGGTCGGGTCCCTTTAAGCATAGCCCTCGGCTAGCCTGAGACAGCAGCTCCACGCTCTAAGTCCTCATCTGATGCCCTGCCGGCACTGCTTCCAGCCATCCTTAACCTCTTTTCAGGGTCCACTCTGTATGGACATGCTAGTTCGAATTAGCAAAACGCTAATTTGAACTAGTTTTTAAGACTAGCTGCACTAATTCGAATTAGCTTAGTTCGAATTAACTAATTCGAACTAAGTTAGTTCGAATTAGTGCTGTAGTGTAGACATACCCTCATTCCATGCTAAATCAGCTGATTTGTACCTGCATACAAGAAAATTGCATGAGCAAATTACACAAGCATCTTTGCATGCACACCCTTTGACTTGTTTTAATAAGAGGGTTATTTCTAGAATAGATTTCATTCTAGTCACAGAAACAGTAGAAAGTAATGTAAAGTTGTTGCTGTCCAGCTCTTGTTACTTACTCCTGTTTGTTTCTTGTAGACAGTTCATCTAGGATTTTGACATGGGAAGGGGAAGTGCTGATTAGTCTGATCATAACTCCTAGGACCAATGTTGCTATTTCCATATCTCTCATTCCTTCAAACTGACTGGCAGATTAGCATTATGGTGTTTTATTCTATTGGCCTAGTAATACCATTAGATCTATATTTGGAAATAGAATGAAAGAATTTTACAGAAATCTTTGACATTAACTGAGACATTTTCTTTGGCAGCTGAGAAAGTGTCTAACTTCTGCCAGAAGCTATCAGAGTTATAAGATTGTTTTATTTTGACCTTTGCATTGGTTGTAATATAAAACGTCTCACATACTTCTGGTGTAGTACCTGATATTGTATTCAAATGTAGATAGGATCTGAAATTCTAGTTCAATGGGATGAGAAATGAATAGGATCTTTTATATTATATACGCACATTTATTGTACCGTATGTACACTACTCAATAGGCAGAACTACAAGAGTGTTTTTCTTTGTGGACCAGTTCCTTTCACTATACTGTCTCAGGGATCACAGGCTTCAGAGGGATCCCCATGTAGCATTTAAGCAGGGATGGTGAATCTCAAGCTGGATGCAGTTCCCACTTGTCTGGATCTGTCTAAGAGCTCCCTCCAGCCTAGGGAAGTCTGCTCTGGTGCTCCAACCTCCCGACTACCCCACTATGGGGCTCAAGCTCACAAAATCTACTAGACTGGGCCCCCCTAGGTTCTGATGTGCAAGGGGAATGTGGGAAGTGTTTTTCTCATTCAGGGGTTATGTCAGTGAGAGTGTATGGGGTGCTCTTTTTGTTTGGTTGGTTTTTTTGGTAACACTTGACTGATTTTTCTGTGGGTCAGCGACCTCTGACCCAAAAAAGGTTCCCCCACCACTCATTTAAGCCATCACCGTCACCCAGCTGCTCATGTAGTAATGTGGTAAGGGTTCAGGGAAAGGTTAACTTGCAAAGAACCCTGTCCTCAACACTCCCAATTTGGAGAAATAGGCAGGTCCTTGATTGGCTAAGGCAGCAGCGGATTTAGGGCGAGCGGGGCGGCTGCCCAGGCCCCATGCTTCCCGAGGCCCCGTGCATGCACCTTGGCACCACAGCGCATGCGCTGTGTCAAAGGGGGGGCCCCGCGAAATTTTGCTGCCCGGGGCCCCGCGGCGCTCTCATCCACCCCTGGGCTAAGGAGTACTACATGAATTAAGAAAGTAACAGGAAATTGTCTGAGCATCTGAAGGAATCCTTTGCTGGCAGCTGTTATGGATGGGCCCCTCTGCTTACTTAGCTCCTACAGTAACATGCCTGTCTGCTGCTGATTCCCGTTCTCCCATCCCAATTCCCTATATGCTTCCAGTTTCTCCTTTTATGCCCCTGCTCTTTCACCTTACCCCTGATACCATCGCTGGCTCTAACCTCTGGCTTGGGATCCAATGCTGTGTCCAGCTCTGCTCTTCGCTTTGTATCTGAGGCTATCTTTGATTTTGATCCTCTGCTGTGACCTTTAGGCCTGACTCCTGTTTTGACCATTAGACTGACCATTTCTGCATCAGCCATTACATACTCCTTTTTTGAGCCACTGCCGTAACAGAGGAGCCAGAAAGCTATCCTTCTGAGTACAGGATTTTTCTTGCATGGGGTTTTGGCTGCAATGTAGTATTCTTTACTTTTTTTAAAATTAACATTGTGAGTGAACTCTGAGGGTATGTCTACACTACAGCGCTAGTTCGAACTAACTTAGTTCGAATTAGTTAATTCGAACTAAGCTAGTTCGAACTAACGCGTCTAGAACTAAAAACTAGTTCGAACTAGCGTTTTGCTAGTTCGAACTAGCAAGTCCACATTGAGTGGACTCTGAACAGGGCTTAAGGATGGCCGGAAGCAGTGCCGGCAGGGCATAAAAGGAGGACTTAGAGCATGGAGATGCTGTCTCAGGCTAGCCGAGGGCTGCGCTTAAAGGGTCCCGACCCCCACCCCGGACACACAGTTCTAAGGGGTGCCCCGCTTGCAAAGAAGTTCTGGCTTGGAGTGCCCTGAGTGCCCACACTGGGCACATCACACCACTCGGCCATCAGCCCGGCTGCACTTGCCGCAGGCTGCCATCTGGGGAGAGGGAGTAATTGGGGGGCTGCAGGAGAGCTTCCACCCCCAGAAGCCCGCAGAGCCAGCCCAGTCCTCCCCATCGGGGGCTCGTACCCCATTCCTCCCTCACCTCCTTCCACTTACCCTTCCTTAGCCCCCCTTCTTATTGATGTACAAAATAAAGATAACGTTTCTTCCAACATTGACTCTGTCTTTATTGAAAAAAAACTGGGGGAGACTGGGAAAAAGAGGTGGGAGAGGGGAAGAGAAAGGCTGGGAGAGGGGAGGGCAACTAACATGATCAGGGGTTGGGAACAGGTCCCAGATGAAGAGAGGCTACAGAGACTGGGACTGTTAGCTTAGAAAAGAGGAGATGGAGCGGGGACAGGATAGAGGTCTCTAAAAGCAGGGGTTGGGCGGAGAGGGTGCATTCTGAAAAGTTCTTCATGAGTTCCCATAAAGAAGGACTAGAGGACACCAAAGGAAAGGAATGGGTAGCAGGCTTGAAACTAGTAAGAGAAAGTTGTTCTTCTTCTTCACAAAGCAAATAGTTAACCTGTGGAACTCCTTGCTGCAGGAGGCTGTGAAGGCTACAACTAGAACAGAGTTTAAAGGGAAGTGAGATAAAGTCATGGAGGTTGGGTCCATGGAGTCCTATTAGCCAGAGGGTAGGAGTGGTGTCCCTGCCCAAAGTTTGTGGAAGGCTGGAGAGGGATGGCACGAGACAAATGGCTTGGTCACTGTCTTCGGTCCATCCCCTCCAGGGTCCCTAGGGTTGGCCGCTGTTGGCAGACAGGCTACTGGGCTAGATGGACCTTTGGTCTGACCCAGTACGGCCATTGTAAGCTCAGGGCTCAGGGTCGGGGGTCTCAATGGACCCCCTTGATTTTCATGCACACCTGGTCCTGGGTGGCCAGGCTGGCAGCTCTCCTGCCCTAGACGGCCACTTTCCTGTGCCTAGTGCGGAGATCGTGGACGAGGTCCACGATGTCCGCACTAGCCCAGGAAGGTGCCCGCCTCTTGCGGTCCAGGGCAAGCTCCCGGGAGCCGCCAGCCTGGTCCCGGCAAGAGAGGGTGGGCTGGGGGGCATCGGGTGGGTGGCTCTGTGCCGTGCCAGGTGCAGGATCTGCTAGCTGGGTGCTGGCAGGCTTGCACCTGGCACGGGCACCGTAGCCAGCCCGTGCCCCTTTAAGGGGTCCGGGGCCGGGAGGGGGGCATAGAGTTTCCCTGGTGTTGGCCAGAGTGGCCACCAGGGAAACCTGGGGAGGGCTAGCCTCTCACTAGTTCGAACTAAAGGGCTACACAGCCCTTAGTTCGAACTAGCTAGTTCGAACTAGGCGTTAGTCCTCGTAAAATGAGGTTTACCTAGTTCGAACTAAGCGCTCCGCTAGTTCGATTCAAATTCGAACTAGCGGAGCGCTAGTGTAGCGCCTATTAAAGTTAGTTCGAACTAACGTCCGTTAGTTCGAACTAACTTTGTAGTGTAGACATACCCTTATTTTCATCTTCTAAGTCAGCATAAAAAAGAAGGCACTTACTCTATCCATAATAATCTGAATACCTTAATCAGTGCTCTCTCACATATTGTAATCCTCGTTTTTGCAAGCTCTTGTCATATGCAAGTCCCATTATATCTGTTAACAACTTTCCCACTAGAGATTGAGATTTTACATGTGAAAAGTGTCAGGATATATAAAGCTTTCCCTGCTGATCCTGTCTGCAAGCTTCCTGTGCTCAGTTTGCTAGAGAGCGCCACTTTTGGTATTCATGAAACCTCCTGCAGACTACACATACTTAGAACTGATACACATGCTGTGCTAGTAATCTACATATTTAGCTCACTGAATATGGGAGCTGCCGATGCGATTTTGGAAATTATTGGACTCCTTTACCCTTAATATGAGCTGGCTGTACAATTCCAAAAGTATAACCAGCTCTGAAAGACTGTTGGGTTTAGACCCCTCCTCTCCTCAGTGTCTAAGAATGGAAAATGATCTCTTCATTACAGGACATTAAATTACTTAATGGTTCTAATTAAATTAGTAATATATTTTGCACAATCAGTGCATGGATCCTTTGGCAATTGATCCTTTATAATATCTTAGCTCTATGAATAGATGAGATAGAAATGTTTGTAACTTTGTTTTGACAGCCATACATACATAGGCTAACGGTTCAAATCCAACCAAAGTCAATAGTGACTGAAAGTGGTTGCTGTCCAAGGGCTAGAATGGCAAGTGTGAAACGAATTAGATGGCAACCCACTTTCTAGTGGAGAAGTGAATAGCACAACCTTCACTGGAGCACCACTGTTAATTGTCACCTTTGCTGGCAATCTTAGAGAAGAGACTAAGGCAAAAATGAGCCATCCTCATAGGCTACATCTACACTGCTGGTTTTGCCGGCAGTGAGTATGCAAAGGAAGCATGGATTAGCATATCACCATGCCTCGTTTGCATAATTCATGCAGGGTGTTTTTGCGCAAAGGGTTTTTGCAGGGAAAAAAGTAGTGTGGATGTTTTCTTTTTGTGCAAAGCCCCCTTTTCTCTACAGATCGGTAAACTTCCTTTTTTGGGGCATAAGGATCTGGCGGGAAAAGAGGTTTCTGCACAAAAAGAAAACGTCCACACCACTTTCTTCTCTGCAAAAATGCTTTGCATAAATGAGGTACTGCCATATGCTAATCCGTGCCTCGTTTGCATATTCACTGCTGGCAAAACCAGCAGTGTAGACATAGCCCTCATTACTACAGAAGAACTCTTTAGGTCAGGGTTGAAACTTTTTGGCAGAGCAGTGTGAAAAGTCTGTTTTGTCTGCATTCACGGAGTAGATAAACAAAGGGCTTTAGTCTACAAGACTGATGGTCCAACATCTTTGATGACAGTTAGTTCCCTGACCTCCCCAAAAAATGTGAAAGGAAGAAAAGCATCATTTTTTGATTTAAGACTAAACATTGAGGTCCCCAAAGGAACATTTTCTGAGGGGAGTTATGATGAATGACTGAAAATAGGAAAGACTAAACAGAATGCAAGCAAAACTACACCCAGAAACAATTGCTGTAGCCTCTTTTTATTACTATTTTCAAATATTGTCTCAGAATCTTAACTGAGTTGTAAAGTGACTGAAAGAAAAAGCAGACTCGTTGCAAGATGGCAGAACTTATAGGAATGTGAGACTGTTCTAAGCAGAAGATATAATAAATGACAGCTATATGGGAGAAACTAATGGTTCCTTCTGCTCTTAAAATCTAAGGGTATGTCTATACTGCAGAGCTTTTCTGGGATACTGGAAAAAAATGTCGGAAAAGCAGATACATTTTTTTGGCATCCCTGTAATCCTTGTTTTACAAGGAAGAAGTGATATTCTGAAAGAGGGTTTTCTCCGAAATTTGGCCCCATGTAGATGGGCCAAATTTCAGAAAAGCCTCTTTCAAAAGTAAATCAGAAAAAGATACGCAAATTGTGTTTCTTTTCC
The DNA here is from genome assembly GCF_049634645.1 of Pelodiscus sinensis. Classification (NCBI taxonomy): domain Eukaryota; kingdom Metazoa; phylum Chordata; order Testudines; family Trionychidae; genus Pelodiscus; species Pelodiscus sinensis. Next base: position 24,606,231 of record NC_134715.1, read on the forward strand.
CAATTTATCTTTGTAATCTAGACATAGACTAGGAGTCTGACTCATCTTCCATTGACTTTGATAGGAGATATATCTGTGGGACTCTTATGTTTCAAAGAACATTTCAATAGAAATGTTAGTAACATTTTAGATTTGGGACTCTTAAATACCCATAAAATAAGCCAGGCTGCCCCTTTTACTTCTGCTCATAAACTACAATGTATCCGTTTTTAAAACGTGTTGAAGAAATAATAAAAAGCAGATTGCACTTAGTTTTAAGTGGCTTTCATATTTTAAAAATAAGAACAGGAAGCAAGCTCTTCAAGCTGTTAGCCAATAAAAGAGCAACCAGCAGGGGAGCAACTCTCATGTCTTAGTTTTGATTCACACATGCAACAGTAAAGAATTCCTTGCATATATTAAACAACAGACAATTATTGCTGATTAGTAAATTGATGGACAAGTCGGTGTTCTCTGAATACTCGTCTCAGAAAAGAGTAGTGCTGCTTAAAGTGAACCAACAACTTAATTAGCGGATTCCAGCATAGAGTATTATCATGTTTTGACAAATGGATGATTTAAGTTATTGAGATAAGTACTCATGGTGAAGCTTTCCGTAGAGAGGGTTTGCTATAGGGAAGCCCCACAGTAGCAGGCTGCTGCAGAATGGGCACACCTGCCTCAGTTTCCCTCCTTCAGAGTCTCCGGTAACTCCACACAAGCTTTCTTGCCTCAATAATTCCACTCCTTGGGGCCCATTTATTACAAAGACGCAGCGAAAAATAGTCCATAATGGGATCCAATTTTTCCCCCTCAGTAATTTACCTTTAAAATCCCATGACTTCTGGTCCCTCCATACCCCACATAGTGCACTCCAGCATCTTCCAACTTACCCAGGCTCTTCACTGGACTCTTCACGAGGATAATCACCCTCTTCTTCCCAACAGGACCTCCCAGTCCTTCTGCTGGGAGTTCATCCTCACCAAAGCACTTCCCATTTTATAGTAGCCTACCATATCCAGATTAGCCAACAGGTAAGCCTTTGTACTGCCTCCCTACCGTTAGCCCTCTCTAACCCTGACTCTCTGTCTTATGGAGGAAAGTCAGAAATTCCTACTGCTGCCTTCACCCTTCACTGCTTCCTTCATTCTACCTTCAGCACATATCTCCTTCAGAACCCATGTCTACTTTCATGGTATCTGCCAGCTGTCCTCTAGGTGCCCTCTTGTAAGCCTGGTTGGTAAACACAGAACTTTACCTACAGGACCTCATAAAGATTAGCTGTGACAACTTCATCTGAATGGCGATTAGGCAGGTTTCTCTTGTCTAGATGGAAAGCCAGATCTAGGGGACAGTAAGTATAGTCATAACTGAATGAACAAAAGGAAGATTTACCTCCAGACTTACGTGAATTAGAACATGCTTGGCACAGAGAACATTGAGCTTCATGCTGTTACAACCTAGGGATTTTAGACTAATGATTTCCAAAAATTTGAGGGACAGGATATGGGAAGCAATATTGTATTGACATCAAATGTGCAAGACCCAGGGTTAGAAAACAGAAGGTGCTTTATAAGTAAGACACAGAATATCTTACTGCCCCTGTATAAAACTATGGTATGCCCACATCTTGAATACTGTGTACAGATGTGGTCTCCTCACCTCAAAAAAGATATTTTGGCCTTAGAAAGGGTTCAGAAAAGGGCAACTAAAATGATTAGGGGTTTGTAATGGGTCCCATATGAAGAGAGGTTAAAGAGGAGATGGAGGGGGGATATGATAGAGGTATATAAAATCATGAGTGGTGTGGAGAGGGTGAATAAAGAAAAGTCATTTATTAGTTCCCATAATAGAAGAACTAGAGGACACCAAATAAAGTTAATGGGTACCAGGTTTAAAACTAATAAAAGATAGTTCTTCTTCAAGTGGTTGCTCATGTCCATTCGAAGTAGGTGTGCGCACCGCGTGCACCGCGTCTTCCGGAGCGTTTTCCCTAGCGGTACCCGTAGTGCCGGCAGGGCGCCCTCTGGAGTGGCGCCGCCATGGCGGGGCATAAGTACCCCTGCCGGCGCTGCCCCACCTCAGTGCCTTCTTACCGCAGCGACGGTCGTTGGAGCGTCTCCATATCTCCCAGCTACTTAGTTAGTTAATGGTTCCCGTTCTCACATTCGTTGTAAATAATTTTCACAGTTAGATAGTTAGGTTACTTGCTTTGTTCCTTCCCCCTTGGGCGTAAGGAATGCCAGGGCCGCAAGGCTTTAAGGCGTGCGCTGACTGCGGGAAGTTTATGCCCGGGGCGACCCTCACGACAGCTGTCTTAAGTGCCTGGGTGAGGCTCATCTGGCTATTGCCAGTAAAATCTGTAAGTCCTTTAAGCCCCGTACCAGAAAAGAAAGGGTTTCCCGCTTGAAACTTCTCCTCGTGGAGACAGCGCTTCAGCCAGTGCCGCCGGATCAGCCTGCGGTGCGCAACGCACCGGCTTTTACGCGGGACGCCCCTCACCGGCACAGAGCGTTGTCGACGTCTCGGCACCGATCACACTCTCCCCCAACTAAGAGAGTGAAGAAATCCCGGGGAAGGTCCACTTCGAAGAAGACAACGTCGGCGGGGCACCGCACCGTGAGCTCTCCGGTACGCGTATCGTCACTTCCGCACCGTCGACACCGAGGAGTCATAGATAGTCCTGGTCGCCTACCTCCGCACCACCCGTCCACGCCGGATACGTTCGAGGCGGCGCAGGACCTTATTAGCCTCACGACCTCCCCTCCATCCTCGGTGGACTCGGAAGGGTCGAGGTCACCATTGTCGGAGGCTCGGCTGGCTGTGGCCTCGCCCCAGCATGGCCTAGGTCGGCATGCTAAAGTGGCTTATGCGTCGGGACCGATCGCTACCTCGGCTCTCCCATTGTCGCCGAGTCATCACTCCTTGGGAGTTCCCAGCCATGCGCGTCCTGAGATGCAGCTGAACTCCTTGCCACTTCCCTGCATGGCGGTACCGGTGCCGTATCTGAGCAGCCATGTGGCTTCCACTCAGACATCTCTCTCCTCCATGGAGGTCACCCAGGAGCCGGCATCCATCTCCGTGCCTTCATCTGCACCGGCATTGATCCAGTGGTCTCGCCAGGCACCGGGCCTGGGTACCCCGGTGCCGCAACCACCGGACGCAACTCAACCGGCACCGGGCCTGAGCACCCCGGTGCCACAACCTTGGGTGCAGTCTCAACTGGCACCGAGCCTGAGCACCTCGGTGCCGCAACTGCTGACGTCTCAGATGGCACTGGGCCCGGGCACCCCGGTACCGCAACTGCTGGCGGCTCAGCTGGCACCGGGCCTGGACACCCCGATGCCACAACTGGGGGCTGTTGAACACTCGGCACCGGGCCTGGGTCCCCCAGCGCCGCAACCATCAGTGGGCCTTCCGGCACAAACCATGGGTCCCCCGGCCCCACACGTAGTAAAGCCACGGCATACTCATGCGGGCAAGCCCGAGTCAATGGCAAGGTTTGCCCCGCTCTCTTCATCAGCTCCACCCTGGCCGGAGTCCGACTACTCCTCGGACTCGGATGCTTCCTCCGTCCATTTGGACTCCTCGAGGGCATCCTCGACCCATAGATCGAGGTCCAGACATAGGAGGGACCATACTCAGCGAACGTGGCCCCCACACCCACAGTGGCCTTTCTGGACCTCCGGGGCCTACCACCAGTGTCAAAGTCAGATGACCCCTTCGTTGGGGTCAGGGACGTCAGGGCACCGTTCCCGTCCGTCTGCGTGCCTGTCTCGAGCCCCTCCCTCCCCTCTCCGGGCACAACCCGATCCAGCAGCACCGCAACCGTCGGCACCGGAGCTGGTCCCATCGGAAGCGCAAGCTGCCCAGCCGGAACCGCAGCTGACAACAACCGTTCCTGTGCCAGTTCAGGAGTCCTCGTCCTCGTCGTCACCGGACGAGGCACTAGCAGACCCTGCACTGAGTCTGCCATCAATGGATGCCCGCACGCACCAAGACCTCCTCCACCACATGGTTGCCAACTTGGCCGTGCCGGTGGAACCTGTTATTGAGGACACAGATCCAATGGTGGACATCCTCACGGACGACGCACCTGCCCGATTGGCCTTACCGCTTAACAAAACAGTATCAAAGATCACCACTGCCCTGTGGCAAACGCCGGCAACCTTGACCTCTACCTTAAAAGGGGCCGAGAGGCATTACTACGTCCCAAACTCGGGGCATGACCACCTGTACTCACAACCCACCCCTGGATCCTTGGTCATGCAGGCCGCGGCCCAAAAGGAAAGGCTTCCCCAGCCGGGGCCCTCTCCAAAGGCTAGGGAACCTAAGAGGATGGATCTATTGGGCCGTAAGGTTTACGCCACGCAGGCGTTACAGCTCCGCATCGCAAACCAGCAGGCGATGCTGAGTAGGTATGCCTTTAACACCTGGTAGGCCGTCGAGAACTTCCGAGACAGACTTCCTGTGGAGGACCGTCAGGAGTTCGCGGCGGTTACCTCAGAAGGCAAGGTCATTTCGCGAACCGCGCTCCAGGCGGCTCTGGACACGGTGGACTCAGCAGCCCGCACGATGGCGACTGGTGTCGTTATGCATCGGGGGGCATGGCTCCACGTCTCGGGAATTCTCGGGACGTGCAGCATACTATTCAGGACTTGCCTTTCAAGGGCAAAGCTCTGTTCTCGGAGCACACTGACTCTAGGCTCCATACTCTGAAGGACACCAGGTCCACCCTGAAGTCCTTGGGCATTCACACGCCAGGTCCGCAGCGGCGGCAGCTGCCCTATAGGCAGCAGGGAAGGGTGCAGCCACAGGTCCCCCGTGGAGATTTCTGGAGGCGCCGTCCCCGGGCCTCCGATGGGGGTTCCGGGGCGGCCGCGCATCCTCAAGGGGCTAGGGGCCGACATCGTCGCCCCAGGGCTGATACCCAGCGTGGAGGCCCTCACGGCCCTTCCCATCAGGGCAAAGCTCAGTTTTGACGCCTCCCTCAAGAGTCTCATACCAATCTCCTACCCGGGGCCCCTGTTTGGGTCCAGGCTATCCCTTTTTGCCTGTGCATGGCCATTATAACGTTGGATGCCTGGGTTCTCAACATAGTAGAGGGAGGGTATTCTATCCCGTTCCTAGGCCCACCGCCCTCAAAACCCCCTTCTCCACCCTTCGAAAGGGACACCCCTCACGAACACATCCTGTACCAGGAGGTGTCCACGCTCCTCGAAAAAGGAGCGATAGAGAAGGTTCCTCCGCAGCTGCGAGGAAAGGGTTTTTACTCCCATTATTTTGTTGTCCCCAAACCAAAGGGGGGGGGGTCCGTCCCATATTGGACCTTCGAGATCTAAACAGGGCGGTAGTAAAACACAAATTCAGAATGGTGACCCTGGCATCGGTCATTCCAGTGATGCAATTAGGAGACTGGTACGCGACTCTCGACCTCAGGGACGTGTACTTCCACGTGGCAATCAGACCCAGCCACAGGAGGTTCCTCAGGTTTATGGTGGGCCAACGCCATTTTCAGTTTACGGTGCTCCCCTTTGGTTTATGTACGGCACCGAGGGTTTTCATGAAATGCATGGCGGTGGTTGCTGCATATCTCCGCAAACAAGGGGTGCATGTGTTCCCATACCTCGACGATTGGCTGATCCGAGGTCGCTCGTACTGGCAGGTAGAAGCTCATGTGGCACTCACAAGAGACTTTTTCCTAAGGTTAGGACTCCTCATTAATATTGAGAAGTTGTCCCTAACCCCCTCACAACACACAGAGTTCGTGGGGGCCCTCCTCGATTCAAGGGTGGCCAGGCGTTCCTGCCAAAAAGCAGATTTCTCTCCATAGTGGAGCTGATCTCAGGGCTAAATCGGTCCCCTATAATGACCCCTCGGGTCTGTTCCAGACTTCTGGGCCATATGGCGGTGTGTACGTACACGGTCCGCCATGCCCGGTTGCGGATGAGACCCATGCAGGCGTGGTTGGCGAAGGCCTTCACCAGTCCAGGGGTCTTTGGGACTTGGTAGTTACGGTGCCCAAAGCTGTTCTGGACTCCCTCCTGTGGAGGACCCAGGAACCCGTGGTTCGCAGTGGGGTCCCGTTCAATACCCTTCCCTCCTCCCTGACGCTGGTCACCGATGCGTCCGATCTGGGCTGGGGAGTGCACTTGGGACGACACAGGACGCAGGGCCTTTGGTCCCCCTCAGAGAGAGCCCTGCACATAAACGTCCAGGAATTGCGGGCAGTGAGGCGAGCCTGCGAAGCCTTCCTGCCAAGGCTCGCCCACCACTCGATCCTGGTCCGTATGGACAACACAGCGGCTGTCTTTTACCTCAGCAAGCAGGGTGGGGCGCATTCACCTCCCCTCTGCAAAGAGGCCCTACAACTTTGGCATTTGTGTGTCACACACGACATTACACCTCAAGCGGAATACCTTCCGGGGTGCAAAAACCTGCTGGCGGACTCTCTGAGCAGATCCTTTGGAGCCCACAAGTGGGCCCTAAAGGACTCTGCCCTCCGCCAGGTTTTCTGCAGGTGGGGTTATCCCCACCTAGACCTGTTCGCCTCAGCAGGCAATGCCAAGTGCCGGAACTACTGCTCCCTGCTGGGGCTGGGGAAATATTCTCGGGAGGATGCCCTGACGACCGTGTGGCCAAAGGGCATACTCTACACCTTTCCCTCTTTTCCCTTGATCTCCAGGGTACTGACCAGGGCGAGGACATTTCGGTCCTCGATCATCCTCATAGCCCCCAGGTGGCCCAGACAGTTCTGGTTCCCCATCCTGGTGGACATGCTGGTCCAGGACCCGATAGCACTCCCTCCAGTCCAGGACCTACTAACCCAGCCCTGGGGCGAGGGAGTCATGATTCACCCGGATCTCCGGTCTCTCCATCTAACGGCATGGTTTATCCGTGGTTGAACCAGCCAGAAAGGGAATGTTCCCGAGAGGTTCAGATGGTTCTCCTCAGTAGTAGGAAACCCTCTACCAGACAGTCGTACGCGGCCAAGTGGCAGCGCTTCTCGTCTTGGGCGTCCCGAAGAGGAGTGCACCCGTCCTCGGCTCCTATCCCTTCTATCCTTGACTATCTTTTCCAACTTCGGTCTAGTGGCCTATCTTTCTCTTCTATCAAAGTCCATGTGGCATCTCTCTCCGCCTTCCATGTTGGCACATGTCTCCCTTCCATGTCTCCCTTTTTTCTAACCCAGTGGTTAAACGGTTTCTTACTGGCCTGGAGAAGCTGTACCCCTCGGTGAGGGCCCCGCTTCCCGCCTGGGACCTTAACGTGGTCCTCCACAGGCTTATGCTACCTCCCTTTGAACCGCTGGCCACGTGTTCCCTGCTGCACCTTGCATTGAAGGTTGCCTTTACATCGGCCCAAAGGGTGTCAGAAATAAGGGCATTAACTATAGACCCGCCCTACCTTGTGTTTTCCAGTAACAATGTAAGGCTACGACCTCACCCAGCCTTCCTTCCGAAGGTAGTATCACCATTCCACCTGTCCCAGGAGATCTATCTCCCGGTCTTTTTCCCAAAGCCCCACGCCTCCTCTAAGGAGCGGGCTCTGCACTCCTTGGACGCTAAGCGGGCGCTGGCGTTCTACATTGATAGGACTAGACCATTCCGTAAATCACAACAGTTGTTTATTGCATTCGCAGACAGGGTGAAAGGGTCGCCTATTTCCATGCAAAGGCTATCAAGATGGGTGGTGCAATGCATCACAGAATGCTATCACCTGGTGGGTAAAACCCCACCCAGGGTGAAGGCACACTCCACCAGGGAGCAGGCGTCCTCGGTGGCCTTTGGTGCCCAGGTCCCGATCACAGAAATTTGCAGGGCAGCCAGCTGGTCTTCCCTCCACACATTTGCAACACATTATGCGCTACCTCAACAGGCCAGGGAGGATGCAAGGGTGGGTTCCGCAGTCCTTGAATCTGTAATGTAAATATGTAAAGATATATATCTGGTTGTCCTGTTCTGGGTTGGTGACTTAGCACTGTTTATTGTTCAAATAAATCTGTTTATTGTTCACCTTCCTTTATGACTCTGGTGCAGTGACTGTTCCGACCCCTCCTCCTTGGGATTAGCTTAGTAGTCACCTACTTCGAATGGACATGAGCAACCACTCGAAGAAGAAAATAACGGTTACTTACCTGTAACTGTTGTTCTTCGAGATGTGTTGCTCATGTCCATTCGACTCCCACCCTACCTCCCCTTCGTCGGAATATCCGGCAAGAAGGAACTGAGGTGGGGCAGTGCCGGCAGGGGTACTTATGCCCCGCCATGGCGGCGCCACTCCAGAGGGTGCCCTGCTGGCGCTATGGATACCGCTAGGGAAAACGCTCCGGAAGACGCGGTGCACACGGTGCGCACACCTACTTCGAATGGACATGAGCAACACATCTCGAAGAACAACAGTTACAGGTTGTTCTTTTCTTCACACAGTGCGTAGTCAACCTGTGGAACTCCTTGCCAGAGGAGGCTGTGAAGGCTAGAACTATAACAGAGTTTAAAGAGAAGCTAGATAATTTCATGGAGGTTAGGTCCATAAAAGGCTATTAGCCAGGGGATAGAAATAGTGTCCCTGGCCTCTGTTTGTCAGAGGCTGGAGAAGGATGGCAGGAGACAAATCGCTTGATCACTGTCTTCAGTCCATCCCCTCTGGGGCACCTGGTGTTGGCAGACAGGCTACTGGGCTAGATGGAACTTTGATCTGACCCAGTACGGCCATTCTTATGTTTTTATGTTCTTTAATCTGCATAGTTAAACCCTGTGGGCTAGATCCACAAAGGTATTTAGGCAACTAACTACCATTTTTTTGCCTGAGTCCAAAATGCATATCCTCAAATCTCTGCTCAGCTGCTGTCCGGCCCCACAGGCACCTGGCTTTCATAGGTGCATAAGTTTCTGCTGGTGTGCATACACACAACTACCAGTCCCTATGCCCGGCACCTAGTTCATTTCTAATCCCCAAGGGGCTCTTCAATCTAAGCATTTACCACCTTGTTGACAAAAAAGGGTTGATCTGACTTAGCTTTTTTACTGTGGGGAGGGGAGGGTTTCATGGCTGTGTATCCCAAGCAGGGAAATTCCATTCTGGGTTTCCCTCCAGCTTGAAGTTAGGTGCCTAATTCCCTTCAAGGGAGCAAGGTTTAAGGTACACTGCTGCCTCAGCATTTTCCCTTGACTACTTTAGGGAGCTGTCCACTCAGTGTGCTGGCTATTGAGAATCCCATTCTTAAGCACCTCATTCTCTCTGGCTACGTCTAGACTGACATGATTTTCCGGAAATGCTTTTAACGGAAACGTTTTCCGTTAAAAGTATTTTCAGAAAAGAGTGTCTAGATTGGCACGGACGCTTATCCGCAAAAGCACTTTTTGCGGAAAAGCGTCCGTGGCCAATCTAGACGTGCTTTTCCGCAAAAAAGCCCCGATCACCATTTTTGTGATCGGGGCTTTTTTGCACAAAACAAATCTCAGCTGTCTACACTGGCCCTTTTGCACAAAAGTTTTGTGCAAAAGAGACTTTTGCCCAAACGGGAGCAGCATAGTATTTCCGCAAAAAGCACTGATTTCTTACAGTAGGAAGTCAGTGCTTTTGCGGAAATTCAAGCGGCCAGTGTAGACAGCTGGCAAGTTTTTCCAGAAAAGCGGCTGATTTTCCAGAAAAACTGGCCAGTCTAGACACAGCCTCTATGTATTATACCAGGAGCCCAGACACTTACCTCAGGTCCATGGATTTCAATAAGGCAGAAGGGTCAATATTAGGCATTGCAATGCTGAGCATAAGGATATGTCTACACTGCAATTAATTACCTACTCTGATCTGAGTCAGCTGACTTGTGGGTAGTCTCAGAGGTTGGGCTCCTATCCAAGCCCAAATCTATAGACCAGAATTAAACAGCCTCATTGCCCAAGCTCTGTGAGCCCAAGTCAGCAACACAGGCCACCCACGGGTGTTTAAGTGCAGTGTAGACATATCCTGAGTCCTCGTTGTGGATTTGAGGATCTAGACCAGCCTTTCTTAGGCCTTGTCTTCACTTACTGGGAGATCATGCTGAGGAGATCAAATTCCCATGGTTTGATTTAACTGGTCTAGTAATGAGCTACTAAATCGACTACTGATTGTACCCCCATCAATTCCAGTATTCCACAGCATTGTGAGGAGTAAGGAAAGTTAACAGGAGAGTTTCTCGCCTTGACCTCCCTATGGGTATGTCTACACTACAAAGTTAGTTCGAACTAACGGACGTTAGTTCCAACTAACTTTCCTAGGCGCTACACTAGCGCTCCGTTAGTTCGAACTTAATTCGAACTAACGGAGCGCTTAGTTCGAACTAGGTAAACCTCATTTTACGAGGACTAACGCCTAGTTCGAACTAGCTAGTTCGAACTAAGGGCTGTGTAGCCCTTTAGTTTGAACTAGTGGGAGGCTAGCCCTTCCCAGGTTCCCCCTGGTGGCCTCTCTGGGCACAACCAGGAAAACTCTTCTCCTCTCCCCCAGCCCCGGGCCCTTAAAGGGGTAGACTCTGGCCAGACGGCACTAGATTCAGCCAGCCCTGCCAGGAGTCTCTGCCCCGAACCAGTGGCTGCAGGATGAGCCAGGCGGCCAGTGCCAGTGACACGTCCCCTGCCCAGTCCCCCAGCACCCAGGGCCCAGCCAGGGGCCGTAGACGGCACGCGGCCTCCTGGTCTAGTGCGGAGGTCATGGACCTCATTGAGGTTTGGGGGCAGGCCCCCAACGTCCATGATCTCCGCACTAGGAGGAGGAATGCGGCCGTCTATGGGCGCATAGCAGCCGCCATGGCCACCAGGGGACACAGGCGCACCCAGGAGCAGGTGCGCATTAAAATTAAACAGCTGCGCCAGGCGTACGCCAGGGCCACAAGAGGCGGCGCCGCTGCAGGGGCTGCCACCTGCCCCTACTTCACTGCCCTCCACCAACTATTGGGGGGCAGGACGGTCCGTGCCAGCCCGGGGGACATCGAGCCGGGACCAGAGGGCCCTGACCTGGGCACACCAGAAGGGTCACCACCAGCAGTGTCATCCAGGGAGACCGTACCAGGTAAGTAGTTTGAATTAAGTAGTTCGGGGGGGAGGTGGGAGGGAGACCAGGGACCGCGCACGTGGGCCATGCCTTCCACGGATCACGCAGACACCTGTGCACGTGCGAGCACGTGCCATGCCACCCTTGGGCAGGTGGCTCCAGCTGCATGACACCCAGGGGCCATTGCCCAATAGGCACATGCTTGTGCAAAGAGACGTGACATGCTCCCGACCCCAGGGCAGGACCCAGCAGGATGGCAGGGGACATCTCCCCTTCCCCCCCGCCGCCCCGGCCACACTATACATGGCACAGGGACATGGGTGCAGTCTTGGGGCAGCTCCCAGTCCCGTGGAGAGCCAGACATCCTGACCATGGCCTCTGTACAAGCTCAGCGGCTGTGACGGTGCAGGACATGGTCACCCTCACGTTGCGGAGTTGGGGAGGGGGCTGGGCATCATCCTCTGCGTCCCCAGGGAGAACTGACCACTTCTCTTCTTTCTCTACAGCTGCACCAGCTGCTCGTGCCAGGTGCACCACCCCGCCCGGGACATGCTCCCGCACCCGCGGCCTGCTCCGGACTGCCAGCACGGAGCAGGAATACTGGGACCAGCACCTTGGGGCCCTGCAAGCCGTGCACCGCACACTACGGTCGTGGATGCGGGAAGACCTGCAGGTCCGCCACGAGCTGCTGGCTGAGCTCCGAGGGCTGAGCACCAACCTGCAGCTCCTGCTGCAGAGCATGGTGCCCCGTGCTGATCCTGCACCAGCTGTCCCCCCAACTGCTGTCCCTCCTCCCACTCCTGCTCCCCTTCCCACGTCTCCCTCCTCAACCCCCACAACCTCTTCCTCAATGTCCACACCCCCCACCTCAAACTCCGCACCCTCCACCCCATCCCCCCGGGGACACCGAGGCCCCCTCCCTCGCCGTACTGGGAGGCGGTCGGCCCGGCGAGACCCCCACCCCTGATCCTTCAGTTTCCTCACCCCCTCCTTTCCCTTGCTTCCCCCTTTCAGCTCCCTCCTCCCAGTTTTCCCCCTCCCCTCTCCCAGCCTCTCTCTTCCCCTCTCCCACCTCCTTTTCCCAGTTTCCCCGAGTTTTATTAAATAAACAGAGTTTCTATTTTTGAACACACATGTCCTTTATTTTGTACATCAATAAGAAGGGGGGCTAGGGAAGGGTAAGTGGAAGGAGGTGAGGGAGGAATGGGGTACGAGCCCCCAATGGGGAGGACTGGGCTGGCTCTGCGGGCTTCTGGGGGTGGAAGCTCTCCTGCAGCCCCCCAATTGCCCCCTCTCCCCAGATGGCAGCCTGCGGCAAGTGCAGCCGGTCTGATGGCCGAGTGCTGTGATGTGCCCAGTGTGGGTACTTCGGGCACTCCAAGCCAGGACTGGTTTTCAAGCGGGGCACCCCTTAGAACTGTCTGTCCGGGGTGGGGGTCGGGACCCTTTAAGCGCACCCCTCGGCTAGCCTGAGACAGCATCTCCATGCTCTAAGTCCTCCTCTGATGCCCTGCCGGCACTGCTTCCGGCCAGCCTTAAGCCCTGTTCAGAGTCCACTCAATGTGGACTTGCTAGTTCAAATTAGCAAAACGCTAATTCAAACTAGTTTTTAGTTCTAGACGCGTTAGTTCGAATTAGCTTAGTTCGAATTAACTAATTCGAACTAAGTTAGTTCGAACTAGCGCTGTAGTGTAGACGTACCCATAGTGAGGATGCCACAGGAATTCGAATGAAGGTACATCAACTCCAGCTGTGCTATTCATCTAGCAGGAGTTGTGTATCTTAGTTCAACTTTGTCCCCTACTGTACTCTTGGCCTTAGTTGAAGTTTCTGTTTATATAAGTGCCTTTGTGCACTTTTGCTGTTGGTTGCTCCATCTTTGTTCAATGTAAATAGGATTCCGTTTAGATTTTTCAAATAAATTATTTACACTAGACCATATCTTGAGTCTATGTCACTAATGTTCTTCCAGTGAGAGACTGACATGCTACAAATCTGTTTCTTGGCAAAGGGACAGCAATATATCACTCACCACTTTTTACTGTACCTGGGAACCTCTATGTTGATTATATTAATGTGCTTTAACATATTGAAACTAATGTTAATAAAATGAGAAGAAGGGCAACAAAAATGATGCATGAGTCAGATTTAACATGATACATTTCACTTAGTTACCAATGGGATTTAAATCTGTCAGGTTTGTCTTTAATTTTCTTTCCTACCTCCTCAAAGGATTTGGTGTTCAGCGTAGTCTGCACATTGCACTTATCTCCAGGCACTGAACAATGAGACTGCTAGCAACAGTGTACTTCTAACTGTTCTTGATCACTGACTAACAAAAACCCAATATGCCATAGTTCCACATGCCGGGCTGGGTTTGATTAAAGTGATTTAAATAGCTATTGGCATGCTGCTTTAAAATTTTCTTTTCACTGGTTATTCTGTATTGTTTGCATTAGTTCAACTGGCAAATTACTAATCCATTATAAAAACGAAAAGTGGCTCTCTATGAAAATACAGGCTGTTAGCTACCCAGTGTTCTATTTGTTTCAAGGTTTTGGGTTTTCTTCCTGACTGACTTGTTTTGCTTAATATTTGAATAGTATAGTTTGAGATTTCAAAACTGTATTTTAACTGTGGCCTGTGTTTAATTAGGAGATGAGAAATTTCCACCATTACCTCTTTGCAGACAGCTAATCAAAACCCAATTTAATCTTCAAACAACTAGAATTTTTCCTGCTGTGCTCACATTGAATGCCAGTAAGTTAATAATATGGAAACATTCAGTGGTCTGCTATAAAGGGTCATCCGCTGATTAATAGAATTAGCTCACCTTTGCTATCAAATATACTCCTAAAATCTGTACTAACATTATTACTAGGTTAGTTTAGAGTTGTGCCATTACAGCTGTAAAACCTATGTTCAGTTCCTTATCCTGGGCATTCTTTTATTGGCTGAGCTACCAGGAGCTCAGGAGGCAGCACACTTAAAACAAGATTTTCAAACGTGGTTGCCTGAAGTTAAGTCCCTCAATGCATACCTATGCACTTAAAGTTGCCTGATTTTCAGAAGGGACACATTCCTGCGTTTCACATTAATTTCATTGGGAGTTGTAGGTGTTCAGCACTTCTGAAAATCTGGTCACTTTTATTTATGCACCTCGTGGTGAAGTTAGGCCGCTGACTTGAGGCACTAAGATTTTAAAAAATTTGGAATTTGCTCTTAGAAGAATGGAATGTCATGCATTGCTGAACAGTGACTCTCACAGTTTTATTAAGGAGCTGCTTTGATGGTTAAAATGGATGAAGGAAGTGGTTTTGGGGGCTGGATTAAGTGTAGGGGAGTGTTCAGGTTTGAGGCCACATTAAGGCTCAGATTCAGAATCAATTACACCAGGTTCACAAGATGTTTTCAAAATGGAGAAAAATCTCATGAGATTAATTACAGTAATTCCTCATTTAACATGTGCCCGCTTAACACGTTTTTGCAATAGCATGATTTTTTTTAGGGAACGTTTTTTGAATTACACAACTGTCCCTGCAATAACACGATTTCTCTAGCTGGCCCATCGCCGGCAGCTGCCATTCCCAGAGCCATTCCCGATGACCCCCCTCACAGTACGCAGTGTGGGTCACGGCAGACCCGGCAGAGGGGCATACTCCCAACCCAATCCCCCTCCCCTCTCCTCCCCTTCCCTTCCCCAGAGCCAAACACCTCCCCTCCCTGCTGTAACTCAGTCCCCTTTCTCCCCCAACCTTACGTCCCGGTCCCAATAGATACCACCACTTGAAATGCAACCCCCACCTTTTCCATTATTTTCTATGGGAAAATTGACCCCGTATAGCACGTTTTCATTTAACACGATCATTTTCTGAAACATATCTATAGTGTTAAATGAGGAATTACTGTATTCAAATAAATTTTCATCTGCCGCTGAGCTGGAAGCATAAAACGATTCCTTTCCTTTTGTACTTGTGGATCTGTTCCAAATCTTAAGTCAGGTCAGATTCAGACCTGCAGAATGGAAACCAGATTTTTGCACGTCTTGGGTTCAAAATAGATTGGATTCTAGTTTAAGTCAAATTTAAGACCATTTTTTCTTTTGCCAGTAATCTATGGATATAAACACAGGGTAGAATCCTGGCCTCACTGAAATGAATGGCAAAAATCCCATATGGATGCTCCCCATAAAGCAATGGAAAGTTCTGGGTATTGGTTAATAATGGTAATAGTTTAGTAACTTTGTCGATTAATATATTTAGCTATATAAAGCACTTAATTTGCCTTATAAAATCACACCTTTGATCAACTACATCCTGTATCTTTGCCACAATGCACTGATTACCTTGAGATAAGCAGATGTAGCCGGGTCCCCCAGGCAGCAGGGTTTCCCAGTAGTTAGGTCCTGAGGTTAGCTGGGGGCTCGGGGAGTAGGACTTCCGGCCACTCAGCAATGTATGCTCCTTCAGTTTGGGGCATGGCCCCAAGAGTCCAATTTCCCTCTGGTTCTCCCCCTTTGCACCTCGAGGTTGTGTGTGTGTGTGTGGAGGGGGGGCAGGTAGAGGCTTACATCCTCCTGTGGCCGACTCGGCCGACAGTTCTGGCTCAGGTCCTGCGGACCACAGAACCAGCTCCTGCCTCTTCTCTGGTCATCCCTGAACTGAGCCAGGTTCCCTCCTCTTATTCCCCCCTCCACGCCTGGCACTGACAGCAGGTAAAATGGGGCGGGGCTAATAGGGCAAAAAGGCCTCCTTTAACTCCTGCACTGCCAGGCCTTCCTCTGTCTCCCTCACAGCAGGTTATTATTGAAGGTTTGTTTTTAGATTGAAGTGAGATAGGTAAGCATATTAACTTGTGTAATTATAACAAATCATTTATCAGGCCATTGCTCAATTATGTTTTATTTGTTAGTTTTGTTTTTTCTAACATCTATTTGGGAATTTAAACTCAAACACAACCAGTCACTGAATACCTAGAGATCTGCTAATTTCTGAGGGCACGTCTGCACAGCAGAATTATTTCAGAATAACTCATGTTACTTCGAAATTACAAAGTGAGTGCCTACACAACAAGCCCGTTATTTAGAAATAATTTCAAAATAACAAACATCTTATTCTGAAATCTGTAGCCCTCATTTTATGAGGAATAATACCTATTCTAAAAAAGTTATTTTGAAATAGGGTCTATGTAGACAGTGCATTTGTGGTTATTTCAAAATAAGTGGCCTCCAGGGCTTCCCACAGGTGCCCTACTGGCCACTCTGGCCACACTCATCAGGACTCTATAGTTCCCCTTCAGGCTTTAAAGGTGCAGCCTTAGGGGAAACAGTGTGTGGCACACAGCAGGCCCTGCTTGCACCGTGCCATACAGCAGCACCCAGATCTACCAAACCTGCTGCCATGGCAGACCACAGCAGTGCACCTGAACCTCCCACGGCTGCCAGAAGAGCTGCAGGCAACTCCCAAGCCTCTGCCAAGTTGCAGAAGAAGCAGGCACCATCCTGGTCTGATGCAGAGATCCTAGATCTCATTGAGATCTGGGGAGAGGAGGCTAACCTCCAGGATCTCCACTTACCCTGCTGAAGTCGACCACCTGCTGGCCACTCCTGCCCCAGCTCCTGCCCCTCCGGCTTCTCCCCTCCACCCCCAACCTCTCCCCCATGGCTGCCGAGGGCCCTACACATGAGGCAGTGGTACCACCCAAGGCAGGTGCTACTCCCAGCCCGATCCCTGAGCCTCTCCTCCTCCTCCTCTTCCCCCCTTCCTTGCCCCTCCTCCCCCCTCCCAGGTTCTTTTCCTAGTTACATTTACCCCAAATAAACCAAAAATAGAGTTTCTTGGGTCATAAACTAAAGGTCTGCTTTATTGTATCAATTGGGAAGAGGGGAAAAGGAGGACAGGGGAAGAGAGAGGTGAGGGAGGAAAGACACAGAGGGGCACTGCCAGACCCCCTTTGGGAAGGCCCAGGGGAGAGTGTCACTGAGGTCCTTGTGTGAAAATCTCTCTCAGAGCCTCTTGGATGTGCACAGACTCCTGATGGGCCTGCCAGATAGCAGCCATGAGCAGCTGTTCAAAGGCCCTGGCCAACTGCTTGGCCTGCAACCCACACCCTAGCAGAAATATGTCCCCTTTGTTCTCACATATATTGTTGACACAACAGGCTGCCACCACTTGGGGGTTGAGGTGGGTGAGGAGATAGTAGAACCTCCCTTTCAGATGGCCAAAGGTGCTCTCCACAACCATATGGGCCCTGCTGAGCCAGGCATTAACACATTTCTTGCTTCAGTCCAGGTGTCCTGTGTAGGGCTTCATAAGCTAGAGGAACAGAGGATAGGCTGCATTCTCCACACTGCACATCCACGTGTCTATGTTCCCAATCTTAATGGTGTAGTCAGGGGGGAAAAGTGCCAGCATGCAACTTTTCATAGAAGCAGGAGTTGCAGAAGATGCAGGTGATGGGTGCTTTCCCTGTCACCTAATGTTGATGTCCATGAACTGACCTTGGTGGTCCATAAGGTCCTACAGCATGATTGGAAAGTTCCCCTTGCAGTTGATGTATTCAGAGACCTGGTGGTCAGGGGCCCGGATGGGGATATGGGTGCTGTCAATGCTCTCGCTCCCCGCCCCCGCCCCAGTTGGAGAAGCCCATGGTAGCAAAGCCAGCGATGATGGGGTCCATGTCACCTAGGAGGATGAGCTGGCGCAGCAGGATGGTGTTGATGGCCCTCACCACCTGTGGAAGGAGACAAGCAGAGGATCACAGAGTTGCCAGGGGCCCTTGGGGGGTCCCGAGATCAATCCCACCCCTGGACACACCAGGACCAACCCCTATATACCTTACCCTCCATCAGGGCTTTGTGAACCTTTAGGGAGGGAGCTTCCACCCCCCCCCCCTTCCTTAGGGAACCCCATTCCAGCAGTTCACCACCCTCCTTGGACAATAGCATGAGAGCACCATACCTGTATGACCACGACCACAGCAGTCGCTCTCCCTATGCCGAACTGGTTCCTGATGGTAGCTGTCCGGCATAGCGAGCTTCCAAATAGTGATGGTGACCTGCTTCTGGAGGGAAATGGCGGGTCACATGTGGGTGCCCGGTGGCATGAGGGCAGGGGCAAGCCACTCACACAGCTCCGTGAAGGTGTCCTTCTGCATTCGGAAGTGCTGGTTGTCCCACCACTCCATGACAATCCAGTCCCACCTGCTGGAACTGGTGTCCAGTCGCCAGAAGCGGCGGTGTACAGGGAAGGACAAAAGGAGTCGTGCTGCATGGGCAGTGTGTGGCCAGAGGAGAGGAGGTGCCCTGCAATGAGCTGGGAGTCCTGTTCCTGCAGAGTCACAAGGGCATCCTGCAGAAACCACAGCAGGAGGTGTGGCATGCGGTCTAAGAGCTGTCGACTGCTTGGAGGCAGGTCTGCTCCCATCATTGGAGTGCCGTGGTGTCCACAAGGGCAATCAGAGCAGGCTGTGAATAGGCTTTGCTGTCCCTCGAGGTGGGCAAAGGAGAGGAGCATGAGACATGGCTGTATAGGGGGGTCCCTTTAAACTCAAGCCTCATATAGCTTCAGGAAGCAACCACAGGAAGTGAGTGCTGTCCTAATGCCCTGCCTGAAGTGCTTCAAGGTGGCCTTAAATGCGATTCAGTGACCAATGAGTATGGACTCTCCATTTCAAAATAAGTCAGCGCTATTTTGATAGACGTTTGCAGTGTAGACACACTATTTCGAAATAAGCTATTTCAGAGTTTCTGTTCTGAAACAGCTTATTCCGAAATAAGCATGCAGTGTAGACGTACCCTCAATGTCTAACAGGGCTGGTTCAAACACAGCTCACACATACCAACTTGATTGATGTCTCCTGCTGTATATATTTCTCAAAAACATTTATTTTTACCAAATGGCAATGCCACATTCTGATATTTATGTGCATTTACAGCAAGTTGTAGGTATTGTTTTCCTGGGTGTTGATTTGACATGGCAGAGGAGCATATTTTATTAGAGGGAGACAAAAACCAAATATTTCTTTTGTCAGAAAATAGTTATATCAGTAATATGTAGGCTTCAATCATAAGAAGTCAGGGTATGTCTACACTACAGCGCTAATTCAAACTAACTTAGTTAATTCGAACTAAACTAATTCGAACTAACGCATCTAGAACTAAAAACTAGTTTGAATTAGCGTTTTGCTAATATTAAGTGGACCCTGAAGCGGGGTTAAGGATGGCCGGAAGCAATGCCGGCAGGGCATCAGAGGAGGACTTAGAGCGTGGAGATGCTGCCTCAGGCTAGCCGAGGGCTGTGCTTAAAGGGTCCCGAACCCCACCCCGGACAGACAGTTCTCAGGGGTGCCCCGCTTGCAAAGCATTCCTGGCTTGAAGTGCCCTGAGTGCCCACACTGGGCACATCACAGCACTCGGCCATCAGACTGGCTGCACTTGCCGCAGGCTGCCATCTGGGGAGAGGGGGCAATTGGGGGGCTGCAGGAGAGCTTCCACCCCCAGAAGCCCGCAGAGCCAGCCCAGTCCTCCCCATAGGGGGCTCGTGCCCCATTCCTCCCTCACTTCCTTCCACTTACCCTTCCCTAGCCCCTCTTCTTGATGTACAAAATAAAGATAACGTGTCTCACAAAATGGAATCTGTCTTTATTGAACAAAACTGGGGGGGGCTCGTCTACACTGGCCCCTTTTCCGGAAGGGGCATGTTAATTTCACCTATCGTAGTAGGGAAATCCGCGGGGGATTTAAATATCCCCCGCGGCATTTAAATAAAAATGTCCGCCGCTTTTTTCCGGCTTTTAGAAAAGCCGGAAAAGAGCGTCTACACTGGCCCCGATCCTCCGGAAAAAGCGCCCTTTTCCGGAGGCTCTTATTCCTACTTCGAAGTAGGAATAAGAGCCTCCGGAAAAGGGCGCTTTTTCCGGAGGATCGGGGCCAGTGTAGACGCTCTTTTCCGGCTTTTTTAAAAGCCGGAAAAAAGCGGCGGACATTTTTATTTAAATGCCGCGGGGGATATTTAAATCCCCCGCGGATTTCCCTACTACGACTCATGAAATTAACATGCCCCTTCTGGAAAAGGGGCCAGGGCCAGTGTAGATGTAGCCGGGGAGACTGGGAAAAGGAGGTGGGAGAGGGGAAGAGAGAGGCTGGGAGAGGGGAGGGCAACTACAATGATCAGGGATTGGGAACAGGTCCCATATGAAGAGAGGCTAAAGAGACTGGGACTTCTCAGCTTAGAAAAGAGGAGACGGAGGGGGGACAGGATAGAGGTCTTTAAAAGCAGGAGTTGGGTGGAGAGGGTGCATACAGAAAAGTTCTTCATTAGTTCCCATAAAGAAGGACTAGAGGACACCAAAGGAAAGGAATGGGTAGCAGGCTTCAAACTAATAACAGAAAGTTGTTCTTCACAAAGCAAAGAGTCAACCTGTGGAACTCCTTGCTGCAGGAGGCTGTGAAGGCTAGAACTGGAACAGAGTTTAAAGGGACGTGAGATCAAGTCATGGAGGTTGGGTCCATGGAGTGGTATTAGCCAGGGGGTAGGAGTGGTGTCCCTGCCCAAAGTTTGTGGAAGGCTGGAGAGGGATGGCACGAGACAAATGGCTTGGTCACTGTCTTCGGTCCATCCCCTCCAGGGTCCCTAGGGTTGGCCACTGTCGGTAGACAGGCTACTGGGCTAGGTGGACCTTTGGTCTGACCCAGGACGGCCATTGTAAGCTCAGGGCTCAGGGTCGGGGGTCTCAGTGGACCCCCTTGATTCTCTTGCACACCTGCTCCTGGGTGGCCAGGCTGGCAGCTCTCCTGCCCAAGCCGGCCACTTTCCTGTGCCTAGTCCGTTAGTTCGAACTAACTTCGTAGTGTAGACATACCCTCACACTGTTGTGACTGGAAAATCCCACTGACCTACACATCACTGAGAAAAGTTCTTTTGAGGGAGTTTTAAAATTTTGCCAAGCTGAGTAACTTTGAGAGATTGGCTGCTTGGCTATTGAACTGATCGTATTTGCTCTGGATTTTTGTCTCTACATATTTTTGTTAAACAATAGATTTTCTAATTTTAATTTCTGCCCACCTGTTTGTTCAAGGACTCCTCCTAAAACGGTAAGAGCTAGGGCTACCAAATTTGGTATACAGTTTCCTCTTATCATAACTTAAAGCAAAGCAAGAGTTTGATTGTGCCAGGAAAATGGAATGTGTTTTGAATGGGATTGCTTCTCATCAAACAGAAAGGGAGAGCTTTGCTATTTAATGACCACATGGGGGCAGCAGGGGATATGGGATAAAAAGCAGGGATAGTTACACTATATAATGATCACAGGGACAGCAAGAAGGCAGAGAGATGGGGACTGGGACAGCTATAACCCCATTGGAGCAGCAGGGGGCAGTCATGGAGAAAAGGACAGCTATCTACTATATATGTGAGGCAATGTGTGTGTCTGTCCATCTGTCTGTTCAGGAATCCCTCCTAAATGGTAAGAGCTAGGGTCACCATATTTGGTACGCAGCTTCCTCTTATCATAACTTAAAGCAAGGTCAGGGTTTGGTTGTGGCAGGAAAGTGGGATGTGCCTGTAATGGGATGGTTTCTCATAAAACCATATAGAAAAGACTAGGCAATTGAAAGAGGCTGACTAAGGGTGTACCCTGCTCACTGTTCCCCTTTGTCAGGGAATGAGGGGAAAATGCACAGTTTATTGCATTCCTCACAGTGGTAGTGGCGCACAGGGAGCAGAGGAACCTGGACCTGCCCCAGCTGGGGGGGACATGCACCCCTCCCCTGGCTGTGCCCACTAGAGCTGCAGCAGCCATGGAGAGGTACTTCTCACCTGGCCCCAAGCTTCTGAACTGAGGGCTTGGGTAGTCCTCTCTCCCCAGGGCAGCCTACATACTGAACCCTTTATCTCCAGCCCCAACCCAGAGCATTGATTTAGATGAAGAAAAACAAAAATATTATTGAGCTAAGGACTTGAGCAAAAACAGTTAAATCTTCTAGTGACGCTATTATTTAAAGAAACAATGCTAGCACAGTATAATAATTTTTACATTGCATCTTCCTCTTTAACATATCCTGGTCAGTGACAGGAATTAATTTTTTCCATAAAACAGGGAAAGTTTCAGTGGCAAACTAATTCTTGAAACCCACAGCTGAAAGAGGAACTCTGGAATTTTTGTTTATTTTTTGACTGTCTCTGTGTGTATGATTGCTTAGTAAACAGTGCTGCAGAGTACATAAACAACTGATTATAACAATGCTAATGTGACATGCAATGGTATGAACCCTGGATGATACTAACACTATTTTCCTCCTTTTAAAATGTAAGGCTTATTAAAAAGGGGGAAAATGTCATGAAGACAAAATCATGTATTAATGCAGGAAAAAAAAAACCTTCCACCCCATTTTGTTAATGACATTTAAGACAGGGGCTCATAGAAGTGGATTAGATGAATGAGCTATACAGTAGCTTTTGCATTTATAGATATATCTCATACAATACACTTATTTAAAGCACCAAAGAACTATGTAACGTTTATTGAATCATAGCATTAATGCTGGACAAGTGGATAGCTAATTTCAGGACCTTATTGAATTGGGTCAGAAAGAAATGGCAGACTGATGTTATCCTCATTGTTCTTTTACTTACCCTTTTTCAGTGGCTTTACAACACTGGACAAACATCAAATTCTCTAATGGTTTACTAATCTGCCATTGTCATAGTATCATTGTTAGTAATCCTCACTAAATGAATAGGCATGACCTTTACTTTTAACATTGCTATTATGTATAGTTTGAGACACTGAAGGTAATGTATTTTTTTTAGTTAATTTTTGTCTCATAATACACCTGAGGTATGTAGTAATCCTTCAGAAATTCACTGCCTGTTTAGTCTTTGCCTTGTTGCTTAGTTATAACAAATCCAAGGTATTGGAAGAAATTGCCAATAGGGGAAGGTTTGTTTTCACTGTGTGTATTTTCTCATGGAAATTCTTTCTTAAGTACTAACACTTCTGTTTTTTTCTTGGCACTGGAGAAGACACCAAGATTTATGTTCACACTTTCCTTCCCATTCTGTGTAAGAGAACAAGAAATGTATTTTTCTGCCACCTGATCTATAAGACTGTTCATATTGAGAGCCATCTTACCCCCAAAATAAGTTAAAACAAAAGAAACGAGCTGTATATATTTTGTCAAGCATTCAGCCATAGTTCTCGCTTTTTTAGATATGAAATGAAAGAAATAGGCAGTACCTGAACTCATTAAAAACTGATTTGGAAGCACCCTGACTCCTTGGAACATCTGCTTGACAACCTGTGAGAAAAATCTTAGCCCTTCATCCATAGAGTATCCTGTATTTGGCTGCATGCCAATTTTCATAGAACCTGCCAGAATTGTTTAAAAATGAAAAACTGCCCGGCCCTTTCATAAGGATAAGAATTTGGTACCTCTAAATTTCCCTTTCCTCTCCTCTTCCTGTTTGTGTAATATGTATGGCTAATTGATTGCAGACCTGCTATCCAAGATGTGGCTGCATTTTACTAGTGCAGTTTGTACTCGTACACAGAGCCTGATCCTGCATTACCAGTTTCTAGAAATTTTGCCATAGACATCAATGGAAACAGAGTCTGGTTTCATAGAATCATAGAACACTAGAATTGGAAAGAACCTCGAGAGGTCATCGAGTCCAGTCCCATGCTCTTGTGTTCTAACCTACCCTTAAAAATCTCCAATGATGGAGACTCCACTGAGCTCAGTGGCCTTTGGATCAACCTCTGTATGTCATGATATGTACTATCCTTGCATATTGTCAAACAAGTCAGGCTTCACCATTTCAAGCAACTCTCCTGGCCCTGGAATCAATTTGCTGGTTATGTTAATATCTAATATCCTGAGCCAAAAATACAGAAAACTTATTTTCACCTGGCAGGATTTCACAGTGGGAGTTATCTGAATGCAGGATCTTATACCACTATAATGAAAGCTACTGCCATTTTGAGTATTTCAAGAGCAAGAGAAGTTAATCTGAGAAACACACTATACATGCTGCCCACGAAATCCTTATAGTATCCTCTCAAGCAGTTATTTTTTTGTCTGAGGAGTGGTAGTAGGGCTTACTGCCAGCATACATCCTCCCTCCTCAGGAGTCAGTCCTGAATGAGCTGAGCTGCTCCCTTTTATACCTAGCCCCCAGCAAGAACATGCCCAATGGTATAGCCTTCTTGGCCCAAAGAATTAACCCTTTGGAGTACCAGTGTAGGGCAAGCATACCATGTCCAAGTAGAGTGGCTTGCTAGAAAGTGGGATATGACATCAAAAGGAAGACAACTGGTCTGCTTAGTGTTGATGGCCAGCTTCAGTTGAACTCATATTGCGCAACCTTTTGGCTGTCAGGAATTTCTCATATTTTTCTATCTCACAATGGCATGGTACGGAAGGGTGGGGGGAACTGACCAATTTATTTTTTTTTTCCATATTTCTTCTGTGATATTGAGTGCAAGGCAGTTGTTCAGTTAAAAAAGTTGTAGTGGCCTGATTCTGGTGTTAGGGTGTTGATTTTATACTGGAATAGTTCCACTGTTTACTGTGGAGCACTGTAGTTACTCTGAATTTATATCAGTGTTAGTGAACTGAGAATTGGGCTCACATTTTATAAGCAGAATAAAACCAACAGTTTTGTTCAATCATATAAGCAGCTGAACTGATCTGTCTGTGATACAGCATTTCTAGAGAAACTCTGAAGTGAGGATTAAAATCATAGGAAAAATTCTGGTGCCCTTAAAAAGGCATAGGGTGGCAGCACCTATCTTGTAGTTTGAATTTGTAATGAATTCAAATAAGTTCTGTAGAAGTACACCAATCAAATAAGTTCTCTGTGTTTGGATTGCTCTTTACTATTTGTTATGATAACAAGTACAGTTTTCTGAAAAGTGCATAATATGAGGCATTTAATGTGTTTGTCTACATAGTGTAAAAAATATCAGTTACTCATTGGTAAAATGTAGTAGCAAGAAGCATCCATTCCCACAGAAATTATATGGTTCTTTTCTTTTCCCAAAAGTTAGAGAAATTTATTTTCTTCATCTGGCATTAGGAAGGGTTTTTTATTATATCTGTAAAATAAGAAGCTTGAAAAAGGATATAATTGAAAAAAATGCTTTCACATTTGGGTAACTCAAACAGCGAAAACAATGTTATGAAACTTTATTTTTAAGAAACTCACATACATGTAATGATGCAGATTGCATCTTCTATATCTTGTCTAAAAAATCTTATTTAAAACCCAAGTAATTTAAAGATGAGTGAATCTAGCAACGGGGTTCGAACCAGCGGGGATTTAAAAATGGCGGCTCCCCACTTATGAAAATGAAGCCCGGGAAATTCAAATCCCGGGCTTCATTTGCAAGTGCGGTATGCCTACATTACCCCCCTAGTTCGAACTAGGAGGGTAGTGTAGACATACCCTTATAGCTGTTTATGAGCACAAATCACTTGGTACATTATCCAAGACTGAAAATTACTAATTTGTTTTTTACCATTGCTTTTGGTACCTTGTACTTTTCCTTATTTCTGTTTTAGAAATATATACCACATTTCAGACTAAATACTTGTGAAAGTACCTCCCAATTTGTACCACAACAGAGCCTGTCTTGTCTTTGACAGGTTTGGTATTTTCCAGTGCCAAAGCTGATGTCAGCTTTGTAAGGTACTATGGGATATATATCTTGTATTCCTGAGGGCACTCTGCACAAGAAAATTAAAAATTCCACGCCAAAAAAAATCCTGTGTGTAATATTTTAAAATTCTGCAAAATTCTGCCATTTTTATTTGCCAAAATAAATGTGGAGGCTCCAGCTTTACAATTGGGAGCTCTGGCCATTGGCTGTGCAGAAGTGTGAAATCACTGAGCAGCTCCCCAGTCCAGGGACATGAAATTGCACCAAACCCTGACATAGTGTAAAAGCTGGACCTGCCCCAGAAACACCCCAGCATCCTGCCCTTTCATGCCAGGCGCACCAGGTGTGGGCAGGCAGGCTCAGCAAGGCAGCATGGATGTGTAGAAGAGGTTAGTGTGAGGGGATCCAGGTGAGGGTTGAGAAGGTTCTATGTGGGGTGATCTAGGTGTGGGTGGCTCAGTGGGGGATCCAGGGGCAAGGGAGATCTGAATGCACATGGCGGGGTTTTGGGTGCACTGGTAATGGGACTCTACAGGGGGCTTCCGGTGAAGGTAGTTAAGGTTCAGTGGTGGGGGGTCTGGTTGTGGGGTGGAATACAGCTCAGCGGTAGAGTTTTGGGGCCTCAGTAGGAGGTCCAGATGCTGGGGAGTGCAGCTCAGTGGGGTGGGGATTCAGGTCTGCTGTTTGGGGCTCAGTAGGATGGGGATCCGAATGTAGGTGGCTCATTGGAATGGTCCACGCACATGGGAGGTGAGGGTTCTGGGTCTTGGGTGCGTGAGACTCACCAGGAGAGTCTGAGCAGGAGCGGATCTAGATACACAGGGGTTGGGAGAATGGGGGAGCAGCTCCCTGCACAGAGATACCTCCCTCTGTAGCTGATCTATGATGGGTACAGGAAGCACGAGGAGAGGAATTTACAGAGCTTCCTACAGTCACAGAGAAATCATGGGTTGGATCTAATGTGGCCCTGGATGCTGTGCAGGGTAAGAGGAAGTCCTCTCCTCTCTTTTCCTCTCCTCCTCTTCCCGCCTCACAGTAATCTACCTCTTTACTGCCTGCCCTGTGTAACCAAAACATACTGCTGGTGGGGTTGCATGACAGTTCTTGTGACTTCCCTTTCCTTCCTTGTCAGAAAATAATTTTTCTGTGGTGAAGCAAAGTTATTTGTGGGGGACATAAATTTTGCATGTGCGCATTGGTGCAGAATTTCCCCAGGCATAATCTTGACATGAGCGAAGAGAACATCACTGTGGGAAAGATATAAGATGTAATATAGTTTGTTTCACACAATTGCCCACATGCTGAATATAATAAAACATTAATACAGTGTGCACTATGCCTAACATATATGAATTAGTTAACAGTCTCCACTGGGCACCATGATAATTATTATATCAGGTGACACTTTCACCAGACAGATATATGAAGCAAAGGTAAGAGCATTTATGTAGAATGTATACTGGTTTAGTGTAAGCAACAATATGCAGTTAGTACAATTAAACTAATATTTGTCTTAAAGCAAGCAATGCTTTGTACGATGGGACACTGAGGCATGAGTTCACCCAATTTAGGCTTAATTAATTTCTACCTTTAATTACACATTTTCAGAATAGTTGTCAGTTACAGTTTCTGATCAGGTATATATGACAGACAATAAGACTGTAAAGACAGAATAGGTAGGGACCTAAATTATCTCAGTCTCTGGACAAGTATTCTACTAGAAACCTAGTTCACTTAATTTTTTATATGTTGTCTTCTGCATCATAGAAGATTCCATATATCCAGTTATGTTTACCCAAGCATTCATAATTTGTTCACTCTCTGTTCTGTTATTGTAAGTTCTGAACATTATATGAACACAACTCAATTATTCTTTTACCATTCAACATACATTATCATTTACTGTTAACATTAAACTACCAAAACGTACCCTATATTTTTACCATTCAGCAATTTTCCATCATTTAGTATCATAGTTCAGTTCATGTATATCATTCTAAATTATTCATGAATATAACCTTTCTTTTTCTTAGCACAGGAGTGTTATAGGGAACAACATTCTTTATGGTCAGCATATTCTTATCTTTTCCAAACATGGATTTTTAGTGGCTTTTTTTGCTCAAAATTAAACATCCATGCTTATAAATTATTAGAAAGCTTTGTCTGCAGTTTAATCTGTTATATTTTGAAGTACTTATTCATTTGTCAGTTATCCAAGAGTCTAAGTGTGCAGTTATTTGCCAA
Source organism: Pelodiscus sinensis (assembly GCF_049634645.1). Taxonomy (NCBI): domain Eukaryota; kingdom Metazoa; phylum Chordata; order Testudines; family Trionychidae; genus Pelodiscus; species Pelodiscus sinensis. The sequence continues at coordinate 24,634,146 of NC_134715.1, forward strand.
CCACTTTAAATGCAACTTTTATTTAAGTACCATAAATTATTTTCAATTAACCATTATAGATAAGGTTATTTAGGACTCCTTTTGCTTTATACATGTAATTGCAAATTCGAATGATGAATGTTTTTTGATTTAGTAGCATTTTTAAATTTAAGGTTAGTGGATCAATCTGTACTTTAAAACAGGTATGTATTTTTTCATTTCCTCCTGATGTTGGGGTTTAATCTGAACCATGTATTTGTTTTGAAAACTGGAATGCATATTATAGTGGTGTGCTTCATAATTCTATGTACTATACAAAAAACAGAAATCTGGAGTAGCACCATTGCAAGCAAGGTCTTCATACATTTTAGTTACTAGATTATATTCTCTGTTTATGTTATAGATTACCATTACGGCTGTGCATTGCAAGTTGGTGAGCTTTACAAGACAGGAGTGACTAACTTTCTGTTTTGTTATACTGATCCTGGCCAATGTTGCCACATTCAAGAGTTGTGATGTTAAAAACTTCTACACACATGATATGCCTTTATGCAGTGGTTCCCAATCGCCAGTCCATGGACCTGTGCCGGCCTGTGAACCACTGGCTGTTGGGCCACGGCAGCTGCTGGAGCTGAAGCTGGCTGTTTGCAGCAGCTCTGGGGGCCAAGGCTAGGGTACACTCCGGCTCACTGAGCCACCATTCAACAGCCAGCTTCAGCTCCAGCAGCTGCCACATCCATGGCATTAAAAAGGTTGGGAACTGCTGCTGAAACAAAAGCCTTTGTATAGTGTCCTCCAAATTCATGCTGCTGAGTGATATATATAACGGTAGCCAAAACAGATGTAAGCATTCCTTTAAGAACTTATTTTTTAGATAACCTACCGAATGAGCAGTAGCAATTTATATCCTGGAGTGTTACCCTACAGTATGGATAAAGCTACCATACAGAAAATATACATGGAACCTGATACTGAGCATGATTGCTTTGAACATGTGGCTCAATTTTTTATGAAGTAACACTGATCCCACATTACAATTTTTGCTAAAGCAAATTTTACAAGACTGACACATTGCCAGTTCTTAAAAGATTTTAATACATGTTGAGGAAAGTGGCATTTAGTTAATTGCTTATTGTTGACAACGTTAGTCCATTTCCCCTTTTTGATATTGCCTAATAAACTGGTTATGATAGTTACCACATAACCCTCATGAGCACTGCAGATAATTGTTTTACTTACACAGTGTTCCCTTGCTTTCTTACTGTTTGGGTGATTACTTTTTGCCTGTATTTGATTAAACCTTTTAGCAGTCATTAGGTGTATTAAGCACTGGGATTATGCGTAAGGGTCAGTCTCCATCATGGAGGTTGCAGAATTCATGGATTCCATTAGTTTCTGTGTTGTTTGTGATTTCTGTAGTGGGTACTGTGGCTGACCCTAGGGCTGCCACAGCAGCTGGTCCTAGGTGTCAGCTGCTCAGGTGTCTCTGGGGACAGCCACACCAGCCATTGCTAGAGCGGCTCCGCAATTAGCCACTCACCAAGTGCACATGGGCAGCTGGCCCCAGGGACTGCCCAAGCCATGGCAGATGTGGTTGTCCCCAAAGACTACCTGAGCAGCAGTCCTGGGGGCAACAGGAGCAGCAGTGGGTGGTGGACCTAGGGGTGGCCAGAGCAGCTGTTGCTCATTGGCCCCAGCAACTATTTCCACTGGCCTCTTCCCCCTCTCCAGCTATGACCCCCCCCCTCCCAGTTCCTGACTCAGAGCAAAGGCCCCCTGCTCCCATCCGCTAGAACAGTACCCCTTCCCACCCCAACTAAGATTTATTCAGGGATATATAGAACAAGTGATAGACTGGTTATAAGCTGTGAATTTTTCTTTATTACCTGTGATCTCTCCATGACTTTTACTTCTAATACTGTGGAACTGTAGCCTTAATTATGTGTTTAGAGACAGTTTCCACTGCCTGTGCTCAAAACTGTGAATATGCCTTTTCATAGTTTTTCTAATCTGCCTTGCTCCAAATGGACATACCAGATAGTTCTGAAATAATTTCGTCTAAACATTGGTATCACCTATGGTTGGAAAATACCAGACATTTGGCCCAGCTATTGGATGCTGTGCATATTGGATGCTATTATATTAATTAACAGAGAAATGTACAAGAATGATACATTTGCTTTTGCATACTAACCAAATGTAGCCTTCTTCCAATGAGAGGTTTAAAATATGTATATGCTTACACTGTGAATTATTGAGCAAAATTCCAAGTATGGATGTAGCATTTAAACCACTAGATTGGGCCCAATTTTATCTTGAGCCATCATAACATTTCTATAGGTGATTGCATAGTGAATAGTGCATAAAGGGTAGGTTGAAATGCGGTTGACCAGTCTGTTATTTGTAGGATTATATCAATGTAGAATGCATCGCACTAACGTATATGTATTGGCTAACAGTGCATTATAGTTTAGGCAGGAAAAGGACTGATCTTTAGTGCCATTTCCTCAACATATCAGCCAGGGGAGCTGAACTGTTATTAGAGGAAAGGAAGTTTCACTCGGTAAACAGCTGCAATGAAATACTCTGCTTGCTGTAAGAGAGAGTCACAATGTCTTCCCATGAAATCTCCTGGGACTGTGCAGTTGTATCATACCTTTTACACACAACTGAGCCTAAAAGCTCCAACCAACCCAATATTTGATATGTAGCAGCAATAAAAAATGTGCATGAGAATTATTAATCCTTTACAGAGAGTGCCAGTAGTTTATGGGCCAGATTCTGCTTCCGTTATTCTGGACTTTATGCTGAAGTTAATTTCACTGTAGTCAAAGGAGTTAGTCCGGATTTATGTCCATGTGACTGTCACAGAATTTGCCTGTGTATCTTAACTTCAAAGATAACTGGATCAGCCCCCAAAATAAAAAGGCAGCGTAGACAACACTGTGGGCAGAGGAAGTCCCACCCCTCCACCCAGACTGGGCATTCTCCAAATGTTGGAGCAGTATAAAAGGGAATAGCTCAGCTCAGGCTGGGCTGGACACCAGGGGAGAAGGCCCCCCTGTAGGAGCTCCAGTGTCACTCCAGCCAGAGGCCTGGCTGATGGCATCTGGAGAAAAGGGAGACTACACCAAAGAGCACCAGGGAGAGGCTGTTGTGGGGAAACCAGAGGACCTGGAGACCAGGTGGAATGTCCCTGTGCCAACTAGGGTAGGAAGTGACCCAAGAAGGGTGCAGGAGTGGTATCTCCCACCGGGTGAGCTCAGCATGTTGTGGCTTGAGTTAGGGTTGCCAGATGGTTTCAACAAAAATACCAGACACACTTGACATTACATCACAATCTACATTACATCTTATTCAGAAAACACTGGACATTTATATTGTCTCATTTATATTTTCTCAATTTGGTTCCTGAATAGAAAGCTCATATACTGGACTGTCCAGTTCAAAACCAGACACCTGGCAACCCTAGCTGGATTCCCCGCCGAGCAGAGGAGCACTCTGCTACTCACAGGACCCTGGGTCAGCGCCTGGTGAAATAGGGTGGCCTTGCCCCCTCCCCCCCCCACCACGGGGCAGTTGTCCCAAACCCTCATAGACTCTAGTCATTGGGCTGCGCTTCCCTGAACGGAAGGCCACCCTCAAGGAGTCTAGCCATGGGGATGCACCACCCTGAACAGAGGGCTTTTACCATTGACTTTAGCCCTTGGGCTGTACTGCCCTGGACTAATGGCCATCTTTATAGACTGATAGAGGTTGCTGAAAACCCGGGGACTGACTAGCAGGCATCCACACCTGTGGGTACCTGCTCCCCAAGGGACAGGGTGTGCATATGCTGAAACAGGCCACTTATACTAAGAATAATGGACTGCATGGGCTCAAAGTGTCAGAGGTGTTAACATGACCCTGTCACTATCCAGCATGAAACAAGGTTTGGTATACAAAGACCTTAGCCTGCATAGTATCATGGCAAACACATGATTAATAAGACAGCAGTGGTCTCCAACTTTCTAAAGCACAAGATCACTTTTTGAATTTAAGGGCAATCCAAAATCTCTCTCAAACCCTCATACCCTAACCCCATCTCCTTTCCTGCCTTTTCTCTGAGGTCTGACCTCTACCCCATCCCTTCTCCCAGATTGCCTGCTCACCCCACCTTCTCCTCTCCCATCCTCACTCATTTTCCCCAGGCTGGGCAGGGGTTTGGTGTGTAGGGGTCACAGGGTCTGCTATTGGGCCAAGAGGTTCAGAGTGTCAGAGGGGCTCTGGGCTGATCCTGGGGCTGGGGGTGGGGAGCAGGAGGTACCTTAGGGCTAGGGTGGAGGTTCGGGATGTGAGCTCTGGACGGGTACCTCTTACCTCAGACCACTCCTGGGCAATGGTGCATTGGGGCTGAGACAGGCTCCCCCTCATCCCAACCCTGTGCCACTCACAAAAGTGACCAACATGTCTGGCAGTGGCTCCAAGGCAAAAGGGACAGGTGGTGCTGTGCACTGCAGAGCAAGCTGGAGGTTCCCAGCTCCAGAGCAGAGGACAGAAGAAGCATGGCAGTGCAGGGAGGGACAGCTGAAGTGCTGGCACTTTATAACCTTATGGCCAAACCAGTCAGGATCACTTGTCAGAGGCACCAGGGTCTATCAGCGGAGAAAGAGAGAGAGAAAAGAAAGAGAACATTTGAACTGTCAAAGTATTACAACATTTCTGTTCCTTTTTTTAATGAGAAGAGATTTTAGACCACTGCCCTTCATTCCCTGCCCCCGTTTACAGTTTCTTACGTCAGAGGTTCTCAAACTGGTTGGTGCCCTCTCCCCACCTGCTGGAAGGAGGCATGGAATGTATTTTGGGGGGCATGAAAAGCTTTGGGAAAAAATGTACTGTACACATATACCCACCACCTGGTGGATTTGAACCTGGCCCCTTGGGAAGTTAGTAGAGGAATGGCTATAGCTTGAGCTATGAAGGCAGCTGGCTTTTAGCATAGGCTGTAGAGCTAACTCATTCTTAGTTCTTGCTGTAAGTGGTCTAAGTGCCCCTAAATGGGACAGTGATGAATGAATAACTAGATCCAAACTTATTCAGATAGCGCTATGCATCTGACTATAAATGCCACGATGAATTTTGATGGATTTTGTTAAGCTTTCATAGTGTTATACAAAGTCATTGCCCTCTGTACATTAATCCGTTTGCTATGATGTGATATGCACATTGAATTGTAAGCATCAACTACAATTAATTTTGTTTTTACTATCATTACAATGCTGTTATTCCTGAAAATAATCAGCATAGTGTCATTGCGCAAGAGGGTTTTTCTTGCGCAAGAAGGGGCAGTGTAGACAGCCCCTTCTAGTGCAAAAGCCTCTTCTGCAAAAATGGCAGCTTATTAGATATGCAAATGAGGCTCAGCGATATTCCACGCTTAGACTCATAGTCATTTGCATAATTCTGGTGCAAGAACTTGCCAGTGTAGACATAGCCCAGGTGTTTTGTATAAGAGGAAATACTAGAGCCTGTAAACTTCATTTTTTGAGGAATAAGGGCTCTTGCGCAAAAGGGGGTTTTCCGACAAATAGCTCTGTCTGCACGGGGCTTTTTATCGCAAAAACCTCTTTAGCAAAAAGGATCTGAAGAAGATATGCAAATGAGAGCATGAGATATGCAAATGAGCATTCTGTTTGCATTTCCTCTTCCGCAAAACACCCACAGTGTAGACATATCCTCTGACACCTGGCAACCTTGCACCATCATAGGGCTGTTCCGTGTATTACTTTTAACTGCCTCTCTGGTGACAGGGCTTATAGCAGCACTACAAAATATGCATTTTTAGCTGGCTAAGCCAGTCTCTTATTAAACAGAAGTCAAACAGTGGTAGGAGAGAGAAACAGTAAAGCGGGGAAAGGAAAGAACACACAGAGGAAGGGGTGACAAAGTCCCATATTCCAGGTGGTGGTTGAGATTTAGTGAGAGGGGATGGAGGTGGCAATGTCTTTTGAGCTCCTCTCTTTGGAGATCTGGTCAGGAGATCTCTCAGGATTGGGACAACAAGGCACAAACCTATCACAGTGTAAGTTATTTCATTCAACTTCTTCTTTCCCACCAAAATCTTTTTTGACTGTGTAAGAACCCCATAAGGGGTTGATGGATAGAGTAACCCATCCCCTCATTATTTTGTTTACCACTGAGGCCTAATTTTTCACATTACAATTTTGGTCCATTAATTTTTATTCCTATGCTTTTCTTGTTTACCAGGGATAGTTTTAACACAGTATTTGATTTATATTTGTAGGCCTTTTTGTTTGGACTAACTCAGGTTTTCTTCTTTTTGCATATTTTCCCATTAACATTTATTGACACTTTACACACTTTTTTACAATTGAGCTTACAATTAGGGTAAATTTGTAGGCCCAATTACCACAATAGGCCTAAAATATAATGACTCATTTTGCCCATAAAAACAATCTTCATTGAATCAGTCAGCCAAAGATAAATGCTGTTTGGAAAATGCCATAAAATAGCACTGCAATCTTACATACTTGATTCTTCTACCTATTAAATTCAACAATATGGCTACTTAAACTTATTTACTGGGTCAGTTTGGACCCAGTGCTAAGATCTTGCATGGCTTTTCTTCTTTGCCTATATACTGGAGCAAAGACTAGAGAAAGACAAATGCTAATGACAGAGACAGACAATTCTTTCTGTAAAAATGTCTTTCTTTACTGCAAAGAGTTTGCTACTGCAACATTATTTTTCCTTCAACTGTGGTTATATATTATCATTCTTGTTGCTTTAACTTTATCATGTTACTCTTTTCTTGTTATCTGTTATTTCTAGTGGGTTTTGCTGATTCCTATATTAGTATAGCTTGTTGAATCCTTGTTAGTCCTGATCTTGTTCGGCTACTTGTCTGTTTCTTCCGGTATATCATGAGATTTATCTTCTGACAGGAAAGTCCTGTCACATTTTAAGCCCACATCTGCCATTACATATCATACTCTTGCAATAATTGTATAAAAATACTCATAAATATGTCAGCAACGGTCTGAAAAAGAATTGTTACTAGTTCTGTTCTAAAGAAAACAACCACAGAAGACTTGTGTTACCTGTTCATGATACAAGCACTGTACATTTCTGGTATTGCTGCAGAACACCATTTTGGGTCTTGTGTGAAGGTCAGGATTTGCATTTAAATGGGGAAGGGAGGGGGGACATGAAACAATATCCTACAGGTGCCATATTTGTAGCTTAACAAGAAAGCATTGTTCATAATATTGTGTTTTATTCAAAGAGCTAATGATAACATGTCACAGCGACATGCACGTCCTTTCCATTATCACCAAATAGACACACAGACACATGTAACTTCTGATGCTTTACATTTTTCTCCATATAGTTTGCTTTAACAAAAATGAATGAAAATGTTAGAGATTATTTACTGGATTTACAATTCAGTCCCAAGAGATCATGACAGAATACCAGCTCTAATTATGGAGAACAGAGCAGACACAGCGCTGACATGAGTTTTTCTGGTAGGGGTGAGGATGTATAACATTCCCCTCTATAGTTATCCATCTCACCCTCAAAAATGAAGGCACAGATTTGAACTCCTATTCCTTCTCATAGTATTTCCTGATTTCTGCTCTTCAAATTTCAATCACCATCTGCACTATTCCAAATTTACTTTACTGTAGTCGACAGAGTTTAATCATTTTGGGGAAAATTGAAAGTATAGTCCCTTTTCCTCCAACCCCAAGCATGTGTTTTTGTGTGGCTTTGAAAAGAAGGAACTTCTTCACTTTCCACAGTTCTGGGCAGATATAAGACTGCATAACCCAGTGGAATGAAATTTCTGACTCCATGCCATATTCATTCCTTCAGAGTATACTGTTTCAACTCTATCCTGAATTGGAGACCAAGTAGTAGAAGATAGGGATTATAGTGAATATTGCTATGAAACAGTGAGGCCTTTGTTTTCTTGAAGTTTCTAAAAACTCTGTCTGTGGACATACTCACAAGCCATCTTGTTCTGAGAGTTATTGTAACCAAGATGCAAAAGCCCCTCCGAGAAGCCAGGAAGACACATTTGGAAATTTCTTCCTCATCCCTCTGGGGAGAGCTTAAAAAAACCCTGTAAATTCCTTAATAGCTGACCTTGCAGTTTCAGGCACGTTCACATAGAACCTCCTACCTTCTAGGACACAGGAATCAGATCATGGTCTTAAAAAGGTGGTTTTTAACTGAACAAGGAAAACATTTAAATTGATTGCTATGTGTTACAGAGCAACTGATTAAAGGCACCGAGAATTGCTTCCCTGGGATTCAATTTAAAAGTTATATTGTATGTGGAAGGAGGAGTAGTACATGGGCTCAGCATAGAGAAGCCCAGTAAACCTGAAAATAACCTGGTCACATCTGACTAAACGTTCCCTCTTCTACTCACATATCTGTTATTTCAAGAATTATTCCTTTCCTAGGCATGGATGTCACTGGATTCTCCATGCCTTGCTTCCTAGCTTAACTCATAGCTGTCCAGCTTTGCTTTGGTCACACAAAGATTGCAACAGGAAGGTCCTGCGTCCAGTTCAAAAACCCATATTTTGTTTTCTTTGGCTCTCTTGACTTCCTGCTTACATTTCCTGTTTCCCTAGCATTCCTGCAGCCTCTCTGGGACCCACTGTCTGTGGGTTTTAGCCCTTACAGACAATTTAGTTAACTGAATGACTGGGATATCCAGAAATGGATTCCCATTCATCACAACTCCATAATACAAAATTATTCTTGCACCTCCTGATAGCAGCAGTATGGTTTCTGGCAGAGGTTTGCAAGAAGAGGAGGCCCACTAACAATGTATAAACAATGTTCTCCTGTTTCTCTGCACAGGAGAAACAGGATATTCTTAGAAGGGAAAAGCTCACATGTGATATGGGTCTTGTGGGGAGTGATTGATCTCCTAACCATTGCTAGAATATAAAAATAATAAAACAAAAGAAAAAGGCAGACCAAAGAAATATAGACATTCTTTCACTTTAACATTCTTAGTCTTTAGCCCTGGGCCTAGTAATATATGCAATTAATAGAACTGAGTGTGTTATTCCAAAAATCATTACAATGCTGTAATATTATTTGAAATATTACCATGATAAGAAAATCAGAAAAAAAATGATAAATGAGGTATCTACACTTAAACTAAATGTATGTTCTTCTCCAAAGTGTAAATTGCCTCCAAAGTTTTATTAGAAGTATGGCACTTAAAATTAACACCGCTATAATTTGCTGCAGTACAATATCTGCAACTATGAATGGATATTATGCTGGTGTAAATAATGGGAGAAATAGGCCCATTGTTTCAAAAGCTCATAATGCTTCTATTAGAGCCTGTTTCAGATCTGACGAATGGCTTGTCTATACACAAATGCATTGAACAGTTTATATGATCTAATCTTTAATCTTCCATGGTGGGTGCTGCCTGCCAGGACATGTTAATTTAATAACTGGTTAGCTATGACAAGGGAACCAGTGTGCCAGTTTTAGCAGCAGCAGCAGTTGTTTTGTCAAGTATATTTTCACAACCCAGATATTATAGATTCAGTTTATATGCACTTAGAATAGGAATCTTGGGATTTCTTCCTATTTAGTAAATGTATTTAGATAAAAAATAAAGAGCCCAGATTCCCAAATGGTGAAGGCTTCAGTGAGCCTATAGTAATGTACATAATAGAAGATCTGCTCCCAAAGTGAAAGTCCATTGGCATATCCAACTATTGAGGACACAATACCTGCATTATCAAATCATATTGTGGGGTCTAGGAGCAAACAATTAGTATATATCATGTTGAGATATATTAGGACATATTCAAGTAGTGTAATAAAGTAAAAGGATTGACTACCGGTTGGACTTCATAGAATCCTAGGTTTGGAAAAGACCTCAGGAGGTCATTGAGTCCAGCCCACTGCCAAAGGCAGGACCAATTCCAACTAAATCAACCCAGCCAGGGCTTTGTCAATCTGAGACTTAAAAACCTCTAGGGATGGAGATTCCACCACCTCCCTAGATAACCCATTCTAGTGCTTCATCACTCTCCTAGTGAAACAGTTTTTCCTAATATCAACCTAGACCTCCCTGGTCCAGAACCCTTGGGACCTGCATGGCCCCAAACCAGGGAGTTTTCTAGACCTCAAAAGAGGTCAAGACTCCCCTCCTTGCCATCAGCCCTGCTCCTGAACCTGGGCTCAACTCCTGGACCTGGCCAGAGCTGTGCTTCCCATTGCCAACCCCACTTCCTCCAGCCCTGGCTGGGGCTGCACTTCCAGATGCACCACCCCCACTGCTGCCAGCCACAGCCAGTGCTGTGCTCCCCAGTTGCCAGCTTAGGCTGCGCACCTGTTTCTGACCCCACTGCCACTGGCTGGGGCTGCACTTCTGATCTTGGTCACCCATATTCCCAGCCAGGCTCTCTGGTCCAGCAATAGCTGTGATCCTGCCGGAAAACGGATGTTGCTGGACCAGAGAGTACTGGATTTTAGAGTTTCAACCTGTATTATAATTATGTGGTATTGTGCCTACTTTTCCTGACAGAGCTGTCTGCTGCTTAGATGATGTTTTATGATCACTATAATGATGATGATGAATAATCTAATAGGTGTGGGAGCGAGCACTCCACTAATGGATTATATTTCATGTTCATTAGCATGTTTGATTCCAATGCAGATATGTCTGCCAAATGCAAAGTTTGGCCCACCACCCTAAATTGGAACGCTTACAGAAAATTCTGATTCTAAAGGAAACTTTTAAGAGATTGCAAAGCTACTTGTCGTGGAATATGCATCTGACGAAGCGGGTCTTTGCCCACGAAAGCTTATGCTCCAACACTTCAGTTAGTCTATAAGGTGCCACAGGACTCCTTGCCGCTAGTGTCAAATGTTTATTATAATTTATCCCTCCTTTCTTCTGCCTTTTTTTGTTTATTCTTGTTTAATACTCTTCTTCCTTTTCTGCTCTATTTTATTTGTTCCTCCTCTTTGAATAGCTACAAATGGTTTTGCAAAAGATAGGTGTGGAAGCCCACTGTGTGAGCAGCAGCTGTATTCAAAAATAGTTGTTAAATATATTTCTCATAGAACTTTGCTTGCACACCACTGAGTAATGTTGTTGGCTGTATTGTTGTAGCTATGGCAGTCACAGAATAGTAGAGAAGTCAAGCGAAGCAACGTCTTGTGTTGCACTCACCTCTGCCAGTGTGAGAAAGATGCTTTTGAACTTACACAGAGCTCTTCTCTGGGTCTTTTCTGAGACCTGAAGAAGAACTCTGTGTAAATTAGAAGCTTGTCTTTTTCGCCAATAAAACCTGGTCCAATAAAAGATATTGCCTCATCCACTTTGTCTCTGTAACTATTTGTTCACACAGTGCTTAATTTGTGCTAGTGCTTGCCAGGGCTGAGCTCTGATATCTCTAGGCTTTGCACTTCATAGCCCTGGCACCTCAGGACTTCCTGCATCAATTAAAAAAGTAAAAAATTTGCTTGAGCCTCAGCACCTTTTTTCATTACAAATTCTGTACTAGCGAGCATTGCTGTTGTTTTTTCTTTAAAAAAATACTTTAGACTTTGTGCTAGGTATTATATAGAATAGTACCTGAACATGTTTCTAACATGATTTTTTGTTATATTAGACTGAAGCGATAATAGTGTTAGGCTGCCATCGTCTCTGAAAGTTGTTGCAATCATGATTACAAGCCACAGGGCTACTCTAAACTACAAATATCACTGTGTAATTGGATCCAATCACTATTGTCCCCTAACTGGATAAAGTCATTTCCACAAGACCTGTAGATAAGACTTTAACAGTATTTCATATCCAGGAAATTCTGGTGAATTTAGCAAATATATGGTAGTTTTTTGCAAACATTATCTATGGGTATGTCTACACTTGCTCCCTAGTTTGAACTAGGGATGCAAATGTAGCCGACCGAAATTGCTAATGAAGCAGGGATTTAAATATCCCGCGCTTCATTAGCATTATCTCACCCGCACACTATTCTGATCGCCAACTGATTTGAACCAGGAAGTGCGCTCTGGGACACGGTAGTTTGAATCAAACCCCTTGGTTCGAACTAATGTTACTCCTCAAAAAATGCTAATGAAGCATGGGATATTTAAATCCCCGCTTTATTAGCAATTTTGGTCAGCTACATTTGCATCCCTAGTTCGAACTACAGAGCAAGTGTAGACTTACTCTAATTATGATTCCATCGTCAAAACTAGAGAGATGAGTTTCTTTCACAAACCTTTGTTTAACCCTTACTATGAGGCTTTGTCTAGACTGCAGGGTTTTTTCGAAAAAAAGGAGCCTTTTTTCGAAAAAACTTCACCTGCGTCTAGACTACAGCCGCGTTCTTTCGAAATTAAATTGAAAGAACGCAGCTTTTCTTTCGACGGCGGTACTCCTCATTTCACGAGGAAGAATGCCTTTTTTCGAAATTGCTCTTTCGAAAAAAGGCGTTCTTGAATGCAAACAGGGATTTTTCGAAAGAGAACATCCAGACTGCCTAGGTGCTCTCTTTTGAAAAAGCGGCTTGCTTTTTCGAAAGTACTGCTTGCAGTCTAGATGCTCTTTTTCAAAAGAGGCTTTTTCGAAAGTATCTTTCGAAAAAGCCTCTTTTGAAAGAGGCTTGCAGTCTAGATGTAGCCTGACAGACAGCACTTAACTGAGTGAATTGGGCTTTTCAACTCCATTTGTAAAACAGGGAAGGGACGCAGCTCTTATATAACAGAAATTCAGGTGTTTGAGGTGTTTATGAGGGAGGATGTGTCCCAAGAGCTCTTAGGCCTTGATCCTGTATGAAGAGTCACAGAGGCATGAGGTCTCTTGACATCATTTACTTAGCAGAATTGGGACACAGTTCTATTAAAAGATACAGTACGAAGCCACACAATAAACCTACACTTCAAGAGACAGTTTGACAAAATCAAAATCAAAGAATTCAGAGGGGTAGCCATGTTAGTCTGTTTTAGCAAAAATAATGAGGAGTCCTGTGGCACCTTGAAAACTAACATTTATTTGGATATAAGCTTTCATGGGTTGGAGATGCATCTGACAAAGTGGACTCCAGCCCACAAAAGCTTGTGCCCACGTAAATGTGTTTGTCTTGAAGGCGCCACAGGAATCGTGTTATTTTTAATCAAAAGATTCTGTCTTCAGAATTCCAGCAGTGCTTCTTTTGTGTGAGTTCAGAAACTCAGATTTTAAAAAGAAGAAAGAAAATTCAAATTTAGTGTCCTTCTTCCTGCACACATAAGTTATCTTCTGGGAAAATATGGAATGCAAACTGTTGTGAAGGTGATCAAAATACAGTGAGAGTCACTAGGGTTGCCAGGTGTCCAGTTTTGAACTGGACAGTCCAGTATTTGAGCTTTCTGTTCGGGAAACATATTGAGAAAATAGAAATGAGAAAATATAAATGCCCAGTATTTTATAAATAAGATGTAATATAGATTGTGATGTAATGTCAAGTGTATCCGGTATTTTTGTTGAAACCATCTGGCAACCATAGTAGTCACTGAAATGGGAAAGCTTTTGTGGAGATAACTTTGATCTCAGCCCTGAGTCCTGGAACCCAGGAAGTTGTCAGAAGAGAGGCGCATGTCTATCTGAAGAAGCAGGAAGATGGAGATAGGAGTTAAAATGTAGGCAAGTTTCATGGTATGGGATTCCTTGAAGGACCCAAAGCTTAGGGTTGCCAGATGGTTTCAACAAAAATACCGGACACACTTGACATTACATCACGATCTACATTACATCTTATTTAAAAAATACCGGGCATTTATATTTTTTCATTTATATTTTCTCAATTTGTTTCCCAAACAGAAAGCTCAAATACTGGACTGTCTGGTTCAAAACCAGACATCTGGCAACCCTACCAAAGAAATGCTCGAACTTTACACCAAAGCGTAGGAGATATGGTAGTTTCTTAAGGGAGTATTCAGAGCACTAGAATTCACGGTTTTCAGAGAATACAGTGGCATTCTGGCTAGATTGGAAGACAAATACATAGGAAGGGAGAGAAGGTTAGAAAAGAAGAAGAAGATTCAGTCAACATAGCAAGCTGATAAGTCAGACAAAGCTAGGAAAGATTTCACAACATTGAAGGGAAGGAGTGATTCTCTCAGGGAATCATGGAAATGTTGACCTGGAAGGCATGTCAAGAGGCTATCTAGTCCAGTGGTTTTCAAAGCTGGGTCACGGGCCTGCTCAGGTAAGCTGCTGTCTGGCCCACAACGCTTTGTTTATCTAAGTGTCCGGAGCCATGGAGCCTTGCAGCTCCTATTGACTGTAGTTCACCATTTTCAATATTGTGGTCTTTTCATGGTCTTTGGCATGTCTGGGGTGAAATCCTAGCCCAACTAAAGTCAATAGCAAAATTCCCTTTGATTTAATTGAAGAAGCCAAGATTTCACTTCTGGAGTCTGCCAGCATGACATTTGTGATAGAGAACCCTTGGATTTGCAATTTGCATCCCACTTTGGCTTATGAGAGAGGGAATCTATTGACTTTCTGGGTATTTGGTATGACTTACTAGGCTTTTAATTAGGGATCAGTGGAGCGGGGAGAGTTTCAGGTTTTGCAAATTGTGCAGTTATTTAGCTGACATTGTGTCAGTTCAGTTTTATTTATATGTATTTAATTATAAATTGTGTGTGTGCCTTGAGCACTTTTGACAGGTGCTTTTTATAATTATTATTTTGATTTATGTTGATTTTGAAGAGATATAGTCACACTTTGTATTTCTTTCCAGGGATCTCAGAACACTTCAAAAACATTAATGATTTGAGCTTCAAAACATCCTTGTGAGATAGCTAAATGATGTTATCCCAATTTACAGCAGGGAAAACAAAGAAAGCTTTTTGTCATTTGCTTAAGAGCAGACAGGGAGATGGAGCAGACCATGGACTAGAGCAAGAGTCTGCAAACTTTTTGGCCCAAGGGCCATCAGAGCATAGAAATTACATGGTAGGCCATGAATGCTCACAAAATTGGTGTCAGAGTGCTGGAGGGGGTGTGGGTTTTGGGGTGAAGCCAGTAATAAACTCAGGGTGTGTGAAAGGTCCAAGTTGGGGCAGTGGATTGGAGTGCAGGGCCGTGAAGGCTCTGGTTGGGGTGCAGACTCTGGGTTCTGGCTGGAAATGAGATGTTTAAGGTGCAGAAGGGGCTCTAGGCTGGGACCAAAGGTTTGGAGGGTGGGATGGCTCTGGGCTGGGACAGGAGGTTGGTGTGCAGGGCCAGTGTGAGGGCTCCGACTGGAAGGGCAGGGCTCTGGGGTGGGGACAGGGATAAGGGGTTTGAGGTATCCCTGTGGGTGCTTCACATCAAATAGGTGCATTGCCACCAAGCTGAGGATCGGACTCTTCAGACCAGTGTCCTTGGGGCCATGCACACGCATGCCTCTAGCCGCACACACCTAGGGTGTGACTAGACTACAGAGTTTTGTCGACAAAACTATACCTGCGTCTACACTACCGCTGAGTTCTGTCGACATAACGTCGACAGAACTCAGCAGTTTTATCGATGCTGGTAAACCTCATTTTACGAGGCATAACGCCTTCTATCGACAGAGTTTCTGTCGACAGAAGGTGTTATTGCATGTAAACTGTCCTTTGCGTCTACATTACCATGTCGACAAAGCAGCTTGCTTTGTCGACAGAACTGAATGTAGTATAGACGCTCTTTGTCGACAGAAGTTTTGTCGACAGTATCTGTCGACAAAACTTCTGTCGACAAAAGCCTGTAGTCTAGACGTACCCCTACTGTGCTGGTGTCGCATGTGCATGAGCCCCCCACACCTCAGTTCCTTCTCTACTGCCTCAGGCCACAGGCGGAGCCTGGCAGAGTTCCTTCCTTATTCCGCATTTTAGATAAGTAATTCCTCTTTTAGCCTGTTTTTATTCCCTAGTTTATTTAGTCATTTAGCAGGTCATAGTTCGTTTTTCCTTTAAAAAGTTTTTTTCGTAGTTGATCCCTTCCCTTGGTTAGATAGTTGGTGCCATGCCCAGTTCACTGGGATTTAAGTGCTGCTCCACATGCAAAGACCTCATTCTGGTGTCTGATGGACATGCACAATGTGTCCGATGCCTTGGGGAGACACATGTATCTCAAAAGTGCCCTTACTGTGCAAAGTTAAAATCCAGAGCTCGGAGAGACAGAGACTTACACCTCAAACTCATATTCCTTGAGAAATTGTTAAGACCAGCCTCTGATCCAGGCCAATAGTCTGAGAAGCTGCAGAAGCAAAAAGACAAAAAAGCCTGTGAAAAAGTGAGCTTCTTTCTTGCATCAGGAGGCTCCCACCTAAATGGTTCTCACCAGAATCTACAGTGCTGAGAGCGACAGCAGCACTGTGTCTCAGTACCTGTGATGCGCTGGGTATATCTGGCACCGCCAGCATTGCCATTAAAGCAGGTTATTCAAAACCTGAACAGAGTCTGCAGTCTTTAAGTTGCCTACCTTTTAGTTTGCTGTAGTACCATCCAGGGAGGGATGGATAGCTCAGTGGTTTGAGCATTAGCCTGCTAAACCCAGGGTTGTGAGTTCAATCCTTGCAGAGGCAATTTGGGGCAAAAATTCATCAGGGATGGTACTTGGTCCTGCTGTGAAGGCAGGGGATTGGACTCAATGACCTTGCAAGGTCCCTTCCAGTTCTAGGAGATAGGCAATCTCCCTTATTTTTTTTAAAAAAAAAAAGCACTGACAATACTTTGCCAGCACTGCAGGCAATCCCATTGCTGAGTACACCATCTGGCACTGGTATAGGCACCACCACAGCACCAACTATATCACCTGTCAGCTTGGTGCCGAGACACCATCCTGCACTGCAGATAGCATTGGTGCATCCAACCACAGCACCGTCATCATCAGCAGAGCAATGCATGCAACAGAGAAACCTTATCCTTTCCTTTACTTTCAACTCACCCTTTCTCAATACTGACCTCTCTCCTGATTCCAGCACCGCAACCAATTATCTCACGAGAGAGATTTTCTAGTGACTCTGAGGAGGATGTAGACGTGGTTTTTTCTCCAAATAATTCTCCTCCCACTGACCACTCTGTCTACTCTGCCAGAATTCATCCACCACATTTCAGACATAGAACATGCCACCATTGTACAGTAATCCCTGGTTGCAACCTCCCCTGCCATATCCACAATGGCAATACTGAAGCTCCTGGTAGTTTCGACACAGACACCAATGTACTCAAAAACACCACAGCATACCACAACCTTTCCAACCACTACAGTCCCCATCCCCTCAGCACCAGCAAGCTCTAGACGGCAACCATTCCGATCAATCACCTGACACCTCACAAATCGTTGTCATCGGACAAAGCAGTCATGCCTCCTCCTCCGACTACCACAGATGATTTTGCATATTTTCAGGATCTTAAATGTGTGTCTTCAGAACTGAACATCCCCCTTCAGGAGGGTACCAAGAACCAACATGTGTTGACGGGCGTTCTGCAATCTGTTACATCTTCTAAGATCGTATTACCCATGAATCATGGAGCTGGCAAAAATGATATGGCAAGCTCCTGCAACAGCAACTCCCACTTGTCAGAGAGAGACAACAAAAAGTATTATGTTCCACCCAATGGGTCTAAATTACTTTTTACTCCCTTGGTCTCTAATTCGCAGGTGATGGTCGCTGCCCATCAAAAGAACAAGCAGCAGCTTTTCAGATCCACACCGCTGGATTGTGGCAGCAAGATGCTTGATTTGTTCAGCCACAAAGTACATATGTCCTCAACACTACAATTTTGGGTGGTGAACTATGCTGCTCTATTAAGTAAATACGACCACAGAAATTATTCTAAACTTAATTACTTTATTTCGGACATTCCTGAGACAAAGAAACAACAGTTAAGGGCTGTAATCACAGAGGGCTATACGATCTCCAGAACAGCCTTACAAGCTGCCTTAGATGCTGTTGACATGGAAGGTCAGTCCACAGCCACTGTGGTGGTAGCACGAAGAGCCTTCTGGTTCAATTATGCCTCTTTCTCCAGGGAAATTCAATCCACCACTGAATATCCCCCATTTGATGGACAGAAGCTTTTTGTAGCCAACACTAACAATATGCCACACTCCATGAAAGATTCCAGCACAATGCTAGGGTCTTGACATTCATAGTCTGGCACCTAGAAGGAGACAATATGGGTATCAGCCATACCCTCGGTCTTGATATCCTCAGTACACTCAACAATACACCAGAGAAGACCATAATAGAGGCAGAAATGAATGATGACATCCACCCACTAACAAGTTGCAACAGTTGCAACAATCTAGCAAGTAATTTGAACAGCATGTCAAGAGTCAGTAAAGCCTCTCACCTATTCCAGTGCCATTTTTATCATTTATGTTTTTTCCATTTTTTTAACCATTGGCGATGAATAACCTCTGACAGATGGCTGCTCCAAATAATTAAATAACGATATACTATCCGCTTCCCATCCCTGTACTCAGTCCCTGTTCAGGGACCACTCTCATGAAAATCTTCTCCAGCAGGAATTGGAACATCTCCTTCACCTAGGGGCTATTGAAATAGTCCTGACACAATTTAGGGGAAAAGCTTTTTATTCCCATTATTTCTTCGTGGAGAAGAAGTTGGGGATTTGCAAGCACTGAACAAATTTGTTAAAAAGTAGACGTTCAAGATGGTGATGCTTGCTACTATTATATCAGCATTGGAATAAGGTGACTTGTTTTTATCCTCAACTTGCAAGATGAATACTTTCATATTTCCATCTATACAGTTCATAGATGATTTATCCAATTCATTTTAAGTGCATAGCACTACCAGTACAAGGTCCTGACATTTGGCCTTTCTACAGCTCTGAGAGTGTTTTCAAAGGTCCTTTCAGTCATCGCAGAAAACCTGTGAAAATAAAGTGTCATCATATTTCCTTACCTGAACGACAGTCTTCTCAAAGCGCACTCCAAAACCAACTCTTGTAGCTCAATGTCAGTCACTAGACACGTATTCCAACACCTAGTCCTGCAAATAAACAAAGCCAAATCTGCTTTGATCCCTATACAAAAGATTCAATTTATAGGGGCCTACCTCAGTTCCACAAGTGGCATTGCTTCCCCTCCCATAGACCGTTTCTACAAAATAGTGACCTTGATAAAAATGTTACAGTCTACTCCCAGTTATAGCCCACGATTGCCTTCAGCTCTTGGACCACATGGTAGCATGTAACTTTGTCATCAACAACACTCACCTTTAGATGAAGTTTCTACCGGGATGGCTCAGGAGAGTCTACAAGCCCAATGTACACCCATTATCCAAATCTCTCTTGATTCCACTAGCAGTAAAGAAATCCCTTCACTGATTTACAATACTGTACCACAGAACCTTTGTTCCAGATTCCCATTCCTCACATTAGAGCTGTCTGTTTCCATGATGACAGATGCATCCTTCATAGGATGGAGTACATATTTGAGATACCACATGGGTCAAGACTGTGGTCCAGCAAGGACAGGAACCTCCACATAAATGTCCTGGAACTTTGTGCTGTAAGGTATGCATGTGAGAGATTCCTTCCACTCATCATCAACAATTATGTAAGACTCTATATAGACAATGCCACTGTAATGTTTTATATAAATCGTCAGGGCAGAGACCGATCCCACGTCCTATGCATAGAATCAATCACCCTTTTGGAATTGGTGTCTAAAACATGGCATAAAGGTCATTGCAACCTCAATACGATGGCTGATGCCCTCAGCAGGGCCCTTCCCAGCAAACACGAGTGGCAATTGAACCCAGACATCCTTTTATGGATTTTTCATCAGTGGGGTTACCCCACCCTAGTCCTCTTTGCTACCCAATCCAACAAAAAGTGTCATCCAGAACCGGTATAGGGAAGGGCTCCATGTGAGATGCCTTCCTAATCAATTGGTCGTCTCCCTGCTGCCTTACCTCTTTTAAACAAGGTTGGCCACAAGACAAGGAGGGATGAAGCACAGCTAATTCTCATAGCACTATTGTGGCCACAACAACCTTGGCTTCCCTTCCTGACCAGGATGTCCTGCTCACCACCTATTTCCACACACTCCAGATCTCCTTTTCCAGTCCGGAATCCAGACCAATCATCTCAACCACCATATGATGCACCTGAAAGCTTGGCTCCTGGATGGTTTTCTGCATAAGAGCTAGAGTGTTCACAACAGGTGCAACAAGTTCAGTTACAAAGTAAGATTTACCTTCAAAAACAGAACAGATTCTTTATATGGTGCTCAGACCATCAGGTCGCCCCATCCACATCTTCCTTACCCTTTATTCTCAACTACTTGCTGCACTTTAAACAGGCAAGCCTTGCCTTAAGGTCCATCAAGTCCACCTTGCTGCTGTAATAACCTTCCACCTCAACATAGATGATTCTTTGATATTTGCACATCCGCTCACTAAGAGGTTCCTGAAAGGCCGACAAGCACTTTACTCAGAGGTGGCTCCACCAGAGGACCCTTGGGACCTACATCTCATTTTGAACACTCTTATCTGGTCTCCATTTGAACCAGTGGCTACTAACTCTCTTTTGCACTTATCTATGAAAACAGCTAAACGGGCAGGAGAAATGGCAGCACTGATGTCAGATCCCCCATAGGCCACATTTTTCAAAGACAAGGTCACCTTACATACCCACCCCAAGTTCCTACCTAACATACAGTCATCCTTTCATCTCAGTCAGACCATACACCTTCCTATGCTTTTTTCCCAATCCCCACGCTGTATTAGACTTTGTTATTCCCTATCAGATGTCAGTTACTGCAAAAGTGAGTAACCTCCTCTTCTCTGGGCTGGGACTGGGGAGTTCAGAGGGATCAGGGCTCGAGAACAGGGGTTGGAGTGAGGGAGCAGGTTAGGGTTGCGAGCTCCCTGCAGTGCTGACTTCCTCAAGCAGCTCCCAGAAGCAGCTAGCATGTCCCAGCGCCGTCTGGCTCCTACACAGAGGCACAGCTCTGTGTGCTGCCTCATCTGCAAGCACCAACCCTGGAGTTCCCATTGGCCAGAGTTCCCAGCCAATGGGAGGACAGCGCTTGAGACCGGGGCAATGCACAGGGCTCTCTGTCTGCTCTTGTACATAAGAGCCAAAGGGGGACTACGCTTCTGTTTCTGGGAGCAGCATGGTGCCACAACACAAGCAGAGCAGAACAAGCCCCAGACCATGCTTCACAGTGAGAACTCGAGGACCAGATTAAAATGGCTGATGGGTCAGATGCAGCCCACAGGCTGTAGTTTGCCTGCCCCTAGACTAGAGTCCCAATTCACCATCTTGTGCATTAACCCCAAAACTAACTTTCCTTTTACAAATGAAGACATATCTGAATTGGAAGAAAAAATTTACAATATATAGCATTAATTTTAAAATGAACTTTGTGCAAAAAATGGCAAACTAATTAATGTAATGGGAATTTCGGGCTGCATTAATTCAATTGACAGCTGTAAAAGGATGAAGACTAAGGCAGCATCTGCAATAATTGTGCAATGCTTTTAAAAAGATGCATTTTGCTTAGGCTTATGAGGCAATGTTCAACATGTTGCCAGCTCTGCCTGAAGGCATTCTCAGCAATTTTATAATATAAGCATCTAAAAGCATGTATTCACACAAATAAGTTTTGGTGCATTCAGAATTAAGAAAACAAGAAAATCCTTCTTTTGGCCTTTGAAAATTAAATGCTTTTGAGGATATAGCAATAATTGTTTGATTGACAAGAGATCTAGAATAATTAACATGAGCCATATTGCAAGGAAGAAAAAAACTATTTCATTGTATTTTTGTTTTTGTTTCAAAAGAAAATTTAATTTTAGAACATACCAGATAAATCTAACTTTCTCTAGAAAATATATTTCTTATAACTTCCAGTGCTTTGTGTACACACAACCCGAGGACAGAAATAAGATATCCTTTAAATGATAATTTGGTACAATTATGATTATGGCTAACATTTTCAAAGGATCCATATTTAGGCACTTAAATAACTTCTATTTTAGCTATTATTCTTATTTTTACTACTCTTGCCCCACACATAGGACTTAAGAGCCTAACTTTAGGCATCCAGTTATGAAAATGTTAGCAATTTCTGAGCTACCAAAGCAATTTACAGATTTAGAACCTATCCTGCTCGCATTTAAGTCAATATATAAAGCCCTAAACTAGAAATATAACAAAATTTCCCTTGGCTTATGTTACTCAGAAGCATAATCAAGTGCATTAAACAGCACAGAGAGTTCTTTATTAACCAGTAAAATGCAGCCACTTTGGGAATGAAACATAGAATCTATATAGTATTACACAGCAGCACTCACTATGTCTAAGCATTGTAAACTTGCTTTACAAAACTGTAACAGGGTAATCATGGCTGGGATTTGGGTGCTGCATTGTTCTGTCTCAGTTTCCCCTGCTGCTCAGGCCCCTTAAAATGTCCATAATACAGATATGATCCAATGTATTAAATCCGGCATAAGTCTTTAAAAATAGAACTTAAGCCTACTTTATATAAGCACAATCTCTCTCGCTGAAGGTGTATGCTCTGTTTAAAGTTCCTTTCTTCTTCTCCAGTTGCAAGCTGTCTTTGTGCTCTGCCAGCAATTATTCCCTGGAATTTGTCTTCTCCATGATGTCTCCTCCCACTGCTGACTCGGCCTGGCAAGCTCTTTCTTACTTTCAGTACTGTCTGCAGGTTTCTGCCAACAAAACCTGCAATGCCATCTCTCTCCCTGTGCCTCAGTTTATTTACTACAGGCCTGATTGGGTCACCTGACTGCCTTCAGTCTGTCCATCGGAGGAGGAAAGTTGGCTATGCCACTGGCAAGGTTGGGCCCATTTGTAACAATAGCCCTTCTCAGAGATGGCCTTTCATATTCATCAACACAGTTAAAACTTCCCTCCAAGCTCTCATTATCTTACATTTTGATTACTGCAACATCCTTTCTCTGACTTTAACAAATACAAATGTGCCCCACCGTGTGCTTTCAGAATGCTGCTAAAAAGACTGTTTTCCTAGTTCATTACTTTGACCATGTCACATTTCTAATTCCACTTCTCTACTGGTTTCCTCTTCTCTAGTACATCAAATGTAAGCCGCATGTCTTCATTTTCAAGGCCTTTCACTGCCTATCCCCCTCCTACGTATCCTCACTTCATTCTCTGTTGAAAAGTCAGCTTCCATTTCCAATCTGCCTCTGATACCAGCCTCCATCTGCCTTTGGTACCAGCCTCCATTGTCCACTCTTTAGATTTTCTAACAAGTACTTTCATGATTTCTCCCAAGTTGCCCCTTGTGCTTAAGAGTAGCCTTCTTCAAAATCCTCCACAAAACTCTCCTTTGCTATGATGATTACAAACAAACCTGCAGGATGACAGGTTTCAGAGAGGTAACCATATTAGTCTGTTTCCTCCAAACTGGTGGCACCTTAAAAATTAACAATTTTATTATGACATCATAAGTTTTAAGACTCCTTGTTGTTTTTACATAAAACTTAATATCAGTTAAGTTGCTTATCTGCTGATACTACTGCCTCTCATGCTGACCAATACTGTCTCATTGTTTCCTTGTTTCCCCCACTCTTTCTCTATGCTTCTGTTGTCTCGTCTTATCCTTACATTGTAAGGCAGGGGCAGGCAATACTCCAGACCATCCTTGGTCTGGAGGTGGAGGAGACCCTTTGTCCCCCCCCCCCTTTCCTACTAAGCACCCATGTTCTTGGTGGTGGGAGGAGACTTCCTATGCTCCCCCATCTCCAGGCCAATCAGGGTCTGGGGGCGGAGGAGCACGTGAAGCCTCCTCCTGAGCTGCCAGGAGTGCGCGGCACTTCTAAGTGCAACGCGATCCTCGCCAGGCGGGGGCAGGGTGGAAGAAACATTGTGTGCTTTCCCCCTCCCCCAGGCCCTGATTGGCCTAGGGGCGGAGGGAACAGCAGGGCGTCTGTGGGCTGGATCAATCCGCTTGGCAGGCCAAATCTGGCCTGTAGAGGCCCTTTTGCCCACCCCTGTTCTAAGGCCATTGGTGTATGGACTGTCATTTTATCCTGTGTTTGTATAGTGCTGATTCATGACTGGGGCTCCTAGATTCTATGGGGAAACAATATTAAATGTAATATTATAGGACAAAAATGAGGAATAACAATACATCTATGGGAGTAATTAATAGTCCTGTGGTATACCTTGGTTGCCCTGCCCCTTAAACAAATGCAACTCACGCTAACTCCTGTGAAAGTTGTATGCTTGTGACTAAAAACCTAATCAGAACCTTGCAGCTTTGAAGTGTGCCCTTCTTGCAAGACAAGAGTCGAGTGAATTTGTTTGGTTTTTTTTACAGGAACTCAGTGTTGTTCAATACTATTCATCATGCAGGTAAATGGAATTGTAAAACCCCAGGGCTGTAGGTAGAGAGAATATTATTACTCAAGAACCTTCTTCCTGGCCTGTTCCTTTCCTGTTAATCGTGGATATTTTCACTGGTAAAATTTCTTTTTAAATGTGCAGTATCTTGTTTTTTATTTTAAAGTTCAAGATCTTCAAATGTTCCATAGAACTTAAGGGTGGTTTTCCCTTAATCAATGACCCATTCAAGCTCATCTTCCACCTCATTGTTTAACTCCTGTGCAACTGCAGTACATGAAGCATTCATATACCCAGTGCAGTTCTGCTTAAAATTATGGTAATCTAAAGCATAATTATGCTCTGTGAAAGAAAAGTTCTCATCCAGCACTAGTAATAAGATGGCAAACAAGAGATCCAAAGGAAAACTGTCTAAGGGTGTGTCTAGACTACTGAGTTTTGTTGACAAAAGTGGACTTTTGTCGACAAAACTATACCTGCGTCTACACTACCGCTGAGTTCTGTCGACATAACGTCGACAGAACTCAGCAGTTTTGTCGACGCTGGTAAACCTCATTTTACAAGGCATAACACCTTCTGTCAACAGAGTTCTGTCAACAGAAGGCGTTATTGCCTTTAGGGTTGCGCCTAGATTACAGGGTTTTGTCAACAAAGCAGCTTGCTTTGTCGACAGAACTGAATGTGTCTAGACGCTCTATGTCGACAGAAGTTTCTAGACGCTTCTATGTCGACAGAATGTGTCTAGACGCTTCTGTCGACAAAACCCTGTAGTCTAGACGTACCCTCAGAGCTGAGGGACCTCTTTTTACCTGAACATTTTTAACCTCTCCAAAACCCTGCAGATTTGAGGGGAAAAAAGCAAAAAGTGTTGGGATAGAACTTCTGTCCTGCTCTGTTCCCTGCGTGGCATTCATCATCTTCTCTTCTGTATAACATTTATACGTGAATAGAAAGGTTTGAAATCCAATTAAAGGCTTCAGGAGTGTGCACTTTCATTAGACCTCATGGAAATGAAAATATGGGGCAGTGTGTTCCTAGTGTATTCGAGGATTTGGAGGTCTCTCCATTCACAATTTGGCAAAGGCTTAATTCTCCATCTGTGCATGAGCTGACTACATCTTCCATGCCTACTATGGTACGTGGGTTTCTGGTGATGCAACAGGAGTGGAAACTGTAATCTGTTCCTCAGCTAGGAATTCCCTCAGGTTCCTCCAGAGCCCCTCCCTTCTCACACATATGTCTAGATTGGCAGATGGGGCATGTCAGTCCTGGGCCAGAGGAATGGCACATACCGTGCTCCTGAAGCTCCCAGCTAGAAGATCAATTGATGGAGCTGAGAGCAGCCTCAAGTCTGGGCTCAGTAGTAGGCAAAAAAGGAGGAGGCCTCCTCCCTCTGAGCCTGCACTTACTTCCTGGCCGACACAACCTGTAGTGAAAGTCATCACTCTGAAGGGGGCCAATGCTAGATCCTATACCCTGTTTAAGACAGATTTTATTATTTATTTTATTTATTTATTTAAAATATTTTCACCCCGCCCCTCTATGTAAAATATTTGAGGTGGCTTACAAAAATTTTTAAAACACAATATAAATATATATAAAAAATTAAAATATGAGACCCCGGAGTGACATAAAATCTGCTAAGCCATCACGAGAGGAGGGACACACAATAGCTCTCAAAAGCTCTCAAAATATATTTTAAGTGAAACTTCAGTACTGAATAAGCCCTTTGCTGGTCTTTGGAATGGGTGAGTTTCATCCATGAAGTGGCTCAGCAGTAGGCAGCATGGAGAGGAATAAGGAACTCTGGGCCCAACCTCACCATGCCCACATCTGCCTGGGCTCCCTCCCCTCTGAATATTTTTGTGTTGGGCAGGATACTCCTATGGAGCTGTGTCTAGGTCTTGAAGGGAATGCAAACCCCTTGTGTTCTTCCCTGATTACAGCCTCCACTTTCTCTACTACATATTATACTGCAGGAGGGGGTCTCAGGGTTCTGTGGCATTAGGGATTGAATATGGTGTGGTTGAGTACACTAAAAGCTGAGTCACCATAATTGGCACAAGGCACAGGAGAAATGCTCTGTGGGGTGGCTATTTTTCAGCCCAGTTAAAAACTAATGAGAGGGAAGCAAGACCATTTTTTACTTCACTTTTTTGGCAATACAATTTGTTGGCGTGATGTGGGGGGTTGCTTTTGAGGATGTGTAGATATTACACAGATTGTCCCACAGCCGTGGGTATTTTGTTCTGCAGAATTAGTGCTCTGTAAGATTTGGAAGTCTTCGAAAAAAGTAGCATGGAGGTATGAAAAATGAGGAAGCAGGAGCAGTCGTCAAAGGAGAAACAACAACAAAATCTATATAGCATTCTTATTTCTGAAAGCTAGCTTGTTCAGAAGAGAAATCCCTTAGTATTTAGTTGTACAGACTAGGACAAACCAAGCACTTGAAACCGAGAGAAGTCTTCAGCTGAAGGATCTTCAGCAATTTAAGAAAATGGTCTCTCCTTATTAGGATTTCTGCATATAAAACTAAATTAATTTTACTTTACAAAACTGTAATAGGGTCAATAGATGAGGTTTTAGAACAAATTGAATAAGTCACATGGACCAGATAGTATTTACCCAAGAGTTCTGCAGAAACTCAGCTATGAAATGGCAGACCTACTTATATCTGATGGCTGCATCTAGACTGGCAAGTTTTTCCTCAAAAGCACGTGCTTTTGTGGAAAAACTTGCCAGCTGTCTACACTGGCCGCTTGAATTTCCACAAGAACACTGACTTCCTACTGTCTGAAATCAGTGCTTCTTGCGGAAATGCTATGCTGCTCCCGTTCGGGCAAAAGCCCTCTTGCGCAAATGCTTTTGAGCAAGAGGGCCAGTGTAGACAACATGGTATTATTTTGCACAAAAAAGACCCGATTGCAATAATGGCGATCGGGGTTTTCTTGCGCAAAACTGCGTCTAGCTTGGCACGGACGCTTTTCCGCAAAAAGTGCTTTTGCAGAAAAGCGTCCATGCCAATCTAGATGCTCTTTTCCACAAATGCTTTTAACGGAAAATTTTTCCGTTAAAAGCATTTGCGGAAAATCATGCCAGTCTAGACGTAGCCGATGTGTATCATTTAAATCACCAACTGCACTAGATGTCTGGAGGATAGCTAATGTAATGCCAGGTTTTTTTTAAAAAGTCTTAAGAGGAGATGTTGGCAATTATAGGTTGGTGAGACTAACCTGAGTACCAGAAAAACTGGTTGAAATGATCATAAAGAACAGTATTACTAAACAGATAGATTAACATTATTTTTATTTTTTTTGCAGGGGAGGGGGGAGTCAACAAATCTTTCAAAAAAGAATTTTTCTTATTTTGTAAAAGAAATCATGCCTCAGCAATCTGTTAGAATTATTTGGGGGAGTCAAAATGTATATACAGTGGATAGAATGTATTTGTACTTTGAGAAAAAAAGCCTTTGATATGTTCCTCATGAAAACTTGACCCAGTTTCTACTTTTTATAGGACTCCTTTTTGATTTTTTAGATCATTCAAGATCTCCTGGGTAAGCCAGGGTGGTTTCTTGCCATACTTTCTACCTTTTCTACATAGTGGAACGGTGTTCGCTTGTGCCCTTACTAATGTCCCTTTGAAAAACTGCTAACTTCAGTTGTTTTCTTCGTAGCCTGCTTCCCATGGGACCTTACCTACCAGCTTCCTCAGTTTACTAAAGTATGCCTTCTTGAAATCAGTTGTTTTTATTTTTCTGTTTTCCCTTCTTTCATTCCTTAGGGTCATGACCTCTATCATTTCATGATCACTTTCACCCAAGCTGCCTTTCACTTTCAGCCAGTTCCTCCCTATTTGTTAAAATCAAGTTTAGAACAGCCTCCTCCCTAGTAGCTTTCTTCATCGTCTGAAATTTTAAAAAATCTGCGTCCTGCTGTGTTATTTTCCCAACACATGTCTGGATAGTTGAAGTCCCCCATCCTCTTTGCTTTGGATGATTTTGTTAGTCGTTTAAAAAAGCCTCATCCATCTTTTCTTCCTGGATAGGTTGTCTGTAATAGACCCCTACCTTGACATCACCCTTGTTTTTTACCTCTTTTAACCTTACCCAGAGACTCTTAACAAATCTGTCTCCTATATCCATCTCAACCTCAGTCCAAATCTATACACCTCCTCACTTTTCCCTCTGTCTGTCCTTACTGAGCAAGCTGTACCCTTTTATACCAATATTCCAATCATATGTATTATCCCACCACATCTCTGTGATACCAGCTATGTCACAGTTGTGTTTATTTACTAGCATTTCAAGTTCTTCCTGCTTATTTTCCATACTTCTTGCATTTATATACGGATAGCTAAGACACTGATTTGATTTTGCCCCCCAGTACTGCCTCTTCTCCTCTTAATCCCTGCTATTATAATCCCATGATCCCCTCAATTTCTGACCCATCTCCCAGGTCTCCATGTTTTTCACTTACCTATGGGCTTTGGACACCTGCCCCTATCAAACCTAGTTTAAAGCCCACTCACTAGATTAGCCAGTCTATATCCAAATACTCTCTTCCCCTTCCTTGTTAGGAAGATCCCATCTTTGTGTAGTTCTCTGAAAACGTGAGTAGTTCTCTGAAAACATCTGCTCAATTAGCAGTCTAGAAAGCTAGCACAATGGTATCTGTGCCTTTTTTAATGATTCCTAATAAAGGGAAAAAAATCATATTGCTACTAATTAAATCTATAGTTTGCCCATATCTTGAATACTGCAGGCAGTTTCTGCTTTCCTCACTCCCCAAAAAAGATATATTAAAATTGGAAAATATAAAGACAAAGGCAAAAAGAAATAATTAGGGGTATGAAACTGTTTCAATATGAAGATAAATTGAAAATATACCAAATGTTTAGCTTAGAAAAGAGATTACTAAAGGCAGCATATGATAGTGGTCTATAATATCTTGTATGGTCTAGACTCTGGAGAAAATAAATAGGGGGTGTTATTTTCTCCTTTGCATCATATTAGAATTATGAGTCACCTGATGAAATTAATAGACAGCAGGTTTAAAACTAAGAAAAGGCACTATTTCCCAGTGTTTAGTCAAATTGTGTAACTCATTGCCATAGGATGTTGTGAAAACAAAAGTATTAGTGGGTTTGAAAAAGAATTAGATTTGTTCATGAAGAAGAGGTCACTCAATGGCTATTTGCCAGAATGGTCAGGGACACAACTTCATGGTCATGGGTGTCTGTAAGCATCCAGCTGCCAGGAGTATAACTGAATAACAAGAGATGTATCCCTCAGAACTTACTTGTTCTTTCATTCACTCTCAAGTATCAGAGACAGGATATTTGATTACATGGGCCATTGATCTGATGCAGTATGGCCATTCTTATGTAACTGTTGACAGGGCCGGTGAGAGAAATTGCATCCATAATCTACGACCCAAAACCTTGACAGTATAATTACATGGTTGTTACAAATAACACACAAATAAGTGTGAGAGAAAATACAGGTCCCGTACCTTTTCCACCCTCTTCCCCCATCATTCCCCACCATATATGGTTGCCCTGCCAACAGTTCCAGCTCATCTGAATCTATTAGTTGTGTCTGTAGAGGTCATTAACAGATCACCTGCCTCCCAGATAGGAAATCCACTTCTAGAGCTTGACTCACAAGAGGGGGACAAGGCATCACACTCATGTATATGATCATAGCACACATATGGGAGAGGAATGTGGGGCTGACAAGCATCTCTTATTCTCCCTAAGTCGCCCTTTCATTCACTCCAATGGCCACCAACCTACTGTCCCACCCCACACCTCTTATTCTTTCTAGTCCGCCTGTCCATCACATGATCCCCCAACACCTCTCCCCTAGTCTCATCGAGTGCCTCTACACATCAGCATTATTTCGGAATAACAGCTCTTATTCCGAAATAACAGTGTGAGTGTCTACACAGCAATTCTGTTATTTAGAAATAAATTCGAACTAACGGACGGCTTATTCTGATTTCTGTAAACCTCATTCCACGAGAAATAATGCCTATTCCGAAATAGCTATTTTGAAATAGCAGTAGTGTGGATGTTCCACTGCTGCTGTTTTGATATAGCTCCTCCCCAGGGCCATTCAAAGTAATTACTCCTGGGGCTTTAAATCAAGGTAGCATGTTCACATTAGGGGAACCTGCCTTGGACTAATTTTGAGGCTTCTCTGTAGTGTAGACCTGCTATTTTGAAATAAGGCATTTTGGAGTAATTCTTCCAGAATAGCTTATTTCAAAATAAGTGTGCAGTGTAGATGTATCCATCTACTCTTGCACCCAATAATCCTCCTCGTGAGTGTTCACTTGTGTAGGGATTTTTCCCACCCAAAAAAATTTCAAGACCTTTTTATATATTCTGCTGTACTCAGAATAAATTTCTTCCAAATAAAAGACCTCTTTTGATAAAGGCATATTGGAGCAATATGCCTACTTTATTTAAAGTGTCTGAGCTGGTGCTCAGATTGGGTGATCATGAAATATCCTCAGAGCCATCCCTTCCAGGATAAAAAAACAGATAGTTTTCTAAATAGTTAACCTCTTTCTCTGCACGGCTACGTCTAGATTGCATCCCTTTTTCGTAAAAGGGATGCAAATTCAACACATCGCAATTGCAAATGAAGCGGGGATTTAAATCCCCCCTGCTTCATTTGCATAAACATGGCTGCTGCTTTTTTCTGGCTCTGAGCTTTGCTGAAAAAAAGTGCCAGTCTAGATGCAGATCTTTTGGAAAATAAAGCCTTTTCCAAAAGATCCCTTATTCCTCTTAAAAAAAGGAATAAGGGATCTTTCGGAAAAGGCTTTATTTTCCGAAAGATCCCCGTCTAGACTGGCGCTTTTTTCTGGCAAAGCTCCGAGCCGGAAAAAAGCGGCAGCCATATTTATGCAAATGAAGCAGAGGGGATTTAAATCCCCACTTCATTTGCAATTGCAATGGGTCTGATTTGCATCTCTTTTACGAAAAAGGGATGCAATCTAGACGTAACCCACATGTTTAATGTAATCCCTTAAGTATGTAAATAGACATGTGAGCCTCAGCACACCTCACTGGAGAAGCAAACTTTTTCAAACCATGTTTTAGTTCGCTTTTCCCCAAAGGGCTGGTTGGTGCCATGCACTTTGATAACCCTTGAACACTTGAAACCCTGGTATAATGATATGATCACTCACAGTGGGCAGAAGAAAATTGCCAGAATGTGTCAACTTCAAAAAAACTTTTGTTTTTTGGGGGCTATATCATAAGAACCCATCATGTAAAATGGCCCCAAATTTGGATCACTGATGGTAC
The DNA here is from genome assembly GCF_049634645.1 of Pelodiscus sinensis. Classification (NCBI taxonomy): domain Eukaryota; kingdom Metazoa; phylum Chordata; order Testudines; family Trionychidae; genus Pelodiscus; species Pelodiscus sinensis. The sequence continues at coordinate 24,665,832 of NC_134715.1, forward strand.
CCTATGCCATCATGAAGCACGCCAGCTTTCAAGGCTATCTAATTAACTGTACAGTTTGTGGAGCTCTTAGAACAATCAAGCTTTAAACAGAAAATTGGAGCTGATCTTAAGTGTAGCAAAGCTGTTGCCTTGCTATAACAGTGCAGAAAAGAGGGATCACAGCCTATTGTTCTGCTGATATTTGGTGCAATGCATCAGTTTGTAAATCAATATCAGGCAGCTATGCATGTGAGTCAGTTTATATTCAGGGTTTGTGAGCTGATCTATTTATGAGTAGATAGTTCAGATGTTAGTTACAGCCAGGTCCTATTTTCAAGAAAAGCCAGACTCATACTGGCATTTTAATATTAAAATTCCATTGCTGACTTTTTGTTTGTTTGCTCTGTTGTTGTTGTTTAATATGCTGTGAGTAGTGAGTTAAGAATATTATTTCCTCAATGTGGTTCTGAGATCATTGGATTTGGATGGTGATTTGTTCCATTTTTTTTTTTTTTTTTTTATTCCTTGCTCTTTTCTAATCACATCTTTTTTGTGAATCAGATCATGGTAATATTTTTTCTATCAGTTCCCATTAAAATTTGAACAAATTTCATTTTCTCAAACTTCCCACGATGGTATGGTAGTGGTTGGGATTTTTAGAAAACTGTTTTGAGGCAGGCTGTTGTGCCGTATCACCAGAAGAATGGGTGTTTGAGCCTCAACCACTAACCTTCTAGTGGCAATAGGTCTGACTTTCATCTCTCCCTACTTTCATACCAGTGTGTCAAGATTAATTTTGTGCAACAAATAAATAACTAATGAATAAATTCTATAATTCATGAGCAAGGGCACCATTTCAGGAGGGCAGAGAGAGCTGCAGCCCTGCATACTGGAAGGCTGCTTGCTTTTCTTTCCCTTTGCATTACTACCAGGGAGCGAGGGGAAAGTACACCGCTTGCATGCGTTCCTCTCACTCCTGGCTGGTGAGAGTAGGGGGCAGCGGAATCATTCAGCAGGCTGTGCATTTTCCCCTCATTCCTTGATAGTCAGGTGAAAGGGAAGGAAAGGAAGCAGCATCCTAGTACACCCGGTTGCCACCCCCACTCACCCTTGCACTACTGAAATGGCGCCATTATTCATTAGGTCATGATAAAGCACCAACATGAGAGAGAGGAATCACAGCAGTAACACATTGTATGACCATATTTATCATAAATAAAAGAATGCATTCTAAGGAAATTAAAACCATGCTGTGAAAGGGATGATAATATGCAGCATATGCAAAAAAAGTGTGTATTTGAAAGATAAAAGTATGTGTACCAGTAATGCAGTGCTTATGTATTACTGAAAAGCAACAACATTGCTGCATTTGTTACCTTTATCAGCCTGATAATAAACCATATGGTGTAAACAGAGATACTACAATTTAGAAAGTTAACATAGTTATTACAGTAAATTCTGTTAGAAGCAACTCTCAAATGATGGTTTTCCCTCAATGTCTTGTGTTAGCAAAATCATCAAAATGGTCAGCTTCATTCAAAAAATACTATTATTTTTTATTAAAATTACTGATCTTAAAGACTAGTCTTTTGCTTTCTGATTTGTGTGGCATCACACAGTACATCTGGCATACTAGGTTAACTAATATTGCTTGCACTGTGAAAGATGGCATTCTGTACATGCGATCCCAGATTTTATTAGGAGATGTGAAGTTACAGGGAAAAAATAGAAAAGAAAACAAAGCAACAGCAGCACCGGTGTGGAGGAGTAGGAGAACTCATTCACCACACTTGCTCTAAAACTTAAAACCAGGAAGGTGAAGAAGACTTTTCTAAATATTTAGGGCCTAAGACTTGATCTAGCTAACTGTGCTTGATACTAGTATGGCAGCTATACAGCTCCCTGATCATGGACTCAATCATGGGACTGATCACAGACTGGTGCATGCTTAGGAAGGCTTAAAAGCCATGGTGACAGCCAAGGATCACTATGGGTACATCTACACTTGCTCCCCATCTTGAGATAGGGATGCAAATGTAGTGTACTGAAATTGCTAATGATGCACGGGATTTAAATATCCTGGGCTTAATTAGTATGATTGCATCTGGCTGCCATTTTGAAATCACGTTATTGCGAAACAAATGCCCCCTGTAGCAGTGTTATTTTGAGAGGAACCCCTTCTCTCAAAATAACTATTACTCCTCTTGAAAGAATGCTGCTACAGGGGGCATTTTATTTCGTAATAACGTGATTTCAAAATGGCAGCTGGACGCGATTATGCTAATTAAGCGTGGGATATTTAAATCCCATGTTTCATGAGCAATTTTGGTACACTACATTTGCATCCCTATCTCGAGATAAGGGAGCAAGTGTAGACGGACCCTATGTTTCCAAGGCACTTTCCCTCCCTGCAGGTTTTTTCTTACAAGAGATGAGTGTTGGGTTCTTAAGCACAGATCCTCAAAGGTATTTCGGCACCTAACTTCCACTGAAATCACCTATATACCTGTGAGGATCCGGGCCTTAAAGCTAAATCTTAGTTGTTCCTATGCCAGTGTGAAAGGGCTGAAGGAAGAGAGGCAAGAGTGTCTCCTGAACTATGCAGAGGGCATCCAGAATGCAAGTGCTTCTGCTGAGCATGAGGGGTTGAGGATGGGTAGCACATATAGCACTGCAGCACAATCCCCAAGTCATGGCCCAAAGGGTTGTTCAGAGGTCTAGGAATTGCCTGGGGGTGCTCTCTTTTTAGCAACTCTGTAGGTTTTCTGTCTACTTCAGCATTCTGTAGGCAGATAGCCTCCAGCAGCTAGTGCTGTGGTTCTCTACCTCTTTAACCCACTCTTCTTGCTTCCCAGGGCAGTTCCTGTTATAAAAGCCAGAACAGATCCTAAGTATACTTTATCTTTGGTTATAATTCAGTGTTTAATGGCTTTCACTTACATCAGAGGGTATGTCTACACTGCCACCCTATTTCGAACTAGGGTGGCTAATGTAGGCATTTGAACTTGTAAATGAAGCCCAGGATTTAAATATCCTGGGCTTCATTTGCATATTCCCAGGCGGGCGCCATTTTTAAATGCCCGTAGTTCGAACTGCCTGCCCGCAGCTACACGCGGCACGGACTAGGTAGTTCAAATTAAAGCTCCTAATTTGAACTACCGTTATTCCTCTTTGCAGGAATTCCTCCTTGTAGGAGGAATAACAGTAGTTTGAATTAGGAGCTTTAATTAGAACTACCTAGTCCATGCTGCTTGTAGCTGCGGGCAGGTAGTTCGAACTACGGACATTTAAAATGGCTTCCACCTGGAAACATGCAAATGAAGCCCGGGATATTTAAATCCCGGGCTTCATCTGCAAGTTCGAATGCCTACATTAGCCACCCTAGTTCAAACTAGGGTGGCAGTGTAGACATATCCAGAGTGTCTCTCCTATCTTTCTCATAACAAGAGGACAATATCTGCACGATATATCACATATGAAAATCCGTATCAGGTTATCATGTGTTTTCTTCCTGGTGTGAACAAACAAAATCAAACTAAAATTAGAAGGCAGTAAAACACTTTAAGTTGATAATACTGATGAACAGCAGTGCTCAGTCTGTCTATGTGCAGGTAAGGAATTTTATGAAGCTATTCTCTTCATTCATTTGTCCAAATGATCATACAAGGGCTCTGGGGTGAGGGGCGGAAATGGATAATACGTACTTATTCACTTGCAATACACTGCGTAGTCTACATTGTTATCTAGCCCCCCAAAGTATGGCTCATGCCTCCTCCTTTGCTATTTCTTGCTACTTCAAGTGGTTTTTCCCTTCTTCTCGCAACAGCTAGGTCCTGAGTTCTTTTTTGTGCTGCTGGTGTCTTCACCCCAAGTGACTCTTCCTTGTGTCCAAGACAGAAAGGATGGTCTCTGCTGGGAAATGAATAATGCTACCACTGCTGGTGAGGAGTATAAAACCCTTTGAAGCAAAAGAAAAAGAAAGTACATCAGCACAGACCCCAGCAGAGAAATAACACCCCAAAAAATAACAAGTATTTGGGGAAGAAAAGTGTTAAGGTTAACAAATAAATACTAATACAGGAAAAAATCAACACATTTCCTACCTCCCAATACTCACAACTCTTGCCAACACCAAATCCCTCGCTGGCATCTTTCTGGGCAGATGTTATACTGAGGATGAGACCAAAGAGGAATGCTACGAATGTTGGCCAGCTTAAACAAACTGAGGGCCTTTTTACTGGTTCTTTGCTCCTGGTTGGAGCTGGTTCCCCTCCTGACTACTTAGTCTGGGAATCCTATGGAGGGTTCACTTGGCTGTCAGAAGTCACTGCCTGTTTGGATCTCTGCTACTCTGAACTCGGGTCTCTGTAGGGCTGGAACTGCCTGACTCATACACTAGATCCTACAGCAGTTCAAATATTCCCTTTGTGGGATGGTTGAGTTAATCAGAGGGTCCCTGCACTCTTCTGCTTCCCTCTCAGCTCCCTAACGCTCCAAACAAAAACTAAACGTACACTCTTTGTGTCTAAGTCATGCTGTCCCCTGGCTCATCCTTGGCCCAGCAAACTACTTGTCCATATCACTCTCTGCAGAAAGCGCCTTTCTGGCCTCAGTTGGAGTTTCTAGTACATTCCTGACTCCAAGTATTGTGAGGAATGGCTCTGGTAGCTTGTACTGTTGTAATTGATAGGATAGGACCACCTAAAGGTTAGTCCAGGGTTTTAGGAACTGGAAAATTCCAAATGGGGGTTGTAGTAGATTGTGTGAATAGTTGTAACATTAATGCAAAGTGGAGAGTAAGAACAATGTTTAGAACCAAAATGCCTGGTTGCTAGGTTACAATGCAGTGATACGGGTGGTATTTAATGAAAGAGAATATTTATGAAACTAAGTGCTTGCATCTCATACAGCATGAACTGCTCAAATGAAAAGGCATCGTGAGGGGAACATGGAGCCCCCACTTCTGCAGGTGGGAGAGGTACTTCTGGCAATGGTACTACAGGGTAAGGGACAGCACTGAGTGGCAGTAGGTAAGGCAAGAGTGAGCTAGGTGAGTGGCACTAGGGAAAATGCCCATCTCTGAGTGCCCATGAATTAGAGGCCTTTTGTTGATGTATCCTCCACAGAGTGGTTCTGCAGCTGCTCCACTGCTTGCAGGGGGGAAGCCTGAGAAAAGATTCCGTCTTCCCTGCAGAGGCATACAACTAAACTTAGGTGTAGTTCCTGGGATTCTGCCATACGCAAAAGTATCATCATTAGCCACTTGTGGAATTAACTATCCCACTTAGTCAGCAGACTCACCAAGTACATATTTTATATTTAGGCAGCAGAACTTTAGTGACATTATTGTTTTAAGGAACTATCCTATGGCAGTACTCCTCAAAGTGAGGTCTGCAAACTACTTGCTTGTGTTCTGTGCAGAGTTGGCTATGCTGAGATAGTTTTCAGTCAGTGGTGGAAGACAGGGCTGGGAGAAGGAGATGGTCCTTACCTATTTAAATCGGATTGAGGCAAAGGGTAAGCTTGAGAAGCTCAGATATAGATTAATACTGAATGTAAAGACTAAACTCAAGACTAAAGCTTTAAACTTTGGAGATATGTGGACAACCTACTGTATTTTTCAATAAAAGCATTTCATCTGTACTCATTCACGTAATGTCATTAATACCAGATGGTAGGGGCTGGTTACAAAAGCACATTTGCAGAATTAGGTCCTTACCATATTAGATGTAATTGTGTCATCCAGATACAATTAAAATTAAAAGCTGAACAAAACTGCACAGAAAGCCACTGAAAGGGGCATACAGATGATAAGTGTAGGAAAAAGAAAAAGAGTTTCTAAACTGGCCTGCTAACTTAAAAAATAGTAAGTGGTTCAGTAATGAAACAGGAACTTGTGTGGGATCTTTTTAGAGATACTTTCTTTTACTGACAGCAGGATCATCTGTGTGTAGGTCTTGCAATGCAAAGTGCACCTCTTAATCAATGTAGGAACCTTAAGCATATACTTTCTACAGTTTACCTTAACCTGGTACCTAGACAACACGGGGGAAGTGGATTTTATTTGCAGTCTAGCTTTCCTACAGACTGCCTCCCTATTGTTCTATATTATGAAAGGTTATTTTATGATGTTACCTATTTCCTCATTCAGACTGAGAAGTGACTGCCAAAGTCCCCATTAGGTCAGGAAGTCACTTAGACAAAGACCATGAATTTACCAACCACTGGTATTATTTTAGAAGTTTTGAAATATGTGCAAAAGACTTTCTTTTTATCTATGGATGCCATTGCTATATTTTTTGAGAGGAGGTGGAGAAAGTAATCAATATTATTTTACTATCTTCATTTTTTAAGAAGTCAATGTTTTTATAAGAATAATATCTATGCAGAGACATTGTTGTATTAATTGAAATCAAGCCAGCACAATTTTGACAGTAGTTCATATAATTGCTGTGGAATGAATAGATGAAATTCCACCCTCCTCATATGGATTAGAGAATTTTTCCTGATCATGTTTGAGCTTTAATAAAAATTAGACACTGTTTTATACCTACTAATTTAATTGCTTTTGTTCTCTCCAATCTGAAGAAACTCTAGTTCATTGTGATATTCTGCAAATAACTCAAATCCCCCTGTAACAAGTTAAATGCTAATGCTATTCATGCTCACCTTTTTATATTTTTGTCTTGACCAGGAGTCTGTTGCTCTTTTAAGGCTAATGTCATGGATCATACCTTCTAGTGGGAACTGTACCAACCATTTTAGCTGAGGTTACAAAATAGTTTCCATTGTAATCAGCAGTGAAAGTAACTTACAGGTACTGTCCTATTACAACCCAGGTCCCTGCCAGCTCTCTAAATAATTCCCTGCTGGCTTTTGCAGCAACTCAGCCAGCTCTTGCTTTCAGCTCTGATTCTAATTTCCTGTTCTTGGCTCCTCATAACTGCAGACAAGTTAGCTTTGTAATTAACTACCCCATCCCAAGTTTTGCACCTACTGTAAGTTTTACTGCTGATTAAAAATAAGTTGCATATTGCATAGCTGCTGACTACTAAATTAAATGGCACAGAGATTGGAGAAATTACCAAATAAGCGTGTGTCTACACTGCACCCTTACCTCAAAATGAGCCAAATTTCGAAACAGAGCACTATTCCGAAATGTCTCTTAATCCTCATGGAACGAAGTTTCCAGGGACGTCGGAATAGCGAGCCCATTATATTTTGAAGTAATAGGCTTGCTCAAATGACGTGGAATAGCTATTCCGGGATACTTCTGGTATCCCGAAATAGCTCCGCAGTGTAGATGTAACCTAAAAGTCTGAGTCAAGGAATTTGGCATATTTAGTCTAGCAAAAGAAAGACTCAATATGGCTGTTATTGCTCTCTCTCTCTCTCTCTCTCTATATATATATATATATAGATATATATATATAGGAGGGTAAACATTATAGAGGTAGAAGGGCTATTTAAACTACAGGGCAGCATTGAGACCAGAACAAATGGGTATTTACTGGCCATGAATAAATTTAGATTGGAAAGTAGAAGATTTCTAACAATCATAGCACACGCATCAGGTACTCCTTCCAGTATGGGTAGTGGGAGTAAGCAACCTATTGGCTGTGACTACACTGGCATGAATTTCCGGAAATGCTTAAAACAGAATAGTTTTCATTATAAGTATTTCCGGAAAAAGAGCGTCTACATTGGCAGGCTGCTTTTCTGGAAAAGCCCTTTTTCTGGAAAAGTATCTGTGGCCAATGTAGACGCGCTTTTCCGTAAAAGATCCCCGATCGTCATTTTCGCAATCGGGGCTTTTTTCCGGAAAAGACTACTGGGCTGTCTACACTGGCCCTTTTCCGGAACAGTATTCCAGAATAAGGACTTATGCCCGATCGGGAGCAGCGTAGCTTTTCCGGAATAGCGGCTGATTTTGTACAGTAGAGCGTCGTTGCTTTTCCGGAAATTCAAGGGCCAGTGTAGACAGCTCGCGGCTTATTCCGGAAAAGCGGCTGATTTTCCGGAATAAGTGGCCCAGTGTAGACACAGCCATTTAGTTTTAAGATGTCAGCTTGATTCCTTCATAAATGGATGTATTTGATGGAATTGCCTGTGGTATTAATGACCCATGAGACCCATTACAGTCCTATGTTCCTATGAGAAGAAGAAAAAAGAAAAAGAATGAAAACATAGACTGTATAGCAATGTAGTACATTAGAGTCTATTTTATAAGACAAAATGCACATGAAGACAGAGTTAAGGTTATATGTAAATATTTTTAACTGTGATTTTGTAAATTTTTGAGTGTTTAAATATGCAATCTTAATGTACTCTTAAGATGAGACTCTGTCTCTATCAGTGTGCCTGGATGAGGGAGGTTGGAGTAAGGAGCCTCTCTTTTTTGTTGTTGTTGTTGTTGTTGTTTCTGCACAGGCTACTCACAGGTTGTAGCATGAGAGAAAGAATAGCGTTTCCTCATTACACCCAATGCTGGGCAGCGGATGGGATTTTGACTTTACCCTTTGCTCTTAAATGAACTGTCCAGCACAGCTGAGCTGACTCAAAGAGGGGAACAATCTGTGCCAAGTGCTTCCCACATTTCTAGCAGAGGAACATGGGAGTAGATTGTGAATCTGAGTCACAAGCTAATCTCTGGTCTCCTTCTGTATCAATGCAATTGTCTTCAGCCACTTAAATGGAGTTTGCAAGACTGCCACAATTTATTCTTTAATAAGAGGCTACGTCTACACTGCAGGCTTCTTGCACAAGAACTGTTTTGCGCAAGAGTTCTTGTGCAAAAGATCTTCCACAAGAGCATGTCCACACTGCCATGTGCTTTTGCGCGAGAGATGTGCTTTTGTGCAAGGGTATCCATGGCAGTGGATGCTCTCTTGTGCAAGAAAGCTCTGATGTTCATTTTAGCAATAGGGGTTTCTTGCGCAAGAAATTCATGTTGCCTGTCTACACTACCTTCTTGTGGAAGAGCTCTTGCACAAGAGGGCTTATTCCTTATGGGGAGAGGAATAACTCTTCCGGAAGAAGCCCTGTTTTCCAATGCTGTACTGTAAATTTACTTGTGCAAGAACGCGCATGCAGTGTAGACGCTCTGTAAGTTTTTGTACAAGAACAGCTGTTCTTGCGCAGAAAGCCTGCCGTGTAGACGTAGCCTCTGTTTAACAGAGGGTTTGTATGAGTCTGTTTCGTTCTGTTGCAAAAATCCACCACTGAAATTAGCAAACTGTAATACAAGCTATAATAACTATTATGTGAAGAGTCTTAAATCATTAGGCCCTGTTCCAAGTTACAGTAAGTAGTGCAATTCAGTGAGAATTCCAACAGAGCTATAACCAAGAAATGATGTGTTAGGTGGCTGCTACTAGTTAAATCCAGGAAGAGCATAGTGAGTGTAGAGTCAGTTGAGTGAGTCCAGATGGGGCACTGTCTTGCTGGAGGCAAAGATGCTGGTAAAAATCTGTTCTTCAAGTCCTTGCTCATGTCAGTTCCCTTCTAGGCTTGGGACACTAGGACCAAGTCCCAGCCAGGACTCTGACTATTACTAAACATTTAACAGCCCACTAGCTATTGAACACAAAAAAAGGAGAATGATTTGAATAGTTAAGAACCACTAATGCTCTTGTGATGCAATACAAAGTACTCTGACAAATCTTGATGAGTGGTAAGAAGGAACTGAGGAACGCAGGGCCAGTGATGCCTCTATACCACCGCATGAGCATGGCACTCAAAGGGGTGTTGTCTCCAGCCCTACAGGTACTGCTAAGGCAAAAGTCTCAATCATTGTGCACATGGGCACCCACACACCTAGAATGGAATGGACATGAGCAACGCATCCTGAAGAATAACACTTACAAAATGTAGGTAACTGTTTTTTTCTGACCTCAAGTGGCTATATTTCAATCACTTACTTTTTTGTTGGGATCTCAGACAAATGTAAAACAAAAACCCAAACAAATATAACATTCCCCACTAAAATATGAATGGATTTAAGAAAAGGGAGCTGTCTTTGGAGATTAAACTATTCCAAACAGTGGCGTCATTTACTGTCTGCAAGGATAAATCTTGCACTCCCAAATGAGCTGCTTAATGCTTCGTGTACTGAGTCTGTACCAATGCATGTCATAAATCCTTGATGGGTTAGTAACCCAATTCTCTGGCTGTCACAGCATATATTTTCCCCTGTGTGGTCAGCTTCAGGGAATAAGGGCAAATTTGCATTGCTGAATAACTACCTGTTTCCAATTAGTGATCAGGAATAACATCCCATAAGATTTGCCATGGTGTCCTCAACTCCTTTGAAACTGGGAATAGACTGTAAGTGGAGTAATGAACTCAATTATGAGGAATGTAGTTATGTTGCTAACTAGTGATGAATTGGCATAAGTCAAGAATTTCTGCTATAAATAAATGCACATTCCCTTCATTTAGGATTTGCTTATAAGATAGTTAAAGTCAGTAAATCATCTAGGCCAAATAGGTTTACCTAAGGTTTCTGGAGAAACAATAGTAGGAAGTGGTTTGAGTTTATGACAATATGCAGAAAATAATGCAGCTTTCTCAAATATAATTGTCCAAATTCAGTCCTAGAGTGAGCAACCACAATTTCTTTAAAAATTGAGCTTGAATTTGTCCCAGTATGAATATCCCTAAATAAAGTTTTTGTTTCTGAGGAAAGGAAAATAACTGACAGAATATGGGGTGATATACTGATATGTATTAAAATCTGGCTAAATAATAGGAAATAAAGTGTCCATAATGAATGTCAACTTCATGAAGTAGCTCAGGGATCAGAGTTCTTCAATATATTTGAGTGCTGGAAAATTAAATGGACAATGAGGTGGAAAAATTTAGCAGTTATACAATGGGCTCCAAAAGCTGGCTTTTAGTTTTGGCAAAACTTCAGTCAACGCTGTTTGATTTATAGGCTCGAGGACGACATTTCTAAATTCTGGAGTGAGAGAGAAAGTGAATGAAAGATGTGAAATAATCTATTAGAACATGCTGAAACATATCTCTGAAGTCACTGATGCAGAAAGGACAATGAGAGTAAATGAGTTTAGTTAGGTTTTTATGCAAAAGATATTTCCAGACCCTGATAAACATTTACCCCAAGGCAGGAAGAGTGAATCAGAAACTTTGAAACAACTTTCACAACAATCTCAGTATAAACACATACCTTTACAGAATGTGCACTATACATACCATCTACTGATATAAAAGGACAGGATCTGCATTAGAGACCCCAGTTTAAGTATATAACCTGTACATCCCAGAACAACAACCTTAAATGAATGAGATTTGTGCTTTCTTCTACAGATGTGGCATAGGGAAGGAGTTGCAAAAAACATAGTATATACAAATCCCGGACCTTAACCATTTATTGAAAAGTTGTTACAAAAGAGCATGTGTAAAATACCGTGTCTCTCTAGAAAAATATAGGATTCCCTGGATAAGATAGAACATCTGTGTCCTATTTCAGCTGCCAGATTTCTTTGGTTACAAACAGGATTCTCTCAGTAACAGTAAGGTTTATTGTTTTGTTTTGTTTTTTTCCAACTGGCAACTTTCTCCACAGTTACCACAGTACCCTGTGCTGTGCACATAATCAGTTCTGCTAGTCTATTTCTTGATTGGTCACAGAAATTATATTGCTTCAGTTAAATAGCTACCAGTTAAAAAGATAAAGAAAATGTCCACTATGCAGAGCTTAGGACCTCATCTGCCAGCTATGTAAACTTCAGTACTATTCTTCTGATTGCAAAAGAATATCCCTTGCTTCAAAATACACTCATGCTGGTGTAAATCTAGAGATGGTCCCTCAATGGTCCTGATGTTAGGACAGAATTTGGCCCTCTTTGCAGCCCCCTGGTTCTTACATTGAAACAATGATGCCTGGCAGACCTCTTGTTAAATCCCCAAGGACAAACATGGAAGTGGCATGAGCAGGGTTAAGTGATGATGGTGCTCAAAGATGGGTATTGTGAAAAGTGTGACTCCTACCATTATAGTGCCTCACTTATTGTATTAATCGTGGCTTTGTCATCATCTACGTACTATGTTGGTATCCTTCCAAGATCCTGAAAAAATTTATAAATTTCACTCGGGTAAACATAAGTTATGAGGAAAGCCTATTGAAAAGTTTTCTTTCTTTTGAGCTAAAGTTTGCATTTATGCCTACGTGGAACGGTGACAGGAACACTATGACTGCATATATTTAGATTAGGATTTAAGTGAACTCTACTATGTTCCCTTTCTTCACGGAACATATTATAATATCTTCAAACAGAAGAACAGCCCAGAAAAATGGTCTGCTGTGAAAAGTTCATTACAGTTTGGAAATAAGCACTCTTTGGGTCCTCCATTACTTTTTGTAACAGTGATAAATGTATAGAAATGAGAGGGTGTACAACTTGGGAATCCGTGCTCAGAATTAAAAACAAACTAATTTGCACCAAACTCCTGAAGGAGTCAGTGACAAACCAAATGTCCATGCACAGCACAATCATTTCAAACAGGCCTTATTGGCATTTATGTCAATATGCTCTCATATGGAACCTCACTGAAATAACAATGAAACAGCACAAGGAACAGGGCTCTCTGGATTACTGCACAGTTTATGCTTATGTTTCCAATGACATCTGTTTATTGAAAATATCCATACTCTTACACAAAACAAACTGAGCAGCCAAAGTAAATGAAAAACAAACAAATAAAGATATGTCCCATATTCAAAATGAGAGTGTAAAAGATAAATTCCAGTTCTAGAGAGAGACTGGTTTTAGCTTTATTCTCAATTTTAAGTACAGGAAACATTGCTGGAGCCATATTGCTGCATGTACTTATGTCCCATACATTCTCTTTTTTCTATTTTGTCTTTTTTCATCCCATGGAAATGAGAAGTAACTTTGAAGGGGAAAGGAGTCAGTTATTGCAATAATATTAATCCAATAAATCATTCTTGGTCTGAACGAGAAAGATGTGTTTAAAATATTTTATAGGCTGCCTTGCACACCTGAGGTTCTTCCATGCTGCTCCTTAATCTCATCCGCATTGTTCTCTGTGATGTGATGGCCCAAAGATGATGGTAGCTTCAAGCTTATTTTTCTCTTTTCAGTTTAGGTGCAGTGTGTTAGTTATATTCAGGACTATACTGTAATTGTAAATAGAGAAGGGGGGAAATGTAAGATCTGAATTCTGCATGCAAGATTATTACTTTATTTCAACTGAAAGCAGTGAGTTTAACTGGATTTTTACTTCTACTGCTTAATCAAATTTTCAATTTTTTATGGAAAGGATTTATTTTAATCTCAGCCTATTTATATGGACTAATTAGGATTGCATAGGTGTAAGTAATGGCAGATTTTACCCCATATTCTTGTGAGACAAGGAATTAAAAGACAATATGAACAAGAAGTACCTATTTCTTTGCTGTACCCTATAGTGCTTATTTTTTAATAATAACATAGTGTAATCTTATTGGGAAATTGCAGGTTTTGCACACAGGGTCCTCTGTTTATAGGTTGAATGAGATTACAGAAGCCAGCTGCTTCTTTGCCATTAAACAAATGAAATGTCCAACAACTGAGACATAGTGACAATCCTACTGCTTCATTACCATGCTTGGCTTCTTTCATTTGATACTGTTGGATTTACATTCAAAGCATCTCTGGCTTGGGGACAAGGAAAACATGGCCTACCAGTAATACAGCAAAAAACCTGTCCACCTGTGAGCCAACTCCAATTTGGCAGCTTGGAAACAGGCTTGCAAAAGAGATAAAATCATAGAATATTTGGATTCCATTCAAGGTTTTACATTTAATTGCACTTCAAGCAAAACCAAGTGTATGATTTACTGAAAAGAACAGAGTGTGATTTTTGTTTATGGGCAGTTTGTATGCACTCCCCCCCCGCCCTGCCCCGTATTTTACAATCTTCTTTTTTATTAAGAATTGAAATTTATACTATGCAAGAAATAAATATAAACAAGAATGATAAATGTTAGGCAAGTCGGTAGAAAAAGACACTTGTCGTACCATCAGACTATTACAGAGAATGTATATTCATGAGAAGCCTATAGTACCATATTGCAATACAATACTGAATAGCACTAAATTGTTACATGCTGTCTGGTTTTTGTATGTGCCAAAAATACTAAAATAACACATTTTCAGACTAAAAGATACAAACTCATTTTCCCAAAGAACATCCAAATTGTAATGTTCTTCTCCATCATTATTCTATACAGTCCTTCATTTCAAAATCTGTTTGCTCGTTGCATATTCCAGTCTTTTATACTTATGAGCATGTATCTTCTGTGTGCTTCATGCTCCTCCCAATTATCTGAGCTTCTTGTAGCTTGATTCTCCTATCATTTTTATCACATTTACAGCAATGTAACTGAGAGGCCAGAATCTTAACCCATGTAAATCAGCATAGCTCCTATTTAAGGACTATTGTGGAACTATGCAAATTTAAACCTGCCAAGGATCCAGCTGATTGACTTTCATGGAATTATACCAGATACCTCTGAATAAGAGAAGAGAGTCTCGTTATGTAAAATATGTGCAGTTGCAGAAAGGCCCATAAGAATAATCTAACGGCTTGGTCACAAAGATTGCATTTCTTATCTTATAAGATAATTCCATTGACTGTACTGGAGTTACTGTTGATTTATGTTGTCTTTCTCCTGGAATGTCTGATCATAAACCAAAGCCTGCCTTCACTTAAATATTTTGTTGCGAAGGCATATCGATATGGTCAAGATGTGAAATTCAGATTCACTTCAAAGTTTGAGCTCCAAGATGGGCATCTGGAGTTATAGTTTGACCCACTGTAAAGATCCACAGGGTTTTCATTTTCACAATTTGTACCCAAATTCAGTTCTGGATTTCAACACCACAATAGTGTGTGTGGAGCTTTGTTGCCTGTAATCTGAGCACTTGGGCAACCACTGGGAAAGATTTAAATGCCAGCTGATTTTCATAATACCCCCTCCCTCCATGACCACAGTCAGCAGTGTTTCTACTGGTGGTGCACATCCATAAATGCATTGGTGCATATAACAACATTTATTCTGCATGTGGGTAGAAAAAATTAGAGGGAACATCCATACATCTAGAAATTTCATTCACAACTGAACTATAGAATCTACATTTGTAATTGAAACAAGATCTTTTCTGGTATTCAAACAATGTGCATTGGGTGCAAAAAAGAGTCTTATTGCAAGTAGATTGTCATTATGACATCTTCCAACATTAGTTTCTCATGCCCACCAAAAACCAAGATGAATTACCTTTTGTGTGGTTTACTGGTTGCTATTATATTATTTTTATAAATTCTGCATTGACAATATGTGATTTTTAAGTCCCACGGCATGAATAAATGGCTCCATATTATTCCATATGTAGCATATCTTAAATCTTCCAGCATATTGCTAAATGTAGTATTATGCTTAAAGTAATATTATGGAGTCAGTTTCTTAGGTTATAAATCAGTTTTTGTTCTGTCCTTACTAAAGTAAACCTCTCACTGAAAAAGAATCAATGAGAACTTTACATAAGAATTGATAAAAACTGAGTGACAGCTAGAGATGGGCAAATAACCAATATTTTGGTTCGCTGCCTACAAGAAAAGACATGGAATTCAGGTCTGAATTTTTGATTAATTGAAAAAGTTGAAAAAGATTTGTTTCAGATCAAGCAAAATGTTTTGTTTGAGCCCAAACTGACGTCTATTTTCAGGTTTATTAAATCTTTAAATAAGCAAAGGAAATGAGAAGGTGACAATGATGAAGGAGCCTGTCATATTTCCAGTATCCCATTCCACTTTGTATACATTTCTTGAAGAGTACTCATTTCAGAAATTTTACTTTTTTTTGGTCTTTTTTCATTTTGATTGAAACAGTTCACTGAAGTCAACATGAGTTTTAAAAATGTTTTGCTTCATCCAAATCTTTGTTTTTCAGCAAAAAAAAGTTTCAACCAAAATATTATGCCTAGGTATGATGACTTTAGGATCTGTTACATAGTACATTTTCATAATTGCCACATTTCAGGGAAATTTGGAGCCTATTATGTAATATGAGGAATTCCATAATGATATGCAAAAAAAGTAGCTGAGGTTTGAAAGCCATTGAATATTAAATTTTTTAAACAATGCCAGTTTGATCATATATAATAAACTGAGACAGAAACACTGGGATTCTGGAAGCTGGGATCATAAGAAGTTTAATTACTCTGTGGAGAGATTGAAAAATAATTAAATTTTCAACCTTGTTTATAAATGCCATTTTTATAGTGATTAATCAAGGAACAGGATAATTGGTAGCTCTGAGCCCAACAGATAAGAAACAATTGAATTAACCCAGTCTGTTCAACCAAACCCCTATGCATTGTCCAAAGCCAAACTTAAACTTGAAGGGTTTGAATCTTCAATACCTTGTGCAGTATACAAGAGATTACAGACTTGTTGCCCTCTAGTGCCTGTCCCTTGTTTCTGAGGATTTGTCTGCACTGGCATGTTTTGTGGCCAAAAATCGCCTTTTGTTGACAAAACAGTGAGAGTGTACCAGGGGCGGACTGGCAATCAAAATGGGCCCTGGAAATGGGTTGAGAACAGCCCACTTTTTCACATAAAAGAATTTTTTTTAAATTTACTCTTTGACCCCCATTAGCCACACCCTGACCCCTGTAAACCAAGCCCCTGACACCCATTAGCCACACCCCCTGACTCCCATTAGCCAGGCCTCCGGAGGTAACACTCTCAGGGCAAGATGGACACATGACCAGAAATAAAAGGTGTCATGTGTCCCCTCTAAGGACTTTTCCCACCCTCCTCCTACCAATAGGGATTAGTTTGGCCCCCACCAAACCCCCCCTCATGCAACTATCCTGCAATTGCATTAACCCAATGTGTGTGACATTAACTCGGGGGCAGAGAAGCTGGGGAAAGTGTTCCCTCCAAGGATATGTCTACACTACCCCGCTAGTTCGAACTAGCGGGGTAATGTAGGCATACCGCACTTGCAAATGAAGCCCGGGATTTGAATTTCCCGGGCTTCATTTGCATAAGCGGGGAGCCGCCATTTTTAAATCCCCGCTGGTTCGAACCCCGTGAAATGAGGAGTAACGGTAGTTCGAACTAGGAAGCCTAGTTCAAACTACCTAGTTCGTGCCCCGTGTAGCCGCGCTGCACGGGGTTCGAACCAGTGGGGATTTAAAAATGGCGGCTCCCCGCTTATGCAAATGAAGCCCGGGAAATTCAAATCCCGGGCTTCATTTGCAAGTGCGGTATGCCTACATTACCCTCCTAGTTCAAACTAGGAGGGTAGTGTAGACATACCCTAAGAGTTTTCTCCCATGAGCAGAATTAATTTTGTGTTGTACACCAGTACTGAGTTCATGTGGCTTGTTTGGATGTGCCACTGTGGCACCCAAGTTATTAATAAATATCTTATAAACCTCTACCTTTTCCCTCTGCTGCCATGTCTCCTCCCCTTGCTCCATCAGCTCCCCTGGTGCCTGCTGCCCCCCAACCCCTCACCCTCCTCTGCTGTCCTGACTCGGACTCCTGCCCTTCTCACTGCCCTCAGCCCTCCTGTGACCTGCTCCCCTCCACCAGCCCTTCTCGCCCCGCTGTGCCCACTCTGATCATGTGAGCTACCCCTCTTCATCCCCTCTCCTAACATCTTCCTCTACACACCTGCCCTGCCTCTCTCCTCTGGTGCTGGTCTCCCCCCTACAGGTGTTTGCCCTTCTGCTTCACCCTCAGAATCTCCTGGCACCTGCACCTTCCCTTACCCCTGCACTCTCCTGGTGCCTCCCCCTTCCCTCACTGCCCCTGCCCCCTTTGCCCTCTTTTTCCCTGATGCCCACCCCCTCACCACCCTCTGCCCTCCATTCCCCTCATGCCCCTGTGCCCTCACACATGACTTGCTACATCCCCACCTTCCTTATGCCCACCCCTTCTTTCAAGCCTTATCCCAGCACCTCCCCCTCCAGCCTCCAATGCCCTTACCCTCTTCTCTCCCAGCATCACCCTGACCTCCCTCCCACTGATACTCCCCTCCTGCCCTTTTCCTCATTGTCTCCACTTGGCCCCGTGGCATTTGTCTCTCCTCCATCCTGTCCCTTGGTACCTTCCCCTTTCTTCTCCTGACTTGCCCCTTCCCTTCAGCACAAGCCCCTTCCTCTTCCACCCCTTCCTCCTATTTTCCCCCTTTCCCCACCTACCTTCTGCCTTCCAGTTTGCAGGGCTGGAGTTTGCGATCAGGCCCCAGCTGCTTCCAGGGCTCCAGACCATGTGCCAGGCCTCGAGCTGGGCTGCGCAGTGCAACTTTGGGCCGAGCGCTTTTAAAGTCCCGGGCCATGACGTCACGCCATGCCCAGGCATCTTCCCTCTCACCTGTTGCACGACGTTTAAGCATGCTGCACATGCGCTCCCTTGAACCCACCATGCCTTGTACATGGCCGGTGCACAGCGCCGGGAAATTTAAAGTGCGGGGCTGCAGCGCCCCATCACAATCCCCCTCCTCCTCCAGCAGCCGCCAGCCGGCCCTTTGGAGGACGGCCTACCAGGAAATTCCCGGTGTCCCACCGGACAAGTCCACCCCTGTAGCATACACCCTACAGTGCAAGTTTAGTGGGAAGTGGGGGAGGAGAGGGACACCCAGTTTTGGAGACAAAAATCTTCCACCTCTTGGAGAGAGTTTTGTCTTTTCCCCTCCCTTTATTGTCAACAAAGAGCCAGTTGCTTGTTTTGTCCAAAGAACTGGTTTCCTCCACTATTCCACAAAGCCTGATGGCAGTGCTCAGTGTTTTGTGATCTCTCCTGAGTATTTTGTGTTCTCTGCTTCCCTGAAGGCATGGACCCCTCCCCTTTCAAAATTCTGGGAAGTATCTGACAGCTGAGTGAGCTGCTCCTTTTGGGAAACAAACAAAAAAAGAAAATCATTGGAATGCTCCCGTTCTGCCCTGCTAGAAACACAGCAGCAGGCAGACTGCTGCTGCAGGGAGAATGCTGGAGAGACTGCCGGGCTGCTTTGACATTCCTCAATAGGGAAAGCTCACAGAGTTACTCATGATGCTGCTCCCAGCAGCTAATAATTCTGTGGGAGAACTCAGACAGAATCCCAAGAAGCACAGAGATCAGCTCTATTTTCCCACAACACTGCACTGCAGAATGCTTACCCACATTGCTTTGCTCTATCTGTAGACAGGGGAGCAAGCAATGTGGCCATGAAATGTTGACAAAGGGAGGCAGTAAAATCAGTTATACTGGTTTGCACTTTTGGCAACTTTTGCAAGTCGACAGCACTTTTGTCACTAAACCTTCCCATGTAGACATAACCTCAGAGGTAGGTCATATTAGTCTGTTTCTGCAAAACAACAAAGTCTCCGGTGACACTTTAAATAATAATGAATTTATTAGAGTATATGCGCTAATACGCCTATAAATTTGTTAGAATTTAAAGTGCCACTGGACTCCTTATTGTTTTTCCCTTATTTTTATGAGTACATAAAAATTTTTTTAAAAGTGAGATTTTTTTGTGAGGTTACGTGACCTTAGTAATGATCACCAGCATGTAAATGAGGAGTTTTGTTTTAGCTTCCCTCACTGGCTCATGATGTGGTGGCAGCCAGCAGTGCTTTCATTAAAGCAGGATCAGATTCCTTTGTGCTTCTTTTGTTCATTTCATCCCTCTTGCCTCCTGAGTTGTGTAGGATCTAGCTAAAAGAGTTTCTCTCAACCATTGAGGTGGTCAGAATTTTTTTTTTTAACAAAAAGGTTCTTAATGGTAAAGTGGCCTTTTCTTGAAACTTAAAAAGTTTGCAAAAAAACCACCTTGATTTTTAAAGAGATATCGTTTATTAATTGTTCATGATTTAATTGATTTTGTAATTGAAAACCTCACTGAAACTTTTATAAAAAGGGCTGTAAATTGGTTGTTTGATAATTACCTTGATTACAATTTTGATTAAAAAATAAAATTAATGAAGGAAAAAATCTTTTTCAAACCCTGCAAAATCAAAACAACTTTGCAATTTCAATTTTTCAATGTGATTTTTAATATTTTCGTGACTACCTTTACATAAGCTCAGCTAGGCAGTTAGAGCAGGTAACTAACAGAAAGCCCATCATATAATACCATATAGAGTACCCCATGATATAATATTAAAAACAGGGCATTTAACCTTAGTAGAAATGGAAGCATAATCACCATGTCAGAAAACAGACCTGATTCTGCTTCATTAAGAGAGCAATCGTGAGACTAGAACTATGTTTTCTGCTTCTGGGAGTCCAAATGGACTTTATTCTTCTCTCCAATATAAAAAGGGAGAGAATGCCAATGAGTTGCCTCTGATAAGTGAGAGAATAAGGCATAATATTTATTTTAGAGATACTCTAATGTTATTTCAATAACATTACTATCCCAGATTTGCCCTCTGAAACTCACCAGATGGGGAGACTTATCTTCTTCGCCAAATGTGTCCAGATCTCAGTCCTGTAGCACACTAGGCCCACTACTAGATTTGTGGTACAGAGGTCCGGCACCCTCTGGACCTGGCCAGTCCTGGATGGGGGATTTTGCCAGACCAAGGGAGGTCATTTCTGGACCCTCTGCTGCTGGACCCCCTGCCTGACCCACTGGCCTCCCGGCCAGTTCCTCACTTCCTGCTGGCCCCACTGCCCTGCCAACCCCACTGGACATCCATTGCTGCCCTGACTCTGGGACCTGCCAGGCAGCCATGCTAAGGCTTGGGGTCCCACCACGCTGCACTGTGGCTCCAGGATACACAGGGCAGCCATGCGCGCCATGCTGGAGATCCAGGACCCACCGGGCCTGGGCAGCCACACAGCACAGATCCCTGCCCTACCAGCTGCTCCGGGCAGCCATGCACATGTCTCCTAACCCCACTGGACAGAACTTCTGCCACACACTGATGGTGGGCTTGCTGCAGGCAAGCCATTGCCCTCGTGGCCCCGCAGGGATCCTTGCCACTGGCCCTCCATTGGGACTCTCTGGTCCTAGAACATCTGTGCCAGACGATGGATGTTGCCGGACCAGAGAATCCCAGTTAAAAGAGTTTCCATCTGCATCAGAATGACAGGTGGCAGAGGTCACATGAGGAATTAGTAAGTTCTCTAACCTGAGCAATAGACACATAGGGAAAGTTGGAGGACTGATGAGGTAAAAACAAAGGAAAGACAACATTTCCAAGTCCATCACTAGAATAATCAACCTTGCAAACTGAGGGCTTAAAAAAGGAAACCACATTTGTTTCTAGTGCAGGGCTACTCAACACATTTGTTTGCAACCTGTGGTTTGGATTTACACAGGTCTCAGCATGCGGTACATGGGTGGGGTCCTTTGAACATGGCCTCCACTGGGAACATGCTCCACAATGGCAAGGTATCTCCGATGCGGGATAGCATTGAAAGATGGAAGTGGATGGGCTGGCTGGAACAGATGGGTACAAGCTGTCAGCATTTCTAGACCCCAGGGAGGAGGTGATGTGAGCACCAGGGCATTGTGTGAAAGAAGCTATTTGCATATATATTTGCATGTATATGCAACCACACATAAGTTGCAGATCTCGGCATGTGCTGTGAGAATCATTGTGGCCCCCAGGGCTTCTAAAGTTGAGTAGCCCTGGTCTAATGTCTTAGGGGCCTTTCTGTTCTAACTTGCCTGCTGCATCTTGAGCTAAGACTTTCCAGCTACCATAGGGTGAGGGCACAGGTGAGCAGACTTTGCCTGAGAATCTACAAAGCTTCACAGGCCTTTTGAGGAAGCCCTTCTGTTGACACTCAAAGAAGTTCTTTCCCTCTAATTGCCAGACTCATTGCCAACAAAACAAAAATTTAAGTTGAAATGGGGAAAAGGATAAAGACTCACAAAAAGTCCTAAAGTGTGTCCCAGAAGGGCTAACATTGTATTTCAACTCTATTCCACGGTAAAAGGCCCCTCCATCTCTACAGAGTGATACCTCTCTGACAAAGAAAGGAAATAAGAAAGAGCACAGAGCTTTCTGTCTTAGCATTAGCACCAAGCAGAAACACTCAGATGAGCTGAATAAGCTCCATATTTGTATTCCCCAATGTAATTGGAGGATTCTATCCTGTTTTGAACCTAAAGCCTTACATCTCTTTAGAACTGCCAAGCCATTACCTCAGGACAGCCGCAAAGACTTTAAAGTTATGGAGTGAAATCCTGGCCCCATTGAAGTCAAGGAGTCAGATCAGTTCCGTCATTGACTGCAGTGGGACTTCATCCAAGGATTATAAAGGGAATTTTCTAGCAAAAACATATCTAAGTAAAATCTTTCTCAGCTTGTTCAGCTTTCTTGTGTCTCCCAATTATAGGAAGCTCATAAACTTTTCCTGAAAAGCAGCATTGTGTCAAGGAGTCAGATCAGTTACTCCCCCTCCCTAAAATCCCAAGGAATGAAAAAAGTAAATATGTGTGGGTATGTCTACACTACAGCATTAATTCGAACTCACTTAGTTCGAATTAGTTAATTCAAACTAAGCTAATTCGAACTAGTGCATCTAGACTAAAAAATTAGTTCAAATTAGCATTTTGCTAATTCGAACTAGCATGTCCACACTGAGTGGACCCTGAACTGAAGTTAAGGATGGCCGGAAGGAGTGCTGGCAGGGCATCAGATTAGGACTTAGAGTGTGGAGATGCTGTCTCAGGCTAGCCGAGGGCTGCACTTAAAGGGACCCGACCCCCACCCCGGACAGACAGTTCTCAGGGGTGCCCCGCTTGCAAAGCAGTCCTGGCTTGGAGTGCCCTGAGTGCCCACACTCGGCACATCACAGCACTTGGCCATCAGCCCAGCTGCACTTGCCACAGGCTGCCATCCGGGGGGGGGGGGTCAATCAAGGGGCTTCAGGAGAGCTTCCACCCCGAGAAGCCCGCAGAGCCACCCCAGTCCTCCCCATCGGGGGCTCGTACCCCATTCCTCCCTCACCTCCTTCCACTTACCCCTCCCTAGCCCCCCTTCCTGATGTATAAATAAAGGACACGTGTGTTCAAAAATAGAAACTCTCTTTATTGAACAAAGCTGGGGGAGACTGGGAAAAGGAGGTGGGAGAGGGGAAGAGAGAGGGTGGGAGAGGGGAGGGCAACTAACATGATCAGGGGTTTGGAACAGGTCCCATATGAAGAGAGGCTAAAGAGACTGGGACTTCTCAGCTTAGAAAAGAGGAGACTGAGGGGGGATAAGATAGAGGTCTATAAAAGCATGAGTGGTGTGGAGAGGGTGCATAAAGAAATGTTCTTCATTAGTTCCCATAATAGAAGGACTAGAGGACACCAAATGAAATGAATGGGTAGCAGGCTTCAAACTAATAACAGAAAGTTCTTCACAAAACAAATAGTCAACCTGTGGAACTCCTTGCTGCAGGAGGCTGTGAAGGCTAGAACTAGAACAGAGTTTAAAGAGAAGTGAGATAAAGTCATGGAGGTTGGGTCCATGCAGTGCTATTAGCCAGGGGGTAGAAATGGTGTCCCTGGCCTCTGTTTGTGGAAGGCTGGAGATGGATGGCACGAGACAAATGGCTTGGTCATTGTCTTCGGTCCATCCCCTCCAGGGTCCATAGTGTTGGCCACTGTTGACAGACAGGCTACTGGGCTAGATGGACCTTTAGTCTGACCCAGTATGGCCATTCTAAGCTCAGGGCTCAGGGTCGGGGGTCTCAGTGGACCCCCTTGATTTTCATGCACACCTGCTCCTGGGTCGCCAGGCTGGCAGCTATCGTGCCCTAGATGGCCACTTTCCTGTGCCTAGTGTGGAGGTCGTGGATGAGGTCCACGATCTCCGCACTAGACCAGGTGGGCGCCCGCCTCTTGCGGACCCGGGCAGGCTCCCGGGAGCCGCCAGTCTGGTCCCAGGAAGAGGCGGAGGGCTGGGTGGCATCGGGTAGCTGGCTCGAGCTGTGCCAGGTGCAGGGTCTGCTGGCTGGGTGCTGGCAGGCTTGCACCTGGCACGGGCACCGTATCCAGCCCGTGCCCCTTTAAGGGCTCCGGGGCCAGGAAGGGGGCAGACGAGTTTCCCTGGTGGTGCCCAGAGTGACCACCAGGGAAAGCTGGGGAGGGCTAGCCTCCCACTAGTTCGAATTAAGTGGCTACACAGCCCTTAATTCGAACTAGCTAATTCGAACTAGGCGTTAGTTCGAATTAAGCGCTCCGCTAGTTTGAATTAAGTTAGTGTAGCGCCTATCAAAGTTAATTCGAACTAATGTCTCTTAGTTCAAATTAACTTTGTAGTGTAGACATACCCTGTTTACTTAGACAATACCTTGATTACATGAGTCAAAAGAGCTCCTGTGACTTCTGTCATGGCCATAGCCCATATCTGAAGGGAAATTGGATTTCTTGAAAATATAGAAAAGTCTAATTATTCGCATCTTCCGTTTAAGGCTTTTTCTGTTTCATGGGATTTTCTTCATCAAAAAGTAACCCAGAATGCATAAGTAACAGGAATTGATCGTTGCTTCTTCCATCTCCCAGACCAGTTAGAAAAACTGGCAGTTCCATGCCTGCCTTCGCTTTGGGCTCTCTCTGTTAATGATGTATTCACGTGCACTTACTGAGTGCCAAGCCGAGGGTAAATTACCTTTTGCAGGCCAGCAAGATCAGAGAGGGAAAACTCAGTGTTTTTAGAACTCCACCCTATTGCACAGATCCTCAGGACTCATGTCTCAAAGTCATGCCTTCACACTTCTCATCATAGGGTCAGTGGGCTAAGGAACTTCTCAGAGGCCCATTTTTGCAGCATATTGCTACTGTTCACATAAATCGTGCATAATAACACAGATTATACCTATTTTGTACTCTGAAAAATCTCATTTCAGAGCTTCTGTATACATGTTTTGTCCAAGATGAGTGCAGTAATTTCCCCTCAAACTAGGGGGAATCAATTAAACAATGGAGAAGTTCTGCGAGAATATAGGGCACTCCAACTGCTAAATGTAGACATAGATGGATATAGAATACAGGACCAATGCTTTGTTTTTGTGGACAGATGAAGTATCTCTGGAACTAGGCAAATTCTTAAAATTGTTTACAGTTTGGAATAAGTAGTGAAAAAGTCATGGATCTGATATTTTTGAGATTGCCATACCCAGCTGCAGCAAAAAAGATGCACTCTCAGTTCCCCCCACAGAAACCCACAATTTCCATCATGTGTTTCCCCTTTTTCCCTTTACTCCAAAGATCTGTCAGAGGTGATAAATCAGGGACCAGAGAAGTGCCTCTTGATCTGCTCATTGACAAAGTTCACACCCTGGCTTCACTCTGACACTCCCATAATCCTCAGGAAGTTAAGCAGAGTGACCTAAGGACAGCTCTTCAGTCAAAAACTATCTGACGACTGCAAATCTGCTGACAGCGATTCCTTGCAAATTGCAGGATTTATGGAGCACACTGTTAAATTCCTGCTTTCAAGTTGGAAGGGACTTTGTTCTGTAGGCAGAAACCACATGCAGGGGATTAATATTCCTTTTCGTGATTCAAGTCTCTAATCAATGACTTGAGAACTCTGTTGTGCCCTTTTGACACATGCTAGTAATACAGGTCCTAGGGAGTTCAAGGTCCTGAAAATGTGAGCCTCAGACACCTCTAAAGAGTCCTGCTCATACATTTGGATGTGTACAATGGAGGCACATATTTCTGTACACATCTTATTGAAAAAATCACCCCATAGAATACAAGTTTCTTCTCTTTAGGACAACCAAAACTGAGAGTAATCCTATCCTGCTTTGGCTGGTCAGAGATTGGCAGAAGTTAGCTAGTGTATACTCCTGCTTATACAAATACAGTGAAAAGGCTATGGACAGTATTACTACAAGTTGAACCTCTCTAGTTCGGCAACTTTGGGATCTGATCCATGTCAAACCAGAGACTTTGCTAAACCACAGAAGGTCAATATTGTCTAGCAGCATTACCAATACTTCCACTGCTAACTGGGCTCTTAGGCTGTGTCTAGACTACATGCCTCTGTCGTCAGAGGCATGTAGATTAGATACACAGGCAAAGTCAAATGAAGCTGCGATTTAAATGATCTCGGCTTTATTTAAATTTACATGGCTGCCGCACTGAGCCGACAAACAGCTGATCAGCTGTTTGTCCGCTCAGCGTGCTAGTCTGGACGCTCCCCTGCCAACATCAAAGCCCTTTGTCGGCAGCCCTGTTATTCCTCGTGGGATGAGGTTTACTGGGGCTGCCGACAAAGGGCTTTGATGTCGGCAGGGGAGTGTCCAGACTAGCGCGCTGAGTGGACAAACAGCTGATCAGCTGTTTGTCGGCTCAGTGCAGCAGCCATGTAAATTTAAATGAAGCCGCAATCATTTAAATCGCGGCTTCATTTGACTTTGCCAAAACAACAAATCTACATGGCTCCGTCGACGGAGCCATGTAGTTTAGACGTACCCTTAGAGGCCTTTCAGGGGTAAATTAGAGCTAAATAACAGCACAGAACACTGAGATCCAGGACTGGTGTCTGTAAACAAACTTTGTGGGTCTGCGGGAAACTTAACCATACCCACGATAAGTGGACATCCAGCTAACTAAAATCATGCCGGACCACAGATGTTGCCAGACAAGAGTGTGCTGGACTAGAGAGAATCAACTGTACAAACCCTGGGCCTAAGACTCCTCCATCTGAGTTTAATTTGAACACTGCAAAATCAAGAATTTTAATGTTTTCGTCAGAAGCAGTATAAAATAAGCACTCAGCTCTGCTTTTATAGTAAGGCAGACCCAGTTAACAGATCTGCAGTTGTGTGACCACTCCTCTACTCTCCTGTGCACATACAGTATGCTCACAGATGGCCTACTATTTTCAAGTATCAGAGGGGTAGCCATGTTAGTCTGGATCTGCAAAAGTGACGAGGAGTCCTGTGGCACCTTATAGACTAACTGAAGTGTAGGAGCATAAGCTTTCGTGGTCAAAGACCCACTTCATCAGATGCATGTCATGTATGACATGCATCTGATGAAGTGGGTCTTTGACCACGAAAGCTTATGCTCCTACACTTCAGTTAGTCTATAAGGTGCCACAGGACTCCTCCTCGCTTCAACTATTTTCAATGAGCCTTGCAAAGATTATCGTGCCTTGACCATTCTGGGATACTCCACAGTGTCTCACAGAACCTCTTCTCATCTGTTACTATTACTGTCCACCCATCCATCCACCCACCATGATATATATCTTCCCAACTGGAAACTGATTCTCTCTCTCTCTCTCTCTCTCTCTCTCTCACACACACACACACACACACGTGAAGTAAACACAATTAGATTCATGTATCACTAGCATTACCCTTTTTTCTTCTTTAAAAGAATGTAAGGAATTTATCAGTAGGCATTAGTACTGAGGACAAACAACTGAAAAATATGAAAGGAGGGCATTTTACACAGAACTGAAAGAAAAGGATTTGGCTGTCCCCCCCCCCCCCCCCCCCACACACACACTCCTCCCCCCCCCAGGAAAGTAGCTCTTCTTTTCACATTGCACGGATGTGCTTATGGATAATATCACCAAAAGATGTGCTCTGCCTGATCTTTTTTCCAGATTAATGCAATCAATAGTGAAGATGGCCAACAGGAGCAGGAGGAGGAAGAGGAGGAAGATGGAATTTATGTGGCCATGCTGAGCTCAGACCCTCATGTCACCTCTTGTAAGTCATATTGTCTGAAAGGTTTCAAGTATTGTGGCCTTAAAACTGTGTTGTGCTGACTGAGAAATTGTGATATTTAGAGACTAGTCTGCAGGGGATTGCATATACCTCCATGAGGACAAAGTGATGGTTAAATGCTCAACTTTAACTTCTGGATTTCCTGACATTTTCGTGTTTAGCTGTGTGAACTAAGGGCTAAATAGTGCCACACTGGTCTATGGGGGAATGTACCTTTTGTTACACTCTTCCAAGGATTGCAACATGCCTTTCCCTTAGTGGTCACTGAGATCCACAGGCTGATGTGGAGAATGGCAGTCCCATTTCTCTCCGCCCACCCACCTATATTTGTGGTACAGAAGGGCAGTGACGACACTTACAGTTAAGATTTTGCATGGAAGGCCATTTGGGAAGCTCTTTTCACCTTCCTCTTTTCATATCTGTAAAAATGTTGGCCTCGCCCTCAATGTTTCAGTAGTGTTAGCTGAAATGTGCAAAGCAGCCTAAGGGAGTTCTGCAGGAGCTGCAGGGTCTCTTGCATTTAGCAATGACACTTATTCCACAGATCCATGATAAAAGTGTAAGAAAGGCCAGCCTATATTCTTTTTGCATTTTGCTGAATACTTGATATCTTCCCAGTTGTCTCACCTCCTATATTAGCTTGCGGCTCCTTACAAGCTAAATGATGAGCCTCTTCCTCCAACAAACCTAGACAGTATGAAGCCATAACTGGATTTCAAGAGCTAGACATTTTGCTAGCACTATTAGGACATGTCTACACTAGGAAATTATTTTTAAATAACTTATTTAGAAATAATAATTCCTGAAATCGCTTATTTTGAAATAACGTGCCTACGCTACAGGGAAGCCTCAAAATTAGTCCAAGGCAGGCTCCCCTAATGTGGATGCGCTACCTCGATTTAGAGCCCCAGGATGCACTGGGAAGAAATTACTTTAAATGACCCTGGGGAAGAGCTATTTTGAAATAGCTAGTTTGGCGTTATTCCTCGTGGAATGAGGTTTACAGAAATCAGAATAAGTCATCCATTATTTTGAATTTATTTTGAAATAATGGAATTGCTGAGTAGATGCTCCCACTGTTATTTCAGAATAACAGCCATTATTCCAAAATAACGCTGCTGTGTAGACGCACCCTTGTGGAGGTATAAAGCTTCCTTTCACACTTATGTACTACAGTCCCCAACCCCATTCACTGAATCAGGGGAACAGAATTTGGCTTTTTTTGCAAAGAGAAAAAATAATGATGCAGAGGTATAACTGTTACATTTAGATGCATTTATCTTTCTGCCATGCATGAGGCAGTGCACAGTAGTATTTCTGAAGGGAGGTTCTACCTTTTTTAAAAAAAAATACCAGAAATGGAAAAAAGAAAGAAAGAATTATTGGAAAAGTTTTATCTCAACCACACGCTACGTGAAACGGCTTTCTTAAAATATTAACATAAATTGTGAGTTAAAAGTGAAACATTGAGAGGGCTGGCAGAACTGAAACATATTCAAGTTAAATGTTTCTAGTATTGGAAATAATGGAAGGTCTTTGTAATGTTTATTAGATAGCCAAAGAATATATACAATTTTAAAAAGGTTATGGAAGGAATAAGTTACATTGCTTCTCCCTTGTTATTTCAGCTAGATCCTTATGCTGTACACGATGCAGAAAATTTACTGTTCTGTATTTCTCCACTATATATTTTTTTTATTCCAAGGGCCACTAAAGCCATAAAGCTCAGTACAAATCACATCCCCCCAGGGAAATATTTATTTCATTTTAAAGAATTTTAAATAATAAGCAGCCAAACTACAGTATATTAAAAATAAGTGTTAAAGGTACATGAGTTCCAGAATATTTTACTAACTCTTGTGTGCTATTCTGCATAGAAAATCAGGCAATATGGACTGTAGCAAAAGGGTAATGCATGTGATTTCACTCCACCAATAACTCTGAAAAACCTTAATGTTATTGTATACATGAATATGTTGAATACTGAGGTAACAAGATATAATGAAAGCTTCCACTGTTCATTTAGTAAATATTTTATTTTGTTCATAAAAAAATTATTAGCAGTGCTGTTACTTCTATAGAAATCTGTGAAACACACAATTCTTCCAGATGGCAAATTTTAATGAAACAATGCATTCTTTAGCATTAACAGACAAACAGAGTCCAGGAGACCAGTGCAGAGACAGACAGAAAGCTTCAGAGGGGTCAGGGAAGAAGGAGGAGGAGGAGGAGGAAGAAGAGAAAGAGGAAGCCGAAGAAGACATGGGAATGGAAGAAAAGGAAGATGAAGATAATAATTTAGAGGAAAGTTCATACCCCTTTGATGACAGCAATGACAATTTATACGCGAGCATACCTGATGATGATCCTGAAGCAGATGGAAGAGACTCCTTGTTCTCGGACAAACCACCCCTACCTCCTCGAGAAGCACCTATCACTATAAAACAAAATGATCTTTATTGCTTATCACAAGGTATAGTATTGGCAAAAAGGTAGTGTTCACCATACATATATAGTACTTGTTAAATGGTGCTGTAGAGATTACATATGAATGTTGCTAATGGTATTTCGCTAGACATTAAGGCCCCAATTCAAGAACACAAAAAAGTGCTTCATTGCTTTTCTGAGTCAATGCTGAAGTCACCACGTACTACAGATAGTGTAGTGGTGGTAGACTGTGAAGCATTGGTTCCAGACAGAGATTTCTTCCTTCCACTCATCTCAGAGAAACATAAAATGATACCTGGTGCATAGGATTAAAAGAAAGGTTTTAGACACAATACTGAAAATGTTAATTGAATGACATTTAAAATTGTTTCCTTTTAAAAGTATTAAAGAGCATACTGATTGCAGCTTGCAATGCCACAGGTAAAATTAATGCAATTTACCTTATTCACTGTAATAGGGCAAAATACCCAAATATTGTATTAAGCATACATTTTAGCCAGTATGTAGTATAAATGTCGTCATCTGTTGAATTGTAGATTGGACCATGATCTTGATATTCCTGTTTGTGATTGGTTGACATCATGACCATAATACGCTGACTGGCATTGTCACCGGGATTTTTTCAAAACCTGACTCATGGAACAAAAATCTAAAATTTGGTAGTTTGCATTCCCCCTATGGAAAGATTTTAAAAAGATGATGCAGTGGCACTTCTAGAAGGGTGATAATAGTTTTTCTATTGGAAAAAAATGGGAAAGAGCACATCCTTAAATGCCAAATATAGATGCTGAGCTAATAACAAAAAACAGGTTATCCTTTACAGGCACTATCTGTAAGTATCCAGATAAGTCCATTCTGAATTTGCTGCACAGATGTTTATCTTTAATAGATGATGAAACTATGAGAACTCTGACTGTCATCTCTGGCTCTTTTTTGCGTATGAGTCAGTTTAGGTCCTGCTGTGAATGCTTTTGTGAATGCTTCCAATACACAAAAGAGCAGATTCTTTTTCTAGCAGTATCCATTGGAGCTGTGCATAACCCTATGCTGCCTCATGCTTCCATATGAGGACAGAAAGGATAGGATGCCCATGACCATCTCTTATTTTTGTTTTACCACCCATGGCAGCGAGACAGAATCTAGTGGTGTCCAGCCTGATGATAACTCTCGTTCTATGTCTTCATTTAAACTTCTGAAAAATGTCAGAACAACCTTCAGTCTCTTATATCTTGGACTGATTTGCCCTTGGCTGGATGTAAATTCTTCAACCTAACACCTTCGGTCTGAAAACGAAAACACATGCATACACACCCCCATACACTCATGCACATCATAATAGACTACCATGTAAAAGAACCTTAACTTAGCGGGTTCACAACCTATAGGCTTCCGACTGTGCCCAACAAGTAATGGACTAATTCCACTTAAAGATGAGCACAGCAGATGCCTTTTCTGACAGGCTTAATTCCACATTCTGATTTGCCTTTCACTGCTTGAGCCCCAAAATCATGAGAAACAAAACTCAAACCCAGTCTCTTACAACAATCCATGAGAGTGGCATTGGACCCAGAAGATCTGGGCTAAGACTTCCATAGCAGCCACTGGCGAGACAGTAGACAGCCGAGGACCAGTGGGAGTGGGACCCATAGGCACAAATCCAGTTGGCATTGTCCCTCCAAGATCTCTCCTCATTATCAATCAGCAAGGTAGCCACCTCAGCGTTGATACCAGTGCTGAGTTATTTCAAAGCATTCCATCAGCTCCTGATATGGATCGCAGAGACACTGGGGATCCAGACTTCAGTATATCTGAACATTTTTACAAACTGTTCATTTTCCTATCTTCACCTTCCCCATAAATGTGGGATTGCTAGACCTACCACGAACTTTATGGCAACTGCTAGCCACTGTATAACTAACAACAAAATAGATCAGGAAAGATACCAGGTGCCTACTTCCAGGTTAAAGTATTTTTATTCTCATCTTAATCCCAACCTCTAGCGGTCTCAGTCATCCAAGAAAAATTCCATGTGGCCAGAAATATTCATAAAGATCCCAAATCATTGAATCTGCTATCTGTACATCACACCGGTGAGAGGTGGCTAATTACCAAGCTTTCCTTAAAAAAATATGACGCACTTGGGACTGAGCAATGCCATTTAACAACAAGCTGCCTCACAAGGCTTGAGAGGAATTTAAAGACATTTGAAGAGGTAGACAATTGATGGCAAATATGTCCCTGGCAATGGATGTGGCTAGATCTACAGACAATGTGGCATTATTGAGAAGGGCCTCTCAAGTTTAGGGAATTCCTCGTGAATTGCAAGCCTTAACTGAGGATTTGCCAGTCTCATTCTGGACATTTCCAGAGCTCTATTTTACTATTTAAAGAAGAGTAAGACCTTCCAACACTCTCCCTGTTTTTATGTGTATTGAAAGGCAACATGACCCCTCCATGGAGGTTCTCCATGTGGATTACTCAATGCATTTGTACTTGTTACTAGCTGGCTGTTGTGTCTCACATGTGAACATCAAGATTCACTTTGCCAGAGCTCTAGTGACCAAGTCAGCATTTGTCAGAAATGTGCCCGTCTCAGAGACCTGCAGGCCCACTAACGGGGGTTGGGAGGCAAAAGGGTCAACTGCTCAGGTCCTTGCAATTGAAAAGGGCCCAGAAGTGAGAAGGGGGACAGAGTGATGCCATCTGGGCAGTGCTGAGGACTAGCAGCACCCAGCCCCGCCCTTTCCACCCAAGCCTCCACCCGTTTCGGGAGTGTGGGGTCAGGCATCCCCCTGCCTTGCTCAGGATCTCAGCAAGTTTTTTGGCCATCCTGTAGATTAATAAGTCAGCTACATAAACAAACACACTCACCTTTAAACATTATGCAGTTGACATGGAGCCAGGATAGAAGCCAAGTTCTGAAGAGCAGTTCTATATTTATTTGATTAGCACAGGTGATATTCCTCATATCCACTCAGGGGTTGCTAAAACAAATTGCAGGGTGGGGATGCTGAGAGCCATTGTACCAAACTGTAAACTCCTAGGGTATGTCTACACTACCCCGCTAGTTCGAACTAGCGGGGTAATGTAGGCATACCGCATTTGCAAATGAAGCCCGGGATTTGAATTTCCCGGGCTTCATTTGCATAAGCGGGGAGCCGCCATTTTTAAAACCCCGCTGGTTCGAACCCCGTGCAGCGCGGCTACACGGGGCTCGAACTAGGTAGTTCAAACTAGGCTTCCTATTCCGAACTACCGATACACCTTGTGGAACAAAGCAATGTGGAACGAGGTGTACCGGTAGTTCGGAATAGGAAGCCTAGTTCGAACTACCTAGTTCGAGCCCCGTGTAGCCGTGCTGCACGGGGTTTGAACCAGCTGGGTTTTAAAAATGGCGGCTCCCCGCTTATGCAAATGAAGCCCGGGAAATTCAAATCCCGGGCTTCATTTGCAAGTGTGGTATGCCTACATTACCCCGCTAGTTCGAACTAGGAGGGTAGTGTAGACATACCCCTATATAGGATAGAAACCATTTCAAGCCAGGGAATACGGCATCACCCTTAATTCCAGAGCCTAGGTACCCACTGTACAGAAGTAGATATGACTTGCCAATTGCATACAGTGAGATTTACACTGGCACATGCTCAAAGAAAAAATAAAATAAAGCATACTTCTTTGAGGGAGCCGCTGCATATTCCTATTTGTGGGGTCAAGATGCCTACATCCAGGACTGGTAGATTCACTGGGCCCTAGGCAAGTTAGTGGGAGTTGGAGGTTCAGCTCCAAAGCCCCCAGAAGGGGCAGGGCCTCAGGCAGAAGGAATAGGCCTGGGGACTAGCCTCCACCACCCAGCCCTCAATGCCACCCAGACCTCAGTGATGGTGTCCTGGAGCCCCCAACCCTTTTAAGTTGCCAGTCCTGGGGCAGCTGCTTTGTTTGCCCCCACCTGTCAGCAGCTCTGCCTGCATCACAAACTTCTGGAACGTTCTGACAAGCAGCATTTGTGGGGCTCCTCGTCCCTTCCTTTTCCACCATTCCTGGAAGGTTCTGAGGGTGTAAAAGTGGGAATTGACCCCCAACCACCACTCAGCTCCTTCCATTACTTTGGGAATTCTTGCCCTGAGACTCCAAAGAAGCAAGGAAGATGGGCAGGGAGTGTGAACATGCAGAGGCTCCTGCATGTAGAACATACATGTAGAACTCTGGTTACAGGTACATAACCTTCATTTCCTCTTCGAGTGGTGTCTGCATATTCCTGCTTGTGGGAGTTAACAAGCAGAACAACCCCAAGGAAAGAGGACTCATGAATTCTAGGTAAATAAGGATACCAAAATGGCCAGAACAAGCATTAGATCTGGACACCAAGTCAAGAGTGAATAGATCGATCTTCTCTCTCCCCCAAGATAAGTTTTAATTGAAAGGTTGGGGTTTTTTTTCTGAAAACAACATATGTAGCTGCAGAATCTGTCAAATTGCATGCTGTGATGAAGACAGCATGAAGGCATGCTGCGGACATGGCCTTTGTCCTCCCTCAGTGATTCAGCACCCACTCTCAGGCTTAAAGCTCCCCAGCTGTTGTTTTCGGGATCGAGACCCCCATCTCTCTCCTTTCTGAGTGGGCTATTTCTAGACTGCACAGTTCCCTGCCTTCACAGCACATTTCCCAGCACTAACGGGTTGCCCAAAGGCATCGGCTGACTTTCTCTTTGGAAATGGTTAAGAGGCCTTTCCTGTGTAAGTCTGCTTTATTCTTAAGGTAAAAAACAGTACAGAGAAAGCATATTAAAAACCATAAAATAACCTACACACATGAATAAACTTACTGTCGTTCTCACTCCTAACATGGATTCTGGTAGGATTATTCCTTCAACCGCCATCCTTCCCCAGACCTACAGGATTCCTTGTGATCTTCATCATAGCTTCAGCTCAAAACAAACACCCAGGACTCTATGATCTCCATAGTCCAGTCTTTCCAGCTCTGCCCTAAAGATTGAGGCCCTCTGTGGAGTTGTGTTTTGTCTGGATCAAGAAGAAGGCTCTGAGCTGTATGAAACTAGGTTCTTCCAAAAAGTCTCTTTTTTCTATTGGTCCTCCTGGGAAGTACACTAGCATCCTGCTTTCCCAACGAGAGAAGGTACCTACAATACCACAATAATACACATGCAATTACATTTTAATACAATGTGTCACAAAAGTCTTAACTCTAACTCAGTAAGGTTTAACTTAATTCAATAAACCTTGTCTTAATTCCATAAGGTTTGTTCAGGTATTGCAGGATATCATTAGTCTATCATGACATGAGCAACCTTTGGACCATGACAAACTGATTTTTCTTGTGACAGCACCATCTCCCCATGGGTTTGGGGAATTTGTAGATAAGTTTCGGCCCTATATAAATAGTGACAAAGTTCTCTGAATGTGCAAAACTTGAAACTTGCTTTCTTGAATATAAACAAAGTGCATACAAACATTCTGGTGATCTGTAGAAGATGCAAAGCCCAGGCATAGTAGACAGACTTTGGATGAGGACCTTAGACAAGAATACGATCTGGGAAAGAATTTAACCTGTATTTATACCAGTTGCAGAACAAAATAATACAAGTCATAGATCCATATGCAGCTTTTCTTTTTTTAAATTTTGGTAGCTACAGATCTATTCCCTGTTGTAGATCTACTCAGGGTTTTGTGGCATCTGTATCCATGCTTGGCTGCTGGATCTGGATTTAGGTTTTGCAGTTCTGGATCCATATTTGGTTCCCAGGTCCAGATCCAGTTTTCAGATCAAGACTTTTTGGAAGCTGGATCCAATGACCAGGTGACCCCTTTTGGTGTATAGCAAGGTCTCCTACTCTGATCTGAACAAATCCAGGGATTCAACGGTGTTCAGCCTGATATGCCTCTCCTGTGAGCAGGGGTAGGAGAGGCAGCCACAACCATTCCTGTGAAACATTCTTCAAAGCAGATGCTAGACTTTATTCAGTGCCAATGTAGTCACACGGGCCTGAGAAGCCCCCCCCCCATGTTAGTAGGGGTGTGTAAGATGACTCCTGTGGCTTCAGACCAAGCCTGTGCCAAATGGGCATCTCTTTTCAAAAGACAAAGCAACAAACTGCTGCTGGAGGTGCTATGACATAACAACAAACAAATTTTGCCTAAAAAAAAAAAAGGACAAGGAAAGCATTGAGGAGGCTGTAATCTGAGCTTGATACATCATTGGTGGTTAGACAAGAACCGCACCGTTGGGCTGTGTCTAGACTGGCAAGTTTTTCCACAAAAGCAGCTGCTTTTGCAGAAAAACTTGCCAGCTGTCTACACTGGCCACTTGAATTTCCGCAAGAACACTGACTTCCTACTGTCTGAAATCAGTGTTTCTTGCGGAAATACTATGCTGCTCCGGTGCGGGCAAAAGTCCTTTTGCGCAAAGCTTTTGCGCAAAAGGGCCAGTGTAGACAGCTCAGATTTGTTTTGCGCAAAAAAGCCCTGATCGCGAAAATGGCGATCGGGGCTTTTTTGCAGAAAAGCACGTCTAGATTGGCACGGACGCTTTTCCGCAAAAAGTGCTTTTGCATTAAGTGTCCGTGCCAATCTAGACGCTTTTTTCCACAAATGCTTTTAACGGAAAACTTTTCCATTAAAAGCATTTGCAGAAAATCATGCCAGTCTAGATATAGCCTTGGTGGTTAGCCCCTTTCCTTTTTATACCCTTGAATACTCCAATATTGGGGAATGGGAGGACAAGTGGATTCAGGGGATACTGCTTTCCAGAAGGTTCTGGTAGCTCATAGTGCGAATGCCTGGAGCCTCAGGTGGGAATATGCCCAGGCTACTTGTAGAATGGTTACGTTACAGTAACTGTGGTTCTTCTGGGTGTTTTAG
Source organism: Pelodiscus sinensis (assembly GCF_049634645.1). NCBI lineage: Eukaryota > Metazoa > Chordata > Testudines > Trionychidae > Pelodiscus > Pelodiscus sinensis. The sequence continues at coordinate 24,702,855 of NC_134715.1, forward strand.
TAGATGTGGAACCCAGTACCTGCTGTATAGTCCCACATTCAGAGGCTTCAACAAACATGGGCTTCATACTGAAAAGGAAATGTGGGAGAATCCTGGTTGCTCCACCCTTTATGGCATCAAACAGGAGCATAAGGAGATACAGGCTGTGTTCATGACCCTGGTAGACACTGTTAGCAAAAAGAATCCAGTCTCATATACATGGGTCTTGTGTGCACCTTGAATGGGATCCACAGTCACCATCTAGAATAGTGGTTTTCAAGCTATGGTTCATGGACCACGGGGGACCTAAGACCATGTCTAATTTTTCCAAAGAGACCTGCATCTCCATTTGAGATATTTTAGGATTCTGCAAATGAAAAAAAGTTTAACCCACTGTCTAGAAAAACCACAATCACCATAGAGTAAGTAACTTTTTTATTTTTCTGAGTATGGACTTCAGGATTTTGTTATTGTGTAATTGTAATACAGTAATTCCTCATTTAACACGTGCCCACTTAACACGTTTTTGTAATAGCGTGATTTTTTTTTAGGGAACGTTTTTTGAAATGCACGACCGTCTCAGAAATAACATGATTTCTCCAGCCGTCCCATCACCAGCAGTTGCGCAGGGCTTCCCCCGCCTCCCTGCAAAGTGGCGGAGGGTTTATCTCTTGCTGCACCATTCCCGGTGACCCCCCCTCGCTGTACGCAGTGCAGGTCCCGGCAGACTTGTCAGAGGGGCATACTCCTAACCCAATCCCCCTCCCCTCTCCTCTCCTCCCCTTCCTTTCCCCAGAGCCAAACTCCTCCCCTCCCTGCTGTAACCCAGACCCTTTTCTCCCCCAACCTTATGTCCCGGTCCCAACAGACACCACCGCTTGAAACGCAACCCACACCTTTTCCATTATTTTCAATGGGAAAACTGACCCCGCATAACACGTTTTCACTTAACACAATCATTTTCTGAAACATATCTATAGTGTTAAATGAGAAATTACTGTACATTTACTGACTATATGTAGTGCACTGATGTTGGCAAACATTTTAAATTTGTCCTAGCTCCTTTCCATTGACTAGGTTACTTCTCATCTCTAATCCTCTTCCTAGATCCTACCTCCTTTACAATTAGCAGCGTGCCTACAGCTAGGTTTTGTGTTTCTCCTGGTGCACATTCACACATGCCTCAGGGCACATAAAAATCTATTCCACACATGGACAGAAGAGATTAGAGGGAACATTGCTCCCCATCTCACTCTACGGTATAGTCTTTTCTAATTAATCTATCTCCATCTTCATGGTATAGTGAAAGCTGTAATCCTGGAGAATGGGGGATTGCCAGTTAATTGAATATGTTGAATTACAACGCCTATTGCTCTCCCCCTGCCACCTACCTGCAGATCTGACTCCCTACATCTCAAGGCAGGCTGAGCAGAAAAGAGGCACCTTCTAATGACATCAGCCAGTATTGCCGGCTGTCAGAAGTCCTGAAACAACTGGCTGGACAGGCAGGAGTTAGGCACACACATCTGAAGATGCGCCAGTATTTGACTGGGGGCAATGCTGGTTAACAACATTTTCTGGTGAACAGAGTGCCAGATAACAAAGCTTTCGCTGTATCTGCATGGCTATGTGTTTTGTAACTTACTGCTCTCCAGGATATGTTTTTGCTTTGTTCTGCTTCAGTAGGATTTTCTGCAGTCCCATAATGTGAAAAAAAAAGCTGGTTTCATACAGAATGCTACAAGTTTATATGCATATACTAAAAGGTAAAGATGACAAAAGATAAGGACATCTGCTTACCATGAAGTGGTCCACTGCCACCATAAATCCCAAGTGCCCCATACTTCTCTTGAAATACCTCCCATTTATACTAGCTACATAAGTGAGATGGGTAGGGTTGGAATAAATATTTTCTTGGTGCAAGTTTGGATTAACCTGCATAACCCATGTGTAGCTACACCATACATTTGTAATGCTTCCATCTCTGCCAATAAAACCTAAATATGGACTGGATCAGGTAGGTAGATATGGACATAGAGAGCGCAGACAGTTAAGAACTCAATGATAATGTGAAGTTCCTCTGAAACAATCCCTATATAAAGCCTTAATTTAAAACGTGCTGTGTTTTCATGAAGTATTAGCTTTGGTTTCATCATTACAGCTTTGTGGGGAAGGGGAAAAGGAAAATAACATATCTGGATCTTCTTTAAATTAGGATGATAGTTTCTTTTCAAAGAGAAACTGTAATGAGTCATCGCTACACATTTTTAGTCAGCCATTTACTGCAGCGATTGCTCAGGAATAGATAAAAGGCAATCTACTGCTCTGCCCTTTTTCAGAGAAAGGGTTGTTTGGTGTTTTTATTTTATTTTATTTTTATTTTTTTGACGATGGCACAAGAGTGCCCCCTGTTGGAGTTCTGAGAATGAAAATGCCCATTGACACAAAAACATAACATTTATAATAGCATGGAAACTGTCTACTTCTCATGTTTTGCATAGAATGTTACAGATTTTTTATCCATCAGTGACAGTCTATTTTATAGATAAGAAACCCAGGGTACACAGTAGTGATAATTATACAGCCTGTTTACATGAACAAAGGAGACCACTGCAACATGAAGAGAACCCCAATTCACTACTAAAACCAACTAGGAGATATTCTGTTTGTTTGGGAATGGTAGGTAGCCAGTAATAGATAAATGCATACATGCAGCATCTCAGTGGCATCAGAATCACTCATTAATAAATTGTGCGAAGCATGTTTGTGACATCTGTCTGAGTGTTTTTAAAACCATTGGTTTAAAAAAGAAATGTCTTCCCAGCTGCTGTTTTCAATATCACATTCTCTGCACCAGCTTCAAATATATTGCTATCTAAAAAATGAAATCTGGGATATTATTAATTCAGCCTATGTTTTTTTTAAATAGAAAGTAAAAACTAAAAGTGAATGCAACTATGCACAGCCAGAAAACACATTATGCAGGAAATAGGGAAGTTGAAAGCAGAGGCTCAAGAATCCGTTATTTTTAAAGGCATTAGCATGAATTACAAAAGATGATGTACACTATAACTGTATGTCACGAGCTGTAAAATTACATCTGGGGACCTTTCATGGTTTATAGTATAGTACTTGATAGGGATGTGAAGGTTTATCTAGTTAACCAGTGGGGCTGGAGCAGCTCCCTGCCTGTCACAGGTAGGGGGCTGCTCTAGCTCCACAGGAAGCCCACTGGAGGCAGCTTCTGTCCTTGGTGGGCCCGGGTACGCTGCAGGCAGGGGCTTCTCTGATCAGGGCACTGGAGCATGCCCTGCTTGCAGGACACCCTGGCCTGCCTTAGGTAGAGGCTGCTCCAGTGTCCCGGGCCAGTGGGAGGTGGGAGGTGTCCTCCCTCCCCCATTCACACCTCTTTAATTGGCTAACTGGTTAAACAATATGTTTAACTGGTTAGCCAATTAAATGGGATTTTACATCCCTAGTACTTCAGCACATCTTGTTCCATCTCACAAAACCCGTTGGTGTTTCAGGATAGTTGTTCCATTAAAGAAAAGTGGGCTTGGCCCTCCTGTTCTAGTCCTGGTGCATGGTGAAGAGGTCAGGGCAGCACCTGGGGACTATAAGCGCATGGCTACATCGCAGTAAAAAACCTGCAGCTGTCCTGTTCCAGCTGACTCCAGCTTGTAGCAGGTGAGCTGCAGCAATGTTCCATTGCAAGATACACGTTCAGGCTCTGGCATCTCGCAGGGTTCTAAATCCCAGGCTTCGGTCCAAACTCGAATGGTTACGCTTCAGTGAAACAGTGCCGAAGCCCAAGCCCCAGGAGAGCCAGAGCAGACCCGAAGATAAGAGCTGACAGAGACAGATGCTGGTTACTAGGAAAAGGCTGAAAGTAGGGGTGTATCTACACTGCAAAGTTATTTTGGAATAATGGCTGTTATTCCAAACTAACTATGTGAGCGTCTACACGGCAATTCCGTTTTTTTAAAATAAGGCGCGTATAGACGCTCCACTTCTGCTATTTTGAAATAGCCCCTCACCAGGGCCATTCTAAGTTATTCCTCCTGGGACTCTAAATCTAGGGACTCCACTTCTGCATTAGGGAATCCTGCCGCAGACTAATTTTGAGGCTTCCCCGCAGTGTAGATGTTCTATTTTGAAATAAGCTATTTCAGAATAACTATTCTGGAAGAGCTTATTGCGAAGAAACTGTGCAGTGTAGACATAGCCTAGGAGAGCAGTCAGAGGGCCTCAACCCAGAGAGCCAGGGCTGAGGAGGATTGAAGGCCGCTGCAGCAAAAGGGGACAATGCCTGCTGTATGGAGCCACTGCCAGAGAGGGATGAAGGAAGGGGAAGCAGTGAAGGGGATTATCCACTGATGTCTCCTTGCTGGAGAGCTGGATCCTGAGGCATAGTGGGGAGTGAGGCCATGAGGAGTGAGAGATGTTCCCAGCAGAAAGGCTGTGAGAGCCCCCAGTGGGAGGAGAAGGATTACACCTGTGCTATGTCTAGACTGCAAGCCTCTTTCGAAAGAGAGCGTCTAGACTGCACGCGGAACTTTCGAAAAAGCAAGCTGCTTTTTCGAAAGAAAGCAGCAAGTGAGTCTGGATGTTCTCTTTCTAAAAAGCCCTGTTTGCTTTCAAGAACACCTTTTTTCGAAAGAGCACTTTCAAAAAAAGGCATTCTTCCTCGTGGAATTAGGTTTACCGCCGTCGAAAGAAAAGCCACGTTCTTTCGATTTAATTTCGAAAGAACGCGGCGGCAGTCTAGACGCAGGTGAAGTTTTTTCGAAAAAAGGCTACTTTTTTCAAAAAAAACCCCTGAGTCTGGACACAGCCCTGAAAAGGAAGGGTTGAGGAGGCTGTCCTGGCAGTAGGATGGAAATGTGGCAAAGACACTTGCTCTGGGGTGGCAAACTGTGGGATTTCAGTGCTGTTTTGTTAATAAGTGTGCATGGACTTGAAGACATGATTGCATCGATTTGCTGGGGATCCTAGAGGGAAGCTGAGTTGAGGGACTGCATGCAGGGCTGCCTCGAGGCCATCAGGAGGCACCTGAAAAGAGACCAGACATTTATAGAAAACATGTGGGAGACAAAAGCAAAAAGCTTCTACTACAGTTATGTAAAGAGTTAGGCAATTAAGATTGTATTTTGGCACATAAGTGATGCGATTTTCAAAAGTGCTGAGAATCTCACAGCTGCCATTTATGTTGCTTTATTATTAAGGTTAAGAAATCTTTTATATTCAGTGGAAGCTTCTGGGTGATCCATTAAAAATATGGCCATTTATTTGCATACTTAACTCTTTGCTCCCAGTCTCAAAAAAATTCACTAAAACTATGAAAAAGCCATGAAAATTTAGTCCTTCCCCTAAAAGCCATCTATATGGACTTTAATAGGAATGGTGGGAAATCAGGCCACTTTTATTTAGACACCTAAACATGGATTTAAGAATCCAAATAAAAATATTGTTAGTAGAATGCAGCTTTTTGGAGTCTAAAGACTGAAAACAACTTATCTTTGTTGCAGCAGGGAAATGGGTAGAAGAGAGAAACAAAAAAGACGAGACTTCTGGTCATCTGGAAGCATATGGTGGAGCAGAAGATAAATCTGAGGAAGAGGAGGAGGAAGAGGAGGAAGATCCATACACTTTTGCCGATGAAGATGAGAGCGTGTATGATATGATATTGGCTTCTGATGTGGAAAAAAGAAAGGAACGCAGGTCCTTGATTATAAACCGGCCACCAGCACCTGCCCCTCGTCCCGTGTGTTCCCCTGTCAAAGAAGAGAACACACCCTACATAGTGCAAGGTAAAGTTTGTTTAAAGATATTTACTGACAGTGATGTTCTGGGTAGAAGTTTCTATTGTGAATTATGAATTTTAATATTCTGTAGATTACCTTCCACTTGAGACTAAGGTCCTAGGCTTATTAATAAACCCCAAACAACCTATTTTCTCTCTGAAACAAACTAAAAAAGTATCCACACTGTTGTTAATTTCAATTTTGCATCTAAGAGAATACCACTTTTTTCAACCTAATTAAAATCACCTAAAATAGCAACACAATATGATGGAAGATGGAAAATTACTAGGCCAAATCCTCAGCTGATGTAAACCAGTTCACACCACCTGAGGATCTGGTCTATTATGTTCCATGTGTCCTTCAAGTGGTTAACAAAGGGTGGAATATATAGCCCAAGTAACAACAATGTAAAAAAAAAACCTGTCCACTCCTCATCCCCTGCATCAGAACTTTCTTTACTGTGGTTCTTCCCTTCAATATCATTATTTTAAAATGTGATTCTACAGGTAAACAAATTGATAAACCAACAACTAGTTTAAGCTCTATTTTTTGGTAGTTTACATAAGTCTCAATGAATATGTTTCTGAGTGTATTGCCGCTTTTCTTTATTGTCCTGTCCTTCATTGTTTTCTTTTTGATTAATAGATTCGTAGATTCTAAGGTGAGAAGGAAACATTGTGATCATCTAGTCTGACCTGTGTAACACAGGCCATAGAATTTTCCCAAAATAATTTCTAGAGACTATATTTTAATAAAACATTCAGTCTTGATTTTAAAATTGTCAGTGATGGAGAATCCACCACAACTTGTGGTGTCCCCATGGTTAATTAGCATCACTGTTAGAAATTTCCAATGTCTGTTTGTCTCGCTTTAACTTCCAGCCATCGGATGATGTAATGCCATTGTTTGATAGACTGAAGATCCCATTATCAAATATTTGTTCCAAATGTAGGTAGTTATAGACTTCAGTCAAGACACTCCTTAACCTTCTCCATTAAAACTCACGCTGACTGATTGTGCCAAGTTTATCAAGAAATCCATATTCCTTTGTCTCAGTGGCCTGTTCTCTTCATTACATGCTATTCTCCCAATTTTCGTGTTGCCTAAAAACTTTATCAGCAATGATTCTGTGTTCTTCCAAGTCACTGATAAAAATGTTCAATGTGACTCCAAGAACCAGTCCCTTTGGGCCCCAACTAGAAATCTACCCACTTAGAGATAATATTCTCTTTGGAGTTACATTTTGAGATCATTTAACCAACTTTTAATCCTTTCATATATGCCCAGTTAATAGTTTAACATATTAGATCTTTAATCAAAATGTTGTCAGTGCCAAATCAACCCCCCACAGAAATCTATAAAGAGACACTTTTATCTTTTTCAATACAACTTGTAAAACATCAATAAAAGACAGTTATTTTGACAGCAACTATTTTCTCTAAGCTCATGTTCATGGTATTAATTACATCACCCTCTTTTGATTCTTTATTAATCAAGCCTTGTATCAGCTAGGGATGTGAATGACTAGTTGACTAGTTGCTTCCCATCCGCCCTTGCTGCCTCTATCAGAAAGAGGCAGCAAAGAGAGTAAGTTGGTGGTGCAGGTGCTTCAAAGCAGCAGTGCCGCATGGAGCCTGGAATCAGCTGGGTTCTATGCGGTGCTCTCGCTTTGAAATGCCACCTGAAGCCTGATGCTGGGCTCCCCACAGAGTTTCAAAGTGGCAATGCCAAATAAAGCCAGCTGACCCCCGGTTCCATGCAGCACTGCCAGTTTGACACACTGTGGGGATCATGGGTCCAGCAGGGGCCTGCTTGAGTCCCCTGCTGGCCCCATGCACCCCAAAGTGCTTTCACCTTTGAAGTGTAGCAAAAGCCCTGGGATTGTTGATACACTTCAAAGGTGGAGGTGCCCTTATCGACTAATCAAAGAGTTGATGCAAATTGCATCAACTATTCGATTAGACAATTAATCTAAATTTAACATCCCTCGTATCAGCTTCTCTGTTGCCTGGGATTGAAGTCAAAGTGGCAGGCCTACAATTAGTGGGTCACCCTGTTTATCCTTTTAAATGTTGACACAACAGTAGCTTTGTTCCTGTCTTCTGGAACTTCTACGGTGCTGTAAGAGTTATTGAAAATCAACATTGACAGTTCACAACTTCCTCAGCCAATTTAATTCAAACTTTTGGAGGCAAGTTATTTGAACCTGTTGATTTAAAATTCTGTTCATTCTTTCATCTATCACAAATAATCAATAAACGATGCTGAACTAAGGGGACGAAGATGTGGAAAAGAGCATTTAGCAGCTGCTGTTTCAATATCTATGATGTAACATTTCTGTATCACAAGCACACAAAGCATTTCCCTTCCTGGCAATCTTATTGTGGCATTAGATTAGCATTTTGAAATAAAATATCTTAAAGGTTTTTGTGTGCCCAAATTGTCAGATGATAAGTGAAGCTCCAAGATACAAAAGCTCATTCTGATAGGAACAATTACACAGAAATTAAAGTGTGTATCTGAACTTTATCAAAGTGACCTGAATTTCCTGCTTCACAAAAATTGGGTTGGAAATCTTATGGGAGTAAGCATTATGGTGAGATGTCTTGTACTTCCTGCTTCTTCTTTGTCAGAAATAATATGAGAACAGCATTTCCTCTTCTGTTTGAATTACTTGAAAAAGAAAAGTAATCAATGAAAAGGTTATCCTGATTTATTTTTTTAATTAAACAAAAGTCATGTCAAGTTCAGTTTGACTTTTAGGCCAAAATTTGGGTAGGTTCTTTATTTATCCAAATTGGTTCATCTTTCTCTATTACTGAAAACATTATTCCACCATTGAAAAGCTCCTTTTTTCAGTTCAGTTTTATGTAAATGAAATGATACTGAAATATAATAATTGAGTTTATTAAACTACCCCTAAAGGATGGAAATGAAAGAGAAAATGTATACAGTAGTGTGAAAGGTGTTTGGCTGGGGAGGGGGATAAAACTCTTTCTCTAAAAAAAGAGTTACTGCAGGTATCTCTTACTCATTACACACAATGCCAAATGTGATTGACTATGGCTGGATTCGAAAGAGGCCAGTTGAATTGTGGGGCTTGTTAAAAAAGGGAAGAAAAATTAGGAAGACGTGGTTTGTCTCTGAACCAATGCTGTCTGTGCTCATATGTGCTAGAAGTGTAGTTTGTTTTGTTTGGGATTTATGATCTGATTATTAACACGCAGACATCTTAATTTTACTATGGGTAGTTAGTTCAGCACGTGTGGTATTTTGTTGGCCTATAAAAGGTGGGGTCATTTATATTATTTGTCTCCTAACATTGCCACAGAAATCCTGAGTGCTGTATAAAGAAAAGCCATTTTGCTTTGTTGAATATTTTGCTTCTGAACCACATTCGCCAAAAGAATCTTTAACAGAGCTATTGTGAATGTTTGTTGGTATCATCAGCATAAGCTATTTCCCTCTAGGATTCTCAGAATGTAGCTGGATGTACAAGAAAATTGAACTAATTTCCTACAAAGTCACCACTTAATTAGAAAACTAATTTTCTTCCATCATGTGTTCTCTAAAAGAAGACTTGGAAGATAAGATTCTTGTGGTATGTGTAATTTAAATTGCCCATTCTTTTTATTAAGGACATAACCTTGCACATAGCCAATAATGACAAGAAAACCATAATAAATGTTATGCCTTTGTTATAGGCAGGGTTGATAGAACCCTTGTTACTAAGGTTATCCAACGCTTTCCAGTATAAGAATGATTTCACTTGCTTATAGCTTGGCCAAATTTTAAAAACTGTAACCATTCAAGGCAACCTTTTCTGTGCTGAGTGTCTACCTCAGCTTGCATATTTTTTAAAACTTCAGCCAAAATGGTTCAGCTGTTTTCAAAACGAGATTATCACAGGAAGTAGGTAGTCTAACCCTTTTCTAGGCCTAATCCAGAGGGGACAGAAATCTCCTATTGCTACCACTTAAAGATCCTGCTTCTTAAGATCAAGCAGAGGAGGTGCTTGCTATTAGCTTAGGAGATTCCTTCACAATCAGTCATGATGCCAACCAAGAGTGAGGCCATTCTGCAAGTAGATCCTTCTTGAAGTCAGTAACATTCCATGTAGGCAAAGGGTTATTCCCACAGGGCCTACTTGAAGAAGCAGGGCCCAGTTTCTGTGCTCACTCTGAGAGAATTGATCAAATTGTATCCCATCATTTACATCCCCATCATAGACTCCAGACTTTAACACTCTCTCATGACATGCTGCCTGCTGGGTGCTTTGGCCCATCTGAATTGCTGGGCTTGATTTCATTGAGTTTCTGGTGGCCAGGTTGGAGTTTTTGTGGCAAGGTGCCTATGTGTAGCACCCTGGTCAGTTGCTTTGCTTCAGTATTCGGAAGAGTTGCAGGATTAATTTAAGTCAATTACATGCTTTCTACTAGGGAATTGTAGAGCCACATCAAATCACCATATTTGAGCCTGCTCTGCTTCCTGTGCTCTTTGGGGGTGTTTAATATCTCTGGGTATGTCTACACTACCCCGCTAGTTCGAACTCATTCCACGAGGAGTAATGGTAGTTCAAACTACGAAGCCTAGTTCGAACTACCTAGTTCCTGCCGTGTGTAGCCGCGCGGCACGGGGTTCGAACCAGCGGGGATTTAAAAATGGCGGCGCCCCGCTTATGCAAATGAAGCCTGGGAAATTCAAATCCCGGGCTTCATTTGCAATTGCGGTATGCCTACATTACCCTCCTATTTCGAAATAGGAGGGTAGTGTAGACATACCCTCTGAGAGTACCTGCATTTTTGTGCTGCAACAGCAGTATGCACGGCAGGTGTAAAATTCCCAGTGGTGGAGAATCCATTGCAACCTGAGCTAAGTTTTCCAGTGTTTAATTACCCTTACTGTTAAAAAACTCCCACCTTATTTCCCATCTGAACTTGTCCAACTTCATCTCCCCCCTATGGATTGTGTTATATCTTTTTGTGCTAGACAGAAGATCCCTTTATCAAATATTTGTATATCCTTATAAACTGAGATCAAGTCACCTCTTAACCTTCTCCTTGTTAAGCTACATCAATAGAACTTCTTGAGTCTATCACTACAAACAGGGCCCTCTCCCACAAACTTTTCACCTGGTGTACAGAGCCACACTGGTCCTTGCCACGAAGATTCACCTTCAATTCAACGGGACAGGCCCTGTTCCCAGTCATGCAATCTTACACGCAAGGCTGTAGGGCCATTCAGATTTGACCCAGCTGCCCCACCCTAAGTGGTGATGCAACCTTGCATGTCGGGTCACAACATAATTCTGTTTGGGGGCCTCTCAAATGGGAGGTCCAAGGCAAATTGAGATACATGTTGGGAGGCATGATTGCCCAAGACGGGGGGATAAGAAGAGCAAAGTGTATATCATGCCTAACATGCATACAGCTGTGGGCATTACTAACAATAAGACATGTTTTCCAATCCCTTAATCTTTCCTGTGGCTTTTCTTTGAACCTGCTCCAGTTTATCAACCTCTTTTTGAATTGTAGACACTAGAACTAATCCATTAGCAGTTGCACCAGTACCAAAAACAATGGTAATATAACCTCCCTTCTCCAATTCAAGATTCCCTTGTTTGCCTTTCCAAAGTTTGCATTAGCCCTTTTGACCTTTAAAATCATGAGTGGTGTGGAGAGGGCGGATAAAGAAAAAGTATTTATTAGTTCCCATAATAGAAGAACTAGAGGACACCAAATGAAATTAATGGGTAGCAGGCTTAAAACTAATAAAAGAAAGTTCTTCTTCACACAGTGTGTAGTCAACCTGTGGAACTCCTTGCCAGAGGAGGCTGTGAAGGCTAGGACTATAACAGAGTTTAAAGAGAAGCTAGATCATTTCATGGAGGTTAGGTCCATAAAAGGCTATTAGCGAGGGGATAGAAATGGTGTCCCTGGCCTCTGTTTGTCAGAGGCTGGAGAAGGATGGCAGGAGACAAATTGTTTGATTGTTGTCTTCGGTCCACCCTCTCTGGGGCACCTGGTGCTGGCCACTGTCAGCAGACAGGCTACTGGGCTAGATGGACCTTTGGTCTGACCCAGTATGGCCGTTCTTATGTTCTTATGACCACAGCATCGCACTGGGATCTCCTATTCAGTCGATCATCCACCACAACTCCTGCATCTTTTTCAGAGTCACTGCTTCCAGGGGTAGCAGTCTGCCCTATAAGGGTGGACTGCAAACTTTGTTCCTTGGTGCATGACTTTATATTTAGCCGTATTAAAAAAAAACCACATAATTTAAGAAGCACCTGGAAACAACACTGTGACTCACTGACGCGGAAACATGTGATGAACCAGCTCTCCACAGACCACCAAGTGTTCCACAGACCCCACAGTTTGGGAGCTGGTGATTTAGAGGCAATGAACATAGGACCCTATGATATATCATTTAGGCACAGCCACTTTTCAGAATAGGACCATGCTCAGCTGCTGTAAACTGGCATAACTATACTGGCTTCTGTTGAACTGTGATAATTTACACAAATTGAGCATCTTGGTCTTAGTGTCTCCTAGCAGATGAAAGTCAAGAGAGCTGTAATTTAATGTTTTTATAACCCTTCAGCTAGGACTCTCCTCTCATTATTTTAAAAACTTTTAAGAATTCGAATAAGGTTTGACTAATTTCATGTAATTTTTGCCAGGTCTTACTGACCGTGCAAGCTTCTATACTGAACACTCCACTAACCATACTGCATCTTTAATAAACAGCCAAGTGAATCCTGCTTGGTGTTTAATGTACACCAGTGTAAATAGTCTGTATTTATATGAAAGGTTCATCAAAAGATGAAGCTGCTGACTAGTGCCAAATAGCGCTTTGTCCAGATGGTGTGCATTCTCTGTGTGTTCCCTTTCCGCTCCCTGAAGTCTTAATATTCCTTACCAGGTTATTTCAATATGTTTTCAGCTATGTTCTGTCAAAACAATTTCTAAATAAATATATTAACGGATTTTGTTTTTATTTTTACTGTGAAATTGTAATGCTCCTTTTAAGTGCCAGATAAACAGCCCTGGAGACCAACCAGAACAGGTGCAAGCTTTCCCACAAAGCCCAGCAATGTGCCCCAATTTGGACTTTTGAGGATTGCATAAGGGGTTGAGAGGATGCATTTAGTATCCCTCCTTGACCAGTCACTTACCTCCTTGTTGAGCCTACCAATGAGGATGCTAGTTATTATCAGTGCTGTTTCTTATTTGGACACGTGTTCTGACAGGAACTATAATAATGCCCAAGGGCCACCCCGGCTGGTGCTGGTGCCCTACACAGCCCAGCATTAGAGCCCCCTCTCGGGGAGGGGGCTGAAGTTATGAGGGAAAGAGGTTGTCAGCACACTCAGACCAGATGCCGTTTACTGTAGTGATGTCTGGTCTGAGACAGTTGGCAACCTGGAGTAGGACTGAGAGTGAGGTCTGGGCTGGAGGAGCAGCAGCTGGCTGCACAGTCAGCCAGAGAGAAGTGGTGATTTTAAGGGGAAAGGAGCACTTCAATCCTGTCGCCTGTTGTGTGGCTGCTCCCTGCTCAGGCCCACAAAGGCTGCTCGCCTCCAGGTGGTGAGTGGGGGTTGGGGGCTGACCTCTGGGGAGGCTGCCACGGGTTGGAGCAGGAGGCAACCAGTGCCCAAAAGCAGCATACAGCTGCATAGGTTACCATCAAATTTGGGGCAATTTGGTGTCCCAAATTTTGCGGTACCCTATGCCGCTGCATGTTTCGCCTATCAGTCGGGATGGCCCTCATGAAGCTACATACTTGTTTCATATGTGTCATTAAAGATCTGCCATCAGCAAAGGTATTTACTGTTGTGCTTTACCGTACAAGTAACATGCTGTAGCCTGTGTCCCATTACATATCTCTTGAGCCATACAGTCCCCCTATGTATAAGAAAACATTTTAGCATCTAAGAGTGGCTGTTCAAGCCAAAAGTCAGTAGTGGAACATTCCAAAATGTATTCCAGAATAGAATACAAATTACACTCTAGCATCTCATCAAAACTACATGAATTTGTACCATAAGCAGTAACCAGTGAGTGGATTTTCAGGGAGCAGGAATATTCCATATAAGAAATAGGAAATGTTGGAAATGTTTACCCAAGTGCTGTACAAATCTCTCATTTCCAGGGCCTCAGAATCAAGAAACAGATTTCTTTTAACTCTAGCCATCATTCCAATAGGAGAGATCTCTATTATTCTAAGCACTGAGATTGTTTATTGTTCTGATTTGTTTAATGGCTAGAATGGGAGTTTTTTGCTTATAAACTGGTATGCTAACTTTATTGGATAGATTGGTGAACTAAGATTAGATTTTAGATGAGCAAACTTTAGGAGTATGTCTACACTAGCCCCCTAGTTCGAACTAGGGAGGCTAATGTAGGCATTCGAAGTTGCAAATGGAGCCCAGGATTTAAATACAGGCAGTCCCTGGGTTACGCGGATCCGACTTATGTCGGATCCGCACTTACGAACGGGGCTTTTCTCGCCCTGGAGGACGCAGGCGGCAGGACCGCCCAGACGCACCGCGGTCCCGCCGCCCACATCCTCCGGGGCGAGAAAAGCTGCTCCACGTCTCCCTAATCTGCTGGGGAGGGGGGGGCCAGCAGACCAGGGAGACATGGAGCAAAGCCGCGGAGGACCGGGGCGGGGGGACCGCGGCACATCTGGGCAGTCCACCCACCTGGGTCCTCCGTGGCTTTGCTCCGCGTATCCCTGGTCTGCTGGGAGGGGCCCCAGCAGACCAGGGAGACGCGGAGGACTGGGGCAGCGGGACCGCTGCGCGTCTCAGTCCCGCCACCTGCGTCTCCCTGGTTTGCTGGGGGGGGAGCGCAGCTAGTGCGTCCCCCCCCCCAGCAGACCAGGCTTTTCTTGGGATGCCTGTGGTAGAGCAGCTGGGGCGCTGCCAGTTGGTCCCGCAGTGCCGCTCTCGGCGCTACTGGACCAACCCGGCAGCACCCCAGATGCTCTGCCCAGGCGTCCTGATTCAGCCGCTGCTGGTCAGTTTCAGCAGCGGCTGAATCAGGACGCCTGGGACAGAGCTGCTTGGATGCTGCTTGGTTGGTCCAGTAGCGCCGAGGAGCGCCGCTGTGTAGGAAAGATAGAAAATATGGCAAAAGACCAGCTTGGCTTAACAAGGAGATCTTGCATAATCTCAAAATAAAAAAGGAGTCATATAAAAAATGGAAACTAGGACAAATAACAAAGGATGAATATAGGCAAGCAACACGGGAATGCAGGGGCAAGATTAGAAAGGTAAAGGCACAAAATGAGATCAAACTAGCTACAGGCATAAAGGGAAACAAGAAGACCTTTGTAAATACATTAAAAGCAAGAGGAAGACCAAGGACAGGGTAGGCCCACTGCTCAGTGAGGAGGGAGAAGCAGTAACAGGAAATGCTCAATGACTTCTTTGTTTCGGTCTTCACCGAGAAGTCTGGAGGTGTGCCTAATGTAGTGAATACAAGCAGAGAGAGGGTAAGTTTAGAAGATAGGATACACAAAGAACAAGTTAAAAATCACTTAGGAAAGTTAGATGTCAGCAAGTCACCAGGTCCTGATGAAATGCATCTCAGGATACTCAAGGAGCTGATAGAGGAGGTATCTGAGCCTTTAGCTATGATCTTTGAAAAATCATGGAAGACAGGGGAGATTCCAGAAGACTGGAAATGGGCAAATATTGTGCCCATCTATAAAAAGGGGAATAAGAACAACCCAGGAAACTACAGACCGGTCAGTTTAGCGTCTGTCCCAGGGAAGATAATGGAGCAGGTAATTAAGGAAATCATATGCAAACACTTGGAAGGTAATAAAGTGATAGGGAATAGCCAGCATGGGTTTGTGAAGAACAAGTCATGCCAAACTAATCTGATAGCTTTCTTTGATAGGATAACAAGCCTTGTGGATAAGGGAGAAGCGGTGGATGTCATATACCTAGACTTTAGTAAGGCATTTGATATGGTCTCGCATGATATTCTTATTGATAAACTAGGCAAATATAACTTAGATAGGGCCACGATAAGGTGGGTGCATAATTGGCTGGATAACCATAGTCAGAGAGTTGTTGTTAACGGTGTTAAATCCTGCTGGAAAGGGATAACAAGTGGAGTTCCGCAAGGGTCTGTTTTGGGACCCGTACTGTTCAATATCTTCATCAATGATGTAGATATTGGGATAGAGAGTACGCTTATTAAGTTTGCAGATGATACCAAACTGGATGGGGTTGCAACTTCTTTGGAGGATAGGGACATAATTCAAAATGACCTTAGCAAGTTAGAGAAATGGTCAGAGGTAAACAGGATGAAGTTTAATAAAGAGAAATGCAAAGTGCTCCACTTAGGAAGGAACAATCAGTTCCATACATACAAGATGGGAAGCGACTGTCTAGGAAGGAGCATGGCGGAAAGGGATCTAGGGGTCATAGTGGACCACAAATTGAATATGAGTCAACAGTGTGATGCTGTTGCAAAAAAAGCAAATATGATTCTAGGTTGTATCAACAGGTGTGTTGTAAGCAAAACTCGTGAAGTCATTCTGCCGCTCTACTCTGCACTAGTTAGGCCTCAGCTGGAGTACTGTGTCCAGTTCTGGGCGCCACATTTCAAGAAAGATGTGGAGAAATTGGAAAGGGTACAGAGAAGAGCGACAAGAATGATTAAAGGTCTAGAGAACATGAGCTATGAAGCCAGGCTTCATGAACTGGGCTTGTTTAGTTTGGAAAAAAGAAGATTAAGGGGGGACATGATAGCGGTTTTCAAATATCTAAAAGAGTGTCACAAGGAGGAAGGAGAAAATTTGTTCCTCTTGGTTTCTGAGGACAGGACAAGGAGTAATGGGCTTAAAGTGCAGCAGGGGAGGTTTAGATTGGACATTAGGAAAAAATTCCTAACTGTCAGGGTGATCAAATATTGGAATAAATTGCCAAGGGAGGTGGTGGAATCTCCCTCTCTGGAGATATTTAAGAACAGGTTTGATAGACATCTGTCAGGGATGGTGTAGACGGAGCTTGGTCCTGCCTTGAGGGCGGGGGGCTGGACTCTATGACCTCTCGAGGTCCCTTCCAGTCTTATGATTCTATGATTCTGCCCCAGCTGCTCTGCCCCAGGCATCCCCAAGTCAGCCGCTGCTGAAACTGACCAGCGGCTGACTACAGGAAGCCCGAGGCAGAGTTGCTCTGCCCCAAGCTTCCTGGAATCAGCCGCTGATCAGTTTCAGCAGTAGCTGACCTGGGGACACCTGGGGTTCTTAAGTTGAATCTGTATGTGAGTCAGAACTGGTGTCCAGATTCAGCCGCTGTTGAAACTGATCAGCGGCTGATTCCAGGAAGCCCGGGGCAGAGCAACTCTGCCTCGGGCTTCCTGTAGTCAGCCGCTGGTCAGTTTCAGCAGCGGCTGAATCTGGACGCCAGTTCCGACTTACATACAGATTCAACTTAAGAACAAACCTACAGTCCCTATCTTGTACGTAACCCGGGGACTGCCTGTATCCCAGGCTTCATTTGAATCTTCCCGGGCGCCGCCATTTTTAAATGTCCCTTAGTCCCAACTCCATGCCCACGGCTACACGCAGCATGGAGTAGGTAGTTCGAATTAGGATCTCTAATTCGAACTACTGTTACTCCTCGTGGAACGAGAGGGCTCGTGTAGACATACCCTAGGGGATTAAGAAATCTATTGAAGAGTTGAAATGGGAGAAAATATTTTTAGGATGCACTACTGTGGTTGAACGCTGAAAAATCCATTTGAGGCAAGAGAGGGTGCAGTCCCATCAATCCTCTGGAAAAAATGTTACTTTGTATTAAATAATTAAATATTAGTTTAATAGAGGAAAAATGGGAAAGATATATAGTCCTATGGCTGAGTCACTCGCTTGGGAGGTAGAAGACATCTGATCAAGTCCCTTTGCCTCATTAAGCAAAGTGAGGAATAGCCATTTTGAGTAGCACCCCTAGTGGATCACATACAGAGGTGAGCTTGGCAAGGGGAATTCTTATCTTGGCTAACTTTGAAGATTGTGCTGCCACGTAGGTATGAGTATAAATATTAAGTCATCTGCCTCAAGCAGATGTACAAGCCTAGAGGTGGAAACTTAGGCGCCCAGAGTTAGGTACATGCCTAGAGGTAGAAACTTAGGTGCCCAGAGAACTTTTACCATGGAAATGTAGGCACTGGCTCTTTTGTCAACTGCAGTAGCATCTAAATTGGGGATATAGGCACCTAAATCTGGGATGGAAATTCCTAAATCTTTTTGTGAAACTGGGACTAAGAGATCCATATCATAAATAAGACAATTTTGTTTTCTTTCTGGTCCATCTGCAAGTGCTATATGCCTTTAACTGTCTCTCAGCAGAAGAGACCACTTGCTGCTAGCATTAATATGTGTGGAGAGGAATAAGAGTAATTTGAAACTAGGAACTGCTGAAACTTCCCATTTTTTCACTTTTTGAACTGCTCTGGAAGGTATCTTGGGGTGTGACCTTCACACTGGTCCTGAAGTGGTTAATGTGAGCCTGACAAGCTGAATAATATACTGGCAGCACCTAAGGAGATAGGAGGGAATTTAATGGATAACTGAAGCCCAGCTGGGTAGAGGCTGGATGGTGATTATAAAGCCAGGAAGTTTGTAGCACAAAGAGCCTCAGGGGTTTTGGCTAGATTTGACTGACTTTGCAAGGGAAGCTAATTGGGCTAAACTGTAGGTCAGAGGGGAGCTAGAAGTGAAAACAAATGATACTCAAACCAGGCTAGAAAATGTGAATAGTGAAAGTGTTGAGAAAAAGGAATGGATGAAAACAAGGGAAGGGATAGATTCTTTAGAACCAGTAGAAAGAAAGAACTGCAAGATAGGAACTGGGCATGGATGAAATTGCATAACAGTAAAATCCCTAGCTGATGAGAAAGATAAGCTATATCAATTGCTTGATGATTGCAGAATAGTTTTTAAAAAGTGTTGGAGATACAGTAAGAGCTGGGAAACCACCTGGTGGTGTCTTCTAAGTGGAGTGTAACACAAAGAACAAGTAGGGCAGCTCCTTATGGAAAAGGTGCTAGGAAAGCTAAAAATGAACTGTGAGCTACTTAGATTTCTAACTGAAACGAATGGTGTAGATGCCTCAGGTGTCAAAGATTTGGTCACACAGCATATAATTGCAAAGGGAAGTTTAATATGTAACAACTGTGCAGGAGACCATTCATATGATAATTATGAGGGAGGGACAAAACAAAAATGTAACTGTGAAGAAAAAAACAGCTCAGCATAGGGATAGTGTAGTAGGCAAAGTAAGCTAGAGCAATGTTTAAAAAAACAAAATCATTAACACCTCATATGTAGAAGCTAAGAGATGTCTGGAGGGGAAAAAATACACAATAATAAAAATAATAATTGAGGGCAAAGATTAGCAAGCAGTTGATATAGAGGAGAAAGTAATGACTGACATTGGGGTAAAAGGAGATGATATGCTACTTATAGAAAAAGATTCCTTGTATCTGTGACTTTAATCATACATTATACTTCTTTCAGACAGGAAGAAAACAAAGTGAGACTTATAGGCTATGTCTAGACTGGCAAGTTTTTCCGCAAAAGCAGCTGCTTTTGTGGAAAAACTTGCCAGTTGTCTACACTGGCCTCTTGAATTTCTGCAAGAACACTGACCATCTCATGCAAGAAATCAGTGCTTCTTGCGGAAATACTATGCTGCTCCTGTTCAGTCAAAAGTCCTTTTGCGCAAAAGCTTTTGCGCAAAAGGGCCAGTGTAGACAACTCAGATTTGTTTTGCGCAAAAAAGCCCTGATCGCAAAAATGGCGATCGGAGCTTTTGTGTGGAAAAGCACGTCTAGATTGGCACGGACGCTTTTCCGCAAAAAAGTGCTTTTCCAGAAAAGCGTCCGTGCCAATCTAGACGCTCTTTTCCGCAAATGCTTTTAACAGAAATCTTTTCCGTTAAAAGCATTTGCGGAAAATCACGCCAGTCTAGACATAGCCATAGTGTGCTGAAAAGTACATATGAACTAGCAATCTATCAGAGAAACATCTTTCATTTAGGAAAGCATGGAGAAGTGTTGAAGGTTACAGGAATGGAGGTGTTGTTTTTAATCTGGAATGCACATGGTTTTATAGCATATGGGCAGGAATTAAAGAAATGTTATCAACATGAAAACTAAACTTGATATACTATGCATAAAAGAGACTTGGCAAATAGAAAAACTAGACTAAAAAATCCAGGATATGGCATATATAGAGAAACAGGAAAAAGGAGGAGGGAGAAACCAAGCAACATGAACTCTGGACCTGAGTCATACAGACCAATTGCCCTTGTGGTATATTTAGGTAAAGCTATGGACAAAGTGATGGCAGAAAGATTAGTAGCACACTTGGAAAGAAATAGGCGTATACATGGAACACAAATTGGGTTCAGAAGTAGGAGTGCATCTGACCCCATTGTACTGATACAGAAAGAAGCACATGAAAGCCTGAGATCCAATGTAACACAGTAAACTTCCTGGGCACAGAAAAAGTCTATAGTGTGTTCTGGAGAGAGGGACTACAGGCAGTCCCCGGGTTACGTACAAGATAGGGACTGTAGGTTTGTTCTTAAGTTGACTCTGTATGTAAGTCGGAACTGGCGTCCAGATTCAGCCGCTGCTGAAACTGACCGCCAGTTCTGACTTACATACAGATTCAACTTAAGAACCCCAAGCGTCCCCAAGTCAGCTGCTGTTGAAACTGATCAACGGCTGATTCCAGGAAGCCCGGGGCAGAGCAACTCTGCCTCGGGCTTCCTGTAGTCAGCGCTGGTCAGTTTCAGCAGAAGCTGACTTGGGGACGCCTGGGGCAGAGCAGCTGGGGTGCTGCTGGGTTGCTCAAGTAGCGCCGCTCCTTGACGCTACTGGACCAACCCAGCAGCACCCCAGCTGCTCTGCCCCAGGCGTCCTGATTCAGCCGCTGCTGAAACTGACCAGCAGCGGCTGAATCAGGACACCTGGGGCAGAGCAGCTGGGGTGCTGCCGGGTTGGTCCAGTAGTGCCCAGAGCAGCGCTGCAGGACCAACTGGCAGCGCCCCAGCTGCTCTGCCCCAGGGTCCACAACAAAAGCCTGGTCTGCTGGGGGGGGCACACACTAGCTGTGCCCCCCCCCCCCCCCAGCAGACCAGAGACACCGGGAGCAAAGCCGCAGCCGCGGTGCGGTCCCGCACCTCTGAGGCTTTGCCAGAGCAAAGCCTCAGAAGTGTGGGAACCCGCCGCTGCTGCGGCTTTGCTCCCGGTGCCCCTGGTCTGCTGGAGACGGTCCCCAGCAGACCAGGGGCACCGGGAGCAGCTTTTCTCGCCCTGGAGGTTGAGGTGGTGGGACCGCTGCCTGCGAGCTCCGGGGCAAGAAAGCCCCGTTCGTAAGTGCGGATCCGACATAAGTCGGATCCGCGTAAGTCGGGGACTGCCTGTATTGTATAAAGTGGCAACCATGGGTATTGTAGGAAGAATGTATAGATGGACAAGGGATTTTCTAAGCAAAAGAAAAATAAAAGTCCATCTAGGGAAGGCCTTTTTCATTACAAATGGAATGCCCCAGGGAATTGCCATTAGCTTAACACTTATTAACATCATAATAAATGACCTGTCAGTGGAGATGAGTGCAGGAATAGGCATTGCATTAGTTGCTGAGAACTGTACCATATGGCCCAAATCTTGAAAATGCCACCAAAAGAATCAGCAATGCACTTCTCAGTAGTTGTGAATGGGAAAACAGATTGACTTTCCAGTTCTCCATTGACAAAACTAAAGGAATGGTGTGTGTGTGTGTGTGTGTGTGTGTGTGTGTGTGTGTGTGTGTGTGTGTGTGTGTGTGTGTGTGTGTGTGTGTGTGTGTGTGTACATACAGCAAATAAATATAATAGAAAAATACCTTGTCTGTGATATTTGATATGGACCATATTCAAAAAGTTGTAGATAAGACTAAAGGGAAGAATAAATGTATCAACTTACTTAAAAGAATATATGGAGTCTCCAGGGGAGCAGATTTTTTTTTAAGTGATAATGCGATATAGAGTGCTAAGTAGACCTGAATACTAATGCCAGGTCAGCATCTAAAACAAATCTGAGAAAACGAGACAGTATATAAACATAGGCACTGTGTATAGCATGTGGTGCTTTCATTGCTATTCTGCTGTGTGTAATGCAGACCAAAGTCAGAGAACTGTCTATCACTCTTAGAATTAAGCTGCTAGACTTAAGTTTTTTGGCCAAAGCAGTCCCGCTGATAGGGGAGCAATTGCCCTAGGCTCCTTTGACTTGCTGCCAGAGTGCCACCCTGAGGGTTTGGAGAGGTACACTGCAGTCTGGGCAATCCTAAATGCTAACTGCTCTCAGTCCCACCCCTTCCTTCAAAGGACAGGGCACTGGGCCCCACACACATCTTGCCCCAGGACCTGTGGTGACTGTGGATCCCGCTGGGCCAAAGTACTAGATAATAGTGAAGATAACTGTACACTTAATATATATGTTGGTGTTTGACTAGAAACAGGGTAGGACAAAAACTCAAATACCTCATGTAAGTAGGGTAAAGGATTAAGTAAAGAATGTCAGTTAAAAAAAAAGACTTAACAAAAGCCAAAATCTATACCAGGGGTGTCCAAACTTTTTTCAAAGAGGGCCAGATTTGATGAAGTGAACATGCGTGAGGGCCGACCATTTTGCCTGACATTCTTTGAACCATTAAAATTAAACGCAGATTAACTATTTTATGCAAAGTTTATTGCAAACGGCATACTTTTCATTTCGTCACATGGATGACAAATCTAAACAGGTGTTAAATCACTCTGCCTTTCATATCTGAAGGCCAGATGAAAAAAAAAACCAGGAAGCTGAAATATATGTCAGGAACATTGTAAAGTACATTACATATTATTGGTAATAAAGGTTGTCTGTCAACTTTTAAGTTCAAAAAATATGAACAGGAACATAACACCAAGTATACATGTTGTGTCCAAATATATTTATAACTGATTTAGACCAACTGACATTAACTGAGATTTTACAATGTATTCATCTCAATACATATGGATTCGTTGGGGGCCATAAAAGATAGATATTGCCAAATTACCTGTGGGGCCGTATTAAACCGGAAGACGGGCCGCAATTGGCCCGCGGGCCGGACTTTGGACATGCCTGATCTATACCAATGGGAAAATATTCTGACTGGAAATCCATCCCCCTGAGAGAGAAATGTAACTATTTTTCTTCTTCTTTGGTTATTACATAAATGTGCAGGATTTAGCAAATCAATATATTTGTGGTAAGTAGGGACACTATCGTCAAATGTATACTGGCAGCTCCAAAAAAGAAGGAATGGATAGAGTAGGAATAGCTTTGTGTGCCTGCCTAGGGAGTCAAGAAAGGAGTAAGACTAGCTAATTTCATCTATCTTTATTACTGAATGGTGGTCATCGATTGAGGAAATGATTCTGCTGCACAACAAGCCCAAGAAGTAGTAAGGGGCTGCAAGAAAGTCTGAAGTCACTCTTGGGAGGGTAGAAGAAATAAGATGGTCCAGGGAGACAGGAAGGACTCTGAGGGAGCATACCCTGGCTGCTAGCTACAGGGTCCCTGAACCGAAAACCAGAGTAGAGGTTCCACTACAAGCCACCAAAGAAGTTGGAGTGAAACCACCTGAGATAAGGAGTGCAGTGACCATGGAGCCAAGAGACAGACAGACACCAGCTATATGATCATTCGACTAATGATAGGCTGGACTCTGTTACCCGGAGGGAATTGACTAAAGCATGACCTGGCCAGAAGACCAAGTTGTGAAGAGAGACCACTGGAGTGACCACTGGCAGTGAGTGCCAGATGGGAAGACACTCACTACGCTATTTCTGGTCACAAGGGGGTGCTCCTCAGTAGGTGAAGGAACCCTTTTACAGAGAGGAACATAAGACCCGATCATCAGGCGAAGTCATTGAAAAGACTCTCATTGAGTTCAACAGACTTTGGTTCAAGTCCACACTACATAAGGGATTTTGCCCTCACTCTTTATCCTTTCAGAGTGCCACACTCACATTTTCTGCAGCATGCTCAAAAGATGAGCATGGTGCTGACATCCCCTGACCTATGCACATACACAAACAGGATAATGAGACTTTTTTTTATTTTCCTAAAATTTATTTTGTTTATATGTTTTGCAGAAGAGTAGAAGTAACTTTCTCCCATTCTGTCAACATGCCATGCAGCAGACAGAAGATTTCAGCCCACTGTATTTTATTTCAAGACAGCAGTTTTTCAAACATTAGCAGTAAAGAAGCTAGAGCTGTAGATATACATAGAATAATGATCAAGGCAAATTCATACAGCATCACTTCTCTCTGTACAACAAAAAATGGGGCTCCAAAGCCTAATAAACATATCCAGATGTTTAGACTTAGTTAATTGTTCCATTGTCATAATGAATCTAATATGCCTGAGATGCACTCTGAGAAGTCTTCCAGCGTCTAACTATGTTATGTTTACCTACAAATAGAAGCTTCACAGCAAGAGTTCTTGGGGTGGTCTCTTGCCTAGCAAGTAGATTGAACGTTCCACTCTGTTGATTAATCAGTCCACTTGACTGATATTCCCAGTATTCTCTTATTGCTGGAAAACCCCACAAGATATATAACAATTTGGTATTATTTTATAACCAAATTTCTCATCTTATATCTGACAGAGTATGATTGCAAATTGAAAACAGAATTCCTAATGGGTTTTGGATTAATGTTTTCACATTGTCTACCTTTGGAACATTTAACTATGTAATTATTCAAGAGAACCCTTAGTGTTATTTAGATCAAATGCATAAAGAACATTAAAAGGTTTATCACTGAATAATGACAATCAGTGTAAATTGTGTACGTTATTTTTTCAGCAAGTGTGCTTTAGCCTTCTACAAGCAATAATACTACATAACGTCTGCAAATATTTTGCACATGACTTTTCAGTTATGTTAATAAGTGGTGTGTTGATAGACCACTATTTATCTGTTTGTTTATTTTAAGGAAATGTATTATTTTTTGTTATGGATTCATATAGGACTGGATAATGTCTTTAGGCAAATTACATCCTCCACAACCTGCTCAGGTGTGTTAGCTACTTTCTTGTTTTCTTGATCACTTATTCCTGTGCACTTGGACCTAAGGTTCAATTAGCCTATACAGGACTATAAGAGAGGATGCTGAGCATTGTTCCCTATAATCTTTTCCATCCAGGTATGGACTTTTTTCATCCATGTGCAGAATAAATGTTATGTGCACTAAGGCATGTGCATATCTGCACCCCTAGTAGAAACAAAAAACCTAGCTAGGGGAGCTCTACTAATCATCTGAGTGACATTAAAATATCTTCTGCACAGCTGCACAAGCGCACACCTTACAGGGAACAATGATGCTGAGTACCCTTTATTTCTGTGTATGGGAGTGTCACCCAAGCAACAGTTTAGCTCACATTATTCATAACTTTTCTTTCACCCTAGTTGACTTCACTTTGTTAACCCTAAGATTTTTAAATTTTTATTATAGCATTTTAAATTAATGTTAGAAACTAGTGACCTTGTTCAAAATGTTTCTTTTCATTTTCCTTCCACTGATGATCTCTTTCCTGGTTTTCATTCCAAGGTAAAATTATGATAAATAAAATTAGGACATTAACAATATAGTCAGCCAAGACAGAAAAACTTAAATCAGCCATAATATGACTATAAATTGAAAAAGCCATCTTTTTAGTATCATTTGGAGAGATGTAAATGTTGATTTATTGAAATGTCTCTAACCTTATTTTTCTCTTTAGCTGTCTAAAGCAGGAGAATTAGGGTATGTCTACACTACAGCGTTAATTCGAGTTATCTTAATTCGAAATAGTTAATTCAAATTAAGCTAATTCGAATTAACACACACAAAATGCAGTTCGAATTAGCATTTTGCTAATGCAAAATACTGCTTCCACACTGACTGGACACAGACTAGGATTTAAGGCCAGCCAGAACCAGGTCAGGCAGGGCATCAGGTCAGGAGTGTCTGTGTGTGGCTGCTGCCTGAGGCTATCTGATGCCTGTGCTTAAAGAGACACCCCCCGCCCCCAGGTCCCCCGGGCAGTTGGTTCTCAGGTGTCCCTACTTGCTTGCCTGCCTCAATGAGGGACAGCAAAGCATTTGTGTCTCTGCGTGCTCTGGTTGCCCTCCCTTGGGACACCACAGCACTCTGCAACACAGAGCTGGAGCTGCCCCTAGGCACTCTGGAGCTTCTTGTGGACACGTTGCTGCAAGCCTGGCTGCACTTTCTGCAGGCTGCCATCCCAGAGGTCCATCGGGGGGGCTGTCAGTATCCAGGAGGCCCTGCAGGAGAGCTTCCACCCTCAGGAGCACTAAGAGCCTCCCTGGTGTGTCCCACTGGGGGCTTGTGCCTCATTCCTCCCTCCTTCCACTTACCCCTCCCTAACCTCCCTTCCTGATGTCAAATAAAAACACATTTCTTGCCAAAAACAAACTCTCTTTATTGACAGAAACTGGGGTGGGAATGAGGGTGGGAGAGGGGAGGGGGAAACCTGGAAGGAGGGAGCTGGAAGGGGGAGGCAAGGAGAGAAAGGGGAAGGAGAAGCTCAGGGTTAGGGGTCTTGCCAGACCAACTTGATTTTCATGCAAACCTGCTCCTGGGTTCTCATATGGCCTTTGATGGCCAGGCTGGCAGCTTTCCTGCCATAGATTGCTGCGTTCCTCTGTCTAGTGTGGAGATCATGGATGTTGGGGGCATCCCCCTAAACCTGAGTACAGTCCACCCTGATCTCCGCCCTGGACCAGGAAGGCACCAACCTTCTCCGGGTCCTGGCAGGCTCCTGGGAGCTGGCAGACTGCTCCTGGGGTGCAGTGGAGGGCTGGCTACCAGTGGCTTGCTGGCTCATGTTTTGGGGCCACTGGGTTGGGGCAGTGACTGCTGGCTCTTGGCCAGCAGGCTTGGAGCTGGTACAGGCATTGTGGCCAGAGTCTGCCCCTTTCAGGGCTCTGGGGCTGGGGGAAGGGAGAAGAGTTTTCCTAGTTTGGCCCAGAGTGGCCACCAGGGGAAACTGGGAAGGCTGGAGGCCAGCTAATTCGGAATAAGCGTCTACACAGCGCTTTTTCCAAATTAGCTAATTTGAGTTGGCGTTACTCCTCGTAGAATGAGGTTTACCAAACTCATATTAAACGCCCCACTATTTCAAATTAAATTCGAAATAGCGGTTTGCTTGTGTAAACGCTATGGAAGTTACTTCGGAATAACGGCTGTTATTCCGAATTAACTTGGCAGTGTAGACATACCCTAAAACAGGAAAAATTCTGATGTGTTGTGTTAGCAACACTATATGTCTAAAGACAGAAAAAATCACTAATGACCTATACAATTTTTGTTCATTTTTAAAATAATCCATTATTGATAAGAAGGAAACAATTTTTCATGAAATTGTGATGAATGTTACTAATTCAAAAAATGTCATCTATTCAATACTTTCAGTAAAATACACACATGGAGGAGCAGAAGGAGACAAAATGGTGGATATCTATACTCTAATGTGAAATCAGCTTCATCAGGTCTATTCAAATAGCATTTATTTGTCAACTTCACTGATTCTGTTCTTAGTAGGCTACCTATAATAAGAACTGCATTGCTTAGGAAACATTGACAATTACTATTCATAATTTTTTTTAAAAATCTGCACTGGCTTACATGGCTAAATGATAGTGTGAGTTAATTAATACACCAGGACTATACTTCTTAATATCAACATTCACATCTTAAGTAGGTCACCGATGAGGATAAGTTTGTTAGTTTCTCCTTGCTGTATCGGAAAACTATCACACAATTAATTACAATGGCTGCATTTGGTCAACAGAAAGCCAAGAATGAAACAGAAGGGGTAAGTTACAAATCAGAGTTATGGTGCACTTATACAAGTACATACTGAATTATTTCTTGTTTTATTTAATGTAATTATTTTATTACTTAAAGGTCATCCAAAGTGTGCATGGCATTTAGAAAAATAAAACTGACAAGTCTCTTATCCAGGGGTGATTTAAACCCAAATTAGACAAAATACAGCATGGGAGGCAGTAACTAGAAGGCAGCAAGGTGGGAATATGAAAAAATGAGGATTGGCACAGTTAGGAGGCATGCGTAAAAATGAATATCTAATAGGATGTGAATGAATTAGTGGTTTATTTTATATTGCTCATTAACTGAATTGTGATGGTTCGTAATGGTTTGTGGCGGTGGGGAGGGGAGCGTAATTATAACATTCCTGTAATGCATTGTACCCTAAACTAGTGACATATGCTCTCATTCTTAACTCCATCTTGAAGTCTGTGTCTGGAATATATTTCTTGAATATTATATGTAAAGTTTAATGATTTCTCATTTATACTAAGTTTTTTACATAAGTGCACAACACTTAATCAGCCATAATAGGACTATAAATTGAAAAGGCCATCTTTTTAGTATCTTGGAGATCGTTGTAAGTACAGATTGGATAAGTAAGTGTAATATAAGTGCACAGCTTCTTACCTGACTTACCCAAGGCAAGGAGGCTCAGAAAATAGACACCTTTCTTTGGATGGGAATAGATTGTGATATCTTGGCCATCAAGATGAGAACAGAATAATCTGCTTGTGATACACAAGCAAGCCATTCTCCATAGAGTACTTAGAACATATGAGTGGTAGAATAAATTGTTTGATCTGTGTATATGTGTCACACCGGGCATTGAAAAAGCCTGTGTGCTGGTTCAATTTTTAGTGCATTCTCAGCACTTGTGTGTAGAACTTTGGGATAAATTTTATTCCAAAAATGCACATGCACAGGTTCTGTTTTCTGGAAATGGTGTGTTTGATGTAAGGGTATAATTTGTCCCTTTTATTTGGTCAAAGATAGCTTCCTCTTGTCTGGTGCCTTCCCACGCTTTATCTTCAGTCTAATTCACAATGTAGAAATTGACATTTTGTTCCTCAGAGGGCAAACTTGGCAGCAGCAAGAAATTGCAATAATTCCATTATTAGTGAATCAGTCAGAATGTAACTAATGAATGTAATGATCAAACATTCTCAAAAGCATGTTAACTTAAACAGATTAAAATATTATCCAATAAAGTTCAGAAAACAAACATATTAAAGGTTAATGCTAGGAAAAGCTATTTTTATTCATTTTTGGTGCATGTCACAGCAGTGTGGGAACATTTTTGAGAGCGGGAGTGCTGAAATCCAGCCACCTTTCTGCTGTCCAACCCCCACTTTCCTGAAGCCAGTAGCAAACACCCCTGGCCAATGAGGCTAGCAGCAGAGCCCCGTGGCCAATGGGACGGTAGACAGGAACCTAGGTGCAGGATTGGCAGCCTGAATCCTAACACACTGGTTCAGAAGCAGAACCCCCAGCACACTGGGCAGCAGCCAGGAACCCCCGCATCCAGAGTTCTCGTGCCTATCCATGACACCTGAAAAAAGTAACAGAAGAAAGAGAAATCAAGATGATATATAGCAAAGACATTTCAACTAGAATACCCCAAAATCTTTACAACAATATGTTAAAATACACTGTCAAATATATTTATATGAATAGCTAATATTACCTCTCATCTGGAAAAATTACATGACATTATGAGCCTCTACTGAAAATATTTTAACATATTTAGTGGTAGAAATGACCATTGTCCCTCAAGTGTGGGTCTTATTCCAGAACCTTCCAACAGAAATCCCCATAAAGATGTTAAAAGTATTGACATTTTCTGTTTTAAATAAAATATATAAAAAACAGCTAAATAGAGACAATGGATTTCAGGAAGGCAGATTTTGGTAAGCACAGAGAGTCCTATGGGAAGCAAGACTAGGGGAAAAATAACTGAAGGGAGATGGTAATTTTTCAAAGGGACATTATTAAGGGCCCGAAAGCAAGCTATTCCATTCCGTAGGAAAGATAGAAAGTCTGGCAAAAGACCACCTTGGCTTAACCAGGAGATCTTGCATGATCTAAAACTCAAAAGGGAGTCATATAAAAAGTGGAAACTAGGACAAATTATAAAGGATGGAGATAAGCAATACAGATATGCAGGGGCAAGATTAGAAAGGCAAAGGCACAAAACGAGCTCAGACTAGCTACAGACATAAAGGGAAACAAGAAGACCTTCTATAAATATATTAGAAGCAAGAGGAAGACCAAGGACAGGTAGGCCCATTGCTCAGTGAGGAGGGAGAAACAACAACAGAAAACTTGGAAATGGCAGAGGTGCTTAATGACGTCTGTTTCAGTCGACACCAAGAAGGCTGATGATGAAGGAATGCGTGGCATAGTTAATACTAGTAGGAATGGGGTAGGTTTAGAAGATGAAAATAAAAAAGGAACTCAAAAATTATTTAGAAAAGTTAGATGTCTGCAAGTTACCAAGGCCTGATGAAATGCATCCTAGAATACTCAAAGAGCTGATAGAGAAGGTATCTGAGCCTTTAGCTATCACCTCTGAAAAATCATGGAAGACAGGAGAGATTCCAGAAGACTGGAAAAGGGCAAATTTAGAGTGCCCATCTATGAAAAAGGAAATAAGAATAACCCAGGAAACTATAGACCAGTCAGTTTAACTTCTGTGCCAGGGAAGATAATGGAGCAAGTAATTAAGGAATTCATCTGTAGACACCTGGAAGATAATCAGATGATAGATAACAGCCAGCATGGATTTGTAAAGAACAAATCATGTCAAACCAATCTGATAGCTTTCTTTGATACAATAATGAGTCTTGTGTATAAGGGAGAAGTGGTGGATGTGGTATACCTAAACTTTAATAAGGCATTTGATACAGTCTCGCATGATCGTCTTATCAATAAACTAGGTAAATACAACGTAGATGGGGCTACTGTAAGGTTGGTGCATAACTGCCTGGATAACCATTCTCAGAGAGTAGTTAACGGTTCACAGTCCTGCTGGAAGGGCATAACAAGTGGAGTTTCACAGGGGTCTGTTTTGGGACTGGTTCTATTCAATATCTTCATCCATTATTTAGCTATTGGCATAGAGATTACGCTTATTAAGTTTGTAGATGATACCAAGCTGTGAGGGGTTGCCACTGTTTTGGAGGATAGGGTCATAATTCAAAATGATCTGGACAAATTGGAGAAATGGTCTGAGGTAAATAGGATGAAGTTTAATAAGGACAAATGCAAAGTACTGCACTTAGGAAGGAACAGTCAGTTTCACACATACAGAATAGGAAGCGACTGTCTAGGAAGGAATACTGCAGAAAGGGATCTAGGGATCATAGGGGTCACTAAATATGAGCCAAAAAAGGCAAACATGATTCTGGGAAGCATTAACAGGAGTGTTGTGAGCAAGACACGAGAAGTCATTCTCCCGCTCTACTTTGCACTGATTAGGCCTCAATTGGTATATTGTGTCCAGTTCTGGGCACCACATTTAAGAAAGATATAGAGAAATTGCAGAAGGTGCAAAGAAGAACAAGAATGATTAAAGGTCTAGAGATCATGACCTATGAAGGAAGACTGAAAGAATTGGGCTTGTTTAGTTAGGAAAGCAAAAGACTGAGAGGGGACATGATAGCAGTTTTCAGGTATCTAAAAGGATGTCATAAAGAAGAGGGAGAAAAATTGTTCTCTTTGTCCTCTGAGGCTAGGACAAGAAGTAATGAGCTTAAACTTCAGCAAGAGAGATTTAGATTGCACATTGGAAAAAACTTCCTAACTGTCAGGGGGTATGTCTACACTACAAAGTTAGTTCGAACTAACGGATGTTAGTTCGAACTAACTTTCATAGGCGCTACACTAGCGCGCCGTTAGTTCGACTTTAATTCGAACTAACGGAGCACTTAGTTCGAACTAGGTAATCCTCATTCCACGAGGATTAAGCCTAGTTTGAACAAGCTAGTTCGAATTAAGGGGTGTGTAGCCCCTTAATTCGAACTAGTGGGAGGCTAGCCCTCCCCAGGTTTCCCTGGTGGCAACTCTGGCCAACACCAGGGAAACTCTACTGCCCCCCTCCCGGCCCCGGTCCCCTTAAAGGGGCACGGGCTGGCTACGGTGCCCATGCCAGGTGCAAGCCTGCCAGCACCCAGCCAGCAGACCCTGCACCTGGCACGGATCGAGCCACCTACCCGATGCCCCCCAGCCCTCCCCCTCTTCCCGGGACCAGGCTGGCAGCTCCCGGGAGCTTGCCCAGGACCGCAAGAGGCAGGCACCCGCCTGGTCTAGTGCGGACATCGTGGACCTTGTCCACGATCTCCGCACTAGGCACAGGAAAGTGGCCGGCTTGGGCAGGATAGCTGCCAGCCTGGCCACCCAGGAGCAGGTGTGCAAGAGACTCAAAGGGGTCCACTGAGACCCCCGACCCTGAGCCCTGAGCTTACAATGGCCGTCCTGGGTCAGACCAAAGGACCATCTAGCCCAGTAGCCTGTCTGCTGACAGCGGCCAACCCTAGGGACCCTGGAGGGGATGGAACGAAGACAATGACCAAGCCATTTGTCTCGTGCCATCCCTCTCCAGCCTTCCACAAACCTTGGGCAGGTTGAATCTTTGCTTTGTGAAGAAGAACTTTCTGTTACTAGTTTGAAGCCTGCTACCCATTCCTTTCCTTTGGTGTCCTCTAGTCCTTCTTTATGGGAACTAATGAAGAACTTTTCTGTATGCACCGTCTCCACCCAACTCCTGCTTTTAGAGACCTCTATCCTGTCCCCCCTCCGTCTCCTCTTTTCTAAGCTGATAAGTCCCAGTCTCTTTAGCCTCTCTTCATATGGGACCTGTTCCCAAACCCTGATCATTTTAGTTGCCCTCCCCTCTCCCAGCCTCTCTCTTCCCCTCTCCCACCTCCTTTTCCCAGTCTCCCCCAGTTTTGTTCAATAAAGACAGATTCCATTTTGGAAGACACGTTATCTTTATTTTGTACATCAAGAAGAGGGGCTAGGGAAGGGTAAGTGGAAGGAGGTGAGGGAGGAATGGGTCACGAGCCCCCGATGGGGAGGACTGGGCTGGCTCTGCGGGCTTCTGGGGGTGGAAGCTCTCCTGCAGCCCCCCAATTGCCCCCTCTCCCCAGATGGCAGCCTGCGGCAAGTGCAGCCGGGATGATGGCCGAGTGCTGTGATGTGCCGAGTGTGGGCATTCAGGGCAATCCAAGCCAGGACTGCTTTGCAAGCGGGGCACCCCTGAGAACTATCTGTCCGGGGTGGGGGTCGGGACCCTTTAATCACAGCCCTCGGCTAGCCTGAGACAGCATCTCCACGCTCTAAGTCCTCCTCTGATGCCCTGCCAGCACTGCTTCTGGCCATCCTTAACCCCGGTTCAGGTCCACTTAATGTGGACATGCTAGTTCGAATTAGCAAAACGATAATTCGAACTAGTTTTTTAGTCTGGATCTGTTAGTTCGAATTAGCTTAGTTCAAATTAACTAATTTGAACTAAGTTAGTTCGAATTAGCGCTGTAGTGTAGACATACCCACCGAGACTAACAAAAATATAAATAGTATCATGAGTTTTTGTGGGTACAACACACTTCTTTGAATGAAACCAATGGAGCAAGGGGCCCAGATTTTAAATATAAAGCAGAAAAATAGGGGAAATGAGGCGAGAGAGAGAGGGGAAAAAAACCTGTTAATTAAAATGTCAGTGTTAAATGAGGCTTTAACTGACAGTTAACTGACATCTTAATTGACAGGATTTTTTTCTTTCTCTCTCCTTCCTCTCTCCCCTATTTTTTTGCTTCATATTTCAAAATCTGGGCCCCTTGCTCCATATTTGTCATCTCAAGAAGTGGGTTTGCTGATGAAAGCTCATGATATACTATTCATATTTTTGTTAGTCTCTAAGGGTACGTCTAGACTACATGCTTCTTTTGAAAGAAGCTGCCTTCAGAAGAGATTGTCTAGACAGCTACAACTTTTTTGAAAAAGAGTTCTGCTTTTTTGAAAGAGAGCACCCAGGCAATCTGGATACTCTCTTTCAAAAAAGTCCTGTTTGTGGTCAAGAATGCCTTTTTTCAAAAGAAACTCTTTTGAAAAAAGGCTTTTTTCCCCGTAAAATGAGGTTTACTGCTGTCGAAAAAATTGTCACTTTCTTTCGCTTTAATTTCAAAAGAACGCGGCAGCAGTCTAGACACAGGTGACGGGTTTTTTTTCCAAAAAAAAGGCCACTTTTTTCAAAAAACCCTGTAGTCTAGACATAGCCTAAGGTGCTACGGGACCATTGTTGTTTAAGGTTTTTTAAGTTACAGACTAACACAGCTACCCCTCTGAGACTGCAGTAAGAGGAATGTGTGCCAGAGATGGAATTTAAAATTCAGGGGTTCCTTGGTTTCAGACTAGTTTTAAATGCTGCTCTATACTTTTCATTTTTTGGTCCAAATTCTGATTTTACAATATTAACACCATTTGACTTCTGTGGAATAATTCCATTTGCATCAAAGGAACTCAGTATCAGTGTAACTGAGCTCAAAAGCAGGCCCAGGATATTTAGTAATTAGTTGTAAACACTGTAATACAAATTATATGTCACTATTGTGATTGTGATTGTTGTTGTTAATAATATTTTCTAAAATATCATTCACCATAATACTGTATATTGGCACTCTGTGGCTGGTAAAACCATGTGTCTCTATGCAACAGAGCAACTTTGCAAATTACTAATAAAATGACAAATTGGTTGACATAACTACAAAAAATGATTGAATATAAACATGCACAAAAGTTTTTCTTCTCCCTAGAGTATCATAGGAAAGATCTGAGTATTTTTGTAGTCAGTGGCTGTGTTATCTAATGCAACTGAAATCCAAATACACACAGAGGTTCAGTTTTAAAATTCTTATTAGGAAAGCTGCAGTAGCTAACAGCTTGCACACTCTTAATAGTAGTTGTGGCAGATTAAATAATGTTCATGCTAAGGTTCTTGGGTTGCAACATTACAGCAACCTTAAAAGAAGACAAATAATTATTTCCCTTTTCAGTGCTTTTAAAAAGACTATCTTCCTTCTAGAAAAGGAACAGATAGGTAGATTTGTTGAGTTTTTTTGTTTTTGTTTGGTTATAACAAGCACTGTTACATCTGTGGACATTCTTCATTGGTTATTTGCTCCTTACTCAGGTCACAATTAAAAGATTCCATGCCCATTTGTATTCAGGAGGCCTGCTTTTCAAAAGCTTTAGGCTGCTCTGATTTGGAATCATTTCATTATAAACAGGCTTCCGGTTCTATTTATGATTTTGTGCAACTTTTTCCAGTGTCAAGAAGTAGCTTGTTCTCTTTTTCTGGTTTCTCTAAGGGTACAGCTATCCAGCAGTATTATTTCGGAATAATTGACATGATTTCAAAATAACATAGTGTGTGTTTACACAGCAAGCCGTTATTTCAAAATAATTTCGAGATGAAGGACTTCTTACTCCAACTCCTGTAACCCTCATTTCATGAGGAGTAAGGAAAGTCACAGAGTATTTTTCCTTCTACTTCCTGCTGTGTAGTCAGTGCCAAAAGCCAAATTAAGCTATTTTGACTTCAGCTACACAATTGACATCTGAAGTTATGTATCGTAATTTGACTTTTGCCCTGCTGTGTAGATATGCCCTGAATGGAAAGGAAGAATACGTGTTTCTTCCTTGTACTGTCTTTTCTCTGTTACTGGCAAAGCACATCCAGATATTCTCCAAAAGAAGTTCCCACCCCGCTGTGTATTTTGCTCTTCACGTGCAGTGAGTCTCTGCATATTGTAACACCTTTTTAGTCTTCTCTTTCATAAATATCTGAATTTGTTCCTGTATCTTCTTATGCTTGCAAAAGAGTTCATTCTTTGCACTTCAACTAGTTGGTGTTGGTTCTGTTTTGTCACTGAATCTTCCAACTACATCTTTTTGGTCTCCAATTTCTTTTCCATAGTACCCCTTTTTGTACAGTCTTCTGTCACATGAACAAATTCCAGAAATGCCTCTAGTATAAATTGAGAGTGAGAGATTTTTCTCTTTGAGCTTGCTTTCAATAATCCAAAATTTATTGTTCAGGACCTTGAAGTTCTAATGACAGGCATTGGGCTGTCTCCTTTAGAGTTGTAATCAACTTCCTAACACCTTGAATTTTTGTTGCAGTGTTTCAGCAAAAGGCTACCAGAATTCACAGTGATAATGAGAAGATGTACTCTGCTGTCCGGAAGCAAGGTGTGAAACCTCATTTTGCTATTTTAGCTATCTTGATGCTCCTTAATAGGATTATTCGAGTTTGTTCTGGTTTGATTTTTGTTTGGATGATTGAATATCTTGTTTTCTACCTTGATGACTTAAGCCCCAATACTATTTCAGCTTTTAAAAATCAAATAAATAAAAAGTTATTATTAAACAAAGTCAATCAGAGAGGAGCTCTATAAAAGTTTTTTTTTAATATGAAAGAGCAAAAATGACTGTACTTTTCTACCAACTTCCACTATAATGATTAAAACTAAAAAAAGAAGGAACTGGGTGGCTTATATGTTTCCTGTGCACCAGTTTTAACTTGCCTCGCTGTCTGTTTAGTTTAATACACTGAAAATACGACTTGCCTGTGAAGTAAGTGTCATTTTTCACAATCACTAAATTCATTTTAAAAAATGTAGAAATATAGGAAGTTTCTGGATAATGATTAAATAACTATAACCCTTAGTAATAGAGTATTGCTAGTATATCACTACAAATGTTATTCTCCTAAAAAGTTTTAGGTTTAATTTTTTTCCCCATCTGGCATCTGGTATAGTCTTTGGTGCAAATGTAAATGATTATCCAAGATGCAAAGTGGTGGAGATTCATAGCCAATGCATGCTGTTAGAGGTTGAACCTCTATAGTCTGGCACCCTCGGGACCTGACTGATTTCGAACCAGAGACTATGCCAGACTATATTAGGTCGATATTTTCTAGCAGCATTACTAACACTTCCCCTCCTTATTGGGCTATTAGAGGACATTTATGGGTAAATTAGAGCTAAATAATAATAATAAAAAAAACACCTAGAGCTAGGACTGGTGGCTATAAGCAAACTTTATGGGTCTGCAGGAAACCTGGCTACACCTATAAGTGGACATCCAGCTAACTAAAATCATTTCAGATGATGGCTGTTTCCAGATCAGAGTTCAGGACTAGACAGGTTCAACTTGTACTTAATATTCTTGAAAAAGCGCAGAATGGAGCTCTGTAATGCCTTTTTTTCCCCCTTTTCATCAGTATACTTCCTGTTGCACAGCTGGTAGAAGAAAGGGAAGTCATGCATGGCATAGTATGGAATTAGATATAATTAATTAAAAGTTTGCACATAGGTAAAGACAAATATTATCACTCCAATTCCCAGATTCCGCCTCGCTTCCTTCCGTGTAGGATCTAAGGAGAGGGAAGCAGCAGTGGCATTATGCCACCTTTCCCTCCCACCTCCTCCTCCTGGTGCTGGTAGAGAGCTGTTTCAGTAACACTCAAAAATCAGAGCAGCCTCAGGCCTCTTAACTTACTCTCACAGCTGCTTTTGCCCCCAAGCAAACATTCCAGAGGCTGAGAATACTAAGAACATTTGGACTAAACTGGGAGGTTGGCAGCTTAGACCTCGATATTACTTCTCTACAAGTGCACTCCTGCATAGGGATTAGTCAGAATCAAGTCCTGTGAGGTGACACAGAAATTATAAGATTCCTTTTTGACCCTGCATATTTTCTGATCATTATGTTGAGTGAAATACATGAAAATTCAAACCAGCTTGTAACCTATTCACAGCACCAGCTCTTGTGAAATATGATACATGAATTTGGGGAGAGAGGAAAATGGATATTAATGGGAGTTTGGGATATTCCACTCCTATCCCCCCCAGTAATGTCATGGTTGAGAAAGCAAATAAATTGGCATTGTTATGATGTCAGCTTATGAAGTGATATAACTGTCTCTTAGCCACAAAGGTCAGGGATACAACTGCATGCTCAGAGCAGCCCTCAATCTTTGACTGCCAGAAAGGTAATAGAGGAAGGGGGAGGGTCGTTCTATAATTGCCTTGTTCTGTGCACTCCCACTGAAGCTTTTGTGCGGATCACTATTACTGACAGGATACTGGGTAAAATGGACCATTGTCTGACCCAATATGGCAACTCTTATGTTATGTCAGGATTTCCTTGGAATTCTGTGGAATTTCATTAATGGTCTAGCACTATCTCAGAAGAAGAGCTGCTACTTCAACTGAATTTAATGAAGAGTTGAATCAATCAGGCAAATGCCAATAAGTTTTGTTGACCAGGACCCATTACTACAAAAGAACTCTAGGCAATAGCTTATTGCACTTTTTTCCTCTATGTAGCTTGGCTGGAAACATGGTTAAGGGGGTGTGACGGCGCGTTGGGGGTTCCCCGTCTCCTGCACCCTGAAATGGCACAAACAGACTGCACCAGCCAGTGGAATTGAGGGTGGTTTATTGCTCCTCCAGCACAGCGCAGCACAGATGTAATCTGGTTACAGGAACTGGGGGCTAAGAGGTCTCAATGCCCCCCTTGAGAGAGGGGAGTCCCAGCCCCCTCCCCAGCTCCTTCTTCTCTGCCTTCCAGCCAGCAACTAACTAACCCTCTTCCAGCCCTGCCCCCCAGTCAGGGCAGCATTCCACCTTCCTTTGTTCCTCTCCATGGGGGGTGTCTGGCCACTGGTTCAACAAGTTTGGCATTACCTTTGCATAGTGAGGTTTTCCCTGCTGGGTCTTGCTCCAGACAGCAGGGGTCACCACAGCCCAGCAAGTACCCCCACTACGTCACAGTTCTCCCCCCTCCGAGAGCGAACTGAGCAGGGTCACTCCGCTCGTGACCTAGGGAAGTTCGGGTCCTCTGCGTGGGAACCCGCCCTGGGGACATGGGTGCTCCCCTTGACTCGGGCCGGCCGTGGCGAGGACCCACATGAGTTGGCTTCCCTCTGTCCACTCACCACCCCACTCCAGGGCGACTGGCACAGGCCTGTCCTTGGGGGTCACACCCACCCTTCCACTGGCCTTGATCCCTGGCCAGGGTCTCTCGGGCCGGGGCCATGAGCCCAGTGAGTCTTCTCTGGACAGCCAGGGCGGCTTCCACCCCCGATGCTCCATCCAGGGAGGTCTTCCCCTCCCATAGCTCTCTCAGCGAGCCCAGAGGGTCCTCTATCTGGGGTAGAGACCCCCCAAGCTGCTTTCATACTGTCTTGGGCCTTCCCGCCCCTCTGGCAGGAGTCATAGGACCGGCAGTACCGCTGCACGGCTGTAAAGATTCCCAGCCAATAGAAGTGCTGGAGCAGCCTCAGCCGGGTGCTCCGGATCCCCGGGTGGCCCCCAACGGGGACATCGTGGGCCAAATACAGCAGCTTGAGGCGATACTTTCGGGGGATGACCAGCTGCCGCTGTACCCCCCCATGCCCTCGCCTTTCTGGGGGGAAGCCATTCACGGAACAGGAGTCCACGCTCCCGCAGGAATCTCTCCTGGCCACCTCTCCCCTGGGGCTGAGCTGCACGGAGGCCAGCCTGGTCCCTCAGCCTCTGCAAGGAGGGGTCTGCCTGCACCTCAGCCTGGAATTCAGCTGCTGAGGCAGGGATCGGGACCTGTTCCCCACCTTTGCCTAGGTCCGGAGTCCCAGCCTGGCTGGACCCCATGTCCACTGGGATGGGACCCTGAGGACACTGCCCGGAGTCCTTCCCTGGACCCAGGTTGTCAGCCCCCCGCTGGCTCTGGCTCCGGGTAGTGACTAGAGCCCGCTGGGATTCATGGGGCCACTCCTCTAGGTCATTCCCCATCAGCACCTCAGTGGGCAAGTGCGGGTGGACCCCCACTTCCTTGAGGCCTTCCTTCGCCCCCCATTTCAGATGCACCCGGGCTACAGGCACCTTAAACGGGGACCCATCTATGCCCTTCAGGGTCAGCTGGGTGTGGGGTAGTATCCGCTCTGGGGCCACTATATCGGATCGGGCCAGAGTCACCTCCGCCCCCGTGTCCCAGAAGCCCGTCACCTTCCTACCATCCACCTCCAGGGGTATGAGGCACTCGCTCCGCAGGGGACGTCCTGCCCCCACCCGGTACACGGAGAAATCCGCCTCCCAAGGGTCAGACCTCCCAGGGGAGGTGCACTGAGCATCCTTCCCTCCACTCTGAGCTGAGGTTTGCCAGCCAGCCCTTGCCTCTGGGCCAGCCTACCCTTCCTCCCGCCCCAGCCAGTTAACCCTGGAAAGTCCCCGGTCCTGGGACCTGGTGCACTGAGCCCTCTTGTGGCCTTTTTGCCCACAGCGATGGCAAGTTAGGCTTTGGGCTGTCTCTGTCCAGGCCCTGACTGGTTCTCTGGGGCGCAGACGATCTGTTCCTTGGTCTCGCCCCGTAGTTGACTCCCTCCGTCGCTCAGCCGAGATCCGGTCTCTGCGCGGTTCCCTTTCTCTCCGGGACTCCCGTTCACACCCGGACCGGCTCTCCGTGAACTCATCCGCCAGTCTCCCGGCCTCCTGGGGGTTCTCTGGTCTCCGGTCCTTGAGCCACAGCCTCAGTTTGGGTGGGCACGCTTCATAGAACTGCTCCATCATGACCAGCTTGAGCAGCTCCTCTGCGATCTGGGCTCCGACTCCAGAGACCCACTTGCGGCAGTATTGCGCCAGGCGGGAGGCCAGATCCACATAGGTCTCCCGTGGCCCTTTCTGTACCCCCCGGAACTTCTTCCTGTATATCTCGGGGGTCAGCCCGAACTTGTGCAGCAGGGCCTCCTTGACTCGGTTGTAATCCCCTGGCTGTAGGTCCTCCAGCTGACTGAGCACTCCGGCCGCCTCCTGGCTCAGTGCGGGGACAAGCTCCTGCAGCCAGTCAGCTGGGGGGACCTGTTGCAGTCCACAGGCCGTCTCAAAGGAGCTGAGGAACCCGTCTATGTCGCCCATGTCCTTCAATTGGGCCACCACGAGCCTCTCCAAGCGTCTGGTAGTCCCGGGACCCTGGGGCCCATCCGCACTTAGCGCAGCCGGTGCCCCGCCGGTTCTCCGCTTTGCCATGGCCAGCTCATGCTGTCGCTGCCTCTCTCGATCTTGGCGCTCCTTCTCTCGGTCCTCTACTTCCAATTCCCTGATCCGCAGCTGGATCTCCAGCTGCCGCAGCTCTGCTTGGCTGGCCCCTGCCCTAGATGGGCTACAGCTTGCAGGCCTCCTGGGGGAAGCTGTCTCATCTCTCCGGTGGGTTCCAGCGCTCCTCCCCCTCTCTGAGCCTGACACACTCTCAGGGGGGGTCTGGCTGCTTCCCCTGGGGACAAGATCCTGGCCCTGTGGCTGGTCATTCTCTTCCAGCTGGGCAATCAGCTGGGCCTTGGTTGCTTTCTGCACAGGCAAGCCCCTCTCTCTGCACAGCCCCACCAGCTCTGCCTTCAAGAGTCGGGCGTAGGCCATCTGCCCGCTGGGCCCCTCGGTGCAGACTCACCAGTCTAGTGCTGCAGCGCCCCACGATTCCCAGGAACCGCTTCGCTCTGTCTCCAGCATGCCTGGCTCCAGGGCTCTTGCTTCTACTGCGCCTTATCGCTCGCCGCTGGAAGCTCCATCCACGGGGTGCAGTGCATCCCACTTCTGACACCAATGTGACAGCGCGTTGGGGGCTCCCCGTCTCCTGCACCCCGAAATGGCACAAACAGACTGCACCAGCCAGTGGAATTGAGGGTGGTTTATTGCTCCTCCAGCACAGCGCAGCACAGATGTAATCTGGTTACAGGAACTGGGGGCTAAGAGGTCTCAATGCCCCCCTTGAGATAGGGGAGTCCCAGCCCCCTCCCCAGCTCCTTCTTCTCTGCCTTCCAGCCAGCAACTAACTAACCCTCTTCCAGCCCTGCCTCCCAGTCAGGGCAGCATTCCACCTTCCTTTGTTCCTCTCCGTGGGGGGTGTCTGGCCACTGGTTCAACAAGTTTGGAACTACCTTTGCATAGTGAGGTTTTCCCTGCTGGGTCTTGCTCCAGACAGCAGGGGTCACCACAGCCCAGCAAGTACCCCCACTACGTCACAGAGGGTAAAGATGAATTGCCATCTGCTTATAGATTTGCTGCTCATGTAGTCTTGCTCAAAACGTGTTTTCATAGCAAGGAAGAATAGTTTTAAAAATGAATTAACCATCTATGCCTCTTTCTAACTCTTTACACTTGGTAATTACAGACAGAGTTCCAACTGAAACTTCTGCCTATGCCACTTTGAGACACAGCATCCCATCTGGACAGGAAGAACTGATCCTTTTGCAGGAACAGGTGAAGAAGGGAACAATTACGGTGGATGAAGCACTTGAGAAATTTAAACAATGGCAGACTGAAAAAAGCAGATTAGAAGTCACACAGAAGGTATACTGCTGAAGGATTATGTTTGCTTGTAGCACATCTTGTTCAAGAGTTAGGGACCTAAATTTGGGGTCCTAAATCCATACTGAGGGCATCCAAATAAATGTTCATATATACTGCAGATGTGATTCCCACCTTGGGAAGACAGACTTGCCTGAGTTCTGTTCAAGCTAGTGCACTAAAAGTAAAAGTATGAACATTGCAGCAGTGTCATAGGCTAGCCACACAAGTTCATATCCAAGAGTTAAGTAGGCATTGACTCAGACAGCTAGCCTTAGCCCCAATATACTGTAGTATCCACACTGCTCTTTCTACCATCCTAGCTCAAGTAGAACTAGCACAAGTCTGTCTTTCTGCACTGGGAATTTGGCCAGTATAGACATACTCAGGGGGCTGAAATTTTATCTGATTTCAGTGAAAGCAAGTGGGTTGTCAACATGTAATTTAGGTGGAGTGTCTTGGTATCTAACAGTAGATTTAGAACAGAGCTTTTGCGCCATTTTGTTGATGCTTGTTTTGTTTTATTTTTTTTAATCTTGTTCT
The DNA here is from genome assembly GCF_049634645.1 of Pelodiscus sinensis. NCBI lineage: Eukaryota > Metazoa > Chordata > Testudines > Trionychidae > Pelodiscus > Pelodiscus sinensis. The sequence continues at coordinate 24,745,505 of NC_134715.1, forward strand.
TATGGTTTTGACCATCTGTGAAAGCTGTGTAACACCTATGAAAAAGAATTGCCTTTGAATTCTTCACCATAAGCCTTCTCTCACTGAATAAACTGAGCCCTTCTCAATTACATAAGGAGAACCAGCTCCCAAAATGAAAAGAGTGGCCTAGTGGAAGTTTTACCATTTCATATATATAGGACACGAGCACGTTTACCCAGCATTGCTCAGATCCTTTAAGAGGGCTCAGGGTAAGGAGCTTGGTGTGGGGGGAGGGGGGGGAGGTGCAAGAGTCAGGTTGGGGCTGTGAGGAGTGCAGAAGATTCTATGCGTGTGTGTGCGTGTGTGTAGGGGGGTGGATGAGAAGGGCAGGGAGGGGCTTAGCCCTCTTCTTCCACCAATCCGAGATTTTTACTAAGGTGGCTTGTTCTTCGCCTCCCTGTCCCCGTCACGGAGCGAGAGCAAAGTGCGCAGCTCATCTGTCCCCTCTGCTCGCCAGCCAGAGTAAGGAATGCAGCAAACTGTGTATTTTCCTCTCACTCTCTCATGAAGGGGAGCAGCCAACAATGTTCCTTTACAAATCAGGAGGAGTTTCAGTATACCCGGCCCTCCCAAAGGGGCGCCTAAATGGTGTGGGCAGTGCCAGATAGGAGGAGAGAGAGTGACTCCCCAGCCAGCCTCTTTCACCTGCCTGGTGGTTGTCTCTCTTCTATATGGTTTGATGAGAAGCAATCACATTCCAGGCACATCCCATTTTCCTGATACAACCAAACCCCGACCTTGCTTTAGGTTATGATAAGAGAAAGCTTTATACCGAATTTGTCTTTGTTCAAGAACTCTTCCAGACAGATACATTCTCTCACACCCACCACTAAAATAGAATCACTTGTGTACTGCAGCAAAGCAATCTCTATGCTGGCAGTAGCCCCACCAGCACTTATTAGGAGGACAAAGAAATGAAGTGAAAAATAAGATCTCTTCCAGATTCCGTAGACCATGATCCCACCGCTGTATTTGTATTCATGCTGAATAGTATTTTATTGTGAGTAGCCCCATTAAAATGTCTATTGCAGTTTGTAGTTCACATGTTATGCATGGGCTTAAATTTGTTCCCACTAAACATTTGTTTTAAACAGAAAATAAATATTTAACAAACAGTGTATTTGCAGACAATCAGTGGGATTATATGAGTAATAAAACACTATTTAGGGTTGTAGAATCAGGTCCTAAGGGTTCTTGCTACTAGCAATTGGCTAGAAAAATGATTCTCTCCTGTTACGGCTACAAAAGCTGATGCAGACTGTCTAAATCTATGTAGACAGGAATGTAACTATCATCTAGCCCTGGATGACTGGCTGATGGCTTGGGGATACATGCTGAAACGTAAAGGCTGCATCTGTGGAGCCGCATAACATTCTTCCTAAACTTTTCAATGGCTTTCCTGTGGTGAGAAGTTAAATGATCAGAGTACTAAAAAGCCTGCTCTTTCCAGTGTTCATTCATTATTTTAATAATAATGATTTATATCATTATTGTTGTTTGTGTGTTTCTCTTCTATTTAAGGAAAAAGTACGCCAGCTCAGAAATACCATCATCGGAAACAGACCGGAAGAAGAAATTTTGTATGGTAAATCATATCTAAGTAGCATTTTTAAAAAATGAAAACATGAACTGGGGATATATATGCAATATCTTTCCTGAGGTCCCAATCCAAATCCCAGATTGGCCTTTAAATCAGATCCTAATGTACTTTGCATCTTGGTTTAACTCACAGTTATTACTTTAATGTAATACAGACTTGATCATCTTTTAGGGTGAAATCCTGACCCTTCTGAAGTCAGTGGGATTATTGCCATTAACTTCAGTTGAGGCCAGAATTTCACCGTCGGTGTCTACTGCTCTGTTTTCCTTACTGTGTTTATTAATAAAGTGTAAGGAAATTGGTTGCCCACTTTAAGTATCAATATCAGTTTATTGGTAAATGTTAGTATTTTTTCTTATATGTCACTCAGCAGTGAACACCCATTCATTTTTACTAACTTGTTCGCTATTCAAAATTATTCTCTTGTGCCTGTGAATTGTTCAGAAGCTGCTTGTTGCAAGAGCTCTTTCACATAGTTGGTCTTTATGATCTATTATGCGACCTGTAGTTTTTTTCATTATTGGTTTTGTTCTTGACAGGATTACCTGCATGTTATAAACTACTTGCATTTCTGTCCCAAACAAATTTCATCCTCTCTTAAAACTAAGTTTGCTTCACACTTAAACAAATCTTGAGTATAGACCTGAAATTTTTCTCAAATATTTATACAAAAAAACTCTGTTCATAGAATGTTTTTTTTAAAAATAGAATTTTGCATTGTGCACATTCTATCTCCAAATCATAAAATGTTTGCAAATTGTTTTTTCCACTGCTCCCCACTGCTAATCCGGAAATCACCCACGCTATTGTTTTCCTGATGACATTTTGAAAACTATGCACTTACATAATTTGATGATTAATGTGCTTGTGGTAATTTGATAGAACTCAGTAATCACTGAGTACTCTTTGGACTACTAAGGACCATTTTTAAAATTAAATATAAAATAGGTACCTTTCAACAGGTACTCACTCATGTAACTACGGGTTGTTTCTAAATATTAATACTAATTGATTGCCAATTAAAGTGAACGTGAAATCCCATTAAAAATAATTGAACTTGTCCTGTTTAATTGTGACAATTAGTATGAAATATTAAAGTGGTTTAAAAAATTTATCCTTCATATATACCTATAGTGTGTGTGTGTGAGTGTACAGATAATACTTTATCTATTTTTACACACCTATATATTAATCAGTCCAGAGAGGGGAAATTTATATACATACACACGTATTTTAAGGCCAGAAAGATAGTAAAGCAAATAATGCATTCTAACAATATTTTTCCTCCCAACAGACAAAATCACCATTGAACATCATCCTCATGGTACGTGATACTAGCTTCCTGGGCAGAAATTCCAAGTTGTATGGCTGGTTTCTTTGAAATTATGCACTTTGGTTAGCTGAGTGGAACAGTAGTAACCTAGGGTATGTCTACACTACCACCCTAGTTCGAACTAGGGTGGTAATGTAGGCAACCGGAGTTGCAAATGAAGCCCGGGATTTGAATTTCCCGGGCTTCATTTGCATAAAGCCGGGCGCCGCCATTTTTAAATGTCCGCTAGTGCGGACTAGGCTTCCTAGTCCGAACTACCGTTACTCCTCGTGAAACATGAAAATGCCATTTTTCAAACGCCATTTTTAAATATCCGCTAGTGCGGACTCTGTGCCTTGCGGCTGCACGCAGCACAGACTAGGTAGTTCGGACTAGGAAGCCTAGTCTGAACTACCTAGTCCGTGCTGCGTGTAGCCGCGCAGCACAGAGTCCGTACTAGCGGACATTTAAAAATGGCGGCACCCGGCTTTATGCAAATGAAGCCCGGGAAATTCAAATCACGGGCTTCATTTGTAACTCCGGTTGCCTACATTACCACGCTAGTTCAAACTAGGGTGGTAGTGTAGACATACCCCTAGAGGTTTTGCATTTCAGTCTTCAAGTCCCCTCCTTACCAGGAGCTTTGAATACAGTACCCGTGAAATGACTGAATCCCTATCAACTTTCACAATAGTGCTCACAGACCCTGAGTTAATATTCAGAATCCCTCCCTTCCTAGAGTTGGGTTGTACTGGTAGTTCACAAACAGTTACTTGATATAAACCTCAAATTAAACTTGCTCTCTGAGTTTGGTTCTTTCCTAGTGTTTTCCTCTAGGACCATCTGTGTTCCAGTTCTCTCTGGTTTGCTTTCTCCTGGGTGCACTTAATGAACCATGCCTGCCACCTGAACCTTCAAGGTCAACAGGAGAACTTGCCATTCTGAGTGAAATTCTATTGTGCGCATTATGTGGGTCAGACTAGCCAGTGAGAATGGTCCCTTCAAGTCTTCACTGTATGAATCCTATTACAGTGTTTTATGTCACTCTGAAGTGAATCTCTCTGGCTGGCATTCCAAATGGGCTTAAGACAGAAATTTATCAACCCTTCTTGAATGGGAAATACAAGGCAGAGATATAAAAGGAGGAGAAATGGGGCAGAACTTGCCAGGATCCCAGATCCTTTTGAAACAAATTTTAATTACTGATGGCCTGACCCAGGGGTGGGCAACCTTTTTTTTTTTTTAGTTTGGGGGCTGCTGACTCATGGAAAAAATCACTCGGGGCCACATACAAATGAGAAGAAAACAAAAAAAAAATCCTTATGGACATGGCTCCCAACTGAGAATGAGAAAGATGCTCCCCACATTCCCCTTGCACACCAGAGCCCAGGGGAGCCCAGCCTAGTAGATTTTGTGTGCTCCAGGCTCAGGGGGGCATGGTGGGGGCACTTGAGCACCAGTGCAGGCTGCCCAGTGCTAGGGGAAGTCCCAAGTCCTAGGGGCTAGAACCAGACAAGCTGGGGACCGTGTCTGGCTCCTGGTCCTTAGGTTCCCCACTACTGGCCTAATCTTTGCGTTCTTATACAAAATTCCCACTCGGTTAATTGTAGAAGTAATGAGTGCAAGGCTGGGAAATTAGAAGGTTACATCTCTGTTCTGTCTGTCTAACAGGTGTTTATTTGTGGCTGGAAAAAATGACAGTAGCATTTTTTTCTCTTTCTTTAGTTTCTAAGGAAAGCAGAAGGGAAAGCCTTCCTTTTAAAGACACGATGTATGACACAACATATTACAAACTGGTACGTATAGATATTTTCATAACTCCCATATTTAAATTTGAATTAATTTGAATTTGAAATATGTAGATACCAGGTTTCAAACATAGGCTCCTTAACCATATCTCCATATCCCCCTTTTGGACTCTCAGATTTGGCTGTCCTATTCAGTAGCCATGTTTAAAGATTAGAGCTAGCATGAACACTTACTATTACTATACCATTAGCTTATTCATACCAGGAGTTTAATTATCTTTGTAAACAAGTGAGGGAGAACTGAATTTTGCTTTTTATAGTCACAAATGTGGTTTTTAAATTTCTTAATATTGCTGTTGATCTTCTCCCCAGTAAAGTCAGTAGAAACTGCTATAACCTTCAGTTATATCAGGTTATACTCAGTCTTCTACAACATTAATTCAGTTCTTCCTATCTTTGGTTCCCCAAAGTACTACTTTATGTACCTATTAATATATGATTTATTAATGGAAAAATATGCCTTTTGAGGGCAACAATAGAATTTATCTTGACTCTCTTTTTTTGGGGGGGGGGGAATACAAGTAGGATAGACCAGATTTTAACAATCACTACTGCTAAATAGGAGATTAGTGTGTAGCACATGCTAGTTGCACAAGCACCAAATATGAACATAGAAAACACTTCATTTTTTATAAGGCTGATTCTCTAATCACAATTAAAATGACACTCATTTAGGCATGGATACGATCACATTTCTGTTGCATTCTCATAGAACTTCTGAAAGAGGGTTTTTTTTCAACATTTGGCCCAGTCTAGACAGGCCAAATGTCAGAAAAGACTCTTCTGACAAAATAATCGGAAAAAGGTATACAATTTGTGGAGCACATTTTGCATTCCTTTTTCTGACAAAAACTTGTAGTCTATTCATATCCTGAGAGGAAAGGGAAAGTATGTACAAAAATCTGAGACAGATGATAAATAGCAATTGACCTAAATCATAAAATACTTACTTTTATTTTGAACAAACCCACCAATTCAAAGTGTTAATGAAATATGGAGCCTGTTATTGGATTTTGAATTCTTTGTTTCTCCCTGAAACAAAATACAGGACTATGTAGCACTTTAAAGACTAACAAGATGGTTTATTAGATGATGAGCTTTCGTGGGCCAGACCCACTTCCTCAGATCAAATAGTGGAAGAAAATTGTCACAACCATCTATACCAAAGGATACAATTTAAAAAAATAACACATATGAAAAGGACAAATAGTCCTGTACACCAGACTAACACGCTACATTTCTATCACTTGTATCTCCCTGTTATTAGGAATGAAATTATTCAAAGTCATGGTCACTCACTAAGTTCCCAGGAGAAAAAAAAGCCTATGAAAGAGCTCCCAAACTCATGTTCTTTCCTCGGAATTATCTCATTGGCAGGAATGGGAGGCGGCATCACTTAAACTCTATGGAATGAGCAAGACCCAAGATGATAAAGACTATGGCTATGATGTTCTCATAGTGTCCCACTGTCTTTACAGTACTGCCTAACTTCACAATCTCCCTCAGAAACCACTCCATCCTTGCAGTTGCACATCCCCAGACATGCAGGAGGGAACCTTGTATACTCAGAAGAAAGAGTCAGACCCACTTCAGCTCACTCTCCCTCAAACACCTATTTTTATAGAAGTTAGGCAGTTCCCCCACCTTCTATAGCATTTTCTATATTTAATATTTAGTGGCTGCCAGAAATATAGAAAGGATATTGGAGAATTTAAAGCAGAACTTTAAAAATTAACATATCACTTTCTGTCAAAACAGTACTTCACTCTTAATTGTGGAATTTGTGACCTTACTAGATTGTTCAACAGTCTGTATTGTCCTAACTGGTTATGTCATGTTCCAGGATGCTTATAAATTGTATGCATCTCTTTAGGCTCCACCTCGAAACCCATCAGAAAAGGAACAGATGCCTAAGGATAATTAATGGAGGTAAGCACATATATACATTATTTATTTTGATATTAAACAATTCCTAAAAATGCTTCATATCAGTGGGTATGTCTAGACTACATGGCTCCTTCGAGCCAGTTGTGTTTCTGACTCAGCTCATATTTGCTACTGTACTGCGTCTGAGAGAGCTCATTGAAATCTGACTAAAAATCAGGGCCATAACTATAATACAGAACACTATGTACTGTAGCACTATGTGCATTTCTGTTTATTGCAGTCGTGATACCAGGATTATGGTTGAGATGTCACTTCTAGCCCATGGTTAAGCATATGCATCACTGGGTACGTCTAGACTACATGGCTCCATCAACAAAGCCATGTAAACGAGTTTACCCGACATAGTCAATGAAGCAGGGATTTAAATAATCTCCATTTCATTCAAATAAAAATGTCCGCCATGCTGTGCCAACAATCAGCTGATCTGGCCCAGCACGGCAGTCTAGACGCAGATTTGTTACTAGAGCCTGTTTTTCCATAGGGAAGAGCTAATCCCTTTCAATTATCTTCTGTGCCTCCTCTCTATCTTCAGTGATGTGTGGTAAGGGCCCATATAGGGCTGGGCATAGAGAGGAGTAAAGGGGGTAATGTTGGGCCAAATTCCCCCCTAAGCTTGGGAGAGGCTATGCACTTGCGTGTAAGTTACATTTCTCACTGCAGGGCGGATTTTTGCTTTTCTGAGCTTCTGTCTCATCCCTCAGGGCTTTAATTTCTTTCTCTGTCAATCTGTCAAATGCTTACAGGTCCTTGGACCTTGATGCACGTACATGTAGCATGCAGGGGTGCCTTTCAGCGGTATGGGGGGTATGCTTAGACTGATCCCCATCCATTTTAGTCATTCAGGGGAGCATCCTGTCCACTCCCCGTCTGTTCAGTGGCTTATAGGAAACTAAATCTACACACTCCAAAGAAGGGGTCTGCTGGGTCTAGAGAGTCAGACCTTATCAGCAGCTCATGAAATAAGGGGAGTCGTCACTCCCTCACATATCTGCTCGGTCTCGAGGTTTGGCTGACCCCCCCTTTGCATTCAGAACTCCCTTGAGGGAGAGCCCTGGTGCGGCTGGAATCAGCTTACTTCTCAGAGACTTGGGCAGCGGGATTCACGCTCCACTCATTACATTCGCACTCAGCATGCTTTTTACACAGAAATTTTCCCACTTTTAGATGCATCTCTCATTATGGACCTCATCCATATTTGGGGCGGCAAACAACACGTTTCCCCCCAGAACCACAGCAGTTCCCAGCACTGCATAAACCTAGGTGCCTTATGTCCGGACGCAATACAACCTTCTTCCCGTACCCGGGGTGGCACCACCAGAACCACAGCAGTTCCCAGCACTGCGTAAACTTAGGCCTACTCAGGGATAACAAAACAACCTCCCCTGGAACCAGGGTTTGTTGTTGCTGGCTCTGTCTGTGACTCTCCTTTACCCACTCCATAAACTGAGCGGGGTCCATGTCTGGGCGCGACACCGGGGTTACAACCCCTGTTCCGCCAACACCGTAAAACAAAACCCCAGGTTAATCCTCTCCCAAATTTCGCAACAACCCCCCCCCTTTTTTTTTAAGGCTTACCCCTCCAGCCCCTTGTGTCAGGGGCGGGATCGCCTAATACCCACATTCTCCACCATCTTGTGACGTATCCCACATGTCACTCCCACGAGTAGTTAATTAAATCCAAATATTTCTCTCTGCGTGGCCCGTCTTCATTTTCTGCACCCTTGGTATGAAGGGAGGGGAAGGGGGGCCCGGGCCCGCCCCCACTCAAGGGCCCCGGCCCAGGGCCCTGAGGGCTAGGATCCAGAGAGACCCAGCCCGGCTGACGGGGTTCAAGACCGCAACTTGCCAGCCCATCCAGCCTCTGCCCTGGGCCGATATCTTCCCCGCCCTTCCCGGGGCTACCTCGCGGCCAAGGCCCTGGACGGCTTTCTTACCACAAGCCCGTGGGCCGGAGGTGCGTTCAGTCTGTTGGATGGGGTTGGTTCCTTGTCCGAGGACCTATTTTTCGTCCCCGTTGCCGGGACCTGTGGAGGAGGAGGCTCTCTTCCTCCCCCCCCCCCCCCCCCCCCACTGCGGGAGCCATTTTAAAAGTCCCGCCAGGGACGTGACCCCGTCTGCCCCCGGAGTTCCCTCCCCCCGCGTTCGCGATGCTTGATGTTGCCGCGGCAACATTCCGGACGCCCCGGCAGCTTCTCGCTGACTCCGGGCGTCCTGTTCCTCAGTCGGGCTGGATGCGCGGTGGCCGAACAGCCCGGGCAGGGAGGAATCACCCCAGGCTGCCAGCTGTATAGCGCGTCCCAGACTTCCTCTCCTATGCGGGGCGGGCACGCTCCGTCACGCAGTGGATCAGTCGACAAGGGAAGCCTTTGTCGACCGCTCCTGATCTGGCAGAGCACGGCAGTCTAGACACGGATTGGTCGACAAGGGAAGCCTTTGTCGACCGCTCCTGTAAACCTCATTTCATGAGGCATAAGGGAGCAGTCAACAAAGGCTTCCCTTGTCGATCGATCCATGTCTAGACTGCCGCGCTGTACCGGATCAGCTGATTGTCGGACCAGCGTGGCGGACATTTTTATTTTAATGGAGCAGAGATTATTTAAGTCCCCGCTTCATTGACTATGTTGGGTAAACTCGTTCACATGGCTCTGTCGATGGAGCCATGTAGTCTAGACATACCCAGTGATGCATATGCTTAACCATGGGATAGAAGTGACATCTCAACCATAATCCTAGTATCACGACTGCAATAAACAGAAATGCACATAGTGCTACAGTACATAGTGTTCTGTATTATACAGTTATGGCCCTGATTTTTAGTCAGATTTCAATGTGCTCTCTCAGAGGCAGTACAGTAGCAAATGTGCGCTGAGTCAGAAACACAACTGGCTCGTGTGGAATAAAAAAGTTAGATGCAGAAGTGGGAGCAGTTGTACGTACAATTAATTAGTCCAGCAAAATGAGAAGCTATGGGGGGAATATGTAGTCTGATATATTGAAGATATATACTATCATTCCATACATATACTGTCATAAAGGTATTGAATAGAAACCTGTGCTCCATGTAACTAAAAACCATCATCTTCAAATATGTGGTGTATTCCTGATTTTACTCGCATCTATGTTAATCAGTAGTGACTCCACCGAAGTGTATGGAGAATACAGGGGGAAGAGTGGTGTGAGATCCACATTAGGTGAACAGTATCCCCAAAAGAGGGTTGTGTGTTCATTTTTGCAATGAGGGCAGGGGCAGCATGTGAAGTCTTCCCCCATCCCCCCAGGCGTGTAGTGCAAAGAGGCACATGGAGCAGACGGCTGTTTTGAGAGCCTCGGGCTGAGGTAGGCAGGGAGCCTTGTGATTTACTTTCACTTTCAGTCCCTTGGCAGAGCAGGATGGGTTCGTTTCTTGCATCTCTGCACCATCCTAATTTAGGTGCTCACCGCTTGTGCCTTCACATCAGAAGCTGCTGGAAACCAAGGAGTGACACAAGCACAAAGTCATTCCCTAACAGTGAATTATACAAATGTTTGGTAGGAATTATGAAGAACATGGGAAGATATCTGAAATGGTTTTATCAATGTGATATGTACATCTTCTATATGATTGCACCCATGTATTACACAGCACAATTGAGTTAATTCAGTCCTGGGTGGTTTTACACATCTGCAGAAAGGCAGACAATGGTTGTCAATCCCTGATAGTTGGCAAACAATATCTCACAAACATCCCACTCTCCCTACCTTTAATATCAGCAATTCACAGACACTTACCTTCCTTCCTCCCCCTTCCCACCCCCCCGCATCCCCCTTCTGTTCTGCAATGTGATTTGTCCTTTTCATATTTGTTCATTTTTTTAATTGTATCCTTTGGTATATATGGTTGTGACTACTTTCTTCCACTATTTGATCTGAGGAAGTGGGTCTGGCCCACGAAAGCTCATCATCTAATAAACCATCTTGTTAGTCTTTAAAGTGCTACATTGTCCTACATTTTGGTGACAAGAGAAGTTGCTCTTTTGTCACTCTTTCCGGAGAGCATGACCACCCCTCACTTATGGTAGAACCAGGACCCGTGCAGAAGAGTTTGAACAAAGAATCTGGAAATTATTTTAAAAAACTGAAGGTGGAAGGAGTTCTGCAAAAAAAGATTGAAACCTAGTTTCCAGAAGAGTGAGCGGTTAAGGGTTAAGTTGGACCTGGTTAGAAGGAAATGCTAAGCTTAGATAAGACACCATGTGTCTTTTATTATTCTGACCTTTGCCTCTCTGATTGCTTTAGTCTTATGCATAAATAAATAAAGGTTGAACCCCTCTAGTCCAACATCCTTGAGACCTGACCAGTACTGAACCAGAGAATTTGCCGAACCACAGGAGGTCAATATTGTCTAGCAGCATTACCAACATTTCCTCTGCTTACTGGGCTCTTAGAAGACATTGAGGGGTAAAATAGCGCTAAATAACAGCACAGAACATGGAAAGCCAGGACTGGTGGCTGTAAACAAACTTTATGGTGCCACCGGAAACTTGTCCACATCCATGATAAATGGACATTAAGCTCACTAAAATCATGCTGGGTCACGAATGTTGCCAGATCAGACAGTGCTGGACTAGAGAGATTCAACCTGTATTACTTTGTTTTGGGAAAAAAACTGATCAGGGTCACCGCCTTTTCATTTATTCATAGATTCCTGAATGGAATTCTGTAGCAGGGGACAAATATAGTTGGATCTGCTGGGGAAACACACTTGGTAAATAGGTACTCTGTAACCTGGAAATCTAATCAATACATGGGATGAATCACAGAATTCCACTCTTAAGAAGTATTGACACTGGGTCTGGCAGCAGTGGTACAAGAGAATAGGCCTTGTTATTTTCAAAAGGATTTCCTTTTCCAGAGAACTTGGAGCTGTCACTGAAAAGTTAACCATGCAGGTTGTTTGCTGCTGGTGGTTTTTTTTTTTTTTTTTTAAACATTATATTCTGTTTGTGTGATGTTTATTTCTTTTTCCTGCACCACAGCTGGTTAATAGAGATCACTGAAGTAAATCATATAAAGGTATTAACATTGGGAAGCTGTTTGCAGAGAAACACTAATTAACTATCAGAGTGATAGCCAGGCAGTAATCTGTCATTTAAATGATGAGAGGATTATGTGTATTTACTACTCCCATTTCCAGCAGGAGTTGGGTTTGCTGATGGGCTTTTTTAATGAATGTGACCTTCTTACTTTGGGTATCTCATTATATCCTGTTGGAATATTAACTACTCTCTCCAGCAGTTCATTGACAACCCATCCTATTGCATATTCTACTTCAAGGATTGTGTTTTAATAACCAGTTGCTCCCTGCATTTTCTTTTCTATCTCTTGTATTGCTTTTTTTAAATGATATTTTAAATATTATAGAACTTGAATCATTAAGACTGAATGTTTAGCAGATAATCTAGATAGAAGATTACTGCATTCATGTCTTCCTGTCTGTGAAATCCTTGGCCTCTTTTCTGAGATTGCCAACAAGAGTGACAGACACCTACAAAGAATGACCTGAGACCACCAATTAATTTCACAGATTTTATCCATTACTTTTCCTTCATTCTGGATGAAAGGTGAATTTAAACCAATTACCAAGGAATGAAAGTTGCTACATCCTGCTACAAGCCCATTGAATGGCCCAGCCCATCTGGTCCGGTTAACAGAATTCTGTAGCCTTCTGCAGAAAAAAATAATTGTCATGAAAACACAGAGCTCAGAGTCAGGAGATCTACATCCTGTTCCTGAAACTGCCACAGTCTTCCTTCAACAAGTCACCTGAAGTCTATGCATGTTGAGCACCAGCACTGAAAACTGGAGCACTATTCTCTTGTGCCTCAGTCTTCCATCTGTAAAATGGGCTAATAATACCTACCTGACAGGAATGCTCAAACTTTGCTTTAAAATGTTTGTTTCATTTTAAATTTCATGACTATATTTATTGATATTTGAGATAATTATATATTAATTTCAGAATTATGTTGAAGATAAAATAACATCCCTTTAACTGAAACTAATATTCCATTTGTCCCCCAAAATAGGCTACTGTAGCCACCTTATGAAGCTCACCGTTAGCCAGCAATTATCTTGCTGTGCTAGGTGAGTTACTGTGCTAAGCATGGGGGAACGCTGCAGTATACTATATTAGTACAACTGTACAGTAATGGGTGGCACTATCTAGTTTTAACACGTTAAAAGTAATCTTCATGTGAGGCACTTCCAACACTTGCAGTCCTTCCCTTAAATGAAGGAGGGTGGATTGATAGTGTTCCTCATTTCTTTCCCGTTAGTATCCATAAAACTGATTGATTTCCTGCTCTCTAAAGTGCAATATTCAGGCTCTCCCAAGATTGAACTGTCAGTCAGTTTCATGATCACTCTGCCACCACTGCTGCAATGGCACCTGTGGCTGAGAAGTAACATGAGAGGTCAGAGAGAGACTGTACCAAGAATAAACAAACAGGGAACACATTCAATGTATGCAGGCGAGATGGAAAAGAAACATTACAAGAAAGTAGAGCTTCCCACTGAGACTAGGTTTCCATCACATTCTAATCTTTCCCCCTCTATGATGGTATCACTGCTCCCTCTTCTCCTGATAAGAAGAGGATGGTAAGGACATCAATACATTCTGGTGCATGAGGATAGAGGCAATTGGACTTCTATCACGTTCTTTTCACTCATTTCCAGTGTGTATGTGGGGAGTGAGATTGGAGAACTTGTTTTCCAGAGGAATCTACAGACCTTTCTGGGCTAAGGTTGCTGACAGCTAATGTTGGTGGAAGAAGCAATATTTACTTCTGCTCCTTGTTCTGTAAACCCCCTTAGGAAGATCAGACTGTAACAATGCATTGTGCTGCCACTGCTGGCATTCGGGGAAACCAGTGATACAAGGAAGGATTTTCAGTGCGGCTAATTGAGTTCCATACATTATTGTTCTGTGGCCTCTTCCCCTCAGAATCTGCTGTACTTCTGCCAGTGTCCACCCCCCGGTCCCACACCTCATGGGAAAGAAAGCACTTCCACAATGAACACAGCAAAGCACCCTGTTTTTAATATTAGTTTGTTTCCTTCCATACCAGGAAAATGTACAATATGAGCCAATGTCTATAACAATGCCATGTATTCCCTTTGGGTAGGTTTTTTTGAGCCCATGTTTCTAAAACTTAGCTGTGTGCTTTATCAAGAATGTACCGTATATACTCGAGTATAAGCCGAGTTTTTCAGCACAGTTTTTGTGCTGAAAAATGCCCCCCTCGGCTTATACTCGAGTCAGCATCTCGAAGATAGATACCGGGTCTAGCCCCGGAAGTCGGGGCGAAAGCTGCTCCGGTGCCCCTGGTCTGCTGGAGACCGTCTCCAGCAGACCAGGGGCACCGGGCGGGTTCCCGCGCTTCTGAGGCTTTGCCAGAGCAAAGCCTCAGAGGCGCGGGACCCCCCGCGGCTGCGGCTTCAGTCCGGGAGCCTGTGGTCCTTCAAAGTAGGAATAAGACCCTCCGGAAAAGGGCGCTTTTTCCGGTGGATCGGGGCCAGTCTAGACGCTCTTTTCCGGCTTTTTTAAAAGCCGGAAAAAAGCGGCGGACATTTTTATTTAAATGCCGCGGGGGATATTTAAATCCCCCGCGGATTTCCCTACGACGACTCATGAAATTTACATGCCCCTTCCAGAAAAGGGGCCAGTGTAGACGTAGCCTGAGTGTCTGTGTATAGCTACAGTACTGATCCAGACACTTTGCCCCTAGCAGCTTGACAACAAACACTGATAACTGCTGCCTCAGTGACCCCTCCACACTCCCAATCAAGGATTTTTCCCTAAAAACCACCCTGACAATCCTCGAAGTCATGGGGCCGGAGTAGGATGAGAGTGGGGCAGAGGTAAAAAGAAGTGTGGCTAGGGGGACTGGAACAAGCAACCCCTACTCCCAGGCTGGATTGTGTATCTGCTCCAGTTGCGAGTGGCCAGAGGGCCATGAGTCTCAGACTGCTGATAGAACTGATGAATCCTTTGTCTTATTGGACAAAAGAGAAATGTTTGTGCCCTGATTTTTACAATCTAGTCAATCTTTGAAATGCACTGTCCTGAGAGTTCTCTATAAAGTACCCCCAGCTGTGAGAAGAGTCACAAGGAATCTCCCAGTGAAAGAAGTCCCATGCTATCAGTTTGTTAAAAATGCAAATCTAACTGTTCCTGTCCCCCTTCACTTGAGTGGTGATTCACCATCAGCTTTGATGCCTGACTAGATGCCTTCTGTTTTTGAGAAACAGCTTGACCCCCCTCCTCCATCCCCCAAGACTTGTCTGGTAACCACATTTCAGTCATATTTCAGCTTCTGTTCAAAACTGCATACAATATTGCTACCCACATTTCATCATGATACTATTAAGCCACAAATTATTTGTCTTCAGATGATACCTTACAAGGCATATTTTATACAAAGATTATTAGAATAGCATTTGAGGTATGAATACAGGATGCGTTGGGTCACAGTAAGCCCATTTCTAGCCTAAGTCTGTGACATTAAAACAAATTACTGAAAAATCCTGAGCACAAAGTTCTCACCTAGAATAGATTCTATAGACTTCATTGTCCAGGGACTGATTCTTCTCTTACTTACACCCATTTTATAGCACCAACTTCAGCCCTGATTTATTCTGGTATGAGAGGACAATCAGGCTTCAGAATTCCACTGCTCCTCACAGCATCTCTGGGTAGTTGTTGGGTTAAACAGAGATTCCTGCCCTACCCTTTAACACTTTCTTGGCTCCTTCCCCAAATCTGCTTATATAGACACTGGCAGCCCCACCCCTGAGATTTGGATTAAGCCTCCTTCCTTTTCTCTCCCTGGTGTTTACAGTCAGTAGTATTTGAAGCATTTTCTGCCCTTTCCTCATGTGGGCTGAGATCTGGGTTCTTTTCTAGCATCTGGTGTCTCCACTTACAGTGACTCCTCCACACACCAGTGTTTCTCAAAGTAGTCCATGGATCCACTCTGAGAAACCTGCTAACTGGCTGCTCTGGTTTGTTTATTTACTGGCTTCATAGACGCGGAGCCTTGCCGCTCCCATTGGCTCTGGTTTGCTGTTTGAAGCTAAGGGGAGCTGCAGGAATTGGTGACCCAGCCTACGTCGCTTCCCTTGGCAGCAAACAGTGAATTGGAGCCGCAAGGATCCGTGGCTCCAGAACTGGTAAATAAACAAACCGGAGCATCCAATTAGCAGGTTACTCAGAGTGGATCCACAGACCGCTTTGAGAAACACTGCCATATGCCCAGGCCTGCTGACCCTTGAGACAATCAATGATAATATTGCTAACTTGGAAGGAATCAAGTCCATTACGCAAGGAACAATAAAGTAAATAAACTCCCTGCAAAGGAATTAGAACAGAAATAATAGCGTAACAAAGGGGGACTTTACTGGGAATTATCTACTAGGATCTGAAGAATGGAAGGGTTAAGGTTAATTCATTATTAATTGATATTGATAAATAAAGGCACTTCCTGCCTCCCAACATGCGCAAACTTCAGTTCCTCCCTGGCACCTCCCTGAGCCAGGTGTTACATTGGGAGCTGTTCAGCCTCTTGTCTTTGGTCCTCAGACCGCTTGTTCAGATTGCCCTATGCTGACAATTCCCTATTGTCCTCAGCAGGGGGTTCTAGTTGCATCTGCCCTTCTTCCTGACTCCAAGCATGCTGGGAATGAGGTCGGAGTCCTGGAGCAGCTATTTTAATTGTAGTCCTTTTGGTAGGGGCCCTCTCAAAGCTCAGGCTCTCTTAAAGCTCCAGAAGCTGTCAAATTCCAAATAGCACTTAGAACTTTGCAACATCACCTGGAAGTGAACAAATGCAAACAGATTAAAATAGCTTGCCCACCTTTTCAACATTTCAGTCAGATCCTCAGCTGCTGTGAATAGGCATAGCCCCATTAACTTCAGTGTAGCGATGGCAGTTTACACCAACTAAGAATCAGGTTCCTCAACTCTAGTGAAGGAACAATAGCTGGTGAAAACCCATTAAGATTAAAAAGTTTGTTAAAACAACAAGTAAAATGAAGATTGCTAAAGTGGGATGAACGATACAATTGGAGAAATGTACCTCAGGATTAGCAAGTGGTGAACTCTGTCACTTGTAGAAAATTGCTGCATAGATGAGAGGAGAAAGAATAGGGAAGAGAGAGAATTACATGGAGGAGAATATCTTGTGAAAAAAATTATTCAGGAAATTTTGCATTTGTTCGTCTTTATGAATTGCCTATGGACAAAGCAGATTGTCTAAAAATGATTTAGTCAGAACCTTTCTGGTCTTGTCTGAAAAAAATTGAGTTGGAGGCCTAGCTCAAAATAATACAATACCATACTGGTCGTGGCAGAATATAGAGAGGTATATATAACTGCTGCATAAAATAGTGAGAGTACAGTTCCCTGTTGTACAAAAGTGGAATGGCACTTACAATTACAAGACTGCATCCTGCCAAGTTAACAGCAAGATAAAAAGAGTGTTGGAAATGGCACGGCTGAAGAGAAAATCCATTTGTTGGGTGAAATTCTTAAATCCTGTACAAAAATTGGATGACTGATTTAAAACCGATGAAAGTCAATGGAAAGGTTCCCTTTTTTTCAATTGGCCGCAGTTAGCAATGCCCTATGTGCATGTCTGACCTGATACCAAAGTGGTGAAATATTTATTGATGGCAGTCAGAGGAATTCTAAACAGAATTGTGTGTTTTATTTATTTAATGACAAATTAAGCCACTAATATAACAACATAGTAGAAGGAATAGGGAGATATAGGCCTGCACGCTTAAGTCAATAGATATTTGTCACTGTCTTCAAGAGCAGGCTTCTCCCTGGCATCCCTGAAATAACTCTTGTTACTTTTTCTAAACATCAGACAACAGTCTTCAAAGGGCACCAATCCTAACACAGATGTAAATAAGTCCCTTATACCGCAACATTCATAGCATTTTGCTGTGAATTTTGAAGCAGATCCTCAGCTGGAGTGAATGTGCACAGATACACTGAAATCAGTGGATTTTTTCCTATTTTTAAATTAGCTGATGATTTGGGGCCTTTTTTTTAACTTATTTTGTTTTACAAGACAGGTGTGTGAAAACATGTGTTGATGATTTTACACTGATGTTCCGGTATTGCCTTTTTGCTGGAGCATGGAAGAGAAGACATATTTGAGTGCAAATCATGAAATGCACATATTAGCGGAATGCAATTTAGCCAGACTCCTCGTACAAATAAATAATCAAAAGTATGCTTCTGTGACCAAATTCTCTACTGTCTTCAGCGCTGCAGCTTTTATTTGGTGTTTACTCTTTTACATCAAATTGAGCTGCATGTAGAAAGAGTAGAGTTGAAATCCTGGATGTGGATCTGAGAGCAGAATTAATGCTCTTAATGCTTTATCTAAACCTTCACAAAATCATAAACTCATGGAATACTAGGACTCGAAGGGACCTTGAGAGGTACATTCCCCTCATGACAGGACCAAGACACCATCTAGATCATGTCCAAATGTTGCATTTGACCCTGTACCACCCATTGTGAAAAGTTTATTCAATAATATGCATTTTTTATTATTCCCTGCAGTGCAGTTCTTCATTCTGTCTTGCATCAGCTGCCTCTGTTCAACATCCCACACATGTATCCAATCTACATCTTGATTTATGCCCAATCTGCTGCACATGTTACTAAGAAAATGACCATGTTCTCATCACTGCAGTTTCTGCACCTTGGAATCATATGGTTTGGACAGATCTGGCAAAAGTCCAGCATTGCTGAAGAGAGCAGTAATAAATATTACTTGTCAAGTCAGCACTAAATTTTATTCTCTTTTCTCACTGCTTATTTCAGTTGTTTCTCTAAATATGAGAGATTAAGAAAAAAATTAAAATGCACCATGCCTTGCTTTGTGTGTTGGGTTTATATTCATTTCAGCTTTGCTACAAAAACTGCTAGAGAAATGCCACTAAAAAGTTGAACAGGGTGATAGATATAAATGAACTCACATGTACACAACTGGTGAAGTTTTAAATACAGAAGATGTATGTTTCATTTCGATTTACACATTTTTATACAAATTTGTAATGTATGTGGAAAGCATGCCTCTTTTGCCAGGAGCAGCAATTGTATTCTAATCAGGGCTACTTTCTTACGGTCATCAAAATGGATCTTTGTATATTTAGTTTGGATGTAGATCAGCCCAAATTATCTGCAGCTATAAGCATGATTACAAAAAATAATGTTTACAAAACAGGCTTGTGTCTATGTATGTATGTTTAATAGTATGCCTAGGGTAAACTATAAACACAGAGCCAGGTTCTAACCTCTGTTAAACTTATGCAACCCTAATAAACTATACAGAGCAGCAGACGACATAAACAAGAAGAATTTGACTCAAATCACCGTCTGTATTCACGTAGCAACATACTGTGAGATTTAAATGAGCACACTCAGTTGTGCCTGAAAACTTACAAGATCTGATAAAATATCTGCTCTTAGCCACACAAGAAAAGTGTACAGATATGTATATGCAATTTGCACTCTTAAGTAGTTCTGTAGCCTGTAGATAGCACCTACACAGTGCTACAACTGATGGAAGTGTATGTTGCCAGCAATTTAATTATTGCCTTTTCTATTTGAGGACATTTTTTGCAGATCATGAATTTTACTAATTTTTTTCTCATTATTGATATTCAAATAATTTTCCTCAAACATTTGGGCTTGTGCATTACTTACACACTGTTCACAATGGGCACCATATCAAACATTCAGTGTTCTGAATCTGTGCTTTGAGCTGTGTAATTAGACAGTTAAGTCACATGATCTGATTTATGTTCCCTGACTGAATGATCTAACATAAGTGTGAATATTCTTGTTAGTGCACAAGTACCTGAATATGTTTGAATAAAAGTTCCACCCTAAGCAAAATACCAATGTTTATGGAAAAGAAAAAAGAAAAGGCTCTGAAAATGGTCTGATTGAGGCATGATTCAGGTGAGTGAATATGTTGACTAAGACTTTTTCCTGCTGTTTGCCCTAATATAGCAAAAAGTTATGTATGACAAGAAAGTGAACTGTTGCAAATAAAGATGATATAAAGAGTCAATGTTTGGATCTGGCTTAGATTTCAAATAGAGTTCAAGTTTGGATTTGATAGCAACAAAATCTTGTAAAGTATTCTCCTGAAGTTGTTGCCTACACCTGTAAATGATTTTAAAATGACCAAAAGCAAAAGGAGGACCAAGGACAGCATAGGTCCATTACTCAATAAGAGGGGAAAACAGTAACAGAAAATGTAGAAATGGCACAGGTGCTTAATGATTTTGTTTTCATTTTCTGTTGGTGGCGATCGGATGCCTAACATAGTGAATGCCAGTTAAAATGGTGATGGTTCAGAAGCTAAAATGGGGAAATAACAAGTTAAAAATTCCTTAGAGAAGTTAGATGTCTTCAAGTAACCAGGGCTTGAGGAAATGTGTCCTAGAATACTCAGCTAAAACTCTTGAAAATAATATATCTTAGTCACCAGTATTGCTTTTCTTCTGTTCAACTTGCTATTTCATGTTTCTTCCCGTCTTTCATGATTTATGTGAAGCTGTTATTTTTTATGACAAAAATACCATGAAGGCACAGATTCAGTTTGACATTGTCTCTGACAGGCTACGTTTTGTAAAAATATAGATAGAAATTCTACATTCTTAGCACAGGCACCAGACTCGTACAAATGAGCATCCGTTTTCTATTGATTATTAGATAAGTGTTACATGAAATAGTGTTTGCTGTGAAGGAGCTTGCAGTATACACTGAAATGGTTCAAATCAGATGACCATTCTCTTGTGTTAATAATTGGAATATTTTCTCTTGTTTCCTTCAGTCTGCTGCTCAGCACTGGTTGTTCTTTTAAATATGTAGACATGAGGTTTTCAGTATGGTGTTGCAACCTCTAGTAAGTGATAGGAAGTCCCAACCACCATGCTGTTCCCATATGGGAGGGGGCGCATGTATGTATCCTGGCTAGATTAAGGAATCCCATGTAGGTATGTAAGAATTTTAGAAATTTTGCAGAAGGAACACCACAAGTCAAATGTATAGCAAGAAGCAATTATAGCAGGAGAATCACTCCAAAGGATGGCATTCCAAGTTGATGAGTTTTCATTATTGGTAACTAATAAAATGCAACCAGAACTGCTTTTTTCATTACATGTTTTCTGGACATTACTATCTTCAGTAGTTTGTTATTTTTAATTGACTATTTTTAATTCAATTTTAAATGAGTACAGTTTTCTGTATGCAATGATAACATTAATATTGTCAGTGCTCTTTGCCTATCATCGGCAACTCCAAGTCTGCCCAGTCCCTTCCCCAAAGGCCTGTCCCACTTACTCCATTCCCCCTCTGTCTGTCTCTCACTCGCTCTCCCCTACCCTCACTCCACTTTATGGGGCTGAAACAGGGAGTTGGTGTTTTTGGGAGGGGAGGTGGGATACCAGAGGGAGTATGGGTGCTGGTTCCAGGAAGGGGGTCAGGATGGTGTAATTTATGTAACTAATATAATTGATTTAATTCTACTCCTGTTGGAATTCTGCAACAGTCCTATGGCTACAAATGCAACAGTTGCAGAAATTTGGACTAAAATTTGGATCATTCACACGCAGGATTTGGCCACTACAGCCTTCAAAAGATGCTGATTGAGCCATTTAATAAACCCAGATTTCCCACAGAATTCTAGCATCATAGAGCAAACCCACTGGACTTGACAGGCAGTATATCACTGTCACACAATGGAAGACAAAGTAAAAGCAAGTATTTTTAACAGCTTTAAACTGTCACTGGAATAGCTTTACACATAAACCTTGTTGTGGGTGATATGACAAAGGCAAAACAATGGTCTGATTTTTTTCCAACAAGAGAACACTGATATTTTTCCCACTGAAATTCCTCTGTCATATAAAATAATTGTCTACAGAGGAATCACTCCCTTTTTTGTGTGTGTGTGTGACTTATTTCCTGTCCACAGAAACACTCCTGCGTTACTAGGTGCAGCCAAACCCTGTTTGCCTTTTTTTCATCTAAACTCTCCACTGAAGCAGGAATTGATTTGAACTGACCAGTATTGTCTCTATGCTCCCCTGTGCTTTAATCTGGAATGCTATGTCATAACAATGCTTCATCCCAGCACATCTCTAACAGTCCAGTCCACTTTTGTGAGAACCAAAATCCATCTCTTATCAGCCACAGAGAGTCCTTAATAGTGTAGACTTTGTGGGATGGAATCTTACAGAGCTTTGCTAAAAAGCTGAGAACAGGAATCTCTAGCCAGTTTATAGCTGACATATTTCACAAAGGCAACTTTTTTTTCTCAACAATGCTTTCTACAGACTTCCACAGGCTATTCCTAGACATCTTTGTACTTCAGCATATGACATATGTGTGAGTGAGCAGTAAAATCATTCTCCTTTCTGCTGTCAACAAAAGCAGATTTATGTCTTCCTCATCTGTCATGTGCCCTGCAATATGGCAATCCTTTTGCATTACTGTCTGCTGCAGCATTTCTGTGTGGACCTCCAGCATGTACCACTAATTCTGTATAAAACTATACACCAATATGTTGCTAGAGAATAAGGCTTTCAGCTTGGGTTGGCTAGTGTCTTTCATTACAAAATATGAATAAACATAAAAGAAGCAAGAAAGACTAATACCACTAACAACAATTAATTTATTACAGAATCACTTAGAGTTCCAACTAAGATCAGAGCGCCGTTACTGTACACATTGTACCAACACAGAGCATCTGGTAAAAGAGTGAAAAACCCACCTATGCAAGTACTACACTTGAACTGCTGTGGTCCTGAACTCTGGTCCGGCCACATCTGTGATTTGACAGAACCATGGACGTTGCCAGGCCAGAAAGTCCCTACGGCTGGGAGGGAACCATCTGGGAGTCTGGCGGCAGAAGGAGCCCAGCCAGGGAGCCCAGCCAGGGAGCCAGCAGTCATGAGCACAGCTGGGCTGGAAGAGGAGGTGAGCCAGGAGCCCAGCAGGAGATAGACGCGGAGCCCAGTGGCTGGGACTAGCAGCAAAGTTGGCAGCTGGAAAGGGAGCCTGGAAGTAGGGGCCGGCAACCATTAGGGACATTGACCTCCCCAGGTCCAACAAAATCCCTCATTCAGGACTGGACAGGTCCCAAGGGTGCCAGACCAGGGAGGTCTAACTGTACAAGATTTATGGGCAAACAGAGAGTACTGAAAATGCTAGTTCTATCCTTCCATACACTTAAGTATAATCCATTATAACTGGATGGATAATGCTATTTTGCTTTCTGGTCTGGCAACATCCATGGTTGCAAATAGCAAAATGCTGTAGACCATAACATACAGGAAAATATATAATGGTGTATGAGAATTAGGGATGTAAAATCCCATTTAATTAGTTAACCTGTTAAACTAAATTAAGAGGGCAGGAGGCTGCTCCCAGACAACAGTTAATCGTTACCTGGTAAGTATTCCCCAGTAAGCATCACCTGTTACTGTTAACCAGTTACCTGTTCACATCCCTAACGTGAATCTGTTTCTTATTCTGTAGTTACCAATAACCAAAGCTCACCAAACTGGAAGGGCACTCTATGAGAGGGTTCTTCTATAATAGCTGCATTCTGCACCTCTGACTCCTGTTCCTTTTGCAAAAAATTCTGAAACCTTTGAACACCTCACGTGGGACCTTCAAATCAGTCTCTAACTACCATCTACATAGATTGTCATTTTCACTGCTCTGCAGGTGCTCAGAACCCTTTTCATTTAAAGAGCCCTTTACAGTTTCAGTTATAACTCTCAGTTCATTAATGTGCCGATTGCCAGTACTGAAGATCCAATCTATGAAGTCCAGTAGCAGCTATTTAACTTCTATTTTCCAGCTGTCTTCTGTGCCATTCCTGGTCATGCTGGTCAGTGGTACATCTTTTGCAGATCTGAACAGACGAAACTGTGTTTGCATGTGGATCTGGTTTCATTTCAGGCTAAACTAGTGTTCAGGCTTGAGCGAGAATCAGGAGTAGCATTTGGATTTCACAGTGATTAAATCTGGCGGGGAAACATGCCCTTTCCAGTTCTATCTCTGACTTAGAGCCAAATTCACCAAGCCGTTCAGATCCAGTTTCAAACATAAATGAACTTCAACCTCCCAAACGAAGTAATGGTTCAGAATTTAGGCTCACTTCTTTGTTCACCTGTTATCTTTTTTCAAGTTGACAGTGGTTAGTTTTATATCCTTCTCAGTATTCTGACTTTCAGTTTTATGGCTGTCTAACGGCAATGGATCAACTCAATTCATTTGTTGACTATTTGTCTAGACTCCAACATAAATTTAGTACATGTAGCAGACCTGAAGACAGTTAATCTGTCCAATGAATTTTCACCAGGTAGGAAGAGTTATATTGTTGAACACCTCTATTAACCATAAATCACATGGACATATTCCATTCATTATTCCTGTGCTATGTGTATAATGTCCCAGATTTATTTTATTAGTGAGGCTGGTACCTTCAATATAAAATGTCCATGCTGCTGAAAATGGGTTTCAAATAGGAAATTTCTGTCATGACAGGAATAATAGCCAGGTGATGAGACTTTCAGTAACAATCCTCAAAGGAATCATTAATAATGAGTGGGAGAACCATGATCACACAGACGACCTATTTAATATACAGTGGCCCTCATTTTGACAAACTTCAAAGTTACTTTTCAATAGAACTTCACAGAATAGATCCAGAAGTAGGCTACAAAAGAGGCAAATTTTCTCTCCACCCACCCACTGCAGATAATTTGGGTAGAAGGTAGTCTTGCCTTTTCTAGCCTGCAGACTGCAGTTACTGAGACTATAAAGCAAGAATGATAGGAAAGCAGATTTAATTTAATGGGAAGGAAGAATCTCAGGAAAGGAATGATGGTTTTGTGCTCCAGGCTCGGGACAAGAAATCTAGAGACCTATTCCAACTCCATGACAAGTTCTGCAAAATACTTTTCATGTGACTTTGGATTAGTCAGTAAATCTCTCCATTCCTTCTTTTTCTCAGCTGGGAAAAAGCACCTACCTCTCAGACTAAATTAATTAAACATGTGTAAAGCTCTGTGGGAGCCTTAATAAGAATGCGCTAGATATGTGTGAACTGTCATTATGATTCTGATGTGGAGTGCGATTATGGCCATTTTGTTGGTGTAGTATTTCTGTAAAGCCAGTTGAGAGGTGCAAATCAAGCCCCTGCCAAGTGTTTACATTGTTTTTAAAAATTTTGCAGCTGCAGTTGTATGCAGGACCAACTAAGATCAGATGTTGCCCACAAGAATCATTTTCTGAGGTGTCTGCACGTCATTAATTTCTCCCACAGATTTTGTTTGTTTGTTTTAACCTGAATATTACTGGTATAGAATAAAAAAAACTACAAGGACAAAGAGCCCCATTATAACCCAGATCATAAAAGCTTAAGGAAATCAGGTCAAATAAAGATAAAAAACATAAGTATCTCTTTTAGACCGCACATAATTTGAATTAATAGAGTCATACAGATTTTAAGGCTGGGAGAGTCCATTATGAACCTATAGTATGACCTTCTGCATAACTCAGGCAACGTATTTTACCCATTGATTCCTGCATCATGTCCATAACATCTGGATGAATTACAGTATCTCTCTATAGAAAGACATCTAATCTTGATTTTAAAGACTTCAAGTGATGGAGAATACCTCACGATCCATTGTTCAAATGGTTTATTACCCATTTTGTTAATTGTTTGCATTTCTAGCTTGAATTTGTCTAGCTCCAACTACCGTCCACTGGACCTTATTATGACTTTTGTTAGATCAGGGTTTCCCAAACTATGGGTCAGGACCCAAATATGGGTCGCCATTACATTTCAAAAGGGTCTCGAAGTGTCTCCCCAGGTGGTAAAAAAAAATCAGAAAACACCGAACATGTAAAATTTGAGGTATTTTCTGTTTTTCTCAGACGGAAGGCCACTTGGGACATTTTTCCCCTGCCGCATCTAGGGCAAGGGGAGCGTGGGGATTTAAAGGCGGCGTGATTCTGTGTGCGTGCGCCCGGCTGGTTATGGGTTTTTTTGCTCAACAACTTTGGTCCCCGTGTGTTTCCTTTATTTATTTATTTATTGTGAAACTATCTGGCAACCTTAACTGCTAACATACACAATTCTGCATCACATTGTTTGATATTCGGTGAAGGGTTTGTATATGTATAAAAATTAGAGCTTTGTGTCTGTCTGTGTGTTTGTCTGTGAGTCCTAAATGGTAAGAGCTAGGGCCATCCATTTTGGGATGCAGCTTCCTTTTATCATAACTCAAAGCAAGGTCAGGGTTTGGTTGTGCCAGGACAACTGGAAGTGCTGGGAAAGGAAAGGTTTTTTATAACATGGAGGAGCTGGGCTGTTTGGAGGGAAACAATACGGAGTGGCCACTAGGGATACAAGCCCGCAGGGGAGAGCTACCCTACAGAATGCCCACTGGGGGGAAGCCATACCACCAAGAGAGCAGCCGGCTCTGCCATCTTGCCTGCCAACACACTTGTCCCCTTCCCCAAACCCTTTCTTCCCTTCCTGGACGTTGGCCACAGCACCAGAGGCAGGGGAGAGAAAAGGCCCCCGGTGGCCAGAGGAGTCTGCCAGGAGAGAAAAGGCTCCTGGCAACCAGGAATTGGGAGTGGAAAGAAAAAAGATAGGATCCCCCATTCTGAGGCCCCAACCCTCACTCTTGCACCTCTCCACTCCCAGCCTCCTACACTGCCCTCTCTCATCCCCAAGACCCTGCTCTAACACCACCAGCTGCCTGCCCTGAAGGACCTTAGCAATGCTGGGTAAGTCTTCTAGTCTACTTTCTATAGAGCTTGTCTTAACTTCCCTCACAAACAAAAAGGAGCCTAAACAATGACGTGTTCTAGCTCTTGCAGACAAAATCCAGTTGATTTAGGAAGATTTTTTTTTCTATTAAAGAACAGAGGGTGAAAATGCTTTTTGTTTATATTATTTCATTGCCACTTTGAAAAAAGTCAGATAAGGTATTTTTCATTCCTGATTGACAGAAGGGGCAACTATAACAAATGGATGTTGAAATTAATAAGGTTTGGGGGGGGGAGTTGCATCTTTCTCCTGTCACAAAAGTTACAAACATTACTTTTGCTGTTTGTACTTATTTTTCTTTATGGTATGTTGTAACAAGAGGATGATGTCTTAATTCATACACTATTATATTGTGCATGTTAGCTACATTTTGTTTCAATCTATTTTTTTCCACAAAGGTCAACAATAGCATCATATATTACAGCTCTGATTGCTGGCCTTAATACAAATTCTATTTCTTTTAGATGTTTTATATTTTAGCTGTCAAAACTCATGTCTAGTCATAAATCCTATGAAAAGTTAATATAAAATGAGAGAACCAGACATAAAAAAGTAAACCCCCACACTGCTGAGCTTTTCACAGTAGAAACACATGTTTTTATTTTTCCTACAGTATGCGTAGCCTCAGGATCCCAATGTAAATGAGCTCTTCAGAGCTTGTGCTGCCCTCCCAATACAATCTTAAATAAAGCTATATTTCCAATCTGTAACACCTTCAAACCACCAACTAGTAACTTCTTTGAAATTAAATTGTTAGGGTACGTCTCCACAGCAGTATTATTTTGGAATAACTAATAATACTGGGTATGTCTACACTACAACGTTAATTCGAACTAAGCTAATTCAAACTAACGCGTCTAGAACTAAAAATTAGTTCAAATTAGCGTTTTGCTAATTCGAACTAGCAAGTCCACATTGAGTGGACCCTGAACTGGGCTTAAGGATGGCCGGAAGCAGTGCCGGCAGGGCATCAGAGGAGGACTTAGAGCGTGGAGATGCTGTCTCAGGCTAGCCGAGGGCTGTGCTTAAAGGGTCCCGACCCCCACCCCGGAGAGATAGTTCTCAGGAGTGCCCCGCTTGCAAAGCAGTCCTGGCTTGGAGTGCCCGGAGTACCCACACTGGGCACATCACAGCATTCGGCCATCAGACCGGCTGCACTTGCCACAGGCTGCCATCTGGGGAGAGGGGGCAATCGGGGGGCTGCAGGAGAGTTTCCACCCCCAGAAGCCCGCAGAGCCAGCCCAGTCCCCCCCATCGGGGGCTCGTGCCCCATTCCTCCCTCACCTCCTTCCACTTACCCTTCCCTAGCCCCTCTTCTTGATGTACAAAATAAAGATAACGTTTCTTCCAAAATGGAATCTGTCTTTATTGAACAAAACTGGGGGAGACTGGGAAAAGGAGGTGGGAGAGGGGAAGAGAGAGGCTGGGAGAGGGGAGGGCAACTAAAATGATCAGGGTTTGGGAACAGGTCCCATATGAAGAGAGGCTAAAGAGACTGGGACTTTTCAGCTTAGAAAAGAGGAGACGGAGGGGGGACAGGATAGAGGTCTCTAAAAGCAGGGGTTGGGTGGAGAGGGTGCATACAGAACAGTTCTTCATGAGTTCCCATAAAGAAGGACTAGAGGACACCAAAGGAAAGGAATGGGTAGCAGGCTTCAAACTAGTAAGAGAAAGTTGTTCTTCAGAAGGCAAATAGTTAACCTGTGGAACTCCTTGCTGCAGGAGGCTGTGAAGGCTACAACTAGAACAAAGTTAAAAGGGAAGTGAGATCAAGTCATGGAAGTTGGGTCCATGGAGTAGTCTTAGCCAGGGGGTAGGAGTGGTGTCCCTGCCCAAAGTTTGTGGAAGGCTGGAGAGGGATGGCACGAGACAAATTGCTTGGTCACTGTCTTCGGTCCATCCCCTCCAGGGTCCCTAGGGTTGGCCGCTGTCGGCAGACAGGCTACTGGGCTAGATGGACCTTTGGTCTGACCCAGGACGGCCATTGTAAGCTCAGGGCTCAGGGTCGGGGGTCTCAGTGGACCCCCTTGATTTTCATGCACACCTGCTCCTGGGTGGCCAGGCTGGCAGCTCTCCTGCCCTAAACGGTCACTTTCCTGTGCCTAGTGCGGAGATCGTGGACGAGGTCCACGATGTCCGCACTAGCCCAGGAAGGTGCCCGCCTCTTGCGGTCCAGAGCAAGCTCCCGGGAGCCGCCAGCCTGGTCCCAGGAAGAGGGGGTGGGCTGGGGGACATCGGGTGGGTGGCTCTGTGCCGTGCCAGGTGCAGGGTCTGCTGGGTGGGTGCTGGCAGGCTTGCACCTGGCACGGGCACCATAGCCAGCCCGTGCCCCTTTAAGGGGTCCGGGGCCGGGAGGGGGGCATAGAGTTTCCCTGGTGTTAGCCAGAGTGGCCACCAGGGAAACCTGGGGAGGGCTAGCCTCCCACTAGTTCGAATTAAGGGGCTACACACCCCTTAATTCGAACTAGTAAGTTCGAACTAGGCTTAATCCTCGTAAAATGAGGTTTTCCTAGTTCGAACTAAGCGCTCCGCTAGTTCGATTCAAATTCGAACTAGCGGAGCGCTAGTGTAGCGGCTATGAATGTTAGTTCGAACTAACGTCCGTTAGTTTGAACTAACATTGTAGTGTAGACATACCCACTGAAATTACATAGTCCGTGTCTACACCACAAGCAATTGTTTTGACCTAATGTTGAAATAATGGTGAACTGGAGGACTTCTTACTCCGACTTCTGTAAGCCTCATTTTACAAGGAGTAAGGGAAGTCAGAGGAAAAGTGCTCTTATTCGGACTTTCTGCTGTGTAGACAGTGCCAAAAGCAGAAATAAGCTATTTTGACTTAAGCTACCCAGTTGACGTCGCTCAGGTTGTGTAGCTTATTTTGGCTTTAGCCCTGCTGTGTAGACATGCCCTGATACACTTGAAAGAGAATCCTCTGAACTGTCATTCATGCTCA
Source organism: Pelodiscus sinensis (assembly GCF_049634645.1). Classification (NCBI taxonomy): domain Eukaryota; kingdom Metazoa; phylum Chordata; order Testudines; family Trionychidae; genus Pelodiscus; species Pelodiscus sinensis. Next base: position 24,775,080 of record NC_134715.1, read on the forward strand.
AATTTGACACTGTACACTTAGGTTTGAACAAAGACTCTAATTATCTTCCCATTACAAAGATAGCTTCCCCAATTATCACCTCTAATGTCATTAGCTCACAGACATTTACCTCCCTCCCCCCATTTCCCTTCTGTTCTGAAATTTCTGTTCCTTTTCATATTTGTTCATTTTTTTTAATTGTATCCTTTGGTATATATGGTTGTGACAATTTGCTTCCACTATTTGATCTGAGGAAGTGGGTCTGGCCCACGAAAGCTCATCACCTAATAAACCATCTTGTTAGTCTTTATAGTTCTACATAGTCCTGTTTTTTGTTTCTGATAGTTTTGGTGCCTCACTGCTGTAGTTCTGAGACAGGCAGCATTCACGTTGATTTTAAATGGGAGTTCTGCTGTGGTGTGCAGACTGAGGTATATCACCTTCTTTTGAGCCCAGTTAAATGACAAATTCAATGTGTGTAAACTATTTCAAGCTTCAAGGGAAAGGATAAGGGGTCAGAAAAAGTTGCCCTTGAATTTGCAGCATGATAGCCCCTGGGGTTCTCCTTCACCAACTAGTCCAAGTTCAGTAAATGTGTGATGTGGGTATGACCTAAGATGCAGATACATTTATGAAAAGAAGGTAAAAAAGTATCATAACATACCTTGCTTACTGTGGAAGAGATGGAAACCTCCTGGCCCTTGCACTAATCAGCTCATAGCACATGAATGATAAGATTTGATTCCTCTCTGTTATAGCAAAACATTCTCCATAATCTTTTAATTCCAGCTCTGGGATTGGACCCTATAACTTCTGTAACAGTGAATTCCAATGGATGGCTAGTTTTATAATCAGACAAGGAATACTTTTCTTGCACTTGGTCATCATCCCATTAATACATCATGGCTACATCTACACTGGCCCCTTTTCCGGAAGGGGCATGTAAATTTCATGAGTCGTCGTAGGGAAATCCGCGGGGGATTTAAATATCCCCCGCGGCATTTAAATAAAAATGTCCGCCGCTTTTTTCCGGCTTTTAAAAAAGCCGGAAAAGAGCGTCTAGACTGGCCCCGATCCTCCGGAAAAAGCGCCCTTTTCCGGAGGCTCTTATTCCTACTTTGAATTCCTACTTCCTACTCTTATTCCTACATTCGTTCATTCTTTGAAGTAGGAATAAGAGCCTCCGGAAAAGGGCGCTTTTTCCGGAGGATCGGGGCCAGTCTAGACGCTCTTTTCCGGCTTTTTTAAAAGCCGGAAAAAAGCGGCGGACATTTTTATTTAAATGCCGCGGGGGATATTTAAATCCCCCGCGGATTTCCCTACGACGACTCATGAAATTTACATGCCCCTTCCGGAAAAGGGGCCAGTGTAGACGAGCCCCATGTTTGTATGTGCAAATAAGCCAGGTGCTAAATTTTAAAATAATTAATCACTTTATTAACAAGAACTACTAACGCACAGGTATCCCCGAGCCAACTCCTCTGAAACAGGAGCAGCTCAAAAATCTAAGTGGACAAGTCATCAATCTGACAGAATCTAGTTCCCCAAATCCAGTGCATGTGCAATCCCCCTTTCCTGTTATTTCGCAGCAGAATTTAGCTGAGAAAACTGCTGGCATCCATATGAGGTGAGTGAACTGAATTAAGCAAAGAAGAACTGAGAACATGACACAACAACAAACAACAAATTGCTTTTGAAACTGGAGGAGACAGAATTAGGAAAGAAGACAATCTTAGTTTACGTTTCCAAGATAACATTTCAAAAACGAGAAAGCAATAATAAAATCAAGAGTGTATTTTTAAAAAAGAAGTTGGCAGGGCATCTTTTAAGTGATTTAGCACTTTCTTCAATATACCAAGTTAGATTACATGGAAATCAAGGCAGTGGTTAGATTAGATTAGATGAGACTGAGAAATTACCCTCAAGGCTGAGTATGAAACAGTGTACAGGTTTACTGGCCCATAAATTGCTAAAGGAAGGAATTGTGATTCAGAAAATCCAATAACTTCCTTGCCCTTATGAAGAAATAATATATTGCACTCTCTGAGTGGTATGCTTTACCATGCCTCAGCCATTCATGCCTTCCAACCCATCCTGGCTCAGCTACGTTGGTTGTCAAATGGCTTTACCTCCTCTGAGTAGCATCCACACCCCACCCTATCCCAATCACTTGCTTTCTAATGGCTGCCTCAAGACTGCTTTTCCTATTACAGCCTGGGTAAACCCTTTGCAGGTACAAGGGATCGGGGGCTTTATGTCCCCTTACTGCCCTACATGGCCACATCGGTTCATATTGCAACGTCGCCCCAAGAAACCTGGCTGAATGTTGGGAAAGAATACGCATCACAGATTTCCTCAAAAAAGACATAAAATTCAACAGCTAAACTATATGAGCAACAGGCCAATGAAATGGATGAATGGACAGATGGATCAGCCAAGCAAACAGCAGACAAAATGTTTGTTGACTACAGAATTTATAGGATGTCACACAATCCACAGACTGAATTATTCAGCCAATCTTATGTGACCAGCTGTTATTACAGAGCAGATTGCCATTCAGAACAGGGCAAAGTGAGAGCCCACTAGCTGCAGTATATGCACTTGGGACAGAGAAGCATGTTCCTAAGTATATTCACGGCATTCACATCTAAAGTACGTCCCCTGTACCTAAAAGAGAGCAGAGAAATAAAAATATCCCTGAGGCAAAGATGAGCTGAAGAAAAATAAAAAAAGGGGATAAGACTGTTTCATCCGCTCTTCCCTCCCCACTTTGTGTCAATTTCAAGAATATTACATTGGTGGGTGAACCAGTAACGAGTCCCCTCTTTTCACCCACAAGCCCTAGTGTGTTCACTTCTGTTCAATCATTCGTTAATTCTCCCGCAGTCTCTCGCCCACACATTCCTTGCTGACAGCCCAGTAGCACATGTGTTAGGAATTACAGTAGCTGCTTTTTCAATTTAACTTGGTATTTCAAAAAAGGAAGGGGTTTGGTGAGCGACTGAATGTCTAAAGACTGCACAATACTGCCTGTCACGAGTTCAATTACATATGTGCAGAGTTCGAGCATTATGCCTGTGAGGCTTTTTAGGGAGCTCCAGGCTTGTCCCCAGACACAGCCCCCAGTGGTGTAAGTTTGTTGCAAAACCTAGTGCTTTGAATTTAGATGAAAAAACTGTGACAATAATAAACAAACTGTGAAATCAGGATTTTCAAAAGGATCAAAGGGACTAAAATGTCCAACTGAAATTCAGTGGGAACTAAGTGCCTCTATCCCGTATGCTCCTTTGAAAATCCCAGCCTCAGTGTCACCTAAAAATGCCCAACAACATTTACCTTCCACACTTCAGCCTTACACACAGCTCCAAGTAGGGGTGAGGCACTTTCCCTTCCTGGTGTGCAGTGGCACTCAGCTGGCTGTGCCATCTTTTCCAGCAGCCCAGAGCAGGCAGGTTGGTACTGTGAGGGGAAGCTTATGCCCTTTACTCTTCCCAACCAAATACCAGATGCTGCATTGAGGAAGATGCTCTACCCTCAGTTATACTGCTGTCTCCAGCATCTCACTGAAAAAGGCTGCTGACCTCTTTCCTTAGCTGATAAACCAAACTTGGAGATGTTCTTCACTGCCTCAGGTGTGCACCACCAAGCAGACACCCGTATCATGATAATTATAATTATAATAATAATGTATTATTATTGTTATAATTATAAGGGGAATATGTGAGGGGAATTGGCTCACATCTCTAATGTTATCCATCCTCTCCCAGCTCAGACCTTCACTCAGGACAGTGCCTTAAATTTAACAAGAGAGTCTTTTTTACTGAGTGCAAAAGGAAGTTGCCAGGCTCTATGCACTAAGGGCATAGGCCTCACTGAGCCACATCATATGAGTAATTTACTGAAACAAATCTTAAAATAATTGGGGTAAACATAACTTCTCTGATTTCATCGTTGTTTGAAAATATTCTGGGGAGGAGAGGGAAATCTGTCCCGCTTTGGGATTGATTCACATGTCTCTCTTTTGTACCCTTTGCTGTTAACTTCTTTTCTCCCTGGGTAAAGAGCAGAACAGATAGTGACACGGGGGATATGTCTACATTGGCACCCCTTTCCGGAAAATTAGGAATAAGGGATCTTCCAGAAAAGGGCTTATTTTCCGGAAAATCACGTCTAGGCGCTTTTCTCCGGCATAACCCCGAGCCAGAAAAAAGCAGCAGCCATGTAAATGCAAATGCCGCGGGGGATATTTAAATCCCCCGCGGATTCGCAATTCCAAAGTGTCTCATTAGCATCCCTTTTCCGGAAAGGGGTGTCAATGTAGACGTAACCAGGATGTTTTTGCCTGTCCAGAGCTATAGTAAACTTATAATTTTTTTAATGAAAGATGCTTCTTTGTAATGTGTGATTTTGTGGCCATCATTGCTGAAAGCACAGTAATCTGTATGCTGGTTAAAATGGCTGCCATATATTTTAGACTCTCAGCAGCCTATATATACTGTTAGCAGAACTGGGTCTAATATGACTTGCTAGGTACAAATGCAAGTGGAAAATTGAGGCACAGATATTGCAGGTAACAGCAAGAATGGCTTAATTTTATTACTGTATCTGCCTTACTCACACATCTTTAAAAAGGTATTCACAATCTCTTATCAGTTGATATGCTGTGCTTAACAGAGACATACTGTTCAGACCTACAGTAAATTCTCAAGCTACCATTCACTATTAGCATTTGCTATTATAAAGTTAAACTGTAATTTCCATCTATTTCTCTTTCTTAACTACGTGTAGAATTCCCATCCATCACTGTACATCACTCTAGTAGAGATAGGATTGTGACTGTTCCAGATAACCACAAAAATGCACAGTGACATATGACAGACCATTAAAAAAATAATCAAGGTCAAGTTTTCAAACTTGAATACCTAATCCATGTTTAGGCACCTAAATAAGTGGTTTCATTTCAAAGATGCTGACTAAGGGTATGTCTAGCCTACAAGCCTCTTTTGAAAGAGGCTTTTTCAAAAGAATCTTTTGAAAAGCCTCTTTCGAAAGAGAGCATGTAGACTGCAACTACTTATTTTGAAAAAACAAGCCGCTTTTATGAAAGAGCACCCAGGCAGTCTGGATGCTCTCTTTCAAAAAAGCCCTGTTTGCATTCAAGAATGCCCTTTTTTGAAAGAACACTTTCGAAAAAAGGTGTTCTTCCTTGTAAAATGAGGTTTACCATGGTAAAAAAAAACGCCACATTCTTTCGATTTAATTTCAAAAGAATGCAGCGGCAGTCTAAACGCAGGGGACTTTTTTTCAAAAAAAGGCCACTTTAAAAAAAAAAAAAAACCCTGTAGTCTAGACACACTCTAAGGCTACGGCTACACTGGCATCCCTTCCGGAAAAGGGATGCTAATGTAGCATGTTGGAATAGGCAAATCCACGGGGGATTTAAATATCCCCTGTGGCATTTGCTTTAACACGGCTGCCGCTTTTTTCCGGCTTGGGGAAAAGCCGGAGAAAAGCGCCAGTCTAGATGTTATTTTCTGGAAAATAAAGCCTTTTCCGGAGGATTTCTTATTCCTACTTTCAAGTGGGAATAAGAAATCCTCCGGAAAAGGCATTATTTTCCGGAGAATAACGTCTAGACTGGCGCTTTTCTCCAGCTTTTCCCCAAGCCGGAAAAAAGCGGCAGCCATGTTAATGCAAATGCCGCGGGAGATATTTAAATCCCCCGCGGATTTGCCTATTTAAAAGTCTACATTAGCATCCCTTTTCCGGAAAGGGGTGCCAATGTAGACTCAGCCTAAGAGTTCTTATCCATAATCTGAGGGAAAGAAGGACTTACGTGATCCTGAATCTCAGCAGATATGGGTTCAATTTCAGGCTCTGCCACAGACTTTCTGTATGAATTGGGTTGAGTCACTTAACCTCTCTATGCCTCAAACATCTTTCAGAACGGGGCATTTCTGACAAAAATGCCCCATCTAAACTGCGGGAGGGGGTTCGAAAAAGCCCCATTTCGAAAAAAAGCAGCAGCCCCCATTATGTAAATGAAGCACGGGATATTTAAATCCTGGCTTCATTTGCAATATCGACGTGCCTAATCTACATCCCTATATTGAAAAAGGGATGTAGTTTAGACACAGCCTTTGAGATGGGTACTTATGTGTTTTTGCAGAGGTTACAGCAATGGCCCCTGATCTCAGCAGAAGCCTCTTCTAGGTACTATTAAAATAGAACATAAGAACGGCCATACTGGATCAGACCAAAGGTCCATCTAGCCCAGTGTCCTGTCTGCTGACAGTGGCCAATACCAGATGGCCCAGAGGGAGGGAACACAACAGGTAATCCTCATGTGATCCCTTGTCACCCATACAAATGAATAACAGTAATAGTAGCATGTCTGTCTCCTGACCAATATTGCCTCTAAGTTTTTCCATTCCTGTGCAAAATAAATTTTGTTATGCGCACCAAGGCATGTGCAGATGTGTACCACCAATAGAAAAACACAAGCTGCTGGTTGTGGTTAGTTGTGGGCACTCTGCCAGTCTTGGGGATGGCACTGCAAGCACTCATTTTACAGAGAACACTGCATATGAGACAATCCCATTGGATGTTGTGCAAAGAGACAATTTTACTACAGTTCTTGACTCTTTGCTTACTCAGAATTCCTTAGGCACTTTTCCATTGTGTAGCTGTTCTAATAACTGCTCAAGTTTCCTCTCAGGCATCTGTACTGGCTTTTTTCTGTTTGTTTTCTTCATCATCATCATCATCATTACTGCATTTGCACTGCCAAAAGTTCCATGTTTGTGTATATTGCTTTCAAGAAGCAAGTTAACAAAATGATTCAAGAAGATTTTCTCTCTGTGTTGCCTTGTAATCCAACTACAAAAGTCAAATCTAGATCTGGATTTTTACTTCCCTTCTGCCAAAGTCCAAGAGTTCTAAGGGTTTAATTCTGGCCCTACTTCTAGCTGCAATTACTTGAGAAATTCCTTCAATGGAGCACATGCTTGTGTTCCTTTTCCATCCGATCATGCAATAAACAAAATGAAAAGCCACCAAGAAGGCACAAGTCTGTCACCAGTGAGTGAGTTTTATTAATTTTAAAATAAACTAATTCTTGCATCTAATGGGCTGGGGGAAGCAATTATGCAAATTTTGGAGTTATTTTCATCCCAACTAAAGGTACTCTGGGTCCATCTTTTAGCTGTCCGAGACAGAACATCAGAAATGACTGCCCGTCGCAGGGAGCCATAGCCTGTAATACCTCTGAGGCTGGTATAGGGGGCTCTGTCTGTGAGGTGGAGTGTTTTCCATATAAGGGCATGTAAATTAATAATCTTCCCCTGCTCGCTCCACCCATTGCAGTAACAGATCAGCCAGTGGGCTGACTGGTGCTCAGGCCTGCTACTCCACCCACTGCAGCAAAAACCAACCTATGGGGTGATAAGTTCACAGGCAATAAAACAGGCAGGCAGCCCCTCTCTCACTGGGGATTCGCATTGAGTGAACGCCTGGCCTGATCACCCAGACGCCTTGCACCCCCCGCTCTTGAGTCTTACTGAGCGTACTCCGAGTTGGTCGACCCGAGTGGAGACAGTTTATGAGCGTGTGACCGGTACTTGTGTTCCTGCTGTCTCCAGAACTGGTATAACACCCCCCCCCCACCATCATCCCTATCCTAATTGATTTTTTAGTTGTCCTTATTGCTTGCCAAGTGACAGTGGCTAAAAAGTTACTAAGTTAGTTTATAAATAGTTGTGGTTTAGGTTTTTTACTGTTTCCTTGTATAAAGTTGTGTAAATAGTCAGCCCTATGGATAATACCAGTGTTAATTCAACTGTTCCTAACCCCTGGGCAGTTATTGGGAATTATTGTGATTTAGAAAAGCCTCAGGGAATTGTTTTGTGTTGTCTGGCAATCTGTTTAATTTTTATTCTGATGATTGTCTGGCGCCATCAAAATAAAATCAGTTTGTACTTTTTGAAACCCCCAGTTGTGGTCTCATCCTTTCCGGCATCCCTTCGAACCTCGTGTATTACGGGGACTGACATGGCGTCACGAACAGGATGCCGGAACCCCGGAGACCATGACAACTCTGATAGTTGCCCCTGGGCTAAAACTGAGACCCCAGGTTCTGAGGAGGATCAGTTTAATCATTTGCAATACCACCTCCTCTGTACTCGACAGCGCGAAGGGGCCCCTAACACTTTTGACTGGGTCTGTGTCATAGGACACGGCCATGATTGTAGGACCTACACCATTCCTTTGGGGTTGAGCGATGTGGGCTGCTTGCTAACTTGCCATCCCACCTTCAGGGCCACCCCGGCTGATAATAGCCTTCAACCGTGTCTCACTCAAGTGGGTGAGACAGCCCCTAATACAAACCCTCTTAGCCTCTGGAAAGAGGTGAACAGGGTAATTAAACTCTGTGGGGTAGCCCCCTCCATCTTGGCCCCCGAGCCAAGAGCCCCACATGGATCACCTGCACACCACCTGTTAATAGGATTGGTCCAAAGGTTAGATGGGATAAAAAAGGTTAAAAAACTACACCCCGATTCTTATAAATCAGAGGATGTTCTGGCTGCCATCTGCAATACCCTAGCAGCGGCCCTTGATAAAGTTACCGTCTACCATGGGGCCATTACAAATTGCGCCCGTGGGGTGGCGCACTCACAGTCAGAGGGAGAACCGGAGTTTTCCCCTCAGGCGCCAAAGACGCCTCCTTTAGAGACACAACTTCCTCCCCCATACCAAGGCTCTCATGACCCACCAAACATTTACCCTGGCTTGACTACCCTGAGTTCAACCATACCCACAGCTCCCGACCTGATTGTACCGGAGGCCCTCCCTGTGACTGTAACCCGATTAAAAATGGATGGTCAGGGGAATACCTCTCAGGTAACTGAGACCCGCCCCCGAACCAAGGCGGAAATGAAGGAGTTCATCACAGATACTGCCCGACGTCCGGATGAGCCTCCTATAATCTGGGTAGGGAGATTAGCCTTGGAACAGGGGAGTGACTGGGTTGACCGGGAGGAAGCCTTAACGTTAACCCGTACCGGGAGTTGGTCGCGGGGCCTTATGGGGGGAGTATTGGCAGCGAATAATCATTGGCCTGTAACGGCCGCAGCTGCCGCGCACCTCCAAATACAAGGGGGATTTCGCGCAGTACAGATGCCACCTGATTGTGTGAATAACTCCACTACCCTTATGTACGCAATCGCTGGGAGTTCTATTCTGCTCTGGGATCCCACCGCACACCCCCTCAACTTAACTAACGTTCAGACGGTAGCACAAAACCCATTTCGTTTTGTTGATGATCCCACTCAGATTCCCATAGAAGATGCAGCTGTTACCCTAGCCGTGGACAACAGCCCTAATCTAGACACAGGGGCTCTTCTGTGGCTAAGGGGATACACAGGACAACCTATTGGCCGACTATACGACGCTGTAGAGAGGGTGAAGTGGGCAACACTAAAGGCCGCCCTACTTGCAACCCCCTCTACTCTGGTGAAAGGGTCCAAAATGGCGCCCAAACCCAAATACCCCGAGCGTTCGTTCATCGAGCGTAAGATTTTTGGATTTTTATTGGGTAAGGGACTCACCAAGGAAGCTATTAGGAAAATGAATAGTGATCAACAGAAAGACTTGGCTGTGAAATTGGGGTGGGAAGATCGCCCTATTCCCCCGCAGCCAAAAAACGGGGAGAGGCCGAGTGCCTAGCGGTCACTCGGCCTGATTTAAATGACCCTCGACCCTATCAAAACCTGACTACCGAAAACGAGACAATTATCCCCTTTTTGTTAGACACGGGGGCACAGGTATCCATCATCCCCCCCGATATGCCCCACACCCCCACTGGAAAGATAGTCTTTGTACAGGGATTAAATAGCGTTGAAGCTCGTCCGGAAGTTAAAGTCCGGGCCCATCTTAACGGGAAGGCTGTTACCTTTACTGGTCTCCTGGGAAACACCCCCCTTTTGGGAGTGGGGGAGATACGCCGCTTCCGATTGGCACAGCGGGTGGTCGAGGCGTTGCCTGTTGTGATTGCAAAGGGCAATCGACCCCACCAACCTGTGCTGCTAAATGCTACCCCATGGCGATTCTCTCCCATCCCCACACCTGAAAGAGGTCAATTGAGTATTAGGACACTATTGAACCACCTTTTAAGCCAGGGCAAAGTCCAGCAAATCCCTATCAGTAAATATTTGTCACCTGCCTGGGGAGTCCCAAAACCTCATAAACCCAATGAGTATCGAATGGTCATTGATTATCGGGCCGCCAATCGTCATATCCAGCCTTTAGCCTTTGCGGCTCAGTGGGACATCCCCTCTATAGAGCAGATTTTGGTAAATAACAACTACCAATGGGGCTGCACTTTAGATTTGAAAGACATGTTCTTTCAAATTCCCCTGCATGACCCAGAGGGAATTTTAAATTTTGCTTTTGAAGGAGGCCTGTACCAGTGGAACGTTTGCCCACAAGGGTACCGTAACTCCCCAGCATGTGCTACTACGGCCCTAGCAAAAACTTTAGAGACCATTTTAACTCTCCCTAAAGTTCGTACAGTTCATTATGTTGATGATGTTTTGATATGTGGGTCCGATCCCCTTGATGTCCAACGGGTCACAAACAGTGTCTTAGAAGCCCTTAGCTTTGATGGATGGGACATTAATCACCAGAAAAGTGCTACCACACCCTCTCAAACATTTCAGTTTTTAGGATTTAAAATTGAAAGCGGTTGCCTCCAACATCTCATGTATCACCCACTAACTAGTCCAACAGAAGTAGGATCTGTTCCCATTAAAAAGAAGGTACAGCAGCTATTAGGTATTGTAAATTACCATCGCCAATTTCTCCCCACAGACCTTCTAGGCTCTCTGGCTGTAGTTCAGGCTTATGCGAAAAACACTCGCAGGCCATGGACTACAGAGGCAGATGAGGCAGTAGCTACATTATCCCGTTGGTTAGGGTCAGCCCCCACCCTATATCGATGGAATCCTTCAATTCCAGTCGTAATAACTTTTGCAGTTACGGCCACACATGTAGCCATTTCTGTGTCCCAAAATGAACGGCCTGTATACCACCAAGCAAAGAAGCTGTCTGGACCAGAGCACCGATATGGTGCAGTGGGTAAAGCTTTGCTAGCAGCTCAGTTAGCTTTACCCTGGGGCGAAATGGCTCAGCCTAGCCTCCTCAAAGGCCCCCATGCAGAGTTAATCCCATGGCTTACACTTACTCCAGCTCCTGATTTTCAAGGCAACGCCAGTACCTGGCAACGCCTCGTGTACGGTGTCCAACAAAGCCTAGGTCTTTGGCGATTTCAAACTCAGGGATCTGAAAGAACTGGTAGCGAAGCTTTAGCTGAAGTAGCTGGCTATCAGCCATGGATTGTGGCCGATGGGGGAAGCTCCCCTACCCCACGAGCTGGAATGTTATGTTCTGTATGTGATTTCTTTTATCCCGAGTCTCTACCCCTGAACGATTCCGCTCAGAAGGCCGAGGCTCAAGGAGTTTTGCTAGCTGCCACCCATCTCGCAGTCATCCACCCGACTCGTCGAGTAGTTTTGGGCCTAGACTCCAGTTACTGCATCTCAATTTTAACTGGAGAAGGGACTCCTATAGCCCATGAAGAGATCTGGGAAAAGGTATTTGAGTTAGCTACCCGAACCAAACAGCCATGGTTCGTAGTTCATTGCCCCTCCCATCGTGTAGATAGTAATCCCCTCCATTCCCACCTGGATACTTTACTTAGAAGCCATAGTTTTGAGGGTTCAAGTAAGGACCATTGTGATGTTTTTTATGCAGAACCTAGTGATGTTGATCCCTTTACTCAGTGGTTACATGAACAGTGGGGTCACTTACCTGGTCGCGCCTTACATTCTGTAGTGTCAATGCAGTCCAATCAGAAAGCTGAGGTTACCCGACAGCAATGCACTGAAGCAGTTCGCCGATGCTTCAATTGCCAACAAGCGCGAGCCCTTAATCGAAATAAAATAACTACGGGGGCATATGATCCTCAGTATTTCTCTCCAGGGGAAGTATGGCAAGTCGATCTTATTGGTCCCCTCCCAGGAGCCAAACAGTTCCCAAAAGGTCTTGTAATAGTGGACCTAGGAACTCGGCAGCTTTTGTGCTACCCCCTACGTAAAACTACTGCCCCTGCGGTTATCACAGCACTCATGCAAGCCATAGCTGCCTGGGGTCCACCCACGGAAATTCAGTCCGATGGAGGACCACCTTTTACCAGCCAACATCTAGCCCAAGCTGTGTCTCAGTGGGGGATATGTCTTCATGTCCATCTCCCATATCACCCACAAAGCAATGGGGTTGTGGAACGACGTATCGGCATGTTAAAAAACCAGCTACGGGCTGCATTGGGAACTCCTGACTTTAAAGGATGGAGTAGAGTCCTATCCCAAGTCCTCATTTCCTTGAACGAGGCATATTCTAGATGGCCGGAAGTTAAAGTTAAGCCCCGGCCACCATGGAAGCCACAGTTCACAAACTCTCAACTTGTCTGGGTAACCATTCCCAATGCCAAAGGATCTCGTAACCCAGTCCCAGGTGCCATTCTTAATTCCGGTCAGTTTCCTAACACCTATCATGTCCAAATCGAAAACAACAAACAACCTACGTTAGTCCATCACAATTGGCTTTCTCTTCGATCTTAATTAGCCCGCCTTGAGGGCGTTGTTTGTCCCCTTTTTGTTTTTCAGGTACCAACCCATTCGAGCCCCCCACCGGCTGTTTGACTTCCGGAGCTGACGAGAACCATCAAGATGGAAAAAATTTAAGTCTGCCACTGAATCTTTCGTTTGGGAATATGTTACCAAATGTCCCGCAATCTCGAAGCCCTCACTAATTTGACCGCTGAAGGGTTTCGACAAGTCGATTTGGCTCTTACTGTACTAGCTCATTATGCCGAAAAGAATCGTATAATGATACAGGTTATATTGCAGAAGGACTTTTGTATGGCACTCGAGGACCTAGACCCCAGGTTTAAGGACCAATACCGTTTGCGTTTCAAGCCCGGGTGGAACAACGTTTCAGCCATCACCCAACAGCTGACCTCACTTGCAGTTCAGATTCGCGAACAGCGGGAAGAATGGGACTGGTGGCAAACAAAACTTTCCTCTTGAGGACTGAGTACTTGGGCATCCACCATTAAGCAGTGGTTGATTGTATGTGCTCTTGTGTTACTAGCCTTTTTAGTGGGCACTGCTGTTGCAAAAGCTCTTATCCACAGAGTTGTTTCCGCTTTCCCTGTTACTGTTGCTTACTTTTCCCTTTCTCCCCTTTCTGAAGACAGCAGCTCACCAGAACCTCAATTTACCCAATTGGCTTCTTGCTGATTACCCTTACGTGCGCTCTCACCTTAGGCAACCCCCTTACCGCTTGCTCCGGACAGCCACGGGGGCATGTCCGAGACAGAACATCAGAAATGACTGCCCGTCGCAGGGAGCCATAGCCTGTAATACCTCTGAGGCTGGTATAGGGGGCTCTGTCTGTGAGGTGGAGTGTTTTCCATATAAGGGCATGTAAATTAATAATCTTCCCCTGCTCGCTCCACCCATTGCAGTAACAGATCAGCCAGTGGGCTGACTGGTGCTCAGGCCTGCTACTCCACCCACTGCAGCAAAAACCAACCTATGGGGTGATAAGTTCACAGGCAATAAAACAGGCAGGCAGCCCCTCTCTCACTGGGGATTCGCATTGAGTGAACGCCTGGCCTGATCACCCAGACGCCTTGCACCCCCCGCTCTTGAGTCTTACTGAGCGTACTCCGAGTTGGTCGACCCGAGTGGAGACAGTTTATGAGCGTGTGACCGGTACTTGTGTTCCTGCTGTCTCCAGAACTGGTATAACACCCCCCCCCCCACCATCATCCCTATCCTAATTGATTTTTTAGTTGTCCTTATTGCTTGCCAAGTGACAGTGGCTAAAAAGTTACTAAGTTAGTTTATAAATAGTTGTGGTTTAGGTTTTTTACTGTTTCCTTGTATAAAGTTGTGTAAATAGTCAGCCCTATGGATAATACCAGTGTTAATTCAACTGTTCCTAACCCCTGGGCAGTTATTGGGAATTATTGTGATTTAGAAAAGCCTCAGGGAATTGTTTTGTGTTGTCTGGCAATCTGTTTAATTTTTATTCTGATGATTGTCTGGCGCCATCAAAATAAAATCAGTTTGTACTTTTTGAAACCCCCAGTTGTGGTCTCATCCTTTCCGGCATCCCTTCGAACCTCGTGTATTACGGGGACTGACATTAGCCAGCCACATCAAGAGCCTCTGATTTGACACTTGTGAAACACTTGCAGATGAAGAATTTAATACAGCAGTTGAAAATGTAATTTAGGGTGATAGAATCAGGCCCTCAGTTAAAAAAAAAAACATAGACTGGCCCAGTAGGCTAAGCAGAGTATCATTAACCTGTGGTAAGAGAAACACATGCATTTTCATGCTTGGGATTTAAAGAGACATGATGGCAAAATTTGGTAGGTTCCAAAGTGTCTTCCAACTGTTCTGGGTCAGGACAATGGTCTCTGATGCAGAGTTTGGAAGCTGAGGAGAAAATAGGGGAAAGGTCCTTTTTCACTTCATTTGGATCATTCTTTTTTTTTTTTAATCTAAATTGATTGGCTATTGCTTAGAAGGCTGCATTCCAGGTAATGGATTATATTATCTATACCTAATACAGACTCTTGGAGTCCAGTTTGCCTGTATCAAAGGCACTTTGTGAATGTGAGGCATTATATTTTGAGCAGCAGCAGGAGAAGAAAGTAATTGGAAGGAAAGTGCTTTGCTTTTCTGTTGTGTAAAGGTAGTTAAAGAAATAAGGAGGTTTAAAAGCTATTTATTGCAAACCCACTGCTGCCATTGATTAACAAACTCTAAAAGCCCTGACTTATGGTGTTCTCTGGCTTTTGGGCATAGAGAGGAAAATTACATTAACCTCCACTGTGTTTGTTCATATTTCCAAGATGAGATTTCATAAACTGCTTTAGGTACAGGATTCTCTGCAGGTCTGACGTAAATGCATTTGTTTCTACAGATGCTTGCAATCCAAGAAGGACAAGCTTTGACTTAGCATCTTGCTTTAAACCAGGGGCCCACTCCTTGCAAATTCTGCCTACTGTGAATTAAGTGAATAAATCAGCAGCTGTGCTAGCAAACTATTTTATAATCTAATCATATTGTTAGCAATCCTAGTTGTTTCCCTCCCTCCCACCTTCAGGCCTTAGCACTGAAGTTTTACAAGTCTTGGTTTAACTGATGAATACTTCAGAGTTGAAGGCCACTTTGATGACCACACGTAAGTCAGACCTCGTTTGTATTTCATTTAAAGAGAATTCAGGCTTCTTGTGTAATATAAGTGTAGGGAGCAATGTTCAATTGGTGGGGGCAACAGAATGGACAAGATGATGTAAGCAGACTTTTCCATTAACTTCTGTAATGTAAAGGCTAGTGAGTATTCAGCTGTAAAGGAATACAGAGGGTGGGGTGATCAAAGAACAGGTGTGAAAAATCATGACATTTTCTTTTTCAGGGTGCAGATAATTGTGTACATAAAACTGAGCGCCTAATATTGGAACATCTGGTCACACTAACAGAGGATTCCATGCACAAATATCTTGTTCATTATGAAATCTGCCTTGCTACTCATCAGTATGAAAGCTGAGAAAATAATTAGTATTGACATTTTATCTGTCAGATTTTGTCATCTTCTCTTCAGTAATTGTCCATGAGCTGTTCATAATTTTCTTAAATCTATCATTTGTTCAAAATCACTTGTGGATTAGTCTGAGCAAATCACTCTGAGTCTGTAGAAGTGGCCTCCCCTTAACTATCCTTTTTTTTTTTTTTTTTTTTTTTTTTTTTGGTAGAAAGTAGATGGCTTGATCTGCTTCTATGGATCTGCAGGTTGCAATCAAACAGCCTCCGATATTACTCAAAATCTTAATGGGTGATGATGCAAAATTCCTTAATTTGGACTGTCTAGTGAGAGTGGTGAAGAACTCCAAAAGGATTTAGCCAGTGTGGCACCTCCAGTCAGAGCTTACCTGGAAAGAACAGAGTACCGGCACCTTTTTTTTTTCCCAATACAAAAAAAGCACTGGATTTAGCCAAGAGAGGTGATTGGGCAACCTGATAGAAGATTAATGTCAAGATTATACTGTACCAGAATAATGATCACTGTACAGAATGTAAATTATTTATTGTGCCCTCATAATACAAGATAAAGGGAGTCTCTATTGGAAATCAAAGGCAACAAATGTTAAAATAATTAAAATTAAATATTTATCCTGAGGTGCTCATTGCCATAAGACAATGGTGGGCCACATGTGGCCCACCAGTATTTCATGTGTTGCCCATGAGACATTTTACTTACCATTGCCCATGCACTGGGTTGCCAGATACTGCTGGATTCCATCTGCACAGATTTTTTTTCCTATTGATATTATTAAAGTGTTACACACATAAAGCTGGGGCACATTAAGTGAGGTGCATGCTGTTTATACACAACATTGACTGTGAGAGCTGTGCACTCCCTCTGCATCCAATCAAAGCACTGCTACCGTTCAATCAGCAGTAGCTGCACATTCTCGATATGCAAGCCCAGTTAGTAAAACTACCCTATCCCAGGATACTGCCTTGATTGTGCCAATCTTATGGCCCACTGAGATAAAGAATGGCCACTCATGTGGCCCACCACTAGCCTAGGTTGCCAGTCACTGCCATAAGATGTCACTGAGGACAAGAGCTTAGTAGAATTTAAAGACTGTATTAAACATATCTTTGATTATTAAAAATGTCACTTACAGATACGCAAGATGGATATAATGGGCATTTCTAACTGCAGGGGGTTGGAAAAACACTTCCAATAAGGGCAGTTTTCTGCACACTTGTCTGTTATGGAGGTTCTACACCTTCCCCTGAAGCATTAGGTACTGATCACATACAAAGAGAGAAAACCAGACACAGCTATTGCTAGTACTAGTACTGCCTGCATCCCACTAGTACTGCCTGCATCCTGTCCTTTTCTTGTGCTGGGACCTAATGTATCCCAGAATGTACTTGGGAATCGAGAATCCTGGTTCTTTTTACATTCTATGGTCTTTTGCATTGAATTGCTTAAAAGCAGGGAGGAGAGAGAGCTTGACCCATATTGTACATTCCATTAAACATTTCAAAAGCAACTCTGCAAGGCATGATAACCAGTAAGGCACTTTTCAGCACCCCTCAGAAATCTGTCTGAAAGCAGGCGATACAGCATTGCTTTTGTTGTCAGGCCTTAATGCTAGGAATCATGTTTTGAGACCAGCCAAGGGAAGCAAGTTGTATTAACAGCATCACTCAGGGGCTTTCTTTCACTGGTGTCAGCCCTGCTGAGCACAGGCTGCAGTGGAAAACTGCCTCTTTGAAAAAGCTTTTTGCAGAGAGAACAGCATACAGCTTGAGCACTGCACCCAGCTAAGCTGTGACTCACTTTCCCTGGTAAGACTGCTGTACTTTGAAAGAGCAAATCCGCTGCGGAACCTCCAGATGAGATCAAGCAGCAAACAGGAAAGCTAAGAAAAGACTGAGCCAAGACACTCAAGCATTTCCCATTCAAAGCAAACTGTAGCGCTGAAGGGCTGCTTGCATGGCACCCACCCTGACTGTTTTAAAGTTTGGAAGATGTCGACAATGTGATTATTTGCTATGTAACTGGATTTTGACCCAGAGGCAAGTAAAACCAATTTATGATCACACTATAACTATGCGCAGGATAATGCAGCTATGCTCTTTTGCAGAGAGTTACAACAGAGTTCCTGTTAACTATTAGGTTTCAGCTTCTCTCTTTTTTTTTCCACATCCTCTTAACCTTTCCTCTGTCCTTTTCCCCAAACCTGATTGATCTCAATAAGCCAACTTCAGGCTGTATCTTAATTAAATGCAATGGGAGGCAATTTGGGGCAAGAGATTTAATGTGTATTAAGGCTGGATATATTTGTGATACTTGTTCACCTGCAGTAGATGCCTGGTATTTACTATGGTGTGAGGGCTGGCCTCAGAGGACTTCCAGGATTCCAGGCATCTGGAAAAGGGGAGCAAAAGCAATCTTGAGCTGCTTCCTTGTCAGCTACTTCTTCAGAAGATGATAAAGCTGCCATAAGAGTAAAAGACCCTATTTGCTGAATGAGGCTACAAAAGCTATTTTCTTCATTTGTGTTTAATGAGGGTTTAACTTGTTTTTTCTTAACTGTTATTAAACCTATCCTATTATATAAAATCAATAAAAAGAACCTATATATGATGTTTACTTGAGAGATAAAGGGCTTGTTAGATGATGTGGAAAGAGATAAAATGGTCAATAACAAAAGCTTAGCTACAGTGTTTGGGTATGTCAATAAGTCTTCAATTTCTTAAACATTATAAAGAATATATTTCTATATTGGGCCTGATTCTCACTCCACTCTGGGGCTATGTCTACACTGTGGTATTTTTGCAGAAGAGGATATGCAAATGACATACTCATTTGCATATCTTCCAATTCTTTTTGTGGAAGAGGTTTTGCTGCTAAAAAGCCCCATGTAGATGGGGCCGTTTGTTGGAGGAAAATAGCCTTTTTCGCAAGATCCTGTAAACCTCAATTTTTGAGGACTAAGGGATCTTGTGAAAAAGGGTTTTTTTATGGCAAATAGCCCCGTCTACATGGGGCTTTTTAGCCGCAAAACCCCCTCCGCAAAAAGAATCGAAAGAAGATATGCTAATGAGTATTCCATTTGCATATCCTCTTCTGCAAAAAAAAACCCTGCAATGTAGACATAGCCTGGTAGTACAAAAAGGCCTTAAAGAGAGTATTAATGTAATTTATGCCCACTTTAAGTTCTCTCTACATTATCAGAGTGGTACATCAGGGCTTTAGTGTGAATTAGAGGCCTATGGTGTTTTTATATATATATATATATATATATATATATATATATATATAGCATAAATCTATGTATATATGTATAGAAAGTATTTCTACAATTTCCAAAAATACAGAATTAGTATCCATTCTCTCCCCATTTGTTTTCACTAATGCTTTTTCTGTGGATTCCCTTATTTGTAATGTTTCCTTTATTTTGTAATTGCCTTGTAATCTTAGTCACCCCTACTGACTGCAGGTATCCGTACGCTGCAGTCAGTGGTGATATGTAATTGCAACAGTAGATGTTCCCAAGCTAGCTGTCATCTAGCTAGCTCGTGCTGACAGCAGTGAAATCTGGCACCATGGGCCTCAGCGCAGGCTATTTAAATCTACCTGCATCCCTGGATGACCCACTGGAGAGTTCACGTCGCCTTAGTTTCACTGCTGTTGGTACATGAACTAGCTAGCTCAGGTATATCTACATGTGCTACAATTAATTACACATTCATCCTATGCAGTGTGCATGTTCCCTAACTATCTGTACACCTCTCAGTGAATCTCTTTGGCCTTAATCCTGCTTGCACTTTCACTCTCCCTTCCTTTCATCTGCCTAAGACAGGGGTGGGCAAGATCTGACCCACAGGCCAGATCTGACCCACCAAGCCATTTGATCCAGGTTAGCCTGCTTCTCCCCCTCCCTCAGGTCAGTCGGACCTGGGGAATGCGCAAAAGTCATTCACTGTTCAAAGCAGCTGGTGGCTCCCTCCCTGTGCCAGGGATGCACGGCGCCTAGAGAGAGCTGCCAGTTGTTTGAACAGCAAATGACTTTGCGTATTCCCCTGCCTCCAGAACCCAATTGCCCTGGGGACAGGAGAGCACATGAAGTCTCCTCCCCCCAGGGGCGTGAGGCACCAGAGGGAATCAACCACCAGCCGCTTGAACAGATGGCAGTTCCCTCTAGGCGCCACATTCCACTGGCAGGGTGGGGCAGGGAGCAAGAGACTTCAAGTGCTCCCTCACCCCTGGTTACTGATTAGCCTGGTGGCGGGGGACTGCGCAAAGTCTCCTCCCCCCGCCAGCATGCACAGCACCTACCAGGGAACCGCCAGCGGTTCCCTCTAGGCATCAGCCATCCCTGACACGATGGGGCTAAACATGCAAGAGACTTTGTGTGCTTTCCCACCCCCAGGTCAACGGAACCTGGAAGCAGAGGGAGGAAACCAAAAAGTCTCCTCTCCCCACCAGGAGCATGCAGTGCCTGGAGGGTACCGACCATTCTGCCCAAGGTCCTGTCCCTTCCACCCGAGGCCACACCTTTTCGAGGGGCAGAGCTGGCCCGGGACCACTACCTAAAATGATGAAGTGGCCCCCTTGCAAAAATGATTGCCCATCCCGGCCTAGGATATATGTACTTCGTTATTGGTATTTTGCGGTAGAAGAATAGCACTCCCTAAATGGCACACTGCCAGCACAAGTCCATTACAGATGGGTCTGTCAGTCATTAGCTGATTACTGATAGGAAAATGAGCCTATTCATTCACACCTGTGCAATCTGGGCATAAAATGCTACCATTTGTGTACATGAGAAGAGGTTTATGATATGTTGCATTTTATATCCCCTTTGTATAAGTGTGAATGTCCAACACAAGGCAATAGATAATCCAGGCCCTTACATTTCAGATCCAGACAATACAGGAATATGGTCTCACTTGAACAGCAATTACAAGTTTTAGAATGCATCATAAGGTTGAGCTGTGTTGGGCAGTCAAGTCAAAGCATCAGAGAGGAATCTGTGGAGCTATATAAACTGGAAATGCCATTAAGGCTAAGATGTTTGCCTGTCTGTACCAGTAAGATGGAGATCCAACCCAGTTTAATCCTCAGAAGAGGAAAATCGGAATCATGATACTTTTTCTGATCATGGTTTATGATTTTTACTTCCCCATGTTTGCCTCCTGTTCTATAAATGGTTTGGTTTTTATCTGAATGTTTCTCTCCCCAGCAAAAAATAACACCTGGTCACTTCTCCCTTTTTTTTCCAAGGGATCTCATTTATGAGTTGAAGCTTTGAAATCATCTTTTGTCATTCACTCCTTTTGGAAAGTCTCGCCCAGAATGCAATTAAGTTTTTCTGTGTTCCTTTTCACAGGAAAAAATTGAAAACATGTTGAAAAGGGGAGAAAATAATTACATGCTTGCAAGTAAATTATTTTCATTTAGGAACCAAATTATTGCTCCCAAGATGGTTATCATGTTATCACTATGTTGTTCCGCTTTTTTCAAACATTGTACAATAATTTTTTCTCAACTCTCCATTGTGTAGCAGGAAAGGCATAGAGAGTGGAAGCTAAGTGCCCTCCTTGAAGAAGGCCAAGATTGCATTGCAGATGGATGAATTGAGTAGTCAACTTACCAAACAGATCAAATACTATGTTCTCTGTAGATTCCACAGTGCATTGGACTAAAGGAAATCACCTGAGAGTAGAATCTTCTTAGCCCATTGCAGTCTGAATGGCTCAGCCACGGACATAAGGACCCAGTGTGTCAGCATTCCATTCCTACTGCCACAAAAGTACCCTCAGACAAGCAGAATGAGAAAAGTGGGCCAACCTGCCAGTTCTTGAAGATTCTGTCTTGAAGGAAGAGGAAAAAATGCGGAGGGCTGCATTGTTTCCCAGATTTGTACATTATACAGTGAGAGCTGGAGGGCTTGTTTATTTTTGTGATTCAAAATTCCTGAATGTTAGGGGCCTCCACATTTGAATAGTGGCTAAACAGAAATACCTTGTGCTTTAACTAGTAGAATCAGAGACCTCTAAGAAACTAGACTGAGGTAGGGTGACAAGGACAGGTGATACTTTATATACAAGATTAGACCTTGCTTTTAGTCAGAGATAGTAAGCTCTTGTTTTATTTGCGGGACGGGGGGGCAATCTTTCAATTTTTAAAATGTTTTTACTGTCATTATTTCAGGCTATATAGGATAAAAGTGAATAATGGGCATATATAGGTAGCTACAGCTCATTAGTTAAACATTTTTTTCTTTATCCCTTGTTACAAAGTTTGAGTAATTGTGTTGGTGGGCATGGAATGCTAGAATATGTTTAATTACAGAGAGGCCATCAATAATTTTTCCTGGAGTAGTTTTTGGCACCATGTCATTATAACTATTTCTATATTCATGTGGTTGCTAATGTTTTTTATTTCAATTAAGATTTTTGCTGTGGCCATGAGATGTGCATACTAATTTTGCTGCTTGGTGTGATGTCTGCTGTGCTACTTCTTCATCTTTGTCAGTGTATGAAATGTCTCACCTTCTAATGAAAGCCATCCTTTTACACCAGATAACTTTAGCTATGCATAGGCTTATTTAATACTATTAAGTGAACCACTCATTGGAGAGTGGCCTTCCACTTATAATTATACAAAGTCAGATTCTACTCCCTGAGTCAAGATGAGTTGCAATTCATTTGCAAGTAGTCTGGCTGATTATTTGGACTGGTCATTTGGTCAATCATGTGGACGGGTCATAGAGTAAGGTAGTCTTCATTAAGAAGAGCAATCAGACCTGTGGTGAGGAGACACAGCATGAGATACAAGGTGAGGATGAGCTGGAAAATGGTCAATGTTGTCAGAACTATGTACATTCTGGTATCCTTGTCACATTCATCACTTTTCCTGTTTCTGGAGATCACTCTTCAGATGGCATATGACCAGGTGGAAGTAGAAACATAATGTTCCCTGCTGAGGATCACAGAGGTATTGAGAATGTGTTTTCTTATTTATTCTTTCTTCTCCCTTCACTTCCTTATGTCAGGGTATGTCTACACTGCAGAGTTTTTCCAGAAAAACAGTTGTTTTTCTGGAAAATCTACACTTACGTCCACTCTGGAATTACATTCTTTCGACAGAAAGTTGAAAAAACACAAGGGTTTTTCCAATAGCAGCAAGCCTCTTTCTATGAGGAAGAAGCCTTTTTCTAAAAGAGCTTTCGTAAAAAGGCTTGTGTGGACGGGGAAGGGGTGGGGTTCAAAAGAAGAGGCCTCCAGGAAAAAGCACAGGTGCTCTGGTGGCCAGTCCGTCCATAGTAATCATAACTTAAATGCGAGATAGCATCCAATCAACATGGACGCTATCTTTTGAAAAAGCACATTGAAAAAAGCTATCTGCTTTTGCTGTGTGGACACTCTCTTTCGAAAGAAGTTTTTCCAGAAGATCTCTTCCGGAAAAGCTTCTTCTGAAAGAAGCTCGCAGTCCAGACATAGCCTCGGTGGTGCTGCGCTCCCCTGACTCCTGTCTGTACACCTCCTGCCACTTGCTAGAGCTCGGGCTGGTAGAAGGGTGGTAGCTCTGGGAGTGGGGGATGCCGACAGGATGAAGGAAGTTGAGGCTGGTGTTTAGGCAAGAGATAAGCATCCTGGTGCCAAGCAGTGTCCTTGCTCAGAGGAACATGGGGCCTTTTTTACTACAAAAATGTAGGCACCAAGTTAACTTGCTGGCAACATGTTTGCTTAGGGAGCATTTTGTGGAGATTAAAAATAGGACATGGGCACCCAAGACCCTTTGTGGATCTGGGTCTTACTCCACAGTGTATTTTCAAGCTACATATTAGGGATGCTTGAATGAATACATATTTGGTCCTGCCTAGAGCAGGGGGCTGGACTTGATGACCTTCTGAGGTCTCTTCCAGCTCTATGGTTCTATGATTCTATGCTGAAAACCTAAATGTTCTTCAAAAATTCACTCAGGTTGGCCTTAATGTGCAATTTACAGTTATTTTATAAATAATTTGTATTAAACAGTTTGGACAAAGAAGCTACCAAAAACCTTTATATTGCAGCAAACTAGCTATTTGAATACCTACTCAGAGACTTGGCCCATATGACAAAACGGCATTGTCGGTTCTAAAAGCTACCGCCAAAGAAAAGTGTTTTCTCTCATATAAACTTATCTTCTGAACAAATATAGAACCAGACATCTATAAATCCATCAACTCTAAAAAAGTCACATTAATGTAACTGAGAACACAATGCATGTGATAGCTTGTGGTCATATTTCTACACAGTTAATATTCTACATAATTTACTGTTTGAGGAGTTAGATTTATTTTCTGTATACTTTGTTTTGCAATTCATTCTGTTTTTTCTTCTTTTTATAATACTTTGTATTCAGTCTGCAAGAAATAAAATATTACAGTAAGAAGAAAGAATGGAAAGCACAGTGAAAGATATGCAGTGAGAAAAAATTTAACACTTAATACAGGGATGGGCAATAATTTTTAAAGGGGGTCACTTCACAAATATCTGAAGTGGCCCTGGGCTGACCCGGAAGGGGCAGAGCCAGGATACTTCCGTGTTCCCCTGCCCTCAGACCCTGATTAACCTGGTGGCAGGGGAAGCATGTGAAGTCTTTGTCCCCCCAGCACCTACAGAAAGCCAGCAGCTGTTCTGAACAGCTGGAGGTTCCCTCTAGGCACCTTGCACCCCTGGTGGTGGGAGGAGACTTTGCACGCTTCTCCCTTCCCAAGGCCAATCAAAGCCCGGGGGTGGGGAAGTGCATAAAGTCTCTGGCTCCCTGCCCCACCTGCAAGGGGTGTGCAGTGCTTAGAATGAACTGCCAGCCATTCTGAACTCTAAGCACCACGCGCCCCTGGTGGGGAGAGGAGACTTTGCATGCTCCCCCGTCCCCTGCTGTAGGGTTGCCAGGTGTCCGGTATTGACCCAGACAGTCCAATATTTTTGCTTCCTGTCCAGTAAAAAAATTCAGAAAAAAATAAAACCCCTAAAATGTCCAGTATTTTCAGGATTTTTTTCCCTGCCAGGAGGCGAAAATACAGACACCTGGCAGCCCTACGACACACTCAGCAACCAGGCCCAGCCCCCGACCCCAACCCCTTGCTTACCTGGCTCTGCTGGCTTCTGGCTCGACCAAGAAAACAAGATGACCACTGGCAAAAAGTCTAAAGATGTGAAGCAAGTGGAAACAATGCCTTCCCTGGGTCTTAGTGCTCACCCGCTCCCCTCTTCCTATCCCTATTCTGACTCTGAACACACTTAAAGGGGCCATGTTGTTTCAATGCTGTTTTATTTTATTTTTTTGCTTAATAACTCTCAGGGTCCTTTTTTTTTTTTTGCTCAACAACTTTGGTCTCCCCCTTTTTTCTTTCCTCAACAGAATTTTTTCCCTGGTATTTTTTTGGGGGGGCAGGAGAAGGGGTATGTTTGGTATTTTGGGTTAAACCATCTGGCAACCCTACCCGGTCGGGAGTGTAGCAGGGCATCTGCAAGCTGAATCAACCTGGTTGGCGGACCGGATTCAGCCCATGGAGGCTCTTTTGCCCACCCCTGACTTAGTATGTACCAACGATGTGTTTGGTACAGAGCCTATATTTATATAATATGATCTCATTGACCATAAAACCCATCATCTCCACTGAATCAAATAAAAAAAACAAGAGAGGCTTCCTTTCCTTTCCCAGCAACCTTTCTTTGATCCCTTGCCCAGACTCAGACTTTTCACATGAAAGCATATGGCCCTAGCGCCTTTGTGTCACAAAAGGCTCATGGCACTGATGCTGTTACAGTACATTGGGATTGGTGGCATTGCTGTTGCCCAATGTTTTAGGCAATTATGTATCTTCTCTCCATAGATATAATGATAATTAGTTGGTGGATTTAAGTTTTTCCCATTTCAATTCCTGTGCAAGTCTATAAAACAGCCCATCTCAGAATCGGTAGGTTCTGCAGGTGTCACAAATTAAAGAACGGCAATGCCATCCCAGCTGCAGCAACTGTTTTTAATTGTGCTGGTCCAAATTCATTCTTGGTGTAATGCCACTCTAACGCTTACTCCTTGTGAACCATTTTATTCAAGAATTGGCTGTGGGTATTACCTCAATTGTTAAGTAATGTTCTGAAGTCCACAAGAATAAAACTACCACGTATTTTTGAATGGTTGCAGGTGTGGCTTTCCCTTTTTTCTAGCTTGTGGGGAGGTCCGAAGCTACAAAATTCAGATCCAGATCAAAGTTGGGAGAGACATTCAGATTTAAAGTGCTAGTTCAACTCATCTCTAACAGCAATTGTAAGCTCTTTATAAAAATCACAAGTAATAGAATTTTAATATGTCAAAAGATTGTTAAAAAACATTACTCCTGTAAGTGGCTGATAATTATTTAATTGCTAACATCTTAAAAGCTCTTTTCAGTAAACTCTAACTTTAAATAAATAATCAAGTCAAAATGATTAAATAATTTTATTACTAGACTTGGTTTAGACTTTGAGTAATTTTTTACTAAGACACACAAGTAATTGTGTAATTAGTAATAAGTGTATCACTCCTGTAAGTAGTTTTCTTGAGAGTAATAAATTACAAGGTTTTCTTCTTTCATTTTCTTCTGCACTCCCATCTCTCTCATTTTTTATCTCTCCCCCAAGTAGTCCTACTTAATTACAACTTTCGGCAGTAGAGAACAAAAGATGTATAGTACCAAGTTAGATCATTGGTCCATTTAGCACAGTATCTTCACTGCTACAGCTGCCAGTCTCTCTCAGATCATTCCTGAATGCAGTGCTGCTCTGTAAAACAGACTGAGTCTCCCCCAGTAGCGACTGCCTTTGGAGAGTCCAAGTCCGTGGTTTTCAAACTAGGGCGATCCAGTACTAGGTGGTGGAATGTCAGGACTAGGTTTTGTTGTTGCAGGGTGATCAGGTGACTGGTAGGGGGTGCTAAGGCAGGCTACCTGAGCATTAGCTCCACACTCCCATTGGCTGGGAATGTACTCCTGGCTGCTTCTAGGGAGCAGCATGGTGTGGGGTGCCATGAGAGGCAGGAAGCTGCCTTAGCACCCTGCCACACTGCTGATCAGGAGCCACTCAAGGTAAGCCCCTCCTGCCACAGCCCTGACCCCCCCAAAGCTAAATCCCCCTCCTACACCCCAAAGCTCTCCCCCTCAGCCCCACTCCAGAGCCCCCACTCTAGTTAAGTTATGTTGGGTCATGGGCATCAACGTTTCTTCAGTTGGGTCATGAGAAAAAAAGATTGAAAATCACTGGTCTTAGTGACCTGCTGCTACTCCCCTCCAAAGGAGATTTTCTTCATCATTAGTGGGAGACATTTGTGATTTTGGAGCTGGAGAGCTGAGTTTCTTGGTGTCTGTATGATACGGTAATTGTATCTTCTCTACAGTGCACGTGACCCTTACAAAGTCCATCCACTGCCAGTGCAAGATTGTTCCCTGCAGCATATGGTTCCGACCATTCAGGGAGAATATATATCAGTGGTGGTGTACTCATGAACCACAGCAGAAAATGGGGCCCCTCGAGCTTTGTTTTGATGACAAGTGGGCTACCTGTTCAAAGTGCTTTGCAATCACTAACGAAGCCTCAGCACCAGAGAGTGCAGTGGCTGAGCCCCGCATTCAAACAAACCCAGAAAGTGGTGTGTTTTACATGAAACTACAGAGAGGCTCGCATTCTCATAGCACTTGGCCTGGTCTCGCTATCAGCTATTTGCACTCTTGAAGAGGTTCACAAACCTGCCAGTAATCCTGGCAAGAGTTTCAAACCCAGCAGGGAAGAGACAGCAGAGTCTATGGAACAGTTTAGGGAAGGTTTTATAAACAAAGTCAATTTAGCACTGGAGTCTGAGGAGAAGAGAGTCAGTGAAGTTAATGAGGAGTGATGGTTATAGAGTGACTCTTCTTTTTCTGTATAAAGTCAGAAAAAGCATTCTCCTTATTCTGGAAACAAGAGTCTTGGCCAGGGAATAGCAAAGGGAATTGCAATCGTCAAGTAAGAAGGTAAAATCCTGTTTAATTGGTTAAAGGGGGGAGGGCTGGAGTGGTCCCCCCACCTTCGGTGAGGTGTGATTGGCCAGCCAGGCTGGAGCAGTCCCCCACAGCAGGCAGGGGCTGCTCCAATTGGGCTCCAACACCCTCCACCCACAGCACAGTGGACTGCTCCTTATCCGTATTTAATGAGGCATAAGGGATTGGCCGACAAAGGCTTTCTTTGTCATCCAATCCCCGTCTTGACAGCCGCTTTTTGCCAACAAACTTCTGACTCGGCAAAACACAGTGGCCATTTTTATTCAAATGAAGCGTGGGAGATGTAAATCCCCACTTCATTTACAATGTCGGTATGTCTAATTTACATCCCTCTGGCACCAGAGGGAGGTAGTCTGGACATACCCTTAATCACACAACAGAAACAACTTTTCTTTATAACTTTTGTAAAAAATGCTTGTTTCCCATTTTCTGGCCATTTGGCATGTGACATTTTTCACAAGCATTTTCATTGAAATTTGGCTTCTGACAAAACAGTGGTTCCACCTGCTTGAAAAGAACCAATTCTCTTCATTCTTTCTCCGTTCTGTTCCATATCACTTTTATGGTTGTAGATCGTTCTGAAACACTAGAGAAGGCAAAAGCCTCAGGCTAGGAAACATGTGTGCTACAATAGGGAGCCAGAATTACTGTACTGGATCAGACTTCAGGCCCATCTAAATCAGTATCCTGTTTCAGATGCAGGCCAGTACCAGGTGCTTCAGATGAAGTTTTAAGAGGTGTTCAGTCAGCAGCTGTGCAATAATCTGCCTGTGACTGTTTGCAAGCCCCACTGTGGAGGGGAAGGGGTTAGGAGCTGCTTTGGGCCCAGGTAGCTCCACCCTGCCACCCCTGCAATGCATACAGAGGCTGGGAAAGGAGTTTCTGAGGAGAGCAGTGCAGCTTTCCTGTAGGCAGCCACTAGAAGTGGATCTCTGTGCTGAAACTCTGCAAGAGGAGCACTGGAAGCTGTGGGGCTGGGCCCCAGCTGTTGATGATCTGCCTTCTGTACTGAGGTAAAAGCCCTCTGAGATCTGCCAGGTTGGAAATGTCTCTGCTTTATTTTGTTTCCATGTCTTTGCTTTTTTCTCTTGGTAGAAGGCAGCTGCGTAGCCGTCCACAATGCAGCAGCCTACCTTTTGGCCCTGGATTTGAGGGTGGTGGAGGAGGGAGAAATCAAACCTGGATTGCTCTACTCTCCTCCGATTGGTTTGGCGGATTAAAAAAAACCTATACCTATACTAGGTACTCAAGATTAGGAGGACCCCAAATTCCACAGAGCTTGCCTCTGGGACATTAGCTGACTGAATCATCAAGCCTGTCACTGAGCAGTGCAACTATCCTGTGTTGGACTCTTTATGCAGCCGAGAAGGGATGAATACAAGCCGTGACCTGCCAGCAGGCTCAGCTATAGAAGGGGATAGGCTACTGCAGAGTTAGCCTGCCTGGCAACAAAGGGTGCCACGATGAGGAGTGCTGGTCAGACCCTACCTTGACTGCTGGGGAGCAGATCCCTTCATGCTACTCCCATATAGATTTCATCCTGCTCTCTAATCACTAGAGATAGACTTAAACTCTGAAGCATGAGGCTGAAATTGCTTCCCTGAAGTTGTTTTAATGAATTATGATAATTCTGGATATCTGTTTGTGTCCAATCCTTTCTTCAATCTTGTAAATTCATGGGCTGAAAAACTTGCTGTAGCAATTGCTTTGCAATGCACAGAGTGGCAGAATCAGCCCCTCAGAGAATACCCTGCCATCTATAAAATCACTATTTCTGCAGCACCTTGGATTTTTCTAGTAGCTAACTAAATCTGAGCACTGACTGCTTAATTTAGTAGCCCTGACAAGATCACACCTAAACCAGGCGTCACTTCAGACAACCTTTCCATCCCCATTGTACTCAGCACCAAAACTTCCACTCATGTCAATGAGAAACAAATCAAGCCCTTGAATTATTTCTTTTGTGTGCCATTTAGAAGCTCATCTTGTAAATAGCCAGGAAGATGTTCTCCTCTTCTTGCCTAGATATTCTCTCAGGCTGCATCTACACTGGCATGATTTTGCACAAATACTTTTAACGGAAAAGTTTTTCTGTTAAAAGTATTTGAGCAAAAGTGTGTCTATACTGGCATGTGCCGTTGCGCAAAAGATTTGCTTTTGCGCAAAAGCATCCGTGCCAGTGTAGATGCTCTCTTCCACAAGAAAGCTCCGATGGCCATTTTAGCCATTGGGCTTTCTTGCGCAAGAAATTGATGTTACCTGTCTATACTGGCATCTTGCGCAAGAAGCACTGATTTCATACAGTAGAACATCAGTGTTCTTGCGCAAATACTCGTGGCCAGTGTAGACAGGCAGCAAGATTTTGTGCAAAAGCAACTGCTTTTGTGCAAAATCTTGCCAATGTAGACACAGCCTCAGTGGTTGCTCAGTTTCTTTAAAATAGATGCAATATTTAAAGCCTGGGCTTTAAAGATGGTGGTATACAAACTATTTTGTTAGGTGATTTATGATAGATTAAATTTTTACTGCCTTCCAACAGAGGGCTACCAAGCACAAGGATAAAATCTTCAGATTTGTTAGGAGGTTTAATTGCAAACTCATTGTATCTGGACACAATGAAATAAAAAAAGCAAATTATATTCTTCCTGTATACAAAGTTGGCAGATAAAAATTTTCCAGCAGATCTGTGTTTCATCTTAGACTCTTATACAGTCCTAAGAAGTAGCAATTCTTTCTTTTTTTTTTTTTTAAAGAAAATAACATTGGGAGGGAGGAGAAAACAGGTGAAGTTGTAAAAGGGTTTCAAATGATACGTTAGAGTGCTTCTGACATTTCTGATTATAAAATCTTGTTTTCACTTGCTTATAATTCTGTCAATTTTTAATTGCATTAACTGAAAAGCCCATGATGAAATTAATAATTCTGTATTAAAACCAGAGTTATGTGTGTGTATGTGCAATGGAATTGGCATAATTAGTGGCCAATTTAGTTCTACTTGCTTATTGTTTGGGGCGCTACTACTGGATTCATGTGCTCATATTACTTAGCTTTCATTTTCAAAAAAGTGAGTTTCTAGCCTTTGGAGCAGCTTGAAAACATGACCCAAGAACACTGCAAAGGTTGCCACACAATAAGGCAAGAGAAACTGGGGCTATGTCTACACTTGCGGCTTCTTCCACGAGTAATATGCAAATGAGGCTAAACGTGGAATTTCGCCGAGCCTCATTTGCATACCTAATGAGACCATTTTTTTTCAGAAGAGGCTCTTGCACAAAAAGGAGCATCTACACTGCCCCTTCTTGCACAAAAAAAACCCTCTTGTGCAATGCCGTTACACCTATTACTTGATAGAAAGAACGGCATTGCACAAGAGGGTTTTTCTTGCACAAGAAGGGGCAGTGTAGACGCTCCTCCTTGCGCAAGAGCTTCTTCTGAAAAAAATGGTGGCTCATTAGGTATGCAAATGAGGCTCGGCGATATTCCACGCTTAGCCACATTTGCATATTACTCGCGCAAGAAGCCGCGAGTGTAGACATAGCCAATGTGTTTGGGAAAAAAAAAACAAAAAAAAGCCTGCTGAGGCTGACTCATGGGCTTTGAGTGGTTGGTGTTGGCAGTTGTGCAAAGATAGGGATGACACTTTTAATTTTGAGTCACAAAGCTTGTGTCTCGTGGCACAGTGCCAAAGTCAAGGATAATGCCTAGAGGAGGGGTGAGCAAAGGGTCCTTTGTGGTCCGGATCCTGCCCACCAAGCAGGTGGATCCAGCCTGTGGATGCCCTACTAATCAGTGCGGGGGTGGGAGAAGTGCATGAAGTCTCTTGCTCCCTGTCCCTGCCCTGCAAGTGCCACGTGCGAGAGCAAGATTTTGTGCGCTACTCCTGCCTCCAGGCCCTGATTGCCCTGGGGGAGGAGGAGTGTGCACAGTCTCCTCCTGCCCAGCAGGGAGGCGGGTGCCTAGAGGGAGCCACCAGCTGTTCAGAAGAGCTGATAGTTCTCTCTGGGTGGGGGGAAGGCCGACGCAAAGACTTCACGTGCTTCCCCATCTCCAGGCCAATCATGGTCTGTGGGAGGGGGAGCTTGGAAGTGTGCTGACCCCACCCCTTCTGGAGTGGCCTGGAGCCACTTGAAAAATTAGTGAAGTGTCCCTCCCTCCCCCCATCAAAATTATTGCTCACCCCTGGCCTAGAGGTACAGTACAAGGTGAAAACTGGTGAGCAGGATCACAGAAGAATCTGATCCAATATCAGGGACTACTACAGCATGGATGCTAAGTTACTCTTGCTGAGTAGCAGAGGAAAGGCCTGAAGGGGGGTGGGAGAAGTATGGATGTGCCTCCTTAGTACAGTGCTTCTCAAATGCAGATAGACATTCTCCAGCTACCCCTGCCTCTTTCTTACCCAAGTAAAACACGGGAAATATAGATTTTAATTTAAATGAAAACTTTTCACAGCACCATTGGCTAAAATTCCAAAGTTTATCCACATGGTACAAAGTCTAGTCAAAGCTACAATGCATACCCTCCACCCTCCCCGTGAAAACTTTGGACCTTTTTAGGATCTAAAGGGACAAGGTTAAGGGGAAGGGATGGTCATATACAGTAATTAAGAATCTTGTTTTGCATTGCCAGTGGAAGATAGGTTCTTGTCAGTTTGTCCATCTGAATGCTGCTGCTGCTTTTTCTGTACCTTAAACAAATGCCACTTAATTTTAAACACAAATTGTGATTCCCTTCTCCGTCACCAGGGGAAAGCTACACCAGCAGTGTACAGCTTTTAAAGCTCATTTTCTAGAGTAAATAACAATTTGCAGAGCTGTTAACTGCACAAGTGTTGAGGCAGTGGAGAATCAAGTACATGTGCTGTAATGTACAAGGATTATCCTCAGCAACACAAGTAGGATGTGATCTGTTATGTTACGCTGTACCAGCAAAATATTTATAGCCAGTATGGCCTACCAGAAATACAGCTCCTTCCATACAGGATCTCCTCTTTCTGTACAGCAGCCCCACCAGAGGACAGGGCTGGGGAGGGGAGCATGGGATCGGGGCAATAGAGCCACACCGGAGGGGCTGCCTGGTGGCCCAACATCTTTTCCTGCAGCTCTTCCAACATGGCTGTACCACCCCCCAGCCCTGTCCTCCAGCTGGCTGTTGTACAGACCCCCAGACAGAAACAGTGGAAGGGCTGGAGGTGTTGCGGGGGGGAGAGCCGTGCCAGAGGAGCTGTTAGTATGAGGGCTGATGGACAGCCCCACATTCTGCTGCTTTTGCCTCAGTGGTTCTGAAGTCTTCGGAGCTGCAGGAGGAGGACAGAGGCCCCTCCCTCTCCGGTTAAGGAGGGGTTCATCATGGGGAAGGGAAGGAGCCCCAGGCTGGAGGATCATGTGGAGGGTCACTTGCGGAGGTCACATAACCTCTGTTAGCAGCTGCCCCTCCCCACACATACACTGGCAAGAAATAGATTCCACTTGCCCCACTGGTTATCCTCTTACCTGGGTAGCGTGTATGTCGTTACTCGTGGTGATATTCACTCACTTCAGTGAGATGGCCATCCTTTCTTCAAGTGGTTGTACAAGCTAAGTCCCTCAGAATCCATTAATACCTGCATAAATATTGGTGTTTGAAACAAGCCAAGAACAAGTTGATCTCTGTGCATGATCAAGGGAGCGTGCATGGGAGCATGGTGTCATGTGGTCATTAGAATAAGGGGGCTGCTGGCCAGATGGCCATATTGATAGCCTAGAACTTCTCAGGATTTCTATTCCATGGAGACGCTGTCTGAAAATGATCAGCTATTGTACAGTTATTCCAGCTGGGGTTTAGTGAGATGTCATCAGCCATCAGTATGCCACACTAATTACATTTTAAAATGCTTTGACTTGTTTGCTGCTATAAACAAGTGTTGCTTGTTCTGTAGGGAGATTGCAACTTCAGCAGTGAAACTGTGGTCGGCCCGGAGATGGCTTTGATGACTGATAAATGTATGACAGCTCAGGGCCTTATTTTTGCCTTAAGAAGCAACAGTATTTCCCAGTCCTACAATTAGTGTTTGCTTTTAACCTTGAGTTCTCCTCCATTGAAGAGTAGTGTTCTCCCAATAGGAAAGGGATCTGATTTATTTAGTGTGGCATGCTAAATGCTGGCACTCCAACTCAGCAGTTATTTCCCCTCTGATCTTGCCATGACTTTATTGGTGAGCACTTTGCCTGTTGCAACATTTCAGCAAATTTCATGGAGCGGAGCAAATTAGAGCTCCATGAAAAAGAATTAACCACCATAAAATGTGAATATCAGCAGTGTGTGAGCAAAAGGAGACTGTACATGTGATCATAACAAGATTCCTCTTTGTGCATGTAAAGTCTCTTGGAAAAGAGACAAATTGGTGATAGATTTGCCAGTGAGAAGGATGAACTAGCCTTAACTTCAGTGCTATAGTGAGAGCAGTAGAAGAAAAGTATTGAATAGTGCCAGTCTGAACTAGCCAAACCTCTCTGCCTTGCTTTAGAATCTTAGAATCCTAGACCTGGAAGGGACCTTGAGAGGTCATCAAGTCCAGTCCCCTGCCCTCACGGCAGGACCAGGAACTGTCTAGATCATCCCTGATAGATGTCTATCCAACTTGCTCTTAAATATCTCCAGTGATGGGGATTCCACAACCTCCCTATGCAATTTATTCCAGTGTTTAACCACCCTGACAGGAAGTTGTTCCTATCCAACCTAAACCTCCCTTGCTGCAATTTAAGCCCATTGCTTCTTGTCCTATAATCAGAGGCCAAGATGAATGATTTTTCTCCCTCCTCCTTCTAACACCCTTTTAGATACTTGAAAACCTCTATCATGTCCCCTCTCCGTCTTCTAAACAAGCCCAATTCTTTCAGTCTTCATTCATAGCTCATGTTTTCTAGGCCTTTAATCATTTTTGTTGCTCTTCTCTGGACCTTCTCCATTTCTTCTTCTTTCTTAAATGTGGTGCCCAGAACTGGACACAATATTCCAACTGAGGCCTAATCAGTGCAGAGTAGAGTGGAAGAATGACTTCTCATGTCTTGCCCACTACACTCCTATTAATGCATCCCAGAATCATGTTTGCTTTTTTTTGCAAGAGTATCACACTGTTGACTCATGTTTAACTTGTGGTCCACTGTGAGCCCTAGATCCCTTTCAGCAATACTCCTTCCTAGACAGTTGCTTCCCATTCTGTATGTGAGAGACTGGTTGTTCCTTCCTAAGTGGAGTACTTTGCATTTGTCCGTACTAAACTTTATTCTATTTACCTCAGACCATTTCTCTAGTTTGTCCAGATCATTTTGAATTTTGACCCTATCCTCCAAAGCACTTGCAACCCCTCCCAGCTTCGTATCATATGCAAACTTAATAATCATACTCTCTATGCCAGCATCTAAATCGTTGATGAAGATATTGAACAGAACCAGTCCCAAAACAGACCCCCGTGGAACCCAACTGGTTAGGCCCTTCCAGCAGGATTGCGAACCATTAATAACTAGAGACAGGACTATGCAGCACTTTAATAAAGTGCTGCATAGTCCTGTTTTTTGTTTCAGCAAGACCAGACTAATCCGGCTACATCTCTATTAAATTAATAACTACTCTCTGAGAATGGTTATCTGGTATTTAGGGCAGATACACACCTATCCTAATGACTGTAGGAACTGGGATGTTACAGTTTGAGAACTTAAACATATTCCCAAACATGAATGGAATGGCATGAAAAATGCCGAGGGCCAGACCTTCCGCTAGCTTAAATCAGAATATCCCGGGGTGGGCAACCTGCAGCCCAGTTGGGACTCACCTCTCATGCACCAGGGAACCGGATCCCCTGCTCTTCCTACGCCTGCCTATTCTTCAGAAGTAGAAAACCATGGGAAAGCCGATCAGAATTTGCAGGGCGGGGGGCAACCCAAATGTTAAGGAGATGGGAAAGAAGTGAATGATGTACTCAGAGGGTGCTGTGAGGGAGGGGCAAATATTCCTGGTAGTGAAGATGAAACTATGCCAGGGATAGAAGTATCCAACAGGATACAGTGAGAAATTGTGACACTGTCACAAGGGCCAAAAGGGCATTTGTCTAAAGTCTGAGGGGACTAAAACTACAGACTCCCATTGCTAGCAAATTGAAAAGCTGCTCACCTCTGCTACCAGGTGCTGCTATGCAAAGCTAGGAGAAGGAAGCCTTTGAAACCAGGGCTCATTTCCTATCCATAGTACTAACTTTTGGCAGGTTACTGTTCCCTCATAGGGCATCAGATCCAGCAGGAGGAACAGTAATTGGGCTGTCTTCCACAAACGGCTTTTGTCTGTTCCATACCATCACAGTCCCAGATGCTGTCACTCCAAAGGCAGAGGGGAGGCCCCTGTTGTAGTCTCCCTGTCACCTCCACTACTGTGACCCTGGCTGAGGCACTTATAGTTTTGGTTCTTATACCGCTTGGCTGTTGGATTGTATTTGTTGAGCTGGTTTAATTCTTTTTTGCTACAATGGCTCAACAATTCTGAGTAAAATTATTAGAATCTCAGCCCAAAGGCAAAGTTGGAGTGTGGCAGGTGAGGGAATATATCATGGAAATTTTCCCGTGGGGCCCCTATTTCTTGCATCTGTTCAGTTGCATTATCTTGGAGAAATTCTTTAGGAGCATAGGCGTCTTCAGATTCTACATTGAACATGGGCAAGGTGGAGGCCGTTAAAGCTATGGAGCAGAGGTGTGGTTCCAAGTTAGAACCACTGAGTCCCCAAGGCTAAATTAGACACATCAGGGATGTCTGTGGCAAGGGAGGAGAATGATGAAAAGCTTCAAGGTCTGATTATACAATGTTAATGAATCTGATCCTAGTGGACTAACATTTGTCTCTGCTATAATAAGTAAAGAAAATGCTGAAAGGTATAAAGTCTATAGACTCGATATTGAAGGAGTTTGATATGTCTTTAGGGTGCTAATGAGGGATCTTAGATATTGTGTAATTGAATAGATGTATAACCGCATCTTAGCAGTTTTGCGACTATTCAGTAGTCCCTGGGGCTGGGGCAGGAAGCCAGTGTGCTCCCAGCCCCACTCTGGGAGTCCCCTGTCACCCTGTACTGCTGCCTCTGATACAGAGGCAGCAGTGCAGGGTGGCAGGCAGAGCTGGTCCGTGATGGGAGCCAGTTTAAAAACCAGCTCCCCTTGTGGACCGACTGTCTGCTGCCCCATGCTACTGCCTCTGATACAGAGGTGGCAGTGCAGAGTGGCAGCAGCCCCTGTCTGTAGGGGGTCTGAGCTTCCCACAAACAGAGGCTACACGAGGGGATGCAGAGCAGTCTCCATCCGTGGGGAGCTTGGGCCCACCACAGACAGAGGCTGCTTCACGAGAGTCTCCCGTGCCCCCCCTCCCCCCCCCCCCCCCCACACACACATGCTGACTCTATCTAGCAATGTGGAGGGATGGGGAGCAGGTGTCACCACAGAGCCAGACTGAGAGGAATCAGCTTTTAAGCTGGCTCCCTTCCCCCCCCCCCCCCCCCCCAGCACCAACTGCCTCCTGTAGAGGTGGAGGGGACAGACAGGAGTAAGGGGGACAGGCAGATCCGTGGAGCTGATGCACAAGGGGAGCTGGCTAGAAAGCCGGCTCCCTGCACGTATGGATTCCGGCTTACCCCCATCACCCTCTGCACTGCTCCCATTCTTGCAAGTAGGAATAGCTAGATGACTGACACATTTTTTTTTTTTAAACACATTCTGTTTATTTCTATCTTGCCATGAGGTGGCACTATGTCCCCACTTTGCTTACTCAGAGCATCTGGGGAAATCTCTTCTCTGTTGATGGGAACCAAATTATAGGAGAAGGTAGGGAATCTGAGCATCTAGACCTCCATCCCCCAAGTAAAACTGACCTTTTATCATTCACTAGCAGCCTGCTGGAGCCATCACTCAGTAGCAATTACTCAGTCCTCTTCTACCGCTCCCCATTTGAGTCACTAGGAAGTGTGTGTACTGGATGCGGAAGGGTATGTGACAGACTCAGGGAAGCCTGTTTATCCCCTTCTCCAGGCTTCTGTTCAGCACTGTCCCTGCTGCCGCTGCTGCTTCTCCTAAGGTGCATTCTTGCGTCTCCTCATTCTTGCGTCTCCCCATTATGCTCCCTGTTCGTGTCTCTCATTTACGGAAACAAATGGATGGGCTGCTGTTGTCCTTTTCTAATGCTGGTTGCTGTGTCTTTTTGTCACTGATGACAACAGCCCATCTGCTAACCCAGGACTTATTGTTTGCATGCATGTGTGCGCATGATATAGGCATGTTCCAAGTCAGACAGTACTGTGTTCATTTTATCTCAGACTAACAAGTGATATTCACCCATGGTCTTGCTGATCACTCAGGCTTGATGTGAGCGATACCTCTCTTGTGTTTAAAGCTAAGGCAGTATGCAAGTGCTTGCACAATACAAAAAACATGTTTTTGCCTGGTAAAGGTTTAAATGTTGGGGAAGAGGGGGTTTCAGTCAGGTTTCCTCTTCATCAGAAACTCCAGCATACTACATTAACTTCAGGGGGGAGCTGAGTTAGTCTGTACAGAAGTGCTACCAGACCTTTTGTTGTTTTTTTACATTTCTACTACCTTAAATTCAACTGTAGGGTAAGCTCTAGTGACTTCAGGGCAGCATTTATTTACTCCAGTGTTGAATTTGGCCCATTACCCCCATAGATTCAAACAAACATTCCATTTGCCAGTGGGAGAAAACTATGTTGGCTATACAGAAGTTCTCTTCCATGGAATCTCGTCACAAGCATGTCTCCAAAGGACTGAAGAAATCAGACCTCTTTGGTTAGAATCTAAATTAAGGATGTATACCCATTTAACTGATAAGCCTGGGTCCACTGATTATACACAGGCTCCCGTCCCTTCTCATGGGGAGCCAGCTGCCACCCTGCACTCCTGGCTCTGTATCAGCGGGATCCCCAGAAGTGGGGCTGGCAGGCAGAAGCCAGTACACACTGGGAACCGGCTTCTAGCTCACACCAGGAATTGATCAACTGGCTTTGCTCCCAGGGAGTCGGCTGCGGTGCGGGTTCTGCAGTAACAGGTTTATACTACGGAGTCCGCTGTGTGTAACTGCTTAGATTATCAGGGATTACATGGTTAGCTAACTAACCAATTTTTTAACATCCCTAGTCTAAATATGAACCTTGGAGCCTTTTCCGATTTGGAAAATAGGCTCTTTGTAACTAACTCCTGTAACCATTCATTTTCCAGGTTTAAGTTAATGAACTGATGTCAAAGGCATGAGAAGGATGGGGAAACTCACAGGCACAAAACTCAGTTAGGTGTCCAATTCCCACTGAGGGAGGTGGGTGCCTCCTGTTTGTGCCTTTTGAAAATCTCCACCAGGAATAAATGGTTCTGGTTTCTTAACTAAAAGTCCTAGATTGTAATGCCAGAAGACTGTTAGAGCAGCCAGCCAGATGTCCTGGAACTCAGGACATAGCATTTAAGATAAAAGGACAGCACAGCCTCTCAAGATGACTGAATCAAGTATATTTCTAATCTAGCCACATCTAGTTAGTTTTATGTCCATTCAGTCTTTTAAAATGGAAATGAACCTTTTATGTTAAATAAAAAGAACATGGGAACTTCCTAGCCTGAGTTGCGTAAAACAGGTAATTTACATAATCTGGCAGTTGTTTACCATCTTGTCATTTTGAATGTAGTACTTTCTAGCCTCAAGTGCCATTTTCAGTTAAACCAGCCTGGGGAAATCAGGTGACTTGCTGCTGTTATCATACTAAAACCTGCTGGTCTTACTCCTAGGAATAGTCCCAGTGAAGTCAATGGGAGAGCTCACAAGAGTAAGGAGGGCAGAATTTTTAGCCCATCATTATACACTGTGTTTTGATGGCACCGTATTTGATGAGCTAAATCTGTGCTTTTGAGTGTGAAATGGCAATAATTTGTTTGAGGTTAGGGGGTTGTCTGTAGGTGAGGGTTGACCTGTCCCCCAAGGCCTGTGAGAGTGAGGGGTAATTTTCCAGGATAGGTTGTAGATGATTGATAATGCGCTGGAGGGGTTTCAGTTGAGGGCTGTAGGTGACAAGTGGAGTTCAGTTGTTTTCTTTGTAGGGCCTGTCTTGAAGCTGATGTCTGGGAACTCCTCTGGCTCTGTCAATCTGTTTTTTCACTTCTCCCGATGGATATTTTAGTTTTAAGAATGCTTGGTAGAGATCCTGTAGGTGTTTGTCTCCGTCTGTGGGAATGGAGCAAATCCGATTGTATCTTAGGGCCTGGCTGTAAATAGTTGATTGGGAAAATTGTCTTGGATGGAAGCTAAAGGTTTGTAGATAAGTGTAATGGTAGGTTTCCAGTTTAAGGTGGTAGAAATGCGGACCTCGTGTAATTGTACTATATTGTCAAGGAACTGGATCTCTTGTGTGGACTGATCAAGTCTAAGGTTGATGTGGGGTGGAAGTTGTTGAAATCTGTGTGGAATTCTTCAAGGGTCTCCTTCCTGTGGGTCTATGTGATGTCATCAATGTAGGATAAGCAGAGAAAGGGTGCTGGGGGCGAGAGCCAAGGAAACATTGTTCAAGATCAGCCATAAAGATATTGGCATATTGTGGGGCCATGCGAGTGCCCATGGCTGTGCCTCTAACTTGAAGATATAAAT
Organism: Pelodiscus sinensis; assembly: GCF_049634645.1. Lineage (NCBI taxonomy): Eukaryota > Metazoa > Chordata > Testudines > Trionychidae > Pelodiscus > Pelodiscus sinensis. The sequence continues at coordinate 24,815,437 of NC_134715.1, forward strand.
TGTCCCCAAATCGGATGAAGTCATAGAGCTCTGTAGCCAGGTGTGCAGTGGCATCATCAGGGATGGTGTTACTGACAGCCAGTAATTCATCTTCATGTGGAATGTTGGTATAAAGAGCTTCTACATCCATGGTGGCCAGGATGGTGTTTTCAGGAAGATTACTGATGTTCTGTAGTTTCCTCAGGAAGTCGGTGGTATCTCGAAGATAGCTAGATGTGCTGGTAGCATAAGGTCTGAGGAGAGATTCAATATAATCAGATAATCCTGCTGTAAGTATTCCGGTGCCTGAGATGATGGATCGTCTGGGATTTCCAGGTTTGTGGATCTTGGATGGATCTGTCATTGTATCTGAGGAACAGCTGTGGATGTGAAGTGTGATCCATGGCTTTAAGCACCACTTATTTAAATCAATCTTTCTGTCTATTGTAGTGTGTACTAAAGCAGTGGTTCTCAACTAGGGGTAGAGTACTCCTGGGAATATGGGAAGGTCTTCCAGAGGTACATCAACTCATCTAGTTATTTGCCTAGTTTTACAACAGGCTACACCATACGCACTAGAAAAATAAGTATAAACTAAAATTTCATACAGTGACTTGCTTATACTCCTCTATTTACAGTACACTGAAATGGAAGTACAATATTTATATTCAAATTAATTTTACTTCATAATTGTCTGGCAAAAATGAGAACATAAGGAATTTTTCAGTAATACCGTGGCTTGCCAATCTTGTATTTTTGTCTGATTTTGTAAGGACGAAGTTTTTAAGTGAGGTGTAACTGAGGGAGAAGAGGTATGTAAGACAAATCAGATGCCTGAAAGAGGTACTGTAGTCTGGAAAGACTGAAAACCACTGTACTAAAGGAGCAGGACTATAATAGTCCCCTGATGAGCTGTTCTAGCCTCTTCTCTCAGTATTCCTCAACCCTTTTCATTTTCTATTGGTCTTTTGGCTTCTCTGTTTCATCCTTATTTTACCATTCCCAAGTCTTTCTTCTGCAAGGGCTCAATGCCATTCTCCTCATGCCAGCAAACCTCTTGGGAGATTTGTCTGCAGCGAGAGCATGGAAGTGGGATGGGTAGTGTTTTAACTCTGAAGTCCCAAACTCTCTTCTCCAAAAAATATATAGATCGGGGTCAAAAGAGACAGCAAATAGTTCAGTTGCTGTCATCTGGGTTTTTAAAAAATGCCTTCTCAGATATGGATCTTCTTGTTGTGCCTGGGTTGCAGATAAATCTTTAACCAGACTGACACCAACATGCACTTATCTTTGAGCGGTGAGAATCGCACAGCAGTTCTTATTTGTCTGCTGATACTGCTTTTCATTTTTAAAGTGCTTCCCAAACGTTAACTGTCTATGCTTGACAGCGCTGTAGGGCGATAGATAAGAATGGATGATGTTTCCATTGTGCAGAGGGGAAAAGGAAAGCAGTTCAGCCATTAACTCAAGACCACAGCAGCAGCCAGACATGAATTAGATGTGCTCGGACCACTATACAATGCCACTGTTTACTTTAGTGTTAAAGCATTTTAAAAGTCTGTCGCTAGGATAACATGTCTCACTTTAAGAGATTGGAAAAGAATTAGAGGGTTGGAAAACATGCCTTGTAGTACCAAGGAAGCTCATCTGTTTAGTTTAACAAAGAGAAGGTTAAGGGGTGACTTAATCAATTTTTTTAAGGTACTATAAAAACATGATGATGGACTCTTTTTGCCCTGGAAGACAAAGACAAAACAAGATCCAATGAGCGAGTGTAGGCTCAACTTCAGTCTGGAAATACGGTGCCAATTTTGAACAGTGAAGATAATTAATTAGTGGAATAACTTAAAAAGACTAGTAGAAAATCCTCCATCACTAGCACTTTAAATGTCAAGATTTGATGTTTTTCTAAAAGATGCTGTACTTCAAATAGGAATAAATTGAGGAAAGTTCTATGGCCCATGTAATGCAGGAGATCAGACTTGATCTCAGTAGTCCTTCTGGCCTTACCTATGGAAATGTGTCATGATCACTTTTAGCTGTGAATATGTCCTACAGCTTCTTTCCAGATACATAAAAACTCCTGCTTTCCCACATTGTTACTGACAAATTTGCAATCTCTATCAAAAAATGGCACCAGGAATTTGCAATCTCTATCAAAAAATATTACCAGGATTTATTTTTTTAATACATTTTAAAGAATATCTTATCCTTGGGCTAGTTGTAGATTTTTTTAATAGATATTTTTAGCTCCCTTGATCATAAATTCTGAATGTGAATACTAGAGGCTTCTGTACCAAAAACCTTAATAGAAAGAATCTAGACTTCAGTAGTTTAAATCTCATGATTTTTAGGGCTGACTCAGTATTGTTGAATGCTTGGGGTTGATAATACTATAAGTTTGTGTCATTTGCCTGCTTGAATGGAATCATGCTCAGTCCTAGTGAAAACTAGGGCTATGGCTAGACTACAAGAGTTTTTCCGGGATACCAGAAAAACTCTTCCGTGTCCAGGGATGTGTTTGCTCTTCTGTGTTTTTTTTTTTTTTTTTTTTTTTTTTCCAGAAGAGCAAATGCGCTCTTTCGGAAGCCCCTGTATTCCTCATTCTATGAGGTATAAGGGGGCTTCTGAAAGAGGGTTTTTTCAAACATTCGGTCCAGTCTAGATGGGCCAAATGTGGGGAAAAACCTCTTCCGAAAAAAGGATCGAAAAAAGCAGCAGTGTAGCCATACCCCACTTGTTTATTAGTAAGAATAACAAGGTCCTGCCTCCCTTCTTTCTGGAGACCTCACACTTTTCTGTGCCTATCAACACAGAATACAGACTCCAGTGGCTAAACAGCATAACTGCAAGTAAATATCACAGCACCTGCATCTTTTACACATTCAGGTAATATTTCATACCACATTTGAAAAAGAAAAGGCTGGGATTTTAACTGAATCTTAAGATTCAAAAACCATTCTAATGCTCCAAACATGGCTGAGTGCAGTCCACTGCCTATGGAAAAGGCAGAATCTGGGGAATTCTTTCATTGGCTCTTCAATCAAGTCTTTAGTCTTGAAAGTAGGAATAAGGGTATGTCTACACTACCCCGCTAGTTCGAACTAGGGTGCCTATTCCGAACTACCGGTACACCTCATTTCACGAGGAGTAACGGTAGTTCAGAATAGGCACCTAGTCCGAACTACCTAGTTCGAGCCCCGTGTAGCCGCGCTGCACGGGGTTCGAAGCAGCGGGGATTTAAAAATGGCGGCTCCCCGCTTATGCTAATGAAGCCCGGGAAATTCAAATCCCGGGCTTCATTAGCAAGTGCGGTATGCATACATTACCCTGCTAGTTCAAACTAGCGGGGTAGTGTAGACATACCCTAAGGGATCTTCCGGAAAAGGGCTTATTTTCCGCAAGATCCCGTCTAGACTGGCGCTTTTCTCTGGCAAAACCCCGAGCCGGAAAAAAGCGGCAGCCATGTTCATGCAAATGCCACGGGGGATATTTAAATCTCCCGCGGCATTTGCAATTCTGAAGTGTCTCATTAGCATCCCTTTTACGGAAAAGGGTGCCAATGTAGACACAGCCAGTGAGTGACCACAGCTTAAGCCAGCAAGTCCTGATGTTCTTTCTGTTGGCCTGTAGCACTGATGCATGGATCTAGAAAGGCTTCCTGGATTTGTCAGGAGAGCAGCAATGAATTGAGATCATGGTATTTTGGCAGGTCCCGAGTGGCCAGGAGCTTATTGTACTCCCAGACCACAGCAATATGTTGCCTGATGTTGGCTTATACAAACTTGGGAACAGTAACACTGACATTGACTTTGAGAGAACTGCTAGCTATTCTGAGCACAGCATTGATTTCAGAGGCAACAAGATTGGTGTGGGAGCTGGTGCCGTATACTGACATGCAAAGTGTGCATGTATCTCACTTCTGAATGCTGTTGACCCTTGTTTTTATGGGTTTTGATGTTGTCAAGATGTTGCAATAGTTCAGCATCTAAGGGTAACACCAGTGTATTGTAGTCATGTGATTAAGGCAGACCACAGTCAGCTACTTTCAGTGACACTTCAGCCTCTGTTCCACTTGTTTAAGTGGGAGGCAGAGATGAGGGCTCTTCAAAGCATTGGTTTTCAGATTTAGAACTGGTTGCAAAAGCTGTGACATGGTGCTGGTCTTCACCAGCTACACAGGATCTGGCTACCAATTAACAATTAGAATGGCATTGTTGGTTGACCTTTTTCCCCACATGCAATACTGTAAGGCGCACAGGTCTCTGTAGACTTTTATCTTTAGCTTTCCTTGCCAATCAACCATAAAACTTGTTACAAGAGGCTGAGTACACCACCTTGAATCTGCTAGCAAATCAGAGACTGAACAACAGCTTCCCACAGGGATCTGTTTTAGTGCTTGCGCTATTCAATCTCATTATCAGTGACAGTTTGGTCACATCTTGTAAATCCATCTGCACAGATGCAGATTATATTGTACTAGCAATGAGATTCTCTTCTCTGAAGGCCACAGAAAAGGTCATGAACCTCTGAACACTGTTTCTGGACTGTTTCAAAGCTTGACAACTCATACTAGTAGCATAACCAAAGTAAAGTATCTTAGTGTTTTTTCTGAAATATTTCAATATAGAACACCAGGGGTGCTGGAACAGCTTGTATAGTGGAGTGTAGAGGACCATTGAACCAAACTGTGAACACCTGAATATGCCCTTCCAGCTGAGGGGTGCGGCAGTATCCCTGTTTCCAGCATCAATGTAGAACACTTGCTAAGAAAAAAACTGACAACCACAATCAATCAGCGTTGTCTTCAGATCTTGTCCAGGCTAGCATATTTCCCTGGGTTTCAGAACACCTATTTTTCTCTTTATCATCTCACATTCCCCCTTTCTGCCCCCTTTCACATCAGATTTTAAATGATTGGGGGGGGAACAAATCTCAAATTTATTTTCAATGTGCGTTCCCCAGACACCTAAGCTCTTCTTTAGTCTGTTTTCCTGTAGGGTTTTTTAAAAAACTTATCAACATCTCCCTTTGCTGATCTATTAGGAACAACACAAACGCCTTCCAAATCAGACAAGTGTTCCATCTAGTCCAGCATCCAGTTTCGGACTGTACTGGATGATTCAGAAAAAGGTACAGAACATCTTACTGTGGACAATGATATTTCTTCTTAACTGCATCTATTACCTTTTGGTTTATTCCCTGAAGCATACAACATGTGACAGTATGTCTTGTCTTGCATAACTCTGGATACACCCATTATTCATATAAATACCTACTCTTTTTTTTTTCAGTCCTCCTATGATCTCAAATTTTTTGGCAATATGTGCCCCACATTAATTATGTGGTGTTTTTTCAAACAAATCAGTTTTAAGTATTCATTGATATTCCTTTTGTTCTTGGACATAAGCAAAGGTGGATAGGAATGCCTTATTCAGCTTCTCCATAACATTATACGCTTCCATGCTGTCTCCTGAGTCTAGATCTGTATGCCTCTGAATTATTTGGCATGATCCTTCTGTTGTGTTTTCCAAAGGTAGCCTTCTTTTTAGCTGTAAAACCTACCGGACTAGAGACTACAATGGGACATGTGTCACTGGCATAAACAGCAAGTTCTGTATTTCTGATACTGCGAGCAGCAGACTTGTCTTCTGAAGTCTTGTCTCCTAGGATACGTCTACACTGCATGCTTATTTCAAAATAAGCTATTCTGGAATAGTTATTCCAAAATAGCTTATTTTAAAATAGAGTGTCTACGCTGCAGGGAAGCCTTAAAATTAGTCTGAAGCAGGCTTCCCTAATGTAGACGTGCTATCTCGATTTAGAGTCCCATGAGGCACTGGGGAGGAATAATTTAGAATGGCCGTGGTGAGGGGCTATTTTGAAATAGCAGCAGTGGAGCGTCTACACACACCTTATTTAGAAATAGCTGTTTTGGAATAGGCGCTATTCATCATAGAATGAGGTTTACAGATTTCTGAATAAGCAGGCCATTACTTCGAAATTATTTTGAAATAATGGAATGGCTGTGTAGATGCTCGCATTGTTATTTCAAAATAACATTAGTGATCTCGAAATAATGGTACAGTGTAGATGCACCCTTAGGGTACATCTACAACCTGGCTTGATATTGCCTGCAAGGAAGTGTCGTCAGAGAAGTAAAGGTGAGTTGATGCATTAGGTTATGCAGACAGTGTGGACACACAACACCGGTTTCACGGCTGTGCTCTGTGAGCAACACTGTAACTGACAGCACTTTACATCTGCTAGTGTAGACAAACCCAAAGACTCATTGCTGCAGAACTCGATGTAACAATTGGTGCTTCAAAATCAGGGCAAAGGTTCCTGTATTCCTTGTTTGCAGGTCACGTATTGCTCCTAATGCTGTTTTTCAAACATGGGCATTTTACTAACCTCTGAAGTGAGAACTCTGATTGGGCACATCAGTGTCCCAGTGTAGAAACTGATTTGGGCAGTGTCAGAATAAGTTGTGTGACCCTCGCTGACACTACTGAAAGCTGGTTCTCCAGAGCCTAGAGTGATTCTAACTGCTTGTTGCCCCATTGGCTTTACTTTTTATATCGTTCATTGGCTGGAGACCTTCGTTATTGATCCACCATAGCTGGTGCTTCCTCGGCATCCCAGCCTACAACTGCAGCTCATCAGCTAGCCCTTAACACTACTCCTACTGCCTATTTCCACACCTGCAGGGATATTGTGTACAAAAGGGATTGCAGAGATGCTATTTATCTTTTCACAGAGCTCAACCTGAAGAAAGCATTAGAGCTTTAGACAGTAGTTATCAGAAGAGACTCTTCCGTGCTCCTCATGCAGGAGCTGGGTGTGTATGGGAACCCTTTAAGAAGGAGAACTCCTTCGTATCTCGTCTTACAGACCTGTTCCAGAGCTGCTAAACATTTTATGAGACATGTAGGCACAGGATAACTAAATGATGTGAGCATTATGTGCAGTTCACAGGCTAATCACTGGCTCCTGTATCTAGAACCTTGTGCAGATAAAAATGTTGTATCCACATCAGCAAAAATGAGCCATGGATATCCATGGCTCCAGATACCATAGATATAAAATGGATATCCATGGATTTCCAGGGCTCTACTAGATCTGTTTGGCTTGTGAGTAGGGAAGGGGAAGGCCAGTGAGAAGGAGTGTGGAGGGAATTGGGAAAGAGGAGGGAATGAGCAACCTGGCCTGAAAGAGGCCTGAGGGAGAATGGAGCAATGTGGCTTTGATCTGTCATGCCCACAGCAGCCCTCTTAGGTTCCCCCAAAGCTTTCTATAGTCTCTCATCCCAGCAACAGTCTCCCCTCCCCCCAAGTCTCCCAGCAATTATCCTGTTACCCGTGGGTTTTCCAAACACTCACCCCACCAGGGCTTCACATTCTTGACAAGCCCCCTGGTCAGGATTTCTTTCTTGGGTCCCTCCCTTGTTTAAGTGCCTTTGGCCTGCTTTTTTCCATGCTCATCTATATAGGAGGGGAGAAATAAAGGCCTCCAAGGCCTGCTCTGCTTTCTGTGTACACACCATCAACCTAAGTAATCCAGTATCAACTTTAAACTGGATTAAATTTTGGATTACAAAGTAATGAGGCAGCAGAGGAGGGGTGTTGATACTGTCCTGCTTACTCTTCTCTTCACTGTGGGCTAGCAACCCACATAAGTACCCTCGGTCCCCAGCAGATGCCTATTGAGGCAGCTATTCCATGCTGCCACATCTTGATGACCATTGCCACCCATGCCAGCTAGGTTAGAGTTAATGCAGAGATGATTCCACATGTACAACTACACGTTAATTTGTGATGTAGGAGCAGGGGCGGGATCTTCTCTTCAGCTTCTTCTGTTTTAGCACCTACCGTTCTTTTGGGCACCCAAAAGTAAGTAACATCATGAGGAAGGAAAAGACCTCTCCAGGCAACTCCCAGACAGTTTGCATGATTGCTGCTGCAGTGCATGCTGACTGGCCTTATGTCTGTAGCTGAAAGAGGAGGCATCGTTATTTCAAGAGCAAAAGTACTGAAACCCTCCTTTCGCCATGTGGGAAAGGAATTCGCCATGCTAGGGGAAAAGCACTCCTGGAATCCTTTTTCCCCCTCCCACAAGCCACAAATCACAGTGTGTCCAAAATGTTAATTACAGTATTTAGTACATTATTTATGTAAGTAGAAGTAATTACAATAATTACTGCTACTGTGGTGCAGTTATATTCATAATTGTTCTGGTAAATAATTAATTATCCTGACTTCCACTTCTGATGATGATGTCTTCCATGTGTGTCTTTGCTCAGAGGGCAGAAGAAAAAGAAAGTTCAATTACTTGAGTCTTCATCAGCATTCCTTAAACAGTGTGTGGCAGACTAATGCCACCAACTAATAGCAAATTGTCACCTTGGACCTCCCAAGTATATAAAAACTGGAGTATTAATAGTAAACTTGCTAGGCTGCATATTCAGGACACAAACTCTGCAGGTTTATAGACACCAAGATAGCAATGATTAGCGGACATAGTGGAGAAGACTGTGGTGTTCCTCATGAGTTTTTGCCTCTGGCTATTGTTTTGTGGCTCAGGGAAGAGGGCCCTAAGCTTGAAGTCAAGAAATGACTGTCTTCCCACCTGACACAGTAACCTGATGAGTGACAAGCTAAGCACAGCTGAGGTGGTATTCTAACTGGTGAGAAGTGATGACTTGTTAGGCAGTATTGCAGTCTATTAAATCAGCACCATGATATACTAACATGCCTTATACTTGCAGTGCACTTTATGAAAGGCACGTGGGTTTTTTCAGGTGTGAAGGTGATGGCTACATTTCTTTGGGGCCAATCCTGCATTTCCCTGCACTCTGAGTCCCTTCTGAAGAATAGTTTTGCTGAAATGAAATTACATTCATGCCTTTCACTGTTGGCATCATATGGAAAAGTTCTCTTATGTCACTATATATGGGTTGCTAGGTGGTGATGAACTATGTTAAGCATGTAGAATAGTGATAGAAATGTAGCCGTGTTAGTCTGGGGTAGATGAAGCAAAATGCAAGACAATGTAGCACTTTAAAGACTAACAAGATGGTTTATTAGATGATGAGCTTTCGTGGGCCAGACCCACTTCCTCAGATCAAATAGTGGAAGAAAGTAGTCACAACCATATATACCAAAGGATACAATTAAAAAAAATGAACAAATATGAAAAGGACAAATCACATTGCAAAACAGGAGGGGGATGCGGGGGGGGGGGGGAGGAAGGAAGGTAAGTGTCTGTGAATTGATGATATTAGAGGTAGGGAGAGTGGGATGTTTGTAAGTTAATGGTATTAGAGGTGATAATTGGGGAAACTATCTTGGTAATGGGTGAGATAGTTCAAATATTTGTTAAGTCCTTGTTGGAAAGTGTCGAATTTTAACATGAATGACAGTTCAGAGGATTCCCTTTCAAGTGCAGATGTAAAAGGTCTTTGTAGCAGAATGCAGGTGGCTAAGTCATTGAGAGAGTGTCCTTTCTGGTTAAAATGGCAAGAAACTGTTTTCTCTTTGTGATCTTGTCTGATATCTGTTTTGTGGGCATTAATCCTTTGGCGAAGTGTCTGAGATGTTTGTCCAATGTACATAGCAGACGGACACTTTCGGCACATGATAGCATAGATTATATTTCTGGATGCGCAGGACTATGTGTTCTTGATCTTATAACTCACTTGGTTAGGTCCAATAATGGTATCAGCAGAATGAATATGTGGACAAAGCTGGCAACGGGGTTTGTTGCAAGGGAAGGTACCAGGGTTGGTATTAGTGTGGTATGTCCTGTGGTTAAGCATGGATTTAGTCATTGCTGAAAGAGCGTCACACCAGGACTGCAAACAAAAACTTCCACAGTTATGTACTCTTTCAGATTAACTTGCTTTTTAAAATGTCCCTGGATGTACATTTCACTTACTTGGCATTTCAATGACAGCTTTGCTTGTACTAGTGAAATCAAAGCCAAGGTGAAAAATTATAAAACTCTGAACACAGGGTGATTTCTCTTTTGGCACCAACTTAATGTCTCAATTAATGTTTACATTGTGATGGATATTTTTTCTGCATGGTGCATGTAGTAAGCCGTTTCAGCCAAATGCTATTGTAACTTAGCTTTAATGTGTAGTTATTGTAAAGCGTTAACCAGCATTTTACAACCAAAAGGCTGGGTACCTGTGTTATCCTACAATAGCTCATTAAAGTGGTCCTACTATCCACACCTATCCCACTAACTTACAAGAAATATTTAGAAAACTGAGGGTAAGGAAATAGAAAGAGACCAGGAGCTAGTTGACTCAGACTGAGATTTACATTAATCAAAGGGACTGTCTTGAATAAGGGTGTGTATAAACTAAGCTATGCAATTTGAGCTACGCAAATTGCGTAGTTAATTTCGAAATAGCTTATTTCGTATTTTGAAATAAACTGCATGATTTTCCGGAAATGCTTTTAACAGAAAAGTTTTCCATTAAAAGCATTTTCGGAAAAGCACGTCTAGATTGGCAGGACGCTTTTCCGCAAAAGCACTTTTTGCGGAAAAGCGTCCATGGCCAATCTAGACGCGCTTTTCCGCAAAAAGTCCCGATCGCCATTTTCACGATCGAGGCTTTTTTGTGGAAAATAGTACTGTGCTGTCTACACTGGCCTTTTTGTGTAAAAGTCTTTCGGAAAAAGACTTTTGCCCGAATGGGAGCAGCATAGTATTTCTGGAAAATCACTGATGATCTTACATGAGATCGTCAGTGCTTTTCCAGAAATTCAAGCGGCCAGTGTAGACAGCTGGCAAGCTTTTCCGGAAAAGCAGCTGATTTTCCAGAAAAACTTGCCAGTCTAGACACAGCCATCTTGTTTTGGTGAAGCCAGTTTAAAGATAACTACGTTTTATTTCTCTACTAATGTTTTGTGGGTAACTTGACAAACGTGAAAGTGAAAGATGGCAGATACTGCAATTAACTGTAGTATCACTGAAATGACATATTGAATTAGGCTAACCTATCTCTAGGATCCTTTGTAGTAAGCAAATGTATAATTGTGGGCCTACATGATCCAAGGACTGTATCCAACACTGTGGCAGACAAGAATGACCTTGGAGAAAGAGTGTCAACTGATTATCTCTAATGGGCAAAAATGCAGGCTCCCATGTCCGTTCATGCAGAAGCCCAGTCTTGTTCAGCTACCTCTGGAGGATGTTATGTTGGTTACCTATTTCCTAGTTACCTGTTCCCAACATCAGAAGAGCTAAGGCCCAAACTGCCTAAAGGAAGGACTGGCTCGTGGAGCACTTGTTTTAAGCTTAAAGTGGTTATGATGTTGTACCAAATAAAACCAAGCAGGATCTTATGAGGGGGATAAGGCAAAAAGCCACATTTATTGTAAAGATAATAATAAAAAAATAAAGAAAAGATAGAAGCAAACAACGTTGTTTAACTACTTATTCCTAACACTACTTAACCCTTATACACTTTTATACAACCATTTATTCATACATCCATTCATTCAAGTTCTGTGTATAGTTACCAGCCTGGAAGTTGCTTGTGACAGAATACTGGCCAGGTACTCTGTACACAGATGATGGTAGTGGGGAGCGAAGTCCTGATCAGATGCACATCTGAAGCTCCTGGTGGGCTGGCAGCAGAACCTTGGACTCTGATTCCATAGTTTTTTAGTCCAGTTCTTATAGGAATTTTTTCCTATGCCAGTCTATGGAAATTGCTGCATCTTGCTGATGTCTCCAGGGTGGCTGCCAGGTGCTCGTCAGTGATCTCATCGGGTGGACCTCCAGTACTTGGTTTTCTCCACTTGACACCTTTTGGTTGCATTGGCACCTGACGCCTTCTTCAGCCCTTTGTTGCTGTATTCTCAGGCTGGCACCTCTCAGAGCCATTCATTCATCATCCAAGCACTCTCTCATACATTCATACAGTATTTTGTATAATAATAAAAGTTGTAGTTACAAAAGTTTCTGGGTGGTATTGCTTAAAACATTCTCTGAGTGCTGAGTAAAATTACAATGTTTTAAAGAGAACAGGCATGAATTAAGTAACAATGCCCTTGGTCAATTACAGGGCTTGGCTCCCATAGCAGAGTTAGTGCCTTGACAATGCATTGTTACAATGTATCTCTGCAATGTCAATTTCAAGCAGCCCCTTGCACAAGCTTGAGCATGTCCTGGAGCACAGGGGGGGGGGGGGGGGGGCTGTTTCTGGTTACATAGGATTATATTCTTAACAGTTCTAAGTTACATGACCTAATACATTATATTCTAAAGGGACAATAATAATAATAAATCTAAACATTTAACAATCTTAACAAATAATAATAAGAAGAAGAATTAATAATAAATCTAAACACTAAGTTGTGGGGAACAAATTATGGGGAGTCACTTCCATTTGGAGGAATCATTTTCAATACATTAATATGTTATCCCCACAATGAAACTGGAACCACTAAAAAACCTGTATGTGGTGTTTGAAGGGCTGACTCTTATCACAGCCCCTGTAGGAGCTAATGGAGGTGCAGGAAGGAGTTTGAGCTCTCTAGCATCCATGTAGGCTTTTATTATTGTTAATGTTTTCTCTATAACCCTTTCACCTCAAAAATAAATGTGCTGGCTTAAGGAGAGAGCTAAGTGGTGACTTCAACTGTGGCCAATCACATTGTTTATAACCGTCAAAGAGAGCAAAGTGCAGGTGCTAGCCAGAGATGAAAGTAAGGCAGTGCATTCTAGTAAGAGCTGGCTGGGGCACTCAGCTGCAAGAAGAGTCCTGCCCACTCCCAGTGGGGTTCCCAGGGCCAGGGCCAAACTTAGTGCAAGGCGGTTGCCTTGGGCCCTGCACTACCCAGCACCTGCCCAGCTGCTCGCTCACTGCCCTGGCTGGAAGTGGCCTGGGCACTCAGCACAGCCCCTGTCAACATGCTGCCTTGGGCCCTGCAAACTCTTTGCCCAGGTCTCAATGGTGGCCCGTCAATACAGGCGAATTAGGCAGTCACCTAGGGCGCCCTGATAAACGGCGTTGAGGACTTTGGATGCGGGGGCGCCGATCACGCATTTCGCCTAAGGTGCCTGTTGCCGGCAGCTCATCTAGAGCTGCTTCTGCCAGGTCTGCCCGAGGCTCTCATGCAGGCCACTCTAAGCAGCAGACAGGTGAAATGGACTGACTGAGGACAGCCCCTCCCCCCACGCTGGGACTGGTCTGAGTCCCTCCCCCCCCCCCCCCCCACAGGTGCTCTTTAGGGAGGGATGAGTCAGGAGAGAGAGGAACACAGGAGAGTCCTAATTCCTGTACCCCCCATATACCCAAACCTCTGCCCTGAGCCCCTCCTCACACCCCATCCCTGAATCCTGCTCACCCACACCCCAATCCTCTGCCCTGAGCCACTTCTCACACCCCCAGCCCTGACCCTCCACACAACTGAGCCCACACACACCCCCAACCCCCTGCCGTTAGCCCTTCCCCAGGGTGCAATACAACAGTATTGGTAAGACATTCTTAAGTTACTTTCACCCCTGGTTCTAGCAGGTTGAGGCAGTCTGGCTTGCTGGGATTAATGGAATAGACAGGGGAAAAGCCTAGGGCAGAAAACCTTAGCCAGAAAGAGCTGGGTGAGGGGTGTCTGCACCTAAGAGCAATGACAGCTGAGGAAGGAGGATCATTCGAGTGGTTGCGCATGCTGGACTAAAGAGGGAGAGTCCAAATGCTCTAGACGGTACCAATTCTGTGCTAATTCTGTACTCAGAACAGAATCCCCATTTGTAATGTGTTCACAACTCTGCTGCCATTCCATTTTTTCAGACCGTGACTTATTTTTTTTCCATGGGAGTATCTTTGTAAAGATGAGAGAGTACTTGCTGTAAACAAGTTACCTCTTTGACACACCCTTAAAACACAAAATGCACAGAAAACAGTGCTGCTCTAACCAGTCGGTGAAGGGAGACTGATACTGCTTCCAGTGAAGTGAATTTCAAATCTGTCACTGACTCCATGGGAACAGGATTGGGCTCTTCTATAGCTACTAGGATACTTCACATATAAGCCCATTTTAGGGTACGGTGTGTCCTCCCAAAAACTGAAGTGTTAGTTGTGAAAAGAAAAGAAAATAGTAAAATTGCTTTTGAGTATTTTGCACTTAGAATACTTGGCAATAGAAACATGATTTTAAAGATCAGTATCTCCAATCCTGCAACCCCTTTTGCATGAGCTAACTACCAAGATTACTGAACGTCTTAAACACAAAACATGAATTCAGAGACCATTCCAATGAAATCAGCCAAGCTAACAAAGTGCATTGTGTTCTCTTCCAATCCTATTGCTTTGTACAGGAGCCCTTTTTAACAACTTGCAGGATTAAGACCTAAAAACCCTCCAGTCCCTCATCAAGTGTGCTTAGTGCCTTACATGAGCAGCCAATTTCAACAAGACTGTCAGCTGTCTTGAATAGTTAGCCCATTTCACAGAGAATGAGGGCTTAGAGGCATCTCTTCCATTTCTTTTGTGATACCAAAAATGCATGAAGCATTTCATAGACTTTGCAAATACATATGCAGTGAGGCAAATATGTAATTTGTAGAGATAACTATTGGGTTTTTTTTTTTTTAAGTAAGCAAGCCCTTAACATTCTCATAGCCTTTTGCCTTAGAACCCTCAAGAGCATGGAGCTCTAAGTTATTGCTGACACATTGGAAGGATTTAAGAGGAAGTCCACAGAAGAGAGAACCAGGGTGAATGTCCAGGAAAGAGGGGCTTTGGCTGCATGGAGTCCTGACCTGCCCTTTTTATCGCTTTTGGAGACTGTCTCGCCATTCCCCAAATAAACTTCCAACTTAACACTGGTTTATGTAGGACTTCATTTCATTACTCCTTTAAATCTTTAATAAATCAATACCGTACAACATGGATTCATGGGCAATTCATATTGGAGAAAAATTACAAGTTGAATTGCCAAAGGTAACTGATCTAAATACTTCTGTAAGGCATTTAACTTGATTCTGCATGGCAATTTATTTTAAACTACCATGATATAATATTGCCATGGCTCACATGGAATGGATTAAAAACTGGCTAACTGATAGGTCTCAATGTAATTATAAACAAAGAATCATTATCAATCAGGTGTTTCTAGTGGAGACCTGGAGGAATTGGATCATGGTCCTATGTTGTTTAACACTTATTAATGACTGGGGGAGAGGGCTGGAAATCCTGCTTGGCCAAAGCTTACACAGGACACACATCAGGAAGGGGTAAACAATGAAGAGGATAAATTGCCGATTCAGAGTAGCCTGGATCATTTAATAACCTGGGCACAGTCAAATACATGTTTAAAATGGCTAACTGCATAAACCTAGGCCCTACTTATGTGGGGGGCGGGCTTATCTTAACAAACAGTGACTAAAATTGAGGGGTGGGGATGGTGAGAGTCAGCTTAACGTAAGCTCCCAGTACAACAGTGGCGGAAAAAGGACAAATGCAATCATTGAGTCCCCTGGTGATACATTCAAACAGGCTGTTGGTGCCAACACCCCAGGGTATGTCTACACTAGCCCCTTAGTTCGAACTAGGGAGGCTAATGAGAGCGACAGAAACTGCAAATGAAGCACGGGATTTAAATATCCCGCACTTCATTAGCATGTTCCCAGGCAGTTGCCATTTTGGAAATTGACGAGCCTGGAATAACTGCCCGCATCTACACATGGCAGTGAAACGGGAGTTCGAAGTAAAGCCCTTAATTCGAATTAGCTGTTAAACCTCATTCTAGGAGGAATTCAGGTCTGATACACTAGTCATACAACCAGATTAACCTTCAGTTGTATAGGGAGCCAGTGGTTTAGCGAGGGAGCGCGAGGGGGGAGGGGAGGAGTTGCCCCGGGTGCCATGCTATGGGGAGCCAATTTAGTCCCCCTCCACTCCCCCTGTCATCCCTTGGCTCACCTGCTGGACCCTCCTCCATCTCCATTGGCGGGTTAGTGCATGTGGGAGCCCGGCCCCAAACTGGAGAGGGTGGGGGAAGATGTGGTACAAGCTCCCCCCCTTCCTCCCAGGGTTGAGCTCAGCTGTGTGCCAGATTCCAGGCCCTGCAGCACAGCAGCTGTGAGGTGGGGGCACAAATTTTGACTTTGCCCCCGGACACATAACACTTTTGCTACACCTCTGCAGGGAGCTCCTCTGTGTCTCTCTCATTCATTAGAAATTGCTTGCTACCTGCTTTTTAGACAAACTGGATGGCAAGGCAATTCTTGGATTGTCTAAAAGGTCTGTTAGATGTTTGAAATCAAGTTATTGACCAGCACTGCACACACAACTACAATCCCAATTTAAATTACAGTAGAATATTGGGATTAAAATATGCTAGTACAACCCTGTTGACTTCACTGAATTTGTATTTCATGGGGTTGCACAGGTGCAAAACTTGTCCCCTTTCTAAAAGTTCTCATAACTGAGGCCTCAATTTATGACAATTCACACAACTCAGTGTGATCAGGTGAAAGTCTAAGCTTTAAATAATGTGTGAGACTTGTAAAGATATTAGTGTATCTAAAGATGATGCCAGCAGTTTCAATAGGAAAATCTTTGCCATACTACTGATACAGATGGTAATTTTCAAAGTGGTAATGAGCCGTTAACAGATACATGCTTAACCTACCATTTCACTGAGTGAGAACAGTGTGAGTAGACAGATGACATCACAGTGGTACTCGTCATGATGGTGAATGCAAACTTTTCGTTTAACAGCTTCATTAAATTAATTGGTTCAAAAAAAATAAATTAATCATGGACTGTTTTCACTGACTTGTTGCACTTTTCTTTGTACTCCCATTGGAAGGAATCTGGAAGAAACCTGTCTTTGCCTATATTGCTTCTCAAATGGTAGTATTTGTCTACAGAGCCACTTAGAGCTTTGCCGTAGTAGTGAAGCTGGGATCCAAGTATCTGCTGTAGTACAAACACATCACAAGAGAGAAATATGGCAGAGGGCACTGTCAAGGCAGAACATCTTATATGCATGGATTGTGTGGCAGTCAGATGTACTGATCTGTTGACATGATAGAAAAGTATATAAGGTCACGGTTAAGGATTTGCATTAGAGGGCAAGCTTGAAGCAGAGATACATATTGCTTTTGGGTATCTGTTAGACCAAGTGAAAGATCTAAGGAGCATTGGAGTGTGTTATCAACGGTGGTGTAGGCAACATGTGAAAGTGGAAAGAAATATACAAGTCTCTTCCTTTGACTTAATTTCCATGTTTCCAAGATGAGAGTTAATGGGGAGTGTCTAGCCCCAACCTTAAATTGTCATCAAATATAGCTTGTGTTTGCGAATGTGTACCTGATCTTCCATGGAAGTGACGGATGTGTAATGGAATAGGAACAGTATCTTCCTCACTGTGTGGACACTCTGGGAATCAAATATCTAACTCTGCTATCACGCAGAACTGAATTAAATCAAGGAACTTGCCTGTATTGTTTTTTTTCAGTTGTAGGCAGCAGTGTGGTTCAGTGCATAGGCCCAACTTGTAGGAAGAGTTTCCTATTCAAGAAAGAGGTGAATGGAGAATGTTGGAGTCCTGGTAGATAACCAGCTAACCGTGAGTTCCCAGTGCAGTGTTAGTCACGAGGGCTAATACAATCCTTGGATGTGTAAACAGGGGAATCTAGAGTTGAAGTAAAGGGCTTTTATCTTGTGTTTGACACAGGTGCAACCAGTGCTGGAATACTACTATGTATAGTTCTGGTGTCTATAGTTCAAAAGAAAGTTGATAATTTAAAGAATACTTATAGTATTAGAAAACATCCCCTTATAATGATAGGTCCAAAGACCTCAAGCTGTTTAGCATGAGAGACTAATGATACACCCCTTAACTTTCCAAATATCTATTTGGAGAATGAATATTAAATTAATAGCCTTTTCAGTCTAGCAGAAACGGGTCTAATGTAATCCAAAAGGTGGAAGCAGAAGCCAAACTTGGAGTGGAAATAGTGTAAAATTATTTTAACACTGCTGGTAATTCACCACTGGAACAATTTATAGATTGTAGTGAATTCTATCAAAGACAACTTCTAAATCGAGATGATGTTTTCTAAAAGATATATATGGTCTAGGAATAATTGTACAGAATTTCTATAGCATGTGTTTATATAGGAGGTCAGGTTAAATCAGTGGCCTCTTCTGGCTATGGAATCTATGAATGTAGTTCAGACCTGGGACCGCTGCTTGGCTCTGCCAGTCACTTGCTGCATAACCATGCATCAGTAATCTGAAGCTGGCCCTTCAGTTACTTCATCTGTAGCATAGAGATGAAACTTAATCGCCTTTGCAAAGTGTCTTTGGCTTTATGGAAGAAAAGTGCCATATAAGCTTATCATTTGATCAAAAGGGAGTGATCACCTTCATAGGAGCTGTAGCCAGCCGCTCCAAGGACTGATTGCTATGGCTCGCTCTGCCTTGTTCTCCTCACACACAGTAGAAGGAAATAAAACCAAAGGCGCGAACAGACAAAATGCCTTAATGAGAGAGAGAAAATATTGGGTGATGTCAGAACACCTTTGTGTCCTGAAATTTAGATGGCTGATCAAGTTTCTTTATAGTAAAGAAATATTTAAATTGTGTATACATGACCCTAAAAGAGTGTTACGAGGAGGAAGGAGAAAGATGATTCTCCTTCAAGTCTGATGATAGGACAAGAAGCAATGGGCTTAAATTGCAGCAAGGGAGATTTAGGTTAGCACTGGAATAAATTGCCTACAGAGGTTGTGGAATTTCCATCATTGGAAATATTTAAGAGCAGAGGAGACAAACATCTGTCGGGGAGATTTAAATGGGGCTTGATCCTGCAATGAGTGCAAGGGACTGGACTTGATGACCTCTTTAGGTCCCTTCTAGTGCTTGTATACTATTCTAGATTTTAAAATTGAGCCTAACCCACATAGGTGGGCTATAATTTTTATAGGGAGGCTACTTCATGAATTTTGGTACCTGGAAGGGAGCCAGCCACAGGCCTCTGTAAGGGCAGAAGGGGTGTGGCTGAGAGCTACAAAGAGAATGTGTGAGTGTGAAAGAGACACTTTGTGTGAGACACACTTTGACACAGTTTGTAGTAGTGTGTCTAACAATGACTGGGTGTGGCACAGACTGTGTGTGACCCTGACCAGTGTGCTGCTGGGTAAGTTTCTAAGAGAAGACATGCTCTGTCTCTAAGGAAAAGCTGTCCTACTCTGCCTTCACTCTTCGTCCACTCTGCACTCCTCTGAGTCACTCACCATCCATGTTTCAGATTGGAGCAGCTTTGCTATGTATCTCCCTCTCCCCAACCCCTGCTCTGTAGAGATCAGATACAGGGTAAGGATGTCAACATGCAGACAACTACATGATTAACTAATAAGCCTTGGCTTATTAACTGCTTTGTCAACTACACACGCACACCCCTTGCTGCCTCTGCATCAGAGGCAACGGGGAGCCAGTGCCCATGAGGAGCTGACTTTAAACAGGCTTGCCACAAGCACCAGCTCCACCTGTCCCTCCCCCCTCATGCTGCTGCCTTTGAGGGGCACAGGCTGGAGCCAACACATGGGGAGACAGCTTTCAAGCCAGCTCTATGCGTGACAGCTCCGTGGACCCACCTGCCCCCCCTTACAGTTCCTACAGAGGCAGCAAGGGTGGGTAGGCAGGAGCCGGCTTAAAAGCTGGTTTCCCCCAGCACCAGATCGGCAGTGCCTGCCCTCTCCTCCTCCCACCGCACTGCTGCCTCTATCAGAGGCAACAACGGTGCGGGGAAGGCTGCTGTGCAGCAACCTCGGTCCATAGGGAGTCCAAGCCACTCACAGACAGGGGCTGCTGCCTCTGTATCAGAGGCAGCAGAGCAGAGTGGCAGGGAGCTCCCCAGACGTGGGGCTGGAGTGCACTGGCTGCCAGCCCCATCCCCGGGGACTATCAAATAGTGGTGTGACCACTAAGATTTCATGCGGTTACGTAACTACTCAGTTACACGATAGCCAACATCCCTAGTACAGGAGGACACCCTGACATCAGCACATCCCCCTCCTTTCCACCTCTCCTGCCCCACTCGACACAGCTAGTGGGAGAATCCTGGGAGAGGCTTGGCTGCAAGGTGGAACAAGGGGGGGGGGGGGGGACAGCTGAACACATGCTGCCAACTGTGTGTAGGCACACTGTGCTAATCAGCTGGGCAGGCCCGATCTAGCCCCCAGGCCTGATTTATTACCCACCCCTGGCCCAACCCACAACATTTAGAGTTCCCATGCAGTCTGCTGTAATCATATTCTGTCCTTTAGCAACGCTGATAGTTAACATGTATATAATGTTGTTAGAGACCTAATGATTTCAATATTTTAATTGTAATTTTATTGCCTCTAAAATGTATTTTAACAAATGGTGAAAAGCCCAATCTCTACCAATAGGAAGTGAGGTGAAAGACAACATTTATTTGGAAATGGTAAAGCTGTTCTTGTACAAAGGGAAACCGTAAATAATTCAGTATAAAACAATATTCCTCTTTCTGAAAAGAAATACTAGATATTTTTCCTTCCTCTCACTCCAACCCACAACAAAAGGCCACATGTATTCTTTGTTTTTTAAAAAAACTGGGTTCTTGCAAACATGATTTTGGAAATTCTACTCCAAAAAAAGTTAATGTGTTGAAAGTCCAAGGAATGCAAAATTTGTCTTCCAAATATCTGTAATTTCCCTTGCTACACTGAACTTTGTACAAGGAAATTACTCACCACAGAAACCCTTTGAATGCTGACATCTTTTTTTTTCATAGTGCAAGTTGTCAATAACGTTGGCAATGAGAGCTTACAAAAGCTAAACAAAAAATTGATTTTTCCCCAGAATAGTATCAGTGGAACCTGATATATATATAAAATGAATATAAAACAAACTCAAACATTTCAAGGCAAAGTATTTGCAAAATTTAAAACACCATTCTTTTAAAAATTACAGAATTCATAAACTGTCAAATTTAATACAATATTATCTTTTAAAATGTTTTCAAAATAAATCCAGAGCCTCTTAGTGCACTTAATGCTTTTTGATCTTTTTCTCTTTAACTGCTATTTTTCCATCCAGTGTTTAATAGAATATTAGATTAACTTATATCTATTCTTAAAGAGTTTGGTGTGGGGGGCTGTATGTTTATAGGGAAGCCCTCAACACAAGTCATGAAAGCAAGCAGTTTCCAACATGGTTAGTTTTCATCATGGTTAAATTAAGACTGTGAACCTTACCAATTTTTTGTATAAATGTCCAGACTAGTGAACTTTTATTTCTTTAAGTCCAAGTTATATGGAATACATATAGTATACATAGCTGCCTCCTGCTTAATTGCACTGAATAAGAACATCTTTGTTTTTCCATTGTACAGAATATGCATGGAACCTTCAATTAAAAACAAGTGCTTGATTGCATTGCTTGTAATTATCAGAAGTTGATGGCCCATTTCACAGGGATGAGTTGGAAGACCTAAAAGAAAAGCTAACATTCTGTGTTTTGCAGACGAAAACTGGGTCACTGTTTTAAACCAGGTAGATTAAAGTCCCTTTATAGATTTCAAGAGTCCTTGCATTTATTATTTGCATTTATAAATTTACTGATCTCCTTCATTATCAGTTCTATCCTTCAGAGTCTCATTTATTCCAACTCAATGTTTCCAGCATATATGGTAATCAGCAGTATAGCAGCAAATCCTGTTAGTAAACCAGCATTCTGAATGAGGAAGAAGGTTAAATCTGTTTTTCTGCCAGTCACTTTCTCTCTCAGCATATCATTCATCTCTGGGAACTAGAAGAGAGATTTATATTTTAGGTAACTGTTGCCATCTTGTGGTAAAATATATGTAATTTAGCATCTTGACAGACATTACTTGGCTAGCACACTACCTTCTACATCCTAATGACTTAAGTACCCATTGTTTGGTTGGTTAAGAACAATTTGCACCTTCTCTATCAGCTTCATGTAACATGAACACTCTAATTCACTATTTTTTCCCCTTCCTTCTTTCCCCCTCTTCTCACCCCCTATTTATTTTGGAACTGGACTTTTAATACACCATTCATCTGAGGAAGTGGGTTGTACCCACGAAAGCTCATGATACCATCTACATGTTTTGTTAGTCTTAAGGTGCTGCTAGACTATTTGTTGTTGGGTTTTTTTGTGATTTTAATTGTAATTTACAGCTGTTTGAATCGTAAACCTACTAGAAAGAAAAGGGAGTGGCTGGGATAGGTCAAAGGACTCAGTTCACCAATGATGAGAGAACTGAAATGGTGAGCTGTTCTCTGCTGTAGAATCATCGAACACTAGAACTGGAAGAGACCTTGAGAGGTCATCGAATCCAGTCCCCTGCCCTCATGGCAGGACCCAGTACCATCTAGACCATATAGTTTAGAGCAGTCATCCAGATCTGACTCACTTCCTTCATATGACATCAGGAATCTATGGGCCTGCAGATGTTAATACAAACAACTGCTGTCATCTTGCCAAGTTACAAAATTGTAATACAGAGGATGTTATGGTCTGTCATTCCAAGCACTTCTGCAATCAGACATCTTATCTAGGCTCTTTTAAGGGAATGTAAAATAAAGATGTTGGGGTGCATCTATAAACTAACACAGTGGAACTGAAAATACATATAACCTTTCAGAGCCCCTTCGGTGAACTGTCAGATGTGGTGCACCAGGGCAGAAGGCACACCGGCTCTCTGGTGAGATCTATCCCTTCATCTAAGGCCCAAATGCACAAAAGGGGCAGGCTCTAATAAAGGAAGATTGATGTATTTTTAAATCCATTTCAATAAGAAAGTATGATTATTCAATACACTGGGCCGGAAGACTGAAGCGCCATACTGTAGAATTATTCATGATTCCTAGCAGTCAGTGGAGACCTTGTCATCAAAGGTGACTGACAGGAGACCTATAAACTAGGGAGACCTTAACACCCATGTCACAATCCCTTTTAACCTACAACGAGGCAGTCCTTCACATCTGTGTTATCATCCATAGGATGTTCTCAGGTGGTCACAAGTTCCACTCACCTGTGGTCACACATGGAACTTTTATATTTAATTTGGATACGTATAAATCCAACACAAGAATTACATTGCTACCATGGATGGACCACCCTCTTTTGCTAGTGGCTAGCCAAGCATTTCTTCATCTGAGAAGGAAAAGCTTTTTTATTCTGACTCAGTAAGTTTCCACTACAGTGTTACATAGCCAGATAGTCAAGGTAGTGGCATAGGTGCTGATTAGAAGCCATCCTCCTTACACATGCACACTGCCTCCACAGATCTCCCAGGTTTCTGGGCCAATTACTACAGAAACTGTGGAAGATATAAGACCATGCAGCCACTATCTAAAACACACCTGAAGATGGAGGACTCTGTGACAAGGAATTCCTTCAGAGTTGCTCCAGTATCATGTAGAGACAGCCATTTTCTCATCATCTGTAGTGAACACAAAGCCTATGTCCACCTAAGCTAGGGTATGTCTACACTACAGCGCTAGTTCGAACTAACTTAGTTCGAATTAGTTAATTCGAACTAAGCTAGTTCGAACTAACGCATCTAGAACTAAAAACTAGTTCGAACTAGCGTTTTGCTAGTTCGAACTAGCAAGTCCACATTGAGTGGACTCTGAACAGGGCTTAAGGATGGCCGGAAGCAGTGCCGGCAGGGCATAAAAGGAGGACTTGGAGCATGGAGATGCTGTCTCAGGCTAGCCGAGGGCTGCACTTAAAGGGTCCCGACCCCCACCCCGGACACACAGTTCTAAGGGGTGCCCCGCTTGCAAAGAAGTTCTGGCTTGGAGTGCCCTGAGTGCCCACACTGGGCACATCACACCACTCGGCCATCAGCCCGGCTGCACTTGCCGCAGGCTGCCATCTGGGGAGAGGGAGTAATTGGGGGGCTGCAGGAGAGCTTCCACCGTGAGGAGCCCACAGAGCCAGCCCAGTCCTCCCCATCGGGGGCTCGTACCCCATTCCTCCCTCACCTCCTTCCACTTACCCTTCCCTAGCCCCCCTTCTTATTGATGTACAAAATAAAGATAACGTTTCTTCCAACATTGACTCTGTCTTTATTGAAAAAAAACTGGGGGAGACTGGGAAAAGGAGGTGGGAGAGGGGAAGAGAAAGGCTGGGAGAGGGGAGGGCAACTTACATGATCAGGGGTTGGGAACAGGTCCCAGATGAAGAAAGGCTACAGAGACTGGGACTGTTCAGCTTAGAAAAGAGGAGATGGAGGGGGGACAGGATAGAGGTCTCTAAAAGCAGGAGTTGGGTGGAGAGGGTGCATTCAGAAAAGTTCTTCCTGAGTTCCCATAAAGAAGGACTAGAGGACACCAAAGGAAAGGAATGGGTAGCAGGCTTGAAACTAGTAAGAGAAAGTTGTTCTTCTTGACAAAGCAAATAGTTAACTTGTGGAACTCCTTGCTGCAGGAGGCTGTGAAGGCTACAACTAGAACAGAGTTTAAAGGGAAGTGAGATCAAGTCATGGAGGTTGGGTCCATGGAGTCCTATTAGCCAGAGGGTAGGAGTGGTGTCCCTGCCCAAAGTTTGTGGAAGGCTGGAGAGGGATGGCACGAGACAAATGGCTTGGTCATTGTCTTCGGTCCATCCCCTCCAGGGTCCCTAGGGTTGGCCGCTGTTGGCAGACAGGCTACTGGGCTAGATGGACCTTTGGTCTGACCCAGTACGGCCATTGTAAGCTCAGGGCTCAGGGTCAGGGGTCTCAGTGGACCCCCTTGATTTTCATGCACACCTGGTCCTGGGTGGCCAGGCTGGCAGCTCTCCTGCCCTAGACGGCCACTTTCCTGTGCCTAGTGCGGAGATCGTGGACGAGGTCCACGATGTCCGCACTAGCCCAGGAAGGTGCCCGCCTCTTGCGGTCCAGGGCAAGCTCCCGGGAGCCGCCAGCCTGGTCCCGGCAAGAGGGGGTGGGCTGGGGGGCATCGGGTGGGTGGCTCTGTGCCGTGCCAGGTGCAGGGTCTGCTGGCTGGGTGCTGGCAGGCTTGCACCTGGCACGGGCACCGTAGCCAGCCCGTGCCCCTTTAAGGGGTCCGGGGCCGGGAGGGGGGCATAGAGTTTCCCTGGTGTTGGCCAGAGTGGCCACCAGGGAAACCTGGGGAGGGCTAGCCTCCCACTAGTTCGAACTAAAGGGCTACACAGCCCTTAGTTCGAACTAGCTAGTTCGAACTAGGCGTTAGTCCTCGTAAAATGAGGTTTACCTAGTTCGAACTAAGCGCTCCGCTAGTTCGATTCAAATTCGAACTAGCGGAGCGCTAGTGTAGCACCTATTAAAGTTAGTTCGAACTAACGTCCGTTAGTTCGAACTAACTTTGTAGTGTAGACATACCCCTAGAGTGTACATTGTTTAAACCTCAAGCTCCTCCACAAACTGCTAAAGAATGATGGGCCTTCTCTGACCAGGCTCTGTGTGTGGGCACAAGCAAACAAACAAGCATGGAATAGATAATGCCCCACCTCCCTTAAGCCCCATTTAAACAGCAGGAGATCCTGGATATATTACCTTCTCTAAGCCTCTCTACAATTCTGAACTAGGCTTCACAGCAATGAACATTTAGCCTCTCTAATGACTCAGGCTACCAATTCTGTCTACCAACTACCTTGAAAAATGCAGTAGTTCAGCTAGCACTCTAGATTCACTCTGAGCTGCACTGATCGGGCAAACTACAGGGTTTCCGGATTAACTTAGCTAGCAGGTGTTAGTGACAGTACCCCAAAGTATTGTCATCCTTCCTAACAGATCACACTCAGAGGACAGTAATAGTTAATGGCACTTTGGTAATCAGTGGTCTAGTCTCCAAAGTTCTACCATGCCCTGTCAATCTTACAGGACATCTGGGAAAGATTATCTGCTGCTATGGCTTTAAATGCTAAGAATGTATGGAGGACAGGGCTATTTTTCCCTTTTACCTCTCCTGTACACTATGCTGCTATCCTGCACCTAAACAACATCAGCCCTTAGATAAGAAGCATCTGGCTGAACCTGAACCCAGGGGGAAAAAATCAGGACTCATGCTAGTGGAGTACAGGGAGATACTTCTCCAAACTGGACAATGTCATCAGTGCAGGTTTACTCCACCATGGACAAAACTATGCAGCCTAGAATTCCTGGGCCATGTCTAAACTAGGACACTATTTTAAAATTACTAAATTTGACTTAAGAACTCCTGATTATAACAGATTTGAACTAGTGTGTCCTCACTACAGGGAAACATCAAAATTAGTCCTGGGTAGGCTCCATTAATGTGGAGACCGTACCTTGGACTCAAAGCCCCAGGAAGCACTCTGGGAAGCTGGAGGATGCCTCCTGGAGGCCAATAAGTTCGAATTAGTGGCACCAGAGCACCCAAACTAACGTTATTTCAAAACTACTATTTTGGAATTAGCCTTGCTCCTTGTGAAAAGCAGGTATACAGAGTTCGAATTCCATAGCCCATTATTTCAAAATAACAAGCTTGGTAGTGTGGACGCACCACTGATTGAATCGGCACTAGACACCAAAATAACCGAGAAACTTATTTCAACCTACAAGATGACAGACACAAACCTACACACAGAGATCCAATCGTGTGTGACCTCCAGGCTCTGTTGTTATAGCCCCCAATCCAAAATGCTAGAAACCTAAATTGGTGCAGAATGCAGTTGACTTTTCTGGTGAAGACAACCCAGCAGCAACTTCCCATACCCATCTTCAAATGATGGCGCTGGCTACAGTCAACTGTTGAATCAACTTTAAAGTTGTAATTTTGGTTAGTTTAGGTGGGTTGCTTTTGGGTTTTTTCTGCAAAGTTCTCAGTGAGGTGATAGCTCAAACTGCCTCTCCCTCTGTGACCTCCCTAGGCAAGTGCGATCTCCTCAAACAGGTTAAGATTAATGGGAGCAGAAGATTGTCGCCTTAGAAGTAAACCCATCAACTGTGAGAGTCCCTTCCGTACGCATGCACGCGCACACACACACACACCCATTCTCACCTGCTTGTGCAAGTAATTAACAAATGCACTACTCTGCCTACTCTAAGCACCAGGGAGAGAAGAACAAAGAGAGAAATGAAGTTCTAATTAATCCTACCTGCTTCTAGACAGAGGAGTGTGAAAATCAGGAGAGAAGTGGAAAAATCAGATCTCTGTATAGAGCACTTGCATAAATTTTTTCAGATACAATTGTATTGGGCAACCTAAAAACAATGGATATGGAGACAGGGTGTTACCTCTATAATGGGTTTAACAACAATTGTTTTAAGTTAAGCTACTCTATATGTAAGCAATTCACAATTTTTGCATGATATTGATGTTACATTAATACTTGCACTGATCATCTCATATCAAAGAACCTTTAGAGTGAAACTATTTCAAGAATGAAATATTTTTGTAGAGGTTACTAAGCTATTGTGAGTTTTGAAAGACTCTTGGTATGCTGGTTGACTCTAAAATAGCCTCCAGTGAGTGCTACCTGTGCAAACAACCTCATTGGGCTGTAGCTGGAAATGGGCCAAAACCATCATCTTGCTCTAAGGCCTTTCAAATTCTGGGAATGTGGGGGGAGATTCTAGCTTGAATTCTGGGCGGTGATCCTGCCCCAACAGAGGTGGTTCAAAACTCAGATCCATTTCAAGAGAACAGCTGCTCTTGCACGATTAGAGCCAAGACAGGAATGTTTATGAATGGTAGTTAACTAGATTTCTGATTTTCTCATGATATATATACAGGCAGTCCCCGACTTACGCGGATCCGACTTACGTCGGATCCGCACTTACGAACGGGGCTTTCTCGCCCCGGAGGTCGGGGCGAGAAAGCCCCGTTCGTAAGCTGCTCTGGTGCCCCTGGTCTGCTGGAGACCGTCTCCAGCAGACCAGGGGCACCGGGCGGGTTCCCGCGCTTCTGAGGCTTTGCCAGAGCAAAGCCTCAGAAGCGCGGGACCCCCCCGTGTAGGGATAACAGTCCAGGTGCCTGTGGTCTGCTGGGGACCGTCCCCAGCAGACCACAGGCACCCAGGGTATGTCTACACTACCCCGCTAGTTCGAACTAGCGGGGTAATGTATGCATACCGCACTTGCTAATGAAGCCCGGGATTTGAATTTCCCGGGCTTCATTAGCATAAGCGGGGAGCCGCCATTTTTAAATCCCCGCTGCTTCGAACCCCGTGTAGCGCGGCTACACGGGGCTCGAACTAGGTAGTTCGGACTAGGGTGCCTATTCCGAACTACCGGTACACCTCGTTTCACGAGGAGTACCGGTAGTTCGGAATAGGACCCTAGTCCGAACTACCTAGTTCGAGCCCCGTGTAGCCGCGCTACACGGGGTTCGAAGCAGCGGGGATTTAAAAATGGCGGCTCCCCGCTTATGCTAATGAAGCCCGGGAAATTCAAATCCCGGGCTTCATTAGCAAGTGCGGTATGCATACATTACCCCGCTAGTTCGAACTAGCGGGGTAGTGTAGACATACCCCCAGACTGAAGCCGCAGCCGCGGGGGGGTCCCGCGCCTCTGAGGCTTTGCCAGAGCAAAGCCTCAGAGGCGCGGCACCCCGCTGCCCCTGCGGCTCTGCTCCCCGTGTCCCTGGTTTGCTGGGGGGGGCGCAGCTAGTGTGCTTCCCCGCCCCCCCCCCCCCCCAGCAGACCAGGCTTTTGTTTTGGACTCTGGGGCAAAGCAGCTGGGGCGCTGCCGATTGGTCCTGCAGCGCCGCTCTGGGCACTACTGGACCAACCCAGCAGCACCCCAGCTGCTCTGCCCCAGGTGTCCTGATTCAGCCGCTGCTGGTCAGTTTCAGCAGAAGCTGACTTGGGGACGCCTGGGGCAGAGCAGATGGGGTGCTGCTGGGTTGGTCCAGTAGCACCGAGGAGCGGCACTACTGGAGCAACCCTGCAGCACCCCAGCTGCTCTGCCCCAGGCGTCCCCAAGTCAGCTGCTGCTGAAACTGACCAGCGCTGACTACAGGAAGCCCCAGGCAGAGTTGCTCTGCCCCGGGCTTCCTGGAATCAGCTGCTGATCAGTTTCAGCAGCAGCTGACTTGGGGACCTTAAGTTGATTCTGTATGTAAGTCAGAACTGGCGGTCAGTTTCAGCAGTGTCTGACTTACATACAGATTCAACTTAAGAACAAACCTACAGTCCCTATCTTGTACGTAACCCGGGGACTGCCTGTATAAAAAAGTGCACATCTTTAATGCTGGGGAGTGCAAACTGCAGCTTTCAAGCCAGAAGACCTAATCTAAAAGTTATCTGGATCCCACTGTCTCCCTAACCCTACATCTTCTTAATGAAAGAACAGGTAGGCCACAGAGCCTATTATGAAGAAAAGCACATCATTTGTATTGAATCAGCAAGTATGACAGTGAGGGTCTTTACTCACGGCTAATGTCTGCTTTTGTGCAATTCTAAGTCGGGTGGGAAATACTTGACTAGCAAAGTCCAAAAGTGATCAGGGTAGCCAATAGAATTGCTGGGCTTCTGGGCAAGGGGTTGGGGCAGTTCCATGTTCCTGGAAGGGTGAGGGCCTCAGGCAGAAGGGTCGGGCCCTGGGGCAGCCCTCAGCACTGCCCGGACCACACTGACCCCTCCCCCCTTTCCAAGCCAGCCCTTAGGGTGGCCTGGAGGACACCACGCAGGGCTCTGGCAGTGATTTAAAGGGTCCAGGGCTCCAGCTTCCCCTACTGCCATAGTAGTAGCAGCCAGGAGCCCCGGGCCCTTTTAAATTGCTGGGTCCCCTGGGCAGCTGCCCCCTTCCCACACACACCCAGGCCTGAAACTGAATAAAAAGCACTTCAAAATGCAGTGGGAAAGAGATGACTGACAAAGCTTTTTAATAACTTAAAGCATGATACTAGAGTTGGAGACTAAGTCTCCTGGAAACCTGTGTTTAGAAAAGACAAGTTAATGCTGACAGGTTACTGTTCTTCATAACTTTCCTACTCAACTACCAGTTAATGAAAGATGTAAGATACTTGTGATACGCGTGTAACAAACTGATACTGAAATATAAAGACAATTGTTGAATGGTAAAAAAGGGTTGTGTTGGTTTAATGTTAATACTTTGATGTATGAGTTTGAATAGAACCTATGGTAAGGCTTTGGTGTAGCTTTTTCTTGAGATATGTGTTTTTGTCAAACTCTCTCCTACCTAGACTTATTTCAATAATGCTTACAGCTGACAGGACAAAGGTGGTGTTATGTCAGAGGACTTACATTAACTTCCTCTTCCCTGATAATACATAAAATGATGCTAAATTTCTATATTGGAAAAACATGGGTAACAAAGACATGACATGAAAAAAACAAAAATTATGTTGCTTGCATATGCATATTGTTAAAGTTTTATATGAGCCAGTGGTTAATGTTGAGTGGAGGAAAGTAGAGATGTGAACTATTAGTTGACTATCCGATAAGCAAATACTTATCAGATAGTCAACAGGCTAGTCGACTAGTCGCTTCTCCCCCTCCCCCATCCCTCCCCTGCTGCCTCTATCAGAAAGAGGCAGCAAGGGAGGAAGGAAGACGAGAGGTATTTCAAAGTGGCAGCACTGCACGAAGCCTGCAGCCAGACCCAGTGCTCCTGCTTTGAAACGCCATGTGCAGCCCGGAGCTAGCTGGGACGTCCCCAGGCTGCACATGGCATTTCAAAGCAGCAACACTGCATGAGCCCGGGATCAGCTGGGGACTCCCCCACTGACTCCAGGCTCCTTGCTGTGCTGCCACTTTGAAATGTTGTGTGGAGCCTGATGTTGGGCTCCCCGCAGCGTTTCAAAGCGCCAGCGCCACATGCAGCCCGGGGTCAGTGGAGGAGTCCCCAACTGACCCCAGGCTCCACGCTACACTTCAAAGGTGGAGGTGCCCTATCAACTAATCAAATACTCAATGCAAAATACATCGACTATTTAATTAGTCATAACTCAATATTTAACGTTCCTAGAGGAAAGCTAATGAATATGTAATGTGAAAAGGTGCAAGAGACCAAGTGAACAAGGGCTCAAGTCTCAGAAATACCATACCAGAGACTTGAGACTGCCATAATGAAGTGCAGAAAAGCCTTCTAGTACCCTAGAAATCAGAACTTTGGGCACTTAACTATTCTACCTTATTTGATCATACTTATGCTGGCCAAAAACACCAGAGGAGTGACAATTCTTTCAGAATATATGTAAAATTGGGCAAACATATGACTCAGTTTCCATTCATATAGTGTGGCACAGTTGGCATGGGGCACTAATAAGGTTTTTCCGTTCTTATAATATATCCGCTGTGACCTTCTGTGCTTGAAAGCAAAACCCTAGCATTCCCATATTTACCATGGGATATAATTACGATATGGTTTGTACAATGTATGTCTTGTAAAGTGTCATTCTGAATGTCTTGATGTGTTAAACATTAATATCCTGTTGGATTATATGCACTGTGATTGTTATCAATATTGACTATGTACCAATATTTCAAATGTGTATGCTTCTGGGATTACACCCACAAAACAGCTTACAGTCGGACTAGCCAGCATATTGTGGATGAGCCATCCAAGGGAATGGCCCATTAAGAAACACAACAGACCACAGAAAAAAAGCTTGGGCTTTCCTGGGGGTATTTCAGCCAATATGTGAGTAATGGCTGCTGTAATTCTGTGAAGTATGCAAGAGCATATGATTAGATCCTTTTGATACTGAATTCTATCTTGTGCCTGTTCTTTTCCTAGAACTCTGCTGGGTACTTCACTTGGCACAAAGTTCCCTGCACGTGGAAGAAGTTATAAAATGAGGAAGTGACACCATCCCTTAGCTTCCCTCCCCTTACAGCTAAATACCTGGAAACATCTCAGGAAGGAAGACTGGAGATGTGGTAACAAGCTGCAGGGATTTCTAGCCTGTGTATGGAAGGCTGGTGAACTGTTTATGTCATCAGGGTGATGTACTGCTTCATTCAATGCTGTATAGAGCTGATACTGCACTTTTGTTTTATTTCTCGGATAACTAACTTTAATCTGTATGCTGTTATTTATCACTTGAAATCAACCTTTTGCTAGTTAATCTTTTTTATTCTAATCTAAAACTGTACTTGAAGTTGAAAGGGAAATCTGCTCAGGAACAAGGACGGGGTGCATTGCCCTCTTGGTGAGGGAGGGGGTTGACTGGAAAATAAACTTCTGTGGGTCAGGCTTTTGACCGGGGCAAGATAGTTCAGCTCTGGGAACCTAGGCTAGGTGGCGGAGGGGCTTGCTGGAACCTCTTCATTAAATCATGAGGGGCTAGGAGAAGCATTCATGTAACTACAGCTGGATATGTCTCTGCTAGGGATGTAATAGTGTAGTCAATTAACCGGTTAACCAATAAGCAAAAGCTTATAGGTTAATACTGTAGACTACATGCTTTTCCCTCCCCCCACCTTTGCCAGTAATTTTTTTAGCAGGCTGGCCAGCAGCCCAGCTCAGTTATGGCTCAAGCCAGGTCTAGAACCTACCCCTGCTGCAGCTCTGCATTTAGTGTTTTCAGAACCAGGTGGCCAGGCAGTTCAGCTCAGTTGCAGCTCACACCAGGTCCAGGGGCTCAGACCCCTCTTACAGGGGCTGCTGCCACCCCGCGTGGTTGCCTTTTTATCAGAGGCAACAGGCAGCTGGTCCACAAAGGAAGCTTGTTTTTAAACTGGCTCCCCTCGTGGACCAGCTCCTGCCTGGCACCCCACACTGCCTCTAAGACAGTGGCTGCCAGCCCCACCCCCAGGGACTCATAGAATAGTCAACTAACCGATAAAAATTCATGAGGTTACTCAACTGTTCAGTTCACCGATATTTAACATCCCTAGTGTCTGCTTGTGCAAGGCTGTATAAGTGCAAAAGCTGGAGAGGTCTGCAGCTTGTCATGATCTCAAGAGCTTGAGAGGGGACCATGTTGGGGTGAGAGCTCTACATTACGCCAGTTCCAGGTTGCACCCCAGGGAGGTTCATCATATCTCCTACAGCCATCAAAGGGCAGAATACCAAATTATAATGAACGAGCCACTATTGAGTTCCTCAGTGGAAATGCCCATATTCCTATGCATGCATAAATGAAATGAAATGAAATGGTATCTCACCATATCGGCCAGAGAAATGTACAGGAACATACCACCAGCAACTGCAAAGATAACATTAGGAGCAAAGTTGCTGCCCACTAATATACCAAAAATCAGACCAATGTAGCAGGAACATGATGAAAGAAAGTTGAAAAACAGAGCCTGGTAGGTGCTCATCCCAGCATTTACCAAAATGATAAAATCCCCTGGGGGAAGAAAAGAGGGTGAAGGGAAGACATTAAGCACTTATTTTCTGAAGGAAAGGAGACATGTAACGTGTATGAAAGTTATAACCCAGCACTCATTCATGTAACTACCAAAGAACATTTTCAATCAGCACCAACATGAGTGACAGCTGAGTTAAGCAAACATCTATCTTACCCAGTTCATGAGGAAACTCTTCACATAAGATTGCTATAGATGTACTGAGGCCCTGCAGTAATGACAGGGTGAAGGAAGCACCAATGGCCAGACCATCAATGAAATTGTGCAAGGCATCACTCAGTGTGATCATCCAGGCAATTGTTCCAATCTCTGAGAGGGTGGGTCCCTTTAAACATTTGCATAGGCACCTCTGGGTTTTCTCTTCCTGCAGAAAGAACTTGGCAGTTACGTGAAGCATAAAACAGTTGCAAAGGAGACAATGGATTTCTTTCCTTTTATTTAATGTAGAGCTGCTAACAGATCAAGTACTAATTGTCATGGAGACCAAAGTTCTTTGTCCACAAGGCTTACACCGATCAGATAACAGCAGCGCACGCTTTCCCATATTACTGAGAAAACATCCTGCAAAATAAATCTACTTAAATGAGAAGCCCCACTCATTTCAATGAACCTACTCCACTTAATCACACGTACTTGCAGAATTAGACCTATATTCTGTGGAAGGATAATCACTCTGACTGTGGAATTGGTATCTCACTGCCTATTAGCCCTTGGTTCCTCTGTTGAGGCACATACATCAAGCGTCAGACTGTGGATTTTACAGACCACGCAATCTGAGACACTAGATAATACAAACTTGGGGCTCAAGTAGGGTACCAAAGAGCCAGCTCAGCCAGTTCATTAGAAATGAAAGAGTTATCGTATTGCCAAGTACTGACAGTAATTTTCATGGCGCTATTGAATAGTTCTAAGCTTAAAATTTTTTTAATGCAGAGCTGCTGAGTCTGAATATGTAGGACTCATGACTAATAGCCCAGAGGTAGAAATGAAATTATAAGTCTGGCACCATTTAGTCAATGAACCTGTTCAGGCAGATAAATCACAAAATGAACTATCTTATTTGAAATTTTTGCAACTTGCTAGATGTTTGCTCATACAATGTACAGTAATTGTGCTACATTTGTAAACACGACATTTGTACATAAAGCCTCTTAGAAATCCATTAGCTAGGCCTAGTGGTTGAAATGGATAGTTAAATAAATATTGAAGTTATATAAACAACGCTTTTTCTCTTTAGAAAATTCTGTATTCTACAAATACACCATATTCCTCCAACTACAAAAATAGTTGTAGGAAGTGTTTAATTATGAACTATACGAAGTGGTGGTTGCTA
Source organism: Pelodiscus sinensis (assembly GCF_049634645.1). Taxonomy (NCBI): domain Eukaryota; kingdom Metazoa; phylum Chordata; order Testudines; family Trionychidae; genus Pelodiscus; species Pelodiscus sinensis. Next base: position 24,850,050 of record NC_134715.1, read on the forward strand.
TGTGAAAGATACATGCTACTAAACAATTAAAATTTGAACTTAGTAAAATGAGACTCTGAAATACTGATTGGTATCTTACTTGTGCTAGCACTGATATGTTAGTGTTGACTTGGCAGCTTTTTCATAGTGCTTAAGTGAGTCATGAGCTAGAAGTTTATTAATGCCTGTTAGCTTTTCTTCCTAGATAAGCTTGTATAAACAAGTAGGAAACAATACATTACATAAAACAATGCTCATACCTGAGCAGAGACCACACTAACAGTGTCAAAACTGAGGTTTCCATTCGGTTCTATTGTGGCTGGATTTGCATAGCACATCATCCCATTATCAGATTTCAGTGGTGCAGGTGGATTATTCTTAGTCTGAGGAGGATTCTGTTCATGATTTTCAAAGTGAGTGTGGCCATTCTAAGTGAAGGGAAGAAAAACATAAAAACAGAAACTGCAAAATAGGAATATATGTCCAGATACACGCTGCAAGAAAAGCCAGCTTACCCATTCGGATGGACACATAGAAGTCTATTTGTGCTTATTATACTCTTAGGCAGAACTTCCCAAACTGATCAGTAGACAACAGATAGGCTGCAGAGCATTTGCTGATCATTAATCTGCTGGCTCTTCACAAGGTGCTTTTTTCCCTTCTCAGTCCAGCTGTTAAGATGCACTAGCACTGAATGTTCCTGTTCTATGTAGGTAATTGGTTTAAATAGCCACAGGGATGTGGTGCAACTACATGGGGCATCTCCCAGCGGTTTGTAAACTTCAGTGGCAGGGGAGATGGGATTGCATGAGAGAGAATTCACCCCAGACAGTTGAGGTAAGATTTAAACTCTGAAAGTCTGAGAGACACATGCTGCAGCCTGTACACACAAGAAAATACAGTGTGAAGTGGGGAGGAAACTGAGAGCCAGTGCAGAGCCCATTATTAAGGGTCCTGCACTGAAACATGGAGAGGATCAGCATCCCCTATAAGCTGAGTGCTTGGGCGGCTACCCAGGAGAGATTCAGGTACCACCCTACTGATTAGCAGAGTACCCACAGCCAGCAACATGTGTTTCTACTGGCGGTGCACATCTGCACATGCCTCAGTGCACATAACAAAATGTATTCTGTCCCCGGATGAAAAGAATTAGAGGGAACACTAGAGAGGACATAAGATATTGGCAGTGAGGTTAAAGCACAATCACTGAAGAGTCACTAAGCTATGAACATTCAAGGGTGGGAGTGTCTGGCAGTATCTATTTCTCCTTCTTACACCCTACAGTATCTGCATGAGTGCCCAAGGCAAGGCTTTCAGGGTAAAATGCCATTTATGTATTTCCACCAGGAAAATCCATTCATTCAGGTTTTGCTCACAGGAGTTAGTCTTTGAAGCCAAGTACAGTGTGGCCCTAATGGCGCAGGAGATGGGAATTCTGTTTCTGGGTTCTATTTCCAGCTCTGCTTCTAAGTCTCTATGCCAGGGTTTCCCAAATATGGGTCACCATTACATTTCAAAAGGGTCACCAAGTATCTCCCCAGGTGGCTCTGCCACCTTTCCTCCCCATTTTTTAATTGCCTTGGGTCACCAAGTCTTCCTGCATTGTCAAAATGGGTCCCCATCTGGAAAAGGTTGAGAACTGCTGCTCTATGCCTTTGTCCCCAATAACTCCCTTTACTTCAAAATAATAAAAGGAGTGTCCATGCTACCAAGCCCATTATTTCAAAATAAGGGGCTGTTTATTTAGAAATAGTATCTCCTGCTTTCCATGAGGAATAATGCTTATTTCAAAATAGTTAATTTAAACACAGCAGTGGTGTGGATGCTCCACTGCTATTTTGAAAAAACTACTCCTCGGAGTCACTCAGAGTAATTATTCCCCAGTGCTTCCTGGTAGCGAGGTAGCACATCCACATTAAGGGAGTCTTCTCTGTAGTGAGGACATGCTATTTCGAAATCATTATTTTGAAGGAATTTCCTAGTGTAGACATGTCCTATGTTAGCTAGATTAAGGCTACATCTAGACTGCAGGGTTCTTTCAGAAAAAACTTCTTCCGAAAGAGCACGTCCACACTGCCAAAGAACATTGAAAAAGCAATATGTTTTTTCGAAAGACAGCATCCACACTGAATGGACGCCATCTCGCATTTAAGCTGTGATTACTATGGACAGAATGTCACCAGGGCACCTGTGCTTTTTCCTCTTCTTTCGAAAGAACTCCCTCTTCCCCATCCACACACACCTTTTTCCGAAAGAGCTCTTTTGGAAAAAGGCCTCTTCCTCGTAGAAAGAGGTTTATCAATGTCAGAAAAACCCTTCTGTTCTTTCAATTTTCTTTCAAAAGAATGCGATTGCAGTGTGGACATAACTGAAGTTTTTCGGGAAAACAGCTGTTTTTCCAAAAAAAAAAAAAAAACCCTCTGTGGTGTAAACATACCTTCAGTTACTGAGCCTCTCTGAACTTCAGTTTGACCAAGAATCCTAAAGGGGTATTGTGAGACTGAGTTCCTTGGAAATTGGTAATTTGGTGATCATAAAATATTTCACACTAAGTATCTCATAAAAATGTAACAGCTGTTTCAATCCAAGGCTCAATTTTGTAATATAAAAAAGCCGACTTGTAACATAACTTGTCAAAATATATCAAAACCATCTGATACATCAGTCCTGTTAGCTACCTGGCCATAGGTCTTCAGTATCATTTTAAGAATCCTTTCCACAAAGAAGAGAATGTAGAATCCACCAAACACAGCTACTGCTTTCTCAATATAGTTATCAGTTTTAGGATCAAATCCAAATGCCTAGAAGAGAATATAACAGCAAATCAGCTTAGTCAAACTCAGGAGAGAAAAAATTAGTTGGGCTGGATTTTGTAAAGGACCATGTATCTCCTACCACCCATTGGTTTTAACTCTAAGGGTAAGTCTACACAGCAGGGCTAAAATCAAATTAAGCTACCCAACTTCAGCTACATCAATTGTGTAGCTGAAGTCAAAACAGCCTAATTCGGCTTTTGGCGCTGTCTACACAGCGGGAAGAACACTCTTCCTTCGACTTCCCTTACTCCTCATGAAATGTGGGTTACCATGAGTTGGGAGTAAGAAGTCCTTCAGCTCAACATTATTTCGAAATAAAGGCTTGTAGTGTAGATGCACGCTATGTTCTTTCACAATAATGTCAGTTATAACACTGCTGTGTAGACATACCACAACTTATTACTCAAGCCTAAATCTTTTAATTTAGGCCATCATTAGCTGGGCTGGTATAATTTCCAAGTAGAGTGTAAAAGTCACTCACTAAAGTCTCTCCATTTACTTCAATGAGCATAGTACTCAGTAAGTGATACTGACTGTCTAAGAGCCATTATATTCTTGACAACATTTGTTTTTGTTTTGGACATTGCATGCATAGAAAATATACCCTCCCCTTCCAGATAGTAATATAGATGTATGATAGTCATAGGTTAAAATGAAATAATGACAAGTCAATTTAATTACTAGATGGTAGAATGTTGCATGAACAAAATCCCAAAGATGATTAATCCAAATGTGTGGAAAATATACTACATTTATTTCTATAATCTCTTTCTACAACAGGTAATTTAAATGTATTTCTCTACATGTGCAATATTGATATTGGTTTGCCACTATTTGATCTATGTTTAATGTCTTCCCCACAGTAGTATTTGAGGAAGAAATTCATGTTTCCCTAACAGCTAAAATCCCCACTAAACCTGACACAGGAAGAAACTTCTATTACTTTAAAGTGGGGGAAAGCAAGTCTGCTTGCATGAGGATCTGTCAGGATACAGACTTCAATGGGAATTTTACCTGAGTAAGGACAGAGTAAGCAGAATTTGACACTAAAGGCCTCATTTAACATTCAAAGATACATGCACAATTCTCATTGCCAGAAGTAGAAAGAGCATGTATGATGAGGTCCAAATTTAGTTACAATACTTTAGCTTGCCACAGGTATCTGAAGTAAATGAAATAAAGTAAACTACTATCAAAAATCCAATCAATTGCCTAGAAAATATGGCCCAAAATTTGAGTTTCACACTTAAGGGCATATGAACTTTTTCCATTTGCCTGAGTTAGATGTGCCAAATGCACTTGATTCTCTAAACCAGATGTACATAAAAGGATCTGTATAATCAATAAAATACCCACTGGAAAATTTAGGTCCAGTATTTAAAATTGCACAGTGTCAGCTAGTGATTTTTTAAAAACTATTGTATAAAATTCCCTGTTGCAGATGATCTTTCCACTAATATTTATTCAATGAACTGAAATAAAATAGGTATGTTACATTTAGATGAGTTGGCTAATTGAATAGTTAATGCAATTTGCATCAACTATTCAATTAGTCAATAAAGGCTCCTCTGACTTTGAAGTTTAGCAACAGGCAGCTGTTGCCTCTGGGCTGTTGCTTCACTTCAAAGGTGAAAGCGCTGCAGGGAGCATGTAGCCAGTGGGGCACTCCAGCAGTCCCCCACTGGTCCTGTGCTCCCTGCGGCATTTCAAAGCGGCAGTGCCGCAGAGAGCCCGGGGCCGGTTGGGGACTCCCCTACTGGCCCCGGGCTGCACGTGGCATTTCAAAGTGGCAGCACCATGTGGAGCCCAGGGTCTGGCTCAGGGCTCCACATGGCGCTGCCACTTTGAAGTGCCCTCTCCACCTTCCACTCCCAGCAAGAGGTGGGGAAGCGACTAGTCAACTAGTGTGTCAACTATCTGCTTATAGGATAGTCGACTAGTCATTCACATTCCTAAACTAAAAACTGCAAACACTTTGATAAGTGATAGTAAAAGTTGCCTGTTTTTTCTGGTAGATACCTCTTGGGTCTGAGCCTGCACCAGAGTAGAACACTATCCAGAGTAGACCCACTGTTGTTTGTGGGACTGATGGTGTTATTTATGGTGTGCAAGATTAGATGCCATTGTTACTTCTTGCAACAATATTGCTACACAGCAAACTACAACTGACATTCCTAAGCCTTCTATCAGTATAGTCACAATACAATAAGGAGCCTTGAACAAATCAATCACTGCTGTAATTTCATTAGCTTCAGAGTTACAGTAAGGACAATTTTGGTCAAATGTATTTTACCCTTTTTCCAATGGTGGACGCATACTACAGTACAGTGGGCCTCAGTCTCTTCCAGGCAATGCCCCCATGTTACAGTAAAGTATATGGGGTTTCTCTACTCCTGAAGCCATTAAGACAAATGGTACTCATCCCCCCAAAAAATGTGTTCTCAATTCCCCCATGGGGTACAACCCACATGTTGAGGACCCCATGCTATAGTGCAATTCAAAAATGACAACACTTTAGAACTTAGTAAATGCCACACACCAAGAACAAATACCTTTCCTTACCTCTGGAATAAGCTGGAAAATCGCATTGGAAAAGAGGGTCCCAATGGCCAAGCCCACAAAATAGGTTAAAATCTTGGGGAAATATGGCTTCTTTAAGAGAGGAATAAAAACCAATCCAAGGAGTGATGCCAGGTTAATGAGAGTCACGGCAAGGAACCCAAACCCCCAAACTGTGAATGAGAGCACAGCAGAAATACCAAGTGTTTAAATATAATCTACGATGTATGTTTAACAGATGAATTAATACAAGTGCCAAAAATTGTTCACATCTTTTCTGAAATGCAATTGAAGTTAAAACTTACAAACATAAATATCATAAAAAGTACAGAGTAACACGAAAAGAGCTGACCTAAACCCACAAAAACAAGGGAAACAAACTGCTGGAACTGATTAGTTCCTGTCTGGAACCAGTCACATCAAGAACTGAAAACACACTGGGATCTGAAGTCTAGGATTTGGTGGGCCAATTGTGAACAAGGCGAATCAGTTTACTCTGAAGTGACTGGAGAATCTAAGCCTGCTATATTTAATCTGGGACTAGTGCTTTAAAAGCTACACCAGAGGCCAGGGTTATCATGACATATGAATAATACTATCTTGCTATTTGAATATCATTTGACAATGGAAAGCTGGGAAGCAGCCAGAACACTTGGGCTACGGCTATACTGCAGTCTTCTTGAGAAAGAACAGCTGTTCTTGTGCAAAAACTTGCTGGGTGTCTACACTGCACGTGTGTTCTTGCGCAAGTAAATTTACAGTGCAGCGTTGGAAAACAGGGCTTCTTCCGGAAGAGTTATTCCTCTCCCCATGAGGAATAAGCCCTCTTGCACAAGGGTTCTTCCACAAGAAGGCAGCGTAGACAGGCAACATGAATATCTTGCACAAGAAACCCCTATGGCTAAAATGGCCATAAGAGTTTTCTTGCGCAATACAGTGTCCACACTGCCAGGGAAGCTCTTGTGCAAAATCACATGGCAGTGTGGACATGCTCTTGCACAAGATTTTTTGCACAAGAACTCTTCTGCAAAACAGTTCTTACGCAAGAAGCCTGCAGTGTAGACGTAGCCTTGTTGTTCCCTTCCTCACAGATCTCTAGGGCTGGAAGGTTGCACCCCTTGACTCTTTCACAATTCCCTAATCCTTTTCCCTTTGAGGGAAAGATTTGCAAGGAATCCCCTATCGTGAAGACTTGCAGCGCTGCTCCCCTGGACATGCCAAAGTACCTCTGAGGAAGAGATACAGCAAGCTTCTCTGAAAAGGTTTCTGCCTGTCAAGTGCTACCTGGCAATAATATAAAAATATCTCAATGGTGTGCATGTGTGAACATTTGTATCTCCCGTCCTATCCACTACAACAGAGAATGGAGCAGGGCTAAGAGGCAGACAGAGGGGTGGACAATTTTTATTTTTAATTTTCTGTGGATATCTCTAGTTGATGCCATTCTCTGTGGCCAACCAATGTTGTAATAATGAAATTAATCGAGGAAAGGTGCAGATCCTCACTAGTATTCATCGGTTTTATTTGTTTAAATTAATGAGCTCTGCTAATTTACTATCTTGAGAATCTAGCCCTGAAAGTATTAAATATTTATTCTTTACAAAAATATTCATGTGCTAAGACAGTGGTTCTGAAAGTACGGTTTGTGGACCACTAAAAGTCCATGACAGTCTTTCAGGTGGGCCATGGGCTCAGTGTCCCTTCCCCCTCCTCCCTGCAGCAGGGAGCCTGTGTTGGCACTCCATCCTCACACTCCCACCCCCATGAGGTTGGAGTGCCAGCTCCAGCTTCCTGCTGTTGGGGCCAGATCTGGCTCTTGGCGGTGGGGGGTGAGGGGAGAGAAACAGGAAGGAAGCAGCTCCACACGCTACTGCTCCCCCTCTTCCCAGCTGAGAGAACAGCAGCAGTGCAGAAAAGAACTGCCTGGGGGCTTTCCCTGCTGCTTCCAATGGCAGGAATTGTGGCCAGTGTGAGCACTGAGGAGAGAGAGGCCTGTGAGCGGCAGGAGGCCCGGAGCCAGGTAAGTGTCATCCCCCCCAACCACTTCATGTCCAGACCCTACACCCTGGACCCCATCGCCGCACCCACCTAGACCCCCCCACCCTGCCTCCTACCCATAACCCCCATCCCCACCCTCAGCCCACTCCTGCACCCCCACCCCTTCCTGCACCCATTTTGTCATCATGAGTGGTTGGCTGGTGGTCCATGGAAAGGTTTACGTTGAGTGGGGTAAGGAGTGAGCCAAAAAGTTTGAGAACCACTGTGCTAAGACCTTGAATAGCTAGAGCAAGTTTTAGGGAGTAGCATATTTGCATAGAGAAAATGTAAATGATTCCTAAAATAGGTTTAATCAAATACTGAAATTTTGTGTGTGTGAGGCACTTTAGGCCCTATAAACTCACGCCGTAAAAATAAACCCATGGGAGGGAAATTTACATGGAAAACACCATGTAAAGATGTGAAAGGTTCAAGATGTGATGTAAAGGTTCAAGATGTGATGTTTCCAAAGCACTTTGGCCTTACAGAATTGGAGAAATCTATGAATTTGTTTGGAATTCATGCAGCAAGCCAGCCCTTCTCTTCTACAACAGCTCAGGACTCTTATTGCTGTGGGCCTCCCATGTAACAGGAGATAGTACCACATATACATAAGGGCACTGTTAGCACCTTACTAAAACCTAGTGGGAGTTTTTGGTTAGCCTGCTCCCAGTACCAAAAGAGGAAGGGTCCATGAGACTGACAGTCCCCAGAGACAATGGGAAGAGGCCAACACTCCTGGTCAGCCTGATTGACAGGTTGGCCATACCAATGAGAGAATTAGAAGGCCAGGTCCCGTCCACCGTGTGAGCTGGGATTTTCTGGGTCTGAGTCAAAGGAGGAGCGAGCTAAGAAGAGCAGCAAGGAAAGCAAGCTGTGCTGAGGAGCAGACCTGCAGTGACAGAGCAAGAGGCCCATACAGCCCACAGAGTGCAGACCCTGTGTTAAGAAGCAGACGTGCAGTGACCGGAGCCGAAGGAGTCAGAGAAGCAATGCAAGGAGCTGGAGGCTGGCAAAGCAGCAGCAGCTGGAGCTCGGTGTGGTGAGCAGCTGGGACCAGCAGAGGAGGCCACCAGCCCAGAGGCCCTGCAGGTCAGACTTGGAGAGGGATTGTAACTCCAACTGGGAGAGGGGTCCTGCCACCTAGTGCCTGAAGTCATGTGGTCACTGCCAGAACAAGTGTGTCCAACCTGCAACCCCCCCGGCAGCACAGCCAGGGCCTGAGAGAGAGCCCTGGGACCTATAAGGAACAGACTGTGAACTGTCCTTACACTCTGCAAACTGCTGTTTGTGATGGCCCCCTGCTACAGAGCGGGGCTATGTGTTCTTTTAACCTTGTGCATTTGTTCTTATGCTTTTCTTTTTAATCAGTTGGGCTAGGTCTACACGCACGGCTTCTTGCGTGAATAATATGCAAATGAGGCTAAGCATGGAATATCCCTGAGCCTCCTTTCCATACCTAATGAGCCACCATTTTTTTCAGAAGAGGCTCTTGCGCAAGAAGGAGCGTCTACACTGCCCCTTCTTGCGCAAGAAAAACCCTCTTGTGCAATGCTGTTCCTGAAAAGTCATAGGTGTAACAGCATTGCACAAGAGGGTTTTTCTTGCGCAAGAAGGGGTAGTGTAGACGCTCTTTCTTGCGCAAGAGCCTCTTCTGAAAAAAATGGTGGCTCATTAGGTATGGAAAGGAGGCTTGGTGATATTCCATGCTTAGCCTCATTTGCATATTACTCGTGCAAGAAGCCGCCAGTGTAGACATAGCCTTGCTGTTTAATAAATTGTACTTGCTTTGAACTGTCTGTAATGATCAGTGGGTCAAGAAAGCATCTAGTGTGAAGAGAACACCCCAGAGTGGGGACACCCTAGATGCTGCTCTAACTGACTACACGGTCGGGGATTAAGCCCCAGAAAACCTGGGCGCAGTCTTGTTGGGATTTTGAGGTCTCTGCTACTCGGGAGAGTGGAAGGGGGAGCCCTCAGGGTCAGAGAGGCCTTTGGGTAAAAGAAGTGGGAGCAGAGACTCAGATCCTTTCACTGGTCCATTTCACCGGGGTGGTATAGAAGCCAGGAAAGTTCCCCACAATAGCAGGACCATTCCCCTGCTTACATATAGCAGCTGCCTCCACAGTATGACTCTCTGGCCTAATGCCATCCTGAAACCCATGGAGGCCTGTAACATGCAGAGTTTCTGTGGCACAGCTCTCCCATCCAGAAAAAAGCAAGATATTTTTAGGTGCTCACAGGCACCTCTTCTCAATGCTCACATTCGCCACAATTCCTGCTCCCCCACATCAGCTATTTTGGGATTTTTTTCTAGCAGATATTCAGCTTCTCTGATGCCCACAGTGCTAGGTCACTGAAGTGCCAACAACACATATGAAAATGATAGGTGTAAAGCCAGACAAATACATTCTGTATTGATAAGAAAGTGGCACTAGCAGGAGGAAAAACAGATGGATCATTAATGAGAGACAGAAAGAGAGAACTTCAAGTAGTTCAGAAAGTAGTTTACTCCAGGCCAATTTTTGCATTTTTCAGGAGTCTAAAAGTAAGAAAATCTTTTAAAGACCGATAAGGGTAGAAGCAGGCTTGGAAAAGCTCAGTCCCATGCACCACAAGCGTCATTTCACACAATGATACGGAGAAGATATACCATCAATGGTGCCATTTTGGGAGAGCAGCGGGGGCAGCAGCCATGCATACCAGGATGCTGTTTGCCTTTCTTCCCATTCTACTGACTGGGTAACAACACAGATTTTGTGAATTACTTCTCTGCCCTTCCCCTCACCAGCTAGGAGCGCTAGTCAAGCACACAGGCCACGTAGTTTCCCCTCGCTCCCTGATAGTCAAGGGAATGGGAAGAAAAGCAAGCAGCATCCCAGTACACATGCCTGTTGTCCCCCCTGCTCTCCTGAAATGATGCCCTTGACCGTCATTTGTAAAATTCTATGCCATAAATGCTCCAGCTCTGGATTGTTGATTGTGTTATATGCCATATGAAATTGTCAAGACTCGTGTTTATTGTCCATGAGCAGAAAGTTTTGCCTGCACACAAACTTGCCTCTTACCTCATCTTAAACAAATTTTATGGCATTACCACAATCAATTTTCCATATAAGCCATAAAATCATCCACAAACAATAATCAGTCAACACTATGTTGTAACCAGAATCAGGACACCTGGGGCAGAGCAGCTGGGGTGCTGGACCAACCGGCAGCGCCCCAGCTGCTCTGCCACAGGCGTCTGGAGAAAAGCCTAGTCTGCTAGGGGGGAGGGGCATACTAGCTGCGCCTCCCCTCCCCCAGCAGACCAGGAAGACGCGGGCGGCGGACCGAGACGCACCGCGGTCTGCTGCCCGGGTCCTCTGCGGCTTTGCTCCCAGTCTCCCTATGTTTGCAAAGCCTCGGGGGAAGTTGGCAGGGGGGCAGCCCAGGCGTGCCTGGGCTGCTTCGCTGCCCGAGCCCCTCCACTGCTTTGCAAAGCCTCGGGGGAAGCCAGCAGCGGGGCAGCCCAGACGCGCCGCGGCTGTCCCGCTGCCGGCTTCCTCAGAGGCTTTGCTCCCAGTCTTCCTGGTCTGCTGGTCTCCAGCAGACCAGGGAGACTGGGAGCAAAGCCGTGGAGGACCCGGGCAGCGGACCGCGGTGCGTCTCGGTCCGCCGCCCGCGTCTTCCTGGTCTGCTGAGGGGCGCAGTTAGTACGCCCTCCCCCAGCAGACTAGGCTTTTCTCCGGACGCCTGTGGCAGAGCAGCTGGGGCGCTGCCGGTTGGTCCCACAGCGCCGCTCTGGGCGCTACTGGACCAACCCGGCAGCACCCCAGCTGCTCTGCCCCAGGCATCCTGATTCAGCCGCTGTTGGTCAGTTTCAGCGCTACTGAAGCGGTTTCAGCGCTACCGGAGCTGCGCTACTGGAGCAACCCAGCAGCACCCCAGCTGCTCTGCCCCAGGCGTCCCCAAGTCAGCTGCTGCTGAAACTGACCAGCGCTGACTACAGGAAGCCGGAGGCAGAGTTGCTCTGCCCCGGGCTTCCTGGAATCAGCTGCTGATCAGTTTCAGCAGCAGCTGACTTGGGGACGCCTGGGGTTCTTAAGTTGATTCTGTATGTAAGTCGGAACTGGCGGTCAGTTTCAGCAGCGGCTGAATCTGGACGCCAGTTCCGACTTACATACAGATTCAACTTAAGAACAAACCTACAGTCCCTATCTTGTACGTAACCCGGGGACTGCCTGTACTTTGTATTCTGTGTGGTAAATGAAATTAATATATTTGAAAATGTAGAAAAAACAAAAAAATATTTGTACTATATTTAAATTATTTCATTATTGTTTAACAATGCACTTAAAACTACTATTAATCATGATTAATGTTTTGAATTGAGTTAAGTGATTAACTCCAAAACAAATTAAGTTAACTGAGATTAATTGATAGCCCTAATACAGAGTCAAATCCCTCACTGTAATGAAGATGCACCAAGCTGAATTTAGTTTACTTTGCCTGAGTGGTGTCCGTGTCAGGATTTCATATGGAAAGGAATGTACATGATGTTATGAGAGGAAAGTGAAACCTTGTGCAAATATTTTAAAAGCCTACATCAATATTAACTAACGCTTTGATTTTTATCTGTAATAAAAAAATAAATAAATCAACATTTGGGTCCTTTCATTACCACAATCCACACAACATTTGTTTTTACCATTTACGGTCGTCATGAAACTATGCCTTTTAATGCTGTATATTGTCAGCTCCTCTCCATTATCCTGTACAGTACAAATGTTTTAAGACAGTTTAAAAAAAACAAATTAAACCTATTTTCAAGTCTTTAAAGAAACTGCATCAAGAACACAAAACCTTAATCAAGACGCATTAAAATTAAGACAAACTATTTTTAAACGGATAATTTTCAATTTAATATTATCCATTTTGACAGCATAGCAAGAATACATTCTAATATCTACATGCCCATGTAGAAAGACAGACAGCAGAAAATGCAAGTCAGAAAATAGGATAAGAAAATTAGGTTAATGCCAGATTGCTAGAATGACTGAAAGGTTCTCTAGTAAGAATGATCATACATTCATAATGGCACTCTGACGCTCTCAGAATAACTGAATTTATTGGTACACATAGTAGTGTTATAGCTGAGGTAATACTTTTGCAATTTTACAGGATATTGTTTTGGAATTTCAGTTTGCCTAAGGACTGTCAGGTGTTATTTAACTGCAGTAATGTGTCAAAATATGTATAATTTTGCACATAATTTAATAACCTTTATATTTGAATGTGCGGGACATGTTTGTATGACTGGTGGTAATTTCATATACTTCTGCATTTTAGATCCTTCTTTCTTTAGGATTTTGGCCATAGAAATGTGGGACCAGAATTTAAAAAAAAAAAATAGCTCTAATTTAGGCGTCTAGTAAGTAACCAGATTTTCAAGGCCCTGATTTAGCCAAGTACTTCAGGCTTAAAGCATTTTGCTGAACAGGGAGGGATTTATTCCCATGATGAAGTGTTTTCCTGACTGGGAGTCCAAAAAATTGGGACTGAATTTTTTTTTTTTTTTAAATTCTGGTCCCACATTTCTATGGCCAAAATCCTTAGATATCAGAATAAAGTGGGGTTTTTTTCATGCTTTTATTTGTTATGTTATGACTGCTCTGCTCAAACAGATAAATAAATAAAAGTATGAAAATGGAGTTTTCAATGGATAATTGTTTTTTGTAAGGAACCTTAATACAGGAGACCAGCTTATGTCTATCACTGATGTAATGAAAGCAGCATGAATTTAAGAAGTACTGCCAAACCGAAACATTCAGGAGAAGCTCAAAAAAGTGTGAGATTTAAAAAAACAGGAACAAGAATCTGGGTGTCTTTATTGGCTTTTCACTTGGGTCACATTTTCATGGTTTCCTCTGCAACCATGAAAGCTAGAAACGAGAGAGAGAACTTTGTATCATGTAATTTTGAGAGACACTAAGAACTGTTGCTTCAAGAAAAGTACCAAACATTTCAGTCATGATAAAATTGCAAGATTTAACAAACCTGCTGAAAATATTTTGTTTTCTTTGTATTTTACAGAGCCATACCCCTAAAAATACACTTTTTACTAGGACATGATCCAGCTTAAACTATCTTTAGGCTACTCAGTTCCTGGAATATTGCTAGTTCTGGTTTTCTAATATAGCATGCTCTCCTATATAAAGGAAGAGACCCCCAAACAAACAGCCCTACAGCACCAAACTTCAACATTCTCTGGGAGACAAAGGTAGAGAATTCACTCAATTGCTTCTCCCCCATGCTTTAACTTCCAATGCTCAGGTCTTTCAACACTCCAGTTATAGTATCAGTGAATGTTACTGTTCTGACTCTGTCTTATGGAATTGTGGGTGGCAGCCTGGATAAGATTAGGCCTTTTTCCAGTCATCTTATTTTAATTTTCTGTAGGCCTGACTCCTTCCATAGGTAATCAATTTGTTACTGAAGTCAGTGAAGGAGAGAACTTTATGCCATCTGTTGGCTGACATCTTGTCATTAGCATTATAAAGGGCAACAGGTAGAAATCCTGAGCTCCCTGCCTGGAAATGTGATCCAGCCTGTGAGCAAAAGCAGTGATTCTCAATCTTTTTTCATTTGCGCACCCTAAAAATGTTCTAATACTCCTGGAGACCCCTTTGGAAATCTTAGCTATACAGGCAGTCTCCGACTTACGTGGATCCGACTTATGTCGGATCCGCACTTACGAATGGGGCTTTTCTTGCCCCGGAGCTCACGGGCGGCGAGTCGCCGCCCGTGTCCTCCGGGGCGAAAAAAGCTTCTCCCGGTCTCACTGGTCTGCTGGACCCCCCCAGCAGACCAGGGACACCCGAGCAAAGCCGCGGCTTTGCTGGACCCCCCCCAGCAGACCAGGAGCAAAGCCGCCCAGGCGGCGGCAAACGGGCTTTGCTCCCGGGCAAACGAGCAAAGCCACCCAAGCGGCGGCTTTGTTCGGGTGTCCCTGGTCTCCTGGGGGGGGGAATGGGGCGCAGCTAGTGCGCCCCCCCCCCCCCCAGCAGACCAGGCTTTTGTTGCGGGACGCCTCGGGTAGAGCAGCTGGGGTGCTGCCGGGTTGGTCCTGTGGGAACCTACCGGGCAGCGCCCCAGCTGTTCTGTCCCAGGCTCCAGATTCAGCAGCTGTTGAAACTGATCAGGCTGATTCCAGGAAGCTGTGGGTAGAGCAACTCTGCCTCTGGCTTCCTGTAGTCAGCCCCTGGTCAGTTTCAGTGGCAGCAGCTGAATCTGGAGCCAGTTCCGACTTGCATACAAATTCAACGTAAGAACAAACCTATAGTCCCTATCTTGTACGTAACCCAGGGACTGCCTGTAGTCTGCAGACTCCCAAGGATCTGTGGACTTCAGGTTGAGAGCCACTAAACTAGGGAAAAGAACACCACCAATTGCAGGACCTAAACTCTTTTATACTTCACCACCTGACTTTGGTAAGTTAAAAAAGGACTCATCTCCCTCAAACAAGCAGATTCCTGGAATGCATTTAATGGACACTCATATCTGAAAAGGCAAATTTGTTATCTCTGGTTATCAGCTGTGCAGTGTGAGCAGATCTGCTCTGAAGAAGCAAGGGAGGAGACTGAGTAGGATGTTTTATGTTTGCCTGGCTGCTACACTTCTGCAGCTCTCTCCTGTTACTTCTCAAAGAGGCAAGAACATGATTTTGCCCACACTTAGTTATCTGTGCAGTACTATTTATTTAACAATCAATCTACAAAGAAAATAGATGTGTATTAGATGCTGCCTTTTAGCATTTTCTCTGTTTCTGTAGCAGCATTTCATAATTGCTGAGTTATGAACTTTGTAATGAATATTGGAATTAAAAATCATATTTTGGCCTCTAAAATATTCTCTATTTTAGGCTCCTGCAATACAGAGGAAGGTAGCGGGCCGCTGAACATTTTCTGTCCATCTCAGAGAGCAAGCTGCTTCTCTTATCTTGTTGCTAAGAGTTGGCAGAGTAAAAAATAAAAAGGATGGTCACAATAGTGTAGGTGGTTAATTATTGTTCAAGCTTTAAATGCACAGGCTATTTAACCCACTCAGAAAAGTAATATACTTCCTCTACTCTGTCTAGATACTTACATGGCTCTTATCAGGATAGCTGAGATCCTCCTCTTTGGCATATTGTTTTTATTATTATTTATGATGATGATGGTTATTATTAATAAACAATGCAATGTTAGCATTGTCTAATAGCCAGAAAAAGAAGCAACATATTCCAAATACAAAAACAGCCTGTCCTCAAACTCTAACAAGTAGAAATCCACTATATCTTTTATTACATATTTATATTTATTTCTGCCCTGGGTTATAGTAGAAGAAAAAAATTATTTGGTTATTATTTCAATAATGCCATTACTTTGTTGATTTAAATTGTTCTTTACTCCAGCTTTGTGTGTTTATTATTATTTATGGTAGCATCTAGAAGACTTGACCCATTGTGCTAATCATGGTACAAAAAACATTCGCAGCCTCACAGTGCTCACAGTCTAGGATTATAAAATGTAAAGGGCTTACCTTTTAAGTAATAGTTAAATTAATGATCCATATGAAAAACTAAACTTGTTTTGTTAATTGTATTATAACCAAGACAACCACAGTAAATGGAGCTCATGGATTTAATTAAGTCCTAAGCAGCATTAAATCAAAGTTCATTTTATTTATTTTCTTTTATAGCACTCTTACAAAGCACCTATAATTCGGAAAAAGAAAAGTAAGCAAAAATGTTCCCACAGATAGAAAGATTGAAATCTAGAAAATTCTTATGGAAAAGTCTTTAAATTCTCCCACAAGGAATTTGCAAGTTCTCTTCCAAATCTTCACTGAAGTTGCTACCATGTACAGTGGTTCTCATCCGGGTTTTTGGGGCCTGGTGGGGTGGCTGTGAGCAGGTTTCAGGGGGTCCACCAGCCAGGACCTGTGTTAAACTTGCAGCAGCCCAGAGCAGAAAGTCTAGTCCCTGCCATGCAGGGCTAAAGCCCGGTGTCTTCCCACCCAGGGCTGAAGCAGAAGCCTGAACAACTCAACTTCATGGGCCGTCCTATGGTATGGGGCCCTGGGCAGTTGGCCCATTTGCTACTGAGGCTGTTAAGAGGGAGTAAATTGACTAATCATGTAGTTGATACAATTTGTATCGACTACACAATTAGTCGATAAGGGAAGGTGCTCAGCCCCTGCTCACACTCGTCCAGGAGCTCCCCCTGCTGCAGCTCTGCAGTTTAAATGTACAGTAAAACTCCGATGGTCTGGCATCTGATGGCCCGGCACTCCAGATGGTCCAGCACCATCAGGAACCCGGAAGTGCTCCGGGCAGCCGGACCATTGGAGCTACTCTGCCCCCAGCTTCCCGGATTCAGCCACTGCTAAAACTGACCAGCGGCTGACTCCAGGAAGCCCGGGACAGAGCAGCTCTGCCTCGGGCTTCCTGGAATCAGCCCCTGATCAGTTTCAGCAGCAGCTGACTTGGGGACTCCTGGGGCAGAGCAGCTGGGGGGCTGCCAGGTTGGTCCAGTAGCTCCAAGGAGTGGTGCTGCCGGAGCAACCCGGCAGTGCCCCAGCTGCTCTGCCCCAGGAATCCCCAAGAGCAGCTAGGGTGCTGCCGGGTTGGTCTTGCCGCGCCAAGGGTTGGTGCTACCGGACGAACCCGGCAGCGCCCCAGCTGCTCTGCTGCAGACGTCCCCAATTCAGCCGCTGCTGAAACTGACCTGGGGCAGAGCCGGACTATTGGAAGGGAGGGGCTAGGAGGGGTCGGAGCCCCTCATAGCCCCCCCTTCTGATAGTCTGGCATATTTGATAATCTGGCACCCCCTGGGTTCTAAAGGTGCCAGATTATCGGAAGTTTACTGTAGTAGGGGCCGAGCACCCCCAGCACCCTCTCCTGTTACCTCCCTCCCCACACACTTGCTGCCTCTGATAGAGAAGCAGCAAGGGGGAGGGAGTGAGTAGTCAAGTGGATGATGCAACTAGTCGCTTACATCCCTACTTGCTACACTTTAATGCCAGCCCTGGCTTTTAGATGCAGAAAACCAGTTGTTGTGGGACAGGTGAGCCGTGGAGTTTATCACATGTTGGGACATGCAGTTTCCAACATTAAGACTGAAATCCATTCTCTCTCCTATAAATTAGGTCCAGACTTGGGATTCCTGGCAGGTTGTTAGCCTGGACCTCATCAAAGCAAAGTGTAGACACTTTGCTAAACTCTGGCCTCCAATTTTGGTCTTGGGGGCTTATAACCTCACTTAAGTACCAAAATAAGTAGCCTAATGTTAAGAGATCACAAAGCTAATGGGAAGTGTGGGTGATCAATACCACTGAAAAATAGAGAACTCATTTAGCTGCTTTCTTATGAATTTAGGCATGAATTTAGGCACTCAACTTTAAATAACTGAACTCTTTTGGGGGGTTTTGTTTGAACTCAGGAGCAATATGAGCCATAAAATATAAACAGTGAACTCCAAGGTAATAGTATACCTGCCTCTGCCTTGGGATCATAAATTATAGTGATTTGATTAGAAAAACCTCTCATTCTAAATTATTTTTATTAAATAACTACTTATGCCACTAAGATTACCATCTGATACTAGTGTTCCGCACAGCACAAAAGCCTGCAAGAACAAATTACTGCATAGCACTACACAGCATTTTACATTGACACTATGGTAACTCATAGAACTAGAAAAACTTAAACAATGAATGTTCCTTTAGCACCTTAGAGACCAACTGACTATCTGCAAGTTCATTGGCTTCTTACAAGAAGATGGAATTTTCTTTCTCCCGCTCATCTATATTAGCTCCAAATTGTCTTCAAATCCCCCAGACTGTTTATAGCAGTGAATACAGGAGCTACTACAAAAACTCAGGTCTGGCTTCGGTCTCTATTACTCCTTATTTCTAAGAGATGAAAAGTGTGTAAGGTGCATGACAAAACAAGATATAGGCTCTGACATGGACGACTTTACAGGGGCTACATCTACGCTACAAGTTTTGCCACAAGAGCCTATGCAAATGAAGGACAGATTCACATCTTCTTGTGCTTTATTTGCATACTCTCTTCCAATCCATTTTTGCACTAGGGGTTTTTGATGTTTTAGATGTTTCCTTTTTGCGCAAAAACCCCTTTTGCCTCAAAAAAGGAGGAGGTATACCGATCTTGCATAAAAAGGAGTTTTTGCACAAAAAGGAAACGTCCACACTGCTTGTTTTTGCGCAAAAACCCCTAGCACAAAAATGGATTAGAAGAGAGTATGCAAATGAAGCGCGAGAAAATACTAATCCATTCTTCATTTGCATAGGCTCTTGTGGCAAAACTCTTAGAGAAGACGTAGCCAGGGAGTACAACAATGAGGGTTATCAATAGACATACAAAGAGGAGGAAGGGAAAAGGAAAGAAAAGGATAACAATAAGATCACACCCTTACTCACTCAGTCATTTACACATCTAGGCCTCTATTTGCAGACAAGCAGGGCCTGATTTTCAAAGCTACTGAGCACCCAGAGCTCACTGAAATGAAGTTGCAGGTGCTCAGCTCTGTTTAAAGAGAGGCCTTTAAGTATTCTGGAAACATCACTTTGTGTAGCTCCATTGATTTAGCTACAGGATCAGGGGCCACTGTTGATTCCATTGTGATACCTGGTTTTGCACTTATTTCCTTCCCCTTAAAATAAAATAATAATAATAGTAAGTATTAGTATTTTACTATTAATTTCAGAGTCTGAAAAAAATGGGGGAATTAAGAACAGGCTTAAGGAGAAGTTCCGTGCTCAGTGAACAGCAAGGAAGAAGGCACAAAAGCAGGAATGGGAAAAACAGATACGGAAAATTTCTCTGGGCAGAATACCCACTGTCTCCCCCAAAATAGCTTTGCTTCCTTGACCCCATCTGCAAATGACCATTCAAATGTCATCTCCTGTGAATCTTAATGGGACTTGCCCATCTAAAATGCACATTTAATATTCACCCTGTAAAACCATTTCTCCCTGCAGTTACCAAAGACATCTTCTGTTTCAGATAGTAATAGTCAGTGAAATGGCTCTTATGCATCAGTGCATAAGCCACCCTCTAATGGAGATGATTGGGAAGAAAATTACCACTATGTACAGGTTATTTCATAACCTCCCACAAGTTGGTTTATCGTAGTTTCCTCTGAACGTATCCTAGATTAGGCAGAAACAAATGGACACAATTCATCACTACAAGTTCTACTCCTATTCTATTATGAAAGAAAGACGATTAACTACCTTGTGAAGGAGACGGAACAAATGTATTCTTTGGCTTTGACAAATTATCACAAGGGTGAAAAAGCAGCTGTTGCAAGACAGCTGGACACATTGCAGAGAAGTTGGAACTTGTTATCAGGCTGGTGTTCGGCAATCCATGAAATGAAAAGATGTCCTCCCCAGACATGCACTGAAAAAAAGTGAATAAAGATAATTTCATGTCAGTTTAATAAAGAGGTGAGAAATGAAAAGAATATTAGTGTTTTACAATGAAAATACAGGGTGGGATTTTTGAAGTAGCATCCTTTGCACATTCATCTTTTATGCATGAAAACACAACGATTGAAAATCCTTTGCTTTGCATGGGCAAAGCCACCTAACATACTTGGGAGCACAATTCACATAATCATAGAATCACAGAACTGGAAGGGACCTCGAGAGGTCATCGAGTCCAGCCCCCCGCCCTCAAGGCAGGACTAAGCTCCATCTACACCATCCCTGACAGATGTCTATCTAACCTGTTCTTAAATATCTCCAGAGAGGGAGATTCCACCACCTCCCTTGGCAATTTATTCCAATGTTTGACCACCCTGACAGTTAGGAATTTTTTCCTAATGTCCAATCTAAACCTCCCTTGCTGCACTTTAAGCCCATTACTCCTTGTCCTGTCCTCAGAAACCAAGAGGAACAAATTTTCTCCTTCCTCCTTGTGACACCCTTTTAGATATTTGAAAACCGCTATCATGTCCCCCCTTAATCTTCTTTTTTCCAAACTAAACAAGCCCAGTTCATGAAGCCTGGCTTCATAGGTCATGTTCTCTAGACCTTTAATCATTCTTGTCGCTCTTCTCTGTACCCTTTCCAATTTCTCCACATCTTTCTTGAAATGTGGCGCCCAGAACTGGACACAGTACTCCAGCTGAGGCCTAACTAGTGCAGAGTAGAGCGGCAGAATGACTTCACAAGTTTTGCTTACAACACACCTGTTGATACAACCTAGAATCATATTTGCTTTTTTTGCAACAGCATCACACTGTTGACTCATATTCAACTTGTGGTCCACTATGACCCCTAGATCCCTTTCTGCCATGCTCCTTCCTAGACAGTCGCTTCCCATCTTGTATGTATGGAACTGATTGTTCCTTCCTAAGTGGAGCACTTTGCATTTCTCTTTATTAAACCTCATCCTGTTTACCTCTGACCATTTCTCTAACTTGCTAAGGTCATTTTGAATTATGTCCCTATCCTCCAAAGAAATTGCAACCCCACCCAGTTTGGTATCATCTGCAAACTTAATAAGCGTACTCTCTATCCCAATATCTACATCATTGATGAAGATATTGAACAGTACGGGTCCCAAAACAGACCCTTGAGGAACTCCACTTGCTATCCCTTCCAGCAGGATTTAGCACGGTTAACAACAACTCTCTGACTACGGTTATCCAGCCAATTATGCACCCACCTTATTGTGGCCCTATCTAAGTTATATTTGCCTAGTTTATCAATAAGAATATCATGCGAGACCGTATCAAATGCCTTACTAAAGTCTAGGTATATGACATCCACCGCTTCTCCCTTATCCACAAGGCTCGTTATCCTATCAAAGAAAGCTATCAGATTAGTTTGGCATGACTTGTTCTTCACAAACCCATGCTGACTATTCCCTATCACTTTATTACCTTCCAAGTGTTTGCATGAGATTTCCTTAATTACCTGCTCCATTATCTTCCCTGGGACAGACGTTAAACTGACCGGTCTGTAGTTTCCTGGGTTTTTCTTATTCCCCTTTTTATAGATGGGCACAATATTTGTCCTTTTCCAGTCTTCTGGAATCTCCCCTGTCTGCCATGATTTTTCAAAAATCATAGCTAAAGGCTCAGATACCTCCTCTATCAGCTCCTTGAGTATCCTGGGATGCATTTCATAGGACCTGGTGACTTGCTGACATCTAACTTTCCTAAGTGATTTTTAACTTGTTCTTTGTGTATCCTATCTTCTAAACTTACCCTCTCTCTGCTTGTATTCTCTGCTTGTATTCACTAATAAGTCAATGGAACTTGTTTCTAAGTCACTGGACTTTGGAAAATTTTCTGTGTAATTATGATCTCATTGAAAATGCTGGTTCACTGAACATAAAACTAGTCTCACAACTAAAGAAATCTAAAAATATTTAGGGTACCATTAAAATCTCAATGACAACATATCAAGTAATGATAGTTACTGCACCAATCATTATTCATGTAAATAAATATTTCAATCACATGCTATTTTATGTCTCAGTAAACTTGAATTAAACAGTCCTAAGGGATCTTATAGTAAGTTGTTTGCAATGGTTCTTATCTATTTCATAGCAGTGACAGAACAAATCGGACTATACTCACTTTAACATAAAATAAGATTCCACTAAGATATGTACCTCGTGCTCATTAGCCCCTTAGCATAGGACAAGCCAGTAGTTCCTCCTGTGCTAGCCTGAATATATTTTGTTAGAGTATGTCAAGCCAGGAATTCTTTTCAACATCCAGCTAATAGACAGAAATCTTGATTGAAGTTGTGCAGATATGTAAGGATTTGTTTCACAGTAACAGTGTATTATTCCTTTTCATTCACACACTTTTCTATGACAGTTCCTGAAGTAGTTCTTCAGAGGAGTATATCCAAGAAACAAAAGTTTTCACATGCCAAGAATGAGTCATGAGACAAGGTGAAGTCAAATTTTCTTTCTATACAAGACACTGCAAAATAGTTAAACCTAGAATGTCTGTGATTATAAAAGTTTGGGGGCTTTAAGGCGTTTTAGAAAATATGTATTAAGGGCCGCTGCCACAGGGTGTTTCCCAGGGTTCCTGGCCACGGCTGCCTGTCTACCCTACCCCACTGCCAGGCCCAGTCCTTCTGCCACTGGGGATTCTAAGGCTAGGGCTGCCTGCCTCCACCAATGCTGTTTCAACCGGGGAGTTCCTTGGCCAGCGCTACCCAGTCTCTTTGGCCCTGCTGCCACTCGGGGTTTTCTGGGGTTCCCAGTTGTGAGGTTGCTGGCAGCTGGGCAACCACAGTAGCCTTCCCCAGCTGGAACTGGGATTCCCCAACTGGCTGGCCCAGCTGACTCTGGGGGTTCCCTGGCCAAGATGGGGGCTTCTCAGCTTGGGCTCCGTAGCCCCCGTGTTCTCTCAGCTGGCTCTCACTCCTCACTCCACAGCTCTTTGTCCAGCAACATCCCTGACCCTACCAGACCACAGATGTTGACAGACCAGAGAGTCCCGGATTTGGGAGGTTCAACCTGTACATATCTTGCAACACTTGCTACAACAATGTCTGTTCCCCCTTTCGGGTGACATTACCTCATGCAAATTGTAACCAAACTTGTTTGTCTGAGCGATTGGCTGAACAAAAGAAGTAGGAATGAATGGAGTTGTAGGCTCTAAAGTTTTACATTTTTATTTTTGAATTCAGATATTTTTGTACATAATTCTACATTTGTAAGTTGCACTTCCATGATAAAGCAATTGCACTACATTACTTGTTAGATGAACTGAAAACTTCTATTTTTTGTTTTATACAGTGCAAATATTTGTAATCAAAATAAAGTAAGCACTGTCCACTTTCTATTCTGTGTTGTAATTGAAATCAATATATTGGAAAATGTTCAAAATACTCAAAAATATTTAAACAAACAATATTCTATTATTGTTTACCTGAGCAATGAATTGCATGATTAGTTTTCTTTAATCACCTGACAGCCCTAGGGATGTAAAATCTCATTTAACTTGCTAACAGGTTAAACATATTGTTTATCTGGTAAACCCTTTAAAGGGGGAGCGAGCGGAGGGCTGCCCCCCTCTGCCTGCCGCTGAGCTAAAGGTCCTCTCTACCCCATCCACTGCAGGCAGGGACTGCACCAGCATCCCAATCAGAGCAGCCCCTGCCTGCAGTGGACCTGGGCCTGCCGCAGACAGAGGCTGCACTGGCCGGGCCACCAGACTAGCCCTTGTCTGCAGTGCACCCTCTACAGGGATAGAGCACTCCCCTGGCCACACCACATGGGGGAGCTGCTTCGGCAGCCACCAGTTAAGGTTAACTGGTAAGCCTTGCCGGTCAACCAGAGACCCCACAGAGGGCCCAGGATCTTATCAAACATCTGTGTTGGAAGACTCCAGAAGCTCTCCAGTAGATATTACTAAAGAATTTCTTCGGTTTGTTGAATTCACGTCACTCTCAGCTATAAAGAAAAAAGATGACCAATGTTGAAACTGCATTGCAGCTGTATTTGTCACGTGATCACAACTGTAGTGGAGAACGTTCCTTCTCTCTCCATAGGTCAAAAATGTGCCCGATCCACCATGGCACAAGAGCATCTCAATGTTCCTCTTGTGCAGTGAGAATGAAATAATCAGGTCTTTGAATTACGATGACAAAGCTAAAGCTAGTGAAAAAAATGTTTTTTTAAAAATTGAGTGTAGAATAAACATGTTAATATGTATTTATGTAACTATGTATATAGATAAATGTTTGAGAACTTCATAATTTGTTTGAAATATGCGTTTAGGCCCTTCCCTCCCATTAGCCTTAGACTTCTCATAACCCTCATCCAGCCTTACCTTGGCTAAGAGCACTGTATAATTGCAAAGTATTATTATGATTTTCTGACCAGACAACACATGCCTCATTTGGGACTGGAAGAATGCGATCAGACACAGGGGCACAGACCAAACAATAAAAATGAAGTGAATACAGTACTATATTAAACGTAAACTATTAAAAATAAAGTGAAAGCAGCATTTTTATTTTGCCTAGTAAAGTTTCAAAGCTGTGTTAAGCCAATGTTCATTTGTAATTTTTTTTAAAGAATCATAACATTATGTTCAGAGTGACAAACAGCCTCCATTCCTCAGGTGTTCATAGCTCTGACATTCTATTGTAAGTAGAAATAAAGTCAAGCAGGAACATAAATAAAATGCAATAATTTTGAAAACACAGTTGAACAATCAATATTACCATCCTTGCGATATTTTGAAGTTGTTTCCATTGTGAAGATGGATAAAACAAAAAGTCAATATATTGAAATTTTTCATAAGACAAAAAGTTCCAAATCAACTTTAAGTCTTGAAACATAATGGCATTCCTGAAGCAAAGTGTTTTATTGAGGTTTGTGAACCAAATCAAAACTATTTCTTTTCAAGACAGTTCAACATTGAAATTCACTTGAAAGGAAAATTACTAAACTGCTCTCCTTATAGTCTGTGTGTATTCTTTGGGGCAAATGTCTGTTAGGCCACGTCTATACTGCGTGGAAGATCGATGCTGCCATGGTTGATCTTCCTGGGTTCTAATGAAGACCTGCTAAATCGAACTCAAAGGGCGCCCTTGTCAGCGCCACTACTCCAGCTCCTCACAAGGAGTAAGGGAAGCCAACAGGAGCGTTTGCGCTCGTTAACCTCCTGCTATGTGGATAATGCAGAAATGCAGTGCAAGATGCTACGTAATTAACATTGCTGGAATTGTGTATCTTAAGTCAACCTTCTGCTGTAGTATAGACCAGGCCTTAGAGAAAGGCCCTTCTGTGACTTTCCTGCATTCCCATTGGCTGTGTCTAGACTGGCCAGTTTTTCCAGAAAAATCAGCCGCTTTTCCAGAAAAACTTGCCAGCTGTCTACACTGGCCACTTGAATTTCCACAAAAGCACTGACTTCCTACTGTAAGAAATCAGTGCTTTTTGCGGAAATACTATGCTGCTCCCATTCGGGCAAAAGTCCCTTTTGCGCATAAGGGCCGGTGTAGACAGCTGAGATTTGTTTTCCACAAAAGAGCCCCGATCGCGAAAATGGCGATCGGGCTTTTTTGCGGAAAAGCTCGTCTAGGTTGGCACAGACACTTTTCCGCAAAAAGTGCTTTTGTGGAAAAGCGTCCGTGCCAATCTAGATGCTCTGTTCCAAAAATGCTTTTAATGGAAAACTTTTCCATTAAAAGCATTTCCGGAAAATCATGCCAATCTAGACGCAGCCATTGTGAAATTAAAGCAGCTCCTTCCCACAACCGTCACATCTATGTATTAAACTTAAGTACTGTAAACATGTTCCAGTTTTACCTAACCCTGGCTCTGCAATATGTGTTTTTCTGCTAAGACAAAGACGCACCTTTTTTTGGTGGGGGGGGAATGGCCTAAACTTCTAGTCTTTCGTATTGCAAAGAAAATATTTAGTATGTGAGCCAAATGGGCATTGCTAACTTTCTGAATCTGAGGTCAGGTGCACTGAAACAAAAGCTCAAAAGAGAACTACACACACACACACACACACACCCCAGCCCTGTCAGCTCAGAATACTAATAAATGAACGTCCTCAAGGGCACCATTGGATGGCAGAAGTCTCCTATGCCCTTCTACCTCCTTCCCCGAATTTTATACAGAACATTTGCTCCTGGCACACACAGCTTAGCCCCCGGTGAAGCTCCGAGTGTCTAATGTGAGTTCTGCTGAGGAGATGTGCTGCTCTCAGCTTGTGCCCCTGGAGCAGGGAGTCAATATTTTGTTTATAAATAGAGGGAGGGTGATGGAGATAAGAAAGGCATGGTAATTCAAATAAGAATCTGGAAGTTAAATGGAAAACAGAAATCCCTCTGGGACTGACAGCATGAAAAGTAACAGAGGTCAGGAAGGATGGAGAATGAGAGTCAAATGAGAGATCGCTTAACCCCCAATGGGCAGCAGGTTCTGCCCCCATGCTGGGTTGTATAGCAATGGCTGCTGTGCAATTTTACATTTTATCTGAAAACCATTTTGTTTTGTCATTTTTTGTTTTGAGTTTGAGACTAGGAAAGAATAAGAAAGGGTCATATGAGTATCAGATGTGTTTATGCCTCAAATTCTTAGGGTTTCAGCTGTAGCCAGGCCAATTCCAGAACAAAGAACAGATTTGCATCCGCATAAAGTCAACAAATATCATTTGTAATATTCATTGGGCACTATCCATGTGCACAGCATTTTTCAGAATATGCCAGAAAAAGTATTCCCTGCACCGAGGCATATAAAATGTGTAGCCCTGACTCAGATATTTAAGTATGAAGTATATGGATAGTAACATGTGCTCAATAACTCTGAGTGGAAGTACTAAAAACAGTGAAATTTTACTTAAGGACTAGAAGATTTGACCCTCCAATCCTTTTTCAAGCGAAAGAACTGCCAAGCGCTCCTCTGCCTGTTTATTTTCCTTTCCTGCCTGCAATGCCCCCTTCCCCACCCCACCCCCACCCCCAACATATACCTCTCAACACTTAATTTTTTTCTTCAGCTTTAAAATGTGGAATTTTCTTGGTGTTAGGTTTTAAATATTCTGAGAGAACTGCTTCTCAACCACTGTTGTGTTGAGGAGCCTTCAGGAATGTTAAACACAAGTGCAGTGTTGCCAACTCACACAATAATTATCATTTTCCTTAAAGCCCTAGTTCCTGGAATCAAGTGGACGTGCGATGATTTGAGCCTTCATTCTTAAAGAAAAAATGAAAGTGTCTAACCCTTGTGGCTATGGAGAAAGCTTCAAAATGTAAACCCCAGAGCACCCTAAAGACTCAAAATGCAGACAACAAATAAAAAGAATACCAAATCTCTTATTTTTACATAATCATGATTTTCAGTGAACCTAACTCAAGACTTTTAAATACTTGGAGGTTGGCAATAATGTGAGTGTTACTTTCAAGTCACTTTCACTACCATTTAAAGTCAGTTTCTAGTCTATTGCTTGTAGTTTGGTAACACCCCCTTAGAACTCCTGCCCTTTCAAGTATAAGTTAATGGGGTTTCTTGTCTTGATAGAATGTTAGTAAAAGTTTAATGATAGAAAGTAATCTAGATTTTTCTACAATTGTTGTATTCAAAAGTAAGAATAAACATTAAAATTGTATATCTAATCAGTGCCCCTTCAGTGACTTGAAAGAAGATTTCGGTCTTTTGGCTAAGATCAAGTTTATTCATTTTTTTCTTTATGTAGGAATTAGATACAGTGCTCTTGTCAGTTAATTTCAAAGCAGTTTTTTCTTCAGATAATAAAACTAGAGTTTTCAGCTGCATAAGCTGTCCCTCGAATAACTGTTAAAATCACCCTCTACCAGAACCTGAAATGACACTCCTGAACACCTCAAATACATTATAGTTATTTTTTTCAGGGGACCTACTTAGCAATGAAAATTCAAGAGGAAAAATGTCTGTACACAAATGAAATTGTATGCTTCTACAGAGGATCTCTTTATATCAGCGTTTCCCAAACAATGGGCCGCAGCCCGATACCGGGCTGCGGGAAAAAAAGTACCAGGCCTCACCGTGGCTACCAGGGTGTTCCGGGCTCCCACTGTTCCCCACGCCCTCAGCCAGGCTGGGCGGATGCAGCCGTATGTTTCAGGCTCCCGGCAGAGGGATAGTGAGGGTTACCAGGTGAGCTCTTATTGCTGGTTGTGGAGGGTAGGAGGGGGAGTTGGATATGGGCTGCAGGGTCAGGGCAGTAGAGCTGCCCAGGGGAGATAGGGAGGGGAACTGGCTGGCAGAAGCAGGGCTGGCTGTGGAGGGCGGGGGGGGAGGAGAAGCAGGGCTGGCCAGGGGGGGCAGGAGCAGTGGGGCTGGCCAGGGGAGATTGTGCGCGGGGGGGGGGGGAGAGGGAGGGGAGAGAGCACCTGGGAGAATACTTCCAAAACTGGCAGGTAGGAGCAGTCTTTGCAAGTACAATAGGTATCAGAATAGTTGCTTGCATACTCAATCAATTTTTTCCTCATAGGCTTGTTTGTACTAGAGAAAGGGGATCTGTTATAGGTGCAAACAGCTTTAGTTTCCTAAGCTCTGTGTCTTCTATCATAAGCAATAGAAGTTCCAAATTGTAAATATCTGAGCTTATGTTGGAATCTTGTTTGCATTCTAAGAGACTTTTCAGGAATTGCAGGATTGCAAGTCACTTTATTACCACCTGCCTCCAGCAGAGGGAATCTTATCAATACTAGTTGAGTGTTAGCTCTGAAATATGACCAGCCTGTTACCCACTCACTCTCCTCTGGGCTACCCCAACCCTGTTTGTAGTTTGCAGATCGACAACAGATGTAATCCCAATTTGTGGTGTTGAGCCCCTGATTACTGGTTAAATTCTGGCAACACCCAGATCATGTTCCCAAAGGAGAGACAGGAACAAACATTTAAAGCAGAGTGCATTTGATATTTATACAGTCTAAATTTTACTCCATAGCCTCCTATCTAAAGGTATTTCTCACCCAATCTTCTCTTCTCTGTTTCCCAGTCCAGTTGAGATCCCTTCTCCCTGAAGCAGGGTCACTGTATTTTACTCCTTAGATAAAGGATGTCAGTGTCTTTGCACCCTTAACACACAACAAAACAGTTTTGATGTTCACCTCAAGAGAGGGTTCTCTTTCCCTCTACTTAGTAGGAATGGTAGAAGTTGTTTAATAAAGTAACCACGTAACCACTAAAAACCTTAGCCGTTACATGCCCTGCAGGCTCTGCAGTATAAGGCAGAGCCCACAGCAAAGCCTTCCTAGGAGCAGAGCCACCAGGCCCTGCCAGCCCTGATCCCAGGGAGGCAGCTTTGCTGTGGCAGCAAACCCACCTCCCCAAGAGCAAGGCAGAGTTTAACAGATAATCGGTTAAACTCTAACATCCCTACTACTTACCTCTTCCTGTTGATTTTCAGCTCAGATCTCATCAGCTCTTTGGTAGCATTTGACTTACAATGCTAATATACTTCTTAGAGAGACAATCTGGGTCAGGTAATATCTTTTATTAGACCAATTTATTTTGGTGAGAGAGACAAGCTTTCATGTCATCGAAAACTTCTTCTTCGGGTCTGAGAAATCTTGTCCCTCTTACAAGATGGTCCAGTAGACAATATTACCTCACCTATCAGGTCTCTCTAATATCCTGAGACCCACATGATATTAGAGAGCTACACTGCAAACAAGACTTCTACTGTATAACATACAATGCACTATCATACTGCTCAGAGTAGGGATGCTAGATATTGGCTAATTGAACAATAATGTAACAATCAAATGTTAGTGGTTACACAATTATTCAATAGTCCCTGGCCGGAGTGGGAGGTTGGGGGAGAGAGAGAAGAGACCAGCAGCCAGTGCACTCCCAGCACAGAGGCAGCAGTGTGGGCCTAGGAGGGCAGATGGCTCCGCGGGATCTGGTGCTCGTGGGGAGCCAGCTCCCCATGAGCACTACCTCCCCTGCTGCTACAGAGGCAGCAAGGGGGAGGTGTATGTGTAGTCAACAGGATTAACCACTAAACCCTAGCTTATCAGTTAATCATGTAGTGGACTATACATTGACATCCCTATCTTAGAGATGTCTCCCATTCTTTTGATGAACCCAGGACACTCCTCTATACTCCAGCAACCTCTGTCAGTTACTATCCATGTAGAATAGTGATAGAAATGTAGCCGTGTTAGTCTGGGGTAGCTGAAGCAAAATGCAGGACAATGTAGCACTTTAAAGACTAACAAGATGGTTTATTAGATGATGAGCTTTCGTGGGCCAGACCCACTTCCTCAGATCAAATAGTGGAAGAAAGTAGTCACAACCATATATACCAAAGGATACAATTAAAAATGAACAAATATGAAAAGGACAAATCACATTGCAGAACAGGAGGGGGATGCGGGGGGGGGGGGGAAGGAAGGAAGGTAAGTGTCTGTGAATTGATGATATTAGAGGTAGGGAGAGTGGGATGTTTGTGAGTTAATGGTATTAGAGGTGATAATTGGGGAAACTATCTTGGTAATGGGTGAGATAGTTCAAGTGTTTGTTGAGTCCTTTTTGGAAAGTGTCGAATTTTAACATGAATGACAGTTCAGAGGATTCCCTTTCAAGTGCAGATGTAAAAGGTCTTTGTAGCAGAATGCAGGTGGTTAAGTCATTGAGACTTAACAACAAACCCCGTTGCCAGCTTTGTCCACATATTCATTCTGCAGATACCATTATTGGACCTAACCAAGTGAGTTATAAGATCAAGAACACATATTCCTGCGCATCCAGAAATATAATCTATGCTATCATGTGCCGAAAGTGTCCGTCTGCTATGTACATTGGACAAA
Source organism: Pelodiscus sinensis (assembly GCF_049634645.1). Taxonomy (NCBI): domain Eukaryota; kingdom Metazoa; phylum Chordata; order Testudines; family Trionychidae; genus Pelodiscus; species Pelodiscus sinensis. Next base: position 24,880,790 of record NC_134715.1, read on the forward strand.
CATCTCAGACACTTCGCCAAAGGATTAATGCCCACAAAACAGATATCAGACAAGATCACAAAGAGAAAACAGTTTCTTGCCATTTTAACCAGAAAGGACACTCTCTCAATGACTTAACCACCTGCATTCTGCTACAAAGACCTTTTACATCTGCACTTGAAAGAGAATCCTCTGAACTGTCATTCATGTTAAAATTCGACACTTTCCAAAAAGGACTCAACAAACACTTGAACTATCTCACCCATTACCAAGATAGTTTCCCCAATTATCACCTCTAATACCATTAACTCACAAACATCCCACTCTCCCTACCTCTAATATCATCAGTTCACAGACACTTACCTTCCTTCCTCTCCCCCTCCCCCCGCCCGCATCCTCCTCCTGTTCTGCAATGTGATTTGTCCTTTTCATATTTGTTCATTTTTTTTAATTGTATCCTTTGGTATATATGGTTGTGACTACTTTCTTCTACTATTTGATCTGAGGAAGTGGGTCTGGCCCACGAAAGCTCATCATCTAATAAACCATCTTGTTAGTCTTTAAAGTGCTACATTGTCCTGCATTTTGCTTCAGTTACTATCCAGTGGTTCTTCAGCTATGCATGCAATCAGCACAATTAGGACAAATGCATGAATTGTCAAGCATAAGTATATATTTGTGATGACACCTACCAACAGGCTTCTGTAAACTGGCATGGGACAACTGAATGCACATATACTGAGGGGGTCTATTTCATTGGAAGAACCATTATAATAGGAACATGTAGGGATAACATATTAAAGTATTAAAAATGATTCCCCCAAGTGGAAGTGACTCCCCATAATTTGTTCCCTACAACTAAAAGTCTAAGTTTGTTAAAGTAGAAGCATATAATGTTTAGATTTATTCTTGTTAGTGTTATCAAGCTTGATAAGTGTTTAGATGTTTTATTATTTAAGATTGTTAAATGTTTATATTTATAGTTATTTCCCCTCTAGAATATAATTTGTTAGGAATGTAATATTAGGTGATGTAACTTAAAACTGTTAAAAATATAATACTATGTAGCCAGAAACAGCTCCCCTCTCTGTGTCCCAGGGCACGCTCAAACTTTTGCAAGTGGCTCCTTGTCCAGCCACTAACTCTGCTCTGGGAGCCAAGCCCTGTAATTGACTAAGGGCATTGTTACACAATTGACGCCTGTTCTCTTCAAAGCATTGTGAAGCACTTAACCCTAATCGCAAAGTGAAACATTGTAACTATAACAATAACTAACTCAGCACTCAGAGAGAATGTTTTAAGAAATGCCACCAGAAACTTTTGTAACTTTTTGCAACTACAACTCTTGTACATGTAACAGTATTTTGTATAATAATAATTTATGTGAAACATTAATTAGGGAATGTATGTAAGAGAGAGGGAATGCTTGGACAATGAATGAATGGTTTGAGAGGTGCCAGCCTGAGAATGCAGCATCAAAGGGCTGAAGAAGGCGTCAGGTGCCAGTGCAACCAAAAGGTGTCAAGTGGAGAAAACCAAGTACTGGAGAAAACCAAGTACTGGAGGTCCACTCTATGAGATCACTGACAAGCACCTGGCAGCCACCCTGAAATCATCAGCATGATGCAGCAATTCCCATAGACTGGCATAGGAAGAAATTCCTATAAAGATTGGACCAAAAGACTATGGAGTCAGAGTCCAAAATTCTGCTGCCAGCCCACCAGGAGCTTCAGATGCGCATCTGATCAGGACTTAACTCCCCACTACCATCACTTGTGACAGAATACCTGGCCAGTATTCTGTCACAAGCAGCTTCCAGGCTGGTAACTATAACCTGAATGAATGTTTATATATCATCTTTACAATAAATGTGGCTTTTTGCCTTATCCCCCCTCAAAATCCTGCTTGCTTTTATTGGTACAACAGAAATTGGTAAGTATTCAAAAAAAAAAAAACTCTGAATCACCCAGAATATTCTCATCTGTGTATAATACAGACCCCTCAACCTATGCAATAAGGCTGCCTCTCACTAAAACACACATTCAGCAAACAGAATTCAGAAGCAGAATAAGTCAGTCAAGAGACAGTTAAGTTATCCCAACTCTACCTTTAAGTGGGTGGCAGTTTTATAAGAAGGGGTTATTGCCAGCCCTCAAGATCCCCCTTCTCCTCAATTAAACATACTCTTTTGAGTTATTAGCCATGAAATTGTATAGAAAATTGGAACTAAAGTTGATTTTAAAAGCAACACTAGGTTTAAAGAGGAAGAGATCCAAGCTGTATATAGCAGGACTTACCAGATGAAAAAAAGTTATTTTCACAGACTGCGGCACATGGCATCTAGCCAGAATATTAACAAACTATTTCATGGGGGGGAGAAAAAAAGAGAGAGAGAGATAGGAAGAAATATGGAAAAGAAAGAATCTCTATACCATGGATCTTTTTATGAGAAAAAAAGTAATTGGTTTTCACATGGCAATGTCACTATAGCTCAAATCCTGATGTTCTATTTATGCAGCTTGCTGGATTTGACATACTGACTTTTTTCTGTTGCCCTGCTGCTAATATTCAGGAAGTTTTCCTGCTTCAGGACTCATAGACTCATAGGACTGAGTAAGCAACCTCAAGATTTGATTCTATATACAAAACACACCAGCTGTGTCTACACTGGGCCACTTATTCCGGAAAAGCAGCCGTTTTCCAGAATAACTTGCCAGCTGTCTACACTGGCCACTTGCTTTTCCAGAAAAGCAATGACGATCTAATGTAAAATGGTCAGTGCTTTTCTGGAAAAACTATGCTGCTCCCATTTGGGCAAAAATCCTTTTCCGGAAAAACTGTTCCAGAAAAGGGCCAGTGTAGACAGTACAGTAGTCTTTTCCGCAAAAAAGCCCGGATCGCGAAAATGATGATCGTGGCTTTATTGCGGAAAAGCGCATCTACATTGGCCATGGACGCTTTTCCGGAAAAAAGTGCTTTTCCAGAAAAGCATCCTACCAATGTAGACATGCTTTTTCCGGAAATACTTATAACGGAAAACTGTTCCATTTTAAGCATTTCCGGAAAAGGGTGCCAGTGTAGACATAGCCACCTTGTATTCAGAAATTCACTGATAATAGTAAGGGAGTCCTTCACTATAAAGTTTTGTTTTAATCTGGTTCCACTGTATGAATAACTTTTGTATGTACACTGCATGAAGGAAGTGTCATGTACTGCAGCAGACTTTTAGTTTTGTCCTCCATCTGCAGCTGGGTGCAGAATATAACCAGACACAATGCCACAGGAAAGTGCAGTTGCAACGGACTTCAAGCAAATAAGACAGTGTAGCCTATAATGGAAGAGCTCCTGGCAATAAGTTTGCAAGCTGTGGTTATACCTGTTGATTTTAAAGGTCTACCTTTATTAACTTGTTACAAACATAAAAAGCAACATTTAAATAAAATCTTTTCTAAAGTAAATGGACCCTTTTGGAAGGGTGATATGTAACATGCACACATTTTGGATACTTATCTATAAATTACTCACATAGTTCTTCACAAACCATCCTGAGATTTACATCAATATTTCAACCTCTCTCTCTTACATACTTGTACCTCACCTCTGTTAGCACTGAGCTCTTAGCTGGACAGCTTTGTACCATTTGCTACTTAAAACATCTCAGCCCTGAGTTCCCCTATGCTGGACTGTTTCGCTGGCTACAAAACCAAGACTTCGGTGTAATTGTATTTCTGCCTAACTTCTGGATGTTATCTACTGATCTATAATTTATCTGCAAAAATATAAAATGGCAGAAAGTCAGCCTGCCTGCTGATGTCCCTGGCACCATCACCCCACACAACCCACCTGCAGACAGGACACTAAAGCTACATCCACACTGCAATGCTATTTCAGGGTACTGTAGTATCCTGAAATAGCTATCCCGCATCTTCACAGCTGGCCCATTTTTTCAGGCTTGCTATTCCAACATCCCGCTAAATCTCATTCTACAAAGGGTACCGGACATTTCGGAATAGCACTTTATTTTGAAATATGATGAAATAAGGTATTTTGAAATAGCTTATGAGATACAGTTTGTGTAGCTCAAATTGCGAATCTTATTTTGCATTATGGTGCAGTGTAGACGCACTCTAAAAGTGCCTGTTTCTGGTCTCCCCATCCTTACTGTGTCTGGGCTGCCCCTGAAGCAACCGGGAGCCAGCCCTCTGCAGTGCCTTGGGCAAAGCCAACCTGGCAAGCAGACCACAGGTGCTGAAAGTGGGGGGCAGCCCTGTCCCCAGGTTTGAAGCGGCTTCCCTTATAGGCAGGGTTGACAGTTTGGTTGAGTGGCTCTCAGCACCCCCCCAGACAGACAGAGGGAGGCTGGGCCAGGAGGGTCAGCCCTGCAGGGGGACGAGCGGCGCCAGCGCCCCTTACCTCGTTGTGGTGCAGCAGGTGGAGCTCTCCCAGGGTCGCTGCCCCCTGCCGCCCCGCGGCGCCCAGCGTCTGCAGCAGGCGGGTGAGCTGGGCGGCCGACAGGCTGCAGTTCACCCCGAACAGGCTGAGCACGTCGTCGGCGAAGTGGCCCGCGGCAGGGCCCTGCTGAGCCGAGGCCAGCGGGCTGAGAGCCGCGGTCAGCGCGAGGGCTGCTGCCAGCAGCCGGGGCATCTCCGCGCCGCGTGGCCCGGGGGCTTGGCTGTCTCGGCGCCGCTGGCGGGAGAAGCGATGCCAGCTGCAGCCCGGCTCCTCCTCGGCGCGCCTGCAAGAGAGCACAGGAGACTGGGCGATCAACCGAAGCCGCGCAGGGGCTAGGGTCGCCGGCGCTTAGGCACCGCCCCAGAGGTCTCTCCCGCCCTTACTTCGGCTCCGAAGCCGGCTCCCCGCCGATCGCTCCCGGGAATAGTTTTTAGCCTCCCTAAATACTCTCCCCGCTCCCAGCCCCTCCCCTCGGTCCTGCATTGCCTCTGTGCCGCTCCCCTCCCCGGTCACTTACACCGCCCTCGCCTCCTATCGCTGTCTCTGCTCGGAGTAAAGCCCAGAGGAGGGGCACGTGTTGCAATCCCACTGCCCCGACGGCGTCCGGCCCTTGCACGGGGTTAAAGATCGGTCGTGCAACCCGGCCGCTTTGCCTCTTCCAGCCAGAGCCGCCGACGTGACTCGGGTTAGAGAATAACTCTGCCTGAGCACCCCAGCTACCACCCAGCAACGAGTTAGCTGATTTATCTTCCAGGCGTGGCAGGTCAGGAAAGTGGAGCTAGTGCTCCCGTGCGAGACCAAAGCAACTCCCGCTTCACTCCCCGAGGTGTGTCTCGCTCGCTCCCACACGACTCACCATGTTGCGAGTGAGGATTGAGGTTGGCGATGAAAGAGGAAACACCAAAGCTGATAAAGCCAGTGGATTGTGCGGGGCTTGAATTATGTGCCAAGGTGCTGTACACAGAGTTCCAGCTGCACTGAGTCAGCCCTACCAAAAATACACAAACCCCTCTATTATGTTGCTGTTAAAGCTATTAGCACTGCACAGCTGGTTTGTAACTGGAGGGAATTCCTTGCCCTTCAATTATGTTTGGTTTAAGCAGCAATGTATTAATGGAGCTGTGAAGTTCCCAGATGCTAGCAAAAGGCTAGATTGTATCACCACGACTCAACCCATAATAAAAGGCGTCTGATTGTTATGTCAGGCTAGGAACATCCCAATGAAAAAATGGGATTCAAGCCATAGGGAGCCCAAAAACCCACAGTTCCTTCCTTGCCCCCCACCCTATGCTCCAGAGCAGTGGTTCGCTGATAGCAGTCTTCAGGTATCTAAATGGGTGTCAGAAGGAGGAGGGAGAAAAATTGTTCTCCTTGGCCTCTGATGATAGGACAAGAAGCAATGAGCTTAAACTGCAGCAAGGGAGATTTAGGCTGGACATTGGGGAAAACTTCCTACCTGTCAGGGTGGTTAAATACTAGAATAAATTGCCTAGGGAGGTTTGTGGAATCTCCATCTCTGGAGATATTTAAGAGCAGACTAGATAGACATCTGTCAGAGATGGTCTGGACAGTACTGGGTCCTGCCATGAGGGCAGGGGACTGGACTCACCTCTTGAGATCCCTTCCAGTTCTAGTGTTCTCTGAGTCTAAGGGCATGCATATCCACACAGAGATCATCCAGGGGGTCCATCAACTCTTCTATATAGTTGCCTAGTTTTACAGAAGTCTACATAAAAGCACTAGCCACGTTTATACTGCTCTATATACTAGACACTGAAATGTAAATACAATATTTATATTCTAACAGATTGGCTTCATAATTATATGGTAAACATGAAAAGGTAAGCATGTAAATTACATGGTAAACAGTGTGCTGAGACACTTTTGTATTTTTATGTCTGGTTTTGCAAGTAAGTAGTTTTTAAGTGAGCTGAAACTTGGGATTTTGCAAGGCAAATCAGACTCCTGAATAGGATACTGTAGTCTGGATAGGTTGAGAGGTTATTCACTGCTCCAGAGAATAATACTTTGCTACTTTGCTGAGCTTAGATCAATTACTGTTCCTCCTTTTCCTTTCATCCTCTCCACTGCCTAGTGACTCAGCTCTGCTGGTTGGCATGTTGTGGGTTCTGAGCTAAGACTGTTCCCTGTTCCGTTCTCTCCACTCTCCCCACATACCTGTATTGAGGTCTGAAGAGGTGGGAGAAGAAAAGGAAGCCATTTCCTAACAGATGTTTCTTAAACATTATATCACTGTAAATTCAGTGCTGGGTTTACAGTGATGCCAGTGGCTCCATGCTCAGAAAGCACCCTAGCCAGCTCCACTTGCACTGTGCCTTGAGACATCTCTGGCTCCCATCGCTTACCACTTTCTCCTCTCAGCCTGCCCACTGGTTGGCCAATGGCTCTTCTCTGCTTCCTGGCCTCACCTGTTGCAAGGGGATGTGGATTGCAACTGGTTTAAACACTAAGGAGAGGGGATCACCACATAGGAGTGTAAAGGGTTTGTTTATTCAACTAAAACTGGGAAGGCAGGGGAATCTCACTCATACACTCAGTCACACTTACAGTCCCAGGCAGGATGATAAGGTGAGCAGAAGGCAGTTCATATTGTTTGATCTTCCCACGTTGACTCCTAAGCTGGTCCACTGGCCAAGCGATCCGAGCAGAGGGCGTTCTGGGAGGCTCCACTTGATGGTCAACAACCACTGTGTTTCTGTCCCTCTCTCCTTTATGGATCAGCCACATGCAGCCTCTGAGTCTGGGCCTCTTGGGGCCGTGTGCACTCCCTGCTGGGGCTGTGTGCATTGTTGTTTACTCCTGTTGTTTACCTCACTGCACTCACTCAGGGAAGGGATAGGGGGTTAACAGACAACACTCCAACAGTTTAGGGAACCAAATAACATTAACAGGTGAGAAAGAACAACCACCATTTTAACTCTCCCCTTACTCCTCTTTTGCCTCCAACACCCACCTCCTTCTGCCCCCTCTCCCTGGAGCCAGACCCCAGTGAACCTCCAGCTTTAGACAGTCTCCATTTCTCACCATCCTGTGCAGAAGCCTGGTCAGTCTCAGCCAGGTGTGGGGCGGGACTGTTGGCAGGAGGTTGGCTGGGCCCCTCCAGGCAAGTGATAAAAGCCTACTCAGGGCAGGACCCTGGTCTGACTGATCGCACCACTCTTGGGGGCTGAGGTGATGATCCCTACCCTAGCAACAGCTCTGGCTGCACTGCTGGCTCAGCCTGACAGACACAATAACTTCCCAACAAGGTCGATGACTGCAGCCAGGAGGCAGGAAGTGGAAGAGTGGGTCCCTGCGGGTGGAGTGCTGGGCTATGAGGTGGCAGGAAAAAAGTGTGTGATGGGACATGAAAGAATGAGGGTTCTGGGCAGTTGTGGTGGCAGGGGGGCACTGGACAGGGGTTGTGTTGTGCAGGATGCTGTGCATTTGTGTTAGGATCTGGGGAGCACTGGGCAGGGTAGGTTTGAGGGCTCTGGCCATAGGGAATTGAGGGAAGGTGGTGAGTGTATGTGTGGGGGGGTGTTGTGTGGAATGACACGGGCCTGCCCTCTAGGGACTGAGGCATGCTGGCAGCACAGGGCCAGACAGGCAACTGTGTGTCAGCAACTGCTGGTTTGTAAATAGTGCCTCTCTACTGGGCTAGGCAGAGTGGGGCTGTCCCTGCCATGTCATGCCCCATTGCTTCTGGCTGGACCCATGCTCTGGGAACTGACCTTCCTGCTCCATAGCCCCCAGGGAGCAAACATGTTTGGTGCTGAGTCCACAAAAGTTAATCCCCATAAATTTGAGTTTCTCTGCTCATTGAATTACTGCAGGGTAACCCCAGGTGTGGACACTCTTATTTTGGAATACAAGTGTCTTGTTCCTATTTAGCTTAACCCATGTGGAATCCCCGTCCCCTTGTTCAAGCAGCAGAGAGTCATTCAATGTTGATAGCCCTTGAGTCTTTCCAGATATAGTCTCTCCACTACAAAGTTCCTGCCACAAAATGGATGATCTAATCCACAATGATAGCAAATTACAAATAGTGTTCACAAAAACAAATGTAATCTATAACTGGGCACAGATACATTCCCCCAAACTGGCACATTCATTATTTATATAAGAGGTGTGTGTGTGTGGGGGGGGGGGGGTTAATTCTTAAGGATACAAAGCTTTGTATCCTTAAGTGCTCATCCACTAAGTGTTTTGGGTTAGGAAGAAATTTCTCCCTATATGTTGTTATTCTATAATTGTGCATGATGGGGTGTCTTGCACCTTCCTGTGAATTATTTGGTAGTGACCACTATCAGAGGCAACACATGAGTCTAGATGGTTCACTAGCCTGATGTAGTGCGATAATTTCTATGTGGCCAAACCTGTGTATCATCAATATGTTGGTATTAGGGGGACAGACCCTCAACAACAAGTGTAAATTGTTGTAACTCCCTGGGGAGCTATGTTGCTTTAGCTGCACTGATGATCTTCCCCGGCCAAGTATGTGGCCCAAAGTTTCCTGTGGCTTGAAACCAAAGTTTTACATTATGAGGGCCTATGTAGCCTGTATAAGAGAATTGTGATAGAAATATGTTCACACATATTGACATACTCACTTTATATACATTTTAGAGATTTGTGTCTCTGTGAGATCGTCTGTCTATGTGTCTATCCAGAAGCCCATTTGTTCCAGAACTTCTCCTAAATAGTAAGAGCTAGAACCCCCAATTTTCCTGTGCCTTAAAGCAAGGTCAGGGTTTGACTGTGCCAAGAAAGCAGGAAGTGCTGGGAATGGGACTGTTTTCCATAACATGGAAAGGGAAGGGCAGAGGGGGAAAGTGATACTGAGGATGGCCACTGGGGGCAGCAAGCCTACAGGGGAGAGCTATTCTGCAGAGTGGCCACTGGGAGCAGCTGCACTCAAGAGAGTGGCTCACAGGACTGGGGCTCCACCTTCTTACCTCCCAGCGCACTGAGTAAGTAGCCCCCTGTCCCAAACCCTTTTCCTACCCAGCCCTTGGCCACAACACCAGGGCAGGGCCCCTGCAGCCAGGGCTGAGGGGAGACAAAAGGCCCCTGATAGAAGGGGGGCTGGGAGCAGACAGGAGGCCCCTGGCAGCCGGAGGTGGCTGGGGGCAGGGAACAGAAGGTCCCTACGGGCTGGAGGCACTGGGGGAGAGAAAAGACTGAAGGAGACCGAAGCCTGCTGCTGCCTGGGGGTAAGAAAAGGCCCTGCCAGCCATGGGAAGAGACCTCCTGCCCTGAGCGTCTCCTCCCCTCCATGCCCTTACTCCCCCTGCCCCCAACCAGGGCCGGATTAAGGGGGGGGCTAGCCGGGCAGCTGCCCAGGGCGCCAACCTATGGGGGTGCCTGATGGTCCCTTAGAGCTGCCATCAGGTGCCACGGGGCCACGCGCCGCGCCATGCCCCTTCGACCTGCAATCAGGCGTCATGCGCCTGATTGCAGCTATAAGGGGTGCAGCACGCCGGGGGGTGGGGCTGTGCATGAGTTGCGCGCCTGCTGCCTGGGGCGAAGGAATGGCTTGAGCCAGCCCTGTCCCCAGCCTCCTACCACCCCCCACATCCTCAAGGCCTTGCCCCCCCATGCACACCACCAGCCCCTGCCCTGAATAGGGTTGCCAGGTGTCCGGATTTGAACTGGCCAGTCCGGTATTTGAGGGTTCTGTCGGGGGGAACATTAAGAAAATACCGGACATATAAGTTGTCCAGTATTTTCTAATTAGTTAAGTTTTATTATTATTTGGAATATCAGTACCTAGTTGAGAACGACCTGGCAGGTAGCCAGCCAGGCTGTACGCAACTTCACAAGGGGAGCGGGGCCGGGGCAGGAGGGAATCCCTGAGGCCGGACTTGCTCGTGCTTCGCCAGGACCGTGTGCGGTACGGGCAGCGCCCCTGGATCTGTGTGCGCCAGGGTCAGTCCCACTCCCTGCCGGCTGTCTCTCTCCGCCTGCTCCTTCCCCCAGCCAGCCCTGTTCCCCCTGACCCCGTCCCGGCCAGCCCTGCTTCCCATCGGCTGGTCCTCCCCCCCCCATCCTTCCCCGGCCAATCCCGCTCCACCCTGCTTCCCGCCGACCAGTTCTCCTCCCCTCCTTCTGCCAATCTCCCCCAACCAGCTCCGCTCCCCCTGACTCCCTCCTGGCCAGACCCGCTTCCCGCCAGCTGGTCCCCCGCGGCCAGACCCGCTGCCCCCGACCCCTCCCCCAATATCTCCTGGCCAGTCCTGCTGCCCCTGACCCCAACAGCCCTGCTTCCCACTAGCCAGTTCCCGCCTCCCCCCCCCCCACATACACATCCTCCTGGCCAGCCCCGCTCCCCTCCCAGCTGGTGTCCCACCCACCCCCGATCTGAGGTCAAGTGTGTCGGTATTTTTTTGAAGCCACCTGGTAATGCTAGCCCTGAAGGACTTGGCAACACTGGCTGTAACTCTTCTAGTTTTCTGCCACTCTCATAATTAGATGCCCTTTTCCAATTCCTCCCTGCAGCCTACACGGAAATGAACGGTCTAGGGCCTGGCAGAGGTGAAAGTAAGAAAGTGGTCAGCTGGGAGCAGGGCCTTAATCCTGTTTCCCCACCCCAAAGTTGAGGCAGGCATCTGGAGAGCCCCCAGGGCAGAGTGGCAAATAGATGGTGCTGGGGAGGGGGAATGTTGCAGGGCTGGCAGCTGGAGAGCCTCTGCGGTGGTGGGACCAGCATTCAAGACCCCAGATGCTGCAGCACCCCATCCACCCTTAGAGCAACCTTCCCATTTCCCATGCCTAATAGAGCTGCCCCCACAGCTCCGATTTGGCTGGGCACAGAAGTGCAGGTCACTGTCACCAGTGTGGATTGCCCCAGCCTCAGGCATCCCAACCTGCACTCCACTCTACACACACACACACACCTCAGTCCGCTGCTGTGAGCTCTTCATACCCACTATCAGTCCCCTGTCCTGAGCCCCTCATCTACTCCAACCTTGACTCTTGCACCCCCTACTTCTCCAGCCCCCTGCCCTGATTCCTGCTCCCTCCACACACATCCCAACCCTCTTTCCTGAGCCCTCCACACTCCACCCCATGCTTAAATTTCTTACAGGTGCTGTCATTGCAACCTCCTTACCCCCTGTTCTGATCCCCTTGAGGGGGAGAGGGGAGTTGTGATAGTAATTCAAATTACTTTCACTCCTGGGTGTAGATGACAGAGAGCTAATTACACTGGCATTTTTACAACACAAGGTTTCTATGATGGTAAAAGGGAATCTTGGCTACCTCTAACTTTCCATCTGCTGTGCACTGCTGAGGCAGCAAACAGGAGGCAGAACTGCAGCCTAAGATGCCTTCTCCCTCAGTGGACTCACGTGTAAGACGGGTGTAGCAATGTCTAGTTAGGTGCTGCAGGTGCTTTGAAATTTAAGATTTGCAATGTACGTTCCAGGCACTCCCAGTGTTGTGCAGTCAATTTTCGTTTTAAATTGCAGAATTTAAAGTCCCCCATTTTTCAGCAACAGGATGTAAATGATAATTAAAACAGCATAATTAAATAAACAGATGTTTATTTGCATTAAAAATTCAGCCCACTTTTGCATAATGCTGCAGATTTCAAGGAATTCCGGGGCAATTCCAGTGGGAATTATTTTCTGTTACCTACCAATCTTCTATAGATTGAAAATCCTCCTCTCCATGGGGGATAGCCACGATATTTTTCCTTAAGGATGATACATTTTTACTCTTCTGGTTAAAAGAGATACTAAGCTGAATGTTATATGAAAAGAACATCAGAGAGAGCGTGTGTGTACGTGTGTGTACACACGTACACATTCTTATTATATGCCAAATATACGTTTTTTTTCCCTTAGGGAACCAATCAAGGAAGCAATTTCTCTTTCAGTCAAGTCTGGCAATGAATAACCAAATCTTGTAGAGTAACTGAGGTGAAAGAACAATGTACAACGTTACTCATTTTTATTCTATGTCCTGACTCTTGCACCTTTTTGAGTTATTTAGACCTATACAGTGTGAGGGCACATCAGGCAAGGTAATGGAAAATCGTGCCTGTAAATAGCAATTCAGTTCTTTGTGAAGAAGCAAACCCAGCCTTAGTGTGAGTGAATACATCTTAGTGGTATGCACTTTACATCAAAGGTGGATTTGGCTTGTATTTTTTATTAGATAACTCAAATTCGGGTGAGTATGAGTGAAATAAATAATTGGATTGAACAAAAATTGTTTCACATTCTGTAGTTTTATGGATAAAATGCAGATATCCCTCACATCAACATTTTTCCAGATTACCTCATTCAAGTAATTTAGTCTTAGATGAGACGTTGAAAAATTCTTAGGTGGCAGTTAGTGTTAATGACTTTCCTCTTAAGAAATGTATTTTGTAGTTAACTCAAAAATAAAGCAATCCAGTTTGCAGATACCTATACAGTGTGTAAGGAAATATAATTTTAAAAACAATGTTGCCTATCAAACAGGTAGAGGCTATATCACTACTAAAGCACCTAGGTCAACCAAGCACATATTCACTGACATTGCAAAGTTGCAGAACAGAATACAGAAAACAATGTACAGGCAGTCCCCGGGTTACGTCAGTCCAACTTACATCGGACCCCTAGTTACAAAACGGGGGGGGCCGCTAGTGCGGGATGCCTCCCCCACTGTCGTTGCTTCCGGTGGCGCGGGGGGCGCTTCCCCCCAGCAGACCAGGGAGACGCAGAGCTAGCGTCCCCCCCCCCCAGCAGACCAGGGAGACGCGGAGCGGCTTTTCTCGCCACAGAGGACGCGGGCGGTTGGACTGCAGTGACGCGCCGCGGTCCCGCCACCCGCGTCCTCCACAGCGAGAAAAGCCGCTCTGTGTCTCCCTGATCTGCTGGGGGGGGCACAGCTAGTGCGCCCTCCCCCCAGAAGACCAGGCTTTTCTCGCTGCAGAGGACGCGGGCGGCAGGACCACCGAGACATGCCGCAGTCCCGCCGCCCACATCCTCTGCAGCGAGAAAAGCCACTCCGCGTCTCCCTGGTCTGCTGGGGAGGGGCGCAGCTAGTGCGCCCCTCCCCCCCCCAGCAGACCAGGCTTTTCTCACCAACGCCTGGGGTAGAGCAGCTGGGGGGCTGCCGGGTTAGTGCCACAGCGCTGAGGTGTGGCACTACTGGACCAACCCAGCAGCACCCCAGCTGCTCTGCCCTGGGCTTCCTGGAATCAGCCGCTGATCAGTTTCAGCGGCAGCTGACTTGGGGACACCTGGGCACTGCGGGGACCTACCCGGCAGCACCCCAGCTGCTCTGTCCCAGGCGTACGGATTCAGCCGCTGTTAAAACTGATCAGCAGCTGATTCCAGGAAGCCCGGGGCAGAGCAGCTCCGCCTCAGGCTTCCTGTAGTCAGCCACTGGTTAGTTTCAGCAGCGGCTGACTTGGGAACACCTGGGGTAGAGCAGCTGGGGTGCTGCTGAGTAGGTCCAGTAGTGCCGAGGAGCGGCGCTGTGGGACCAACCCAGCAGCACCCCAGCTGCTCTGCCCCAGGCGTCTCCGATTCAGCCGCTGCTGGTCAGTTTCAACAGCGGCTGAATCTGGATGCCAGTTCCAACTTACATACAAATTCAACTTAAGAACAAACCTACAGTCCCTATCTTGTACGTAACCCAGGGACTGCCTGCATGTGCACTTTACCATAGAATGGATATAAAGATTTTTTTTTATGTTTTGGGGGCAGCCATGAAATGTCTTTAAAAATATGTATTTTAACAAAGGATGAGTGTTTATTTTCAAAACATAAATGGATTTCAAAAGATGAAACATGGACCGGATCTCAAAGCAGTATTTGTCAGGTCTTAGCAAAGATGGGTTGTGGGAAAGAGCATGACTGAAACACAGCTGCCTATAACCAGAAATTTTCTCCTAGTCTCATTCAACTTACCTGTAAAACTGTGTAATACATAAATCAGGCAAACTCAGGCGTGGAAATATTGACCTGTCCTTCCTTGTGGATTTAGACTGAAGAACTGGCATACTTTCTATGTTCAGGTTGTAGAATTTAGGGGTTCTGAAACTCTGTGGGATACACAGCACAGTGACTGGGGGGTTCATTGCACACAGAGGGGTTCTGGAAGTAGATTGGGAGAGGGGAGAGGGTAAGAGGTTGTGAGCCTGCAGCTACAGTGTTATTTTTATTTATTTGTATTACAATGTTTAGGTGCACCAATAATAAAGAGTCCCTGTCCCAAAGAGTTTTGACTCTAAATGCACAAGACTGGGAAAGACGTATTACTGTCTTCATTTCATGGCCATGACCACATAGTGATTCTGTGTCAGAGTTAGCAAGTGAATCTACATTCCTTGAGTCACAATCCACTGCCTGATGCACAAGACCATTCTTCTTCCATCTGGTTCTATTCCATCGTTCAAGTACAGAAAGGAACTGTGGGCCTACTTACCTTAAGGCCACAATAGAAGGTGTGGAGTACAATCTAGAGAGAAAGAGTCCTTCCACCTATTCACTCCACTAGCCTGTCTAGAAATGTGCAACGCACAGCTCATTTACTTAGGCTGCACACTGATGCCAGGATTTGATCCTGAATATTAATATCCCTTTGGCTACATCTACACTGGCATGATTTTCCACAAACGCTTTTCACGGAAAAGTTTTCCGTTAAAAGCATTTGCAGAAAAGAGCGTCTAGATTGGCACGGACGCTTTTCCGCAAAAGCACTTTTTGCGGAAAAGCATCCATGCCAATCTAGACGTGGTTTTGCGCAATAAAGCCCCGATCGCCATTTTCACCATCGGGGCTTTTTTGCGCAAAACAATACCGCGTTGTCTACACTGGCCCTCTTGCGCAAAAGCATTTGTGCAAGAGGGCTTTTGCCTGAACTGGAGCAGCATAGCATTTCCGCAAGAACACTGACAATCTTACATGAGATCGTCAGTGTTCTTGCAGAAATTCAAGCGGCCAGTGTAGACAGCTGGCAAGTTTTTGCGGAAAAACTTGCCAGTTGAGACACAGCCCTTGTGTGTTCTCCTGGTTAAAATTGAGATGAATTTTACACAGTGTTTGAATCCCATTGTTATTTTGTGAAGTAATACATCAAACCATTTTCAAAAGAGAATTATTATCTGTCTTCCTTCCAAAAGAGGAAGAAAGATGAAGTAGTCTTTTGGGACTACTATGTGTCTCTAAAAAAGGCTATTGGGTCTAGTCCTATCCCAATAAATTGCCTGGATAAGATCTAGAAATAGGATTGAACATAACAAGGGTAGAGCAGGATGGTTGCAACAGCAGCAGTCAATACAACAGTACCAGTTTTAGCACAAATTGACCAAAACACAAAGTTAGGATCTGAATCTGAATTTCCCAATGTTTCAGGATGTTTTGATATGGGATTTTGGCTTAGTCTTATCTCTAAATAAGGTTGGACTTATTTTTATTGGTATGATACTGCCATTTGCAATCATGTATTTTCAATTATAAATATTATGAGACTGCACATATAGAAGAAAATGTGAATGTTGAAGATTTTGAAAAGGCTTCACATAATAAAGCAAGAAGCAAAAAATGCTCTGTTGTAATTTAAATGGGACATATCCCATGGAGCAATAGGAGAGTTTGTTGACTAAGGATGAAGAAAAATGAAGTAGAAACTGATTAAGAACCTCAGGATTTGATCCTAGCATAAAATGAAAGGATCATGAAAAGCATCCAGGAAAAAGAGTATATAGAAAAGAATATAAGACAGAGTAGTGTAGCAGATTTATGAATACTGAATTACAGAAAGTTGCCTAATTACAGTGACTCTTCAGGTTTTACTGAACATTTACAGTACCATAATATCACACTGTGGTATCTAAAATTGCACAATACTGTCCTGCATTTAGAATAAGACAGAGCTTTGTTATTTCAAATACGATAGTGTGGTAAACATTGCCTTTTTAATTATGAACATTGGAGATACTGGACCAGACCTTCAGATTATGTAAATTACCATGGCTTTGTTGACTTCAGTGGAATGGATCAATTTGCACCTGCTGAGAACCTGGCTCATTATTTCTTTCAATGAGCTTACTGGAGAGTAAAAAAGTAGAGAAGACCATGTTGCAAAGGGCAGATGTTGGCTGTAGGAATAATTGGTTAGAAAAATGTCAGTGGAATAGGTTTTTGTCAAAAAATGCAGTTCCACTGAAAATGAAATATTTTGCAAAACTATCAATTTTATCAAAATTTTGTTTCAAACAAAAAAGTGGGGAGTTCCAAATAAGCCAAAATAAACAATTTCAATTTTCATTTAGAAATTTATTTTAATTTTAAATGTTTACATTAAATATGTATTCCATATATTATAGAATAAACGTTTTAAAAGGGAAAATCAATAGGTTTTTATTTTATCTAAACAAATTGTTTTGATCAATCAAAAATGCATTTTTTTCTGTTTTTGTGATTTTTCAAAATGTCATAATCATAACAAAACTTAATTTTGCAATATTAAAATCTGCTGTGAAATGAAAGTTTCATTCTTTTCAGAGCTCTAGAAAAAACACCATCTAAGCTATTGACCAGTTAGCAGCTTTCAGATCTTTGGTATGTGTACATAGCAATATAAGCCTGTGCCTGTGCCAGGGCTGAAGTTGAACTCCCTTGTGTCTACTCTGCAATTACATTAATCCAGAGCTGAGACCCAGGTCCTCAGGATCTTGCAGGGTGGAAGGCTCAAACTCAAGTTAAGTTGGAACCCAAGGTCTGAGCCCTGTGGCTTTGCAGTGTAGATACAGCACAGTTTGAGTCGTGTCCCAGGAGTCAACTGGAAGTATCCCACAATTCCATGGGAAAATTTCCTTAGTCTTTATCCCAATTACCTGTAGTCCACTCTACTGAAAATGGAAGCTATACCTCTGCTTTGCAAACAGCAGCTACTCAGTTCAACATTAACCCATGCTCTCCCCACAGCACACTATCAGGGTATGTCTACACTACAGCGCTAATTCGAACTAACTTAGTTCGAATTAGTTAATTCGAACTAAGCTAATTCGAACTAGCGCATCTAGAACTAAAAACTAGTTCGAATTAGCGTTTTGCTAATTCGAACTAGCGCGTCCACACTGATTGGACGCAGGGGGGCATTTAAGGGCAGCTGAAACCGGTTCTGGCAGGGCATCAGGTCAGCAGTTGCTTTGTGTGGCTGCTGTCTGAGGCTATCTGAGGCTCGTGCTTAAAGGGACCCCCCCTGGACAGCCGGTTATCAGCTTTTCCTGCTTCCTTGCCAACCTCGCCGAGGGACAGCAAAGCGTTGGTCTCTGTGCCCGTCTGTGTCGGTGCTTCCCTTTGGGGGGGCCGCCGCAGGTGGCAACATGGAGCCACAGCTCGCCCTGTACCTTCTGGTGCCCTTTCTGGACTTGCTGCTGCAAGCCTTCAACCAATGGCTCGAGGCTGCCTGGCACCACCTGGTGCACGTCTGCCCCCTGCCTCTCCGCCTGGCCACCCTGGGGGCCATGGAGGAGCCGTGGCGGCGCCCCGGCACCGGGTGCCCCGCCGCGTCTGGCGTCTGGACACCAGCACCGACTGGTGGGACCGCATCATCCTGGAGCGCTGGGAGGACCGACAGTGGACCCAGAACTTCAGGATGAGGAGGGACACCTTCTGTCGCCCCTGCCCTGCGCAGAAGGGACACTTGCATGAGGCCCGCCATCCCCCTCCAGAAGCAGGTGGCCATCGCCCTCTGGAAGCTCTCCACGCCGGACAGCTACCGATCCGTCGGGAACTAGTTCGGCGTGGGGAGCGTTGTTCATGCAGGTACGGCACTCGTCGGCCACCGAGCCGGGGGGCAGAGGGGCTGCGAGGAGGGGATGGGCCGCCCCAGGGACAAAGGGGGGGCGGGAGGAGGCGAAAGCGCCCCGCACCGGAGGGGTCGGTCTGTCCCAGCCGTACTACACGCCGCCAGGCGGTTGCTACTGGGAGTGGGGCGCGGGGCACTGCCAGGGCACGAACGCTCCCAGCCACCCAGGCGCCCCACTGATTGGCGCTTTGCTGTGTCTTTCTCCGCAGGTGGTCAAGGCCATCAACCGGGTGCTGCTCCGCAGGGTGGTATGCCTCACCGACCCGGACGCCGTCATCCGGGGCTTCGGCGCCCTCGGCTTCCCCAACTGCGGGGGGGCCATCGACGGGACGCACATCCCCATCCGTGCCCCGGAACACCAGGTGTCCCAGTACGTGAACCGCAAGGGGTACTTCTCCGTGATCCTGCAGGCCGTGTGTGACCACCGGGGACAGTTCACGGACATTAATGTGGGCTGGTCCGGCAAAGCACACGATGCTCGGGTGTACCGCAACTCCTCCGTGTGCCAGCGGCTGCAGGCCGGGACCTTCTTCCCCAACCACCACATCAGGGTCGGGGACGTGGACATGCCCGTGTGCCTGGTGGGGGATGCCGCCTACCCACTGCAGCCCTGGCTCATGAAGCCCTACACGGGGCACCTCAATCCCTCCCGCCAGGCCTTCAATGCCAGGCTGACCAGGGCCCACATCGTGGTGGAGGGGGCCTTCGGGCAACTGAAAGCCCGCTTTCGATGCCTCCTCACCCGTCTGGACCTGGCTGAGCACAACATCCCTCCCGTGGTGGCAGCATGTTGTGTGCTCCACAATTTGTGTGAGCGGAAGGGGGAGGCTTTCCTGCCAGCCTGGATGGCTGAGGCTGACCGCATGGCTGGACACTACGGTCAGCCCCGCACCGCCGCCATCCGGGAAGCCCAGCGGGGGGCCGTCCGGATCCGGGAAGCCCTGCGGGAGAGCTTCCTGGTGGAGGAGGAGGACTGACCTCTCCCTGCATGCCCCACTGGGGCCTTCTTCCACCCTACCCCCCTTCCCCTTTCCCCTCCCTACCTACTGTCAAATAAAGACACCTGTTTTTGAAACAAAAATGTCTGTTTATTTCACATAACTGGGGTGGGGGAAGGGAGGAATGAGGGTGGGAGAGAGGAGGGGGAAACCTGGGACGAGGGAGCTGGAAGGGGAGGGAAGGGAGGAAGGGAAAGGAAAGCTCAGGGGTGGGAGTCCGGCTGCCTCTCCTGTCTCGCCACACTGTGGGTCCGGGGGCGTCGGTGGGGAATGGTTGTGGAGGGGGGGGCAGGAGGGACAGGGGGTGTGGAGGAAGCAGAAGCAGGAGGGGGAGCAGGAGGAGCAGGGGGAGCAGCAGGAGGAGGAAATGGGAAGCAGTCGAGCAGGCTCTGGAGGTGGCCTCGCAGGGCACGGCCCTGCTCCTCCAGGGCCTCCAGACTCCTCCGGCACAGCCTCAGGTCCTCCTGGACCCAGTGGTCCTGGGTGCGGAGCTGGTGATCCATGAACCGGAGGTGCCGCCTTTGGTACTCCTCATTCCTGGCTCTCCTGCTTGCCCGGGCACGGGCAGCTGCTGCAGGTGGTGTGGTGCGCCCTGCAGGCCCAGGTGCTGCAGCTGTGGTGCAACAAGACCAGCGGTCAATTACCCCAGGGGCCCAGGTGTGTGAAACCCAGCTCCCCTCTGCAAGGCCAGGGCCCCTGCAGGATCCCCAGCTGCTGCTCCTTGGTGGGCAAGGCCCAGGCACACGGTCCCGGGGCTCCCTCTCGCCCCAGCCCCCCGTACACATAAGGGGAATATGATGGTACTCACATGTGGACGCCTCCCCGGCCTCGGACGACACAGGCGAGCGGCTCTGTGGGGTGCCTCGGGGGTCCCGGGTACCGGGCAGGCTGGCGGCAGGCTCCTGGCTCTCAGAGCCCTCCTCCTCCTCCTCTGTCTCCTGGAGCGGTCCTTCTGCCCCGGGGTCTATCACGTCCCGGGGGGCAGGGACAGCATGAGCCCCCAGGAGGCGGTCCAGGGCGTGGAAGTGGGGGCAGGCCACCGGGTCGGCCCCTGGCTGGCAGGCGCGGGAGTAGGACTGCCGCAGGTCTTTGACCTTGCAGCGCACCTGCTCCCGGCTGCGCTGGTGGCCCCTGGCGGCCAGGCTGGCAGCCATGCGGCCGTAGACGGCCGCGTTCCTGTGGCTAGTGCGGAGATCGTGGACATTGGAGGCTTCCCCCCAAACCTTGATGAGGTCCATGATCTCCGCACTTGACCAAGCGGGCGCCCGCCTTTTGCGTCCCCGGGCAGGCTCCTGGGAGCCGCCAGGCTGGTCCTGGGGAGCACTGGAGGGCTGGGTGTCCTCAGGTGGCTGGCTCATAGTGTGGCAGGTGCAGGGTCTGCTGGCACGGGTGCTGGCAGCCTTGCAACTGGCACAAACTGTGTAGCCAGCCCGTGGCCCTTTAAGGGCTCCGGGGCCGGGAGGGGGGCAATAGAGTTTCCCTGGTGTTGGCCAGAGTGGCCACCAGGGAAACCTGGGAACCCTTAGCCTCCCACTAGTTCGAATTAAGGGTCTACTAATTAAGTTCGAACTAACGGAGCGCTAGTGTAGTGCCTATCAAAGTTAGTTTGAATTAACGTCTGTTAGTTCGAACTAACTTTGTAGTGTAGATATACCCTCAGAGAGCCTCCTGGATTTACAATGGAGAGTGAACTAACTGATCAAGCCTTTTGCAAAGCAAGCTGCTTCAAGCTTCCTATAACATGGATGATGGGCAGTAAAGTTTTCACACACTGCACCACAATCGTAGGATTACATTGGCCACATTTTGAGGATTCGGGCATAAGGGACTCTGGGATGTGGTTATTTGACATAGCTTTTCACACTGCACTATGGACCCCAAAGCCTTAAGTTTGAACATAAGCTAGAAGAGTCTTAAAGTAGAGCTAAAATTCATTGTAAATGCTTAAGACCAGGGTTCCTCTGACACAGGTCAGCTGACTTGAGTCCCAGTAATCCTCAGCTGTTCTGCCCCCCAGCTTTAGTCCCAGGCACTCCCTGCCCGTGACTAGACACCCTACCCCCAATCTGCTCCTGCACCCTCCCTCCTGGCCAGACACCCTATCCCCAACCTACTCTTACATGCTTCCTTGTTCCTGCACCCTCCCCCCAGCCAGACACCCCCACCCTGCTCCTGCATCCACAGTTGCTCCTTGCACCTTCCCTTGCATCTGCTCACTCCCCCTGGCCAGACAACCTACTCCCAACCTGCTTCTGCACCCTACCTCCCTCCCAGATCTGCACCCCATCCCCATTCCACTCACTGGCAGCCCTGTTCCACACATTGAACCCCTTATTTTGTCCCCACCCCAGAGCCTAAGGGGGACCATAAAATCCACTAACTCTAGAACCCCAGAAACGTAAATCAGGCCTATGGGAAGCCCTGAACCTCAGTCCTCCCTGTCCCTTCCCCTCATCTTGTGGGGCTGGCACGCCAGAGAAGTGAGGTGTCTCAGTTGGGGGCCACGTCAGTGAGGGTTGGGGGTTTTGAAGGAGTTTTTTGCTCCTCACTTCTGTGGTCCCCATCTGATTTTTCTGTGGGTCAGTGGCCCCTGACACAAAAAAGGTTCCCCACCCCTGCCATAAATAAAGAAAAGATTGAAACCTTTGTGTTGGACATAATTTAATATTTTACTTTATTTAAAATGAAGTTTGATAAACTAATGGGAGAAAGGTAAAGCACTTTTAATCTGTTTAATAATTTAAATTAAACCAGTCTCCCTCGTTGCAGCACTAGCAAAATAGCTCGGGTGTAATTATGTAATTAATGGTGAGTTTCCATTAGCAACTGGTGGTCCATGGAAAGGTTTGCATTGAGCCAGGTGGTCCACAGGCCAAAACGTTTGAGAACCAGTGATGTAGAGCAAGAGGAAGTTCTGAGAAGAAATAAGTGGACCGTGACAGCTAAAAGCTCCTATTAAATTGGATTTATCCTTTGGTTATGAGTTGGCATTGGTCCTGCCTAGAGCAGGGGGCTGGATTTGATGACCTCCTGAGGTCTTTTCCAGCTCTATGGTTCTATGAGTCTATGAAAAACAGAAGGAAAGGGGTGTTGATATGTCTGTATTACTCTGACTAGATAGGTATGCTAGTCTCAGAAGACTTGTTTGATGGACACAGGGCCACCAATGGGAGGTGGGAGAAGGGTATGACTGCCCCTGATCACAGCAATTTAAAAGGACCCAAGGCTCTCAGCCACTGCCATTAACTCACAGAGGCCAGTGCCCTGACCCTTTACATCGCAGCCAAAGTCCTAAGCAGCACATCCACCCAGCAGTACTAAAGAGCTGGCTGGGAGCAACTAGCCCCAGCTCCACTCCTTCTGCATGAGACCCTACCCTTCCCGAGTTGCCAGACCCAGACCCATCCCAGGCCTGGTGAAGTTTGCCCTCAGCCCTGGATGGACACATTGGTGCTGTGATTAATCGGCTTGATCCTATAGAGGTGCAGATGAAGGTTGTGAAGCAACAATACTAAACCACCAGCAGAGCTAGGAGCATGATGCTTAGTAACTCGCAACCCGGTAAGGTGGAGTAAGCTGAAAGGAGTGGCTGATACAGGTTGTTGGGCTGGCAAGAGCTCTGTGTCCAGTTCATGTTACAGCTTCGGGTGGGACACTATTTTCTTGGACACATTTCTGTGTTAGTGACCTGCTCACATTCTTCATTCAGTCTTCTAAATGCAGCTGCTAATCATGTTTGTGTGAGCCATAGCTACTGGAGGCCCCAAATAAAATCCTGACTTCACTAAAGTCAATAGGAATGTTGACACTGATTCTGTAGGGCCAGGAGTTCACTCAGTCCAGGACTTGAAGGACTGGGAAATCTGCATTGCTGATATAATGGTGTAACCTGCAGGGCAGGGCCTGCCTTAGATTTATGGAGTCCTACACAGTACTATTAAACTGGTGCCTCTATGCCAGTGGCTCTCAACTCATTTCAGTCCATGGACCACCAAGCCAATCAAAACATTTTCGTGGACCACCGCCAGCACATGTAGCACAGGACGAACGACACAGCAACCACTCAGCACGACAGCAGCAACTACACTGATGCTCAGAGCCTTAGAGGGAAGTTACTGGCAACACAACGCAGTTGCATCCTAGGTGACGCTATGGATGATGCGCCTAATGCTTGTGAACGCGACATAAAACAGCCTAACGGTGGCGCCTGCTCACACCATGTGACTTTGGACAATGTTCCTGTGGACCACCGAAAAAGTCACCATGGACCACCAGTTGAGAACCACAGCCCTATGCCCAAGATGTGATTTTATAATCTTCAGCATCACACTAATTACATTATTTTAAAACAAATTTTAAATTTGAGTCCTGTTAGACTAGCACAGTATGTTCAGAAACTGGCAGGGGTTGGCAAAGCCTCGGAGATGTCTTCTTTACCACATAAATGGCTCTTTTACAGGTTCTGCTATTAGATCTCTCAAGATTTTTCACTTTTAAGTTAACTAGATCTCCAGAGGAATGAGAACAGGGATAGGAGGAGGCATGTGGGACATTAAGGGTACGTCTAAACTACATGGCTCCGTTCACAGAGTCATGTAGATTTGTTTGTTCGGCAAAGGGAAATGAAGCCACGATTTAAATAATTGCGGCTTCATTTAAATTTAAATGGCTGCTGCGCTGAGCCAACAAACAGCTGATCAGCTGTTTGTCGGCTCAGCACACTAGTCTGGACGCTCCCGCGCCGACATGAAAGCCCTTTATTGACCTCCCCGGTAAACCTCATCCTACGAGGCATAACGGGGAGGTCGATAAAGGGCTTTCAGGTTGGCGCGGAAGCGTCCAGACTAGCGTCCAGCTGATCAGCTGTTTGTCGGCTCAGCGCGGCAGCCATTTAAATTTAAATGAAGCTGTGATTATTTAAATCGCGGCTTCATTTCCCTTTGCCGATCAGCCTAATCTACATGGCTCCATCGATGGAGCCATGTAGTTTAGACACACTCTTCGACTCAATAGTGCCCCAAATCTTTGGGTGCCCTTCACAACTGTATATTCTACGTATGGGTAAGGATGGCCCCCTTAACCTGGGAATGGAATAGGAGAACCCAGGTTAAACTTTAAATGTCTGGTGCTGATTTTCATACATTGGAGGCAAAAAAGGGCGTATTTCAGAAAAGTATTACTTGCAGCCTTTGACTATTGACCTTATTCTTGTTGCATCAGAATTACACAGCTGCATTTCCTCCACCACTTCAGGATACACTGGCAAAACTGGTACAGTAAAGTTGAGACTTAGGTCCCATACCTCTATACGTTCTCTGTCTGTAAATAATTTACAACAAAAATAGTTAACATATAAAGTCAACTGCACATGTAGTCTTATTGGCTCTGTATGATTCTTGAAGACTGATATGAAAAGACTCCATTGTTTTCAGCAATAAATAAAGTTAAAGAGAACAGTCCATGTACAGTGCCACCAAATGTAAACTGTGAATTTAAGTTTCACCAACTTCTTTCTTCACCATGTGAAGCACCTTGTTGTTAATCCCTCAAGGTTCTTCCAAATGAATGAAAGAGGGAAACATACAGTTCAATGAAGTTGTAAAGAGCAGAACATTTATGTACTGTGTGTTCACATTGGGGCAGGCAAGATCCAGCCTAAGGACAAGATCCAGCCCACCAAGCTTTTTGGATCCAGTCCACCCTACCTGGACCCTCAGGCAGGCTCCCTGCCTGCCACAGCCTCAGGCCACTCAAAGGAGAATGTTTTGAGTTAGTATTATTTGGGTTAGTAATATTTCCAAACACCCATCAGTACACTACCATATTCACCGCCTAGGTGGTGGTTTCTTTCTGGCATTCATTCTCCCACCTAAGATCTACTGCTAGATGCAATCACTGCATCAGACAGTGGGATATTTCTCCCCAGATCCTGCCCCCCACACACACCCAGGGCAGCTCCCTGCGGCCCCCTCCCCAGCCAGGGCAGCTCCCCCCAGCTGCCTGCCCCACCCTAGCCAGGACAGTACCCCCTAGCCAGGACTGCTCCCCTTTCTCCCTACCCCTCTAGCCAGAGCAGCTCCCCCCAGCTCTCTGCCCTCCCCACCTCCCACCAGGACCGCTCCCTCCAGCTTCCTACCACCCCAGCCAGAAAAGCTCCCTCCAGCTCCCTGTTCCCCCAGCCAGGGCAGCTCCCCGCTCCCTCCTCCTCCCTCCCGCCAGGGCAACTCTCCCTTCCCCACCCCATCCAGGGCAGTTCCCCCCAGCTCTCTGCTCCCCCCTCTCCCAGACAGGCCATTGCCTCCCAGTTCCCTTCCCCTCAACCAAGACAGCTCCCAGCACCTGCCCCACCAGTGCAGGACAGCTCCCAGTCTGGAGCTCCCCGATTGCCAGCACCACAGCAGGGCAGGCCTCAGCCCCCCACCCCCCTCAGTGCAGGGCATCTCTCGAGCCCCCAGCCACACCTTCCCCTGCAGCTGGGGACGATGCTGGCTCAGGTTTGCCAAGTCCCCTGGCCAGGCCACGAGGGACAGGAGAGCAACCCACTCCTTCCCCCGGGCTGATCCCACTTGGACCGAGTTCTGCATGCAGAGCAGGGGCCCCTGGAACCCAGCTCCAGTGTCTGCAACAGGGTTTATTTATTGTAACAGTCACTCCCACATGACAGCCAGATACTGCTGCAAACAGGGACTAAGTTAGCGGCCCATGGGCTGAGTGTGGAATGGAGGCCGCACCTCGCCAGGAGTGCAGGGAGTCTGGCCAGCGGGTCCGGGCAGGCTGGCCAGTATCCAGCCCACTGGCACCTGGATGATGGACTCCAGTGGCCCCACGATGCTCTCCAGCAGGTGTGAGTGCACGGCGCGCACAGGCGACGTGAGGTGGGGGCGGAGCGACGGGGACATGGCCATGGCAGCTGCGGGTCCTTTGTGGGCAAGATGGCAGCCAGGTCTGCTTTAGCTCCCCACACCAGGCGAACCTGAGTGTACATCTAGCGCCCCAACAGAATGGGTAGTGCTAGTAGTAATACTAAGCACCTCTCAAAAGCCCTCCATGTGAGACCTCAAAGTCTTTAGCGATTTTACAGATATTAATGAACTAACCATACAACTAAAAGCTGGGGGAATATTCATCTAGTTTTACAGATGGAGAAAGTACAATACAAGGTAGTTAAATCTCTCACCCAAATTCATGTGTGAGGCATCAAGAATAGAATCTATTTCATCTTCATTTAACCACAGTCATCTTTTCCCTGATTTTGTAAAGTATATAAAGTGTCTTTCACTTTGTCACATGATGGCTGGCTCTTTGAGGAAGATGGGTCTGTGTCCCACCTGTGACACAGTTAGTACACTTACACAGGTGAATGAAGACAAGTCATGTGATTCAATCAGGCCTCTGCATAAACAAGGGAAAGGCCAAGAGGAAAAGAAAATTCATCAGAAATGTGGAGAATGTTGTTGAGAGCAGTAATGATCCTGTAAGAGATACTAAGATGCCAGCCAGGAGAATAGCAGGAGGAGGGGCGGAGTTAACTGCTCACTTTTTTGAACCAGAGAGAAAATCACTCAGGAAGAGTTTTGAATCCTCTTCTGTAGTAAAAGGGCCCTAATATACAAGGCCTGGGAATGGCTACTAGAAGAGTAAAGAACTCTGGCTGGAAAGGGTTGGGAATGTCTGAACCTTAAAACAGGCCCCAAGACTTGCAGAAGATGACAGAGTTGAGTAGAAATGTTGTATTGTGGTAATGTGCTTTATTTTTGGGACTTTGATGATGTTTTTGAACTATCTGTAGTATTAAATCAGTGCCAAGCAGGGGTGTTATTAGCCAGGAGAAAGCCTGTGTGAATTATTTCTGAAACGCTCAGAGAGAAACTGAGACACCTGCTACAGAGCAACTCTGGCCATGAAGGCACACTCTGGAGTCAGTAACCCTATTACACCTATAAAATGTAGTGGTAGCCCTATATAAGGGGACAAAGACAAGCCTAGTAGTAGACAACTAGAATAAACAGGGAGATGGGGTATGAACGAGCAAGGTTTGTGAAGTGGACTGAAATACACCACAGTTTTCAGATACAAGAAGAACAACTTTACTCTGGATCAGTGATGGGCAACCTAGGCTAGTGAATGGGGTGAATAAATGGCCCTCGTTCGTCTCAGTGGGATGCAAGATTGTTGTAACCAAGATGGCCTCCTGAGGAAGTGGGTCTGGCCCACGAAAGCTCATCATCTAATAAACCATCTTGTTAGTCTTTAAAGTGCTACATTGTCCTGCATTTTGCTTCAACTACCCCAGACTAACACGGCTACATTTCTATCACTATCCTGGAATAGAGTCATTTTGCTAGCACTGATGTCATGGTCTCATCTCCGTATCCTTTTTTCTGTCTTTCTGTCTTCAGCATCTGAGGGAGTGAGTTGTAGCTCATGAAAGCTTATGCTCCAATACCCTAATTAATTTGTTAGCCCTTAAAGTGCCATCGGACTCCTTGTTGATTTTGCATGCCTAGAAT
This sequence comes from Pelodiscus sinensis, assembly GCF_049634645.1. NCBI lineage: Eukaryota > Metazoa > Chordata > Testudines > Trionychidae > Pelodiscus > Pelodiscus sinensis. The sequence goes on from NC_134715.1 coordinate 24,908,544, forward strand.
TTTCAGGATGAGCCAACTGAACCATAGCAGCCCTTTGACTGGATACACCAGAAGGAGTGCATGGCTGTCACAGACAATGTTGTTTGCAATCAGCACACACTTTGCTTCACATGCCCTTGCTTTCAGAACTTGGAAGAGTTCCCAACTCTGCAGCCAACCAGAAAAATTCTTCCAAGGCTTGAGGGGTGTCCATGACAAGCTTGATTTTTTTTTCTCCTTTAAGAGATGATTATTTTTATTGGACATCAGTGTTCAGAGGGGAGGTGTTAAGCTTTGTCACGAAGTAAATTTGTAAAAGGAAGTAGTCACAGACTTTGTTTAAGGTTCAGAGGATAAGTTAACCTCAAAGTTAATATTAAGTTATTTCCAGACTGTGCATGTAACAGCAAGGATGAACCCACTAGGCAAACCTGTGCTAAGCTACTACCTCCCCTAGAAATTTGTGTGTCACTTTAGTAATACTGGAAGGGGGGAAAAAACTTCACAAGGCAGAATCTGAGGGCCCTGTACTGGGCAATGCTAAACAAAATGTCTTGCAGGCCACACATAGGACACAGGTGGGACTCATGTGGCCCTCAAGATGCAGGTTGTTGACCACTGTTCTGGATTCTAAAATAAATGAAATGCCAATGGAATTGCTCAAAGATGGGATGAGGCTGGTTGGTCATTTTATGTCACAGAAACTTGGAAACAACACTAACATTTAGGCTAACTATAGTTTCAGTCAATATTCTGGAAATATGTATGTAGACTCCTAATGAGTTCTCTACATTCACTGTGAATATTTAGTGCACTGAGTTAGCACTGATATCCTTACATTGCTCAAAGAGATTTTCAATATGCTTTAAAAGGAAATAAAAGGACCTGGCTCAGAGTGGTATCAAGAGAATACCGCTCAGAGACGGCTATCTTCAAGGCAATGCACACTTGTTGCATTATTGCCCACTGTTGGGGACAATAACATTGCTTGACCATGTCTAATCAAACCTGCTGTTAACCACCATTTGACCTGCTAATCCACAGCTTTACTGATATGAGGCTGCAAGCATTAATCATGCACTGCCAAAGTCTCCACAGTACCATTGCCAACAGTGGATTTTGTGCCACTTTGCAGGTACTTCTTGCAACAGTGGCAAGTATGACAATTGTAGCGACACTGAACATAGACTGTTTAAACCATTGGTTTCCAAACTGGGGGGCATGTCCTCCTGGGGGAGGCATGAAGAAATTCCGGGGGGGGGGCCTGAGGCAACCCAGCCCTCTCCCCCATCAACTCTTCCCCCCATAAGTTTTGCTGCTATTTTTGTTTTCCGGTCAGTTCCTTTTTTTTTTCTTTTTGCTCAACAAGTTTTGCTGCTGGGGGCAGGGTGTGTGTGAGGGTTTCTTAACAACCAAAAAGGGGGCATGATGCCAAAAAGTTTGGGAACCACTGGTCTAAACAGAGTCCCTTTGGTGACTAAAAATAGCTGACAAATTGAAATCTGCAAGCAAGTGCTAACAGTGTAATTTCAAATTGCAAAAGTAAAGTGCTGTGTATTGTATAAGTAAAGACCCTACAAAACATGTGTTTTTACATTGGGACATTCACACTGAATTTCCTCACTTTGCAAAGTTAGATTTATTAAATCTAAATCAGTGGTTTTGAGCCTGTGGCCCACCCCAATCAAGGCAGACCTTTCTGCAGGCCACCAACCTCCAAGCATGATGACAAAATGGGTGCAGGAACAGGCTAGAAGTGGGGGGGTCTGGGTAGGAGGGAGGCCACAGGAACGGGCTAAGGGTAGCGGTCTATGAGGGAGGGTGGGTTCAGGAGCAGGGTGGGGGTGTGAGGTCCTGACAGGAAGCAGTGCATGAGAAGGATGGGGGGGCACTTACCTGGCCCAGGCACTGCCCCCCACCCCACCCCTATTGGTTATGATTCCAGCCAATGGGAGCAGCAGGGAAAGCCTCCAGGCATGCAGTTTCCTTCTCTGCCATTCCCCCAGCCAGGGGGAGAGGGGGCAGCAGTGTGCAAAGCTGCTTTCTTCCCCTGCTAGCTGGCTCTGACCCATGAGACTCACCCTCCCCCTACAGTAGGAAGATGGTGCTCCAACCATGCTGGGGCAGGGCACCGGGCTGGAGCACCAGTGCAGAATTCCCGCTGCAGGGAATTCCCCCTGAGTTCGCAAGACGGTCGCAGGCCACTAGTAGTCTGTGAACCACACTTTGAGAATCATTGGTATAAATCTTTAAGTCTGCATGCATGCAAAAATGCATGTGCACTTTTGCATGTGCATGGCAAAGCACATAGTACATGGCAAAGCACATAACTCAAGCATGCACACCTTTGAAAATCCTTCAAAGCATTGTGCCATTCCCATGTTTCAAAGAGAAGGGCTTCAGGATTCTTCCAATGACAAAGGAGGATGCTTTTTAGTAAGTTGTACAGCTATTAACATGGGAATAGGGTAATGGAATGGAGAAAGAAAATGGGGGATGGAAGGAACATGACATTTATATACTATACTCATGTAATGTGGAGGAATCAAAGCTTGTAGAGATGACCTACTTCTGTCAAGAAAGGTGTGACTGTGAATTCTTCGTATATTTGAGGAAGGCATCGGTATATGATTAAAAATTCTTCCATTATAATATTACAGTATATAATACTATGTACAATATTGTCTATTTGCACACTAGTGTAAACATGTAAAATAATATACAACATGATGACGCCAAATACACTGTCTTCCAAAACGTTTATAGAGGGTGTTTTCCTATTTTCCCCTTTACTTACTTGGAGATAGGGAGCATTCATTCATATTTGAAAATAAAACATTAACACAAAAGGCTTAAAACAGATTTGTTTGTTTGCATGGAGAATTAAAACAAAGACACAATTGCCTCTCCTGTTGTGGTGATTAGCCAAAAAAAAAAAAAAAAAAAAAACCCTGACTGAAGCAGAATAACTAGAGAACATTATCCTGAGGATGCCAGCAAAGACTGGTCAGAGTGTGGTTCATAACAAGGGAGTCAGAGTTACCAGGGAGTGCAAGCGAACAACAGCAGCTTCTGTGCTGAACTCTGGCCATAGTTCCCAACTCTTCACTGTTCAGCCAATCGGAAAAATTCTTCCAAAGCAAAAGGGATGCTAGTGATAAACTGAATTGTTTTCCGCCTTGGAGAGAAGACTATGATTTTTATTGGACATCAGTTGGGAGGTAGTAAGCCTTATCATGGAGTAAATTCAGAGAAGGAGGTAGTCACAGATTTTGATTAGAAAGTTCAGAGGACAAATTAACCTGCTGGTTAATATTAGGTTGTTTCTAATCTGTGGACCTAATTGCCAGGATGAGCAAAGCTGTGCTAAGTTACTACCTCCACAAGAAATTTGTTCACAGTACATTCTTGTAGCATTAGAAAGCTACTATAGCAGTTTAGTATTTTTCCTAGGGCTTAAAAATGAGGCAGGTTCTCTCATTCCTAAAAGTATTCCACATCCCAAAAGTGAAAATCTCTAAGGGTATGTCTGCAATGAGGAATAAAGGTAGTTTGAATTAGGAGCTTTAATTAGAACTACCTAGTCTGTGCCACGTGTAGCCACTGGCAGGTAGTTCGAACTATGGGGCATTTAAAAATGGTGGCGCCCAGGAACATGCAAATAAAGCCCAGGATATTTAAATCATTTGCAAGTTCGAATGCCTACATTAGCCACCCTAGTTCGAACTAGGGTGGCGGTGTAGACATATCCTAAGATTTTAGATAATGGTAATTTGAGACTCCTAGATCAGTTGCTGTATAAAATCAGTGCAATCACACAGTTGAAGATCATTAGCAGCATCAGTAACAGTTATCAGATGTCCAAAATCAAATTGAAACTCACATCTATTTGTAAATAAACAAAACTATCAGGCCACATAGGCAGCATAGAAGCATAGAATCCTAGAGCTGGAAGAGACCTCAAAAGGTCATTGAGTCCAACCTCCTACCCAAAGCAAGACCAACCCCAACTAAATCATCTCAGCCCCCATCTCAGCTCTGTCAAGCTGGGGATGGAAATGTCAGCACCTCTCTAGGTAACCCATTCCAGTGCTTCACCAGCCTGCTAGTGAAATAATATTTACTAATATCCAACCTAGACCTTCCCCAGTGTAACTTGAGAACATTGCTCCTTCTTCTGCCATCTGTCACCACTGAGAACAGCTTCTCTCCATCCTCTTGGGAACCCCCCTTCAGGTAGCTGAAGGCTGCTATCAAATTGCCCCTCACTCTTCTCTTCTGTCGACTAATCCCTCATCCACTCCTCATAAGTCGTGCTCCAGCCCCCTAATCATTTTGGTTGCCCTCTGCTGGACTTTCTCCAATGTATCCAAATCCTTTTTGTAATGGGGAGCCCAGACCTGGGCACAATACTCCAAATCTGGCTGCACCAGTGCCGAATAAAAGGGAATAATAACTTATCTAGAACTTCTGGCAATGCTCCTACTTATGCACCACAATATGTCATTAGCCCTCTTGGCTACAAGGGCATACTGTTGATTCATATCCAGCTTCTCATCCACTGTAATCCCCAGGTTCTTTTCTGCCAATCTTCTGCTTAGCCAGTCGGTCCCCACACTGTAACAATGTTTGGGATTCTTCCGTCCCAAGTGCAAGACTCTGCACTTCTCCTTGTTGAACCTCATCAGATTTATTTTGGCCCAATCCTTCAATTTGTCTAGGTCACTCTGGGCGCTATCTCTACCCTCCAGTGTATCTACCTCTCCGCTAGCTTAGTGTCATCTGCAAACTTGCTGAGGGTGCAATCCATCCCCTCATCCAGGTCATTAATCAAGATGTTGAACAAAATTGATCCCAGAACTGATTCCTGGGGCACTCTACATGATACCAGCTGCCAACCAGACAAGAAGCCGTTGATCACTACCATTGAGCCTGACAATCTAGCCAGCTTTCTATCCACCTTTCAGTCCGTTTATCCAATCCATACTTCTTTAACTTGCTGGCAAGAAAACTGTGGGAGTCTACATCAAAAGCTTTTGCTAAAGTCAAGATATATCAAATCCACTGCCTTTCCCATATCCACAGAGCTAGTCACCTCATCATAGAAGGCTGCAGGTTGGTCAAGCATGACTTGTCTCTGGTGAATCCATGTTGACTATATCTCATCACTTTCCCCTCTTCCAAGTGCTTCAAAATGGATTTATTGAGGATCCCCTCCATGATTTTTCCAGGTATTGCGGTGAGGATAAGCAGTCTGTAGCTCTCCAGATTCTCCTTCTTCCCTTTTTTTAAAGATGGGCGCTACATTTGCCTTTTTCCAATCAATCATCTTGATTGATAAATCTTGGAGTCTAATTGCAGTAACTTTGCCACTGAATTTTGCAAGACTAATCCAGACCCAACAAACACCAAACCAAACTTGTCTAGAAAGTATAATTTCAATTAAATGATCAATCTATCGATCTACCTATCGATCTATCTTAGAGATTTGTGCATCTGTCTGTGAGTCTGTATGTTTGGGTTTCTGTCTGTGTGTCTATTTGCTCAAGAACTTCTCCAAAACGGGAAGAGTTAGGATCACCATATTTGGTATGCAGTTTCTTCTTCTCCGAGGTGCTCTCTTTATACCGCAGGCCTTCTTGGCCCAGTGATCACTTCATAAGGTTCAAAGCAAATACAATTTATTAAACAGCAACTGATTAAAGAGAAAAGAATAAGAAAAAATGAGAATGATTAAATGAGAACACACAGCCCTGCTCTGTAGCACCGGGACATCAAAACAGCAGTCTGCAGAGTGTAAGGACAGTCCAGAGTCTCTTCCTTATAGTCCCCTTAGAGGCCCTGGATGTGCTGTAGGGGGCTGCAGGCAGGGCACGCTTGCTCTGGCAGTGACCACACAGCCTCAAGCTCTAAGTGGCCAGACCCCTCTCCCCACATTTTGCAGGTCCCAGCTGCTCACCACATCCAGCTGCAGAGTGTGCTGCTTGGCCAGTCTCCAGCTCCTTGCGTTGCTTCTCTGTTCCTTTTGGCTCTCTGAGCACTGCCAGTCTGCTGCTCAACACAGCGTCTGCGCTCCTTGAGCTGTGTGTGTCTGGCTCTGCTGCTGCAAAAACTGTCTCTCCACACAGCTTGCACTCCTTGGGCTGTCTGTGTCTGGCTCTGTTGCTGCAGGACTTCTTCTGCACACAGCTTGCACGGCTCTTAGCTGTCTCTCAGCTCTCTCCTTGCTCAGAGAGACCCTGAACAATCCCAGCTCACAGGGAGGAGGGGTCCTGGCCTCTTGCTTTTCTCACTGGCCTGTCCAACTTGTCAATCAGGCTGAGCTGGAGTGTTGGCTGCTTTCCATTGTCTCTGGGGTCTGTCAGTCTCATGGACCCTTCCCCTTTTGATACTGGGAGCTGGCAAACCAAAAAACTCCCGCAGAGTTCTAGTAAGGGGCTAACAGTCCCCTTACACTGGCATGGTTGTGCTTTGGCATATTATAGGTATGGGGTAATGATCACCCCACGTCCTATGTTATAAAGAAAAAGCAGTTAATTAATGCTTGCCTTTGCAATAGAGTAATAGGCCTGTTTTGCTCTGACAGCTGTACAGTTTCCTAGTCAGCAACAAGCTAATCTCTTGATAAGAGATGGTACCTAGAATTTGAATCTCCCAGGTTAGTGGGTCATACTTGGTTTCTAATTTATTATTATGTTAGATGCCAGAAAAAGAAAAGAGGCCTCCTAGGCTATGTCTACACAGAAACGTTATTTTGGAGTAACTAACGTTATTTCAAAATTACATAGTTCACATCTACACAGCAAGCCATTATTTTGAACTAATGTCAAGATGGAGGACTTCCTACTCTGACTTCTGTAACCCTCACTTCACAAGGAGTAAGGGAAGTCGAAGGAAGAGTGTTGTCCCTTCAACTTCCTGCTGTGCGTAGACAGCACCTTAAGCCAAATTAAGCTATTTCGACTTCAGCTACACAATTGGCGTAGCTGCTAGAGTATATCTAGGCCCCAGGAGTATATAGTTCAGGGAAATCTGAAACCTGCCCTCACTGGCACTTGTGTGTTGCATGTTCATATACCTACGTGCCAGCTATAATACTGGTGTGTGCTGGGGATTTGTAAAATCCACTGGGAGAAAAAATGGCTTTTGACATTGAGTCTAGCCATGTGCTAGAATCGATTAATTGTGTGCACAGATATTAGTACAAAGGTGTGTGTGCAGCTGCGTGAAGTGGAAGTAGGTGTTTGCTAATCACAAAATCCAGGTAAGTGTTAGCAGAAAACTTCAACTCTTTCTTCTGCGATAAAACAATCCAATTATTGTCTTGATAAACTAGAGTTGTGAAATATGAGCTGAAGTTCTGGACTTGTGCCTGGTTATTTATTTATTTGTATTGATTTAACCTGTCTACATTGTATGTTTTATAAGAAATGAACTGTTAGGGGTGAATTTGCAACAATTTCTTTAGATGTTTAGACAGCTGAAAACTTGGCTGTCCCTGTTATGGCCTTCTGTCTAGACATATACTGCACCTATGACAGTGGTAGATTAGCCACTGGACCAAGAAGGCCCATGTCCAGGAGCCATGGACAATTGGGGTTCCCCTATGGCTCAACCTGCTCCACCTTCCCATTTGGCACTCCTGTTGAGAATTGGGAGAAGCCTCTATATCCCAACCCAATTCCCTAGCAGGAGTATGACAAAGGGTGGGGGGCTGCAGGTAGAAGCGGGGAGGACCTACTTGTTCTGAGTCAGGGCCCCACAACCCCCCCAATCTTCCTCTGACCTTTGATAGGATAAAATGAGGATGCATATTCTAAAGCTTGCAAGGCATTAATAAGTTCTTAATGTGTGAGCACACCTTTTATATCCTAACCTTTCGGCATGCTCCTCCCAGGGAACATACAGTTATGTTCTTTGCTCAGAATACTTTACACTCTCAAGGTTTCAGGAAGGGGGGGGGTCTCCTCATTTCCTCTTCACTTCCTGTTACTTCAGGTAGCAAAGTTCTATAGTATAAGAAATACAGGGACCTATTCAGTTCTCAGCAGCTAAACTATCTGTTTGACATAAACCACCCTGTTAATGTATGCAACTGTGTCCCAGCATGACCCAAAAGGTGGTGTGACTTGAGGGACAGGCTTCAGAGGTGCGGGTACAATTTAGTCTAAGTTTGTAGAACTCTTGTAACTCATAATGTGGGTGGAGGTGCTACTTTTGCACAGAACGCTCACTCAGCATAAACATCTCCAGGAAATGAAAATGATCCTCTGTGTACTTTTGATAGCATAGAAAATCAGAACCAAGGACAGAGTGCATGTCAGGAAGTGTTACAGTGGCCAGATCAGTACCTTAATGGCTTTGGACTTTTCTTTTAAGGTATCTACAGAGACAGCCTCACACAGCAAGAAAACCTGTGTTTGGATAAGGTGTCTTGAAAGGGTCAGGCTGTGTTTCCTTCTTTGTCTTTCAAAAGGTATTCAGAAAGTATCTTGCATTCTTGCCAATACAGAGCTATTGTGTTACTTTCTATGGACACTGTGTACAGTGCAGCCTCAGAGCACAGGGTGGTAACAAAAAATGAAGTCAGTTATCTGGTACTGGAAAAGACTAGAGGACAGACTTTAGGGGTAAGCTAGTTCTCTTTGTTCAGTTGACAGCACAATTGCAGGGCAAAGGCCTACTACAGGTTGAACATCTCTAGTTTGGCACACTCTGGTCTGGTAACATAAATGGTCTGGCATGATTTTATTTAGCCATATATCCACTTATCATGGGTGTGGCCAAGTTTCCCACAGTCCCATAAAGTTTGTTTATAACCACCAGTCCTGGCTCTATGTTCTGTACTGTTAATTTACCCCAAATGTCTCCTAAGGCTATGTCTATACTATAGGATTTTTGCGCAAAACCAGCTGTTTTTATGCAAAAACCTGTGGAGTGTCCACACCTCAAGCATGTTTTTGAGCAAGAAAATCTACAGTCAATTGACAGAACAGAGGGATTTTAGCAGTGTAGGGATACCTCCTTCTACAAGGCATAACTCCTTTTTGCACAAGAGTTCTTGTGCAAAAAGGCGTGTGTGGATGCTCAACAGGGGTTTCTTGCGCAAAAAGAGCCTATTACAAAAAACACAGGTGCTCTGATGGCCATTGTGTGAATGGCAACCAGAACTTTCTTGCGCCGTGTGGACGCTTTTGCTATGTGCGATTGAAGGAGGTGTCCCTACACCGCAAAAAGCCCTCTGTTCTGTCAATTGACTGTAGATTTTCTTGCTCAAAAACGTGCTTGAGGATATCCAGGCAGGACCACGACTCATCTTTGAAACCCCCTGCACTAGATGATAGTATATCCAGCAAATGTGCTGGATATGCCATTGGCAGGCCATGAGAGGCTTTGTTAATCTAAGTGTCCAAAGGTTTACAACTCCCACTGGCTGCAGTTTGCCATTTCCAGCCAAGGAGAGCTGTGGGAAGTGGCAGCTCAGCCCACACAACTTCCTGCAGCTTCCCTTGCCTGGAAATGACATACTGCAACCCATGGGAGCCACAAGGCTCTGTGCCTAAGGATGCTTAACTAAACAAAGCGTCTTGTGGCCCAACAGCAGCTTACCCAGGCGGGCCCGTGACCCAACTTTGAAAACCCCTGATCTAGTGAGTACTGCAAGGGACTAAAATTGAGAACTCCTGAGCCTGATTCTTGGATCTGCATCATTCACTCTGTCCTGACCACATAGCCTGGGTCCTAATTTTCAAAGATTAGTGAATGTTCATAAATTTAGCTGAAGTTGATAGGGGTACATACCATTTCTGAAAAATCACTTCACATATGATATTTATCATTACATTATTGTGCCTCAGTTTTGCCACTAGATTATTTATTTTCTCCAATTAAGAGTGCAAGTAAAGCTAATATATACATTAACGGGACTCTTTAGAACTGGTACATGAGGAGTTAAGCATACAACTTCAATTAACAGGAACTGCTAAATCTGCTCAGTGGCAAACACTGAGCCTCCCCCACACTAAAATGTGTTCTTGCAAGACCAGTATTGCTTCACACAATGTAGCACGGCAACAATCTCTAAAGGTTCTTCTTAGCCGTGTGCCGGGAAAATTGTTTTCACAGACCATTAAAGTCTCTTTGTTGCTGATAGGGTGATATGACCATGAATTTAAAATGAAACAAGGATCACAAACATTCAAACAATGCTAGTATTTAGAAGGAAATGTACGGTAGTTTAATTTGTGCTTGCGTATGATAATGTATGTCTGATACTTGTTAGGAAGAGGAACTTGTTTATGCATAAATACTGGTAAATGGACTCCAACTTAGTTAAAGAACTAGAAGCTTTACTCGGCATTGCTTGGATCCTTAACTCAAATAAGTTTTGTTTTTCTTTATTTAAATAATTTATCAAGGGAGGGGGGCTGGAGATGAAGGATTCAATATGCAGTCTGCACTTGGAAGAGAGGGCAACCACAGCCCTCTCTCACTGCAGCAGCTTGGGGCCAGGTGAGAAGTGCGTGTCTATGACCACTGCAGCTGCAGCAGGCACATCTGGGAGAGGGGTGCATGTCCCCAGCTGGGGAATAGACAGACACACAAACGGACAAACTCTCTGAAATGTATAGTAGATAACAGTCCCTTTCTCCACCTTTGTCCCCTGCTGGCCCAATGAAGTTATAGCTGTCCTGCTCCCCATCTTTTCCCCTTGCTGTCCCCTTGTGGTCATTCTACAGTATGGGGTCATTCTGTCCCTCTTGCCAGACTCCTTCCTTTCCATTTTATGATTAACAATCAAATTCCAGGAACATTCCATTATCTTGGCACAGTCAAATTCTGACCTTGCTTAAAGTTATGATAAGAGGAAGCTGCATACCAAATTTGGTGGCCCTTGTTCTTACCACTTAGGAGGAGCTCTTGAACAAATTGACTCACAGACAGAGAGATGCACATTTCTAAAACATATAGGAAGAAGATAAGTAATTCTCTCATAAAGTATTTATAATAATATAGACAGGCTTTTGTTTGGGAAGAAGCACCTGCACAAGTAACATCTAGTTTTGCATATAAAATTGTGCAATAGCATTGTGAAATTGCATAGATATTTACAGAAGGAAACTGGAACAAATCCAAACCTTGGGCAATACTCAAAAAATACCTTCTTTGCAGTTGGCATGTGGAGTTTCCACTCTTGCAAATTCTTTACACCTCCTCTTCTCCTCTTCAATTTGCAAACTCCAAAGAGGTGATGACAGATATTTTTTTCCCGTTTTAACTGCTCACATTTGTGTACGTACGCAAACACGATAAACTTTGGTTAACAGTGACTACAGTAGTACTGTAGTTGCTCATGCATAGACTTTTAAGTGAATGTTGCAAACTATAGTGGATTTTAAAAGAATCAATTATGTGATTGTATTTTGGATCCTTTTAGTTCAAATGAATGAAAGTACACACCCATGGTTTTGGATTGCTTATTGGTTATTTATTGAATATTGTTTTAATAATTGAAGTTACTGTAGTGTTTTGAGTTTGATTTAGAAAAGCAGTTTAAAATGTGCTTTATATTAAGGTGATCACTAGTAATTAAATCACTTAAGAGCTTTGCTGAATTGGGGCCTTGGAGAAGAGTCTCTTCTACAAGCATGTCTAGAGTAGGAAGTTTCTTGTTAATATCTACTCTGGGTGGTCTCAATGTGTACAGATGTCTTGGATGACCAAGTTTAAACTTTAAAAGTTTCATTGACCTATAGGAAGCATGCAAGATCTGAAGACTGTGACTTCATTGCCACTATATAACAATACATATCTTATTTCTTTTGTCTGAGAAGATTTAAATAACATTTGGAAAAGCACCGTTAAGGCTGTAGATGGTGTTTTAAGCGTGCTAGTTCAGTTGCCAAAGCTGCCAGATGTGCTCCTTCTAGTCAACACATACTGTTTATCTGTACCCTGTTCATTGCATTTGCAATATCATGCCGCTGGAGCTGTACAGACTATATACACCATCTGTGAACAAACAGGGCTCGTCTACACTGGCCCCTTTTCCGGAAGGAGCATGTAAATTTCATGAGTCGTAGTAGGGAAATGCGCGGGGGATTTAAATATCCCCCGCGGCATTTAAATAAAAATGTCCGCCGCTTTTTTCCGGCTTTTAAAAAAGCCGGAAAAGAGCGTCTACACTGGCCCCGATCCTCCGGAAAAAGCGCCCTTTTCCGGAAGCTCTTATTCCTACTTCGAAGTAGGAATAAGAGCCTCCGGAAAAGGGCGCTTTTTCCGGAGGATCGGGGCCAGTGTAGACGCTCTTTTCCGGCTTTTTTAAAAGCCGGAAAAAAGCGGCGGACATTTTTATTTAAATGCCGCGGGGGATATTTAAATCCCCCGCGCATTTCCCTACTACGACTCATGAAATTTACATGCCCCTTCCGGAAAAGGGGCCAGTGTAGACGTAGCCACAGTAAGTTGCAGCCCATGATCAGGATTTATTCAAGAGCTTTGAGATATAGGGAAATTGCCTTTTTTGGAGAGAAGATGGAAAAGAAGCTTTATGTCCCCCACCGTCACCCTGTATTAACGGTCTACTCCACATAACTGTAACTACCTCTGGCTTCATTTGATGCTTGAATTAAGTGCTTCTTGGGAGCATTTCTATATGGTTTTGGGTTTTCTCCTTTGGGTTTCCTTTTGAATGCAGCATTCATAAAAAGTGCTGCACTGATAACTCTGCAGCATGAAGTCTTCTAACTATACCATAAGCAGCAGCAGTGTGTGAGCTTCTTTCTATTGCTTCCACAGAATCTACTTTTCTTTTTGGTCAATATTATTTTAGAGTGTCACTAAAGAGCTGAGGGAATTATCTTTGGTTCTTGATTTGGATTTCTGCAGAGTAACTGGAAGCTCTGTATTGGAAGAATGAAACAGATTTCTTTAACTGACTTTAAAAAACAGCTGTATAATAATTTTGTGCCATCTTGATAAAGTCTGCAGCAAGTATTTTAGGTTACATAGTGAGGTCACATTATTAATGAATCTGTAGTTCTCAACCTCTTTGTCACTTGTATTTCTCAGGAGTATGCTTTCAGATATACTTGGGTGGCACATGAACTGCTAGATGTGGGAAGCTATTTTGTGAAGCTCAAGATAAAAGGGTGAAACTGCGACATCAATCTGCTGATATTACATACCAATAAATATCAAGAAGAAAAGCACTTCCCAGCGATCAGGATCTGGTTTATATAAGGCACGTCTAAACTACATTCCTCTTTTAAAAGAGGAATGTAAATAAAGCTGATCAAAATACAAATAAAGTGCAGCTTTACAAATCTTGTGCTTCATTTGCATAATCGCATGAGAGCGCTTTTTCGAAAAAAGGGATTTTCAAAAAAGAAACCATAGTCTAGACAGCGTTCTTTCGAAAAAAGAAAAAAAAACCTTTTTTGAAAGAAACTGTACTGCTGAAAAAAATTAGGTCTACAGGTTCTTTCAAAAAAGGATTTTTTTTTTAAAGAATCCTGCCTAGACTGTGGTTTCTCTTCGAAAAAGCCTTTTTCAAAAAAGCACACTCGCGTGATTATGCAAACGAAGCACATGATTTGTAAATCTGCATGTCATTTGCATTTTCGATCGGCTTCATTTACATTCCTCTTTCGAAAGAAGAATGTAGTTTAGACACAGCCCTAGTCATTAATCCTGAAAATATCCCTGCTTAACTCCAACATAGTCATTATTATGTTAAAAGATACATTTTAAAATGTTCCAATTTTTGCCACTACATGCACCTTGCATGTGAGGTCACCATGTGTCTGCACAGCACTCAGGTGTGACTGTAGCGCATGGAGACATGCCTGCTGAGCTATCTTTGATCTAGCTCGTTTGAATGACAATAGCAGTGAAGTTGTGGCAGCACAGGCTGTACAGCCATTTTCCTCCTCTCGCGCTGGGACAGCCTGGGTATGTAATAGCCCGTGTTGTTATTGAACAGGCTAGGTCAAAGCAAGCTCGTGCAGTATGTCCAGAGGTGTGGCAGTCAGATCTCTGAATGTTTGGAAGACGTACCCTCAGTCAGCCTTTCTCATTTCAGAGAAATGCTGCCTCATACATTGGCTGCAGCTTTCTTTTTCTTCTTAGCTGTTTAGAGTGAAGCAGTGCCTAGGAGTCTAGACATCAGGGATAGTCAATTCTTTGCTGTCAAGGTCCACATTTCTTGGTCAAGGTCTAGCCTGCAGAGAAAATGATCAAAAACCAACAATAGTTATAAGTAAACTGAAAGATTTGGGGGTTCATTCAAAAGCATCTGGTGGTCTGGATTTGACCCCTGGTCGGTTTCCTGATTATCCCTGGGCTACACTGTGCTAGTTGCAGTGCAAATGCACAACAAATAGACAGTCGCTACCCAAAGAACTTCCAGTCCTGGTACATTGTATCACTAGAACATTACACTCACCTTATAAAGAAAACAGACCAGAATGCAAAACCCCTACTCACACTGGTAAACTCCTGCCTATGTCATCTCTCATGATTCCTGGTCTCCTTGCTATGCCTGGAGGAACTCAGAGTGATGAAGACATAGCCCTAAGCCTCTGGGGAAACAAGAAGTAATCCCTCCAAGAGGACTCAGGAGGGATAGTGACTGCACAGCTCTCAGTGCCCATCACTCTCTTATTGACTGGTGATCACACAGGCAACCTTAATTCTGGAATTTACTAATTTTGAAGGCTTGTTTTTGCTACCTTAATAATGTTCTTTCAATGTAATCTTTTTGTGTGTATCAATCAGAGGTGTTCGAACTAGAGGTGCTGCCATGTCACCTGGCTTGAAGTTGTTTCCATTATATACCAGGTTTGCACTTTGGTTAAATGGCTATGGGCACCCTCACTATACAAATTATCCCTGGTAGCAATAGCCTACACCCAGGTGTATATCAGTAAGCTATTGCAAACATCTTGTGACAGGTTGACTATAACCTGTAATATACTGAACAAACTTTATGGAGTTAAGACAAACATTTGCAATTGTAATACAACGAGCTCCAAAGGTCTTAACCCTAATTCAATAAGGTCTAATTTAGTTCAGTAAAGTTTGTCCTGTTCTGAGATTATGTGGAATGTCTTTAGAAGAAATAGAAGATGCGTGCAATTTCTGGGAGTCCAGAGGTCTTTGGAGAACAATAACTGTAAAGTGGATGTCCTCAGGAAATACCTTGAAGTGAAGGGGAATGCAAATTCTCCCCTTTGAAGCCAATCTTTTGAAGATATGCCCAGGGGAGAGAGACCCTTTGTATACTCACTAACTGCTTCTGGAAACTCCAGTTCAAAGACCATGAACTGCATAAAAAGGTAACTGACCTATGAATGTGCTGAGGTCAACTTGTTCTGAGCTGAAGTTCTGATGAGCTTGTAACAGAAGAAGGTCCAGATGGTGGGCTATTAAAAGACATCACTTCCCTGAGCCATGTGAGAGTTGGGATGAAGACTGGTATGCTTATTAGCGTGACTGTTGGGCTATGTCTACATTCGCGGCTTCTTGCGTGAGTAATATGAAAATGAGGCTAAGCGTGGACTATTGCTGAGCCTCATTTGCATACCTAATGAGCCACCATTTTTTTCAGAAGAGGCTCTTGCGCAAGAAGGAGTGTCTACACTGCCCCTCCTTGTGCAAGAAAAACCCTCTTGTTCAATGCCATTACACCTATTACTTTTCAGGAAGAACGGCATTGCACAAGAGGGTTTTTCTTGCACAAGGAGGGGCAGTGTAGATGCTCCTTCTTGCGCAAGAGCCTCTTCTGAAAAAAATGGTGGCTCATTAGGTATGCAAATGAGGCTCGGCGATATTCCATGCTTAGCCTCATTTGCATATTACTCACGCAAGAAGCCACGAGTGTAGACATAGCCTTGGTGTTTATTGTTTTCAGTAGGAAGACCATATTTCCCTAGGGTGAATATGGGACACCTGTTAAAATTGCTCAAATGCGAGTGAATTCAATGGCAATCATTCAGAATGATCCAGTATCCTCCCCTGCTCCCCCCCCAAAAAAACCCCATGATCTAAAAACTCCTGGATCTAGGGGGAGAAAAGGGGGCATGAGGGTCTTCAATAAAAGGGGGGGGACTCAGGTATAGGTGTAGTCAGGGTCAACTGGTGAAGGGTGACATGGGGGCCACTGACCATGTGACCCCCCTCCCCAGCCTGGGGAAGGGCCAAGACAACCTCTCTCTTCCCCAGACCCCACCTCTTCCTGCCCTGCTCTGCCCCTGCCCACCTCTTTCCCTTACTGATACTGCCTGAGGAACTACTGGGGTAGGAAGTCATGGCCCCCCACACTCACCAGCAGTGGTAGCCCCAGGTTGGTGTACTCCCTTGGCCACACCACTCTGCTTCATGCTGGTGAGTGTGGGGGCGGTCCAGCCCCTGCCCACAAGCACTGCACTGGGGGGACAGAACGAGCTGGGGCTGCATTGCTCCTCTTCCCCTGCCAACAGCCGGGACGTGGGGGAGGGAGAAAGGAGCAATTGCCCTGGGCTCTGGCAATTCAAAAGGGCCAGGACTCCCAGCTGCTGCTACTGCAGCAGCAACAGAAGCCAAACTCCTGGGCCTTTTAAATTGCTGCCAGAGCCCCGTGGGGAAAGCCTCCAAGTGTCTCTGAGAGCTGGGGGAGGACGTGGTGGCAGGCAATCTGGTGGTGCTAATGGCTGGCTGCCTCTGCCCTGCCCCCTACTGGGAGCACAGAGCCACTCACCCCTTTGCTCAGGGGCCTGGCAAATCTGCCGGCCCCCCGGCTGGAAATGACACAAAAAGCGAGAGACAGGTCCAGCCTGGGAATACAGACGGGAGAGTGATATGTCTGCACCTAAAGAGGAGCAACAGCTGGGGAGCTGAAAGCTAAGCAGGGCTGAACCACTGGAAGGAAGTGCAGATGCAGTTGCTCTGAGAACCCCTCAGACTTTGGCTTTGCTTGGGGTTGCTCAAGAAGTGCTTCTGTAGCACACTAGAGCGCCCTCTAGTGTGCCTTTCTGATATTAGCGTGTGCCACCTTTGCTTTAAATCAGTGTTGCTTAAACTTTTTAAGCCCAAGGAACACCAAACAATAATTTTTTTATGGGGAACAGCAAGGATTTTTGTTGAGGGAAAAAAGAGGAAGCTTGCTCCTTTTAAGGACGGCAATTTGAACTCTGTTCTTTCCATGTATGGTGACCATATTTTCTGAACCAAAATTAGGGCCACGTTACCTACACCCTCTGAACTCTGTTTACTATGCCCCTGACTCTCAGGGTCAAGATGGACACATGACCAGAAGTAAAAATAACCCCTTCTAAGAACTTTTCCTACCATCCTCCTACCCATAGGGGATGAGTTTGACTCCCACCAAACCCTTTCTCTTCTGGTGCTGGTCTCTCCCCTACAAGTGTCTGCCCTTCTGCTTCACCCCCAGAATCCCCTGGCACCTGCACCTTCCCTTACCCCTGCACCCTCCTGATGCATCCTCCTTCCCTCACTGCCCCTGTTCCCTTTGCCCTCTGATGTCCATCCCTTCATCACCCTCTGCCCTGGTTCCTCTCATGCCCCTTTGTGCTCTCTCACAACTTACTCCATCCCCACCTTCCTCATGCCCACCCCTCCTTTCAACTTATCTCCCAGCACATCTCCCTCCCCTTACTTCCTCTTGCCCCCAATGCCCTTCCCCTCTCCTCTCCCAACATCACCCTGTCCCCTCCACCCTCCCACCCCCCACTGACACCTCCCCTCCCACCCTTTTCCTCATTGTCTCCACTTGGCCCCCTGGCATTTGTCTCTCCTCCACTCTGTCCCTGGCCTTGGTGCCTTTCCCTTTCTTCTCCTGCCCTGCCCTGCCCCGCCCCACGCCCTCCCCTCAGCACAAACCCCTTCCTCTCCCATCCCCCTAGTTCTCTCTGAGCCTCTCCCACACCTTTTGCCTTCCAGTTTGCAGGGCTGGAGTCTGTGGTCGGGGCCCAGAAGTCCCCACAGCTCTGGCCCCAGCTGCTTCCAAAGCAGGACCGCTTGCCGGGCCTGGAGCTGGGCCACCGCGGTGCTAATGTTAGTGCCTCATTCCAGTCCCCGCACCAGCTTTGGCTCCCATTAGGAGGAGAGGGGGTGGGGGGAGAACCCCCACCCTCCCAGATTTGGCTTGTGAAGCGCAGCAGAGCGAGCGGGTCTGCGCACTGCCACTCCCCCAGCAGAGTGGGAAGGGGTGGGGGGAGAAAGGGCCGTGCACAGAGCACACTGGCAGAGCCTGAACATACCCCGCTCTGCAGTGCTCCAGCCGAGTGCTGCTCGGTCTCTGCCGGGACTCTGGTGGCAGCTCCCAGGAGCAGTTCACCAACTCCAACCATCACCCCTCCCCTTCCGGCAGCAGTGGCTGCCACCTGTGGATGGAGGAGGCCAGGCTGGCAGCACACGGCAGAGGCAGTCCGGCAGTGGGAGGGAAGGGCCACACGGTGGGGGGAGAGGGGCTTGCTGGACAGTGGCGCATGTTACATTGGAGCTCAGAGCTCTGGACACTGTGCGCCACCAGTGGCACTGGCTGCCTGCACAAAGCATCAAGGGAGCCGCTTACTTGCTGGGTGGAGGCAGGAAGTTGCTGCTGCGCTACACTAGCACTGAGTCTTTAAATCCGGGATTGTCTCGGGGAAAAAAAGGATGTATGGTCACCATATCTCTGTGGCACCCCTCTGTCTGCCTCACGGCACACTGGTGTGCACTGAACACCATTTAAGAAACCCTGCTTTAAATGCACTCATTTTGGGATGTGGGGATGGAGAGAGTCACAGCTTATCCATCAGGTGGGACCTCCTTACACCCTGCTAAGCTGTAAGTAAATTGCTACATGTTGTCTTTCCCCAGTAATGTCTCTTCAATCAGGCAGTTAAAGGGTATATCTTAATTCCACTCTGGTAGGAGTTTCCTAAATAAAGAAACAAATATTTTACATTATTCCGTTGGAAGCTATTTCCTGTCAAGTCTGTGGTAAGATTTATCTTACAGATTAGACCTGGAGGAAATCCATGGATTTCCCATCTATGAACTCACAATCCTCCAACAATTAAAAAAAAAAATCTCCTAAACAATTTTCAGTGCTGAATGGTTCTTTGGGAACAAAAACTGAGATGATCATCCCCAGCCTAATGCGTTTTATTTTCTTTGATGTAGCAGGGAGGTGACTGGAGCCTCTATTGCTGTAAACCAGTGTACCTTTGATGGAGCTATGTCCACCAGTTGTCTCATGTTGCCTGGGGAAAGCACAGTGACATAATTGTGAGGGACATTGAAAGGCACTCTTGGTTTCCCTTTAAAGTGCTTCACCTAACACAGAAATATGGCACTATGCGGTGTGCAGGAGGATAATGAACCATAGAGATGAGCGATGAGCACAGCATTAATGCTTAGACAAACAGCCAGCAGTGGGGCCACAGCCAAACCCTCTGTCTCTTCCAAGGTTTGTTCATACTAGAGCTTACTTAAGCCACTCCAGGTGTGTCTACAGCTCAATTTGCGGGCCCCAACCTGGAGGGTACATTTAGACTACGTAGGTACTTGGCCCTGCTGTGAGGGCAGGGGACTGGACTTGATGACCTCTCAAGGTCCCTTCCAGTTCTATGAGATGGTATATCTCCATATTAATGAATGAATTAATTAAAGTTCTTTTTCTGAAAGAAGATATGCAAATTCTGTGCTAATTTGCATCTCTTCTTCCGATCACTTTTTCAAAAGCGATTTTTTCAAAAAAAGAAAGCAGTTTAGACACAGTTCTTTTGGAGAAAAAACCCTTTTTTGAAAGAACCCTTCTTCCTCAAAAAAATGAGGTGTGCAGGGTTCTTTCGAAAAAGGGTTATTTTTTTTCCGAAAGAACGGTGTCTAAACTGCTTTCTTTTTCGAAAAAATGCTTTTGAAAAAGCAATCGGAAGAATATATGCAAATTAGTGCCAAAGTTGAATATCTCCTTTCAAAAAAAGAATGTAGTCTAGATGTACCCAGAGTGTCTACATCTCAAACCAAAAATATTCTTCTCATGCATTTTTTTCTCACTATCTCAGTAAATAGAGTATTTTCAAGAGACAGTGTTGTCCAGTCTCTGGATACTAAAATCCCTGATGTGTTTCCTCTTCATTGTTGGAAAAGTGATAGTACTTTTAACTATTGCTACTTCTACAAGTTTTGTAT
Source organism: Pelodiscus sinensis (assembly GCF_049634645.1). NCBI lineage: Eukaryota > Metazoa > Chordata > Testudines > Trionychidae > Pelodiscus > Pelodiscus sinensis. The sequence goes on from NC_134715.1 coordinate 24,928,701, forward strand.
TTGAACACTTCTCTTTTTTTCATTATGTGCATTACCTTAGTTACTGAGATCAGGGTCCTATTGCATAGGCCACTTTACAAGCACATAGTAACAGACATTTCCTAGCCAAAAGGTGTTACAAAGTAAATAGACAAGTAACAGAAATCGAAATACATCAAACAAAGTGTAGAAAGTAGAATTACCCCCATTTCACATGAGTGGAAACTGAAGCACTGAGAGATTAAGTGATTTCTCCAAGGTGGCTTCTAGGAAGTCTGCAGGCTCATTCTTTTTGGTGACAAGCTTGTATGCCAGTTCAGTTTTAATCCATAGTTCCTCCAGATCTAGCATGACCCTATATTCCTACAATCGATTTTCAATGCTTTCTTCCCCTTTGAATTGGTTGGCTGGTGGCTTCCCAAAAATAATGTGATCCAATGCTGCCATTTGCCAGAAAGTACCAAAGAGAAAATAGACATCAATAAGGCAATAGGACATTCCACCTTGACTATTGCCTTCTCTCCCACAGCTGGCAGACACTCTACCTAGGATTTCTGTTTTACCTAATCTATTAGATTAGCCTTTGCCTCTTGCTTACCCTTCTTGCCCCTTTTTCAGCATCCTGCTCCCTGCTGGGCACCTCCTGGAATGCCCCTGCTTGCCCAATAAGGGCGTCTCGCAACCCAGGTGTTAGTGAGCAGCGTGGCTGCTGTGCTGTGATTGCTGTGAGACCTGTCATTTTGAATGTTGTTTATTTCTGATTTCAGCCATAATATTATATTAACATGCTACTTTGCATAATGTGGGGAGGAGGGAATGGGAGTTTGTTGTTAGGGGCTCTGTGTACCTTAGATATTCAGAAGACATTCTTCACCATAGCATGTTAGCACTAATGCCTGGGCAGATAAGAGCTCACTAGATGTCTCTGTCAGTCTCTAGTTTCTCCAAAGAGAGGAGTATCTCCTATTTCAGACATCTTAGGATTTACCATTTTGGGGCGATGCATGAGGGTGAGCCAAGGGGGCACGTGATCCGTCAAATGCTGTGGGCAGGAGGGGCAAGGGTAGAGCCTCTGGGCAGCCTGAGGAACTAGCGGAGGGCTGGCACCTGCAGCAGCCTCTCCCTTCCCCCTCACACACACACTCAGTGCGGCTCCACTCCCAGCCATGTCACTCAGGGAAGGGGCCGGACTTTCCCACGGACTCATCAGCGGGAAGCACAAGGGGAGAGGCTGACCACTGTTGCTGGCACTAGATACCTGCTAGTCTCCTGGACCAGGTCACTTGGTGGAAGAAGCATGGTGAAGGCAGGGTGGGGCAGTGGCAGAGAAGGGGAAAGAGGTGGGGCAGGGGGCAGGGAGGAGGTTGGGACTGGGACAGAGAGGGCTTCCTAGCCCTCCCAGAGCTAGGGGTGACATAGAGAGGAGACACATGCGGGAGCGGCCAGTGCCCTCCATATGTCTTACCTCACCAGTCACCCTTGTTATCAGGAATAGTTATTGGCCAGCAGATTAAGACCACAGATATTGTTACTGGAGTTCTAGTTTTCTTGTAGTTGGATATTTTTGCAACTAAACACTAGATGGCAGTAGTTTTGCAGTAAAGAGGCAAGTCAGAAAACTGACTTGCTAATCTTTCATTGCATGAACAAGAGGAGCAGGCAATGATAGTTACATCTAAGAAAAAAAGGATAATGTTTGGTGCTGATGGGACAACAAGGCTGGGAATGAAAATATTTTCCATCATGGAGTTTCACCTCAAGAATGAGATTCCTCCTTGAACTGACAGAGCCTAGATGCTTGCAAAACTCATCCATTCAGTTGGTTTGAAGGATCTGTGGGGGTTCATTGTGGGGTATTGTTTATGAGGGGATTTCTACAGTTATCAGGGCTTATTGTGTTATTTAGCTGACTTTGCTGTGAAACCAGGCAAGTGGAACAGGCCTTTGTTTTAGGGATATTTATCCTTACATTGTGCTTTTTAAAATGTGTCTTAGACAAGGAGATTAGGGTATGTCTACACTACCCCACTAGTTCGAACTAGCGGGGTAATGTATGCATACCGAACTTGCTAATGAAGCCCGGGATTTGAATTTCAATTTTGTTTGATCCTAATTTTTCAGTGTATACCCTCTGACGTATTTACTGCACTTTATTCAAACCCTGCTCTGAAGACAGATTTATTAATTTTCTCATTAGATTTTACTATGGTGCTCACTGCTATAGTATCAGAGTGCTTCACAAACATTAATTAATGTATCATCACAAGATAATTATTCCCATTTTAAAGATGGAGAAATAAGGAACGCAGTTAAGGTAATATTTTTAGCCCTAATGTTTCATGAGATGTTGAAACTTAAGAATACATAATTCTGATTATCTTCTTTGCGTTTTCCTCCCACTGTAGTTCTGATCTGATTTTGGTGGTTGTTTTCTTGGAAACTTAGTTCTGGGGTCAATGCTACCCCAGTTTGCATACCTAAACATCTTAGGGTATGTCTATACTACAGCGCTATTTTGAAATAACTTATTTTGAATTAGTTAATTCAAAATAAGTTAATTCGAAATAACACATCAAGACACAAAATCTAATTCGAAATAGCATTTTGCTATTTCAAAATAGTGCGTCCACATCGATTGGACACTGAATCGCATTTAAGGGCAGATGAAACCAGTTCCAGCAGGGCATCAGGGTCAGTAGTTGCTTTGTGTGGCTGCTGTCTGAGGCTATCTGAGGCTCATGCTTAAAGGGATCCCCTGGACAGCCGGTTCTCAGCTTTCCTGCTTGCTTGCCTACCTCGCCGAGGGACAGCAAAGCGTTTTCCTCTCCATCTGCTTCAGTCGCTCTCATTTGGGACACCGCAGCACTCAACACCATGGAGCCAGAGCCGCCTTTGGGCATTTTGAACATCTTGCTGTAAGCCTGGCAGCAATTTCTGGAGGCTGCCTGGCACCTTCTGCTGCAGGCCAGCCCCCTGGTCCTTCCCCCCAGGGGCCCTGGAGGAGCGGCACCCGGATGCCAGAGTGCCTCGCTGCATCTGGTGTCTGGACACCAGCAGCGACTGGTGGGACCGCATCGTCCTGGAGCACTGGGGAGACCAATAGTGGACCCAGAACTTCAGGATGAAAGAGGACACCTTCCTGGAGCTCTGCAAGTGGCTCGCCCCTGCTCTGCAGCAACGGGACATACGCACTAGGCCCGCCATTCCCCTCTACAAGCGGGTGGCCATCGCCCTCTGGAAGCTCTCCACGCCGGATAGCTACCGATCCATAGGGAACCAGTTCGGCATGGGGAGGTCCAATGTCAGAGCGGTGCTTGTGCAGGTACGGCCCTCTCCGGCCACTGGGCCAGGAGGGGAGGCTGCAAGGAGGACATGGGCTGCCCCAGGGAAAATAGGGAGGAGGTCATGTAAGTGCCCTCCCCGGTAGGGTTCGGTCTGTCCCGGCCATGCTACAGACCACCCACGGTGGCCAGGATTGCAGCGGGGGTTGCTCCTGGGAGTGGGGGACGGGGCAATGGCAGGACACAAACACTCCCAGCCACCCGGGCACCCTAGTGACCATCCGTTTTGTGTGTCTCTCTGCAGGTGATCAAGGCCATCAACAGGGTGCTGCTCCACAGAGTTGTCCGCCTCACCAACCTGGAGGTGGTCATGCAGAGGTTTGGTGCCCTGGGCTTCCCCAGCTGCGGGGGGGGCAATTGACGGGACGCACATCCCCATCCATGCCCCAGACCAGCAGGCCTTCCTCTTCATCAACAGGAAGGGGTACTTCTCTGTGATCCTGCAGGCCGTGTCCGACCACCAGGGCCAATTCACGGACATCAATGTGGGCTGGTCTGGCAAGGCACACAATGCACGGGTGTACCGCAACTCCTCTATGTGCCAGAGGATGCACGCTGGGACTTTCTTCCCCAATCACCACATCAGGGTCGGGAACGTGGACATGCCAGTGTGCCTGCTGGGAGATGTGGCCTACCCCCTAGAGCCCTGGCTGATGAAGCCCTACTCGGGACACCTCAGCCCCTCCCCACAGGCCTTCAATGCCAGGCTCAGCAGGGCCCGCATCGTGGTCAAGGGGGCCTTCGGCCAACTGAAAGCCCAATTTAGGTGCCTCCTCACCCGCCTTGATCTCTCCCAGCACAATATTCCGCACGTGGTGGCACCGTGCTGTGTGCTCCACAATTTATGTGAGAGGAAGGGGGAGGCTTTCCTGCCAGCCTGGATGGCAGAGGCTGCCCACCTGGCTGGCCAGTACACACAGGCCCACACGGCTGCCAGCCAGGAGGCCCTTTGAGGGGCTGTCCGCATCCGGGAAGCCCTGCGGGAGAGCTTCCAGTTGCTAGGGGTTCAGCTGTGGTATTGGGGCTTCACTGATGGCAGCGGATTGATGATGGACAGCATAGAAAAGAGGGGTGCCAGACAGGGACAGTATGTGTGAGGGTCTAGAGGTAGAGACAGTGTTTGGAAACTGCCTCAACCTAACAGACATGGAAGCAAGTGGGATCCAAAGGTTGGGTCCCATAAAGTAGACTGGTAACTCAGCTGGAGACTGTAGCATAGCTCCAAAAATAAACAACTGTGGTTGGAACAAAAGACGAATCTAATATAAAGTTTTAAGTATAACTGTTACCAAAAGCACCTAATTTCTGAAAGCTCCATTCTCAATTTAGGTAGTAAGGAGAGGCCACTGCCCAGTTACATATGCACTTAGTGCTTGATTTAGATATATGGACTTAAGTCAGGGTTGTCAACTATCAGTATATTCAGTCCACCCATAAACAAAAGGCTAAAATTGGACCTGTCTGTAAAATCCAAATAAAAACTATGTAGATATATTTTTTTAAACCACAGAACTTTGCAGTGGAGCTGAGGAGTCCCTCCACCTTGACCCTGGGGCAAGCTCCATGACACAGGGCAGCTCCAGGGAATCTATCATTCCTGTGGCAGAGAGAGAAATTCTCCTCACGGGAGCTCTCTCCAACCTGCTGCTGACAGGTGGGGCTGCTCTTCTCTGCCACCAGCTTTGAACTCTTCTTCTGTGTCTCTAGCATTAGCACAGTAGCACACACCCCTGCCAGGCTTACCGCGGTTGGGGCAGGGAAGAGAACACAGTACAGAGGGCTGAGCATAGCAACCTCCCACAAGCTTCCCACTGTGGTAAGTTACAACTGGGCAGTCACTTATGGTGCCCATCCCCCAATCCTAGCCAAGTGAGCAGCTCCTGAATGTCCCCTCCCAAGGTGGGAGGAGGACTCACCTTGGGAGGGGGCAGAGGGCAGGGGAAGAGCTGTAACAGGCATAGATTGTGTCCATATTCCTGGGCAAAGTGCTGCAGGTCTAGCTGCCTATATTGTGGGCTCCCCACTTCCCTCAGCTGCCTGCCTGCTGCCTAGCTCGGTTGGCTGGCTGGGATGGAGTTTCACAGGTGCCGTCACTGTCAGCTCAGCTGAGAGGCAGGAATGTTGTGATGAATGAATAAAAACACAGACTGCTGTTCACTTTTGTCCTGGTGAGCCATCTTCATGTTACATAAGAATGTGTCTGTAAAAAAAAGTTTGGTTGTCCATAATACTTTTCTATGCTGTCCATAATAATCATATTCAGCAGTTGGCCACTCTGGTTGGAGTCTAATGCATGTGATGGATTAGATAGAAAGCTACTGGGCTTTTCTTATTTGTCTAACTTTGTTCTGTTGTTGTGTGATCATGACAAATCCTGATCCTTCTTCATGCTGAAGCACCATGGCACTTTTTTCTGTTGGCCTTCATTAAACAAGTTTATGCTGATGCAACAGGTCTGGCACACTACCCACTTTTTCATGAACATTTTAGCAAACCTGGAGATTCCAGAACTGCTATCGCAATGGCACAAAATTATTTGACTAGTAAATGTTTAATTTGTGGACACTAATACATTTGGAATTTTTTTAGGCCAAATTCTTGCTTCCAAACCTCAGTTCTCTTGAAAGCTAGAAAGAAGTATTTTGTTCCTATTTCAGCTATTTCTTCCATGGTTCTGAACCCTTATGTAGCACATGGATGGAATTTTCATTTGAACACTCTGATTAGACCATATTCTCCTGTTAACACCGACCTCTCATATATTTTATTTATTTCAGTGAAATCTTGTTCCTCTCGAAACAAGGTTCCAAGCAAATATTGAAATTATTTGAAATGTAAAACAAACGTGAGCATTAGTTTCCACAACAGGCTCCACAAGTGGAACTTAGTCAAGAATTCTGTTGATTATACAGAATCCAGTTCAGATCCTAACTCTATTGGCTCCGTGCAACAGGTTTGGGTCACAGGTTCCTTTGAGACTGTTACTTGATGAGCTGATCATACCACTGAGCCTGCCTATCTGCCCTTTAGGGTGCTGCACCACTCTGTCCTGCTAAGCCAGAAGCTTTGGTCTCCCTGCCCAGCAAGGTACAGAACTGGGGTTACAGCCCACAGCGGGGAAACAGACATGGAGAACAGCTCATCTCTGGGTAGGCTTAGTAACAGGGACTTTACACAGCATCCTAGTGCACAGCCTCAATGGGATCAAAGCCCAAGATAAATCTGTCTTTCTATAAAAGTTTTGCACAGAACAAGCTCATTAAGTTTGCTCTCTTTATCAATGAAAGAGATATGCACAGCTGTTGTTCTCTCCCTCCCCTTTCTGGTAACAATTATTTACACTGGGTTTAATAATAAACAAAAGGGATTTTAATAAATATAAAAAGTAGGATTTAAGTGGTTGCAAGTGATAACAGACAGATCAAAATAAGTTACTAAGCAAAATCAAACAAAACCTGCCAAATATACTAAGAAGTTGTTACAAATCATAATCTCTTACCCTACTTCTTATTTGAGGTATAGTTCTTCTCAGGCCAGACCTGATTTTTTTTTACCTGGGTTTAGCAGCTTCTTTCTACCCCTGTTCTTAGAATTCGTTTTGCTTCCAGGTGCGGAGCAGTCTGTGAAGCTAGTTAAAGACAATCATTGTTTGCGTCACATTACTTAAATAGAATTTTTCCAGGGCAGGAAGTTTTTGTTCTATTCCCCCTCTCCCTGTAGAAAAGTACAAAATTCAAGATAGATTCCAGCATCAAGTGGCATGATCACCTGTCTGTGTAGGACCAACCACAATCCAGACTTACAGGAAAAACAGGACTATTCACAGATTATTGCCTTGAACATGGGGCCCCTAAATTCCTTGAGTGCTGCTAATGGCCTTTATGAGTACATCTAGATACATAAATAGGCGTATACTTTAGAATTCTAACTTCAAACAAATTATTATATACACATATAAATATAATATACACATTTAGGGGATTACAAACTCTCCAATGGTAGATTATATGCCCCAATTTGCATAAAGCATATTTGAGTTATGCATATTCATATTCAAAACCACACGCACATAAAAATACATAGGTGCTATGTCACACTCTGAAGCAGGAGTATATAAATTGCCCGAAGTCCTGATGTTTTGGTTGCTAAGGTTAAGCATTACTGAGTACATGCATGGAGCAGATAGGTTAAGAAAGTGATTCTTTACATAGACACGTCTATTCCCTAATGTCAAATATACCATAAATAGATACATCTGTAAATAAGCAAGTATGCCTTTCCAAAGGTATGGTGATAGAATAAAAAAACCAGCAAAGCACTGAAGCTTGTGCTTCAGCATACTGCTGATTTGAGTCTCTATTCTTAAAGTTCTTATCTAATCTATTAAAGACATGAGTCACATTCTGCCTGACTTGTACTGATGCAATCTCTGTAATGTCAGCATTTCCATGAAAAATTTATCTGTACCATTCTCTACACGTGGAAATAAGAATCTACCAGTTTCTAACAGCCTGCTAATTTCATGCCATTAAACTATTTTGTCACGGTAAATAATTATGTCTGCATTTCATATTGGCAGAGAGAAACATAAATGAATATAGACAAAAATTTCTGTTGAACATATAGTTTACGATGCTAAAAATACTTAAATTTTGGCAACTTCAAGGAAGTAGGAAATTGCCTTAGATATATTGACACTCTCAGGTCATATGGAAGGAAGTTGGCATGCACAGGAGTGATTTATTTATCTAGATCAGGTGCGTGATGAAAGATGGCAGTGTTGTAGGTCTCAGCAGTCTGGCTTCCAACTTTATTCTCTTGCTAGCATCTGTTTCAACTTGTATTGTTCACAAGCTGAACATCTTCTTTCCAACATATAGCAGGGAGTTCTTTGCTCCATTTGCCAAAAGCTCTATTTTTCACAGAAAATTTTGACAAAGTTAAGGATGAGCTGTGGCCAATTTTAATTACATTTGGCCCCGTCTTTCTGATTTTAGGCTTCTTTGAGACGTGTACAGAACTTCTAAGTGAAAACAGTGCTTTAAGGCTAAACTTTAGATTTCTAGACGCTTAAGTTGTCTGTTTTTCCACCCTCCAAATTGTCTGACCACTTGTTGATAGTAGCAATTCCATTTTAATACCTTATGTCATAAGTATTTTAAGCAACCAAAAGATTCCTTTATTTTTTGCATGTAAGCATGGGAGCATTTTGGGATGATGATGAGTTTTGCAGAAATTGGAGCTCTGCTGCATCCTGGGCACACATACCCTTATGCAGGCTACAAAAGAAGAAAAAAGGTTACAAGCCACATTAAGAACATACAGTCCCTGGCTGCTCCTCTTATACAGCAGCTGAAAGTAAGGGATTGTTTTAGCATGGGAGGAAAAGAGAGAGATTACAGGGTACTTTACTGGTAGTTATAATTCTTTCTTCTTGCTCCTTTCCCCAGCTTTTGTCCTATCATCTTTCTGACTTTTGTTGGATTCCTTAGAATGTTGTTCACCTGTTTACAAATGGGTTAAGCAGTTTCTATGTTGTAGGAACAATCAAAAATCTTGTTATGCCTCCCGCGTACCAGCAGGTGGAGTTATATAAACTCAGAGTAAGAGACTTTGTTGTAGGATGCTTGAAGATAATTATGACAGACAGGCACAATTATCAGTAGGCAATAATTCCATCTTCTCTCCACACTTGTGTTCTGTGTTGCTCATTCCCTGTGTACTAGCAATGCTGTCAAGGACGGGACAACCTGAAAATAGTCTAATCCTTATTTCCAGGATCCAGATTCTAGCTAGTATTCTGAGTGGTTAATCAATAATACTTCATAATAACATAGCAACTTGTATCCAAGGATCTCAAAGCATTTTACAAATTAAATAAGCCTCACAGGGGCAGGGCAAATATTGCCATTTTATAGATGGAAAACTGAGGCAGCTAAGTCATTTCCCCAAGTTCACACAGGAAGTCTGTGTCTCAGCTGGGAGCAGAATTCAGATCTTTCCATTTTGAGTCCTGTGCTTTAGCCACAAGATAATCCTTCTGCAGTTAAGGAGTCATCATGGAGTTCATTGTGATTACTCCTTTACTCCCCTGTATTACGGGACAGAGCCAGGCCCCAGCCTTCCCTTACTTCCAGTTAGTCTCTACCCCCACAAACTCTGTTGTGATGCAATTAAATAAAGCAGCAAGTTCCAAGACTGCAGTACTGTGAGTAGACTTGTATTTATTGCATTAAATGGTTGCTCCCTTTACAAAACCTTACATCATAGGTGTAGCTGTGTGACTAAGTGCTAATTGTAGCACTCTTATCAATGAGGTTACTGTAGCACAGAGAATGCCGCAAGCTTAATTATTACTGGTGCGTACTAATGAAGTAATTGGTTTAATAATGGGGAGGATAGATCATTGGGAGGAACAGGAAGTAAAAGGGAAATCTCAGAAGCTTAGTGAAAGAAACAGGTATATGGGTGCTCTGTCCTGTCATGCTCAGAAACTGAAGATTAAAGATATATGCGGTGAAAAGAAACAGCCTGTGTGTATTTGTCACAAAGAAATGCCATAAGCAGTCTAGGCAGTGCTTCTCACAGGGTAGCGTCAGAAGGACCCTACGATAGACAACCTCCTATTATAAGACCTATTATAAGACCTTATTTTCTTTTGCTTATAACTGTTACAGACTTTAACCACTTGAGCTGAAATCTTCCATGCTATCTACTTCAGGGTGGTTTGATTTGTTTTTTTAATTTCAGCCAAAGCAGTTTGTTTGTTTCTTTGTTTCTTTCCCTCCCTGAGACACAGCTCAGGTTAAAATAGGCTTGATCTGCTCGGGGGCAGGGAAGGGCTACATCTACATTGCAATGCTATTTCAAGGTACCGGAGGATCCCAAAATAGCTATTCCGCATCTTCACAGCAAGCCCGTTATTTTGGGCTTGATATTCCGACATCCCTGTAAACCTCATTCTACAAGGAGTAAGGGACATTTTGGAATAGTGCTTTATAATGACAAAATAAGCTATTTCAAAATAGCATAGAAATAAGTTACACAATTTGGCTATGTCTACATTAGTGGGTTGTTGTGCTAGAGGTATGCAAATGAGGTGGAATATCGCTGAGCCTCATTTGCATATCTAATAAGCCACCATTTTTGCGGAAGAGGCTCTTGCGCCAGAAGGAGCTGTCTACACTGCCCCTTCTTGCGCAAGAAAAACCCTCTTGCACAATGCTGTTATTCCTGAAAATAATCAGCGTAGCGTCATTGTGCAAGAAGGGTTTTCTTGTGCAAGAAGGAGCAGTATAGACAGCTCCTTCTGGCGCAAGAGCCTCTTCCGCAAAAATGGCGGCTCATTAGATATGCAAATAAGGCTTGGCGATATTCCACGCTTAGCCTCATTTACATACCTCTGGTGCAACAACCCGCCAGTGTAGACATAGCCTTGGTGTAGCTCAAATTGTATATCTTATTTCGTGTTACAATGCTGTGTAGATGCACCTGGGATGAGCCAGACAAGAGTAGTGAAGGAGACTGTTGGATGTAGGACCCCATGTAATTTTGTTGCATGAGCTGGGTATTAGTTGTACCACTGCCTAAAGTTTCCCCCTCTCAGCTAAGGGGGAGGAACCAGTGAGCCTAGGCTACAAATAAAAACTTCTGGGGCAACAAATAAAAAACAGGAGAGGGACTAAGGTAAAAGGTAAAGAATGAAGGCTCTAGATAGGGACTTTGAGGAACAAAAGCCACTGCTCCTCAAAGGCATCCAAGAAGTCAGTAGATGCTACCCAGAGGAACTCTACCTGGAGATGTGAATGGATGAGGGATTGGAAATAGGCATCAGAGTTGCAGAGCTCACACCTTCCTTAATCTAGCCTCCTCCTCTTGGAGTGACGGATGGCCACCTTTGAAGGTAGGTAGGGAATGAGGCAAGGGACTGAAGGAAAAGATGATCTCATAGGTAAGATAAATGAGCGGTGCCACGGAGAATGGAATTCAATCCTTGCCTCTCACACTGAGTTCATGTGTATTTGTAGGCAAGTTATTTAAACCCAACTTTTTACAGGTGGTCACTAATTTTGTCTTCCTCATTTTCTGGGTGCCTGACTTGAGACCCTGTGGTCTGATTTGCAGAAGTGCTGAATGCTCACTGCTGCTACTGAACCTGATGGGTGTTTTGCTTTAAACACAAATTGCAATGTAATGTGTACTCTGAAAATTCATATTGATGGCATCTCAAATTGGGCACCCAAAACTGGTGGAAACATTTACTCTCTTTGTGCCTCAGTTCACCATCTGTAACGGTGAGCTACTGTGCTTGGAAAATAAAATCAATCAGTATCTATGAAGCCCTCTGATACTATATAGCTGAGCTGCACAGGAAAGGCCATGAGGAAGTTAATAATTCTCTCTTCAGGGCAGAGCTTTAAGAGTGTGGAGTAAATAAAGTCTGGAGTCACATGCAGAACAGCAAGGACAAAATAAAATATTAAATAACTGTTCACCATCATTCCTATGCACAGAATGAGGCAGGTGTCCTGTGGAAAAAATATATGATCATGTAATTAGTTCGTACTATAGTGTACATGTACAAAGAAGGTGACATCAAGGTTGCACTGATAACCTTCATTCTGTTATTTTAAAACTTTTGAATGTTTGACTTTGCAACCTTAATGCTTCTAGAATCATTTAACTAGTTGAAAATCCCAGCTTCTATTTGAAAAACAAAGCCCTCATGCTTGTAGGGAAAATCTTGAAAATGTGCCATGAGTAGACTCTAAAGGCTCCAAAACCAGAAGCCAAATAAAGATAATCCAATTTATTAAATCTCATGGAATTTAAAGATAATCTCAAGCTTTTGGTGGGTCTCACTCATTATCTTCAAATGCTTTAGAGTTGGCAATATTTGCTACTTGCGCTCCTTGGATATAGCAAATCCTATACCTCCAATGCATGCCTCACTCATCATCAGTGGTAATACTAAAAAACCTGGGTGGGCTTCTCTGACCATGGCTTGATCTCTTTCCCTTGCTTCCTACAGGCACGGGATCCTCCACGCTGCCAAGTTAAGGAGTTTTTAGGGGACATATACCCAGTAATTTTCCCAAATGCTACCCATTTACTCTGTATATTAAAGCCACATGAAATCCACTGTCATTAATTACTCTCAAGGTGAAGAGAAGGCAGCAAGATTTTTTTGTGCCTTTTTAAATGAAAATAAGTTTGCTGTTGATATGAGCAGAAGCAGAATTGAGCCCTCGCTGTGAAAACTAAAAATTGGGGATTGTCTTTGAGGGTACCCAACTGCTAAAAATGGTGATGAATGATGTCTTAGTAATTGTAAATGTGCAGAGAATTAAAACAATTCTTTCTTATTGCTAATATGAATTTTGCATTCCTCACTAGGGAAGAAGAAAATGCAAAAACTAAGAAAATTAAAAAAAACCCTAAAACAACAAACTTCCACCAGTCCCAATCACCACCTGCTCATCAGTTAAGGCAGTGACTTTAACTGCTGCCTTTTCGCTGTCTCCAACATTTTGGCAGGGGTTAGACTAAGCTAGACACCCATGCAGTCTCTTGGAATGCTGTGGTTCTGTGATTCTATGCCTGTGAGCAGGTCACCTAGGCCTAGATTCACAAAGGTATCTAGGTGCCTAGAAAAATGATAGTAACAATGATCCATGAAGCCTGAGTTTGGCACCTAAGCTCCCTATAGACTCAGTGTGATGGTTGCGGCATTTCTGGGAATGCAATCCACAAAAGTTAGCATGTTAGGCTGGGAGACACATGAGTTAACCCACGGGCAATCCTGATAAGAGAAGTATCTCTCATGGGGACAGATGCCTAAGCTCACGGGGCCTGCAGGGAGATGCCTATTTCTGTTAGTAATCCATGTGTCCAGTTTTCAACTGGAACATCTGGTTGAAAAGGGGACCCAACAGCCAATTACTGGAAGCAGGGAGGCGCTGGGCCATCACTCATGTCAGCCCCTACTTGGCCAGGACTGCCGGCTGCCTGCTACTTGCATCAGGTGGCTACAGCTAATACTCTGGTTCCACAGGTGAGTCCCTTTGACCCAGATGGTGGGTGATGGGGGCGGGGGGAAGCAATGTGTGTTGGGGAAAGTGAAGAGTAATAGGGTAGGACCTCCAAAAGGGAATGAGCAGGGCCAGGCCGGTTCTAGTAGTCCTGCTGGAGTGTCCAGTTTTTAAAACAGGTGTGTGTGTGTGGGCACAAAGGCATGTCCCTCAAACGGGGGGGGCAAGGGACCAGCAGCCAGTGGGGCCAGAGAGCAGAGTCCTAGCTGCCGCCCAAGCCTTGGCTGCCAACCCCGCACATCCTGCAACCCTGTATGTGTCCCCCTTCCCAGAGACACGGCCCCACTCTGGGCCCCAGCAAGGAGGGATGGAAGCTTGGAGGAATGAACAGGGCAGGTATGGAAAGAAGCAGGGTAGGAGCGGGACCTGGAGTGGATGTGGGGTTTGTCCCAAGCCTAGGGACAGTGGCCTGGCGAGGAGTCATGGGGGGAGACAGTCACTTGGCCGATGTTCCTTTTGTGGCCCTCCCCATCAGTTAACTCTGTTTTAATCATTAACCAAGTTGGCAGCTCTAGGGAACTCCATGAATGGGAACTCTCTGGAAGTTGGGGTGGTGTTGGGGCATTAGTTAACTGCCTTGTTCTGTAAAAAGCAAGAGTTGGTGGTGGTATTTCTGCTGCTTCCCACCTTCTAACTTTTATTCCCAGGCTTAAAGTTCTCATTTGGGAGATGGGAGACACAACCTTAAGAAAGGATTTTAATAGGAGAGTGCCTGAGTTATGGGATACTCTGATGTGTTGCTCCTTTATAGTGTCTCCTGCTGAAGTTGTACCTCCGTGGATACATAATTAGGGAGTGCTTGGAAATAGGAAGGACTGAACCCTGTGTCTCTCCTCCCAGGTGAGTGCCCTACCCACTAGAGAGTCATTCTTGCTCAGCTTTTAATGGTCTGAGTCAGACACAGATGAGAAGTGGGCTGCTCAGGATGTGCCCTAGCTTGCAAAGGTGCAAATGAGGGTTGTGAGACAGCTGTCTTGAACCACACTAGTAGGGCTACTGAACATGGTCCATTATTAATCATGGTCCAGTGAGAACAAGTACTGAGGGTATAGCAGGCTAGTGAACTAGCAAGAATGTGACCTCAATGAACTCTATGACAAAAAATCCCTTTATTTCAGTGGCAGAAGGGTTAAATAGTAAATTGATCACCAGCAAAAAAAAGGGATCATAGTCTAGTCTCTAGCTTCTAAAGAACAGACTAGAATCCTATTTATTCCCAAGCTTGTTGTGACACTACTTGCCTTATGAACTTTCTCTCCATAAGATATTTGCTTGTGATGCACTGTTTTTTCACTGTGACTCTTTTGGAAATGTGGTGCTGTACGCTTTGAGATCATACTGTAAATTATGTTAAATGAAGGAACAGCCGGAGCTGGATTGTTAAGTGAAAGCAGCCCAGACTGTTTTTTCTGAGTAGTCCCCATCATTTGTATGGAAGATTTTCTGGACCCCATGGGAAGCCAATCAACTGGCGCTGCCTCGCAGATTTATAGTTAAATCTGCAATGAGAATGAGTACATGTACTGTATATGTGTGCAACACAGAATTTAACATTATTTACTGTAGAGCATTTATTAAATTGTGTGAGAATCATTATGAATATATTATAATATCCATCAACATTCTAAAAAACCTTTGGGACCCATCAATAGGAAAGACAGAAATTACAATATGCAGCACCGAAATTAGTTCCACCTCCACCAGAATCTCAGACCATAACAGCAAGAAAAACAAATATGACCTGCCAAACTAGTTGCCCCTCATTCTCCTGTACATCAGAAAAAACAACAACCATTGCATAAAGCAACGTGGGTTCTTTCATGCTGCTCTTTGAATTGTTCAGTTTAGCACAGATTGCCAGAATGTTACAAAGTTCTATTAACATTTCCGTGTGTGTGTCAGGATGTTCTTTTTCTTGTCTCACCAGAGTTTCCTTTCCATTAAAACACTCCTCCATGTACTGGTCATCTCTTACCTTCTTTGAAACCTTCTCTCTGGTCTATCAGCTGTTTTTCTTGCGCCTCTTTAGTCCATTCAAAAGGCTGTTGCTATCATTTTTATTATTTGTATTATCATAACATCACAGATAGGTGACTAGGATCCAATTTCATTGGCAGCTGTACAAGCACAGAAAAAAGACAGTTACTAAAATATTTTCCTTTTTCCATTATTCTCTTACCACTCAACATGCTACTGCTCTGTTCAGATTCCTTCACTGGCTCCCATTTGCCTTGATTTAATGTTTTTTTTAAACAGCAAACAAACTAGGACCTGATTCTTCATTGCCTTACCCCTTATGTACACTTTGTACTTCCAAATCAAAATGACCATGTATTACACCCACTATGCCGAATGTGAATGACTATACAAGGTCAAAGGGAGTGGATAACCAGATCTTATCCTTTGCAACCAATCTTCTACAGAACTCCCTCTCCATTAAAATGTCTATCCACCTCTAGCATATTCAACCCCTCCAAGAGTATTGTGAAGTCTCCAGGAATTAAAGATTGTTATATGATGAAACCTCCAAGAATATGTCCAATCAAAACTGGCAACCTTATTCACAATTTTATTCATATAGCTTTCCTGCTTCAGTTCCGGCTTAGGTGAAGAGTAGTAGCTAGCTATAAAGAACAGTGTACTATCAGACGGAAGGCGATTTTGCCTTTACCCACTAGCAAAAACTCTCAGCTCCTATTGGCTGGAACCCTACATTTTAGACTTATATTGAACTTCCTACAGAGACTTGGGCCCAATTCTCTTCCCTTGGTAGCTTTGGTGTATTATTTAACATAGGCCAGCCAACCTGTGGCTCTGAGGTCCGAGATGCTATGCAAGCATATAGAAAAGGAGGATGGATGCCTCAAGAGCTTTGCTTTTGCTGAGTGGCTGTTTTCAAGACCCTGTTAATCAAATAATCTACTTTTAACTGCTACGGGATAACGACTGGAACCGATAAACTGATGTTAGCAACAATGGGAATTTTCGGTAAAAATACAAGGTTCCCGTATTCAACTATCTCCCTCTAGATTGGACGATTTTTCTCTCTGTCCATGGGTGTAGCCCCTGCTTCCATGGAGGACAGATCCTGCTCTCTAAGGATTTGTTACAAGTTTCTTCCTGGAAGGGAGAGAGCAGTTTGTCTCTAGCACATATGGTCGGTGTTAGGGGTAGCAAGCAGGGCAGTTGCCTAAGAAGCTAAGTTATAGGTGGTGGGGCTCATGGTGGAGGCCCACTCCTTGGTTTCTGCCCTTGGTCCCAGTGAGTCTAACACTGGCCCTGCTGGGGGTGTGTCTGGGTTGGGAGAAGATTTTGCTTTGTGTATTTCACTAAGGTGCAGTGTAAATTCCTCGGGATTAGGGCAGCCCTTGGCTAGTGTGTATCTCCGTTGTACTGCCCCATGGGCCACTAGCCTGTCTAGTCTCCCTGGCTGCCACTGTAATACAAGTAATAAAGCTGAATGTTTCCACAAAGCTTCCCCAACTCAAATCCTCGCTCCCAGCTGGTTCCACAGCAAAGCCCTGCCCTGGCTCCGCCTGTTAGAAGGCAGCAGTGACCTGCGCTCCCCACAGGCACCCCTGGAGCGCCTTGTTCTCGTGCGCAGCCTCCCCACCCTTCCGCGGCGGCTGCCGCCGCTTCGCTCTCGAAACGTCAGTGGGAATTTCCAGCCAGGAAGGAAGTGAGAGCAGCAGCAGCAGGGGAGGGACGGAGAGAGAGTCAGAGGAGGCTGCTGGTGCGAAAGGGCAGCTGCTGACAGGTCCGTGGGACGGAGCCGCCCGGGGCGCACGCCCAAACAAGGGGGAAAACCCCGCCGCGCGGCGGCTGCACAGGAGAGGAGGACTAGGCGGCCGCTCCGCTTCGCAGCCTGGTTTACATGGCGCCGCGCTGACTCCGGCAAAAGGCGGCGGCAAGCGGCAGCGAAGCGCAAGGCAGAGCGGCTGCCCGGAGCGGGGCTCGCCCTCCCTGCCGGAGCACCGGGGCGCGTCCCGCCCGGAGGAGGAGCGGGGCTAAGGGGGAGACTCCGGCGTGAGGGTGAGCACGGAATTCGGTGTCGGGTCTTTGGCGGGGCCGGAGTCCCTCTGGTGCCTTTTTAAACCTTCGCCAGCTGGTTCACTTCCTCCTTCCTGGTCGGGCTGCCCGTCCGTCGTGCCTGTGAAACGGCTTGAGCTTCACGCCTGTCAGGTGCAGCGCGGCGTGGCCGAAGCGGTACCACTGCGGAGTGACTCCGGATTGGTAGAGCTGACAGCAGATTTTGGCCTCATTGGGTTTGTAATGAAAAAAAGAAGCTGATTGGGAGTGTATGGGTTGGGGAGGGGTGTGAGGGAGAAGAATAATGTTTTCTATTGAAATTTCACCTTTCTTCCTGAAAGCCCCTCTGGCCTTGTTCTGTCTCTCTCCTGCCACTGTCCAGCTCTCTCTTGGGTGAAGGGTGGTAGCCTGCTATAAAGTTCAGTGTGCTGTCAGGTGAGGCGATTTTGGCAAAGGGCAAGGAAGCAGACCCCACTTCTTTTGACACTTGGCATGGCAACTTTCATAACAACTGTACAGCTGTCAACAGAGAATTGACAGAACATGATTACAGTGAAACCTTTGTTATCTGGCACTCTGTTAACCAGAAAACTTTGGTAACCAGCATTGCCCCCAGCCACAATATTGTCACATCAGCAGGTGCACAGGCCTGGCTTGGTTTACCACGATTGGCTTAACAATTTTTTATTTAAGAAGTACTAATCATCTTCAACTCAAAATAGAAATGTGAGACCAACTGCCTCACACTATAAAACTACCAATGTTAAAAACTTGAGTTTTACTATTATTGTCCATTGGGTTTTCCTGGGTTGATGGGACCCTCAGATAACCGGAATTTTTAGATAACCAGAACACCCTAATCCCTGAGCATGCCAGATAACACAGGTTTTACTGTATTGAGATAAGATCTTATCCAAAAGACTGATATGCAGTAAATGGGACAGAGCTATTTTTCCATGGTGGAGCTGGATGGCTATTAGCTTTAAAAGCAAACAAAAGAGAAAAGAAGGGGAATTATTGGTAAAACCCTCTGTGCAGGTCCAAAGCAGTAGGTGCCCAGCAGGTGTTGCCTGTGCTAAGACTAGAGCCCATGTGGCTTGGCATACTGTACAGTAGCGTACTGAACCCTAGGTGGGATTACAAAATGAGAGCTCAGGTGTAGCATGTTTCTTGTTCTGAAAACCTCATTGCGTCCAAGTGTAGGCCCCTTACCTGTACAGGGGAGTCCGTCAATATGATTCATTTACTCTCTTTCCTGTTTTTCTTCATCATTGATTTATGGAGTCACTGGATTGGAAATGGAGTGTTACTGGTCACTTCACTAGGCTTTTAATAAAGTGTGATCCTTAGATGTTGTGTGGTGGATATTCTTTAAAGGATGACTGTCCACTTGATTTTTTTTCAATTGTGCAAATTCAAACATTCCAGTTTCTGTTAGAGCCATTTTAAATTTCATGCTTTGATATTTTTGTTAAAGAAAAACTCAAAATATTTTTTTCTACTCTTTTATTAATGTTTGTGAAGGGTTGTAAGCCAGGGAGAAGCTGACTCTACATAAAATACTAAAAGGAGGGAGAGATTTTTTTAAAACTTTGTCAGGATTTTTGTAATTACAGAAGAGGCTCAAAATTTCAGTGTTAAAATACAGCAATTTTCAAATGTCCCTTTGATTTCACATGTGAAATTCCCTCTTTATCTGAAAGAAAATCAAGTTTTCTACTATTTTGCATTGGTTGGGTTCTCTTAAAAACTATAAAACAATATAATCCTGTAAAGATTTTTTCTGATACTTTCAGTAATGCCATTCTAAATATAGGGAATACTACAGCAGACTTAAATACTTTCAAAAGCAGTAAATGGAATATTCAGTACTAAATGATGAAAATGAAATTGCAACGGATGGAAAATAATAGCTAATTAATTTTGTTACATTTTTCTCTAAAACTAAGAGGATTTAACTCTCCATTGTTTTTCATTGAGTGATATTTGTTGACATGAATGAAAGGAGGATTATTAAGTTACTGTCTTCATGTGAACAAAAAAAAGTATATAGTTTCTGCAAAAAATGGAGACTGCATTAAGGTGAATTACAATTTGTGGCCTTGATTCTCACCTCCCCCCCCCCCCCCAAATGCTTCTGTGTATGAGTAACTTTACCCACACAAGGGTAAGTAAATACACATGTAAGAGTTTTCAGGATTGATGTTTTACATATTAAGTATTGCTATTGGATTAACAAGACATTTCAGTATTCAATTTAAAAATGGTAACTCTTAAAAGGCACTAGTCTTTGTTAAAACTTACACACACTTACTAAAATGTAAAGTTTGAGAGGAAAATTATAGATAACACAAATAGACAAATTTAAGTCCTTTTTATCTCTCTTTCTTCCAAACAAGAGCAATCTGAGATAATACTAAAGGGTTTGATGTTCCAGTCCAGTATCCCAGATGTGCAGCAATGTCACTTCATAAAATTGATATAATGGGTGAAGAATGTGACCGTTTTGTTTTCAATTCTGAGATTATTTGAATCTTAGTGTGAATTTGTTTACTTTTCTAAATATTCTGCTAGCCAAAGAAGGATTATTTTTTTCTGGTTTAGAGCCACACTTTTGTAATTTGAAAAGAAAAAGGGGGGGGGGGAGGAGGAGATTATTGCTGATTTTTTTTTTAAAGATATTTGAAGAAAGATTTTGTCATCTATGGTATTTTGGCATCTATATTGATCAATGAGCAATAATTGAGCTGCTAAAATTAGAAATAGACCACTATTTTAAAACTCAGATGTGTATCTTCTGGTATAAATTGCCATAGTTCTGTGATTCATTGATATTCAAGTCAATGAAGCTAAGGAGGGATGGGCAAAAGGGGGGGCAGTGCTGTGCCTTGCCCTTGCCCTTAGTTTGCCCCCCACCTAGGCTTTTCATAGGTCTATATGCTCTGTATAGCTTCTGCTTCCTCTCCCTCACTCACTCCCCTCCTCCCCCAACTTTTCAGGCTGTAATATAATAATATATAATATGATATATGCTGACACACAGCTTCCTCCTTCCCTCTCCCAAAGTATTTCTTAAATGATTACCCCAAATCTGTGGTAATGCATACCAGTTGAGGATCTGCCCGCAACATTTATATACTTGGATTTTTATTTAGCCCTCCATGGACTAACTTTGGTAAAGAATCTGCAAGAACCGTAAATAATTTCAGATCGCAGTATTGAATTTAATAGATGGGATGCTTTTCTTTTCCCTTCCTGCCCAGAGTTCCCCCTCCCCATTGCCCTTTTAATGGAAGAAATGCATGTCAACAAAAAAAAGTCATCATGAAATTAAATTAGTTTCATTAATAAGTAGTCAATAAGTTCTAGAGAGAGTTAAGATGATGAAACTGAGAATGATTTGGTTTCATTTTGGTGTGGTGTTGTGTAGGTCTAAAAGCACTAACTTCCTTAGTGAAGTAATTTTGTGACTGACAGGAAGCCCCTTGGCTGTTTCAGTCCTTTCATGAACTTTGAAGCTGTTTTGCACTGTGAAAAATGCCATTGGCAGGGTGGGGGGGGAGTGCTTGTGATGAAAAGGGAAAATGAGGAAGGAATGATTGGAGGAGGCAGAAAGGGATGGAGAGCTCTGTTTTAGTGCCACCTTTTAAACTTTTCTTACTTCTTACAGTTATATTGAAGTTTCACAATGATTTTAGATATTTTTTCCAAAGCTTGATTTATTTCTCTCATTTGGTTTGGACTACATGACTTCAGTATTGCTTAGCGATAGATAACTATAGGAAGCATTGTTCCATCACAAACTCAACACTTGGTAAATATTGGAATTTTCATGAAAAATTGAGTTCCCCTTTCTGATCTGTTTCGCTTTGTCCTTTTTACTTCCCATATGCTGCTCCCTCAAATATTGAGCAAACTCAGAAAATGCCCTTTAATGGTAGGACCTCCTATGGTGTTTCTCATGTACAGTGGCTCTGTTCTAGGAGCATGAGAACCACCTGGAAGCCCTTTCCGTGTACAGTAAACTTCCAATAATCCAGCACTTTTAGGACCCAGGGGGTGCCGGATTATCAGATATGCCAGTGTACCCGAAGGAGGGCTATGGGGGAGGGGTTGGTGGGGAACTGCACAGCCTGGGAGAGGGCGTTGCTGCGGGACCAACCCGGCAGCACCCCAGCTGCTCTGCCCCCAGCTTCCCCAAGTCAGCTGCTGGTCAGTCACTGAGAACCAAATGGTTTTATTCATTTATATAAGTTTTCTGTACAAAGAGAATCTATTGGTCAGAAACCTCTGTGGTCTTTGGACACACAGTTTTATCAGACTATGTATCATGAGATATGACTTGAAAACAAAACAGTCCTCCCTTGTAGATTGCTTTTGTGACAGCTATAATTTTAAAGGTAAACATATCATTATGGGAGAGGGAATCTTATTTACTGAGCATGCAAGGAAGTTTATAAATCTAAATTTCTTTTGATTTAGTCATGAATTTATCCTGCAGAGGTTTTCTGCTCCAAAGGTGAAAATAGTGGAGTTAATTATAAAAGCAATGAAAAAAGAGATAAACATTCAGCTCTCGGTCATTTTCACCTCTGGCCCAGTCAAATTATGCCTTAAAGGTCTCATATAATGGCCACTATATGAACTGTGTGGTAGACTTAGAAAAATTTGCACTTGCCAAAATCGTAATCACAACTCTCACTAATTATGAAGTTAGTCCAATCGTGAACTTGCTTATTGTCCAATTTTGTCTCAATAATTATGCCTTCATTTCCTAAAGGTACTAAAGCACGTGCCTAGCACATGAGCAGTTCCATTGAAATCCATGGGACCACTTCTATGTTTTATGTTAAGTATGTGGTTAAGTACCTTGTTACATCATGGTCTGTCTCTGTTGGCAATTTCAGCTGACAGGACAAAGACTAAATAAGCGTGTTTCTGAATTATTTTGTCCATCCCAATTTTAGAGGTAGAAGCTCTAGATTAGGGTTGAGCCGCAGTGGCAGACAGAGCACCAGCACAACTCAATCTTATCTCATCTGAGGAAGTGGGTTTTGCCCACGAAAACTCATGGTACTCTCTCTCTATTTTTGTTAGTCTCTAAGCTGCCACAGGACGACTCAATGTTTTTAAAGTTACAGACTAACACAGCTCTGAGACTTTTAAATTCTCCCTGTAAGGCACAGAATTGTGTACAGTCAAACACTATGGCCTAGATTAACAAAAAAAATTACACATGGCAAGACTGAGCATTGCCATGCCTCATTTTCAGGCACCTAGAAAATACATACTTGGTATGTAAAAGGGTGAAGAACAGATGAGGCACTAGATATGATAATGTTCTTTAAAATCAGATTTTTCTCACAGGCCAATGGACAAATTCATAAAAAAGCAGTAGAAGGATCCCTATAATTTTCTAATTTCACTATAATATTTTGTGTCATATAATATGGATTATACTGTATAGAGAGGAGGCCTGAGCAATTGTTGCCATTTGTTTTGTTTTATATGGATTAAATCCCAAACAACCTGAGTTCCACCTCCCAAATCTCATTTTGAAAACAGAGTTCAGCTCCTCAAAACGCAGAATTTTACAAATGGCCTGTCGTTGCTGTTCTTTGTCTTACCTATATTATTTGCTGATTGTCAGGACACCACTGACCATTCAGAAGGTCAGCTCTTACCAATTTACAGTGTCAGATTGCAAACAAAAGACCATTGAGATTCCCTGGCCAATACCACCACCTCCAGATGGAATTTACTTGCTACCTCCAGAGCCCCCTTACTCTACAACATATGGCAATGTTTTTGTTTAAATGGGGAGCAGACCCTGTATCAGTTACACTCCAGCACCTGTCCTGAAGGTGCTACTGATGATGCATGACAACACATTTCAGCTAGAAATTATGTTGGGGGTTTTGTTTGTTCATTTTTTGTTACTTGAGTAATTATTTGTTCTCCATAAATGATCGAGTTCTGCTCTTGATACTCATGTGCAATTCTCATTTAGAAGAAGGGGGAAGTGTGTTTGTTTCCTGGGTTACAATTTAACTGTAACATAAAACAGTTACAAACAAGGCTGGCTTTAGGGAAAATGACGCCCTGGGAGAACTTGCGTTTTAGTGCCCCTAGACTTCACAGCCATTACCCCTGGCCGCTGCTGCTTCTCCGTTCATCGCTCCTAATCCCTGCTGCCTCTCTGGGCTCCCCACCCCTGCTTTACTGCCCTGCTCCCCCTCTGCTGCCTCCCCACATTATCCCAAGCTCCATTCTGCAGCCTTGCACCCCAAATCTGCTCTCCTCCTTGCTTCTTGACCACGGTCCCCCTGACCATGGCATCCTGGGCAAGTGCACATCAATAAGGCTGACCCTGGGTACAAACATAAAATTTAAGGTGTTTTTTTTTTTAAAGTTGCTCCACAATTATTGTTTCTTTATTTCTTCAGATATTTTTAAACCTGAATTTAAGAAAAAATAGGTCATCCAAAAATCCAGGTGGTTCTTACAGACTTCACTCCAATTACTTGTTTTTTAAAGGTAGTTCACTACAGTCAATTTCTATATCTGGATATATAGATACTGAAGTTGCAGCATTTTGTCATCATTTTTTATTTTGAGCACCTATTTTGTTGCATATTTTGACAACTATTTATTTTTTTCAGTTTCATTAGTCTGAATTTGTTTTAACAAAAACATTCAAACATTTCCAAGTAATGCACATTATTTTGTATTTATAGCTGGGATTATGTTTTCCAATGAGGTCTAAATTAGCTGTTATAAGTCAAGAAAAATATTTTGGAATCACTGTGGATATTTCTCTGAAAACATTCACTCAAGGTGCAGTGGCAGTCAAAAAAGTCAACAGAATGTTTGGAGTCATTAAGAAAGGAAAAGATAATAAGACAATAAATATATTGCTTCTATAAATCCAAGATACATTCACATCTCGAATACTGTATGCAGATTTGGTCACTCTGTATTAAAAAGGATATATTAGAATTGGAAAAAGTATAGGACAGGGCAACAAAAATCACTAGGGAGTATGGAACAGCTTCTATTTGAGTTGAGATTAATAAAACCAGGATTTTTCAGCTTGGAAAAGAGAAGACTAAGAGGGGAATATGATGGAATTATATAAAATCATGACTTATTTGGCGAAAGTAAATAAGTGTTAACATAGGAACTAAGGGTCATCAAGTGGAATTAATATGAAGTAGGATTAAAATAAGGATGTTAAGAGGCAGGTCATTGGGTAATTTGTATCAACTACATGATTAGTTGATAAGAGAAGGTACTCAGAAGGAGTTATCTGCACTGTGGCTCTGCAGTGTAATGTAGTAGGAGCCAAGCATGCAGGCAGCTTGGCTACAACTACGTGTAATCTGCAGAGCCGCAGCAGGTGTAGCTCCTGGACCCAGCACAAGCCGGGACTGAGCCGAGCTTGCTCAGTCTCGATTCATGCTTGTGGGACCCCCTAAGACAGGAGCTACTGTGGTGAAGCCTTTTATTCTGATGGAGGCAGCAGTGAAGGGGGGAGGGGCAAGCAGCACCATGGAGACAGTGCTGGGGGGAACCGGTCTTTAACCCCCTCCCACCAGCTCCTGCTTCCCCCCCTCCCTAGCTGCCTCTGATACAGAGGCAGCGGGGGTGGGGGAAAATGCAAGTAGTCAACTGCTTTTTTACATCCCGGCTGTGTCTAGACTGGCAAGTTTTTCCGCAAAAGTTTTTCCTGGTAAAGGTGATGCTTACCAGGTATCTGGTTAACTGGTTATCCATTTACATCCCTATTTTCCGGAAGCTGAGAATGGGCAATAGGGGATGTGTCACTTGATGATTATGTACTCTGTTCATTCCTTCTCATGCACCCGGTATTGGCCACTGTTGGAAGACAGATACGGGGCTAGATGGACCTTTGGATTGGCCAGTATCTTGTTCTTATTCCTATTTTACAATATGTTACAAGCACAACAATTGATAACATATCACCATCTGTCACTTAGGTCATGACATCCTTTTTTATTGCTTCCCTAATTGCCAGTCATCATTCAGAAGTCTCTTAGGAAAATTTCAGAGAGGTAGCTGTGTTAATCTGTAATTAAAAAAACAATGAATGGTCCTGTAGCATCTTAGAGGCGAACCAAAAAATGTAGACAATATCACAAGCTTTCGGGGGCACAACCCACTTTTTCAGATGAGTGGAGCAAGGGGTCCTGGGGTGCAAATATATAGCAGAAAAGGGGGGGGAACCTGTCAGTTAAAGTGTCCTTGCTAAATGAGGCTAATAGAGTTGGCTGTAAGTGCCTGAGGCTTAGTTTTTGATGTCATTTGGGTGTTGAATATAACGGCCCATCCAACACATCTTTGTTCAGTCCTTGGGTGAATGTGTCAAATTTGCATATGAAGGCAAGTTCTGCAGACTCTCTCTCTAGCTGGTTCCTGAAATTACTTTGCAAGGAGATAGCATTAGATTTATAGGGATGCTCAGTGACTTAAGAATAATGAGGGAACTCTGCCCATTCTGCGGAAACAATATATAACAGAGGTGTATGTTACAAGAACTGCATATTCCTCACTGATTTTCACGTTGCATTTAGTGCCAGTTATTATTTACAAATTTTATCTCAAACTATTGGCATCAGTAGCACAATACTGAGGCAATAAATTGTATTAGGCTCAAAGGAGGAGCACAGTTTGCAACTTTTTATGAAGATTATTCCCAACTCGGCTTAACCTTGAAAGAAGCAAAGTATTTGGTTATAATGTATGTAGATTAATTATACGAGTAAGACAGCCATTCCCACAATACTCTTACTGTTTGTCTGATAAACTTCCCCATACTATTAAAAGTTTAGCTCAATAAAGTAATTGTTTCTTAAAGGAAATCTATGACCATATTTTCAGAAGAGCTCAGTCAGCACTCAATAGTTCCTGTGTAGATTTTTAAATAAGTGTCTGTGTTTTCATAAGAATTCAGCTTCCACTTAAAATATGATATGAAATGTCCATATTTTAAAAAGTGCTCATCATCCAGCAACTTCTGTTGGAAGCCATTAATCATTTTATTGACATAAGCAATTACAGATTTTCTGTAGGTTATGATTCTATGCAGATTCTGTTGGCTGCCAATGCATCCTTTCTTAACTAAGATATTATCTAAGATCCCAAGTCAAGAGGAAAACTCATTTCCATTTGTCAAAGAGAAAACCATAAATAGACGGAGCAAATATCTTAGGGTGTGTCTAGACTACAGGGTTTTGTGGACAAAAGTGGACTTTTGTCGACAAAACTATACCTGCGTCTACATTACCGCTGAGTTCTGTCGACGTAACGTCGACAAAACTCAGCAGTTTTGTCGATGCTGGTAAACCTTATTTCACGAGGCATAATGCCTTCTGTCGACAGAGTTCTGTCGACAGAAAGCGTTATTGCATGTAAACTGTCCTTGCGTCTACACCGCCATGTCGACAAAGCAGCTTGCTTTGTCGACAGAACTGAATTTAGTGTAGACGCTCTTTGTCGACAAAAGCTTTGTCAACAGTATCTGTCGACAAAACCCTGTAGTCTAGACGTACCCTAAGATTGTGTTAGTAGAAAAACCAATGTGCAGTATTATCATTCTGGGTTGCTGTAAGTGGCTGCCAAAATGTAGCAATTGAAATTCTGAATCTTCTTAGCAGCACTGGGGAAAGTTTCTTCTCTGCAATACTTTCAGAGGGGTAGCCATGTTAATCTGTAACTGGAAAAACTTAAAAAACAGTGAATAGTCTTGTAGCACCTTAGAGACTAACAATAAATGTAGAAGGTATCATGAGCTTTCATGGGCAAAACGCACTTCTTTAAATGAATGAATCTGCAATACTGTAATAAGAAACTATTTTAATGTATATTCTTTCAAAATCACCTGTATTCAATATCAAACTCTTTCAGAAAATCTCAAACAAACCCAGTATTGAAGTCTCAGAAGAGGAAAAAGAAATACGTAAAAAAGTGAAGGGTCTTCTAAGAGATTAAAAGGATGATGTCAATTTGAGATTTAATCACTTTCTGTAATTTGTTAAAAGTAGTTTCAAATGTTTCAGCTGCCTCAGAAAGCACCATCAATTTTTGTGATTTTTTTTACAAACATCTTCCATGGCTTTTAAAATGTTCTTTCCCCTTTTGCTAGATCAAAGATCCGGACATATAATAACTGTGACAGTGAAATTAACTATATAAAATATAACTATGAAATATATGAAATATATAAAATTCTGTTAAGAGCAAACAAATGTAAAAATTGATGAAAATAATTTTGCATCTCAATGCTTTCAGTTATAGTAATTTAGGGTTTCTCGTAGCAGGCAATTGTACATATAAAATGTGTAATTATGTATGCCAAACTGGTGATTGCTCATGCAACTTTCACATTCTAAGTATTTCTAAAGCCATTCCTCAGAACAATATTTTAACTTAATGATCTTTTACCTAGGCGCATAAGATACCTGTGGAAACAAAATTACTGCCATGGTTTAACCTTTTCTGCAATAGACTTTTTTCTCCTGAATAATTTCCCACTGGTGCAGCTCTGTCTGTAGTAGCAATGACAGACGTGCAAGACACAGATAGCTGCCAGCAATTATATCTCTTTTGGCATATACTTGCTTTGAACAGGTTTAGACAACATGGTCTTTCAAATGCCAGTGACTGCCTGGAGCTCTGCCTGTGCTAGGATGAAGTACTGTGTGATTATATTGTACAAAAATTATCATTTTTACCTGCGGAGTTCACTGCTAGAATCTCTAAGCATTCAGCAACAGTGGGCATATCTACAAAACCATGGTCATCTATGAGCCAGCTTAAAGCCTGAAGTATTTTATAGTTGTGATGTAGTACAAAATTATACATATTTCTGGTGTCGCTCCTGTGAAATATGACATCGCCTTCCCATTCCCTGTTTTTCCCTTATTTTGAATAAACACGAGACACCTGCTAACAGTATTAGAGATCACAGATTATCTGCAGCTGCTGTTGAGTTAAACATTTTTATTTGGAAAAACCTCTTTTTTATATGTAAATACTAGGGAAGGCAAACCAATTTGAACAGGAAATAGAATTGACACACATTCATGTGAGTATCCCTGCTACAAAACTGGCAGCTGTTCTTTCAGGATTTCCAGCCACTTGAGGGTGGGAGTCATTTTATTTTGTCATTTGGCTGTATTTATTTTCCAGATTCCCCTTTCTGAAAGAAGAGGGTGTTGTTATCACCAATAACAGGAGAGAAAAACAAGCTGTTTTGTAAAAGATTTGGTTAATTTAATAGAGGTAGATAACCTTTATATAGAACATTTAATAAATTGTCTGAATAAGTCTGTTGTGGGGATATTATTATCATTTAAAATATGAAGGAGGAGACCTCCATTCAGTTACATAAATTCTCAGAGTAACGTCTGTAGAATTTTACTTAATTTCTAGAGCGCGCTGTCATTTTAATCTCTTTTAAATGCTATAGGACATACTGGATGTAAATATCCTGATGTAAGAGTGGGCAAAATGGTTTTCTAAAATAAAATAGGAATAAACTCTCCTAACCAAGGAGGGCTGGTACGTATGTTCTCTGAAGAGTCTATCAGCACCATATTAGCTTGCAATTGACTGTTTGCGCTTTCATGTAGATAAGCTGGCAGAGAAATTTTAAGAGAGCTCGGTAGCTGCTTAAAATGTTTTTGCCAGTTATCACTCTTCACATAACTAGGCTTTATAGGTAAAAGCCCTATGAGGCATAGGCACTGACTCCAGGAATGCTTCAGGACTGGAGCCCCTATGGGGAAAAATTAGTGGGTGCAGAGCACCTACTGGAGCCAAGCTACCTCTCTCCCCCCACCATCTCCTGCTGCGACTCGCACACTGGCAGCCCCAGTGACTTACTCCTTCCCCATCCCCTCTTCATTTCCTGAGCACTTCAGACAGCTGATTCGAGTCATACAAGAAGCTCAGGGAGAGAGGGGCAGGAGTGGAGATGTGGTGTACTTGGGGAAGGAGGCAGGGTGAGGGCAGGAAGAGATGGGGCTGAGGGCAAGGGCTTGGGGGAAGGGGTGGGATGGCAGCAGGGTCAGGGATGGGGAAAGAGGTGGAGTGAGGAAGGAGTTTCAGGTGGAGCGGGGAGAATGTCAAGCACTCCCACCCCCAAACTAGAGGGGAAATTGATGCCTATGCTAAGAGGTGTTACAGAGATATTATTAATAGAAATGTAGCCGTGTTAGTCTGGTGTAGCTGAAGCAAAATGCAGGACTATGTAGCACTTTAAAGACTTTTGATCTGAGGAAGTGGGTCTGGCCCACGAAAGCTCATCATCTAATAAACCATCTTGTTAGTCTTTAAAGTGCTACATAGTCCTGCATTTTGCTTCAGATATATTATTGACACTGTTTTTCCTTGATCTGTCAAAACTGAGCTCTCAAGAACATTTATGCCATTTGTACTCAAACTTCATAGACCGTGGGTTCTCAGACTGTGGATTGGGACCTCAGAGTGGGTCATGACTCTATTTTAATGGGATTGCTGGGGCTGGCGTTAGACTTTCTGGGGCTTGGAGTGAATGACAAAGTGGCACCAGTTTCAGCCCCAGGCAGTAGAGCTCAGGTTACAGGCCCCCTTCCAGGGGCTGAATTCCTTGGGCTTCTGTCCCCCCCCCCCCCCACACACACACATACACATACACATACACATATACCTGGGATGGTGGGGCTTGTACTGTGGTCTCAGGCTTTGGTTCCCCCGCCTTGGAATTGCATAGTAATTTTTGGAGGGTTGTGAATCTGTTACGTGTGGCTGGGGGCTGGGTCAGGAGCTACGGGCTGCTCTAGCTGGGCTGGAGCAGTCCCCAACCCTGGGATCCCACTTAGTTGGTTAACTGGTTAAATGGTAAGTTAACATTTAACTGGTTAGCTAATTAATCCGGATTTTAGATCCCCATTTTGTTTTTAGAAGGGGTCACAGTGGAGTGAAGTTTGAAAACCGCTGGCATAGACTAATAGCAGAGACCTTTCAACCATGTCTCTTCTTGCAGGGTGGGGTACAAGAAGCATATGTTTTATGGGTTTTTTCCTGTGATTTCAGGCCCCATTGAAGTATGAGTCTTACTCATGACTACATTTCAAAACATGAATAGGTAATTCTCTCAAAATACCACTCAAATTATTTTTTGTTTTCACTTTTATAAATAACTTTTGGGTGAAACTTATTTTTTTTGGTCCTATTTTTACTTCCTGTTTGGAGGAATGATAGATTTCCTAGTTCATTAGTGTATGTTTGCCATATATATGTTTCCACAAATACCATTGTCATGCAACCAAAGCTAATAAAGTAAACATGAAGTTTAAAAAAAGGGGGAGAATTTCGAAAAGCCCCAGTAGCTGCTTGAGGAGAAGGCATTTGTAAATGTTTGCTGAAATGACTGCATTTGCATCAGCATAATCAAGCTTGATTCAACCCAAACTAAAGTCATTATTAAGTCGTCATTGTTCTCAAAAGGATGAACACTTTTACCAAAAATCCAACTCTGGTTAGGCTCCGTTGTGTATGCTAGTGTGGCTACTAATTTGGAAAAGCAAAATGTCTTTGCTCTTCTTTTAAAATCTAAACCTATTAATGAGTGCCAGCAGCAGTAGCAGGGAGAAATTGTCCATCAAGAAATTAAAAGGCACAATGAAAATAGTGAAAGCATTTGCTGGCTTTGTTTTGGAAAGGCATGTCTTGTCTTCTTTTTTAAAAGACTACATCATGTCACATACAGTCATCAAATATTTAAAGATATTCAAAGCACAGTAAGGGTGGCATGTCTACACTGCAATTGCGTAGCTGAAGTTGAAATAGCTTAATTTGGCTTTTGGCGCTGTCTACGCAGCAGGAAGTCGAAGAAAGAACACTCTTCCTTAGACTTCCCTAACTCTTTGTGAAATGAAATCTACAGGAGTCAGAGTAGGAAGCTCGACATTATTTCGAAATAACTAGTTGTATAGAAATGCACTTCGTTATTTTGAAATAACATCAGTTATTCTGAAATAACACTGTTGTGTAGACATACCCTAAATGAGCTACAGCAATGTTCCTCGGGTTCTGGTTATATTTACTGGCTCCTACTCAAGCAATAGTTACAAGCCTTCACACCAAGTAATAGTTGATGTTATATTCCATACTCCACCCTCAGTTAGATCCATGTGCTCCCATTAGCTTCAGTGTATATTGTAGGAACTGGTGTTTGTTATTTTATTATTTAACACTAACAAAGCCATACATGACTCTTTGCTGTGAACTTCCCTGAAAGTTTTTAATCCATACTGAGGAAAACTCTGTGAGTCCAGAATTCCAGCCCCATATTTGGGAATAATTCAGAAATCAGTCTCCCCAAATTGCAATAATTTAAATTGTGCCGTTTTTCTCTTTCACTAGACCTCTCCCTTTCACATCAAACCTATTCATCTGCTCTCTATACTGGCTTCTTGTAGAATATTGTCAAGTTCAGGGTCTCAATTTTTATCCTCAGGGCACCCAGTGGCCTGAAGTCAGGATACCCAAAAGATCACCTGGAGCTCCAGGATGAGGACTGTGGTTAACAACTCTCCTCAAAGAGAAAATTTTCCTCCAGGAGAAAATTCCAATCATATTAGAATTTTCTATCACAAAGTTAAGGCTCATCTGTGTGCAGTAGGCAGAGCTTTCTTGGGGTTAGTCACACGCTGTGAAACAAAATTCACCATCTTCCACACTGAGTGCAAGGCACAGGTCTGTTTCTGGGTTTCTCTAATATAAAAACGTAACTATGAATACATTTGCAAACAAATTCCCTAAACAAAAACACTATCCTGAGCATATAGTTTTCTGTCTGGGGAGAAGCTGAGAGAATGAATGAATCACATATGACACATGCTAATTGTGTCACTTAATATGCACATGTAAAATGCTCAGATACTACAGTAAGGAGGGCAGTGTAGGAATTCATGGGAAGGAGCTGTTCTCAAAGTCTCCCATTTTTGTGTTGTTGACATTTCATGGCTTTACTCCAGTTTTTTGAATATATAGAAAGCCTACGAGAAGGGTTAGAATTTATTATGACAGCAAAACATCTTGTATGTTGGGAAAATATTCAGAGGGTATTTTTTTACTTTACTTTTCTTTGAAGATGGATTAAATGCTTTTAGTTTAAAATTGAGTATAATAGTCATTGGGAGGGGATTCTTTTAGACTTCTGGGGAGTGAATTTTTATCTAGTCCCTGAGAAAGCACCCAATATAGTTACATACATAAAGCTGCATGTTTGCATGCCAAAGACAGGTTGTGTATCTAACACACTGTATATGTGTGTGTGAAAGAGATGAGTACAAAAACCATGAGTAAGAGGCACCTGTGTTTTTGGTGCCAAAGAACTTGTGTTTGATGCCTGCTTATGACCATGATGTCTGCATATATAGAGCCACAGTGTATATGTTCTTGTTAGGCAAAATCTGTACTTTTTGCAATTGCCTTCCTGGCATCATGTCAGGATCCAAATAGCTACTCTTAATTCTAATGATAAAGCTATGTAGTACATCATTTAAGGACAGCTTTTAATTTTTAATAGCAAAACACAATAAATGGTGGATATGTGAAAAATACAGTGTTTTGCTCCTGCTTTTGTTTTATGAGTCATGTGTGTTAAAAGTTCTAAATATAGATTCTACATGCCATACATATTACCATGAATTAGAAAAAGAAATACAAAATAACCTCATTTCCCCGATAAAGTCCTTCTGTGAGACTGTGAGTTAGGTAATTTCTTTTACTAGACCTGCTTCTGTTGATGACAGAGAGGATATGCTTTGTGTTGAACCAGCTGAAGCATTCATTTGCCCTTTGTCAGCCGCAGGTAGTGAATGATGGTATAATCAAATCTGCAGGTTATAAATTCTTAGAGCTTATGCATCATAACTAGGGCTCCATGTTTGTCACGGAGGTCATGGATTTTGTGACTTTCTGCAACCTCCATGACTTCTGCAGCAGCCAGTGTAGTGCCTGATCTTAAGACTTGGGTGCCAGATGCTCGGGTAGCCCCAGAAACAGCTACATTAGCTATTGCTGGAGCAGCTCTGCAGCCAGATGCTCAGGTAGACACATAGCCAGATGCACCAGCTATTGCTTGGGTGGCCCACAGCAAGTGGTACTGCTGGACCTGTCCCTTCCCACCCCCAACAGCAGCCCCCCTGTGGTATTCTCCCACTAGTGCTTCCTCATCTCCCTCCCAGCAGCAGCCTCCCGGGTGGCCTGCACAGCAGTACCCCTGCCCCCTCCAAGATTTAATTAGGAGTATAAGTCATGGCAAGTCTGTGAATTTTTGCTAAAAATACCCATGAATAAATCATAGGTCAATCATCCTCCAGCAGCAATGGACTCCGTCAACTAGTTAAGTCCTAGTTAGAAGGAAGCACTGCATTTCTTTCCACTGTTTCTGCATACATGTTTAGGATTAGCGATGAGTCCAACAGGAGACATTTGGCAAGCAAACACATCAATAAAGAGGGAGGTTAGCATTCCAGCATTGACAATAGCAAGTTATAAAACACAATAGGAAAAATAATAGTGGTTTACTGAGTTTTGTAAGATGATGAAGTTCACTAATGGTGCTTTTCTTACTGACTGCAATAATTGATCGAATACAATTTATTATTGTATCCACCATTCATCTGTGGCTGAATACCATTTCCAGTTATTTGAGTATGACCAATACTGCAACTAGACATCAGCTACACTCCCACTTTCAAAAAAATCTCTTCAAAGTTGAAATTGGGGGAAAGCAAGTTTGTACTTGCTGGGCTGAGATTTTTTTACCCTCCTTTTTCCCAAAAAAGTCTTCTGTTTTTCCCTTTTCAATTTTCTCACCTGTTTCCAAAGGTGCTGGAGGGCGGTACCACATCTCCTTTGGATCCTGTCAATACACCAAAGTTAGTTTCTGCCCCCAAAAAGTAAATGGATGCTCCAATTTTTTTTCAATGTCTACCTCTCTAGTCATATAAAGGTCACTCTGTGACTCATTTTTCCTTACAGATTCTTAATCATCCCACATTGTTGCATGACAATAAATTTTCATAATTGGTTTTTAGCTCACTGGAAAATATTGTTGTTAATCTT
The DNA here is from genome assembly GCF_049634645.1 of Pelodiscus sinensis. Classification (NCBI taxonomy): domain Eukaryota; kingdom Metazoa; phylum Chordata; order Testudines; family Trionychidae; genus Pelodiscus; species Pelodiscus sinensis. The sequence continues at coordinate 24,963,283 of NC_134715.1, forward strand.
GATGATGAAAGATGAGAGAGCCACTGAATCCTGCCTGCCTTTGTAAAGTTTTTGCCCTTTTCTTACAACATGTGTTTGCATGTTACAGTCAAACAACTCTTCTGGAGTAATACATTTCATTAGCTACATTATACTGTCTACTCATACAATTCCCTGAGAGGGTATTTTCAAAAAATATTTTAACATTATAAAGGAAATTTAACTACATTTAACAAAGTTAAAATTAAAAATCCAGTCTTTTGTTACAATTAGACTAGAGAATTAGGAGCCAGGATTTGGATTATTTCCTAACTTTGCCAGTGATTTGTTCTGTGGCCTTGCAAAAGCTACTTAGGCCCAAATTTCCAAAGAGTCAACCAATTTTGGACACCTGTCTTTGGAAGCACTCACATTAAGACACCTGGGAGGTTAATTGTTACAGGCACTGAGCATGGGTAGCTCTTACTGGCTATACTTGCAGCTGTAGGTACTCAGCACAAGTAGAGGCAGGCCATAGATATCTCACATTGGACATCCAGAATCAAATGCATCCAAACTTAGTCAGCACTTTTTGAAAATGTGCAATGTACCTTCTCTGTGCAAAATTTCTGAGAGACTTAATTGATGAACATTTGTAAAAAATGTTGAAATGTTTGAAAAAGTTTGAGATATTTGGAAAATAGGTTCTGTAGATACCCAATATATTTTATTATTTTTAAAATATGCTAATATATTAATAATAAAGTGCTAATGCTAAAAATTTTGCTTAAACTGCCTAAAACCCAGAATATTCACCAAACAAAACAGGATAAAATTATTTAAATTACCAAGCAGAAAGCTTTGATTTATCTTGCTGATTTTAATCAGTTTTTCTATTCATACTTGAGTTGTTTTTCTTAAATCGAAAGAACGTGGCTTTTCTTTCGATGGTGGAAAACCTCATTTTACGAGGAAGAACGCCTTTTTTCGAAAGTGTTCTTTCAAAAAAAGGCGTTCTTGAATGCTAACGGGTTTTTCGAAAGAGAGCATCCAGACTGCCTGGGTGCTCTCTTTCGAAAAAGCGGCTTGCTTTTTCGAAAGTACCGCTTGCAGTCTAGACGCTCTTTTTCGAAAGAGGCTTGCAGTCTAGACGTAGCCTAGGAGGGATATCTGGACTGGTGATATTACTGTTACAATAGGATCATTCAGAGATGAGTTGTCAGAGCTTTAACAATGAATGCATATTATTTTTCATTGGAAAGCAAACTAATGTTATTTTGATACAGGTATTATTATTGAATACTGGAAAAATATACCTCAGTCAGTGAACAGTCGTCCTCATCGTGCTTCCATCATTTCAGCTCTTAAAATGGCAGAAGATGATACCTATATGGGAGTATCGGATCATCAGGTAAGTTCTAATGCACAGTTGATGTCTTCTCAGGTTGCCAAAAGCATGTGAGTTTCTTTTGTATAGCTATCCTAGCTATTTGTTGTGTGCCCATTCCTATTGCACCTAAACTTTCTATGGTCTGACAAAATCAAAAGGAAAAATACCAGAACAAATCTGTCTGTAAATTTCTCCCACTATGGGACCCACTCCTTGATGTTTCCTGAATGATGTAAATGTGACTTTAAGAGAATTTCCTACATTTATTTTTATTTCCCAGCTGCGTGATCCAAACTTACACTGAAATTAATTCAGTGATAGCCATGACTGAATTAAGATAAGATCATATATATAGATATATGAATGCTCCTTTGTGTGCTTATCTAATGTAATATCAACCATAGTGTTCCTTCATTCACAACCATTTTGGTGAGACTCCAGAACTCCCAAACTCTTCACTGATCCAAAATAATGTTAGGTCACTATGTTTATAATTAATTCAGGTGGTGAGAACTGTGCTTGATTCAAAGGCTGCAATTAAAATTATGTTAACCTCTTAACGCTTAATATGCTAAGCGTTAAGTATATGCTAAGTGGATTACATTTGGCTCTTGCTTTGCCCAGTGCCAGAATACAGTATTGCCAGTACCAAACTTTCAAAAATCATGAGATTGACTTAAAAATAATGACATTTAACAATTACATTTGTTCTTTTTATTTGCCTTCTAGTTTTGGAACTTTCAGGGGTGTCTAGTCTGAGGTTACATTTTTAAGATTTTCTCCTTAGCTGTGACATCTAGAAACATATTTTAAAAAAATAAAAGTTCATAATCTTACGTATTCACCTGACTTCAGGGATTTAAGTGTTAGGGATGTAATATCCCAGTTAATAAGTTAACCGATTAAACATTAGGCTTGCCAAGCATATAACCAGTACCACATCATCCAGTCCAGGATCTCTTTTCTGTCATATTAAATGCTTTCTGAAGCAAATTTCTAGTTTTCTGAGGAGGTTATGTTTCCACATTTTTATTTCCAGATACTTTTTTTGTTTTGTGCTTATCCTTCTATTTGAAAAAATGATTAATTTAGGTGCATTACTATTTACAGTAGATCAGAGAGTTGGTTGTTAACTGTGTGTGTGTTTTTTTTTTTAAATTATGAATTGAGGATTTTTTAAGTTGAGCCCATGGAAGCTGCTACTTTGATCCTCAGTAAGGCCTTCGGCAAGTCACTGTAGGCTAGATTTTCAAGGACTCAGTGGCCACTATAGGGGCCAGATTTTCAAGAGTTCATTTTCCAAGCACTTTTGAATATTTGGCCTGCGGTGCATCCACTGCTTAGCAATCCCTTGCCTCGGAGCTGCAGTTTGCACTGGTCAAAGTGCTGAGCCCTGTCTACCAAATCCACTGGAGTTAGCATCAGTGGAATCGCACCTTTACAAGATGTATCAAAGTGTATTAGCATGAACGGGTCTTTACATTCTCTGAGATTTGGTTTATCCTACCTGTGAAACAGAAATAAGAATGCATACCTACCTCAGAGGTATATTGGGGGTCCTAATTAATATTTGCAAAGGGCTTTGAAATCCTCAGTTGAAAGATACTGTAGGGGTGTAAAAGTATTTTCGTGTATTAATAATCATGAACTCTGTTTCAATACAGATGTTTGCAATGGATCAGTTCATGGGAGTGAATGCACTATTTAATAATACGGGTTACATTACCTCAGATTTAGCACTACGAACAGGTAAGAGCCACTGCTATTTGGTCAAGGTGATTTGTGTGTGTGAGAGAGAGAGGGACAGAAGAAGGGGCGGAGAAGTGTTCTTTCACAGAGGATAGTTTGTTTATATATATTATTCTGTGTCATGAAACTCCTTGAAGTTAACACTTTTACGCAGTGGTGGGCAACCTGCAGCATGCAGGCCACACGCTGCTCGTCAGGGTAGGCTGCTGGGGGCCCACCAGACAGGTTGTTTATGTTGCGTCCTCAGGTACTGCTGCCAGCAGCTTCCATTTGCCGTGATTTGCCATTCCTGGTCAGGGGCAGGAAGCGGCTGCCAACAAATCTCTGCAGCCTGTGCTACTTCCTGCAGCTCCCGTTGGCAAAAAACAGTGCATCACAGCCAATGAGAGCTGCAGGCAGTCAGACCTGCAGATGCAAGGTAAACAACCTGTCTGGCAGCCCCCACAGCAGCTTACCCCAACAAGCCATGTGTGACCCATAGGCCGAAGGTTGCCCACCACTGCTTTTAAGAATTCCCCCAACCTCACTTATGAGAAGAATCAGAAGTTCAACTACTCAGGATAGATCTAAGCCTAAAATAGAAACTGAATGTTTCAGCCAGTTAAATGTTCTGATTGACCATAATCAGTAAATGATATATTGAATTTTAAAGCGACAGCAGCACTTTTTAGATGCCTCCAGTTGTTGAATTGCCTGCACCGTGTAACAGATACATTATTTGCATGTTATCTTGTGCTATGTTTTTCTTGTAGCATTTTTTTTAAGGGTATACGTTTCTTACTAATGAAATCTAAAGTGTATTTAGCTTCCTGTATCATATGAATCTGTTTTCCTTCTCAGTGACTTCTGTATTTCCTGTAAAGTGTTAGGTTGATATTAAAAGCACCTCACAGTTTCCTGAATGTTGACACAATATTGAGAATAGGGTCATATTCTAAAACACGCACACATATGCTCCCTCCCCCCAATCTGTGCAGAAAAAGAAAGATTATTTTGCGTCAGTATGCAGTTCAATTATCCCTTGTGGGGGATTGATTTAAGAGTGTTGAAATTTCTTGGCAGAGAGGAGGAGAAGAATAAACATGTAGTGATTAATACTACCTAGTAATTTGTTGTTGGAGGTTTTTTTAAATGTCATTTGTCAATATTACTTTTAATTTGAAAGTAGAAGTCCTGAGTATCCCCTGTGCAGTGTATTGGATTAAAAGATTTGGAGGAGAAAAGAACTCTGAATCCTTGACCAGTAAATATCTTTGCTGCTGATCTCCATTGCAGCATATGTGCCGTCATCATGTTCTGATGATCCATTTCCATTCACATTCTGTCAAGACATATCTGGTACTTTTCACATTGCAGGTTGCTTTGTAACACAGAAACAAAAGTGCAGTTTGTTGGATTCATTTACAAATTTGACAGAAATAAAGGACATAACGATAAAATACATCCTTGTGCAGACGGTTGTGTAAATCCCATTAAAACTCAATTTTAAGGGCTTAAGTTGTGCTTTTCTGCACAGAGGTAAATGTTTGTCTAAAAGAATAATATATACATATTTTTGAGAATACCACAGAGGTTAGGAATTTGTTATTGGTTTAGTATGATCTATTGTAAATCACTCTACTTCTTCTTAGGATGAGTATGAGTACAACAGAGTCAGGAATTGCTAACAGTGCAAATGACATTGCTTCAAGAAAAATTATTTCTCTGGGCAGCAAATCTCTTAACTTGCAAACATTCAATAAACAGTTTTTGCCTAAGTCTCAGTGGGCAGCATCTGGTTACTAGTTTGATACGGCTCTGAGTAGCAGGTCCTATGTATGGCATTATCAGTCTTGCATATGTCTCTGAGTCTTTCTGTAGTGATACACTTCTTACTAATTTTTAGTTTATGGGAGTACCCAACTTCACTCCATACAGATGAGTTAACACAATTATTTCAGACACAGAAAATTGATTTTTCAGACATTTGTGCCCTGTCTCTACTAGACAAGGATGTTTTTAAAACCATAAGGGGGATACTAGGGTTCATCTAGACAAGCTAACACATGATAAAACAACAGTTCATCCTCTAATAACTGCTAACATGTTTATTTCGTGACTGCCTTCTCCTCTTTCAGTACTTTTCTTTGCGCTGTCCGTTTCTACAAGATTAATGACAAGTTTGTCTGGGTATGATAGGGAACTGCTTGAGTATTTATCACAAGAAAACATTATAATTAATTTCAGAAGTGCCAATCACCCCTATCTTGCACTGATTTTGTCATAGTCATTCAAGTTGAAAAATGTCACCATAACAAGTAATTGAGTAATGCTACCATAGAAAACCATGGCGCATTAGTTTCCATCTGTTCCTTTGAATTGTGGTGTTCTCATTATTATGAATCTACTTTTTTAGCCACATTTTAATACAATATGGTGAGATGAGGATTGTATTTTAACTATTGAAAACAGGAATTAATACTCTTCTCTAATCAGTCGAGATTACTTGCTCTTCTGTAGTGGATTTTCAAAAGTGCTCATCCTTGGTTCAGTTCAGTTCTGATTGAAATCTCTGGGGTATTTTACAATTTAAATTCCATCAGGGCAAAGTTAAGTCAACACAGAGTGCTTTGGGAAATCCCTTCCTATTTTTGTTTATGCGTCTGTGTCAGTCAATCCATCTAAGAAAGTGATCCTCCACAGGCCTGAGTAGGGAGAAATTGAGGTGGGAGGTGTCGAAGAAAGAATTTATCACTCATGAAGTGATCTACCCAGTAAAGGTATTGAAGAATCAAGGCAGCTAATATCTGCCAGTGATGATGCAGCCTCAGCACCTAAAAATCTTTCAGCCACCCATGGACAATGGCTGAGTTACTGATTTGACAAGGAGCAGGCTTAATGCATAACCATGGATTGTGGTGCCATTTGAGTGTCCTTTAAACAATGAATAAAAAACTAGGGAGTGGAGGGACTTTCTGACAAGTAGCTGTGTGTTTGGTTGTAAATATGGAGTGGAGGGGCAGAGCCCTTTTGGGTAATTTACACTCAGGGTGCAGGGGCTGCAGTTTTTGCTGGTTCTCGACTGTCTCCTCCTAACTGTGAAAGCAGGTTAGGGACCATTCACAATCTTTCCCACAGCACATAGGCAAAAAAACGTGTGCAGCCGAGTGACAGTTTGGGGAGCATGTCTGCATCAGCTAAGGGGAAGAGGTGATTTTATGACCTCTATTTAAGACCATCATCTCCAGTGTAAATTAAAGCTTCCATTGTACAGCAGAAGACAGACCACGCCTGCTAATCTGAAGCTCTCAACAGTTGAGTAGGGGTGTGTGGAGGTGTCGGTGGGGGGTGTTCATTCAGTAGGAGGGCAGAAGGAGAAAAGGAACATGCTCTCTAAACAAGGGACTGATATCACCACTAGAGAGAGAAGACTGGCTGGAGGAGAGGGGCAGGACAGGCTTGCCTTCTCCCAACACAATAGCCAAAACCCCAAAAGCATCTCAGAAGTGAGGAGAACTCTGAGAGGGAGAAGGATTGCGTGTAGGTTTTGTTATCTAACCTAAATCTATAACTCTTGTGCTGCCTATGAGAGTGTGTGTGTGTATGTGTGTTTAAAAAGTTCCTTGGCTTTAACTGTCATGTGTCCCTGAGGAGAGAAACTATACATCAAAAGTGCCTACAAGGTTACAACTCTGGGAAGAACATTTATAAGCTACAGGATGGATCAGGAGGGTTAAGATGCTGACTCCCAGGTGTGGGCAGCTGTTCGATGGGGTTCCACTGCCAATGAGGTGTCAGACCAGATGTGTTCACCTGGTAGTACACACGAGTGACCTAGAACAAGGGAAAGTGATCAGTCACTACCCAGGTCCAAACAACCTAGCAGCATGTGATATCCAAAGGATGGGTTTAATATAGCCTCCTGGTAACCATCCACTAGCCAGGCATGATCCAAGGATTTAAAATTAATTGATTCAGGCATTAACTAGCCAGGCGATTGCCTAGAAAAATCCACCAGTCCTGCAACTCTGCCAGACTTGTCTGGTCCATGCCTCAGGGAAACCCACCAATCTCAGAAACCCCATGCTTCTTGGCATTTCTTTGGTAGGGCAGTGGCCCTGTCCTGAAGATGTGTTCTCCCCCAGAATGTATGTGCTAGAGCAGTTTCTGAGAGAGTAAAAAAAAGAGGGATGTAGCCCTGAGAGGTAGTAAAAACCATTAGATCTGTGACTCAAGCATGAGAGGAAGGAAGGGGAGTGAAGAAACACAGCAGTTGAAGGAGATGAAGGAAGTAGGCCTGTGACTCAGACCGAAGGGCAAGTAGTGGGATAGCAGTTAATCTGAATTGAGGGAGGTGAGAGGAAGGAAAAGGAAGCTAGGTAAATAGCTAGGCTGAAAATCAAAATGTTGCTGATCTGCTGCAAAAAGTATTCCTATTAGATGGCTGTAAATATCAAATACAACGCCCTGCTGTTTGCACTAGGAGTGTCAGGCAAATCATGAGGAATTGTGATGGTAGAACTTGGCCTTTTGTGGGAGTGAAATTCATTCCTGTGCAGAGGGATAATGCCCATGCACACTTCAGTCCTCACAGTGGGGCTAAAGTACCATTTAAGTGGTACACAGGGATGAATTTAATCCATACAGCATAGAATTCTGGGTAACATATGCTAATTATACATTATGCATTTTGAAAATGTAGGAGTGCAAATGAAGTGAAGACATTTAGTGTCATGTTTGGTGCTATGAAGTTTTATGGCCGATTAACATTTATAAATTATTCATTTGTTTGAATGAAATGTGCAGGAGATGGCGCTTTCTTGAAAGCTTGTACCAAATTGTGGAAAAAATCTCTCACATGTGATGGAGACTTGTAATGTCTTCAGCTCAAGGAGCATGCTGATTGCTGCTTCTTGCAGCTCCCATTGGCCAGGAACGCTGAATCACAGCCATGGAGAGCTGTGGGAAGGCTGGGCCTACGGACGCGCAACATAAACAAACTGTCTTGTAGCCTATCAATGGATTACCCTGATGAGCAATATGCTGACATTTGCTGACTCCTCTTCTATACATTAAAATAATCAAAACTCAAGCCAAAACAACTTCCCTAAACAAAACACTACTCTGCACTCATTCTTTCCCCAGGCAAGAGTTTGAGAGAGAATGACCCGCAGAAGACAAATATTAAATGCATTGTTTGATGTATCACAGGACAGAGCTCAGACACTACCATGATGAGTGTTTTAAGAACCCATATAGAATAGAATCTTTTTGAGTATGCTTAGGGCATTAATGTTGGGAAGTTAATTAACTGACTTTTTTTTTTTAAATAACATTTCTTAATAAACATGACAGCACTACGCCAGAATGACTTATTTCTGCAGGGGTTTTTTTTTTTTTTCCCCAGTCAATCAGGTTCAATAATCTAAATTTTACTGGTGGAAAGAAGGTGCAATGCCAGGTCTACTTTGTTTAAACAAGGCTATGGCTCATACAGTCTGACTAAGCTATAGCAAGCCATTATGCCAGCCTTTCTACATTTCTGATAGTTTTTTTTTCTTTTTTGCTTTCTCTCAGTTTTAACATTTCAAGCGTCCAAAGTCACATTCTTAGTATTTTCATCTACTACTATTATAACAGTTAAAAAGGGACCCTATGTTACAGAGAAAGAGAATATGTAAAACAGTCTATCACTCTGTATTTATTAAAACCTTTAGTAATCAGAATGTTCACTTGTGTTCTAGAATGCAAATAAAATATTTAATTACATAGGAAGAATATAATCCCAAAGTCCCTATTTGTTACTTTGTCCAACTTAAACATTAATGTTTATAGTTAGTTGTTTGTAAAGGGAGCTATAGATTCAAGATTGTCATTGCTGATCTTTGTAATGTATCTTTGGCATGAAGACAACTACCGAGTCAACTGATTTTGACAGATAAGCAGTGAGGGTACCTAATAGATCTGCAAGGTAGAGTATTTCCTTTTTTATTTTGAGAAGATTCTATGTGATATTTTTATTGAAATAAAAAGTATTTTATTAAAATGGAATGGTCACAGTGCCTGGGTTAAGACCTAACACAATCACGCTACTACAGATAACCAAACCTATAGTATTTCAAACCGTCAGTGAGTATCAGGCTCAGCAGTCAGGGTGCAGAAAGATTAATGGTATGCTTCTAAGCTCTCCCGACTGGACATGTTGAAACAAAAGGCTACTGCTAGTGGATTGTGAAGTTGTTCAGCATATGGACATGCTGCTCTGATGAGCTCCTCGATCTTGTCATTTCCTCAGTGGGGTATGGAAATACCCATACACTCTGCTAAATTACTGTGGTTTGGTTCCTTTTGGTGAGGTTCTGATGTCCTGGGAGTTCTGATAGCCTTTTTGGATCTGTCTTTCTCTTGGCTGTAGAAAGAAAGTGATGGTATCCACTTGTGGCACCAAAATGATATGCAATTCATATTAGATTGTGCAGATCTTCCTAAAATTATTCCTTTATTACAGACTTTGATAAACCACTGATTGTTAACATTATTAACATTTAAATGTTATCAGTCATATGAGTTAACACCCTATTAAGATGAAGGGGCAGTTTATACCTCTCAGAAGGTTTTTTCAGGCTTTTCTATAAACTCCTGAAAGCATCCCTGCATTAGTAACACTTGGTTTACTTTTTTTTTTTAAATGCTCTTCCCAACTTCAAGGCCAAGAGCTGAACTTTCCCTTCTCACAGCTGAGAATCTGAACAAGATGGCAAGCAGTGGTCCTCGTTTGTTCAACTTACCTCCTTCCAATTTAAGCCCTTATTGCACTGAATTCTGTGCTCAAATGCCATGCAATGGCTTCAGTGAGAATTTCTCACTCAGGGCCTGCTCCAAGGCCATTGAAATCAGTGGAAAGATTCCCATTGCTTTCATTGAGCTTTGATCAGGGTTATTAAGGTTAAATTGACTTCTCTTCAGAAGTATAGCATGAACTTGTGCATCACTTAGGTCCTCCAAACAGGGCTTGGGTTAAGTAGGGCTTAAGTGGTGCATAGACCTTGTATTGGCTCAGTGCGCAGGGATAGATTTTATCCACAGCATCAGATTATGGGCCTTTTAAGTCAGTTGGATTCTTGACATTGATACTAGAGAAGCAGACCCATATATCTGATGGTGCACGAGTAAAATTTTTGAAAGTGTGTACATGATTTAGGCTCCTAAGTCCCATTTTCAGGAGTGAGTTGGGACTCTTGAGGGGAATCCTAAGGACCTAATTCCACTTTAATAAACTTCAATCCAAAATTTAGATCCTCAAAAATCTGGGTTACTTTCCCCCTGGCGCTCTAGGTACCCAAAGTCCCTAGACACCTATCTTTTCCATTGGTAAAGTCCCCACCATGCTTCCATTTCTGGCAGTGGACAAGAGCACAGCCACCCATTTGCTGGCACCACCAAGTATGTTGGTGACTAATTCACACTCCAGTGGGATTCATAAATTAGTTGTTTCCCAGTTTATCTTGTCTGTAGACCTATTCTGGTGGTCATGCTCGGATGCTGCTTTTGAGTACAGGATCAGGCTCGGCAGAAAACACGGCCAAGGAGAGGGTGGCAAGGTATGAAATACTAAATGCAAAAATACTCATTAGAGCAGAGACAGGAACTTGGGTCTCCTATCTCCCAGGGGAGTGCCCTGTCAGTCCACCTTTCATTAACTGTGATGCAGTGAGTATTGAATTGTTTCATACCAAGCAGAATGGCTTCAATAGGCGAGGTTGAGAAAGACCCACCACAGCATGCCCCATAGCTTGGTGGCTCGGGCCCTCGTTTTGTATGAGTGACCTAGTAACAAATCCTTGCTCCGCACTAGGCCGAGGGGGGAATTGAATGGTGGGTCTCACATAATGCAGGGGAGGGATAGCTCAGTGGTTTGAGCATTGGCCTGCTAAACCCAGGGTTGTGAGTTCAATCCTCAAAGAGGCTATTTAGGGATTTGGGGCAAAAATTGTCAGGGATGGTACTTGGTCCTGCTGTGAAGGCAGGGGACTGGACTCAATGACCTTTCAAGGTTCTAGGAGATAGGTAATCTCCATTAATTTATTTAATTTAAGGCTCTAACTGTAGGCTAGAGTTTGCCAGCAACCGCCTCCGTTTTCCTGGAAACACATGTGACCTAAAATATGGGTCTAATTCCAGGAGAGGGTTCATAGCTGTTAATCCTGAGTCAAGTGAGGTGTCACTCTTCAGTCCTGAGTTAGAATCCTTTAACTCCTTTGGGGGACAGGGCTTTGGCCACCCAGCTCTCTGACATTTCCTACTAGCCCACTTGAGCAACTTTCTGCCCAGCTTTCTGGCTTCTGTGAATCTCTTTTTAGGCACCTAATTCTGCCCCCAGGCATTGTATATGGAACCTGGATGGCTAGCTAAGGGTTGTGAATTCCACTTGGTGGTAGGTTGCTAAAACGTTCCAGCTCTCAGTCATAGTCTCTTTGCAAATCCCACCCTTCAGAGCCTAAGGCTATGTCTACACTGTACAACTTACATTGGTGCAGCTGTGCTGCTGTAAGGTGTGTTGTGTAGCGGCTCTTTATTGCCAGCAACAAAACAAAACCACCTTCAACAAGGGTTGATAGTTTCGTGGATGGGATCACAACTTCTGCCAATGAAGCACTGTCCACACTGGCTCTTTTCATCATTAAAGCTTTTGTTGTTCAGTGAGGTGTTTTTTCACGTCCCTGAGTGACATTAGTATTAACAACATCTAAAGCTCATTGAAAGTTAATGGTGCCCCAAGTCACTTTTCAGTATAAAACTTAGGCATATTTGAAAATGTCACTCCTGTGTCTTTTTAGAAGATCTAATTTAGCCCTCAGGCTTCTTTATGTTATGCTGATATAAATCAGAGTTGCATTGTTATGTTTGTTGTTTTTTTTAGCAGATGGACCATATCTTCAGATCATAGAACAGCCTAAACAGGTAAGAGGAATACTGCATTTTGAAAAGTCTTTTGGGTGGATGTGTAAGCATATTGTGAGTGTCCAGCTGTAATCCAAGATGGAAAGATGCTGAATAATGTATTTCATTATAAAGCATTTTGAACTAATAGGAAGTGTGGTGCATTATTAGCAGGGTTTGGTTTTTTTTTTTTTTTTTTTTTTTTTTTTTTATCCTTTTATAGCAAGGTCATTTCCTGTTTCATTCTGTTGTTATCTTTGGTCATCTCTCTGAAAGTGACACAGGACAAAAACAAATCTGAGGATTAAATTAAATGCATTTTACTAACAATAGAAAACATTTCCACCTAGGATGAAAATTAAAATGGATTATGATAGGATAATATCCCAGCGTGTGAAATGAACATGAGTCGATGAAATATTTATGGAAAATTTATAGGGTTTTTTTTTTCATATTTCTTGCTAAAATGAAAAAAAACACATATAATGGCTCTTTTCCACACACTTTTCAAAACCCTTGCAAGAAACTCATGATTTGTATAGTTCTGCAGGATTCTTTTTGTCATACTCTTGGTAACACTGAATACCACAAAGATAAATGAAGAAAATTTGGGGGATGCAATTTTTGTACAAGCAAAGAACAATACTTTTCACTCCTCTGTCGGTATGATTTTCAGCTGACTGCACTGCTTGGGCTTCCTGCAGGTGAGGTGCATGGGAGTTGCTGGGATAGAAACTACCTTCCCACCATAGGCAAAGGCGCAGAGTGATATTCCAGCCTCACTGTTGGAATTGTGTCTTCAGCCCTTCTAAGCATTTGCACAAAATCCTACATCTGGTGATTCCTCCTTTGGCCAACACAGTACGGAGAACCTTTCCCTACCCCTCCCACAGAGTCACATACAGGGCCAGGTAGTGATGCTCTTATGTGGGTACGTGAAGATATGGAAGTGATCAAAGACTCCCCCACCATGGGCTTGTCACAGTACAATTCGTGCATGTGGAAGTTCAATGACTGCTCACTCAAGGCCCGTCTAGAGACATACCTCAGCCCAAAGGGAGATGAGGGAAGGTGGATCCCTGAAGCTGGCCTGACACACTAAGGGGATGCACAATGCATTCAGTGAAGTGTCCATGCTGAGGATGTTAAAATGCAGATAATCAGCTAATCGATTAGTTGATTGGGGGAGGGGAGGAGTAAGAGACGCTTGCTACTCCCACTGCAGCTCTGCAGTTTAAATGTAGTAGGAGCTGGGCTGTGTAGTTTAATTGTTGTAGAGGCAGCAAAGAGTGGGGGAGGGAGCGACTAGTTGAGTATTGACTCAGCTACCTGGTAAGCCTAGGTTTATTGGGCAGCTGAATACTCGACTCGTCGCTTACACTCCTAGTGCCCTGCTGCTTCTCAACAGTCCCAATTGCCAAGATGTGCCTTAAATACATGATTGAGTTTACCATATGCAAACAGTGAGTTTACAGTGGCTGTAAAATGGCCACCCTGCCTACGGCTCTCGTCATAGAGAGGCCCCGAGGTGAACCACTGTAAGTTTTGTATTTCGGTGGTGAGAGGTGAGCCATTGACTGAGCACTGTGCACATAGTCTCCTCATCAGTCACACATAGGTCAGTGAAGGGGGGCAGGGCAAGGCTGGGTAGGTACGGTCATACAGGCAATAACATAGATCCAGCGGCCCTGGCAGCCCGCAGTAGCTTTGGTGTGGCTTCTTTGCGGCCCTAGCCCTGGGTTCAGGAGTGAATTTCATCCCTGACCGCCACAACCCCAACCGCCACTTGGGTGCCTGGCAAGCTGGAAGCCCAATTGCTCTGCTTTAATGTGTTGAAGTGAATTTTACCCTGTGAGTGTTTCATGAGTATCAGTTTGTTCTGTGGGCATGTGAGTGAAAGTCAAGCATTGTATGAGGGACAAGTATTTAAACAGCAAAGACTTTAGCAGGATAGATATTGTGGAGACTTTGAGGTTGATTACTCATTTGAAGAGTAATTGTGTGAGCATTGTGAATAGCTGTGGGCTGACTCTCTTGCATTCAGAGAAACCCGGTGTCAGAGATCTGCAGCATGATCCTGCTGTGCAAGTTTTGCCTGCAGAGAGCCTACTTGGCAGATGGCTGCGCTTCCTAGAATCACACTGAACGCAACAGAGTTCTGTTAATTACGGGTTTGGGGCCTAAGAGGGGAAACCTTCCTGACTGAAAGTGTCAGAGAGTTTGTAACGCTGCGTTTGTTACGCTGCAGTTAAAGGTGTGATATCATTTATTTAAAATAGATCCTATTAAATACCACTATATCCCAAATTCCCCATTCTCCCTTCATGATGACTTTCAGTTTCAGTAAATTTTGCCGTTCTTCATATGTCAGTGACTATAGCAGGGATGGGGAACCTTTTTCCTATCCGGGGCCACTGACCCTCAGAAAAAATTAGTTGCAGGTCACATATAGTCCCACAAGGGAAGGCACAGAGGTTCAGGTCAACAATGAGGGGTGCAGGTGCAGAAGGAGGTTCCAGGCTGGGGCAGATGATGGGAGTGTGTGAGGGGATAGGAGGAGTTCAGGGCTCTGAGAGGGAGATTGAGAGTGGGGGAGGGAGGCTCAGGCCTGGGGCAAGAGGTTGGGATGCAGAAGGGGATTCAGGGCGCTTATCTTAGGCAGCTCCTGTTTGGTGGTGCAGCAAAACTAAGGCAAGCTTCCCACCTGTCATGGCCCCGCACCACTGCCACTCCCAGAAGCAGCAGTGTCCAGCACGTCCCTGTGGCCCTTGGTGGGAGGAAATGGCTCCATGTGCTATCCTTGCCTACAGGCACCGCACCCCCAGCTCCCAGTGGCCGTGATTCCTGGCTTGTAGGAGCTGTGGGGGAAATGCCTGCAGGCAGAATGCAGGGCTTGCTGGGCTGGATCCAGCCCAGAGACTTGCTGGGCTGGATCAAATTAAGCAGGGGATCAGGAGACCCCTGGAATATAGCAATTAATTTGAACTGTCTTGTTTAACTTTCTCTCTGATAGAAAAAAATCATTTGACATCTTTTGTTTGTTAACATCAGTGGTATTGTGTTAATTGATAGATTTGAGGATCTGACTATTTGTGTATATTCCTAACCTCAGAATCAGAGATAGTGTTATCAGAAATACAGTGGTGTGGTTATTACTGTGGAAGGCTGACTTTCCAATGGCAACCTCTGTAGGCAGGCAGAGTTCCTATGCAAAAATTTGCAGTCTCCCCTCATTTTTTTATGTCCAGTGTAAAAGTAATCTCATAGTAAATGTGAATTATTTTGTGTAGGTTTCCTAACTGGAACACTTTGCACTCCTTCTTGACCCCCTCCCCTGCCCTTATAGAAATAGCAAGGTGGTGGGGGAGGAGAAGAAGTGTTCCTAAACACAGTTCATCATCTCAGGGGTTTGGTTCACCAGAAACTTCCTTGTTTTTGAATTTGCTTTGGTTCCTATATGGAACAAATTTCTTAGCAAACCAAAGATCCCTGGAAAACTTATTTTAGAAATACCAAAATATGATGATCCTGACATGAAATGTGAAATTAATATTCTTGTTGGTTTCATGGCTACTATTCTGCAAACGGGAGAATTCCTGGTTTTCCCCCTACCCTCTACTTTTCCTGCACTGTTGAAGCTCCTCATCTGTCTCTTCGCGTCCCCTGATTGCTACCATGATGGAGAGAGTGGACTGATCTATACTACCAGGGTAGATCAATCCTAGTTACGCAACTTCAGCTACATGAATAATGTAGCTGAAGTCAACATACTTAGATCTACTTACCACGGTATCTTTACTGTGGTGTGTCTACAGGACACACTCTCTTGTTGACTCCTCTCATGCTTCTTGTTGAGGTGGAGTACTGGAATCGATGCTAAAGCGATCAACAGTCGATTTATCACATATGTTCTTAATTCAATAAATTGATGACTGCTAGATTGATCTCTACCCATCGATCAGGCCAATACCCAGTTTCTTCACTACTCTAAATCCTTCATCCATCTTCTGACCCGTTTCTGGAGTACAAAGGAATCCTAAACCTAAATCTATTTAGTAAAATCATGTTAATATTGGGAAAAGAGATTCCTGTTGCCAGTCTTTATGTAAATGAGAATAAAAGTGTCTTTCACCCATGTAGAAGTATGTAGAGAGTGTTTTAAGAATTAGAAGCCATAACATTTCAAGTTATCAATAGTTGTTTTAAAGTAATGATTTTCAATTTTTTTTTTTAAATCTCTACAGAGGGGGTTTCGTTTCAGATATGTATGTGAAGGACCATCACATGGTGGACTTCCTGGTGCTTCTAGTGAAAAGAACAAAAAGTCATACCCTCAGGTCAAAGTAAGTTCATAATACATTAATTATTTAAAAATGTGATTGTGAGTGCCACACAAGAAACCCTTAGAAGAGTTGTTAGCACATTACCATAAATTTGTTCGAAGTTATTCAGAACTGTGTATTTCAATGCTGATTTTTAAATTCTGAGACTGTTACACAAATAAGGCACTAGCTGGTTTTTTTTGTTTTGTTTTTGGCTAGTGAAAATTCTTCCCATAAATTAAAAAGAATCTGCTGAATGTCTTTGGTCCCTCACAAACTAACCTTGTGTGTTTAAACTGGTAAGTTTTTAAGAACAGAAATTAGCACAAGGCTTCTGAAACTAATTTTTTTCCCCTAAAAAAAAAAAAGAGGTCATATAATCTTTCCAGATGTTTGCTTGTACTCGCTGTGGTGGTGATGGTGATTGAAAGCACATAGTGCAGCTAGTGCCTTTGGGACCAGGTTTTTTTTTAAAAATGGATGCCTAAAGTGAAGGGTACTGCAAAGACAGATTGACTCAAACAGGAGTTGGACAAGGCTCATAATGCAGTGTTTCTCAAGCAGCTTAGTCTTTATTATTAAAAACCATCAATCAAAGAAACAAATCTATAATGTCAGGGTTGAGATTATAGCAGCACTAAAGTTAAGAAACCTCTCATCTTAAAGCTCCCTCAGCAATCACATTCTCCTTATATTGCAGGGGAAAGATATGCTATATTTTATTTAAGCTTTCTGAGCTCATGAATTATGATCCATTGACTTTAGTGAGGGAAGCATTCATTTGTTCTTCACAGAGTGGGTTCCAAGTTACCCATAGCAGTATCACTAACAAAAGTCTGTATGATTACGTCTACACTGGCATGATTTTCTGGAAATGCTTTTAACGGAAAAGTTTTCCGTTAAAAGCATTTTTGGAAAAGCGCGTCTAGATAAGCAGGACGCTTTTCCGAAAAAGCACTTTTTGCGGAAAAGCGTCCGTGGCCAATCTAGACGTGCTTTTCTGCAAAAAAGCTCCGATCGCCATTTTCGCGATCGGGACTTTTTTGCAGAAAACAGAACTATACTGTCTACACTGGCCTTTCAGGCAAAAGTCTTTCGGAAAAAGACTTTTGCCCGAACGGAAGCAGCATAGTTTTTTTGGAAAAGCACTGATGATTTTACATTAGATCGTCAGTGCTTTTCCGGAAAAACTTGCCAGTGTAGACACAGCCTATTAGTATGGCTGTGTGTAATTTCTGTATCTTTCCACTAGAGATGTGCCCATTAAGAGCAAGAATTAATCGCTTTTTAACTCGTGAATTCTTTCCTCCTTCCTACTCCTTTGTGCATTAAAGATGAGCTTCTGCATTGGGCTGTGTTTGGTGTGCATTCTGTTGCCTATGCTCTGTTCATCTGCGCATTTTGGGAGAAATTAGGGTTTAGAACAATTGTATCTCCACTCTGAGTTAGAATGAGCATCAGTCAATTAATAAGCACCAAATCTTACAGCCTCAGGTGTTAGTCTGGTAAATTGGAAACCATAGTTTCGTGTAGCTGTGCAAAACTATTTTGAAAAGTTTCCAGCTCTGGCAAAGAATCAGCTCCCTTTCCCCTGCACATGATGATGGCAATGAGACAGTGAAAAATATTTCATTTGCAGGTTTAGAAATAAAATTACCTATCCCAGCAAAGGGATCTTTGAAGGCTGATTCAATGTCTCTTGATCATTGATAAGATTAACTGGTGGATTACATAGTAATATTGGATCTTGGATAGTGTCATATGCAATGGGAAGCAGCGTGTGGAAAAGATTTAGTCAGAAAACAAGCTGGAAGACAGAATGTCAAGTACTTCAGTCTTTCCCATGGGACCCATCTGGGTTTTTTTATCTGATGCAAATCACAACACAGTAATATATTGTGGAAGAGGCTGGTAAAGGAATGAAGTAAGTTCCTCCTGGCCACAGCCTGTTAGTGTCTGTATGTGATTCAAGTTGTGCCAGTGAAAAGTGTTTCACTCCTTTTCCCGTAAACATCCCTTCTGTTGTGTTAGAGGCTGCTTTCTTCTTCATAACTGAGCTGATCTCGATGAAC
This sequence comes from Pelodiscus sinensis, assembly GCF_049634645.1. Lineage (NCBI taxonomy): Eukaryota > Metazoa > Chordata > Testudines > Trionychidae > Pelodiscus > Pelodiscus sinensis. Next base: position 24,981,693 of record NC_134715.1, read on the forward strand.
CCAATTGAACATGTAGGAACAATAGTTAGTGAAAAATAAAAAGAGAGAGAGAGAGAGATCCAGAGCTGTCTGTGTACTGCTGCAATAGGTCTGAATCACTTTGGATGTGCAAAGCTATCTTAAAGTTGCTTACCTGGCCAGTGGAGGATTACCCAGTGCAGAGGAATCCCTCGGTGGTCCCTTGTGTATTTTACATCTGTGCCCACTTTTGGCTTAACCAAAAAGGCCTCATTTCATGATTACAGTGACATCGAAGGGAGATCTTATGAACTGGGAAATATGAAAATCACTGTGCCAAGTGTGTGATCAGTGCGGCTCAGGAAGGGAAGTGTTTGCATCTGCAAGCGCCTTCACCAACTCAGTACTGGGCCATCGAGGTCAGCTCAGTTATGAAGAAGAAAGCAGCCTCTAATAATCCAGTACTGACTAGCAAGATCCCCTACAACTCATTCTGGCAGCCATAAATTGCTAAGACTTAGGGAGACCCCTGCAGCTTTTCTCCCCTTCATAGATTCATTAAATTGTAGATTTCAAGGCCAGAAAAGGAGCTTTACATTAGCATAGTCAGACCTTCTGCAGAGCTTGGATCAAGTGCAAAACTTCCATCTGAGCTGGAGTACATGTTTACACTGCAAAAAAGGTATGTTTATTAACTTGGGTTATCTAATCCCCGTTAGCTAACTCAGGCTAAAACAGCTGTGAAGAGATGGTGACTTGGTTTTAAATTCTAGTTAAAGCTCAAGGTAAAATCCATTGGTGTTCCCAGGGTTCTAGTATTGTTAATCTGAGTTAAAAGCCTAATTGCCATGTCATCACTGTTTTTTTTTAACAGAAGTCAACATATCAGTTTAAGTCTATAAGAAATAGAAATCAATAAGATGTGGTAAGATTGAAGACCTGTGTGTGCGTTTGTGGCATTATAGCGTGTGGCATTTTATTTCATTTGTACTGTTATTAAGCTACTATTTGTACAACAACAGTAATAATAGCACACTGCATAGTACGTTTTCAAAGCACGGTAGAGTTGATTATTTCATTATTTGTGTGTATCTACAGTGTAGGATTTGGATATTAGACATACCTCAGTAATGTTGGATTTTAGAGCTACCTAAAGTAGGCTGGAGAGCTAATACTATCTAAAAATCTATAATAATTTTGACTTGTGTCTACTTAATACAAAGAATTTAACACAGAATAACTATGATATATAGAATTTTAGTGCTGTCATCTAAAAGCTCTTGAGCTTCATATTCATGATTACAGTTTTGTCATTTTGTGAAAAAAGGAGTCTACATAGTATGCCGATCACTAAGGCTACGTCTACACTGCAGGCTTTTGCCAGCAGAGAATATGCTAATGAAAATGTTGCATATTCTCTGCCGAGGCTTTTTGAGCAAGAGGTTTTTGCATAAAAACAAGTAGTGTAGATGGGTTTGTTTTGTGCAAAAAAAACCTCTTTTGCGCAAGATTGTCAATTTTTAGATTGTTGACTTCATACATTTGACAGGACTTTGTGTAGTTAGTTTTACTTGTTTTGTCTGAAGAACAGAAAACCATCTTTAAATAGGAAAATGTGATTGCAAACCATAAAAACTGCTGAGGAGACTCCGGGAAGCAGTTTTCAACTTAGGTTTTGAAATTCACTAGGTCTCAAGCTGTCCCTTAAATCTCTAAACAAATCTGTCTCTTAAACAGAAACATCAGATAAAATGCTGCATACTCACATTTAACTTCATCAGATTAGATGTACAGGCAGTCCCCAAGTTATGTGGATCCGACTTACGTCGGATCTCTACATACAAACGGGGCTTTTCTCGCCCTGGAGGACACGGGCGGCGGGACCGCCCAGACGCACTGCGATCCTGCCGCCCACGTCCTCCGCGGCGAGAAAAGCTGCTCCGTGTCTCCCTGGTCTGCTGGGGAGTCCCCCCAGCAGACCAGGGAGACGTGAAGCAAAGCCGCGGAGGACGCGGGCGACGGGACCGCGGAGCATGTCAGCGGTCCCGCCGCCCGCGTCTCCCTGGTTTGCTGGGGGGGGGTGTGTGCGCAGCTAGTGCGCCTCCGCCGCCCCTCCCCCCCCCCCCCCCCCGCTGAGCAGACCAGGCTTTTCTCGCTGCGTCCTCCGCGGTGAGAAAAGCCGCTCCGCGTCTCCCTGGTCTGCTGGGGGGGGGGCCCCCAGCAGACCAGGGAGACGCGGAGCAAAGCCGCAGAGAACGCGGGCGGCGAGACCACCAAGACACGCCGCGGTCCTGCCGCCCGTGTCCTCCGTGGCAAGAAAAGCGTTGTCTGCTGGGGGGGGGCGCACTAGCTTCGCCCCACCCCCCAGCAGACCAGGGAGACGCGGGCGGTGGGACCACCGAGACCCGCCGCCTGCGTCCTCCACAGCTTTGCTCCACGTCTCCCTGGTCTGCTGAGGGGTGGGGCGCAGCTAGTGGGCCACGTCTCCCTGGTCTGCTGGGGGATGTTTCTCGCCGACGCCTGGGGTAGAGCAGCTGGAGTGCTGCCGGGTTGGTCCCGCAGTGCCGCTCCTCAGCGCTACTGGACCTACCCGGCAGCGCCCCAGCTGCTCTGTCCCAGGCGTCCAGATTCAGCCGCTGTTAAAACTGATCAGCGGCTGATTCCAGGAAGCCCCGGGCAGAGCAGCTCTGCCTTGGGCTTCCTGTAGTCAGCCGCTGGTCAGTTTCAACAGCGGCTGAATCTGGACGCCAGTTCTGACTTACATACAAATTCAACTTAAGAACAAACCTACAGTCCCTATCTTGTACGTAACCCGGGGACTGCCTGTATTGATCGCTGCTTCCATATGGTGGATGCACAGTAAATACTGCAACTATACTTTTCTAGGGGCTTCTTATTTTCATTGTCTTTGATAATAACTGGCTTCTTCGAAGCCAAATATTTAGTAATTTCCTTGTTAAACAATAGGCTTGATTTTTTTTTTAACTGTACAGTAAAGTGATGCTTAGGTATTATTGTAACAGCTGAACTTTTTCTTCTTGACACATTTTATTTTAGTTATCTTGTTATGTTGGCACCAATCACTGTAGTATCTGAATGCTGCTAGATTTTTTGGCACTGATACATTTTGTGTAACTTTTTTAGAAATAATGTACTTAATGGCTATAATGAATGTCTGTGACTATTTTGGAGTTCTTAGTAGAAAAATTTTGTTAAGTACGTGTGGAAGTGGCCTGTTACCAGACAAAATTTAAAACCAATTGTGAAATACCATGAACAGTGTCCACAGTTCAAGAAGGATGTTGAAAGTTTGGAGAGTGGTCAGAGTAGAGCCTGGAGAATAATTGAAGGCACAGAAGGCCATTAAATAAGAAAGGCAGAGAGCTCAATCTGTTTAATTTATTATAGATAATATTGTGGAGCTATCTCTTTATTTTATAAAGGGAAGACAAAGGCTATAACAGCTGCACAGGGAACAAAACTTTGATAATGGGCTTTTCAATCTAGAAGACAATGGTATAACATGATCCAATGGCTGGAAGCTGAAGACAGACAAATTCAGACTTGAAATAAAGTACACATGCTTACCAGTGAGGGTAAAGAACCATGGGAACAACTTACTTCAAGGCATGCGGGAGATTCTTCATCACTGGCAATTTTAAAATCAAGAGAGGATGTGTTTGTAAAAGAAATGTTCTAGCTCAAAGGGGAATTAATTTGGGGAAGTCTGTAGCCTGTCTTTTGCATGAGGTCAGACCGGATGATCACGTTGCCCCCTTCTGGTTTTGTGATCTCAGAATTTATAGACTAGTAACATTTTAGAGAACTCTGGCTTCTCCCGCTATGCAGAAACAAAGACTGTGTTGAGCTAAGTAAACCATGTGAAGATTACAATCTTGATACCATAGTAGTTAAATGTTCTGCTTTCAGATGTTTTGGAAAGTCCTGAAAACCCAGGGGCTCTAGATACAGTTTCACCTGTGGTTTGAACAGCTGATATTCTGACACAAATATGGACCATGCGTTTTATTTATCATTTATATACCAGTGTAGCTATACAAGGCACTGCATAACAGTGAAAATGAATGTCTCAAAAACAGGAAATAATGTGTCCTGGAGAGTTGTTAATCATTGTCATCATCCTCATACTTGGGATAAAAGTAGCAATGTTCATTCTCAGATCATTTTGTAAATGTTAATTAATAATCCATCATGCCTCTTTGAGGTTGACAAATAAGTATTGTTACAGCCGTATTTCAAAGGAGGAAGATGAGGCAGTGACATAGCCAATGCTATCAGTTGATTCGCTATCAAAGCGGGGGGTCATGAGTGCTAGTCCTGTATTTAGACTAAACCACATTGTCAAACTAGAGGCACTTGTATTGAATGGTACAAGTAAAGTAAGTAGCTGACAGTGGGTTATGAGAGGATTTTCACAGACACATGCTTCCTAGAACTGGCCAGCTTTTAGTTCTGAGTAGGATGGAGTGGTGTGGGAGGACACATGGCAAATGTTGCGGCTGTTCCAAGTGTAGTCAAGAAGGGTTAAAGGAAACAAAGAAAATAAGGATCAGACGTTAGAGTAGTGAAATAATAGTAAGTTCTGATTATCAGTGTCTTATCAATATAAGAAGCTGAGGTCATTTGGTCATCTGTGTACAGTAGATCCCCCGTTTAAATACTCATTGAGGATTAAGAAAGTTATAAAATCAAAAATTTCATAAAATTGAACACACCAAAAATGCGTGTGTTAGGTATTAAGTCAATAATCATGTAACCACACAAAATCTAAGGCTATGTCTAGACTGCAAGCCTCTTTCGAAAGAGGCTCTTTCGAAAGATACATTCGAAAGAGCCTCTTTCGAAAGAGAGCGTCTAGACTGCACGCGGAACTTTCGAAAAAGCGGCTTGCTTTTTCGAAAGAAAGCACCCAGTGAGTCTGGATGCTCTCTTTCGAAGAAGCCCTATTTACAGTCAAGAACGCCTTCTTTCGAAAAAGGAACTTTCGAAAGAAGG